>NC_132782.1:53546865-54911231 GCF_048418805.1 Vulpes vulpes
GGCCCCAGCAGGACCAGGCCACGCAGCCTCCTCTCTGCTCGTCCACCTGCCCCTTCCTACACCCGCGCTGGCCCCCTTCGTGTTGGCGAGAGCCTGGCCTGGGGGCCACCCTCCAGGGCCTCTGTCGTCTCTAGTTAGACAAGATTTGTCTCTGCGGCATCTCATCCTAAGCTTTCCAACCAAGCCATTCTGGACACATTTTGTTCGGCCAGAAAGAGAGCGGACAAATGCAGCAGCTGCAGAGACTCCGGAATCCAATCCTGTAACCGAAAAATCTCCCTGGTGTTTCTCTCCCCCCGCCCTCCTTCACCCTGGCTGTCACACCCTGATGGGTTATCTTGTGGCCTGGGATGGCTGGGAGGAAACTTTCACCCACATTTTTGACTGAGCTAAATGGTCTGGAACCCACTGTAAATCGTCTCTTGAAATCTTGGCACAGGAAAGAGGAAAGAATATATGGAAGGGGGCCGGCTCAGAAGGCCAGAGCTGTTAGCCTGGGCAAGTGGGAGAGCTGCAGAGGGCTTGCTGTGATGTTGTGGCCTCCAGGCACGTCTGGCCGACCACCCAGAAACTAGTGCTAAGGCACAACACAGCAGCAGCAGCGTCCCAGCTAAACCCCCAGCTGCAGGAGACAAGCAATCCTCTTGGTCTTTGGTCCTTGGCCAGAAAGGAAGGGGGGGGGGGCTCCCTTTTATCTTCTGGGAAGTCGTTCCAATGTCTTTGGAATTCTCAATTCCTGTGTTTTCTGAGCCCCTACTAAGTGCAGAAGATTGAGCCAGGGGCTAGCACATTGTCCGGCATTCCATAAATATTTTGGAATAATGAATTAATTCCAGCTTCCTCGCTTGAAAAAGTAAGATCTTGAGCAAGATAATTAACCCCTGTAAGCTCAGATTCATCTTCTGGAAAGTGGGAATCATAATAGTAATTTTTTATTGTTGTTTAGAGTTGGTATAAGGAACAAGCAGAGAGCCCCTGGTCAACTCAAAAGAGCTGGGCAGGGCAGCTGCAGTGGCCCAGTGGTTTGGCGCCGCCTTTGGCCAGGGCTGTGATCCTGGAGACCCGGGATCGAGTCCCATGTCTGGCTCCCTGCATGGAGCCTGCTTCTCCCTCTGCCTGTGTCTCTGCCTCTCTCTCTCTCTCTCTCTCTCTCTCTCTGTGTGTGTGTCTCATGAATAGATAAATAAAATCTTAAAAAAAAAAAAAAGAGCTGCACAAACGGTAGCTACAGCGATGTTGAACTACTTCTGTAAGTCACACTTCTAGCTCTTGCTGTGCCAGTCATGTTTCCCGCACGTTGCCTGGAGACTCAGAGCCACACATACCCCTTGAGCATCTACTAAGGTTTAAGCCCAAGGAAAGTCATCGAAAGTACAGAGATGAACGTAAGTCTTCACTTCCCTTTCCTGAGGGAGCTTGGTGGGGAAGAGGTGAGGGTAAGAAAAAGACACTGCATCCCTGAACATATAATTATTGAGTATCTAAAGTTCAGTCACTTAATAACTATTGAGGGCTAATTATGGAACAGGCATTGAGAATTCTTTGTCACTGGGAACTGTTTGAGTTCGGATCGGCTAATGTAATGACTCAACACCAAACATATTACTTTCTTGTTCTCCAGCAGTGGCTATAACAAACAAGTGCAAGGTGAGACTCTCTGGTGCGTGGAGAATAGAGCAAAGGCCGATGTGGTGGGGGCACTGTGAATGAGGGAGAACTTTAGAGAATGAGGACAGAGAAGCTCCAGATGGACCAAATTACACAGGTACTCAGAAGCCAGGTAAAAAATTTAGATTTTGAACAATAAATTATGTTTCAAGATTCATGGTGATCAATGTGGAAAGGAGGTGTCTAGGGCTTATTCATCCTCCAATCCATTAATCCACTGACTGCTCACCCCCAGCTCTGCTCCATGCTGCAGGAGGGCTGACCCCTGTGTGTCCCAAGCTCCCATGTCAGCTAGCTTCTGTCTGGAAACAGCCAATGGGAGGCCATAGCAGGAGAGTGGAGGGCAGGAGAAAGGGTGTAAGGGGAGCCTCAGGAGCACATACGTCAGGTCTCTTCCCCATCCATGGCCCCCAGCTGCTGGATAGGCCCACTGTGGTCCAGCTTCCACTGGGTGCTCTCGACCTCTGCACTCTGGTAATATGGCCTCCTCTCTATGTCCCTCCAGCCCAGCCTAGTAGCAACCCCTGCTATTGCTAATAGATGGATTGACTTTTCAGCTTCTTCTATCACCTCTATAGCCAGTGACCTGCATTAGATTCCGTGTGTCTAAACTCTTAGAGTGGCTTGTTTCCCCAGTTGGACCCTGATGACTGGTACACCGTACAAACCACATGCTGCGGGAATGTACCCTTGACATCTGGTCCCAGGCCTGGCACATGGCAGGTCCACAGCGACTGTCTGGGTTTCCTATCGCTGTGTAACAACACAGATATTACAGTTCTAGAGGTCAGAAGTCTGACTAGGCCCCACTGAGCTCATATCAAGGAAGCTCTATGGAAGAAGCCATTTTCTTACCTTTTTCAGATTTTCCAGCCTGTATTCCTTGGTTTGTGGCTCCATAGTATATCTTCATAGCCAGCGATGGTAGGTCCAGTCTTTCTCTTGATGTCACCACTCTGGTCCTGACTCTCCTGCTTCCCTGTGTGGGGACCTTCGTGATTCCACTGCGGCCACATGGATAATCCTGGATAGTCTCTATTTTTGAAGGTCTGCTGATCAGCAAGCTTCATCCCGTCTGCAACTTTAGTCCCCCCTTGCTGGGTAATAGAACATAGTCATAGGCTCGGGGATTAGGATGTGGGTATGTTGGGGGAGCCATTACTCTGCCTCCCGCAGGGACATTGCAAAGGCGGAGTGTGGGGAGGAAGGTTAGGGAGGCTCGCTAAAGGGGATAGTGGCCTGGCACCTTATACTGCGCACAGTGAGGGCTCTATGCCCATGAACTGAATTAAACACAGAGACTGCAGTGCCCCGGAGGGAACATTTGTGGCCTCTGGTTCGGAGGCCTTTCCCGAGATGCTTGAAGCACAGCTCCCTGTTGGAAACCCCTCAGTGCGCTCTTGCCTGCCATGCTTGGGATGCGACGCTGGGACACAGCTCTTGTTCGTCTCTCACCCAGGATGGCACGTAGGTTTCTTGTTTTCCCAGAGAAAGGTTCATTTCGGAGAGGGGAGTGGGTGAAGGCAAACTGTTGGCTGCAGCACGTGAGTCCCATCAGTTCCAATTCGGGGACAACTGGAGTTGATGCAGGCGTTCCATCCAAATGTAATCAAACGCCTCCTGTTGCCAGACGACGTGTTATTCAGTGGGGGGTTGGCGGGGGGTGTTGTGAATCCGAGATGCCTTCTGTAACTTCCTCAGATGGGTACTGGGAGGAGAGGAAGGAGAGCAGATAGAAATTCACTTCACTGGTAAATAAACTTCCAAACTGTAGTCTGATTCCTGAAAAACTCTGGAAACTGCCTACGGGGAAGACGATCCACAATGAGATGGTGGGCGGTGCTTGCTCAGAGTAGGAGGATTTGTGACAATGTGAGCCCACGGGGCAGCACACGGCACCAGATCTCAAGGAAAATCCTGGGAACCGCTCCTCCACTTCCTTGTGTGTGGAGCGGGGAGGTGAGTTTGAAGAGGACAAAGTTTGGGTAAGTATAGAAGGGCTTTCTCTATTTTCAGCTAGTTTTTGTGGGAAATGACTTTCTTTAAACGGCTTCATTGGAACTAGAATTCCCCCACCCACTCTTCCCGCATCTCGCAGCCTAGTACCCTAGGGCAGGACAAAGTGAGGAAGTCCTTGCCAGGTCTGGTCTGGGGAGGAGGAGAGGCCTGCCTTTAGGGACATGGCCTGGCGTTCATGGCTTTCTTAGCTACTGCAACTCAGACACATGCAGACTCCAATGTCAAGTTTTATGTTTTTTAAACCAGTAGGGGCTACTGGGAACATCTCAGGGAATCTTTGGGACAGACGCCTATGAAAGGGTTGTGTCTTGGTTGAGTACCTCCAACCACCTCTGTCAACTAAGAATGCTCTTTTTAAGGAGATGCACTATCTAATTCTGGTTATGCAATGGAGGTAGTAAAATTTTATCTTTGGTTTTAAAGATTTTATTGATTTACTCATGAGAGACACACAGAGAGGCAGAGACACAGGCAGAGGGAGAAGCAGGCTCCCTGTGAGGAACCTGATGCAAGACTCCATCCCAGGACCCTGGGATCATGGCCTGAGCCAAAGGCAGATGCTCAACCACTAAGTCACCCAGGCATTCCAAAATTTTATCTTTTATCAGCACAGAGACGCAGCATTACAGACACACTTTGTACTTATAGACAATGTTTGGTTCCTGAGAAGCTTAAATGATCAATTAGGGCTGCCAACTCATTCAAAAACTGTCCAGAGCTAGGCATAGGACTCCTCTGGAAGGATGTTTGAAGGACCTGGGAGAAAGCTGAGTGGTGGAAGGCAGGAGTGGGAGAGAGACTTTTCACTCCCTGCTCTTTGGTACCTTCTGAGCTTTGTCCTCTCTGCATGTGTTATTTATTCACAAATAAGTAAAGCATATTGTGAGATACATGGGGTCAGACTGATCCCAACTATGTAAAATCAGCCAGGTAGGACAAGGGAACTGTTATGAAATGTAACTGGTCAGGATGAGATGGCTTTTTAAATCTGTACCTTTGGACTTTTTCTCTATCTTCCTCAATGAACAGTAACAGTAGAGTTTTCAATGATTTAAAAAGTTACACTTTGGGGGCACCTGGGTGGCTTCTTTGGTTAAGTAGTTGCCTTCAGCTCAGGCCATGATCCCGGAGTTCTGGGATCCAGCCTGGCATGGGGCTCCCTGCTCCGCGGGGAACCTGCTTTTCCCTCTACCCCTCGGCCCTGCTGGTGATCTCTCTCATGCTCTCTCTCTTTCTCTCTCTCTCTCAAATAAATACATCTTTTTTTTTTTTAAGTTACATTTATTAACCAGCAGGGAAAACAGTATTTCCACATGCCACAGCTACATTAATCTATAGATCAGGCTGGAGCTGATAAGATAGGCCTCGCCCATATGCCTTTTCCATTCTCTGTTTCTTTCCAGTTTGCCAGCCGCGAGTGGGCCACGTTTCTAGGTCTGATTCGTGGATCCCTTGTTGGTCACTCAAGTCATAGTGAAACAGGGTGCACACATTACCCTTTGTGCCGGCTGGGTTTCGATTCAGGTAACCCCCCGTCACCGTGCTCCGCTGCGGCACGCAGCACCAGCTCTACTGTCAGCTGGCTCCAGGCTCAGCACCCTAAGCGCCCTGGCATGCTGGCAGCCCGGGGCCGTGTGCTGGGGCAGGTGCCGAGGTGGCCCTGCGCTGTTCCGCCCACTGAGCTACGTCTGGGAAGGGGGAGCATATGTGGAGGTAGCATTGATTGGAATCAGAGTGTGGTGAGGGCTTTTAAAGGTCTCACCATGCGTTAGACTGTGGGCCAGGAGTAGCCGCCGATGCTTGCTGTAGGGAGGAAACCTGCCTTGGTCGCCTGTGACTCTCGCTGGTCTTTACCACAGTCTACAGTGGGGCATGGTCATGTCCTTGCTTGGCCCTTTTTCTTGCCTAGTGCGGCCCACTGAGTGCCACAGAGATGCGAACGGAGTGCTAGGGAGCTTGGAGGAAGCAGAGATGAATTCTGATCTGGAGGCCGAATTAGTAGAGGAGCTAGCATTTGAGCTGACTCCAGGGACCGATGGCATTTAGGTGGCAGAGTCAGAAGGAAGAATGACTTAACAGAAAGAGTGGGGCAAAGGGGTGTGGGGGTGCTGTGTGGGGATGCTCTTATCTGAACTTTAGATTCCACATCTGAATGTGAGGGCAATTACATCACTGACCTCAGAGGGCGGTCATGTGGCACGTCGAATGTACAGCTAGCATTTGCACTGTACCCGCTGGGGGCCCACAGTCATGCAGCTCGCAAGGAGCAGAGCCGGGACACACACTTGAGCTCAAAGGTGAATGCCCCAAGCCACTACTCTGTACTACCCTCATGGGACGAAGAAGTGGTCCATAAACCAAACCATTTACAAATGTGAGTTATATTATTTCTTCTAACTTGTGCCTGTTCCTTGGACCCTGGAGGTTTCCGATCTGAAATTCTGGATTGTTTCTGAGCTAATTAAGCATCCTGACAGTCATCAGCCCCTTGACCTGGTACTTCATCTGCTTGTGAGGATGTTACTCTAGGTGTGAGCCTTCCCACAACTGGAGAGTACCGATCAAACCCTGGACCTGGAGTGATCTGACGTCGGGAGGGCTGTCCACTCTAGGCCTGATGGTGACCAGAGCTCCTTGACTCCCACTTTGAGGAACCAGCCACCATTCAGAAGCCCCTTATAGTTCTGAAGTGCTCAGTTACTGCAGACGTGAGTCACCTGGGCATCTTCCACGTCAACAGCCTGCTTGAAGAAAGAGCTAGCATAGGCTCAGTTACTTCCAGCTATGTGAACATGCAGATGGCACGTTCTCACCTCGGCCTAATGAGAGCATAATGCCTTTTTGGAAGAGGTCTTTCATTTTCACTGGAAAAATGCTAACTCATGGCCCAGTAGATATCAAGCCTTAAAGCTGGTTTTGGACTCAAAGATTCCTTGAGAAGGTTCTCCATTACGTGTCTTCATTACTGCTGTGGTGGTACCTACAATGTCACCACAACTGCTCTTGATGGAAAAATGATCCAGGAATAAAGTTCTTTTTCTGTGCTTTCTCAGGAAAACAGTCTTTAGAGTGACATACGTATTTGTCTTATGTTTTTTAGCCCATGGTGCTTTCACATACATTACTTTCAGCCCTTCTAACAACCTTTTAGTGGTGTGGGGGGTGGGGGGGGGAGGATGACAGGAGGATTCATCAAGGAGAGGTACCACTTCCTTGGAATCCATTAAGACTCTGAGGCTCAGAGAGGTTGAGCAATATAAAGAAGGTCACACAGCCGGTGAGTGATAATGCAGGCACACAGATGCCAGGTTCCTGCTTCCAGAGCGCATGCACTTCTAGCTTTCCTGAATTCCTGGGGACGCCCTGTCCCCAGGCCCTTAGATGTGGAGGGAGCCTCTGTGCCTGGTTTCCACACCCTCCCCAGTCCATTGTCAGCTACATTACTCTAAGGAATCTGTCAGTTTGGATTGGAAATGCAACTCAGGGGGGATGGTTCCCAACAGAGGATGATTTTGCCTCCAGGGAACAATTGACAATGTCTGTAGACATTTTGAGTTTCCGCAGCTAGGGACAGGGAAGTGGCTGCTATGGCATCCGGTGGGAAGAGATCAGAGATGATGCAGAGCATTCCCCACTGCACAGGAGAGACTTACAGCAAAGAAGTATTTAGCCCAAAATGTTAACTGTGCCAAGGTTGGGAAACCTTACAGGTGAGAGTAAAGGGGAAAACCCACAGATCCCCAGTTTCCCATGCACATAGAGAGCTTTCCAGAAATGTCTCCTTTTAAAAAACAACTCTAGATGCTTTGCATGCATTTCTCCCTCCTACCATAATGAAGATCTGCCAAATATGTCAGAACTGAAAGAAGAAACTGAGGCCCAGAAGAGGGCGAGGACCGCTCAGGATCACCCAGCTAACATGTGGTGGAGAAGGAACTGGCTCGGTGAGCCCCAAGTTGAACACATTTTCTACTTGATCATGCTAAACTCCCCGCTCACTCGCTCTGCTTTAAGCCATTTTCTGACTCACTGATTCAACAAATGTTGTGATCTGAATATGCTCACTGACACAGACCTGCCTACAGCTTATTCTAATATAAAACAGTACAGTGGCTGAGAAGCTCATGGATGCTGCCTCAGTCCCTTCTGTGCCTTCAGATCCAGGGCCCCTGCACAGCTGCTGGGCGGAGGGGCTTTTCCTCTCTCGTTAGGAGACAGAAGGTCAAAGCTGGAAATGAAACTGACATGCCACCCAAGCAATCAGGTTTCCCTGCAGGAGGCACATTACTGAAAATACCTAAGTTTCTTGGAACTGAACTTTTTTTTTTTTCATATTTGATTTTTTCATAGCTCGTTCTGTTGGTTTTATGTTTGTTTTTTACTCAGTCAGTGAAACTGGGTTGGTCAGTGAAATTTCTAGCACCTGGAGGTTTCACTTTCAGGGTCTGAAAGTTTGGGTTTGGGCTTTTAAAGCCTTCACAGAGGCAATGAGGGGGTGCAGCCTTCTAGCCAAGAGTGAGTTTTAAATTACATGAACACAGAAAATGCTTGGATAGTATTTGTCGAGTAGGTTCGTTTATACAAAATATTGATTCAGCGTGTGCTCTGCACTCTGACATGTGCAATAGAAGTATAGCCCCAAGCAAGACCAGAACATCCTCCTGCAACTGCTTACAGTCTGGTTGTGGATGTAAGTCAGTAAATAGCTCCCATCTTTTCCCCTCAAACGCTCTTTATTCACTTTATCAGGGACTTAGCTCAAATTTTATTCTCAAATTTTAATACTCTTACCTTTTTGTCTTTGTCAAATTTCTATTTAGTTTTCAAGGGCAACATCAGATGCCAACTCATTCAAGAAATAAATAATAATAAAAACTCTTAGAAGATGAACATAGGGAAAGGGAAGGAAAAAATAAGATGAGGGGCGGCCCAGGTGGCTCAGCGGTTTAGCGCTGCCTTCAGCCCAGGGCCTGATCCTGGAGACCTGGGATCCAGTATCACGTCAGGCTCCCTGCATGGAGCCTGCTTCTCCCTCTGCCTGTGTCTCTGCCTCTCTCTCTCTCTCTCTCTTTCTCTCTGTGTCTCTCATGAATAAATAAATAAAATCTTAAAAAAAAAAAAGAACAAAGAAAAATAAAAATGAAAACAGAGAGGGAGACAAACCATGAGAGACTCCTAATTCTAAGAAACAAACTGAGGGTTACTAGAGGGGAGGTGGCTAGGGGGATGGGGGAACTGGGGTACGGGCATTAAGGAAGGCACGTGATGTGATGAGCACTGGGTGTTATATGCAACTGATGAATCACTGAATTCTACCCCTGAAACTAATAATACACCATATGTTAATTAAATTGAATTTAAATTCTAAAAAAAAATTCTCCCTAGAGAATCAGAATATACTTGTTAAATGTATCTTCAACCCCTCCTTGAAATGACTACAAAACCGTCAGCATTTATTGTGCCCACTTGTAGAGAAGCAGTGTAGGCTGCTTGTGTTCAAATCTAAATTGTATCATGTACCTACTGGTACCTTGGGCAAGTTACTTAGCCTCTCTCTGAGCCCAATTTTCTAATCTGCTGTGAGGATGAAATGTCATCAAGCCTGTACGATACCTGGCATATGGCAACTGATCAGTACAGGGTGAGCCTGTATCAGGTTCTAGGATCTGTGCTACAAAGGATCCCAACATTCAAAGTAACATGAACATTTGTTCCCAGGAGTTTATAACATAGGAAGTACACAGAAAGGTTCACAGAAATCTTTGCAGAAGATAGACCACCCTTGGTCTATCTTGGTGTTCAATGTTAGAACATTTACAGTAAGAAATACTTGAAAGCAGGTAAAAATTCCGAGTGAGTAGATCTGATTCTATGCAGGTTCTTGGAAAAGTAGAATTTAAACTAGACCTTAAAGAGAGGATAAGGCCCTCCAGGCAAATCTTTGCAGGTGGGGGAACCAGGGGGAGAAATGTATTGGGTATTCTCAGAAGAGGGAACAGCTTATCCAAAAGCAGTGGATATGAAAGCACCGGGTGTGGTCAAGCTGCCATGTACCCAAGGGAGGAAATTCTAGAGGTTATGTCAGGGTGGAAGGAAGAGGGTTTGGGATTGGGATAGGACTGAATATAGGCTGATTAGCAGAGGTAATTGGAAAGATAGATCCAAACATTTAAGGGCTTTCAATATCCAATATAAAGGTGTAGACTTACCCCTGAGTGCAAAAGGGAGCCACCCAAGATTTGTGACTTAGAAGGAGCCCTCCAGTTGATTAGATCCCTGCCATCAAGGAGCTCATAGTCTGGTTAGGGAGAGACAGTGGAGAATGAATGGTAAAAGGATGCTATGAGTGAGGGGGCTAGAAGCATGAAGAAAAGTACTGTGAGATGCATAGAAGAGGGAACAACTGAGGAGGAAGCTCTTACCAGGAGAAAGGAAGAAATCTAGCCCTCTGAGCTCCTCCATCATGGCAGCCCAGCATAGTATTGTCCTTACACTTTGATTTTATCTGCCTTCTTCTCTGGATTGTGAGCTTCCCTAAAGGCCCAGGTACAGTGTCTACATTCAACAAACCTTCAAAAGATGTTGGTTACAATGAAAGACTGGAGATAATTCTAGGCATGACATGTAGGGTAGATTATTGAAGAAAGATTATTGAGGCTGGGTGATCACTTAGGAAATTTTGTAGCAGCTCAAGTGAGAGCTGAGGAAGTTGGAAGAGGAGCAGTGAGTGGGCATGGAAAGAATAGGATGGACCAGAGATACACAGAGAAAGAATAAACACTATAGACCGGTCAGAGGTGAAGTGGGTGAGACAGTAAGAGGGTCAGAATTTACACAAGATGTTGAATCTGGGTGCTTGGAAGGGGGATGATCTACCAACCCAAAGCAGAAGGCTTGAATTGCACGGACATATCACAAGTAGGAATTCAATAAATATTTGTGGAAAGGATGGGTGGATTGACGAATGGATGGTTGGATGGATGGATGGATGGATGGATGGATGGATGGATGGATGGATGAATGGATGGATGAATGGATGGCTGAGTGTAGAGATGGGTCTTAACACTAATTAGGAAATTATGAACTCATTTATTACAAGGGCTCAAGGAGAACTTCCATAGCATCAAACCTCTCATTCTATATATGAGTGAAATGAGGTAAGATGGGGGAAGTAACTGCTTTTGATCACATAGCTACTAGGTGATAAATTTAGGGCATGAAATTAAATCTCTGGACGCCTAGGCTAGTGTTCTTTCCAGTATGTTATATGGTTATTTTCTTCAATTCTTAAAAAGAATTTCAGAGGAAATGGTATGCATGAATATCATATACCACTTGTAATTTTTTTTTTAACTAAAAGCTACATTGGAATTTCATTTCCGTTTCGCTGATTAAAATAGGAATTCTGAAAGTCATGCATATTGATTGAAGAGTCCTCAGCTTTGGGGCCAGATTCTCCCAGTAGCTGTTCCCTTCTACAATCCCATTTCCCCAGACATTCCTCTCTGGCCCACAGGAGTGCACAATTTGCAGCTGAAGAAATGCAGGGCATGCCCGGGTGAATGTGTGTGCAGCAGAGAGGCCAGCAGCACTGGCCTGAGAGTACAGCCAAAACTTTGCAAAGGTGAAATGGCCATTTAGGTAAATAGCCACATGGTGACTGAACCCATCAACATGAAGCACACACGACTGTAAAGCAAAGGGACTGGTTTCCTTAAATCACACCAAAAAATCAGTTCCGTTCCTTTTCCCCACTTCGTATGTATCGTGTGTGTCCTGTGCGCTTCCTGAGCACACTGGTTGTCAGGGTGGAAAAGATGATAAAAGAAGTTTGAGATATGATTCCTCCTCTAAAGAGGCTGCATCTTAATTGAGGAGAGGAGACTCACATAATTTACGGTGTAATGACTATCTCTTTCTCCTTGTACCTTTCAGCATTTAAAAATTCATAGAGTGAGAGAGTCTCAAACTCAGAAGCTTATCACTTTAAATTCCCTTTGGGGATTTGAGGGAGACTCCAGCATCCCAGCCCATAGGTCATCACTATCTGATGTCAGAGAACATACCTCTTGTCCCCCAGGGACAGTATGATGGTCGATGATGAATCAACTGATTACATTTAATGTGAAGGGGTAAGTACGGGGCTAGGAGCACAGAAGGAGAACCCCCGATTCACCCAATCTGGGCGGAGCCACCTGGAGCCTCCCCACCTCTGTTCTCTCTCCTCTCCAGCTCATCTTTCACGCTGAACCAGTTGTTAGAGCTTCTGGTAGGTCTCTATTGTGGCAGTGTGCTTTATTTTTAATTTTTTAAAGATTCTATTTACTCATCCATGAGAGACATACAGAGAGAGGCAGAGATACAGGCAGAGAGACAAGCAGGCTCCTTGCAGGGAACCCAATGTGGGACTTGATCCCAGGACCCTGGGATCATGACCTGAGCCCAAGGCAGATCCTCAACTACTGATCCCCCAGGCATCCCTTGGCAGTGTATTTTAATAAGAGAAACAACCAATATTTAATGAGCTCTTACACTGTGCCCAGCACTTTCCTTAGTATTTTACATGCGTTATCTTGTATAGTGACCACAGATCTGAAATCTTGGTACCAGTGTCGCCAATACCTATGTGGGTATCATTAGACAACTGCCAATTTTCTCTATGGCATCTCTTCATCCATCAAGTGATGAGGCAGTTCCAGGGCAGGAGGGTGAGTGTGGAAGAGGCACTCCTTTCAACTGTTTGTTGGAGTATCAAATAGTACAATCTTTTTGAAAGGAATGGTGTGATTTCTAATAAGATGTAAAATATGCATATTCTTTGATTTAGCAACTAACCTCTAGGAATCCATCTGATAGAGATAGTAGTAAGAGTACGTCAGGATTCACGTGCAAGGATGTTTGCAGAGGCATTCCTTGTAAAAGTAAACAGGGTGAATCATCACAAATGTCTATTTACAAAAAAGCAGTTGAAAACTTATGGTATATCTAGTCGATGGACTAGACCACATATGAGGCATGAAGTTGGAAATTTTTTCACAATGTAGTTTAAAATAAAAAACAGATCAATATATAAGGCATAATTCCTCTTCTATAAACGTGTGTGTGTATATATACACACGTATAAACACACGTGCTTATATATGTAGAAGGAGATATATTTGATTTAATTAGGAAAATATACTGACTGGTAAATGTTAATAGACTAAACAAAGAAACTTTTACTTCATTATGGAATTTTAAAAAACTACATAAGGGAATAGGGGAAATTTTAACCTTTTAATGTCTCTTGAAGCTTTCAAACACAAACGAACACCTGCCTTTTGAGGAAAGAGGATAGGAGGGTCTACCTACTGGTCCCTGGAGGAAGCCCAGCAGAGATAGTTGACTAGGCTGGGGGCAGTCTGGAGGGGTGGCTGAGAATTTGAGATGGGAGGGAAGGCCCCTAATAGAGAAAAACCACTAAAAAGACAGATACCTTGATGGCTCAGTGGTTGAGCATCTGCCTTGGGCTCAGGTCATGATCCCGGGGTCCTGGGATTGAGTATCACATCGGGCTCCCTGCAAGGAGCCTGTTTGTTCCTCTGCCTATGTCTCTGCCTCTCTCTGTGTCTCTCATGAATAAATAAATAAAATTTTAAAGAGAGAGAGAGAGAGAAACTGGCCACCACACGAGGCAAAACAGTCTTTTAAGAGAAGAGGAACAACATATGTCATTCAAAATAATTTGAGTTGCTATCATGCCTCTTCCTCTGTGTCCAAACTCAGGCACTGTTCAACCAAGCTTACTTCACATACATACTCACACATACAAAATTAAAAATAAGAATACAATGACAAAAATGATTTGTATCATCTCCAGGCGCCCTTCTGGCTGAAATGTTGGGTGTCTCTGTGCCTTTATGTCTGTCTGCCCTTATCTGGACCCACCACCATCCCAGCCTTATCTCCTGCTGGCCTGTGTGTCTGCTTCCATGTATCTTCCAGATGAGCCTTCTGCACTTATATGCCTTTCTACTTTTACCTGCGCTTCTCATGCCATAGGATCCCTCTGCTTTCTCTGCTGGCCCAGTGGATCCTACTCAACCTCTAAGGCTGTGTTCACACGTGCCCTTCAGTCATGCTCCCCACCCTCTACCCCCAAGATCTGTGAGAACATTCTGCTCCAGATGCCTCCTGTTTCACCCACAAATATGCCCAGGATCATGCCATCAATTGGATGTACCAGGCTCTGCTGGCCCCCAAATGGTCCACAAAGTCTGTTTGGATTCCCGAAGACCAGTTTCCCTAAAGCCCTAAAGGGGCGTGGTCTCACTAGGAGCAGGATTGGGCCTGAAGATTGGTGGTGGCCATGCCAGCGGAGGTGACGTCAGCATAGGAAAAGGGTTTTTCTCAGAGTAAAAAGCTGATTCTTCCCTGAAGCTGATGGTCCTTTAATGGCTTAGTGATCATGTGAGAGTCCTTGGCCTAGCCTGGCCAGGTACTGAAGAACTGGCAGTGCCAGGCCTGGCATAGGAGAGCCCCACCCAGGTTAATTGATCTGTTCTATCCTCCGACAGGCCTTGGGCAGGAGTCAGCACATTTTCCTCTGTGTACAGATTTTCCCTGTGCCAGGCTCAAAAAGGAAGTCTACTGAGCTGAGAGGGTCAGACTGGTGTTAAGTTATCCATGTCTTGTGCATGTATCCACACTCCTTCATTACTTCCTCACTTTTCTTTCCTGTCCCCTAATTTTTATTTCATTTTCAGTCTAGTTCTGATGTTCTCTCTAGATGTCTGTGCCTTTCTTTTTCTCGTTTTTTCCTTCCTTCCTTCCTTTCTTCCCTCTTTCCCTTCCTTCCATGTTGATTTGTTCTCCTTCTTATCTCTCATTCCCCCACCCTTAGTCCAGATTCTTTCTCTCTCTCTTGTCCACAAGGACTTCCTCTTCCTCTCCCTTCCCACTCCCATGTCAACTCTTCTTTCACCAACATTTTAGAAGGCTCCCCTTTGCTCCCCTGCCTGCACTATTGGACAGAAGTCAGATAACTTTTTGTATTATCTCACCCTCCTTCTCCTTCTCCAACCTCTGAGCAAAGAGGCCATACAGTCTCTCACTTTACTCAAAATTGTGTTAGGTACAATGCCTGTGCTGGATCCATGCCAGGATCCCCTGCTGGTGGCCAGGTTGACCAATGCTGATGCACAGAAAACAGACTCAGGCCCCTGGCCAAAGCCAATGCGGGTTGGCTCTGGTATGCCCTCATGCTGAGATTGGCAACCCAAAGTTTAGGAATTGGCTTCTTGCTCTTTTTCTCCATCTCATAAGCTGGGACAGGATCCCTCTGTGTACTCTGATCACACTTGAGTGGTCATGGATGAGCACCAAATTTACAGCCATAGAGACATAGAGAGGACGTCTGGTGCTTCTAAGATAGATCTTCCGATTCTCTGATGTTTCCTGATTCCTCCTCATAAAGGATAAAATGGAGGCTACTACTAAGCTTATCGTCACTCCGAGGGGGCTTCCAGGGCACAACCTGGATATAGATGAAGTGCCTCTTTCTTCCATTAATTTATTCAATAAACAACTGAGCAGAATTTCTGGGCTTGGAAATAGGGATACAAAGATGTTCCCAGTTCTCAAATGGCTACAGCATAACAGAGGAGATGGACCTGTACACAGGGAACTAGAAAAACTTGAGGAAATTGCTTAAGGAAGTATGGATGAGGTGTTGGAATAAAGACTGATTAACAGATGGGAAGATATTTGAGCTCTTAAATTTTGAGAAAAAAAAATATGTGCAAGGTGGCCAGGGGAACTGGTATTAATCTAAGGGGAAAGAGAAAACCTGAGGAAAAGGAAGTATGAAAAAATGAGTGAAGCCCCAACAAAAATTAATGGTCAAAGAGTTAATCCACTCCCTGCCTCCCAGCCACTACAAAACTCTACTGATATTTTTATTTGAAGTGGACATATGTTTATCAGCTCCTCAACCGCAATTCCAGATCAGACATCCTAAAACTAGAGGAAGAAAGATATGGTGGAAAGAGGATTTAGAACCAAGAAGTTGAAATACATTTGTCTTTACCATACCACTCTGAGCAAATGCTTTCTCTTTTAGCCTTTAATTATTCCAAGGTCCCACCAACTTTAAATGTGATGGTTATTTTTCAGATTGATAGCAATGGGGTGGGTTCCACTATGCCCCTGCCAAGCTTCTGTGTTATCCATGTCAGGCTTGTGTTCCTAAAGCCACAGTCTTTTGGGAAAGAAAGAATGGGGGCAATTTTCACACATTTTATATATCCAGAAGAGAAAAATACTTGGGTCCTACTCCCCACCCCCCAATCTTCCATTCACCACATCTTTCTAAGCAAGTGGGTGGAAAGAGGCAGATGAAAGACTTGAATTATGTCTTTAAAAGGGAGAAAACAGCCACAACAAAACTATATGGAATAGAGAAAGAATTTAACCCAGTTCAGCCCCTAATTTTAAGGATGGGGAAAATTTGGCCGAGAAGCGCAATTGGCTCTGCCAGGCTCCCATAGCAAGTTAGTGACATAGCTCACCCTAGAGTCCTGTTAAGCCAGCTGTCAGTGAGATTTACTTCATCAAATATCCCCATATCTCTGCCTCAGTGCCTCAGCTGCTCCATGGCCAGTTTGCCTCCCCATAGTCACATCCATGGTCCATCAGTAAGGCTTCATCCCTGACTGAGGCATGCCATGTTATGGACAGCATAGAGAGCATGTCAAGGGCCACTCCAGAATATGCACTGGTCAGTCCATGGGAACTACTCTCCTTCTTCAGGATGGGGAATTGAGGCATATGTTTCATTAGCAAAGGTCAACTCTGCTTTGTGCAAGTAGGCTTCTGGGGGCAGATCTGCTGACAATCTTAAGACACAGCAAATCCTCTTCTCATTCATCCAGAGGATGGAGTGAGGGACAATGAAGTGGTAGGACAAGAAGTCTTCAAGGGCAAAGTAACAAAAGGAAAAATGAACTATTGGGACATCATCAAGATTAAAAGCTTCTGCACAGCAAAGGAGACAGTCAACAAAACTTAAAGGCAACCCTACGGAATGGAAGAAGATATTTGCAAATGACGTATCTGACAAAGGGGTAGTATTCGTGATCTGTAAAGGACTTAATCAAACTCAACATCCAAAAAACAAATAATCCAATCAAGAAATGGGCAGAAGACATGAACAGACATTTCTTCAAAGAAAACATATAAATGGCCAACAAGCACATGAAAAAATGCTCCACATCACTTGGCATCAGGGAAATACAAATCAAAGTCTTACTGAAATACCACCTTAAACCAGTCAGAATGGCTAAAATTAATAAGATAAGAAATAAGAAATGTTGGGAGGATCTGGAGAAAGGGAACCCTCTTACATGTTGGTGGGACTATAAGCTGGTGCAACCACTCTGGAAAACAGTATGGAGATTCCTCAAGAAGCTAAAAATAGAGCTACCCTACTACCCAGCAATTGCTCTACTAGGTATTACTCCCAAAATACAAATGTCATGATCCAAAGGGACAACTGCACCCTAATGTCCACAATAGCCAAACTGTGAAAGGAGCCAAGATGTCCATTGACAGATGAATGGTAAATAAGATACAATATATCATATACAATGGAATACTACTCAGCCATCAGAAAGGATGAATACTTACCATTTGCATCGACATGGATGGAATTGGAAGGTATATTATGCTGAGTGAAATTAAATCAATCAGAGAAAGACAATTATCGTATGGTTTCACTCATATGTGGAATATAAGAAACCGTGTAGAGGATCATAGAGTAAGGGAGGAAAAACTGAATGGGAAGTCATCAGAGAAGGAGAAAAACCATGAGAGACTCTTAACTCTAGGAAACAACTGAGGGTTGCTGGAGTGGAGGTGGGTGAGGGGATGGGGGTAACTAGGTGATGGGCATTAAGAAGGGCACATGATATGATGAGCACTGAGTTCTATATGCAACTGATGGATTATTGAACACTATATAAGAAACTAAGTGTGTACCATACGTTGGCTGATTGAATTTATATTAAAAAAAAAAAAAGAAGTAGGACAGAGGAGATAAAACCCTACCTGTTTGTTTGCCAGCAGACACACACGTCTCAGTTTTCGTGAGGAAAACATGCATAGAATCACGGTTCTCTCTCCTAATTCCCGGGAAAGAACACTGAACCTTTAGCCACTGAAATAACATGACTGAGATCAGGAAGGGCGAGTGGAAGTCATCATTGTGGACATTTATATAAATAATAATTTTCCAGTGGGAACTGTGAACTCTCTTTTTCTATTTTTAAATGCTAATTGCTTCTGATTTTGTTTATGTAGGCGGAGCTAATAAGAACGTTTACTTCTTAACCATTGAACTTAATGTATCTGTTTTTGGACACTTGTGATTTATTTTTGCACCCATGCTCCAAATTGGTGCTAATTACTTTAAAGGATCAGGGTTTCTATTCCAAGAGGGATGACGACAGAATGTCAATTTGCAGTCTCTGAGCATAATGTCCCAATTATCAATGCATTCCAGACCAGAATGGACTTGGCACCTTCTTGAAGGGGTTTGGCTGCACTTTTATCAGCCAGTCCCTGGACATAGCTTCATTAAAACTTGCTTTCTAGTAACTTGTGGGTATGCCTATAACTTTCCTGTGTCTTGAAGGCCCTTTAGTGCTGTTCACAGTATCCAAATACCTACCTTTCCACGTCCAGGTTAGACACTTTTCCCTCAGAGCCTTCTTTGATCTCTCTGGCTGATAGAAATTTTACTCCTTATGAAAGTCCCAGAGCACTTTGCTGGTCCCTTCCTCAGGAAACTTAGCACTTGCCATATTGAATCAGAATTATTTATTCAGCTACTTATTTCCTATTTCTTCTCTATACTATAAGCCCCTTAGTGACAGTACCTTATCTGAGTTATCTTTGTCCCCAACTGCATGCTGAAGCTTCTCCTACTGCTCTATGCATGATAGATGCTCTGTGCATCAATTTAATTGGATTTTTTTCTAACATTCAACTTGCTCCAGAAAAGTTTCAACATAGGATTAGATAAATAGTTGTGGAGCAGAGGAAAGAATACATCTACACACACACAAATAAAATGACTAAAGTCTATAATGAATTTGATGAAGTGTATTTGGATAACCCAACATTTAACTCATATTTAGAAAAGAAAAAAAGATCCACTGTGCTGTGAATAGTGATTGTGTGTGACACAGGACTCAAATTTTGACCACTGCCACCAAAGGAATCAAAATGTCTGGCACGGTATTTGCTCAACACGAGTGTTTAGCTGAGCACAACAGATGAAAGCTATCCCGCTGAGGGTCCACTGACTATACAGAGTGAATGTGGAGCATATTGTGACCGAGGAGATATGGTCACAGGAGAAAGAGTGAACAGGTCTGTCCTAATTTGCTTATTTACCATTCACTTATTCGTCCAACACACTTTTATAGGAAAGCCTCTATGTCTAGCACCACGCTTGCCACGCAGATACAAAAATGAGTAAGAACATCGTAGTTTAGCTCTTTGGGCCAGCCATATGTATTATCTATGGCTGCTTTCCCTCGACAGCTGCAGCATTGAGTAGT
This sequence comes from Vulpes vulpes, assembly GCF_048418805.1. NCBI lineage: Eukaryota > Metazoa > Chordata > Mammalia > Carnivora > Canidae > Vulpes > Vulpes vulpes. The sequence continues at coordinate 53,566,155 of NC_132782.1, forward strand.
TCTGACAGAGACTATATATCCTGCAAAGCCAACCATACTTATTACGTCATCTGTCCCTCTACAGAAAGTGTGTTGATCTAATTTATACCCTAGTTTAAAAGTTATTAAAATGCACTGGAGAGAGTGCCATGTGGGGTGAGGACAGGTTTCTGTGGGAGACCTACGCAATCTTGGAAAACCAAGGAAAGCCTCTTGGGCTAGGACCCTAAGGACAGAACCCACATGTCCCTTGCTTACTGTTCTATTAAAAGTGCCTGAATGGTGTCCAGTGCACAGTAGGTTGCTCAGTAAGTATTTAATGAATGCATGAAAGAATAAAGTCACTTCTAAGGTGTGGAAGAGTGACTGGAGTAACCCAGGATATGTGTGGAGAGATGGATAGAGAAGGGGGCAGCGCATGCTATGGCCCTGAGGCAAGAGAGAGCCAAGTGTCATGGAGAGCAGATGCAGTGCGGCTGGCAGGAGCATAGAGTGTAGGAGTGGGGTGTGGGAATAAGGAGGTAAGGCTGGAAGATAAGAAGGAACCAGACCAGGCAGGACTTTTTAAGCCTCTTTTTGGAGTTAGGACTTTATCCTGAAGTTCATAGAGAGCCACTGATAAGTTTAAAGTAGGACAGGTACAAGTTCCAAGAGTTGTTTCAGAAAGACCACTTTGGAGGGCAGGTCCAGGGCATAGCTGGTTAAGTAAGATTTGTGGCAGAAACCCAGGGGCCTTCACTAAGATCATGACACTGGGTGATAGCTATCAGTGGAGTCATGCTGACATGACTTGGTGGTTGAATGTGAGGGGATGAGGAATCAGAGAGAGGGAGGAGTTAAAGATGATGACAAGATTTCTATCTCGAGAATCTGGGTAGAAGGCAGGGTCCTTCACCGAGATGGGGAACACAGGAAGAATAAAAGATTAAAGGGGAGGGAAAATATTGACTCGATTTGGGGCATGCTGCATTTGAGGAGCATACAAGGTATCCACAAGGAAGTTAAATATGTGGGTTTGGAGCTCGGGTGGGTAATCCAGTCTGATGATGATCTAAAATTGGGAGTCATTAGAATCTAGACAGTAATTAAAGCCATTAGAGCAGATAAAATTGGCCTGGGAGAGTATGTAGAGTGAGAAAGGAAGGGTCAAAGAAAAAAACTTGGAAAACCTGAGGCTTTCCAACATGAATAAAGGAACAGAACCCAAGCCGTTCTTCCCAAGGATTAAGACAGCATTTAGGATGATAGGAAGAAAATCAGTACAGTTTGGTGTCGTAGAACCAAGACACATGATGTAGTGAGGATAAGAGTTTCAAATGATTAAGAAAGGTCTACTGCAATAAATATGGCAATTTATTTTATTTTATTTTATTTTATTTTATTTTATTTTATTTTATTTTATTTTATTTTATTTTATTTTATTTATTCATGAGAGACACAGAGAGAGAGGCAGAGACACAGGCAGGAGAGGAGCAGGCTCCATGTAAGGAGCCTGACGTGGGACTCGATCCCAGGTCTCCAGGATCAGGCCCTGGGATGAAGGCAGGTGCTAAACTGCTGAGCCACCTGGGCTGCCCAAGATGGCAGTTTAGACAGAGGCAGGACAGCTTTGCTATTGCCTATCGTGACATGATGGCAGCTTGGGTAGGAGAGGGGGGAGCCGAAGCAAGGTGCAGTGAGCGAGCCATGAATGGGAGATGAGGAAGCCCAGCCAGCGCACAGTGTAGGAAGGAATTGGGGTGCGTAGGACAGCTGCTGAGAGGGGTGGAGGGAGGTTTCTTTTCTTTCTCTGTCTTATTTGGAGTCAGGAGATCTTCGATCATGCTTACACATTAACTGGGAGCAAACAATAGTCTCATTTTAATCAATCACTGGGAAAACTTGGCTTCTGCAGAGGACTTCACATGTTTTGTCCTGTTAGAGAAAGAAAATTCAGTAACCCAGGGTGTTCTCTTTTTATACTTCGTTTCCAGGAAGCTTGGAATCAAATTCAGTTCCCCTCAATGTCTGGTAGTATTTGGTACCACTTCCTTCACTTGCTTTCTGTTCTGTTTTATATCTAAATACCTTGTTTTTAAAGAATAATGATCATGAGCAGCTTACAAGTTGACAAGCACAGCATGTGTCCCCCATTCCCCTCACGTTTTCCCATGTGCCCCCGTGGTCAGGTCCTCTGCTTTATGTGGCAGACACAATGCTATGGGAGTAACAGGGTTGCTGCTTCTGCAGTCCAGTTGAGACAGACATGAACCAAACGATTGTGCTCCTAATTGCAACTGTGATCAGTGGACCAAAGGAAAGTACTGGAAGCCCTAAGAACTTGAGGGATCAGGAGAAATGTCCTTGAGACTGAAGGATGAACTTGGAAATGGGCAGGATAACCTCCATTCTAAATGAAATCTCTTTGGAGACCTTGTTAAGCAATCATTCGGCTCCTGCCTAGACACTTGCAGTGGTGGGAACCAGCGCTGCATTTTGGGCAGTGCCAACAGTCAGGGCAGAATTTGACTCATGTAACCTCCACCCAGATGTCTATACTTGAGTCCACACAAATAACCTGAACTTCTGTCTTGCACGGTGCTTCACGACCGGAGATGGCAGTGATAAGCCCCACCTACGCACACCTATAGGCAGCTCTGTTCTCTCATAGTTAAAAACAGGTTTTCCAATTTTCATTTTCCTTGTTTCCAGATGATGTCATGTTTATAGTGACTTCTAATGGTTTCCAAATATCCCTTTGTAGCTTCCATCAAAATACAATTCCTCGTTCCTGTATATAGAATTGTTAGCTAGAAACGTGGCTGTCCTGGGGGGGGGGGGGGGTAGACTATATTTTCCAGCTTCTCTTGCAGCTAGGTGCAGTGGATTATTGGTAAATTTTTATCACCTCTTCTAGAAGGAAAAAAACAAAAGCCCTGATTATTATCTGTAGTGTTCATTCTCTCATATCCAATTTTAAGCAACTAACCATGACTCACTGAACATGGACTCGGAAGGAAAAGTACACAATGGCCACTCACATGCCATATGAGTGGACTCTAGCACACCCCCAGCTAAGTGGGACCACACGATGAAGTTCTCAGTGGGATATGAGTGGAAGCACTGTATTATTAACTGTCCAGTTGTGCCTTAAATGGAAGTGGGGGACCTCTACTTCCCCTTCTTCTTTTTCCAGTGGCCTGGAATCCAAGCACGGTAGATAATCTACCAATCTACCATGTTGCCATAGATAAAGGCAACGTTCTCGAGATAACAGAGCAACAAGATAGGAGGAGCCTGGCTTCCAAATATTTTAGTGCTACCTGGCTAGACCTAGTTTCCTTGTGGGTGATTTTTTATATAAACAAGTAAGACGTTTCTAGCTTGTTTCAGCCATTATCATTTTAGGTCTCTGCTAGCAACAGCTGAACCTGTATCTGACATGACAGAGTCATCCATCACAGAATGGCAACCAGACCACTGCTCCAGCATCATTGAAAAACCCTGCTACTAACAAGACATGGTATGAGCAGGTGAATTAGACATTCCCCCTGGTCTGGGGAGGCCAGCTCAGGACAAAAAGGTGGCATGGACTCAAGTTGCTGTGAAGTAAGGTGCAGGTCATGAGGGCTCAAAGTCAGTATGGATAGGCAACCACACGGAATTACTCTTATTCTGAATGAGGCAACATTCGAACCCAGCCATCAAAGATCATCAGAATTTTGACAAGTAGAAAGGAGCAGCAAAGCATTCCAGGCAGAGGGATTGTACTTCTCATTCAGATTTTAGATTCCAATCATTCTGAAAATGTGATCCCTCAAAAAATCTCTAGACTGTTATTTTTTCCCTTGTAATAGAACAAATTAATATTGTAAAACTATGACAAAAATGTTTAAAATATTGAAGAGAATCAATTGTTTTCTGAGTTTCTGATCCCCCCCCATTTACAAAGAAGCCCTTGATTTGTTCATTTCAAAGCGTTTTGGTGGATTAATTAAAGCATTCCTCTAAGTGCTTTCCTAGGCAGCACTTTCTGGGCTTATTTTTGAATTACTAAAGGTGCCTAAAGACACTAAAACTTCATTCCTTAAAAAAAAATCTATAATGCAACCTTTTCACTAATGCAAAGGCCTCTTTTCCAGTTAGTTTTTCTTTTTTTTTTTTTTAAGATTTTTATTTATTTATTCATGAGAGATACAGAGAGAGAGAGAGAGAGGCAGAGACACAAGCAGAGGGAGAAGCAGGCTCCATGCAAAGAGTCCGATGTGGGACTCGAACCAGAGAATCCGGGATCACGCCCTGAGCCAAAGGCAGGTGTTCAACCGCTGAGCCACTCAGGCATCCCTCCAGTTAGTTTTTCTTAAGGGAAGAAATGGCATGTTTCTTTTTTGTTGCTTCATAGTGCCCGCCACAGCAGTGAGCACAAGAGAAGGTCTCAAGAAATATTTACCAGTGTGAACAGGAGTCATAGAATTTAAAACTATGAAGGGGGATGCTGGGATTTTGGGTGAGGATGGGACTTCATAAAGGGTCGGGAGATGGGAAGAACAAGTCTGGCAGGTGCATGGTCATGTTAGGAATGAGCCTCTGAGATCCCCCAGCAGATCCTTCCAGCAAAGCTCCTGTCTCCTTTTCTCTTCATTGCATGGGTCAGAAAGGAGAGGCCCTGGGGGGGAAATGGCATTAATGGAAGTGTCAAAGCTACTGCGTCTTAGAGCCAGCCAGCTTTCCAGTGCTTTTCCAAGTTAACTGATCCTTGTTCTCAATTTGGTTTTCAAAGTTGTGGTACCCAAAAAACATGATAAGAAAGAATCCTATGGAGTTAATGACATGCACATTCACATTGTGTTTTTTTCCTCAGAAAAATAATGCATAGATGAATATATAGTAGTGGGAGAGCAAAGTCACATCGTGAAATCCCAAGGCTTGAAGATATAAATCCTTTTCATAAGAATAAAGTTTGGGGGTTCCCCCAACTCATCTGAACATCCAGGTGCTATCTTCCTAGCTTCTTCCTCTCTGTAGAGTGAGAGGAAACAAGCCAGGCAGGCAGATTCCCCAAGGAAAATCAGACAGAGCAGAAAAACTTGAATTGCCATGGGGCTACGTGAGGCTAAGCCTGTGAGTCAAAGAAAGAGGAGCTCAAGGAACCAAGATGGTGCAGTCAGGACAGCACAGATGGGAGCTAGTTCTTGTTAGATGCTAAAGAAATGGACAAACTTGGGGTTCTTAATTGGAGCAGCCATAAATAATCTACTTGAACCCCTCTACATATCACCAACAAGGTATATTTATAAGGAAAACTTTTTATGCAGGAGGCAGCATGTGAGACATGTTTGGATCAGGTTCTGGCCCAAATTTTAGTAACTTTTTTGTAACTTGGACATTTTATCCTCTTTCTGAGTCTCAGTTTCTTTATCAACAAATGGGATCTCTCTTCCACAGCCAGTGACTGGTACCTCTTTCCTATGTTTAAGATAACAATACTTAAATTCCCAAGAGAAACTTAACTTTTCTGATCACAGTTACTCTGCATTATCATTAACTTCTGTAGAGTCCTGAGAGTTATTTTCTTTTGCTTCTTTATTACTTAACAATTGGCTAAATTATTCAGTTCATAACCCATTTAATGATTCAAGTCCTACAAGAACCAAGAAAAATGATATACAGTGTTACTTTAGTTTTTGCAGTTGGAAGGAAAAATTGTCCATATACTTAGCAAAGATAATATTTATTTGCATTACTCTAGAGAGGTAGAAGGGTCACAGAATTTTAAATTGAGTTTACATTTTCCTGAACTCTCATTCATCGTTCAGGTCTTTAAAGATAAATTATCCCTAAATTTGGCCCAGAGATTTCTCTCTATATTGGGCCAATGTCATATACGATTATAGTTCAAGCCACAATCATTTCAAGCTTAAACTCATGGAATAGCCTATTTATCCATCTCCCTTCTCCTCATGTCCACCTCCCTTTACCGCCCACCCCACCAAGTCTATTCTGACCACAGTAGCTAGGTGAGCCATTTAAAACCTAAGTCAGGTCACGTGACACCTCTGCTCAAAAAGCTTCAGTGACTTCCTGTCTCACTCAGAGTCAGAGCCATAATCACATTCAGGCCCTGGCATGCCATTAGGCTCCCCTGTTGCCTCTCAGACTTCATCTCTGAACGCTTTCTCCTCATGGACTCTGCTCTAGTTGTACTGGCCTCCCTGCTATTCTCAGGCACACTCCCATGACAAGATCTTTCCAAAAGATGTCCCCTTCATCACTTCCCCTCCAGATGGCAATAAGGTATGTTCCTTCCTAAAGACCTTGGTTCAAATCTCTCCTCTACTAAACAGTAATGCTCTGCACTCATGGCTTGTTATTTCTCTTCACCCGATGTATTCTTCTACATAGCACTCAGCACCTGTTATATTTCCTATTCATGTCTTTCCTGTCCGTTTCATCCCACTAGAATATATAGCTCTCTGGGCTCAGAGATTTTATCTATTGGATTCATCCATTTTGTATCTCTAGTGCTTAGAAGTATGTGTGGCATATAGTAGGCATTCAATAAATATTCATTTTAAAATATTCAGAGTGATCTATTTTTCTTCATGTTTTGACTATTTTATTGAACAAGGTACTCTCCCTCTGACACAATCATTTGAATTAAGAAAAATTTATTTTTGGAGCACCTGGGTGGCTCAGTCGGTTAAATGTCTGCCTTTGGCTCAGGTCATGATTTCAGAGTCCTGGGTTTGAGCCCCACATTGGGCTCCACACTCAGCAGGGAGCCTGCTTCTCCCTCTCCCTCTGCCCTTCTCCCCCCGCCCCATGCTCCCTCTCTCTCACGCTGTCTCTTTCTCAAATAAATAAATAAAATCTCTAAAAATTTTTATTTTTTCTCAGATATAGAAACAATGACCACAAAAAAGATCACTCTGAGATCATTACCAAGAATGGCAAAATTCAGGGCAGCGTGGAAGGGCCGAGAGAGCAGTCAACTAGATGAAGTTCAGGAGACTTGAAGGGCCAGAAGTCCTATCCTGTCACCCGTCACAGAGCTGTTTCTATCATGTTTAGAGACATACAAATAACTGATTTATATCTGTCCTCCTGGGAAACGTGAGCAATTTTACAGGCAGAGGTGCTGTGTCATCCATGAAAGTTACTATACTGATGTGAAGATCTTTTTTTAGATAGGAAGGCTGTCTTATTGAGTCTCTGCATGTTCACATTATCAGCTGGCTTGGGCTCATTTGGCTGAGATGTCATGAGGTGTCAGAAGAAAAAGCACACCAAGAACAGGGCCCAGAGCCTCAGTGGGAGATTTCAAATCTGAGCTCAACCACTCCACACTGAGTGAGTCCAGGCAAGCCACTTAACTTCCTCCAGGCCGTAGTTGTTCTCTTCAGCAAAATATGAGTCACAAGCAATCCCTGCTTTGCCACCTCATGGCATGATATAACCAGCGTGAGAACTTCTCTAGGTATATAGGACTCCATGCGAACTGCTCCATAAATGACTAAATGCCATTACTTGAGTCCTTAGGCTGATTCCTGAAAAGACGAATAGGCATGTCTAAGTAAATAGTCCCATCTTTTCCTGCCCATCACCAAGAGAGGGGAACCAGGGAAGGTGAGTCTTATGGCATCAGATTTTAGGTTCTGTACTTGGGGATTTGTTCATTTATTCACAACACATCTACTGAGCACCTACGATGTGGGAGGTGTTGAACCGCAGACTTTGTAGGGAGAATAGACTTCAATGTAATCCAGTCTTGTCCTTAAGGTGCTCACACAGAATAGTGAGGAAGACCACACACACATACCCCGAAACCTGTCATATGACATAGAAAGAGATTTGTCAAAAGAAAGACCCCTGGAATGAAATCAATTCACACAGCCTTGGCAGTCACTTTAGTTCTCCGGGCTTTAGTTTCATCTTCAGCAAAAGTATAATAATCACAGGGCGATTATGAAGATCAAGATGGGATATTATTTTGTTTAGGTGCTTTGTTAACTGTGAATTGCCATACATGAGTCAGTTCTTCTGTCTCTCCTCTTCTTTTTCCTCCTCCTCGTTCTTTTCCTTCCCTCTATCCCTCTGCTTCTCTCTCCTTGCTCCTTCTTTTCTCTGTTCTCTCTTTGCTTTGGTAGGAGCCCCACTGTGCATCACTGAGACATTCTCACAATTAGCTGAATCTGGTTTGATCGTTAAAGTGACAGCCCAGTTGGAAATCTTTGATCCAACATGTTTCCTTATTGTATTACCTGATAGCTAAGAGTTGCTAATGGATCTAACCCTAGCCTGACTTAGATGACATTTTTTCCCCAGTCTGTTGCTACACATAGGATATAGAATTGAATGAAGGTGAATAATGATCTTTATTTCCTAAAGGTTTGAATATAAGTGGAGGTGGGGGAAGTGTTTAGACACAAAATGTAAAGTGCTCAATATTTCAAATTGATTAGCATTTAGGAACAAAACAGACATACCCACAACTTCTCGGTTCAACCCTTTCATGTTCTCTTCTTCCAACAAAGCCTTGATTCCTAGAAACTGTGTCCTAGAAAGGAGAGCAATCTGATGAAGGTCATGCAATTAAATTAGCAACAAAAAGTCTAGAACTCAAATCTCCTGATTCTCATTCCATTCTTGTCCCCTACCCCTTGGGCTAGCCTCCAGGTCCAATGGGATGAGTAGCCACAGGCTCTTACTCTTTCCATAAGCTCCCTCCTCTTCCTCTTACCTCCCCCAGGAGGTTTAGACATTCCTCCCACTTTCCCTACCCTTAATCCTCCCCCACCCCAACCTTCTTTTTGAGTCACACCTTCTGATAGCTGAGACTCTGAAGTTGAGCTTGTGTATAGCCAGGTGTCACGCGACCTGTGCTCCACATTTCTGTCACCGCAGTAAGCACTGTTTCACATAATCTTCACAAAAATTGGCAAGGTGTCATTCTGACCTTACAGACTAACCAACTGAAGCTCAGAGAACTGTTTTACTTGCCCCAGGTTACACAGTTAGAAAGTAGTAAGGCCAGGATTTGCATCAGATCTAGTGCCAGAACTGATTATTGCCTTATTGCCCCCTCGGCACAGCTCTGACCTTGCAAAAGGGAACCCAGTGGTTTAAGTAAATACCAAGGGGTAATTGACTCCTAGCTCTTCTGCTGTGGGGGGGAGATGGCACAATGATCCTGGACTCCTGAACATTTCTGAATCCCTTAACTACATACTAAGCAATAAGAACTACAGTGAGTCACTTCACTCCCCCTCAGACAGGATAAGTAATAATGCCTCCATAACAAGAGTTGTGAAAATTAAGGATTAGAATGGATAATGTTTGAGAAAGCATCAGGTAGTCTGTAAAGAACCATATAACTATTTGATTTTAATAAACGGCTTGTGATTTTCTTAATCCAAAGGTTAATGATGATATTGTTTACACTATTTTATTGTAAGCCTCCTCAAATACTTTGATTAAGTGGGTAGTCTAAGATAATAAGGGCATGAATAATTAAAATATTTTATTGGATTTTTTGTCTCACTTTTTCCATTAAAGAAGTTGGCTTATAGCTTATAATGCATACATATCATGCATGCATTTCCCTAGACCAAAAAAAAAAAAAAAGATAACTGTTGTCATCTTAATAAACATTTACTGCGCACATACTCTGTGCCCTAAAACTGGTCCAAATACTCTATTTCTCATTATCTAATTTAATTATAAAGAGGTAGGTACCATTACTATCTTCATTTTATAGATGGGAAAACTGAAACTCAAAGCACCTAAGTGACTTGACTAAGGTCACACAACTGTTAAGTGAAAATGACACAAGTTTTTAGAACTACACACAATATATTTGACATTACTTTATACCACCTCTGTCAAAATAAAACTTGTCAAAAACTTGAGTCGCTGGCCGTCAAAGTGTCTAGCAAAGTAGAACATAGGCAAAATGTTAAAACTAGTAATGTGTGTGTGTATGTGTGTGTGTGTGTGTGTTTATAAAAGAGACAGAAGGGATGGAAAACAGGTAAAAAAGCATAATGAAAACTTAAGCTAAAGAAAACCACTGTAATTGACCACAGAGTATAGGCCTGTACCTTATCACATAGAGAGACATTGCATGCTACTGGTTCATTGGCCAACAAATGATTGAGCACTTACTATGTACAAGGACAAGTGTTCAAGTCTATAGAATAAGAACACAAAATTAAAAAAAAAAAAAAGAACACAAAATCACAGAACCTCCTTCTTGGACCTCATAAACGTCTAGATAAGTTGTCAGGTAAATGCACTTGAATTATTTTGTGTGTAAGTGTGCATTTACCACTTAAGTAAATTGCCTCTGGGGTGTGCTCAAAATTGGTTCTTATCTGAACTGCTCTTTTATACAACTGTTTAAGGAAAGGAATAAGGAAGAATGTGCAACATTGGGAAACAAAAGAATAGGATTTGGAGAATAACATGAGTTACTTAAATTGGTCAAGACATTGGGACATAGATACTTTTATTTTCAGTAGAACTTGGCAAAAAAAAAAAAAAAAAAGGAAAGGAAAAAGGAAAAATCCAATGTCCTGAAAGCTAAATAAAGCAAACTGGGCCTCTGATTCCCCAAGGTTCAGATTAAGAGCCCAACTCTTCCGTGGAGGACAGGAGGAATGAGAGACTGGGTTTCCATTATAAATAACCCCAGAGTTCAGTCAATAGCAATTTCTTTTGAAGCCTTTTAAGAAACCTGGGATGGGGCCAGCAGAGAGGTACCCACTGGGCCAAGCCAGGAGAGAAAGGAAATATCTATAGCTGATATCACTTTGTATAGCACTTACTGCTGCATCACAGCAGAAGAAAGCACCAGTAGTGGCAGAAGTGTCCCTTGGCTGGAGGGCCCTTGTCATCAAAATTTCTCTCCTCCACCATGCAGGCAACATGGCCTCAGCTCTCCTCTCGTAGTATCTTTGCATTCCTCCACCTCAGAAAACAGAAAGTCTTGGAGTTAGAAGCCTTGACATTGACATCCCAGTCCATCCAGGCAGCTCTTGGCACAAGCAGGTTATCCTACCTGTTCATGTGAGATTCCTCATCTCCCCCTGTGACCCCACTTCACAGGCTACAGAGTCACTCAGGGGACATGACAAGTGCTAAAGCACATTAGGATGTGATCAAATTTGTAACATAAAGGAATAAGTTAAAATGTAAAAGTTTTAAATACAGCTGTCCATACTCGCCCATAGTTGAAAACAAAAATGAAACTAGTGAATTAAGCATACAAATTCACAGATACACACCCAGTCTACAAAGCATGGAACTCAAAACCCTTGACTGGTTTTCAAAGTCCTTCCCAACGCTTCTCTCTAGAATTGTCTCTCTGTGTACTCTTTATGTCTCTTCTAGTCCTATCAAATTAATCACCCAGTCACTCAAGAGTCCAGATTATGGGCTTATTCTTTAATATCTCCATTTATTTGTTACATTATTTCTACCTCTTAGAGTGCCTTTCTCCTTCATAGCTATACATCCAAACCTGCTGAAATGCAACCTCCTCCAGGAAAGAAGTTATCTCCAATTTTCTTTGTTGTAAGTCATGTCTACTTAATCTGAGCATCCCTAGTTATTTTTATTTGTGCCTCATATAATAATGTATATGCTTGTGATTTTTCAGTTTTCTTGGGAAGGATTATGTCTAATTCTTCATTTCATCTACCAAGGAAATGATAATAGCCAGTGGCTAAGATGTATTGAGCACTCCTTTAATCCTCACAGTTAACTGAGGATGTAGATACTTCCATTTTCCTCATTTTGTAAATGAGAAAACAGGGAACAGAGAGGTCAAGAAAGCTTCCCAAGCACTCAGCTCTTAACTGGTCAAGTTGAAAAATGGGGATTTCAGGTGTAAATCCATTTTTCATATATATGCCTTCCATTATTGCATGTTATTAGCATAGGAAGTACCTAATAAATACTTATTAATGGAGTAAATGAACAAAGAAAGAAAGAGAGAAGGAAAGGAAGGAAGGAAGGAAGGAAGGAAGGAAGGAAGGAAGGAAGGAGAAGAAGAAGAAAGAAGAAAGAAGAAGAAGAAGAAGAAGAAGAAGAAGAAAAAGAAAGAAAGAAAGAAAGAAAGAAAGAAAGAAAGAAAGAAAGAAATTAAAGCATAAGCATTCTCTTCCAAGCATAGGACTTTACCTTCTCTTTCCAGTGGTGCCACTCAGTGAGCATTTGTTGAATTAATGACTGAGTAATTGGCCCTAGAACAGATGTCTGGGGACTGCTGAGTCTAGAAAGCTCTCAAAGGGGAGTCATTCACTCATTCTTTCAGCACGTACTCATCATTCATTCATTCTTTCAAGGTTTATTAAAAGGCTACTATGTGCTAGGTAGATGGTGTAGGAATAAAAAATAAATCAGCCATGAGTCCTGGTCTTTGAGTGCTTACATTTTGATACCATGAGAATCTGCTAGTGTTTTTCAAGTCTAAGAACAGACATTGGCAGAGTAAAGAGGACTGAAGCTCAGGGGATGACCAACATAAACTTCAGAGGCGACTGCTAAGGACAAGTCTGGTGCCAACCACGAAGAAGCCTTCCCTTAAAGAGGAAATTCTGCTGAAGATCATGAAGAATAACTGGATGACTCACCTATCAAAATAGGAAGCTCTGTCTGGTAAAGAAGATGGTGGCATTGAGGTGGGAGAAACCACAAAGATCCTGCTCAAACAATCACCACAGTAGGCTTCACCCTTGCTACTTGGGCTTTACCATGTGTAGAGTGGAGCACCTACTTGTTCAGTAGCCAGGGCTGGATTGAGGTGGTGCGGCACTGTGGTAGGGGATCCCAGGCTCTGGGAGGCACTGCCTCACCCTGAACAAAGGCTCCCTCAAATAGAAGCTCTGCAAACTTAGGCATGTATAAAAATGGAGATAATAGTGATCCCACTTTCATGAAGCTGTAAAATGCATAGAGCAATGCCTGGCTCATAGAGAGTACTCACAAAACATTTGCTACTTTTACTGTGCTTCTATCACTGACTCTAATTGTTTGTATATATGAACTGAAAAATCCCCAGTGAATTTTAGAAAGAAGAGAAGATGCTCACATTTCACTTGGGTATGAAGTAAGAGTATAAATCATACATCTTACATCTTATGAAAGCTTTATTCATCAGATGACAGTTCTTCCATCAGTCCAGGGGCTGGCTTCTCTGAACTGCCATATTAGGGTCCCCCACAGCAGAACTCCAAATGGATCATGATGCTTCACATCTGTGTACTTTAACACAAGACTTTAAGAAGAGCACAGAGTGATTCTGCTAAAACCAAGTGGTTACATTTTCTTTTACTTTACCAGACCAGGGCTCCTATCAGAATCTGATTCCCATCTTTGGTATATAAATGTTACTCTAACCTAGAAAGTAGATCTTTCTTTATAAAGGCAAATATTGACTTAATCCACGTATTTCTTCCTATTTAAAAAAATAAAAAATATTTTAAAAATATATGCATTAAAATTATTTATTTAAGCAAAGAATTTATAACCAAGTGCTGGATTTTGCTTTACTACAAAAAAGTTCTGATTTTAAATTTTGCAGTTAGTTTTTTTTTTTTTCAGTGATTAGTCCCATCATACACGCACACAAAAAACAATCTCTCATTTTACATAGGCTTTGATCAATAAAACAATGGTTCTCCTACTGGCAACTCTTAAATAGTCAAGATTAATTTCAAAGACATAAATTCGAAAGTAGCAAAACAACACTTAACTTCTTGGAAGTGCTGTCAAAGAAAAGACAAGATTTTCATACTATATATTTTTTTACGTTGATAATAAAGTAGATTTCCTTTTTTTGTTAATTCAATATTCCTGTTGCAAAGAATAAGAATCATACACTAGACAACTCAGAGGCTATCACTTAAAAGATTTTCAGTCTCCTAATAGAAACATGTCTTAGTATAACAGTTTTAAAAATTATGACTAATGAATAAATATGTTCAAAATGTTATTTTTAATTAATTAATTTATTTATTTATGCTTACATATCAATCATTGTAACTTACCAGGAAATGCCAGGGTATTCCTTTGCCAGGTTTTCTAAGAGATGCATTTGATAGGAAGAATATACCAGGAAATGGGGGAGATACTTCCCAAACTGACTGATGAGATATGTAAGTTGAACAGTCAAGAAATTCCACACCAATATCTCAAGTTCATTCCACACCAGTGGCTGCCATCTGAGATATTTGAGGCTTGTCAGTGGATGGGGCACAGTAGTGGGTTTGAGATAAGCTATAGGAAGGTGGCAACTGTCGTGAACATGGCACTAGCTTTGGAACCAGGAAGACTGGGCCCCAAATCTTGACTCTGCCACACTTGGTCCTGTGCCTTCTGAGCCTCAGTTTATTCACCTGAGAAACCATTATATCAACATCAACCTCACAGAGTCGTTGGAAGCATTAGAATATTAGTAGATGCTCAGTAATGGGCAGTTCTTATGAGGGGGGATAATTCTGGTATATTTACATACAGATGTAATTAGGTGGTGTTTGCAGTGTATTTATGTCTAGTGTATGGATATTTTAAAAGGCATGTTAGCAATCCTTACTCCACGAGGTTACCACATGGATTGCAGAAAGGCTGGCACATTCTCCTGTTCCATAGAACTTCCTGTGATTCCAAAGCACACTGGAGACACCATCACTCCCTGAGCATACTCAACATAGTATCATCAAAAATGAAGAGTTGAGCAGTCAATTAGAAGTAGAGAGACCTGTGATTTAGTCCTGGCTCCATCTCAAAAGAGCTCTTGACCTTGGGTCAATTGCCTCCTCTCTCTGGGCCTCAGTTTCCTAGTTTGAAGATGAAGAAATCACTTCTAGTTCTAAAACTGTCTTAGGCACTGGAATCTCTGATTTTCTGACTGAGGCAGAGGTTCAAGAAGAAAACCTGTAGGAATGACTAAGGTAGTGGGAGAGATTGACTATTCATCTCATGTCTGAAAAAGTGATATTGACCGATTTTTACATGTTCCTTAAAAGCTAAAATTAAAGTAGATCAGAACAAGTTCCTTTCTTTGTGACTAAGGATGACAGGGAAATGTTACAAAGGTTTCTCTAAACCTAGCAATAGATGCATGCGACATGCAGCATACAATTTTGTCTGTGCACAGTCCTAACCAAGCCTTCAATAGGTGTTGGGATTTGGGGTGCAGTCACCACTGGGGTCACCAGTCACACACAGCCCCAAATATCTTTGATAAGTGTTATTTTGCTGTGGTGAATCTTTTCCTACAATTGAACCAATAAACAAATCCAAGTTTAAATGGTCCAGTTTCTAAGTCTAACCAACCATGGAATGAGCCACATTGGGAGGCCGAGAGCTCCAGGCTAGGAGTCCAATGGACACTTTGTTAGGTGTGTTATTATGTCAAGGACTCAGTTATGGAGTGATCTATAAAGACCTTCTGAGCTCCAAAATTTTATGGTTTTTCCGGTTCTATCAACTCTTACCAGGCCAATTCTGGGAATGCATGTGATGGGTTTTACCTTCATGTTTATATTAAAAAAAAGAGAGAGAGAGGGAAAGGAGTTGTTCAAACCTATTGAGGAAGAGAAGGCTGTACATGAGTCAGTTGAGTGTTTTAGTGCTAAAGACACCAATATTCCAGGATTCTGAGCCATCGGGTTCTGGGTAATGAATTTTTATTAAATTTGGATGGCAGCACTGTGCAAAAAAGTTCAGCGGAGGTGACAGACATGCCCAAACCTGGACCTGGCAAACAGGAGGAGGCAGGATCACCTTGCCCGCAGTTGTTACAGTACCTGACAACTACCTGCCTGCTGGCTTCTCCCTGGATCCGCTGAGAATTTCCAGACCCGCCTTGGTTTGTACCCAGCTCAGCGCCCATGGCTCAAGGATTATTCTATAATTTAATCTCATCCTTCTCCTTTTGGCAAGCTGCCTGCTCCAACTCAGAAGTTAAAAGGTTGCACTTCCTTAAAATGCAGTATTTCCCAACCGAACCTGCATCAATCAACCGATTAGTATAATTACACATGCACTGCTTAAGGCTAAACACTGGCTAATGATCGCTGGCTTTGTCTTATACCAGGCTGGTCTTTCTTGATCCAGCTGAGAACTGACCGCTTGAAAGGAGGTGCATGGGAAGATCGGAAAAGCAACTGAGAGAACACCGTGTCAAACTGTCATAGTCCTACGAGGGTCAGCCTTTGCAGCCACTGTCCAGATCTGGTAAGTTGGTGGAGTCTCGGGTTGAACTGTGGGCTGTGAATAGTGACTCAAGTTTTTTAAAAATGGCATAGTAAAGGAGCTACCGAAGAGGTTTCCTGCCCTAACTCTCTTTTTAGGCTCTTTAGAAGGTCCTGTTACCCACCTACCCACCCCCCAATCTTACTGGTTCCCTCTGCTTGCTGTAGGTTTGTGTTGATTTGCTGGCCGGGGTAAGGAGTAGTGCGGTCCAACATTGGTAGGCATAGGAGCTTGGTCTGTGTGGATCTGAAGGGTTCAGAATCTTTTCGAGACTCACCCTAGCTCCAGGCAGAAGAACCCAAGGCCAGGGAGATAGACCCATCCCTAGAAGGATTGTACCTGAAAGGCCAGGTCCATGCTTGCTGTTGCAGGGCAGGGTGTTAAGGCCTGGCTCACTCCAGCATTCTCTCTAAAGAACCACAAATGGGTGGTAACACCCTTAGTTGGAAAGTAGGGCTCGTGTTTCTGCTCCTGTCTGCTCCTGTCTGGGATTGCTGAGACCTTCTTTGTTTGAAGAAAACTATTTGGCTCTAAACTAAAATTTAAGTCTCAGTAACCATGCTCCTTCCATAGAGTCCAGTCCTCTCTCTCTCTCTCTCTCTCTCTTTCTCTCTGCCCTCTTTCTTCTCCCTTCACCTCTGCCTTCCTTTTTGGTTGTTTAGATTATGGTACATTTCAAGCAAAGGACTTATATATTTAATCAACATTTTGCTGGAGAAGCCTACACAGAAGGGTTTTGAATCTGTTAGTGAAAGAAGGGAAGTGATACCAGCCCTTGGTGAGTGGTGACATCACTGAAGACTGTGTTCTGTTCCTTATAGTGCGGCTGGGATTTTTCACTCCAAGAAGAGGATTAAATAATAGAGCTTTCCAGGAAAAGAGTGATATTTATTTATTTATTTATTTATTTATTTATTTATTTATTTCTCTTTTCCAACTTCTTTATCCAATCCATTCAGAAATATAAGCATTTGATACCTGGAGACTGATTTCATTTTGTGGAGAAGACTATCGAAAACTAACATTAAAACTACAATCAATGAGAATAATAACATCCAAACATTTTTATATCCACTGTGTTGATTCTATGAATGAACAGCAGGGTTTGAAAGGACAAGTATGGACAATATCCTAGTTTTTCATGGAGAAAATCAGGACCGGAAAGAGAAATGCCTTGCCCAGGTTCATATACATGATAGATAGAAACCCCCAAACAGAACCATTTTTTCTGACTTGAGGCTCAGCATGTTTTTTCATACACCTTGCTGCCTCTTCTCACACAATAATCTTTTAAGATTAAGCCTTTAGGCTTGAGAGTTGGGTCTATGGAGTTACCAAAAGAACTAAGAAAGTGAAGCTTTGAAAAGATTATATTCTCATCCTTATTTCTCTGCATAGTGTCTGAGTATCAAGGCAAAGGATTATTTGTTAAGACTGCTTTGAAAATTCACTGGCCCATGATTACTTGACTAATGCCAGTAATAAAACCCTGTATATCAAAACCATACTCTTTTTGGCTCATTACTTGCTTTAGCTGAGTGGCCAGCTATGGGTGAGTTTACTGGTAGGAAGGTTTTCTGGAAGCAATGATTGGTTATAAAGTTTCCGTTGAGATCCAGGTAGCAACTTTAGTCAAGTACATATCTGTTACTAGTGAGAGGGTAAGTGATAGAACAGACATCAGCCAGGTGGCTCCGCCCCAAATATTTGTCTGGCAGAGTCTAAACTGATCACCACTTGGATCACCTCTGGAATACTGGGAGAAGAAATAATGATTGTTGATCAGAGCTGGGTCTTAGGAAGTCGAGGATCTTGAATAAAACTAACCAATTTAGTATTTTCCAGTTCCTACCAAATAAGAATGAGATTTAAAGGCCCTTTCTCCCCTCTCTCCTCCTCTCTCACTCATTATCAGCATCATAAAATCAATCCCGGGTGAGATCTCAGAGAGATCAAGGTATGGTGGAAGGCATACTCAGCTGGGAATGCAAAGTCTCTGCTTCTCTCCAGGCTCTGTGTGGTCTCAGAAGTATGAACGATTTGACTTTATGGGTTTTAGTATCTCCATTTATCCAATGGAGAGTTGAACTGCATAGTCTTTGATACTTCCAGGTCTGGCATTCTTTGATTTTTCCCTAGAATCTCAGATTCTGGTCTAAACCTGCTTGACCAAGAATGCCAAAAGATGCCCAAGCTTCTTGTCTTTGATTTGCCTCTCTCTTACCAAGATTTCCAGGATGAAATGAGCAGGGGAGTGGCCTCTCTTCCCCCATTGTAGTTAGAGGTCTCACTGTGATCACTCAGCATCCCTGCTTAATCCCACCCCACCCCACCCCACCCCACCCCAGGCCTTCCCTCTGCCAGTGACCTTAAGCTATGGCAAATGAAACACCCAGACACAACAGGAAACCCCTGATAGGGAGGGCTTTTATTTTAGAGAGGAGAAAAGGGAGATGGGGAGTGTAAGACCCAGTCAGTCCCAGATGGGCCTGGACTCCAGCCCAGATGCCCCAACATCCCAGTTGAGTGCCTGTTCCACCATAGTGCTGCCATGCTGGATATACGTATGTATGTGTGTGTGTGTGTGTGTGTGTGTGTGTGTGTGTACACACATACATTTTTTTTAAGCTCTCATCTGGATAATATCTTCTGTTCAGGACTCTCAGAGTCCAGAGGAGTAAGTTTACTAACTTAAACCCAGTCTCTGTAGATTATCTACTCTCAGTTCCTATTCTATGTCCATTCTCTTTCTTCCACCCCCGTCTCTTTCTCATAATTAGCTTTATAATTGTAAAGGGTTTTTTTAGAGAAAAAAGCTGTTAGGTATAGTAAGAAATAAATTAGCATATTAACAAATAATTTCTGATTTGAATATCAGTGTAATGTACAAGATTAGAAAGCAAATAAATGAAAGTAAAAATAAAGCTTCTTGTGATCCCATCACTTAGAAATATCCACTGGGAACATTTTGGTGAGTTTCCTTCCAGTCATTTTTTTAAATATATATATATATATACACATATGCATATATATTTGCCTTCAATATTTTGTCATTGGTATTTTAAATGGGTTTTAGGACTTGTCATTACTACATACCTTTGGTCTTTTATCAGTTGTGTAAGATCTAATTCGTGTAATTCCATATCATTGTGGTGGCTCTCCTTCCTTAATTGAACGCTGATCGATACAGAATATATTGCTAAAACTCCTAAAACCCGTCAGATGTGGATTTTGGAACTTACTTCCCTACCTGGACATACTCCAACAAAGAACTTTGAGGCATTGGGCAGTATGTTTCCAAACAGCTCCAGGGTTTTTTTTTTTTAAGTCACCCATTGTCTATTACATTTAACATTTATTGAACATCTGCTATACATGTCCGACATTGTGGTAAGTGATTTACATGTATTACATTACTTAATCCTATCTCCCTGGGGGTAAGTATATCCTGGTTTCCATTTTATAGATGAGGAAACTGGGGCTTAAGGAAGCTACAAAACCCAAAATTGCAGAGCTAACAAGTGGTAGAGTTGTGCTTCAAACTTAGGCAGTTTGGTTCTAGAGTCCATGCTCTGGGCTCAAAGTTAAGTTACTCACTAACATACCAAGCTGGAGATGCCTCACCTGTTGGTAGGAGGGCAGGGTCTTGGGGGGCAGTCATTTGGACTGTGGGTATACATGACCTTGTGAAATGAGCCCTGCTGATGAAGGCAGAAGATTTCCTGGAGTGAGTGCAAGACTAGGAGTCAAACAGACATGGGCTCTAAGCCTACTCTTCCAACATATCAGCCATGTGACCCTGGATATGTCACGGCCCTGTCTGAGCATCAGTATTCTCTATAAAAGGGAGATAAGAGTATCAGTCTTAAAGGTTGTGGTGAGAATGAAGAATGACAACATGTAAAACCACCTGGCATGTTTCCAGGCATATGGCAAATGCTAATAGAATTTACTTGAATCTGAATCTGAGCAGAAGGTTTCAAGTTGAGACCTGATTTTTAAGTCTTGGATCAAATACCCTTGGTGTGTGTTTTTGAGCAATGATCCTGGGGCCTTTCTAGGTCCAAGTTCCTCATCTTTCTAAGAGGTGGTTGGACTAGAGATCTCCACGACCCTATCTAGAAGCTGGGCCTCTAGAAGTTGGTTTTTAGCAAAAGGAGTGTGGCAGATGGTATCTTCCCTTCTCCTATCAGTCTGAAACAAGGCCAAGGTTCCTTGAGTCCAATATGTTTCTCCTTGGCCCCTCTGCCCTGTGGTTGTTCTTGACTAGAGCCATGCACTTGGAGCTTTCTGAAATGTCTGAGGTCTGATGAAAATCACAAATATTTCTTAGAAAGAAGGGGTGAGGTTGTGACTGTGACTTTTGGACTCTAGAACCAAAGAAAGGGGAGGTTGTGACATTAGCCCTTTTAGGGATGGAGGGTCACAGCTTTATAGTTATTTCAACAATGAAGGAAAATAGCTCCTTGACTTGCTCCTAAGAATGCTGTTGGGAAATCACAAAGCCAGATGATTCATTGGGTCTCTTGTACTAGATCATTTTATGATTCAGTTGGAAGACAACCCCTTGAATTTTAACTGAAGGGCTCCAAGAAGCTAAGCCCTGTGAGGAGTGGAGAACTGACAGGGGTCTCACTCTAAAGATATCTCTTATATGCTTCCATCAAGGAAACATCAACCAAGACCTGAAGAGCATAGACATGTCTTGTTAGGATCCCACAGAAAGGATAATTAAGGTTTTTTTCCTATTTCCCTGACCATGTCTTATTCACCTTGGCCAGCACCTCCTCCTCTCCCAAACCACTGAGGAGTGTCTCAAGGCTCAGCTATCGGACTTCTTGTTCTGTGTTCACTTCCCTGGGGATTTTATTCAGTTTCACAGTTTTAATAAAATCTCAACACTGACAACTCCTGGATTTCTATCTCTAGCTTAGATTTCTCTCTGGGACACCAGACTCAGAAATCTAGCTCCCACTCAGGCACCACTTTCTGACTGTCTATTTGGCTGCTCTAACTGAGCCATCCAAATTAGAGTTCCTGATGTGCCCCAAACTCCTTCAAATCTGCTCCACCTGCAGTCTTTCTTTTTTGGGTAAATAACAATTCCATCTGTTATAGTTGCTCAGACCAAAGAAAATGAAGCCGGGCTTGATTCCTGTTTCTCCACAACCCACATCCAGACTACCAGCAACATTATTGGCGCTGCCTTAAAAATTATATACAGAATACTCCTCACCATTTCCTAGTCCAAGCCACCATCATCTCCCTCCAGGATTATTATAACAAATCCTTAAATAGTCGCTATGCTCCTACCTTGCCTATCTGAGCAGGGTGGCTAGAGGGATTCTGTGAAAATAAACTTTGGATCTTGTCCAGGCTGTCAATGGTTTTCCATCTCATCCAGAGGAATAGAAAATGCTTCCAGCGCCCAATGGAGTTTATATAACGTACTCTCCTTTCCTCGCTCTCTTACTGCTCTGCCCTCCTTCACTCTGCTCTAGTGCCATTTGCAGGAGTGCCAGCCTCCAGGTGTACAGCCCCCTTGCTAGTCCTCAAACAATGGGCATGCTCTAGCTCGAGGCCTTGGTGCTTACAGTACCCTCGTCTGCTACCAAGAGGTAGCAGATATCCAAATGGTTCCCTTCTTCATTTCTTCTCAGTCTTCTGTGCCACCTGCCTAATGGTGCCTTCCCTAACACCCTATCTCATACTGCATCCTGCCCCAACACATGTCCTGCTGCTCTTCCTTGCTTTTTTCCTTTTTAGCATTTATTATCATCAGAACAATTATATATTTGCTCTCGAGTGTATTGTCCGTTTCTCCCTGCTAAAAGGAAACTCCAAAGGGTGGGAGCACAGCACAGTGCCTGGCATTCAGTAAATAATAGTTAAAGAAATGGGTGGGGTGGTTGGCCAAAGGCTTTATGGAGGAACCTGAGTTTGAGTGACCCTCTGAATCACAGGAAGATCGGAGGACCAGAGACTGACAACAAGGTGCTCAGGAGAAAGAGACATTTGGTCAGAGGCCAAGTGGTGTCCTGCAGGATGAATAGGGCCAGACTAACTGCCTTATTCTTTATCAGCCTTTATCTATCTGGTTTTATTTCTTCCAGAGCACCTAGTGTCTGTCTTTAAGTATGTAGAAAAATCCCATGGCTGCCTGGTATAATAGAAAGTTCATGGATGGAATTCAGAGTCGTAGACCTAAATCTAGAAGTGTGACCTTAGACTAGCCACTTGACCTTTCTCAATCTCTGTTTGCTCATCTGTCAAAGAAGGAAAACAACACTGGCTTGTGTTCTTGTGGCGGGGAGGGGGTCTGTTGTAAAGATCAAATGAGATAACGGATGGAAAATGATTCACACTTTGAAAGCTGGACCATGTAGTAGGGATTAGTGAAATACATGAGCATGTCACTGAAATAGTCACTCAGACTCACATATAGATATCTACCTCAGTGACAAGGAAAGAAGTAAAGGGAGTTCCAAATTGGTGACTAATTCAAGAAATACTTCGTTTGGGTTTTTGAATATGGGAGAGACATGGGAGGAGGGATTGGAAGATGTACCTTCCTGAGGACATGGCTTGTGTCCAAATAAGATGCTATTTGTTCCCTGTGCACCAGGCCCTGGAGATTATATCTCTTTTCATCCTTACATACATGTGTGAGTTGGGTATTACTGCCACCTTCTTTAGAGATAATAAAGCTTAGGTTCAGAGAAGTTAAGTAACTTGCCCAGGGTCACACAGGTATTTGATATCAGAGTCCAGAGAAATCAGCTTTGTTTTAAGAGATTCTGTGTTCTTTTGATAAACTGCCTTTGCAGGGACTTTGATGCTATGAACTCAACAGCTGACAGTGTTGCCTCAGTGGCCTCAATTTGGGCAAGTAAATAACACACAAGTTTAAAACATCAGGGGCCCCCACAGAAAGCAGACTCTAAGCTATTAAACATAATTCAAAAAGTGAAAAGGAAAGTCCATGTGCCAAGTGCGAGTCTAAACTCTTCTCTAGGCCACTGTCTTGTGCTGTGAATGGTTTCTCATGGCAGTGCATGGCAACCATTTAGAAGAAACCAAGATTTGGAGGTAAGCTTTCAGTAAAAGCATAAGAATGATACAGGGGAAACAATGCCCACTGGTCTTCCTAAGCATCAGAAATTTTTTTTCCTACAAAAAGCAGCAGCATAAGAAATGACATGACTAACATCCCAGTCCAGATTTTATTTATTTGTTTGCTTGTTTATTGGAGTATAGTTAACACACCTTGTGACATTCCAAACATACAACATTTCTGGTGTAAGACACAGTGATTGGACAAGTCTAGTTATTATTATGCTCACCAAGAGTGTAGCTACCGCTTGCTACCATACAAGACTATCACAGTACCTTTGACTGAATTCCTTATGCTGTACTCTTTCATCCCTGTGATTTATTCATTTTATAGTGGAAGCTTGTACCTCCCATTCCCCTGCACCCACTTTGTCCATCTCCCCTTCCCCCTCCCTTCCAGCAACCATCAGTTTGTTCTCCATATTAATAGGTCTATTTCTGCTTTTTGTTTGTTTGCTTATTCATTTGTTTTGATTTTAGATTTCACATATAAGTGAAATCATATGGTATTTAATTTTCTCTGCCTGACTTATTTCACTTAACATAATACCCTCTAGGTCCTTTCATGTTGTCACAATAGCAAGATCTCATTCATTTTCATGGCTGAGTAATATTCATATATATACATATATATGAAAAAATATATATATCTTCTTTATCCATTCATCTCTCAGTGAATACTTGAGTTCTTTCCATATCTTGACTATTGTACATAAAGCTGCAATAAATATAAAAGGGCTTATATCTTTTTGAATTAGTGTTTTTATTTTCTTTGGGCAAATACCCAGTAGTGGAATTACTGTATCATTTGGTAGTTCTATTTTTTTTTAATTTTTGTAAGTTCAATATAATTAACATACAGTGTTATATTAGTTTCAAGTGTGCAATAGAATGATTCAACAGTTCTCTACATTACTCAGTAATCATCACAATAAGTGTACTCTTAATTCCCTTCCCCTGTTTCCCCCATCCTCCCACCTAACTCCCCTCTGGTAACCAACAGTTTTTTCTCTGTATTTAAGTGTCTGTTTTTCTGTTTATCTCTTTGTTGTTTATTTGTTTTGCTCCTTAAACTCCACATATGCATGAGATCATATGGTATTTGTCTTTCTCTGATTGACTTATTTCTCTTAGCATCATATCCTCTGGATCCATCCATGTTGTTGCAAATGGCAAGATTTCATTCTTTTTATGGCTGAGTAATCTATCTATCTGTATAGATTACTAATTTGTGGGGGGGGGGATCTCCATACCATTTTCCACAGTGGCTGCACCAGTTTGCATTCTCACCAACAGGGCAATAAGTTTCCTTTATCTCCACATCCTTGCCAATACCTGTTATATTTTTATCTTTTTGAATCTAGCCATTCTGACAGGTGTGATTTCACTGTAGTTTTAATTTGCATTTCCCTGATGATGTAGAGCATCTTTTCATGTGTCTGTGGCCATCTGTATGTCTTCTTTGGAAAGATGTCTATTCAGATCCTCTGCCCATTATTTAATTGGATTGTTTGGTTTTTTGGTGTTGAGTTGTGTAAGTTCTTTACATATTTTGAATATTAATCCTGTATCAGATATATCATTTGCAAACATCTTCTCCCCTTCAGTAGGTTGGCTTTTTATTTTGTTGATGGTTTCCTTCACTATTCTAAGGCTTTTTATTTTACTGTAGCCCCTGCAGTTTATTTTGCTTTTGTTCTCCCTGCCTGAGGAGACATCCAGAAAAATGAAGCTAAGGCTGATGTCAAAGAAATTGCTGCCAGTGTTTTTTTTTTTTTTCTAGGAGTTTTAGGGTTTCCTTTTCACACTTAAGTCTTCAATCCATTTTGAGTTTATTTTTGGTTAGGGTGTGAGAAAGTGGTCTGGTTTCATTCTTTTGCATGGAGCTGTCCAGTTTTCCAAGCACCATTTGTTAAAGAGACTCTTCCCCACTGTGTATTCTTGCCTCCTTTATTGTAGATTAACTGACTGTATAAGCATGGGTTTATTTCTCCCAGTCTAGATTTTAACTGGTGACACTTGTGCAGCAACACATCTGTCATCTGCCACATAATGGGACTTAACCAATGTTCAGTGAATATACACAGGTATCTCTGTATGTATGCATAATACACATGGTAACAGGTATGGTTTCGGTAACTATGTATGTAAATTTGTTTGGATCAGTGGTGGCTATACAGATGGATGGATACTGGTTCCACAAGTTGGAGAAATGCCAAAAAAAAATAATAAAAATAAAACAGAAAAGCCTATAACATGCTGACAGAATATTTGCTTTAAACATTTATGTACCTGGGACGCCTGGGTGGCTCAGTGGTTGAGCATCTGCCTTTGGCTCAGGGCATGATCCTGGATTCCCAGTATCGAGTCCCATATCGGGCTTCTTGCATGGAGCCTGCTTCTCCTTCCCTCTGCCTCTCTTTCTGTGTCTCTCATGAACAAATAAATAAAATCTTTAAAAAAAATAAACATTTATGTAAGAAAATTTATTGATCACCTACTGGATGCTAGTGGGAGCAAATGAGAGGCATATCTCTCCACTGGCCTCAGACAGTCGTAAGAAAAGTAAACAGATGATTTTAAATACGTGATTTTTGTAAGAACTACTTGGATTTGGAGGCAAAGGAGAGCCATTTCCCCCTTGGTGTAACACACCAATATATTGTTAGGGGTGAAAGAGGCCTAGGTCATCCTGCGCACTTAGCCATTTTAGATTGCAAGACAGCTTCCTAAAGGAGGTTACACAGTGATTCTTAAACATATTTTTTTAAAAAATAAAAATATAAACAAACCCTTTCTCTAGCCACACTGTTCTCGGTAGGTGCTACACAGAAAAATGGGTCTTTGCAAGGAAGCAGAGAGCTTGATGGGATGGTGTAAGGCCAACAGCATGGGCTTTAGATTTGACTTAATCAGGATTTGAATCCCTCTCATCTACGAATTAACTCTTTGATCTCAGAAGGCTATTTCCATTTGGAACCTAGGGCTCTTGTCTTAGGAGATGAAGACACCTGTCTGTGTCTCCCATCAGTATGAAATAAGGTTACCTTGTAGGGGGCTCAGCAGAGTAGCTGGTTCACAGAAGATCTCAGTATCTCCTTTCTCCCCACACTGGCAAACACTCCATCAGCCTCGAACTCCCTCAACACCCTTGAGCAAGGCACTTACTGCCTTCTTCCTTTCCCTCATCTACCATATTTGGTGTTGGGCCACATGATCTCTAAGGTTTTGTTCAATGATACTGTCTAGTTCTCTTTTTTACCATAGGGCTGGGCTAGCTGGACAGTACATCAAACAGCCTACTTTCTACACATTTTATATTAATGAGCCATTGACTATGCTTCATGGCATTTAATCCTCAAAAGGATACCTTGTGGTAGCTTTTTACAAATGAGCAAATCAGGGCAAGAGGCATCGAGAGAAATCATACTAGGCCTCCGGTTTGGCATCCAGCTTGCAGCAAGACTCTTTTGAAAGGGTTGACAACAGTGTTAAAAAACAAAGCCCTTTATTATAACCCCATCCTTGAAAATCAAGTGGAAACTTCCCAATTTTCACTCCATCCATTCTTCCTTTTGCACCGAAAGCTTTAGTCATCTTATCTCTCCTTTTCACTGTCCCTTTTAAATTGTCCCTGTTGCCATTCTAGGCTAAGATCGTGACCCTCCAAGAGCCTTAAACAAATCCAAAAGGCAACAGGACTGAACACAGAGTCTTCCATATCTGGTTCTCGGACTGAACATGCACAAACAAAGCGGATGCCCTAGAATTCAGTCTTTGTGCCTGAGGCTGTGGCAAAGGCTGTGATTTTTAACCATCACTTGCTTGATTGTCTTTCTCTGGCATTTGACATACTTGTCACTAGATCCCTGGTAAAGCTGATCTCCTTCTCTAGCCACTGATTTATCCTCCCCCCAGAGGGGCTAGAATTATGCCCTACACAGCAAGTGTGCACTGAGCTGGTGATGCAGCCAGTGCAGTCCCGATTACATCGAGCCTTGCAGCAATTGCACCAAATTGTTAGCCAGTCTGGAGTGTCTGGTCAGCCTTATTCCCCACCTTTCCCTCATAGATTCACAAAGTCCAGTTTCAACCAATTCCTAATAATGCAATTAAATTTTTGGAAACCATGCAGAGTTTCATATTTAAATGTTGACTTTCAGCACACAGGAGAGGTTGGCCAAAAACAGGAGTGACTGAAGATTTTGGCAAAGAGATTAATTGGGATTTTCCATTCTCAGTTAAGCTGCATGTGTTAATGCACAGGTAATACTCTGTCCTCAGGGGTTCCCAGGGACCAAAGACTAGGCAAAGCATGAAACTGAAAACCAACATGCCTCATAGGAAATCACTAGTGTTCTCAAAAAAAAAAAAAAAAAAAAAAGTCAAGTAGAGGCAGACTTGAACTATTTCCTCTTTTGAAATGTAACAACACCTTCCTCTCAGGGCTGTTGTGGGGCCAAAATTAGAACATATATGAACACACTAACACAGGACCTCGCTCAGAGTAGGAGCAATGAATGTACTTACTTGCTAATACTTCAATCTGGGAAAAGACACTTGTCTGTAGTTAAATGACCAGGTTTTGAACCTCAAGCTATAGCTACCAGCCCAGCTGGTGCCTTCTCATTCTGGGTCCCAATTTACTCATCTTTCTAATTAGAATAATAATCATGGCTTCACAGGGTCATGAGGAGAAGCACATTAAGGAATGGCTGAAAAAGTTCCTTGCAAACTAGACAGCTTTCTAGATAAAATAAAGTACTGTTAAGTGTACACCTAATCTCTGTGCCATTCTTTCAACTCTTCTCTGTCTGGAATACGCTTCTTCCCCACACACCCTCTAATACTAATTTGCTCCTCTCTTCCTTATTGAAAAAGACGATGCAGTCATCCCAAATGGATGCTCTAAGGCTTAGATTTCCTCAATATAAAATTGCACAGGTAGGTCCATTTGGGATAGCTGCACCTTCTTTTTCAATAAGTAGGGAACCAGGAGAAAAGGTTCTATGTTGACTAAAGGAAGAGAGGAGTAAATTAGTAATGAGAGTGAGGTGGATTATATGCAGCAGGTGAGACTATAACACCATGAGAGACATCTAGAGAGCTCTATAGATTTCTTAGTCTCCACCATTTTGATGTCAAATGCTGACAAAACATTGTAAAAGAAACAAATGAAAGTGCTGGTCCAGAAAGAAGACCTAATCCCTCACCAACTCTGCTTCCACCAATAGATTCACTACACTGGCTCCTGGTTTGCTCTCAGTTGAGAAATTAGTTTGGACTAGAGTATCTCTCAGGATAATTTCACAATTACTGTGTTTTTTTTTTCAATTCTATTTTTTGAATGCCTGGCCTGATATGAAAACCAATTCTTTCCCCTAGCTTCAAATACTTTGTCTATTTTGATGATTCCCAAATTTATATCTCCAAGCCAGACCTATCTTTTGGGTTCAGGTCTTGCATATCCAACTCCCTACTTTGACATCAGAGACATCTCAGACATACCATGTTCAAAACCAAGTTCTTGATTCCTGGAAACTGCTCCCCACAAACTTCTACTTTGCAGTGTTTCTAACTCAGTAAGTGGAAACACCTCCACTCAATTGCCTAAATCAGAAGCTTGAGATTCATTCTTAATACTCCTCTCTCCTTTACCCCCTACTCCTGATCAATCCAATCTTTCTTTCGATCTTGTCAATTCTACCTTGAAAGGATGCCTCAAATCTTTGCACACCACCCTACCTACACTGCCATATCCTTTCTTCTCTTATCAGCCTCTTAAAGAATCTACTCTTGCCCCTTTCTAATTCACCTTCCATATGATAGCTGGGGTGCTTTTCTTAAAATATATCAGATTATGTCATCACTCTGCCTAAAAATCTGAATGATTTCTTAACATATTTAGAATAAACTCTAAATTCCTGTCCATGGTCCACAAAGGCCTCCATGGTCTAGCTCCTGATTCTCCCTCCAAATTCATCTTATTCTTTTTTTTAGAGATTTTATTTATTTATTTGACAGAGAGAGAGAGAGAGAGAGAGAGAGAGCAAGCAAGCACAAACAGGGAGAGTGGCAGAGGGAGAGGGAGAGGCAGACTCCTCGCTGAGCAGGAAGCCCAATACCCTGGGATCATGACTTGAGCTGAAGGCAGAAGCTTAACCAACTGAGCCATCCAGGTGCCCCCCTCCAAATTCATCTTCTACCAGTCTCTCTGCTTGTGCCATGCTGGCCTCTTTCAGGTCTCTGATCACACCATGGGTTCACAGAGTTGTTTGACCTCTGTTCCCTCTGCCCAATACACTTTACCCCTCCCTCTTGGCCTGTCTAGCCCATCCTCCTTTTTTGTATTTCAGCTTAAAGCTTACTTTAATAGAGAGGCTTATACACTAAGTAAATGATGTCCTTCCCCCACCTTACAGTACCTTACTTATTTTCTGCATCTCAGTTCTCATAATTTATAATAAATGTTCCTGTGTGGATTTATTTGTGTAGCACTTGTCTCCTCAACTGGACTATGGGCTCCTCCAAAGACAAGTCTGAAATTGTTCTGTGTATATGCAAAGTCTACCCCAGTGCTTACCACACAGTAGGTGCTGAATTTATAATTTTTGTGGTTGCATATTGATCAGACCTGAAAATATCAACGATGCTTATCCCATTCCAAAAAAAATCTAACCAAATAAGTGATAAAATAATGAAAAACAGTCAACTATGTCCTATTTGTCCAAACTTTTTAGTTCCTAACCCCTAGAATCTTCCAGCACTCCTCCATTGTCTTACTAAAACTTCCTAGTTTTTAGAGTTGAGAAGGGAAGTATCTTGCTGTTTATCCCTTTGCTTTATCTCCCTCCCGCCACCCCAGACACATTTAGCTTTGCGCAGGAATGTGGCTTCCACAGGTATGGTTGGGTGAGAGGTGTTAAGAACAGGAGGGGTGGAAAGGGAAAAAAAAGGAACCATATGGGGGAGGTGGCTGCCCTTGCACAGCTTGGACATCGTCCCAGCTCACCCACGTTGGAGTTTTTTTTTAATGCCATATACATCCAGTATTCTCTTCTTCCCACCTCTAGGAATCCAAAAATAAATGAGCTGTTGATCAAGGGCTTGGTGCTGGCAAAACTGGCAAGTATGGGCAGACAGACTCCCAATTCTGAAAGTTTTCTCTTGCCACTACCACCTGCTGCCCCCAGCCCCTATTGAGGTTGTTGAGCACCTATTTCTACTAAGTCCACTGGGAATTTTGTACCATATAGGTCCCTATTGTTATAGATTGCAGGAAGCAGGATCTGGGCTTTTGAGTAGTTTTTGACTCAAAGGTATGCTGCTTCATCTGGTGAATTCCTGCTTCATTCTGTTATTAGAGCAAAGGCCTTACTTCTCTCCAGCACCCGTGCTCATATTTTCTCTCCTCCTTCCTATCAAGAACAACTTGCTCTGTATCCCTTTCTATTCACCTCAACACCCATAGATCCACTCTGCATTTGTTGCAGGGACAGGAGGGATAGATGTAAGGATTCTTTTAGGAATCCAGGGCTGGTGTTGGGCCAGGGCTCTTCCTGTCGCTCACATCGGGCCTTAGGTAGAAAGTTACCCAACCTTCTTGTTGTAGTAACCCGTCCATAGACTCAATTGCTCGAAAAATTTATAGAAATCCACCTTGTTGATCCTAGAAAACAGCCCTGATAAATTTGGACTTTGTTTATACCTTTTGCTAAGACTGAAGTTAAAACAAATGATTTTTTTCCATTTGGGTGCAGGGGAGGGGCAGGGAGGGGCTAAGGTAGAAGGAGGAGGAAGAAAGAGGAAGAAGGTACCAAAAAGGAGGATCTAATACTGGATTTCAGTTCCCACTACTGGGAAAAGGTTCATTTCCAATTCTGCATTTCAAGAACAAAAAGACTTTCTGATTATCTTTTTTATTCTCTTTGGATCAGTATGAATCCTTAGCAGTTAATTTATGTCTTCCTGTACTTAAAAGGTTAAAATATTTTGGGAAGTGAAATTAATATATTTAAGGATGGTTACCAAGTCAAGACAGGACACTTTAAATCACTGTTCCCCAGATATAATCTGAGTCACAGCATCTGTTAGGGAATAACCTGAAGGCTTTGCTTAACTCTGATAGTTCACTCATCAGTCTGTGTCTGTTCATTCAACATTCAACAGCTACTTTGAACTGTGCCTTATAATATCCAAAGTACTTCCCCTCTCTGCCATTGTCCTTGATTCTCATGAGAACCCTGTGAGGTAGTCCTTTAACAGAAATTAACATTTTAGAGAACAAGAAACCGAGACCCACAGAAGTTACTCAGTTATGGAACTTTAACTGGAACCCAAATCATCAGATTTCACATTAAATTCTCTTTCAGTTCTACCTAACTTTAATTTTACCAATATTCCCTACATGAGCAATGTGTTGGACACAAGTCTCACAAAACAAAAATGAACTACTCTTAGCCTTGAGGAGCATCTAGCCTACTGAAGAAAGATGGAGATCAAGGCAGGGGTGTGGGGTGGAGGTAGGTGCTTGGGTCCTTGGAGTCTGCTGTAGAAAACTGTCGTAGGAGACAAGACTAGAAAAGGTTTGAGGGACTTAAGCACTTGATTTCTTGATTTGCCATCACCATCAAGTCTTCTTAATACACCTTCCCAAAGTATGGCTTTTATTAATGTCAGAATTAATCTTTTTTGTCTCACTTTCTTTTGAACATTTTGCTGGCATTGTGGTGCCAGCATCTCCAAAGAGTAAGGTTGTTCTTGGCAACCTAATGTTTACACAGTGAAAGCTACTGGACTAATTGTAAGATTGCCATAATCTTGTCTGGTGGTGTCATGGTATTACTGCATGGTATCCAGTCCATCCTTGCCTGGCCACAGAGAGGAAATGGTTACAACTGCTGGCAGATAGTCCTAATCCTAGGTGTGCTGGGTCTTGATGACTACAGTGCTATGGAAAACTGTTCTGGATGTGGGACTGGCACCTGGAGATGTCATCTGCCTGTTTATCACCCAAAGGTCTGGGGTGCCCAGAGTGTTGAGGTGAACTTGGGCTTATAGTTAAGTAGGCATCAATGCCTATTAAGTGTGCAATCCCTACTAGAAATGATGTTGAGTTCCAACATTCAGGCTGCAGATGTTACTTAAGACTGTGTGTTCTAGAAGAGCATGATGCTGGGTGATCTGATTGTTCATGGTGGAGCCTGTCTGGTACAAGAAGATACAAAAATCAGGTTCAGGCCAAGCTCTCGCCTGCAGACTGAGTTAAGTTGCTGTTTAGAGCAGTGAAGGTAGCTGAGGCTGTGTGTGTGCCCAGGCTCATGTGGATCTTCCTGCATTGGCTATTGGGTATTACTCGATGGCACATTGAAATGGCTGGGTTATAACTTGTTCTAATCAATAGTGGGTGAAAAATTCAGAGACTGAACCTGTCCCAGGGGGATGTCAATACCTCACACTGATGTCAGAGTGGGGAGGTTAGGACATGGCATTTGAGAAGAAGCCACAGAGTTTTGTTTGGCTCAGAATCAGGAAACCTGGGGCTCAGTCCTGGCTCCCAGACTATCTTTTGCATGACCTAAAGCAAGTTATAGCACTTTTCTGAGTCTCTGTTTCCTCAGTAGATTGTGTGCCCTTCTGGGGTCAGGGTCCCACACTGTATTTATATCTGTTTCCCCATCATCTAGCACAGTGTCTCCTTCACAAAGGACTGTCAGTGAACGTTCATGTTGTTTGAATGAACAAATGAGTGTGTGAAAAGGGTGAGCTGAGTGTGAGGAATGGCATTAGTGATTTCAGGGAAGAGGGGCTTATCAGAAGTATGGACCTTACCCTCACCCTCTAGATTCTGATGCCTACCCCCAGGCCCTTTTCCAAAAACCAGTGATTCAAATAATAGTATACTCCCCCAAAGTCCCTGATAGCCTGTGATTCCCTGAGGGGAAAAAATGAATAGTTCATTTAAAAAGTTTTTTTGCCTTATCATTCGCTAGCCAAACATGTTATCAGAATAAAAAATAAATGTCCGATAGCCCCCAAAGTATCCCAAAGGCAGTCTATCTACCAGAAAAGTTCTTGGGTGGCCTCACAGAGACAGCAAAGTAACAAGAAACCCTTTGACATTTGCAAATGCTGTGAAACACCAACAAACAAGATAAGCACACTAAGACCCAGGGGGGCGGGAGATAGATCAAAGATTTACAGATCTACCTAATCTCATTTGGGTCAATGTGTTCAACAAGGGTGATGTTTGTTGTTGTGGAGACAAGTGTCTCCCAGAGTAAAAGGTCTTCTCTAGAGTGAGTGGGCTGCTCTCACTTTTGCTATAGGTCCTAAAGATGTGGGCAGCATTAACTTGAGACCAAACATTCAGAACTGTGAACTAGTCAACTAACTGTATTTTAAAAGACTTCATTTAGGACTTTTCAGTGTCTTAGGTGTGTGCTTGTGAGATTAGGTAGGTAGGTAGGTAGATAGGTATCAAACTAATATATAAGCATTATATAATTTGGAATATAAAGGGGGGAAAAGGGAGGAAAAAAGTATCCATAATCCTATTACCTTAAGACAGCCAAAAAAGTTTTCATTTATTATGTACTCTTGTTTATATCCAGTCTATTTTCTATGAAGAATATTTTTAAACATGGTTATGTATAAGCCACACACACACACACACACACACACACATCCTACTTCTTTTCACTTTATCTGTTACCATAAGTATTTTCTAATTCCAATTTTTAAAAATTAGCCAGATTATACTTCATCATTCTCCATCCAGCCCCGTTTCCCTCAAATCAGTTGGGACATGGAGGTTGTGCGATTTTTTTTGTTGTTAGATATAACACTTAGATACCTATATTCATTCAGAGATTTTCCTCCTGTATATTTGAATGTATGCACCTCAAAGATGGGTTCCTAGAAGTAGAATTACTGACTCAAAGGGCTGACTGTTTGTGATTTTTGAGATATGTGACCAAATGGATCACTGAAAGAGTCATGCTAACAAAAATGTAACAAGACAGGATTCAATCTCACTGCATTTCACTAAGAATTATTTCAATGTCGGCCTCCATGGTGAACATAAGTATTGGTCCAAAGATTTTATAACCACTTGGCAGAGAGGTTGATCGATGTGGGAAAAGACAGAGAAAAAAAAGGAAGAGACACTTAAAACTCAAGTACAGCATAGAAACTAGACACCATTGGTAACTGACAACCGGTTAGAAATCAATGAGGCATTCCTGAAGTAATGTACGTCAATGTAGTAGCAGCCTTCAGCTTACTAAAGTGGGTACAACAGCTAAATAAGTGATTCAGTGATTCAAGTGATTCATCCTGGACTAGTTGGCAGCAATCAACTCTACCACTAATTTTTGGGGTGGTCTTTGTAAACCATTTCCCTCTCTGGACTTAACTGTAGAACTAATAGATTGAAGGCTGAGGAGAGTTTATAGTGTCAGATCCAGATGATGGAAGGCAAATTCACAGAGGCGTGGGGTCCAGTCAGCTGCTTTTATCTAGACACACAGAGTTAGAACTCTGATGATATCCATAGTTCTATCAGAGCTGTATAATGAAATAGCAGACATTCAGGGAAGCTCTTAGGGCTCCCCCAACCTCAGTTATGAATCCTCAAATTCTGTATGTCCCATACGGACTGATGGCAAAGATTTTTCAGGGCCTTGTATCCATAAAGAATCTCCGCTGAACAATGTTGAATAAGTGGACCAATGAGGTGGCTTGAGTCATCTACCACTATAATGCCATTTGGCCTTTGATGACTCTCTAGTGGTCTCCAGACAGTTCTCTAGCCAGATGATGACTTACAGAAATTAGCTAAATTGCTTCCAATTTAGTAGACTAAAAGAATAAAGGTAGGTTCCCTCATTTTCCAGACTCTGTTTTGGGGGCAGGACCTCTCAGATATCAAGAGAAGCCTGGGTCACTTTTTGGAGGCTTCTCGTATGGAGGAAGGAAATGGAGAAGAGAGAAAGAGATTATATGTGTGTGTGTATGTGTGTATTTGTAGATCTTTAACATTAAAAAATGAGAAGATAGTACAGAGAACAATCCTGTATACAGTTTCCCCCATTAGTAGCATTTCACCTTAGTATGGGACATTTGTAAAGACTGATGAAACAACATTGACACAACATTATTAACTAAAGTCCATCATGTATTCATATTCGTTTAGATTTACTTACTTTTTTTTTGGCTAAACACTACTTTACATTAAGTTATCAAGTCTTCTTGAGTTACTCTTGGCTGTGGCAGCTCATCAGACTTTCCTTGTTTTTGATAACCTTGACGGTTTTGAGTAGTTCTGGTCAAGCATTTTGTAGGATGCCCCTCTACTAGGGTGTGTCTAATGTTTTTCTCAGAAACAGACTGAGGTATGGGAGGAAGACTACAGAGGTAAAGAATGATTTCACCACCTTATATCAAAGGTACATACAATCAACATGGTTTATCATCATTTGTTTGTTTGTTTCTTTGTTTTTGGTTTATCATTGTTGATGTTGACCTTGATATTATGGCTGATGTAGTGTTAGTCTGGTTTCTCCATGTAAAATTACCTCCCCACTCCCCTTCCCATACCACACTCTTTAGAAAGAAGTCACTTTGCCCAGCTCACACTTAAGGAGAAGAGAATTATACTCTCCCTCCTTCAGGGGAGAGTAGCTACATAGATTATTTGGAATTCTTCTGCATGAGAAATTTCTCTTCTCTTCCATTTATTAATTTTTTCCCATAATTTATTTTCATCTGTGTAAACTTGTTGCGGTTTATTTTATACTTTTGGTTATAATCGAATATTAGTCTATATTGTTGCTCAAATTTGTAGCTTTGACCATTGGGAGCTCTTCAGGTAGCCCTAGTATCTCTGAAATATCCCCCCCGGTCAATGTAGGGATCTTTTGTGTATTTGTTTGGTTTCTTTTCTTCTTCTTCTCCTCCTCCTCCTTCTTCTTTTTAGCAAATCCTTCTTTTACGGTATAATCTGGGCACTAGGTGTGTTCATTGCTACTATGGTATCGTTGCTTCTAGGCCAAATATATTTAAAACTTTACATTTTAAATAGCAACATACACACAATTACAATAAAATTGCATGATTCATAAGATAATTCTAGATTCAGTAACTATGAAATCATAGCACTGTGGGAGAGTGTGAGGGCTTCTACATTAGGTCCTACGGTGGGTACTGCACACAAAGCTTGTGTGTGAAGGTCTTGTTTCCATCCTGTCCGTGTACCATTAAGACTGAAGCAGAACCTCAGTGGAGAGCAAATCAAAAGTCCAAATTTGAAGTCTTCTCTGAATATAAGGCCACAGCAAATGGCTCTTTTGCAGGGCTGCCCATCCTATCTCCTCTTTCCATGATAAGCTATGGAAAAAACAAACAAACAGTGGATTTAGAACCAGGGCATCAGAATTCTAGATCTGACTCT
This sequence comes from Vulpes vulpes, assembly GCF_048418805.1. Classification (NCBI taxonomy): domain Eukaryota; kingdom Metazoa; phylum Chordata; class Mammalia; order Carnivora; family Canidae; genus Vulpes; species Vulpes vulpes. The sequence continues at coordinate 53,602,939 of NC_132782.1, forward strand.
GTTAGGGATTCAGAGGATGTGCCAAATGCCTTCTGTCTGGGCCTCAGTTTTCAATGCTATAACATCCGTAGCGTTGGATTGGATTGTTGCTAAGGACCCCTCGGTTCTAGCACATTATAGTGCAGTAGTTTTACACTGAGAGTGTAATTGACTCCACGTCTGCTGGTACGTGGGCAGCAATATCCCAGAGGGTCTAAGCCAAAGGAGAAATGGTGGTGGTAGGGAGGTCTCTGCTAATAAATAGGAGCTGTTTTATTACTTCCTGAGGATGCTGAGGTCTGTTAAAGACCTTATTTCATCTAGATAATCAGGTCTGAGAAACTTTAGACCTTTTGCTTTAAAAGAATGAAGATCAAAAAAGTATAGGAAATACTGATTGAAAGTATCTCTTTTATTGCCTTTAAGTTTGTTCTGGAAGATCAAGGCTTTTCTTCTTCTTTTTTTTTTTTTTAAGGGCAAACTCCTCATCTGTTATTTCCTCTAACTTCAAATAATTACCTTTAAGGCAGTGATGGCTGAACTACCTCTGAGTTTCTTACTAGGAATCTCTCTCTAGGTTTTTTTTTTTTTTTTTCTTTCCTTCCTTCTTGTGTGTGTGTGTGTGTGTGTGTGTGTGTGTGAATCTTATGACATATTTTTCACATCCACATGGGGCCCAGTGGCTTAAAGACTGCCCAGTTTACAAGTGTCATCTCCTTCCTATCATTGACTGGGACAGTTTCCAAAAACAAACAGAAGGAAGAAAAAAAAAAAAAAAGAAGAAGAACGATAGTGCTGAAAAGACACTTGGGAACTGTCACAACTGATTATGAATGCTAGAGATCCAAGGTACAAGGTCTTAGAACCTGTCTCCTCCAACTCAATGTTAAAAATCTTCAATTGGTTTTTGGACCTACTCAGCATAACCCCAGACTTTGGTCTACAATTGGTTAAAAATTGATAGAGGTGAGGATTCTGGGACTGCTGTCTTTATTTAGTTTAAATTTTAACCCCTTCCCCCATCCCAGGTACACATACAGATCCAGCTCCTGTCCATCCCTCCCATCTTAAAGTTATGTAAAATATGTATTTGGATATAAAAGTATAGAATTTAGGACAGATAAACATCATGTAAATCATCGGGGTTATTTCTTCACACGGCGGAGGAAACTGAGTCCTGACAAGTGGTTTTGCTCCAGGTTCCAAAAGGGAGTTCCAGGCAGAACTGTAATTAGAAGCCAAGGGTTTTTTGGCAACAAATCCAGGTTTGGTTTTTTTTTTTTTTTTTTTTCTTCCTACCTCACACCATGCCCCTGCAGAGTTACGTGTTTGTGTGTGTGTGTGTTTGTGTGTGCGTGTGTACATGTTACATAGACACTGATATGTAGCAAACATGCGCCAAGCATCTGTAGTCTGACCTCAGGGAACAGTGTAATGACTCGAATTTCAGGCAGCTGAAAGGTTTCTGCGGGTGGAGGTTGAAATAAACAAGAAAAGCCACTGTGGAGATGTGAATGGAAAAGTACCAGGCCCCAAGCACTCCCTCCCTCCGCACATTCTTCCGCTCTCCGGCTCTGCCTGCCATCCAGCCGGCTTCACATAGGCTTCTGCATGGTCAGGTGTACAGAGGGCGGTGTGGAGAAGAAGAGAAAAAAAAAAAAAATGCAGGCACAACACGCAAATCAAGTTTTTCCACTTCTAGCCTTAGGTAGTAAAGACAGCTAAGTACCGGCAGGCAGGCAGCCGCAGGGAGGGTGGGCCAGCTACCCAGAGTTTACAAACACTCCAGTGCTTTCCTCTCTTCATCCCTTCCTGGTCCAGCTGCTACTTTCCTTCATGCTAGAGTTTCATAGGAAGTGAAAACCCTGCTGTTCAAAACAGTGATCCAATGCAATAAACAAATGATTAGGTGCCCCCCTCATCACTTCTCTATTTTAAGCTCCTGATATTTATTTCCATTTAAAAAAAAAAAGTGAGAAAAGTGTGGAAAATCAGTGTTTGGGGCAGGGAGGGGGTACTCTGAGCTAGGCTGAAAAGGTTTCTAAAGAAAAAAAAAAGTCTCAGAATAAAACAGGCTGAAAGCAGGCAGCATATGGATCAAAATTAAACGTTGACACTTCTTTTTCAGAAGGTAGTAGCTGGAAATCATCTTCTGGTTTTTCTTTTACGGTCTCAAAACTTTCTGCTCGATTTCTCTAAAATATACCAAGAAAACTCTTTTCTTTCTCCAAGGATGATACAGGGAGCTTGTTTACAAAAACTCTAAGTGAAGGATTTGAGAGAAAAGGAATAAGTAAAATTGTAGACAGCAGGTAGACAGCATCTCCCACACCCATCACAAGCTGTGTCGAGGACCGCAGCACAGGTGACAAACCTAAGCAAACCGAAATGTCCATCAAAACTCAGTAGTAACATTATGACTTGGGAGTTCGTTCTGAGAACGAATTTACAGTTTCCGAGGAACCCAAAGCAGCCTTGCTTTCCTCAATTCTGCCGGGAAACAGGACACCCTCCTCCAAAGCCAGGTAGTCAGATGGCCTTCATTCTCTCAAATGACGCTGGACCATCAAATGCAGATCCATTTTGTTGCGTCCAGGGTCACACAGGCCTCTGGTGAGGGCCAGCCTGTCCTCTTGATGAGGGAAGCGTGGGGGTGTTGAGTGATTGATCTGCAAGGTTCCTTCCCAGTCTAAAATCCATAATCCTGAGAAGTGATGACTTAAAAGATCTACCAACTTTCAGGGGTTCCTGGCAGGTAAAACTGACTTCCCGTTTGGAGCCCCCTTAAAAAGAGGGCAAGACGGTATTTATTCCAAGGATAGCTTCCTTTTCAGCTATGACTGAATTTTGGGGAACTGGATGCAAAATCCGTTCCTTTCCTTAAATAGATGTAATATTAGGACCAGGCTATTTTATTCGTAACAAAGCTTATATTTACCCCACAGCTGCGATCAGGAACCTATTACTATGCCCAGTCCACTGGGCAAAGGGGCTGGCCTGGTCTTCCACTCTGAGTATTAATAGCCAGGGACAATTAAATCATAGGACTGGTTGACACACAGTCCCTCCAAGTCTACAGGAATCGCTCATAAGACCCCAGACATGGAATCTCTCTTTAGAGCTTCTTAAGCATGATTTAAAAGAATTTGAATATATTCAAGTCAATCCTTCCTTTAATCCTATAACATAGCACTGCTGGAGTGAGGGAGCCCACACAGTGATGCCAACTGGCTACTGATGGGGAGAGATCAAGAATGAGAGAAAGAAGGACAATCTGGAAGAAATGCAACTGGCATAAAATTTGACAGTTACGCTCCTAGGATTTGAAAAGAGATTGAGAGGTGGGTGCACAATTTTCCTCACTGTTCATTCAGTAGAGAGAAGGGGATCTACCTAAAGTAAGTCTCTATCTTCACAATATTTTCAATATTGTTTTTCTTTTAACGGTGTCCTTCTGATTAATTTCTTTCAATGTAAACACTGATTTGGCAAAACAAAAACAAAAACAAAACCAACGGGTCGGTCGTAGAAATGTGGGACTCTGGCACTCGGGCCCAGAAATAATGTGCTGAGAAGGTCTGAGGTCCCCGGTGGTGGGGTTAATTACCTATAAAGCAGGCCTGGTGGGTTTTCCCTCCAAGGGCTCCCTGCAAAGAATTTAAAAGGGCTGAGGTACAAGAAGGGCGAATTCCTTCCCATCCCCCCTTCTGGCTGGTTCTACTGCCAGTGGGAGCAGATTTCCCTCTGCTCTGCAGCGCCCCCATGGGGCTAATATTGGAGTGGCAAAGAGAACGCAGGAGGGACAAACTGCTCAAGGTTGGGGTAGGGGCTGACGGAAGGGGACCAAAGAGGCAGGATGCCAACTCTGATTAGAAAAGTGACCAAAGACCATAAAAGTAATTTCCATTGTACGATCATTAACAGGGCAGAGCCATACATTTCACGTTCCAAACCATATAGAGATACACCTGAGAAGCCTTCCAGTCCTTACTGCTCTCAAAGGCAGAAAAAACATCGCACCTATAAATGCACAGAGAAAATCGCTTCAGCAAAATCGGGGTATCATTTTGAATCCAGTGGAGTTCATTTAAAACTCTAAAAAGGAAGGGGAAGGAGACAATAAAAAAGCAGATAGTCCGCCTTCTGGCAGAATGAATCTGCACTTGACAATATCATGTGTCTTTGGGGGTAAAATGTTCATTTCAACAACAGTGACAGGATTAGGCCTATGTATATTTTTCAAAAAATCCTTTACAAGACAGGCTTTTCTGCAGAGGCTGCAGTAATCCATCTGTCAATAAGTATTAAAATATTCAGATTTCATAGGAACAGACACTTACGCATATTTCCTAAGCTCCCAGACCTGGTGGAAAATAATCAACCCCTTTGGACCTCTCCCCGTTCTAAAATTCCCAACACAGACTTTTAAAGGGGGGGCAGGGAGGGAGTGCACTGACAACAACACTTTCAGCCACAGATCTGAACTTCTTCCGGACTTTTCCCGGGGAAAGAGATCCCAAATATCCCAGGATACGGCCCGCAGCAATCTCTTCACAGCTCTGCTCACTTCCCATTAATAAACCCAAATTCGAGATTGGGAAAGGTAGATTGTTCTGGGACGTTATCTTTTTTTTTTTTTTTTGGAAATTAACATATGCAGAAATTTTGTGGAACCTTTAAGAACTCATCTGTAATTTAATGAGTCGCCTCAAGGACTCTCCTAGCCAAGGCTCAGAACAGCCTGACCTTTGAGAGCTGCTTCTGGGTCCAAACATTTTGGGTTAATTCTTGAGGAATCTGAAATATTATTTTCCCCTCACACCCTTCTTTTAAGAGAGACACATAAAAGAAACAAGAGTCTCCCTCATTCGGGGATGAGTAGGAGGGGAAAAAACCCCAACCAACATTTAAATAGGGAAACTGGCAGTTCTGAATAAACAAACCGAGGCCCACAGTGAAATGATTCTGCACTGCATTTGCCTTTAAAAAGAAAGGGAAAAAAGAAAAGAAAGAAAGATCTCCCCCCCCCCCCTTCTCCTCCTCCTCCTCCTCCCAAGTGAGCTCCGAGGCTCAGAAGCCTGTGCTGCGTGCGGAGCGCGGTAGTTGTAGCACAGGCTGTTCTAAATACACGCAGTATCTGTGATACTGGCACGCAGGCCTTTAGAATTCCCTCCGGCTCATCTCTTAAACACAGACAGAAGAGATTTTTTACCACGACCTTGAAGCCAGCGGGGGGGGGGGGGGGGGGAGCGCGGAGGATCAAGCCCTTTCAGAAAAAAAGCAAAACACAAACATGCATCTGGCTCAGATAATTTTGTAGCACACACGCGTCCACACACCCAGAGACACACACGTTTCTTTTCAACAAGAAATTTCCTAACAGTCAACAATAACAGAAAGAGTAAAACCCACCACTTGCTGTCCTGGAAAGAAACAAACCAAACCAAAACAGATCCTTTGAACACGTCCCTCAAGTGCAGGAGAGCCTCCTCTCCGTTCAAAGTCCAAGGGGAAGAAGAAAATCGCACACTGCCCCCCCCCCCACCTCCACCCCCCAAAAAGTGGGGGATGGGATTGTTCCACGCGATCAAAAATCGAAGCTGTTTTCAATCGTATCAATATGAAAACAACACCTCTTCTCTCAAAACGCTGGAGACATTAGAGAGGGATAGAACAACAACAAAAAACAAAACAAAACAAAACAAAACAAAACAAAAAACCCAAAACAAGAAAAACCACACACACAACAAAACCCAACCGATGCGGGATCCTACTATTTACGTAACACCACAAACTTGCAAAAGGCAAAAATCAGAAGCAAAAAAAAAAAAAAAAAAAAAAAAAAAGAGAGAGAGAGAGAGAAATCCGAAAATCATCAAAATACAACCAGAAAAAAAAAAAAAAATCCCAAGCCACCACATCAACAAGGAAACAAAACAAAACAAAACCCCAAACCGTCCCAAATAAAATAAAGCAAATGAACGCACCGAAAACTGCTTGGCAAATATTTTTCTCGTGGTGCCTAATATTCTAGCTGGAAAGAGCTGTGGGGTTTATTGTTTTTTTTTTTTTTCTTTTTTTTTTTTTTCTCCCCCCTCTTACTCGCCTCTAAAGCTACTATATATAACAGACTTTTTCCAACGGGCCGAACCTCTTCGCTCCCTTTTGTGTGTTTAGCTCGAGGAGCGGAGTTTATGGGTGAGAGAGGAGGAAGGCGCCCCAGACCCCGGGAAAGCAGAGCGCACTCCCCCTCTTATGTCACCGAATAGCAAATTAGTTCTCAGAATTCCAGAGGCCGAGCTTTGCTACAGCGAAGACGCCGACGTCACAGAGGGGGCGCCCACGTGACGCTGGCGGAGCGGGCCGTACCACCGCGCGCGGCCCGGGGAGGGGGGGCGGCCGCCTGCGCCCTCGGGCCGCCGGCCGGAACCTCCAGATCCGAGGCGCCCCGCCGCCCGGGACCGCGACGTCGCCCGGGAACTGCGAAAACGGTGCGGCTTGGAGGGCTTTCCGCGGGCCGGGGGGGCCGCAAGTCCCGGGGAGCTGACACCGAGTCCTCCCCTGCCGCGCAGCAGTGGTAAAGTCCGCAGCTCAAATTCCGAGAATTGAGCTCTGTTGATTCTTAGAACTGGGGTTCTTAGAAGTGGTGATGCAAGAAGTTTCTAGGAAAGGCCGGACACCAGGTGATTATTGCTGTTGCTGCTGCCGCTGCTGCCGCTGCCGCCGCCGTCGCTGGTGCCGCTGGTGCCGCTGCCGCCGCCGCTGCTCATGATCATTATTTTACCTTTTAATTCTTTTTTTTTTTTTTCCGCTCTTGCCAAATGCTTTGGCTCCAAGTTTCCTATGTGTATCTATTGATATAAATGTATATATTTATTTATTCTCGCTGTCAGGTGTTAAAATAAATGCCGAAGATTAGTCCCACGTCTCTCCCACTCTAGGATCTAGATTTTTATATATTTATTATTATTTTTATTATTCTTGTTGTCTTTGAAGTGAATCGGCCGGTTTGGGGAGGCTTTTTGCCACCCTCCCTGGTGTTGTTTTGGTTTTGGAAGAGGAGGTGGAGGAGAGGAAGGAGGGGAGTTAGGGGGCGGCCGGAGCCGAGGGGACGAGACAGAGCTCGGGGGTGCTGCGGGCCGGGCTGGGGCTGTCTGGCCCCAGACGGCGGAGAGGACGCGCGCTCGCGCTCGCGCTCTGGCTGCTGCTGCTTGCGTACGGCTTGTGATCTCGCTGGATTCGGGCGGCTGTGCTTTTTTTTTTTTTTTTTTCCTCCCCTCTCCCCTCTTTTCTCGCTTGCAAACTGCCTTCCTCGCTCCCTCGCTCCTGCCTCCCCGAGCCGCCCGCCCTCCCTCCCTCCTCTCCCCCTCGCCTCTCCTTCCTTCTCCTCTCGCGTCCTCCTGGCTGACTCCGGGAGGCCGGGGAGGGAGGCTGCCCCGCTCGCTCGCTCGCTCGCTCGCCCCGCTGGCTCCCTTCCACCGGCCTCGCTCCTCTCGATTCCCTGCCTCCGAGCCGAGATTTGGGAGGAAAAATGCAAGCGAACTCCTCGGGTTTTGTTTTCCTCCACAACCCCCCCCCCTCCCTTCTCCTCCCCAGAAGCCCAGTTGAAGTATCGTTTCTACTATTTCCTTTTAGAGCCGCGATCTTCCTAACGAGATCCGAGTGTTTTGGTGTCCCCTTACCCTGCGTTTTGGGGGAGGTTTAGCTTGCCTGGGGGGGGGGGCGGGGATGTTGAATACTTTGAAAAATTATTCTTTCTTGGTTGCAGTCGAGGGAGTCGGGAGCCCCGCGCGCTGCGTCTCCCCATCCTGGGGAGAGAGACTGGTGGCGGGACAGGGATTTGGGGGTGGGGGGGGGGGCAAAGGGGTGCGCGTTTGCACCTGCGGTGCGGTTGAGCGTGCGGGGACTCCCGAGCCTCCGCAGGACGGCCCAGCCGAGCGGGAAGGTGGCGGGATTTGTGGCGGTCGCGGTGTTTGTGCTTTGGGCGCTGCGTGACTCGGTGTTAGCTCCCAATGGCTGTTCCCCCGCCTCTCCTAAATTTTGTTTTATTTCTTCCCATGGTGCGAGCTTTGTAAAAAGGACGACCGCAAGCCGGAGGGAGAGTAGCCGACGTCAGGCTTCAGCTTCCCGAGGTCCTTGCACCGGGCGAGGGGAGAGACAAACAGCCCCAGCCCGCGTTCCTACGTGCAAGACCCGGAGGAGAGGAGGGCGCTCTGCGGCCCCGGTGGGGGGCCGGCGCGGGCGGAGGGGCGAGGGCGCGAGAGGGAGATCTTTGTGAGTGATTTTGCAAAAACGGATTGCGAGGTTGGTTGGATTTGCAACCTGTGGCTCTCCTCGAGGGAGTAAGGAAGGGGGAAGGCGGCGGCGGCGGCGGCCCGGGGCGGGAGCGGGTGGGGAGTTGGAGCCTCGGAAATGGGGCGCGCTCTGGGGCAGCGGGTGCCAGGGGCCACCCCGCTGCGGGATGTAGTGACCGTGGCCGGCGTCTTGGGAACTGCGGGTTGCGTTGCCTTTATGATGCCGTGTTATTGGAACTCTGGCGGAAAAAAAAAAAATGGAGCTAGTGTTACAATGAGTTGTAAAGCTCCCCCATGGAAAACAAAAACACAACTCAATCGATGAAAAAAAAAGAATTGAAAAAGACCCCTTTGATGGGGCACCCCTTTTTTGCAATGGGTAAGAGTCGGTGGTGGGGGTCCAGCAGATGAACAGGGAGAAAGACCCCAAATAGGGTAACTGGAAGTCAGGCTCTGGCACTGGGTCCCTGACCCCCGCAGGGAGCTGGTCATCTCTCCCCCACCTCACCAGCACCACCAGCCACAGGAAACTGATTTTTTTTTTTCTTCCATTCAGTATATAGTTTCCAAGAGGAAAATCTTGTAACTCTTTACTTTTTTTTTTTTTTTTTTGAGTAAAGTGAGTATCAATAGATGCTTTTTTTTTTCCCCTATCAAAAAAAAAAAAAAAAAAAAAAACTGGGGCAGGAGAGAGGGAACCAGGGAAAGGGCTGTTTAGAAATACAGTTTGTGGCTCTGAGCGATGCCACCGGCTTCCTCTACAGAGACAGCCAGTTTCCCTTTTTCTTTGCAAGGTGTGTGTGGTTTTAATAAATAACTTTAAAAAAAATAAGAAGGGGGCCGACAAGATCTGTCAGGAGACAGGTATCTATTTTGCTCACTATTTACTACCAAGAGCCTTTGGCACTGGAACAGAACCTCGTAAATCTGCAGCCCAAGTTGAAGTTCATCTGGCCCTAGTCCACACGCTATTCCTGGAGGTAGCAAACATGAGCTCAAAGGAATGAGGTGAAATCACATTCTTGCTTTAGAATATATACTTTTTTTTTTTTTTTTTTTTGGTTAAGGAGAAAAGAATATTGTCTCTGGGGGAGGAGGAAATGGAAAGAGAGCACCAGGAGATGGGGCATTCCCTCGCTAAAATGATTGCAGTTGGGTTGTCAGGCTGAAATAGAAACCTGTAGATGGGAAATATTCCCCCCCCCCCCCCCCCCACTTATAAATAGAAGTTTCCAAATATCCTAGTTGGAAGACTTTCCAATACTGCAGGCCCAAGCATTGGCTGATTTTAAGGGTCTGTTGATAGTGACAGCAAGGGCCCAAGCTGTTGGTAAACCGGGCAGCTAGAAGGAGAGGGAAGCCAGAAGAGGGGAATTCTCCCATTGGCCTTTTCTTCTGTGCTCCATTAAGAAGGGTTTTGCCCCATGCTTTCTTGAAAAGACTTTTCAATTTATTCTGAGTGTGCTGGACAGGGATGGGGCTCGGAACTCTTAAGCTGTCGTTTGCTGAGCCTTGAAGAGTTCCAGTTATTGGTTGAGTAAATGGTAGCCAGGACTAGATGTCAAAATCCTTCCTTCCCTCCCTCCCCTGCCGGGTAGCCACACTCATAACCCACTTTATTGTGAAAAACTTGAGGAGACGCAGAGGCGGCGGTGCGGCAGCGCCACCCCTTGGTGGGTGAAACTCTCCTTTTGCAAAAGTCAAATATTTGAAAAACATTGTGAAATGACCTGATGAGGATTTTTTCTTTCTTTTTTTTTTTTTTTTTTTTTTACTTTAGAAAGAGGAGATAAAACTAACTTCTAAAAAAGGCCTCTGTAGGTGATTTCTCAAGTGGGGAGGGAAAGGGTTGCTTTCCTGCTAGGATAGTGTCATAAGAGACAAGTCCGAGCGTGTGTGTGTGCGCGCGCGCGCGTCCGCGCGTGGGGAGGGTTGCCTAGTTGGCCTTAAGTAGGTGACTTCTCCAGCCGGAGATGGCCACCTTCCCCCTTGGACGTGACTTCTCGGAGCACCCGAATTCTGTTGCCAGTCTGACACTGAGATGAGGAAGGAATGTGTTGGTGTAAACCAGTGATCGCCGGTCCTGGAGTTTTGCTGGCGGTGATGGTGGTGTGGATGGGGGCTGGGTTGGGGGCGGGGGGGACGGAGGTTTGCGGATGGCGCGGGGCAACCGTAGGCTGGTGCGTAGCTGGGTCTGGAGCCTTCCGGGAGCCGGAGCGGTGTGCGCGTGCCGGTTGCCTGCACTGCGCAACAAGTGGGGATGCCGCCGCAGCGATCTGAGCGAGGCTGCTGCGTTGTGGCGAAGGCGGCCCCTTTCTCTTCGCCCCACTGGAAGCCCGCAGTGGCTCTTCCCAGCACCCCCCCCCCCCCGCAGCCTTCCAGTCTGTAACCCGCAGCCCCACCGAAAGACCGCGCTCGCCCCCCCCCCCTCCCGTCCACCCCCCACCCCTCCGCCTCGGCGAGCGCTGGAAGCCTGGGTGGGACCCTGCCTTGGCCTCCAGGCCCTCTCTCCGTGGGCATCAGGAGTTTATTTCCGACTTTCTTTGCTGGTCGACCAGCGCTTGGCAAGAAGCTCTGCTAATACCTTCGAGTGCCATCCTGGGTTTTGAAGACGAGCGCACCCTTTCCTTTCCCTTCTGATACCCTCAGCCTTTCGGGCTGGGAGGAGGAAAAAAAAAAAAAATCAACGTATAATACAGGAACGCAGCTCCAGAGACCGCGCTGTGGTTGCTAGAGGAGTGAGCATCGGGAAGAACGGAATTGCATCCAGTAAATTAAATGTTTTGCAGCGTTGCCTATAGAGGCAACCTCCTCCCGCTAACAGATCAAAAAAAAAAAAAAAAAAACAAAAAAACAAAAAAAACGGAGGGCAGTCGGTAGTGGAAGGCTGTGGCTGCGCGGTGCTTTTCTAACGGACTGAGTCTGCCACCTAGTGGTAAATCGTAGCCGAGTCCCCCCCCCCCCCCTTGCCTGGGGTGGTGGACCGACCCTGTCACCTTCCAGGTCTCCAAGTATCCCGAACGCACGGGTGCTAGGGCTGACAAGAGAGGGCAGCATCCAATGAGGATGACACGTGGCTTCCAAAACTTTGGTAAGATGGATGAAAATTTAGGAAGCCTCCAGGTGCTCGCCCTGTCCACCGAGGCTCAGAGAGGGCCATCCGCCTCCTTAAGAGAACCTTTAATGAGATAACCCGTTTGAACACACCCAGTCTGCCGTTTGGGCGTCTCCCTGGGTGAAGTGGGTAGTGGAGAGACACATGGGGGGCGGGGAACTATAGGATATAAACTGGTTACAGTTGAGGAAACAGGCGGCCTCATGAGAGGGGAGGGCCTGTTGCCGGTGCCTTAGTACCTTAACCTGGACCAGATTTTTGCCTTTCTGAGTTCCAGGTCAGTGACTTAGAGTCAAAGGCTAGTGTATCTCCAGTCCGTTGAAGTATCTAGGAGAAGGGAGCAGCAGTAGGAGAGGGCCAGGATTTTAATGTCTCAGGTCAGCGTAGCTGGAAACAGTTCCCCAGATGCCCTGGAGAACTTTTAGAAAGTATGTGTAAGATTTTCAGTGACAGGCATGGATGGACAGCCTGAGTGCTGAGCGGTGGGGTCCCAGGCCTTTGAGGGGTGTGTGTGGGGGGTGTTAGTAGGTACCTAAGTCCCCGTCCCTAGACTTGCAGAGATGTACCTCGCTTCACAGGAGGAGGCTCACATTTGGCCTTCTGAAATCACCTTCTTTCCCTTCCTTCCAGATTGCTTAGTGGCTTGGCCGGACCCCAGGGCTGTGTGCATGTGCGTGTGTGTGTGTGTGTGTGTATGGGGGGGGGGGTGTCATATGGACAGGCAGAGTGTAATCCTCGTAGAATTTGGGCCACAGCAGCTTCTTATTAAGCAAAGTTTTATCCTCTCTGAGCTCAAAACTTAGGGTGGCAAAGGCACACAGGGGTGCCGGCGACCCCTAGCGACGGCCCCGGCGCGCGCGCCCGCGGGAGATGCTGCGGTCCCCAGCGTCCCGGCCCGAGGGAATCCAGTTCAGCCTCTCCCACTGCGGGAGCGGTCGGAGGCCGCGTCGGAGAAACGCGCCTCTGTTCGGGTTGGAAACGAATCTGGGGATGTGTTTGAAGAGCGGTCAAGTTTGACTCATCGCTTTCCAAGGACAGTTAGTGCCTTCCATCTTCATTAACGTGAATAAAGACCTTGGCTGACTTTCGTCCAGATCGGATTTTTAAAGGCATTGTTTGCTTGGGGACATCGTGCCGCTCCCCTCCCCTGGCAGCCTTTTTGCAAAGGCGGAGCCCAGCCCGGCCCGGATGGCCGAGATAGCTTTGCTCGGGGACGTGGTTTGCGGGCATTGTCTGCCGGCTTTTTCTGGAAGGCTGTCGCGAGCCGGGGGCATGGGGAGCGTCCCTTCTGCAGCTCCTCTTCAGATCACGATGATAAAACACATCCCTCTATTTTATTGCATTTCCTAGAAGCTTGCAGGCTTGAAAGAGCGCTGTTGGCAGGAAACGTGATAGAAATAAAGTCAGGACATAATGTCCCCGAACACCTCGGTCACCCAGAGCGACTGCCGAGGCTACCGCGTTATCAAGTTGGCTTTCATGTGTTGCCGTCTCCCCTGCCCTCCCGCCCCTCGGTCAAGAGAGCGAAGAGCGTTTCACCCTTAAACCGAAAAGAGCCGCGCGGTTTAACCCCACCCCGCAGCGCCGGACCCCCGCGGCTGGCCAGGATGGAGCAGCTCGTTAGCTGAGCTGCTGCGCAGAAGGGGAGCGCTCCGGCGGGGGCCCTGATGCTGGCCGGTTTCACCGCGGCAGCTCCAGCCCCATAAAATTCCTCGTTCCTGCCCCTCAGCAGTGCTTTGCACTTCCAGGTCCTCCTCTGCATTTCTCGGCGAGTTATCGGAGTTATTAGATTACCAATATAATCCAACGGCCGGCCGGGATGGAGAAGGGGCGGGGGAAGGTGGGGGGGCGGGGGGGGGGGTGCAAAAGGCGTCCTCCAGATCTGGAGACTGTGTCTAAAGTAGGTCAATGGGAAGGAGAGGCGGGGCTACACGGGCCTGTCGGTTTCAAGCCTTGATGGAGGGCTCTCTCTAGTGTTGAGCCGCGGTAAGACATGATTAGGTCTGAGCTCCCGGAACCACGGGAGCCCTCATTTCCAATAAGTGCATGTACTTCATTTTAACTTCCCTTCCTAGATACTCACCCCGCTCCGCATTAAATCTCAGCCTTCGCTTTCACCTTTATTACACCGGGCGAAGGGATGAGGAAGTCTCAGAGTGCGACTTGGCGAGGCCGCCGAGGCCCAGTCTTCCCCGACCGGCCTGACCCGCCTCCGCGGCTGCAGGGATGCGCGGCGCGCTCGGACGCCCCCGCCAGTTCGAGGACTGGACTGCGGCCTAAGGCGCTGCGTCCTCCCAGCCCCTCGCCCCGGGAGGTTCCTCTCGGAGCCCACGGCCGGCACCCGCAAGGACAGGGTGTCCGGGGGTTAGAGCCCCAAGGCAGGCCCCGAGAACGCGAGGCATCCTTGGAGAGCCCCCGCGCGCCCTGGGCTCAGCGCCCCGGCCCGCGCGCGGGATCCTAACAGCGTCTCTACCGTTTCGGAGAAATCGGATTCCGAAATCCCGAAACCTGGTCGGGTTCGGCCGCGCAGCTCCTTTTCTAAAGACCTGGGGGCGGAAACCGAGCCTAGCAGGGTTCCCCTACTTGCCAGCGTAGGCGGAAGGGGCTTTCGGTTTGGTTTTCCTGCAAGTCGGCTGGGGCGCGCGGGACGGAGACCCTCAGCGCGGGGACTCGCTGCTTTTTGACCTTGACGCCTGGCTTCACCGCCCTCTTAAAGGGGGCGGAGGCAAGCAGAAGGCAAAAATAAATACATGACTCACGAGGCGAGCAAAGGCCAGAATTGGGCAATTTTTGAAGTCATGAAATGAGCCTCAGGTTGGACCCGGATTCCTGGGTTCTAGATTGGCTCGGCTGCTAACTTGCGCGAGTTTCCCCATTTATAAGACTGTTGCGGGGTGGGGGGGGGGCGGTAGGGTCGGGCCGGGTGGATGCAGAGAGCTGGACCCGCGCGGGCGAGGGATTTAGGGGAAAGTGCGGCTCCCCGGGCGCCCCTCCTTCCCGGGTGAATCCCCGGCGGCCCTCGCGGCGCAGGCGGCGATCCTGGCGGCCGTCGGGGCCGGCAGCTTCCTGGAAAGTTACTTCTCGTTGGAGCCGGCGATAGGCAGAGAGTGTTCTGTGAAATCCGCTGAGCTGAGATCGCCTGCGTTCCGGGAATGAGAGGGCTGTGCCATTCCCCTCACTAGCCCCTGCCTTGACAGCGTAACAGGAAAAAAAAAAAAAAAAAAAAAAAAAGGCACACACAATGTTAGCTACCGAAGTGCACGAAACGTTGTCTTTGAATGTCACCAAATTAAGGGCTGCCACGGTCTCTCCACGGGGCCTCGGCGGGGGCTGCGCCCGGGGGTGGGCGGTCCCTGGCGGGCAGGTACGGTAAGGTCGGGGCGCGCGAGCCGCGGGCAGGCTGGGGCCGTGCAGGTGTGCGGGAGGGATGGATGGGGCCTTCGGACCGGCTGGCTCTCGCTCGTCCCCCCTCACTTCCTCTCTTGTCTCCACCTTCTCCTGCTGCTGTCTTCTCTTCCCTCTCTGCCTTTTTTTAAGAGGGAACGGTCCCTCTTTTTTTTTTTTTCCTTCTTTTTTTCTTCTTCTCCAACTCCTTTGGAAGACCTGCCTTCTCCTCGAGGTGCCTAATTGAAAATCCAGAGCTCCCGGGAAGGCAGCGGGGAGAAAGTGTGTGGGCGGAAAGACGACGTTTAGGTGTCGCTTGGTGGTTCCTGCGGCTGGGGGCGGGATTGGGGTCGGGCCATCCGGGTCTGGGCCCTTGCACTTGTCAATTCTCTTTTGACAGCTCCGTTATCTTGGCAGTTGTTTTTGTGTTAGGACTGTTGTGTGCGGCGTCGGTGGAATGGCTCGAGCTAGGTAAAGGAGTTTGTCCAGGACTTTGCTGGAGACTAGCTTTTAGACTTGGGCAAGGCTTATCCAGTGGAGTCCCAGTGGCCTTCCCAGTAAATCAGGGCAGCTATAAGGATCCCATACAATAACGGATGGGAAAGGGCTGAGTGGTCTGTGAGAAACAAGGCAGCTGTTAGGTGCTTCCACACTTGCAGCATCTAGGGGGAGGCATGGCTTCCCACATCTACCATAACACACCCTCCCTAGCTGTGGGGTTTCCTAAGATAGAGCTAGCTGAAGGAGGAGTGGACTTAATAGGGATGTGGGCCTCGGTGTATGTGCCTTTGCTTTTGACCAAGCCGGACAGACGCTCAGAATGAAAATCGCCCAGCCCCAGGGCCTGGCTGACAAGTAGACCCCTGGGAATAGGGAATGTTTTGTTTGTTTCAATCTGCAATAAATGGCAGAGGATTGCCATGAAATGGCAAATCTGGGCTTCCTGTGGTTCCGAAAGTCTGTGACTGGGAATTCACAAGCAAGCTGGTGGTTGAAGCTGGCTAAAGGACAGCTTTAGGTATTCCAGAAGTATTCCGGGATATCTTTCATGGGGGAAGAGGAGACAGTTTATAAATGAAACTTTCATGTGTCTTCAGCATTCTTTTTCAACAGAGATAATCATTGAACTTTGGTTAGGACCCATCTGGTGTGTCTTTCTTTGCCCATCTTGAGTTAGGATGGGAGAGGAGGAAGTAGGTTCTTTCAGTCTCTTTCTGTCCTCTCCCTTCCCCCCATTCCCTTCCCTCATCCTCACTCACTCACATGCACACACTAACCTTGAAGCCGATGGGATTGAGTGACTGGCACTTGGGACCACAGAGAAATGTCAGAGTGTTTGGTTACAGACTCAAGGAAACCTCTCATTTTAGAGTGCTCATTTGGTAAGATTCAGCAGCCTGGAATGGGGGCAAAGTGTTTGTGTGGGGGAAGAAACTTAAAAATGAGATTCACCCACATTAGGGTGCTGTCTTGCATGTTCTACAGCACGTAGGCTGATTTGGAAAAGGCACAGGAATTTGAGCCAGAAGACCTAGGGCCGGGCCACTAACCATCTACGTGGCCCAACATGACCTCCCTGGCCTCGGGCCCCTTTACCCGGAAAATAGCTCTAAAGGGCTACGCTTTAAAAAAAAAAAAAAAAAAGGAAAGGGTTGGTGGTGGAAGAGGATTCAGATATTGTTTTGTTTTGCAGCCCACATGTGATCATAAATGAGAGTCTTACACCTGTGCTTTAAAATTATTTTGTTTTAGAGAAACCAATTTGGAGCGGGTACATATTTCAGGAGTGCTCCCTGGCCAGTTCGTAGCTAAAGCGCGCAGTTAAATATTTCACCAGCAGGGGGAGCACAAGCTTGGAAGTTTGTGGCACTGTATCTGGTCTTAGACCCAGGAGGGAAAGAGGAAACTTTGAAAAAAGACAAAAATACCCAAGGAAAGCAAAGACTCGCCATCTCTGGGTTTGTTCTGCAGATCCTGTATTTAGTCTTAAATATTCAGACAGTCAGGAATTACTGCCTGGCTTTTTGTCCTAAGCAAGCCACTTGAACCCGTGAGCCTCAGTTTCGTCACCAGAGAAATAGGGATTAGGATATTGACCCAGTAGACCTCGAGAAATCATTCTAAGCCTTAAAAGATAATATTTTAGTAGATTTTGGAGATTGCTCAGAGTTTTAGGCCCCCGAAGGATCATTCTCATTAATATTGAAAGAATCACTTTTCTTATATTTTTCTTTCCCACAAACACAAGTGGCCTTCGGATGATATGCTTTTTTTCTACTTTGAGAAAGGGACTATATGTATATATGTACCTGTAATTAATGTATGCAGTTGTGTCCCCAGTACTCAGGGCAAAAACATGATTATTGCATAGCTCGGGTGCCTGTTGTTTCCGTAAGAGCAGAGCTGGAAAAATGTTTGCTAGCTTGTGGCAAAACCGCTCCAGCTGGCAGACTGCAGCTATCAAAGTAAAACTAAATACGTGTGTCCTAAAATAAGACTATAGTGGACAATCTAACATTCATGGAATCAATTTCTGTTTGCTTTTTTCTCTTCCTTGCAGATTTTAAGCAAAATTTTGGACTGTGAATCAAGGCATTGGGTAAGTGAATCTAATTATATGCTTTAAAATTTTGTGGACAAACTGTTTCTTTTGAATTTGCCGATGCATGTGTTGCTGTGAACTTGGCCGCTTTTCATTAGCCGAGATAAAGGATAGCCGATTCCCTCTCCCTCACCCCTTTGCCCCTGTGTTAGACTATCTTAACTCTTGTGTGATCTTTCATTCCTTCACTCGTTTCTCAGTTCGGATCCGAGGTAGCCACCTACTGTGCACCAGCAGTGTGCTAGGTGCCCGAAGTACATTCAGACCATTCTAAAACCTAAAAGAGGAAAGAACAGATGGTGGCTGGGATAATGAAATGAGATCCTGCCGAGAATAGCTGCGATTTTTGAGAACCTACTATGGACCAGGCACAGATCTCTAAATTTTACAACCACATAGGTATTACTCCTCCCATTTGGAGGAACCGAAGCCCAGAAAGAGTAAACAATCTGCCCCGAGTCACACAGCTAGCAAAAGATAAAATAAAGCTGGCGTGCTAACCTTCCAAACGTGGTTTCTCTCCCTGTAACACACTCACTGCCTCTCGACGCTTGGCAGAGTATTCGATATGTGGGAAAAGGCACGCTGCAGCTATTCATTCACTTCTGCTTTCCCCGAAAGGGCTTTCTATTCCAACTTGTTAGAGAAAGATGATTTTCCCCGTCTTACAGATGTGAACAGTAATGCCCAGAGATGGGCCAAAGACCAAACACAAGGGACCTCGGTTCGCATGCCATAGGTTAGCAGGCTGCGCCACCTGGTTTCACACCCCGGGTAAGCAGGAACCGGGTTCTGGATGACTTACAAGACTCTGACCCTTTTCTTTCCAGGTGGAGACAAAATGGCCTCCCCGGCTGACAGCTGTATCCAGTTCACCCGCCATGCCAGTGACGTGCTTCTCAACCTTAATCGCCTCCGCAGCCGTGACATCTTGACTGATGTTGTCATCGTGGTGAGCCGTGAGCAGTTCAGAGCCCATAAGACAGTCCTCATGGCCTGCAGGTGAGGGGTCTGGAGGGGAAAGGTGGTTGTGTAAAGGGGAGCGCTGCTGTGGGCAGGCCGGAAGGCAGGCCGCCTGGGCCTTTTGCTCTGTTGGGAATTACGTCTCGCTTGTCTCCAGACGGCCAGCACATGGCCGGCAGGGTAGGTTCCCAGGAAGCGAATGGATGGGCACACTTTTGGAGAAAGAGTTTCTGTTCTGTGGGAAGGGAGGGAGGAGAAATCATATACTGTCTCGAGAAAGGATGTGTTTGGGACGAGCAGAATAACTTTGGTTAACCAGTGAAAAAAGGAGAAGGGAAAGAGGGTTTTACAAAATTGTAAGCCAGTGAATGTGAAACCTTTTGTCCTTTTAGCCTGTAACTGCATGTATTTTATCCTGTGACTGTCTTTCCAGGGGTGTCTCAGGCTATGTGTGTGTGTAAGTAAGGGAGAGGGAGCCAGCTGATTCTTCATATTTGTCAAGTATTTCGAGTTCTCGGAGCTGGTTCATATTACATCATCTCCCTGGATCTGGGCAGAGGCCTTCCGTGTTATGCAGGCATAATTACTTCCATTTTATAGACAATAAAATGAAGGCCCACATCCGTGAACTGATATAAGGCAGGGGAGCTCTATTGCCAGCGGAGAGCTTACTTGACATCTACGGCGAGCACCTGTGTTTTAAGAGTGGCGCGAACAGAGGTTTACAGAGATATGAAAGGAGTAGAAAATGCTAACCGGGTGCTTCCTCTGTGGCAGGCATGCACAACCCTCTCAGGGAGACACTATTGCTCAGGAAACCAGGGTGCAGAGAAGTTAAGTATCTTGCCCCAAGTTGCACAGCTACTTTGCTGGTTAGAGCTGGCTCACAGCTGGCGACCTGTTCAGAAAGAGCAGAATCGAGATGCCAGCCCCAAATCCTGACTTGTAATTGAGTACTTGTTCCTCGACCAGACAACACGGTCCCTGGAGGCAAGGCTTGAGGTTTGACTTGTGTCTCCCAGGAATAATGACCTTAGGAGAGTCTTCAGACTTTTAGAAAATCAGTAGGCTGTAGACATAGGCACTATTTTACTTATTTATCATCAATACCCAACTTGTTTCCAAAAACAGACAATGGCATTTTAAAAATAAGGATCATGTGTTGGACTAGGAAGAGAAATGCTTATCTCAAAGTTATAGACTAAAAATGGTTCCCGCAAATGAGTGCTAAATTTCACTCTGGTAATCCAGGCAGTTAAAACTATAAGGAAAATAGCTTCTGTGACTTTGAGAAAATCATTTAACTTCTGATCTGTGTCCCCCCATTTGTAAAGGGGAGAGTGATAATGTCTACCTTGCAAGGTTGTGAGGAACACGGGATAATGTATGTAAAGTGCTTAATGACTCTCCGGCATTTAGGAAGCTCTCCATAAATGGCAGTTATTATTAATGGCCATGGAAATTCTGGACCGAGGCCCAGGGGAGAGGAGCTGAGCCTTGACACTGACTGTAATTGATCACAAATCCTGTCTGTTACAGTGAGACGTGTGTTTGTTTTACAGTGGCCTGTTCTACAGCATCTTCACAGACCAGTTGAAATGTAACCTTAGTGTGATCAACCTGGATCCTGAGATCAACCCTGAGGGGTTCTGCATCCTCCTGGACTTCATGTACACGTCTCGGCTCAATCTCCGGGAGGGCAACATCATGGCCGTGATGGCTACGGCGATGTACCTGCAGATGGAGCATGTGGTGGACACCTGCCGGAAGTTTATCAAGGCCAGGTGAGCTGCCACGGAGGTAGAAGCCCCTGGAAGTGGAAGGGATCCCAAATCCTTGATAACTAGCATGCATATCCACTGTCGTGCACCACCACCTACATTTCCACTGTTTTTTTTTTTCATTTTTTTTTAAATTTTTATTTTATTTATTTATGATAGGCACACAGTGAGAGAGAGAGAGAGAGAGGCAGAGACATAGGCAGAGGGAGAAGCAGGCTCCATGCACCGGGAGCCCGACGTGGGATTCGATCCCGGGTCTCCAGGATCGCACCCTGGGCCAAAGGCAGGCGCTAAACCGCTGCGCCACCCAGGGATCCCCTTTCCACTGGTTTTTGCACGCTTCTGCCTCAGTTCTTGCACACCAGACAGACGCTGCTATCCAGATATGCCCCGTGCATTCCGCTCTTGCTTTCTTCCGTTCGTCTGATAATGCCCTTTCCTCCCACCCATCCTGCCAGGCCAAGCTTGGAAGCCGACTCCTCTGTGGATGTTTTGACGATTGCCACTCTTCCTCCCTTGGCTCTTGTTCTGTATTCCTAAGACTTTTGCCAGTCCTTCAGACCTTCCTTCTCTCTTAGGCATTTGCATGTGTGTTTTAGTTCCCCTTTAGACTTTTGTATAATGATTTACATACGCGCCTTAGTTCCCTTCCCAGGCCTTGGGCTGCTTTACTCAGCATCCATGACATTCCAGGACATTTGTTGAATCAAGTTGAGTTCACCGGGTCTAATCTCTTCCTCGAGGGCCGGTCAGACTTGACCATCGTTGAAAGGGGAAGAACCTGAGAGAGCTCATCGAGTGAAGGGCTGTGCTAAGTGGAGCAGAAACTCGGGGCTTGACTTTTTTAGAACCATTTGATTTAGCTCCCATAGGGTGATTGCCTCCCTTACCAAACAGAAGGGTTTGCAGCCTGTGTTTGAACCCCTCCAAGCCAGGAACCCAGTGTTCCCAGAGCCACACTGTCTACCTTGGACAGTTAGAAAGCTCCTCTTTATGGCAAGTTGAAATCTGGCTCCCTTAACCTTTCCCTGATTGGTTCTAGCTCTCTTAACTGTGATCATGTTGAGCTGGCCTATTTTTCGCCCACATAATGTCCCTTCAAATATGTGCAGCTAGAGCTCGTTGTCTCCTGTGGGTGATAACAGTAGCAAGATCACCATCGCTGTCATTTACGAGTACTTTCTCTGGGTCAGGCCTTGTGCTTGGAGCGGTTAAGTAACTTGCTCCAGGTCACATAGCTGCTATGTGGCACAGCTGGGATTGGAAACCAGGTCTGGCTGCTTCAGAGCCTGGTCTTCCTGGACTGACAGACCTTGACTGTCCTCCAAAGGAAACTCCCCCATGACTCCAGTCAGCTTACGGGGCGAGTCCTTTCTTCAAGAGGCTACCAGCTTGCCTCTGACCCTCTGAGTCTGCGTTGTATAAATTCTTCCTTCTCGGAGTCTCAATTTCTATGTGTGTCAAACAGATACAGTAATACCTTTCTTCCTTTGCAGGATTTTGCATGGATGAAATAGGGGCTCTGAAAGCTTTGCATTCTGTGATATCTGAAGAATTACAGATCCACGCACATATATACATATGTGGCTTAAACATGTGATGTCATATACGAGCAGGCACAGATTGTGTGGCTGACTTGGCGGCCCTTCTCTGAGTCTAGTCTTCCACACTGTGATCTAGGTTGCTCTGATTCTAGCATAAAAGCCTTATAAACTGGGCAGCCTGGGTGGCTCAGTGGTTGAGCACCTGCCTTCAGCCCAGGGCATGATCCCGGGGATCCAGGATCGAGTCCCATGTCAGCTCCCTGCATGGAGCCTGCTTCTCCCTCTGCCTGTGTCTCTGCCTCTCTCTGTCTCTCATGAATAAATAAAATAAAACAAAATAAGCCTTATAAACTGTAAGTATTTCCCTACCTCAGAGCCACAACCCTCACGTGTAGCTGAGCAAGCGCAGATGTGGCTATGTACACCAGTGTCACTTGGAAAGTCCTCTTTGTTCAACAGTTCTGATTTGGAGGCCTGTGTCTCCTCTGTTTTATCCTGCAGTGAAGCAGAGATGGTTCCTGCCATCAAGCCTCCCCGTGAAGAGTTTCTGAATAGCCGGATGCTGATGCCCCAAGACATCATGGCCTATCGGGGTCGCGAGGTGGTGGAGAATAACCTGCCGCTGAGGAACGCCCCTGGGTGCGAGGGCAGAGCCTTTGCCCCCAGCCTGTACAGCGGCCTGTCCACCCCGCCGGCCTCTTATCCCGTGTACGGCCACCTCCCAGTCAGCAGCTTCCTCTTCTCCGATGAGGAGCTGCGGGATGCCCGGATGCCTGTGGCCAACCCCTTCCCTAAGGAGCGGGCCCTCCCCTGCGATAGTGCCAGGCCCATCCCTGGTGACTACAGCCGGCCGGCCATGGAGATATCCCCCAGTGTGTGCCACAGCAGCATCTACTCACCCAAGGAGGCAGCCCCAGAGGAGACACACAGTGACATGCACTACGGTGTGGCCGAGGGCCCCAAGCCTGCCGTCCCCTCCGCCCGGAATGCCCCATACTTCCCCTGTGACAAGGCCAGCAAGGAGGAAGAGAGGCCCTCCTCGGAGGATGAGATCGCCCTGCATTTCGAGCCCCCCAGTGCACCCCTGAACCGCAAGGGTCTGGTTAGTCCACAGAGCCCCCAGAAGTCTGACTGCCAGCCCAACTCGCCCACGGAATCCTGCAGCAGCAAGAATGCCTGCATCCTCCAGACCTCTGGGTCACCTCCAGCTAAGAGCCCCACCGACCCCAAAGCCTGCAACTGGAAGAAATATAAGTTCATTGTGCTGAACAGCCTCAACCAGAATGCCAAACCGGAGGGGCCCGAGCAGGCCGAGCTGGGCCGCCTTTCCCCTCGAGCCTACACCGCCCCACCGGCCTGCCAGCCACCCATGGAGCCCGAGAACCTCGACCTCCAGTCCCCAACCAAGCTCAGCGCCAGTGGGGAGGACTCCACCATCCCACAGGCCAGCCGGCTCAATAACATCGTCAACAGGTGCTTTCAGAGGCAGTCAGGGCCTGGGGTTCTGGGGTTCCCACGGGGTCACTGCTTCTGATGGATGTGTTCTTTTCTTGCCTGAATATTGGGTATATTAGAGGTGTGGAGTAAGTACCCATTGACTCGATTAGCCTCAGTAAGGAAGCATATTAGGCTTCTGTGTATTTTGTCATAGCAAAAAAAAACCTCTCATCTATGGTAAAAGACCATCCCGGGAATCCCAAGGGCAGCTCCTTTGGTCTTGGTGTGGTGCAGTGATCTCGTACTTGCTTTGGCCTGAGCGGGCCAAGAGACTGTAGTACCGAGGGGAAGAAATTGGCCTGGGCTGGGGTTTTGGTCCAGTTTGACTCCTTCAGTGATCTCAGGGCATATGCTATTTGGAGGTGGGCTGAAGGAGAACTCTGTGGCCCCAGATGCAAAGTGAGGCAGTCCAGCTGCAGCCTCTGGGCTCACCAGAGCATAGGACAACATCCAGGCCGCGTAGAGTGCTTTACCCTCTCCAGCTGCTGAAGCTCTCTTTCCTCCTGCCCACAGGTCCCTGACAGGCTCCCCCCGCAGCAGCAGCGAGAGCCACTCACCGCTCTACTTACACCCCCCCAAATGCACATCCTGCGGCTCGCAGTCCCCACAGCACGCGGAGATGTGCCTCCACACCGCTGGGCCCACATTCCCCGAGGAGATGGGGGAGACCCAGTCTGAGTACTCGGATTCCAGCTGTGGTGAGTCCCTCTGTCTCCTTCCTTTCCCTTGCCAGGGAGAAGGAAGGCCCCTCCTTCTGCTCCTTTGGGTTTGCATTCCTGTTTCACTTATGCTATTGTCACTGACTGGGAGAAGTCCCTGATTGGAAGGTCATTGGCACTTAAAATCACCAGCCCGTCACTCCACCCTTGGCCTCTTGAACCAGGCTGACCTGAGCAAGGGATGAGATATTGGAGTTAATCTGGGGTAATAGAGAATGACCAAACAGCCTTTACAGTGGCATTCCAGGAAAGATAGCCTGTGGGACCGGCTCTAACTCCCAGAGCTTCCTCGGTCCCTCCGGACCCAACTGCCAGTACTGACCCGTGTAGGTTCAGTACAGCCTAAGGACTTTCTAACATGCAGTAGGTACTCAGTTAATGTTAGCTGAATTTGATAAGTTGAACTGAATGATTAAATTGAAGTTTTGGATGCTCTGTGATTGGCATCCCCAGTTTTGTTTTTTGTTTTTTTGTTTTTTGTTTTTTGTTTTGTTTTTGTTTTGTTTGGTTTTGGTTTTGGTTTTTTTTGATAGAAAGGTCTATCTTTTCCCTGAATCTCTGGCTGCAGTAGGATAGCCCAGTCATTCCTAATCAGGGGTGAGCCACCATGACATGTCTTTTTCCAAATGTTATAACAAAAGGGAAAAATCAGTTGCTTATCCTGTGAGATTTGGCACACAGTTGTGGACATATAGTTCGGAGAGCAGGGACTGTCCCCATCTGTCCCCCTGGCCATTTGCCTTGTCTCTGCCTCCAGTCCCTTCTTGTTGGGCTGCCGTTTCTACTTCTATCCTTGTTGGCTCTCCCAATCTCATAGAAGATCTCGTACTTGCTTTGGCCTGTTTGGGGCAGGGGACCATGAAACCCAGAGAGATATGGGGTGACCCTGTTCACCATCACTTCCTCCTTTAATGACCTCCTAGTATCATTGAATTTTATATCTTACATTCCTACAATACCTTGTGATACACAGTATGCTCCTGTGAGGTAGGCAGCACTGGGGTTGACTCTCCTGATCTTGGAGATGGAGACACAGATAGGCTCAGAGAGGTGAAGGGTCTTGCTTGAGGGCTTCTGTGAATGAATGTAAATAAAACAATGAACTGATAAGAAAAGTCAGTTCTCAGAGGTCTCTAAGAGAAGGAAGAGCCCTGTTGAGCGTTCCTGAAGCTGGTGCAGGCCATACGGGTACCTGTTGGTTTGGGTTTCCCTTCTGTACCTTAGTATTCAACTCTGTCTCCTTCCTCCTCCATGACCCAGACTCTAAATGCTCAGAAACCTTTGCCCCAGGCTCTTAGGAATGTCGGTTGGGGTGGAGATTGGGGCGTTCAATCTTGCACTGAGGGCAGCGGCAGAGGGGAGTGGCCTTGGAGCCCTACCTCCCTTCCCTGTTCTGACTGTGGTATCCCCCACTCCCCCCACCCCCAACAGAGAACGGAGCCTTCTTTTGCAATGAGTGTGACTGCCGCTTCTCCGAGGAGGCCTCACTCAAGAGACACACGCTGCAGACCCACAGTGACAAACCCTACAAGTGTGACCGCTGCCAGGCCTCCTTCCGCTACAAGGGCAACCTCGCCAGCCACAAGACCGTCCATACGGGTATGGCCCTGCCCCCCCCCCCCCCCAGCTGGCCAGGGTTACTGGGGGTGGGATGGAGGGGAGGACCCTAGAGAAAGCAGTGTGGGGCCCTGGTCCCCATTGGGCTGAGGCAGCGAGCAGGCCCTGCTTTGAACCGGATGTGGGCCTAACCCTGTCCTGTCTTTGCTTAGCGACTTATCCACTCCCTGTGTGCTTGGTCTTTTCTCTGAGACGCTCTGTCCTGCTTCTCTACTGGGGTCAGGAGTGTTCAGCCCAACACATGAGTGAAAGAAACTAAGGCTGAGAGAGGCAAGGTAGATCTTTTTTATAAAGCCAGAAAAGAAAAAAAAAAAGAAAAAAGAAAAGCCTCTTGATTTCCTCTAAGGGCTTGCACCTTATCAACTCACATTCCTTTCCTAGGTAGCTTCTAATAACCTGATTGTTGTCCAAAGTTGACTCTCTCTTGGTATTTTAAGTGTCCATTATCCCAGAAACTTTCCACGAAGGAAGGCTCAGCCCTTCTATTGGCTTCCGCAGCCCGAGCATCTCCTCTGACTCAGCCCTCAGCCCTCTTGCAAATGGAATCCAGCTGTAGTTGCCACAAGCGGAAAAGTATGTTTTTTCTAAGAGAGAAACTAGAGCAGCCTGATCGTATCTTCCTGGTGAAGGGCTTGATTACTGAAGCAGTCTTATCCACGGGAAGAGCTGGAACAGCCTTACTATGTCATCTAAATTCACCCCTCAACTTCCAGAGAGAGAAGGCGAGATCCAGAGAGGGGGGTGACTTGTCCAGGTCTGCAGTTAGGAGGTCCTAATGTCATAGCTGGTTCCAAGGCCTCTGGGAACCTCCCTCCCTCCCCGCTCCGACCCCACCGTTCCCCTCTTCTCTAGCCTGCTTCTTGACCCTGACTGCCCGCAACCTGTGCTGGTGTGTGTGTTGATGGGGGATGGTGGCCGGCCCTGGGATCCTCTCCCGGACGCCTTCCAGCGGAGAGAAAGCTGAGGTGGTCCAGGAAAGACAGTCTGCTTTGAGATCCCCGGGCCTGGAACTGTGCAGACCTCTATCAAATATGGCTTTCTTTGTTCCCTTTCTTTCGGTAATAGGTGAGAAACCCTATCGCTGTAATATCTGTGGAGCCCAGTTCAACCGGCCAGCCAACCTGAAAACTCATACTCGAATTCACTCTGGAGAGAAGCCCTACAAATGCGAAACCTGTGGTGCCCGATTTGTGCAAGTGAGCAGGGCTCTGGGGAAAAGACCCATCAGCCTCCGTAGGCTGACAGGGGCTCCTGGGGTGAGGTGGGGGGCACAGGTCACCCCAACAGAACCTCTCATGCTTTGCTCTTCCACTCAGGTGGCCCACCTCCGTGCCCACGTGCTCATCCACACTGGAGAGAAGCCCTATCCCTGTGAAATCTGTGGCACCCGTTTCCGGCACCTTCAGACTCTGAAGAGCCACCTGCGAATCCACACAGGAGAGAAACCTTACCATGTATGTGAGCCTCTTGTGGCCATTGGCTGGCCTGGGAGGGGTTGGTGGCAGGGAAGTGGCAGGTAGCAGAACTCCTTGCTCCAGTCTCAAGCACACAGTGGGATGACCACCGAACTAATGGCCCTTAGACCGGGTTTAGGCTTGGCTGCGAGACACACCCTGCTTGACATTAGCTGTGTCTCAGTTTGTCCATCTGTAAAGTAGGGGTATTGGGCTAGGTGGTCTGGACCATAAACATATCAATTTTGGAGTCATTCATTTATTCCATGCTAACTGGCTTCTTACAATATGCCTCTGTGCTGGGCCAGAATGTCTACTGAAGAGGACCAAAGGTGTTTGAGAAGGGGCAGCCATTGGAGTGGGAGAAAAATCAGAAAAATGTGGTGATTTAAGAAAAAAAAAAAGACAATTTGAAAAAAAAAAGACTATTTGAAGAAGAAGCAGGTGGCCAGCTACACAACACGATACCATGAATAGGCTGTTGGAATCATTGTGTTCTGGAGAAGGGTTTCAGCCACCTATGGCTTGTGGGCTAATATTTGAACATTTCATGAGCTAAGAATGGTTTTAATATTTTTTAATGGCTAAAAAAATTGAGAAATAATATTTTGTGACATGTGCAAATTACATAAAATTTAATTTTCAATGTCCATAGACAAAGTTTTTTTGGGATACAGCCATGCTCATTTGTTTACATATTGTCTGTGGATACTTTCCTACTACAGGGACACAATCGTCATTGTGATATATTCACTCTCTGGCTCTTTCCCAGTAAAAAACCTTTTTCCCATCTCTGCTACAGAGGGGAAAGATACTGGCCGGGCAGGTGGGATATCTGGTTCTTATTCTCATTCCAACATCAACCCTTTCTAGGGCCACAGGCGAGCCCTGACCCTCTCTCAGTGGACCACAATTTTCTTTTTTTCTAAAAGGATAAGAATGCTGTAGATGAGTAATTTTCAAACTGTGCCCTTTCAATCATTGAGGTTCTGCAACCCCGCAGCCTCTTTAACCTTTTGAGTTTCTATTGAATTTGAAAAAAGGGACCCATGGCAGTGTGGGAACCACCACTGTGTTTGATGACACTGACTTTGGTGAGTTTGTGGCATCACCATGGGTAGTGATGACCATAAGAACGAACCAATGACTGGTTAACCCGTATCACAAATATGAACCTGCAAAATGTAGTTATTTTCATCCACCTGTTTATCAGTCCCTGAGTGAATATCCTCTTACTTGCTTTTTGTTCTTGGGCAAATTAGTTCTCCTCTCTGATACCCTTATTTCCTCATGTGTAAAATGAGCCTGATAATAGTACCTACCCCGTGGAGTTGTTGCGTCCAGTTAACGAATTCACTCAAGTGTCAGAATAGTCCTTGGCACACAGAAAGAATACAATTAATATTTGCTAGAAGTTTAGATGCACCACTGTCAAGTTAAGAGTGACCTTCAGAGCGTATTGACTCAGTCCTTTACAGAAGGGAAAGCCAAGGCCCACGGAGAGAAATGATATGCTTGGGTGGAGAAATGCAAGAGCAACACTTTACTGCTTTAGAAAACGGGAGAGGAACATTTGCCCCACGCTTACTTACCGCTTAGCTGGAGCCAGAACTCTTTTTTTTTTTTTTTTTTTTTTTTTTTTATAAATTTATGTTTTATTGGTGTTCAATTTGCCAACATATAGAATAACACCCAGTGCTCCAGTCTTAACCTGGTCTTCGGGAGGGAAGAGCTGCCTTCTCTGGGTCTTTGAGCAGTGACAGTTTCCTGGCGTTGATGACAGCTAACAGTTTGCCTCTGGTTTTCCTTCAGTGCGAGAAGTGCAACCTGCATTTCCGTCACAAAAGCCAGCTGCGTCTTCACTTGCGCCAGAAGCACGGCGCCATCACCAACACCAAGGTACAATACCGTGTGTCCGCCACTGACCTGCCCCCGGAGCTCCCCAAAGCCTGCTGAAGCATGGAGTGTTGATGCTTTCCATTCGAGTCCCTTCTCAGAATCTACCCAAAGGATACTGTAACACTTTACAATGTTCATCCCATGATGTAGTGCCTCTTTCATCCACTAGTGCAAATCATAGCGGGGGTGGGGGTGGGGGGCGGGGCGTGGGGACTGGGGGCCAGAGCAGCTCCCTGTCCCCCACTGCCATAAAACATTAAGAAAATAATATTGCTTCTTCTCCTATGTGTAAGGCAAACCATGTCAGCAAAAAGCAAAATCATTTTATATATCAAAGTGGGGGAGTATGCAAAAGTTCTGACTTGACTTGGTCTGCAAAATGAGGAATGTATATGTTTGGTGGGGACAGATGTTTCTTTTGTATGTAAATGTGCATTCTTTTAAAAGAAGAGACTTCCGGTATGTTATCAAAGAGAGGGCTTTAATTTTTTTAACCAAAGGTGAAGGAATATATGGCAGAGTTGTAAATATATAAATATATATATATATAAAATAAATATATATAAACCTAAAAAAGATATATTAAAAATATAAAACTGCGTTAAAGGCTCGATTTTGTATCTGCAGGCAGACACGGATCTGAGAATCTTTATTGAGAAAGAGCACTTAAGAGAATATTTTAAGTATTGCATCTGTATAAGTAAGAAAATATTTTGTCTAAAATGCCTCAGTGTATTTGTATTTTTTTGCAAGTGAAGGTTTACAATTTACAAAGTGTGTATTAAAAAAAAAAAAACACAAAAAGAACAAAAAAAGCTGCCGAAGGAAAATGTGTAGTTTTGTTCTAGTTTTCGGTTTGTATATACCTGTACAACGTGTCCTACGGTGCCTTTTTTCATGGAAGTTTTCAGTGATGGACGAGCGCGCCATCCCTTCTGAAGTGTAGGCAGACACAGGGACTTGAAGTTGTCGCTAACTAAGCTCTCTTTGGGAATGTTTGTCTCATCACATTCTGCGTCATGCTTGTGTTAGAACTACTCCGGAGACAGGGTTTGGCTGTGTCTAAACTGCATTACCGCGTTGTAAAATATAGCTGTACAAATACAAGAATAAAATGTTGAAAAGTCAAGTCAACTCGTTCCACGGGTCTTTCCTTGTGTTGGGATCAGGACTTGAACGGGTCTGGTTTCCTCTGCTCATGGAGAGGAGTGGCTGCTGGCTGCTGGCCGCTGGGGTCTCGGGCAGGCCAAGGCTGGGACTGCCTCCAGGGAGCTGGGCAGGGTCCTGCGGGGTGCCCCCAGACCAGGAGGGGCTGCAGCCTCCAGACCCTGGTGTGTGAAGAGCTCCAGTGCGGAGATGTGGGATGGACCACCTCTAACCTCTCTCTGGCTGGTTCCCACGTCTTTCTGTTTTTGCTCAGCGTTCTAGGCTGAGCCTTCGTGACTTCAGTTCTCGCCCTTCAGGCACAAAGGTATAGGTGTCCTTTCCTTCTCTGGGTCTTAGAGAACTTGCCCATTCTGTGAAGGCTTATCTTGCCTCTTGGCTTCATAAACAATTTCCCTCTGCTGGGGTTCAAGGGACAGTATGAAGGCAGGTCTGGCCTCATTACACATTTTTCAGCCTTGGTGTCTTTGGAGTCTTTCTGTACCTGCTGCGTGATTGACGGTTATCTATAGCCTCCAAAGCTTTACAAATGGTGACCAGTCACACAAACCTTCATCCTTGGAGAAATGTTCTTTGTCCAAAGAACCCTGGTGGAAGACAGCCATTTCTGCTTGTGTGACCTGGGGCAAACATTTCCCCTTTGAGTCTCTTTCCCAACCTGTCCATGAGAGGATTAGATTAACTAGATCATTTATGAGTCCATGATTCAGACGTAAGTTTACCCTAGCTTGCTCTGGCACCCAGTTTTGTTTCACCTCAAAAAACCCCAAGGATTAAGTTTGACTGATGAGACCTAAGAACAGTGAGGACACGTGCAGTCCTGGCCCCTGGCCAGAGGAGAAAGTCCACATTTGCACTCTTCTGGTTCCTGGGTGGCCGAGGAGTGGGGTTGGGGGGTGTAGCCCCTCCCTGGGCCCTCGGGCCAGTGGTTGGACAGAGGTGGCCTTGGCAGGGCCTTTGCAGCAGGCTCCGGGCACGTGCTGAGAGGCTGGTGGGGGCTGAGCACCCAAAGCCCCAGAGAGAGCCTCACAAAGTCACACCACCCTCTGCCAGCCACATGGCCTTTTGGTTCAGGTTTCCTTTGAAAATGACTTTAGAGGACTTGCCAGCTCGAGGCCTTAGCTCACCCTGCTCTTTGAAAAGGGAGAAGATGATCCCTCTGCTCCCATAGAAACTTGGCAAAAGAACTTACAAAACAGACAGCTTCAGAAATGACAATTCACAGGCCCGAGGGAGGCTGGCCCGCGGCCCCTCTGCTCCCAGAGAGCGTCCGGGTTCCTTTATGTGTCATTCCTGTTTAATAGAGACGAGGAGCCCAGGGCAGACAGTGTGGGTGGCGTTCAAGTTCAAACAAAATGGAAGATCAAAGAGTAACTGGAGCCAATTGACAATCAATAGTAAGTAAAAAAGCAAACATCTCTAACCAGATACACTAGGGCAAGGGAAGACAGAATTTTTATTACAAAAGTAAGCGTGACACGAATGCCACGTTTTATAAACACGCTAACATATAGAATGGGGGGCTCATGATGTTCTTCTCTATTATTATTGGAATTTAGGAGGAAAAGTTTCTGCAGACCAGGTTGGTGGTTGGAGGCTGAATTCGGAGAGACAGGGAACTTAGAATCAAGCAGAACTACTAAAGGAGCTGGGAGGGATGAGATGCTAAGGATCATGCAGTTCAAATCTGTCATTGACCCACAAAGGGACGGAGGCGGAAG
Organism: Vulpes vulpes; assembly: GCF_048418805.1. Taxonomy (NCBI): domain Eukaryota; kingdom Metazoa; phylum Chordata; class Mammalia; order Carnivora; family Canidae; genus Vulpes; species Vulpes vulpes. Next base: position 53,634,672 of record NC_132782.1, read on the forward strand.
AGCTGAGGAAAGTTGCCTCCTGTCCCTTCTCTTTGTGTGGACAATTTTCAAAGTATCTTTGTATCAATGATCTTCAATTCTCACAACCACCCCTCAGAGCAAAGGTGACAGGGGAATGGAAAACCACACGCCCACCTCAGAAACTCCCAGACAGTGCCCCCCCGCCCCCGAGCTACACCTAGAGGTCTGTAGTAACACCTCAAGCTGTACCTGCCCACAGAGTTTTCCCAAAGACATTCCTTTGTCCTCAGTCCCTGCAGAAAAGCCAGCACTTGGGCAGCCACAACCCTCATCATGCAACCCTACCTCCCTGACCACTGATTTGTCTAAGGGTGGACACTGGATCCTCACCACCCTGAGGACTGACAGCCCTATTCCAGCACTTGAAGTGTGATGTAAATAGGAAGCGCTAATCGGTTGGGCCACCGCTAAGACTGTGTGTTCTGGGAATTTGCAGAGAAATGTGGAGATAGGTAGCCAGTCCAGTGTTTCTCAGACTTCAGCATTTTTGACTCAGACTTCATCATCTCTATGATTTTGCTATAGCATCACACCCTGATTATTTATGTATTATTTTCCTTTAAAGCAATACACTTCTTAGATATGCATTTTTCCCAAATACAAACTAAAATAAATGAGGTGCTAAGCGCATTTAAACTAAAAATATTCACTCATGTGTCTTCACTTCTACTGCCTCGTGTTCTACTAGAAGCGTGCTTCAGAGAATGCTAAGAGCATGGGAACGGGGAAGAGAAGCAGAGAAATGCTGATAGAAGTGGATCCCTGGAGAGTAGTGGGGTTGTCTTAATGGCAGAGCACTGGAGTGAGGTCCCCAGAGAAAGCTTGGAAGTAGAATGACCTCCTAGTACCTGGTTCTGTGAAGCTTGTCATTGAGTGGGAGTTTCTGATCTTAGATTTCTAAAAGATTCCATCCCTCTTTATAACCATTTTTCAATCAGGTCCCTGCCTCTACTGCTATACCACCCACCGTTACTTGGACTGGTCTGCGTGGGTCCTTGTTTCCTGGAAACAAAAGAGCACAATTTACTCAGGTGCTCAGGCCTTCTGGTGTATCTGCCATTAGGAAGATCCTTAAAGACTCTTAGATTGGGTCCAGACTTCTTCCTAGTGGAGTCTGAGGCATGTTGTGATCCCTCAGAGGTAAAACAAGTGAGCTACTCAAAATACTATAATGACTTGGAAAGACAATTTTATTCCTCCAGGCCCCCCAAGCAGCCACAGGCAACTTCTAACAGGTACCGGGAGCCCAGCCCTGCCATGAGCATGGGATCCAGCACATATAGTATTGCGTCACTGAAGGAGAAGGAAGCAATCACTAAGGGAGAGGCCTTATAGACAGGTGGGTGGTGAAGAGAGAAGTCCTAGAGTCTAGGAAGAGGACCTAGTGGGGCTGGGAGCCCCTGCAGTACTATATTGGCCCTTGAGCCCTTGGGGTCTAGTCCTCTCATTAAATGGGTCTGACACATTTAATTCTAAATGGCTGGCAGGTTGGCATATCTCAAGGTGAGTTTCCTGGGTCTCCCTATCTTTTGCATCCCAAGCAAGCAGGTTGGTTAAATAATGAGAATGCTAAGAGTCAGAATCACAGAATATTGTGACTAGATGGGGCCTTAGAGATTAAGTTCCTATCTGACAGGTGAAGGAGCAGAGGGGAGAAGGGACATCCCTAAAGTCACACTAGGAATTTTTTTAAAAGATTTTATTTATGAGAGAGAGAGAGAGAGAGAACACAGCAGCAGAGCAGCCGAGTGAGAAGCAGGCTCCCCAGTGAGTGGGGAGCCCTACTTGGGGCTCAATCCCAGGACCCCAGGATCACTAAAATGAAGGCAGATGCTTAACCGACTAAGCCACCCGGGTGCCCCACACCAAGAATTTTTATCAGTGAGGGCTCCTGAACCCCATTTTGGTTTATAACATCATCTCAGCCTTTAAGGAGTGTGTGAATAAGTGGGGAAAACAAAACATGGACAAATATGGAGGTAACATAACAAGGAAACATAAAGAGATGCAGCATTATGGGTAATGAGTGACGGTCCTGAGGACGCAGGGGCTTGAGCAGGGTTGTCAGAATGTCAAGTTTCTCCTTCAGGGCAGTAAGAGGCAGACACCTGATGAGCTGGAGGCCAAGCAGCACCATTCTCAGGGCTTTCCCACATCTCCCTTCTTCCTGTGGGACTGCAGTGCCTCCTGTCTAGAAAGAGCTATCCTCCTTGAAGTCACCAATCGGAGCCACCTCTGGAGGTGGCTTAGTTTCTTACAGCTGCTGTCACACAAACTGAGTGGCCCAGACGACAGAAGGGTATTGTCTCACAGATATGGAGGATGGAGGTCTCAGATCAAGGTGTTGTCAGGGATGGTGTCTTCTGAGGGCTTATTCCAGTCTTTTCCCCTAGAGCCTGGCAGTTTGCTGGCAATCCTTGGCACGCCGGGAGAAGCATCACCTTGGTCTCTGTCTTCACCTTCACATGGCATTCTCCCTGTGTCCCACGGTCCAGCTTTTATGTGGACATCAATCAGATTGGTGTAGGGCCCACCCTAAGGACTTCATCTGAACTATTACCCCATTTCCAAATCAGGTCACATTCTGAGGTTCTGGGGGTTAGAATCGCAACATGTGAATTTTGAAGGGACACAGTTCAACCCATGACAGGGATTGTTGGTAGGAGAGGGGATGGTGAGATGCTCTTGGAAGTGACACCACCCTCATCTTCCCTTTGCACTTTCTCCCTGCTCCCAAAGGCATCAGGAATTGAGATTTGGAGGAGATTCTGGATGCCAGGCACCGGGCTTTGCACTCATGGTTTCAGTCACCTACATTACAGCCCACTGAGAGGGGCTCGAGGGATGTCTTAGGTGAGGAGGATGAGATGCAGAGAGACTGGGTCACTTGGCTGAGGCTGAGCAATGCTTCTTCTCTTTCCCCTCCACTCAACCATGTCCTGCATATCATTGGTGGGGCTCACCTCAGAAGAGCTCTAGGGGACAAAGTAATTGTGCTCAGTAACCACACCTTGGTTAAGCAGAAAGGAGAAAAATCTAGATCCACATAGATACCTTTGGAATAGGAATTACTGAGAATGTGTATACCAGACTGCTACAGGTTTGAAAAGGCTCCTTAACAGGGACTGGAGACTAATAGTCTAACGCAGCAGCTCTTGCCATAGGGAGCATTTAAGTGTACTGCCAACTGCTCCCCGAGTGACACTCATGCACAGCCAGGGGTGAGAATCTCTGATCTAATCCAATCCTTGTATCGTATATGAAAGAAATCCAAGTGACATTAAGCAAAGACATTATGTGAGGAGTAGGATCCAGCTCCCCAAATGCCTAAGCAAGTGTTCTTAGTGCACTAAAATCAATGCCTTAGGTTGCCATGATTTTCTATTTCCAGAAACTTTAATGAAGCCCATATATGATTGCCTTCCTCAAATATCTTCATAGTTCTAATCATTTCCTTGATATGACCCTAGGGGAGCAAAACTTTGACACATGGGTAGGAATTATAAAAAGGCAAAACTCAACTGGGTAAAAGAAAGGATTTCTGAACATATGTGTAGGGATGGAATGGGCTTGGGGTGGGCTCCTGAGCTCACTGCTAAGATGAGTAAGCAGAAGATGCAGGACAAGGGGACAGTGATGTTGACCTAGGGAAAGGGTTGGGCCCTAAGGTCCCCTTTCAAGCTCGAGGTTCTTTCAGGCCCCGTTCCATTGAGAAACTGGTTTTGATCATGGGAAGACATCAGCAATATGGGTCTGCTGTGATTCTCAGGAAAGAAAGGCATGATCACACAGGTCTGGGGCCATTTTGTGTAGGGTTGGACAGCTCCCGTACCTCTGAACCGACCTGCATTCCAAGGGTGGCTTGTGTCTATGTCTTTTTTTTTCCCAGCACACCCTGGATTGGGGTTTCACACACTTCATCTCCTGATGGTGGAACCACGCATCACCTGCCACTACTTCTACCTGGTTCCTCTTTTTCAGTCACATGGAGAAATGTATCACTTCCCAGACACACTGGGCTTCAGTTTTTGTTTTTTGTTTGTTTGTTTGTTCACATTAATAAAGATTATTAATTATAGTATAAAGATTATAATTCCATTTTATGCAATTTGTAAGTTTATATTGTTATTCATGTATCATAATTACCTCTATTATATTTTATACATAATAAAGTGAAGGAAAAATATTGATTTTTTTCAGGGTTCAGGATTCATTTATTTATTTTTAAATTACTTTTATTGAAGTTCAATTTACCAACATATAGCATAACACCCAGTGCTCATCCCGCCAAGTGCCCCCCTCAGTGCCCATCACCCAGTCACCCCAACCCCCCCCCCCACCTACTTCCCCTTCCACTACCCCTTGTCCATTTCCCAGAGTTAGGGGTCTCTCATGTGCTGTCACCCTCACTGATATTTTCACTCATTTTCTCTCCTTTCCCTTTATTCCCTTTCACTAATTTTTATATTCCCCAAATGAATGAGACCATATAATGTTTGTCCTTCTCCGATTGACTTATTTCACTCAGCATAATACCCTCCAGCTCCATCCACGTCGAAGCAAATGGTGGGTATTCATCGTTTCCGATGGCTGAGGAATATTCCACTGTATACATAGACCACAGCTTCTTTATCCATTCATCTGTCGGTGGACACCGAGGCTCCTTCCACAGTTTGGCTATTGTGGACATATCCGGCTTCAGTTTTTGCATACCCCACGCCCTCTATTTAGCATGTCTTTTTACCTCCTTCTACTCTCCCCCAGCACTCCACCCTGGGGACTCCTTCAGGACCAGCCATCCACGAATTTCCTCAGCCTAAACAACCGTGTGCATCTGTACATGTTTGTTGAATGATGGAGCCAGAGAGGTGTGGTGAAGGTTCCAGTTGGTTTTAGAGCTCCTCCGGGGCCTACATTTTTGAGGCAGTCTAGCAAACAGCCGCAAGGTGGCAGGGTACACCAAGCGCTGAACGCTCAGATGCCACTTTCCGGTGGAAAAGGCAGTAGGAAGCTGTAAATGGGATTAGGGCTATTCTAGTTGGCTTTCTGTGCCTTTGTGCTGCTCCCTTCCTATAACCCTCTTCTTCATCTCAGCGAAGCCATCCCATGGAATGGGCTGGTGGTCTATAGGATGTGATTTGAGGTCCTCTGGCCCCCAGATCTCTCTCTCTGAGACCTGCTTGGGTGTGTGAATTTCCACTCTGAAAGCCATTTCTCTGTTTCAGGTTTGCAGCTCTCCTGGGGAGAAAGGAGGTCAGAGGTCCTATCTCAATTCTCAGGCAAAAGCAGGACCTAATAGAGCTCTGGAAGGAGGCTGGGTCTCCTGAGATGATGCTAACAATAAATAGAGCCGAATGCACAGATCACCACCGACCTCCCTTGCCAAGAGCTCTCTTAATCCTCACCACAACCTTGCCAGTGAAGGAAGAAAAGATCCCATTTGGCAGATGAAGGAACTGGGATTCGGAGCAGCCAGCCTGAGAACACACGGCTAATAAGAGGCGAGGCCAGGGATGGGACATTTACCTTCTGACTTGCAGGCAGGGCCTCAGCTAGCACAGCCGATACCTGTGTGTTGGCTGTTGAATTAACAAAAAGTGGCCCCTTTCTTCATGCACCCAGCACACAGCTTTTCCAACTGAACAGCATAATCTAAGGAGAAAGTCTAGAATTTCAGAACTGGAGGGATGCCTGGGTGGCTCAGTTAAGTGTCTGCCTTTAGCTTGGGTCATGATCTTGGGGTCTTGGGATCAAGCCCCACATCTAGCTTTGCACTCAACAGGGAGACTGCTTCTCCCTCTCCCTCTACCCCTTCCTCTGCCAGGAAGCAAGTTCTCTCTCTCAAATAAATAAATAAATAAGTAAATCTTTAAAAAAATAAAAAGAATTTCAGAACTGGAGTTCTCATTGGGTCAAACCCCCAAATTCTGAATATTGGAGAGGAAGCCACCAGGGCATGTCACGCAGCTCAACATCTGCAACGGAGTGCTGCCTGGAGCTCTGGATGGTGGTACCAGGTGTGGACTGGCTGCGCTCTGAGCATCTTGCCGCCCCTGTTTAATGCTGAGGGCCTGGTGTTGCCCCTTCGACTCTTCTCTCCCAATCATATTCAGTGACCCTAGGTATATGAGGGTGGAGGGGGGGCATCATCTAAACCCTGCTGGCTTGGGCCTCATGCAGTGAGTCCCTGGTCAAGCAGCTCTGGCCTTGATTCAAGATCATTTAGTTTGGTCAGGAAGCTTCTTCTCCCGGTCCTTGGTTTCTGACTACACATGAAAAAACCGCACAGGATAATCTCCAGAATCTTCTAGAAGGGGCCTTTTCCATCCTAAGTAACTGGGAGACAGAGATTGCTCTTGCTGGTGGTGTCCCAGGCATAGAAATCACTCACGGGGATCACGGAGTTCTAATTGCAGGAGGCCAGCCCTTTCTCATCTACTATTTCCAGTGTTTTCTGCATCCACCAGACCAACAGTCAGGGACCCAGGATTTGGGGCTTCCCTATACATACCTCTCAACATTTTCACAGGTTGGAAGGGGCTTACGGTGTGGCACCAGTTATTACAAACTCCAACCGACTTAGCAGTTCACAAGGGGCTCCGAGTTCCTATATATTTAACAATTTGTAACGTTGCTCAGGCAAATTTTTTTTAAAGATTTTATTCATTGATTCATGAGACAGAGAGAGAGAGAAAGAGGAAGAGACCCAGGCAGAGGGAGAGAGGGAGAAGTAGGCTCCCTGTGAGGATCCCTATGCGGGACTAGATCCCAGGACCCTGGGATCACGACCTGAGCCAAAGGCAGATGCTTAACCACTGAGCCACCCAGGAGCCCCAGCAAAATTAAAAAAAAAAAAATCACTATTTTATTTCAAAAGTAATGCATGTGAAGTGCATAAAAACTTGAAAAATTGCTATGACAAAAATAATAAAACTAAATAGCATTTCTTGAACATTCACAGTATTACAGGATTTTAAAAAATATTTTTATTTTTAAATAATTATAGATTCACAGGAAGTTATAAAAATAGCGCAGAGAAGTCCTGTGTATCCTTCTGCCATCCTGGTTCCCCAGTGGTAACCTCTTAGGTAACAATAGCGCAGTATCAAAGCCAGGACTTGACACAGTTGACAAAATCTACAAATCTTATTCACATTTTACCAGTTTTACATGTGCGCAGGCATATAGGTGTGTGTGTGTGTGTATGTGTGTGTAGTTCTATGTGATTCTACTCATGTGTAGATTCATGGATTTGTGCTACCCCTTGAGTCATCTTCTTCCTCTCCCTTCATCCCCACCCCTTGGCAACCACTGTTCTTCATCTGTATAATTTTGTCTTTTACGAACGTTATAAGCCAGTCGTAGAAAGACAAACACCATATGATCTCACTCATATGTGGAATTTAAGAAACAAAACAGATGAACATAGGGGAAGGGAAGGAAAAAAAATAAAATTTGAGAGGGAGGCAAACCAAAAGAGACACTAAACTCTGGGAAACAAACTGAGGGTGACTGGAAGGGAGGGGGTGGGGAGATGGGGTAACTGAGTGATGGGCATTAAGGAGACCACATGATGGGATGAGCACTGGGTGTCAAATAAGACTGATGAATCACTAAATGCTACTTCTGAAACTGATAAAAAAAAGGTAGATAGATAGATAGATAGATAGATAGATAGATAGATAGATAGATCAATCAAGACTGGAGAATATGCCTTGGCCAAAACAAAACAAAACAATGAATGTTATATACATGGAGGGATGCCTGGGTGGCTCAGTTGGTTAAGCACCTGAGTCTTGGTTTCAGCTCTGGTTGTGATTGATCTCAGAGTCCTGAGATGGAGCCCCATGTAGGACTCCCTGCTAAGTGAGGAGTCTGCTTCCTCTCTCTCTCTCTCTCTCTCTCTCTCTCTCTCACACTCTGCCCCTCCCCTGGCTCATGCACTCTTTCTCTCTCTAAAGTAAATAAATAAATATTTAAAAAGATTGTTATATACATGGAATGTAATAATAGCAATAGGGCAGCCCGGGTGGCTCAGCGGTTTAGCACAGCCTTCAGCCCAAGGCCTGATCCTGGAGACCCAGGATCGAGTCCCATGTCAGGCTCCCTGCATGGAGCCTGCTTCTCCCTCTGCCTGTATCTCTGCCTCTCTCTCTCTGTCTCTTTCTCTCTGTGTCTCTCATGTATAAATAAATAAGATCTTAAAAAATAATATCAATATAATATAGTGGCATAATAATGTAAGTAACATATTGAACATTCACTGTGTGCTGGGAATTGTTTCTAGCTCTATACAGCTGTGAGCTCATTGATCCCCTCAAAGATTCATTGCAATGATTTCTATTAATACCCCTACTTTCATATGTGGAGATGAGATATTCACCTAATTTTATTCAGACAGTAACTGGCAGAGCTGAGGTTAAAATCCATATCTTGCTCTAGAATTTAAACCTTTTCTTATAACATTATGCTACCTTTCTAAACAGATTCAATGCAAATTTTTAAAAACTAAACATAGAAAAGTATAATTCCACAGAGGCCTCAGAAAATGTCAAATGATTGCTACCATACAGAGGCACATTGTCTCAAGACAATGCAATTAAGGGAAAAATCAATAATAAAAAGGGAGTAGGAAAAATTTCATTTGTCTATAAATTTTTTAAAAATCTACCTCTAAACAATTTGTGGGTCAGAGAAGAAGATTGGAGTTTATCCTCACAAGGGAGCGAGGGTTCATGGGCAGGAAGCCATGAGGCAAAGGTGCAATTGTTTCTAGACTGTAAACAAAGGTGACACTGTGCCACCCCGGACTGAGTTTAGGAGGGCAGACAGTGTGCTTTGGTCATCCCAATAGTCTCACTTGACACTCTGCATTCATGAAGGCAATAACTGTTTAGTAATGGATGCCATTTAAAAAAAAAAAAAAAGACCTCTTAGTGGATACTGCCTCGATTTTCCTGGATCCCAAGTCAAAAACTCATAAGTATTTGCAAAGGCTTTCTGGTTTTCACTGGAGTCACATTTAGAGAGCATCGTGGGTTCCCAAAACATGGCCTCACATCACAAATTAACTGCTTTTTCAACTTTTAACAGTTTCCTCCTTCTTTTGATGAAGGATCACTTTCATACAGAGACAGTATTGTGGTGGCATCACAAGGCATTGCCTTGCAGTCCCGTAGGTGAGCTCCAATAGGAAGCAGCTGCTGAGATGTGCTGCTGGCCTCATCTGGGAGCCCTGTGCTGATGCAGACTCACAACAAGGCTCTGTGTCTCATAAATCATCAGGTACTGCCATGAAAAGATATCGATGCTGCATAGCATTGCAAATTATAGACACCAAAACATTATGATCCTTTTTAAATCAAATTTATTCTATAATCAAGTAAATTCTAAATTTTTAACCCATAATAACTTGACACAAAAACTGAAGGGCAGGGTGAGGTGGGGCAAAGAGGAGGTGGAACTTTCGTTTCTTTGTTACTGTATTTTTGTAACGCTTGAAATTTTACAATGAGTTTATTGCTTTTAAAACTGTATCTGGGGAAAAACTTAGTGGATAGATGTAGTCAGTGAGCCACATTGTTTGGGTTCAAATCCTGGAACCATCACCTAGTAACTATAAATTACTTAGCCTTTCTGTGTTCAGTGTCCTCCCCCGTAAGATGGGAATAGTAATTACAGTGTCGACCCCATTGGCTCTTGTGCCAAAATGCATGAATACACATAAAGTACTCAGAAATACTCGTGATGCAAAGTCAGCATTCTATCACTATTTGCATTTACTACAATAAAGTTTTATTAGGATTTTCTTCCCAGTGAATTTTTAAGATGAGGAAATAATGCTCTGTTTCCTTGCCCAGTTCCTGGGGCCTCCAGAAGTGGGTTGCAGTTTCTGCTGTTTCTTGCATCATATAGTCTCTTGGAAGGATGACCTGAACTCCCAGGTGGAAACTGCTGCTACCGTGAGCTTACAGCTGTACTCTGACCAGTTTCCAGCAGTAGGTCCCCTTGGACCCTGAAACCATCTGGACTGAATCTTAGAGTTTCTTCCCCCTCTTGGATTTTGCTTAATTGCCTTTGTAAGGAGTGATACAGAGTAAGTAACCATTATGCCTCTTGCAACTGTGGTTTTTACGTTATCATAGAATATACTCTCCCATATATATTTTTTAAGATATTTGTTTGTTTATTTATTTATTTATTTATTTATTTATTTATTTATTTGACACACAGAGAGAGGCAGAGACATAGGCAGAGGGAGAAGGAGGCCCCTTGCAGGGAGCCGGATGCAGGACTCAATCCTAGAACCCCAGGATCACGACTTGAGTGGAAGGCAGATGCTCAACCACTGAGCCACTCAGGTGCCCCTCCTGTATATTATTTATTGAGTTCTTTTTAAATTTGTTCTTTCCCTGATCTACCAGCATGAATCCACCCTAAGATTTTCCTGTCCCTTTTGTATCATGTTTTTAAAAACTAGGTGGGAGATTTAAGGCAATTGGATGGCTATCTCCCAAGGATGTCTGTATCCATTTGACAAATGCAGACTTAGAAGCGAGAGTGCACTCATTTCTTGTTCATATGAACTTCATCAGGGAAAATGGTCCATAGAAGTTTTATTGACAAAATGAACTCATTAAATACATTTAATATTCAAATTCTGAGTATTAATTGCTTTCCAATATAAGTCTACAAACTACTTATTTCTTTATTTTCTCAATACTTAATCCAGTAGGTCTCAATTGGCTGTGCACCACAGAACTCTCTATGGAGTCATTTGGTATGCTAGAGTGAAGGCACTTTGCACCTTCCTGCAGAGGGGTCTGGATTTGCAAGAAACTGAGTAGATCAGAACTCAGAGCTAGAGTGTTACCGGAATAGCATTGGGAACACCAGCCAATTTGTGAGGAAAAGGGAGACAGAGTGAGGTCTCAAAATGGCTCATTACCGATATGCAAATCTGATTACAACCTTCAGTCTTAAAACAAATCTGAGATTCCACATCTCTTTTAAGACAAAATCTTAACTCCTCACATGGTGTTTAAGGATCTTTCACAGACACTAACTGGAAGATACCTGCATCCCTGTGTTTAGAGCAGCACTATTTACAATAGCTAAGACATGGAAAAAGCCTGTGTCCATCAATGGATGAGTGGATGAAGAAGTGTCATGGCATGTAAATATGTTATTCAGTCATTAAAAAATGAGGAAATCCTGCCATTTGCAACAACATCATGGAACATGAGGGCTCATGCTAAGTGAGATAAGTCAAATATCGTATGATTTCACTTACATGTGGATCCCTTAAAAAGAAAATTTTAAAAATACCCAACAGATACAGAAGAACAAACTCATAGAAAAAGGGATCAAATTTGTGGTTACTAGAGGTGGTGGGGGGCGCGGGGGAGGAAATAGGAGAAAAATGGTCAAAAGATACAAACTTCCAATCAGAAGAGTAATAAATACAAGGGATGGAACCGACAGCAGGTGACTACAGCTAACCCTGCAATATAAGGTATGGGAAAGTTGTGAAGAGAGTAAATCCTAGGAGTTCTCATTACAAGGAAAAGAAATTTTCTTTCCTTTTTTTGTCTTCTCTTTTTATTGTATCTGTATGAGATGATGGATGCTGACTAAACTGACAGTGGTCATCGTTTCACATTATTTGTAAGCCAGACTGTCATGCTGTACACCTAAATTTATACAGTGACGTAGATCAACTATACCTGGAAAAAATTGTTTTAATTACAATTTTTTAAAAGTCCTTCATAATCCTGGTCCGATGAACCTCTCAGGCCTCAACCTTTCTCACTTCTCTCTGTGATGTAGATGTACTAACTTATACAGAGTTTCTAGAATGAGTCTAGATGATTTTATCCTTCAATTCTTTGCTGATAGTTCCCTGGCTTAGAATGCATTTATTCCCCTTCTTTGTTTAGTTGCAATAGCTGATTCTTCAAGGCTTTATTCATGCAGCACTCCTTCTGGAAGCCTCTTTTAAACATGTGTGGTACACATATTTATCCAAATACATTCTGTGCTCAGAGGAAACACTTGGTAAGGCTGCAAAGGAGGAACGATAATGTAAAACCTTTCATAGTAAGACAAGATTAGAAAGGATTTTGTAAAGTTGAGGCCGAACTGGACATATCTGAAAAGGGGTGCTTCGAGAACATGTCTTGCATTTTCTTTGGCCTATAACATTGTTGGTGGCTTGCCCCAAGTTTGAAACCAAGAGACCTGGGTGCCACATCTGCCAAGATTCTCAATAGCAGTGCTAGAAGGTCTTTGTCCATCGTAGACAGTGAACCAGGTGGGGTTTATGCAGCAAGGATTCCCATAGCTAAACCTTGAATGTCTCAGTCTACTGAGTCATTACAGACAAGTGGGAAGGGCTCTTGGACATCACTATGGGGAGACACTGCATTTTCTGAGCATCTTTCCTTACCCCCCACTAAATGAATGCTGTGACCAACTAAAAATCAATAACTGGAAGCAATTGCCATATAAGAAGTACAAGTTAAAATTCTGAAATTTTACAGAACTTCAGTATTCTGTATAGTATGATCAATCAAACAAACTACATGTGAATATCAACTTGACATATCAGCTTGGATTTCTCAGATTTTAACATCTTCCAAACCATGCTCTTGATCTTCCTACAAACTTGCTCCTCCTTCCTCCCTCCGTAATGGCCCCTCAGGTCTCATGTCAAACACTTAGGGGTTGTCCCTGACTCTTTCCTCTCTCTCACATACTCCACATTCAGTCTTTTAGTACCATCCCATTAAAATGTGTGTAGAATCTGGCCATCATTAGTGTCCGACCACACCACTCTGTCACTCTGGCTGTGACTGTCTTCTCTTATACTGAAAAATCTTCCTAATTTCTTCCCCTGTGTCCTTGCTTGTCTCCTACAATCTACTCCTAAATTGGCTCATGGGTGATTCTATAAAAATTTTAAGTTACATCACCTTGCTCTGCTGCTCCAAACCTTCTTACCAACTCTCATGAAGGGCCTAGAAGGCCAGATGTGGTCTGGCTTTTGCCTTGTGTGCAGTGGTCCGTCTCTCCTACTCCTACACTGGCTTGTGAGCAAACCAGTGTGCCACACTGGCCTTCTCACTGTTCCCTGGACACACAGGTGCTCTCCCACTGAGGGGCTGTACTGTGCTGAAACGTGGCCCCTGAAGGTAGTCGCACCCTATCCCTGGAACCTGTGGATGTTAGTTACATAGCAAAAAGGTCTTTGCAAATGTGATTAAGTTAAGAGCCTTGAGACTGGCAGATTTTCCTGGATAACCTGGGTGGGCCCAAAATGCAATCACATAATGTAGGAGGGAGGCAGAGAGAAATTCTACAACACACAGGGAAGACAATGTGAAGACAGACCAGAGAGAGATTCCAGGATGCTGGCCTGGAACATTGGAGTGATGAGACTACAAGCCAAGGAGCCATTTTTCTCTAGGACTTCTGGAGGGAGTGTAGCCCTGTACCTTGGCTATAGCCCAGTGATACTGATTTTATACTTTTGGCCTCCAGAGCTGTGAGGCAATAAATTTTTGTTATTTTAAGCCATGAAGACTGTGGTAATTTGTTCCAGGGGCCTCAAGAAACAAGCACATGAACTTTGCACTTGCTGTTGGCCCTGCCTGGAATGCCTTTGCTCCTATTGTCAGGATTCCCCTTCTCATCTCTTTCATGCTTTTCTCAAACGTGGCTTCCATTTGACATTTTTTCTTCTCACACTGTCTAAACTGTAATCCTCCTCCATCCACACATTCTGGATTTCCCTCTTCTGTTGATTTCTAAACAAAACAAAACAAACCTCTGTCCTATAAGCATCCACCATAGTATTATTTTATTGTTTATCTCTCTCAGTAGAATGTAGCACCATGAAGGAAGGGATTTCTACCTTTTTTGCACCATGTTATCCCCACACCTAGAAAAGGATGGAAGCATAGCATGTACTCAATAAATAGTTATAAATAAAACTAAAGCATACAATATATCAGACAAGTGATTAAATCACCAAGGCATAAATAATTTATTATTTTTCACTTGAAATAAAGTGATTTGAGTGTACATAATCAGTGGGACATACAAAAAATTAATGATCTAATCTAATTATTAATTATCTAATGCTTTTACAGTCAGTGCTAATAGTAGGATCTAGTGCTAATGAACTTTTGGTTGAGAGACAAAACAATTATTTATATTACGTTAAGTAATTTACAGCATCATTTTATAAGAAAATGCTGAAATTACAGTTGGGATAAAAATACTTTTGCAATACTGTTAAAACTCCATTGGAAACCAGTTTGAACTTATGACTTATTGAATTATATCTTTTCAAGCTCATCTCCTTAAGTGGTTTATGAATAAATAGCATCACCCAGCACATGACTGCATGACTGGTCTGCAGCCCTAGCATACAGATTATGGTCTCTGATATTTCTTAAAATGGTGCCTGATGTGTCTGATATGTCTGAATGAAGTAAGAAGTCTATTTAATAATTAGATATCCTCCTTGAGGGTAAGTTTGGGTAGATGTAACGTTTTCCCTTTTTCTTGATAACGGGCATTATGTTGAGATTAGAGTGCTAGAAAACATAATATTCTAGGCTAGATATATGACTGTAAACCTAATTCCAAGAAGCTAGGAGTGTTGGAATTTCCCTTACGTCCCAGCATTTGAGGGGTATCTTATGGGCAGAGCATGTATTAATGTGTCCCTCGCTGCACTAGTGTTCATCCTAGCACATCATGGATATTAAATAAATCTTTGTTGCTATGAACTGCATGAAATTCACAACACCAATCCATATGCTATGGGGTCTGTGGAGACTTATTATATGGTTCTTGTGTTTTTAGAGTTCACAGTCAGCCTTCATTGTAAAAGATATACACAGTAAATCTCGCCTCTATTCATTCATTAAACAAGGCTTTACTGAGCACCTACTATGAATTTGAGGTTTCGGTATTCACCAGAGAAAACATAAAAGATGAGTAAGACGGTCTTGTGGAGGGAATGTAATGATTTTTGTGGTGGGTGTTATAAAAGAAATGCATTCAAAATCCTGGGACACTTACTGAGAGCTTACTATTGCTAGATACTGTCTCTCCTAATTTCTTTCTTTGACCTTCCTTTGCTCATCTACCTAATACCTTTCTCAGGGTAGGGACATGATGGTTTCCCTAGGCCTTTTCCAGTTTTATGATCTATGACCATCTAAATGAAAATGTTCAGATGCCATCAAGTCATTGCTAGATGCCGATACCTTGGGACAATCTGATCAAAGGGGAGATGCAGGGGTGGTATCTATTTTCTTTTAAATTGTATAATAGATCATATATACAGAAGAGCACAAAAAACAGATACATACAATTGAAAGAATAATTATGCACTGAAAACTTGCATAACACACACTCCTGTCAGAGAAATCTTTGCCAGCCCCCTGGAAATCCTTCCATCCACAATATATAATAATTCCCTATTACAATCACCTCTCCCCTTCTGCACAGAGCTAACTACTATCTTGACATAGTGACAATCATGTTCTTGGTTTTTAAAAAATATATATCATATATATAACAGCCCTGCACCCTAGAACCTATTCAGCTCCGTTGTTTCAGGTGGGTGCTGTGATGGATTTTATTGTTGTTCATAATATTCAGGGCCACTCCCTAAACCTCCCAACACCACTCCACCTTTGGCAAGATATATTTCCCTGTACCATTGCAGGCTTGGCTGTGTCACTTGCTTTGGCCAATGGAATGTGAGGCAAAGTGATGGATGTCATTCTAGGTTGGAAGCTTTAAGAACTAACATAAGCTTCTCCACTTCCTTTATCACTCTGTCATGATGCCTGGGAAAGTCCCAGAGAGGAGCTATGGTTATTTATGTGTGTATGTATTGAGCCTCAGCTCATCAGAGACTAGCAGGTGCTCTGAGTATAGCTAAGGAACTCTGATGGAGGCCTTCAACATCTTGGACAGAACTCAGCATAGCCTTTATCTGCTGAAAGTATCTCCAGACTCTCTAAATTTGTCTCTTTTCAGCAGAGAATTCTGTGTTCTTTCTTCCTGAGCCACTGACTCACTTAATCAACCCCTATCTTCTTCTTTTTTTTTTTCCTAGCAGGGAGCACTCTTTTTACTTATACTTACCTTACATAGTGTGACAATTCTTCACAAAATTTTTGTCTAGGATAAGATCCTGAAAAAAGTGACAGTAGATACGGCTACTTGTAATACAGACTTTGGAGTGTCTGAAGCATGGTCTATAGAACTTGGACCTTTGAATTCCAATAGGAAAAGGATCTAGCCTGACAGCAGTTGTCCTGTTTGCTACCAACTGATAAAGAGAAACATGAAATATTTCCTGAAAGTAGTTTCACTATATTCACAGAGAGCTGTTCTGATTGTGTGAATGTTCCGAGATTCAGAGTCAATACCCGCTCAGAGTAGAGTTTGGGCCATGCTGCCCTCCACGTGCTACATCCTGAGGATGGAGAGACCTTCCTAACCACCGTTGATAAAGATCCTCTGGGAATCTTCGATTTGTCTTGTAGCACCTTCCATGGATCTTTGAATTGATAGGGGAAGACCAGACATAGCTTGAATTTTCTCTGGATTTGTGTCTTAGTTAAGAAATATTTCAAACCACTAAGTCAGTTTTATTTAACTGTTTTTTTCTTCTTTGGCCCTTAAATACCTCTGGAACAACATATTCCCATCAGTAATAATGGATGACAATGACAGGGGTTCTTTCTGGCCCTGGAGTGGGTAGAGGGGGTATATCCCCCTGCAAGACTGTGTACTGAAATTTGTGGGGTAAGGGCTACATGCAATTTCCAAAAGCCTTCAAGTGATACCTACTTACCTTCCCAGCTCTTTATTACCTTCATATTCTATACTTCACATTGTCATCTCCTGTATTATTCAAATAAGTAACATTTCAGTAATGAACACGTTACAAAAGTATTTATTAATATTTATTAACCCATATTCCAAATTGGAGAAGAGACTCGTTCTTTTATCCCTCTCCCCTTTGCCGACTTTATAGAATACAGGTGCATAGTAATTTACTTTATAAAAGAATAAAATTTCCTTTATTAAAAAAATTATCTAGATTAAAGACAGCAGCGATGTATAATGAAACTGTCAGTATGTGATATGGCCACAGCTGCACACATTTTTACATTAGTGAGCTCTTAATTTGTGGCTTCTGGAGCAAGCCAGTGCCATTGCAGAAAATTGAGGTAGTAATTTTGTTCATTGGTTGTATTGTAAGCACATGTTTTTTCTTGAGAAAACAAGGCTATTGCACAGAAAGATGAATTACATTGGTCTCTGCTTAGAGGGCTCCCACTCTAAATTAAACCTGATGTTAGGCCTAAGGGGATTGCATCATTTGGGTAGAAACAAACAGATAAACCCTGACAATTTGCACCCTCTATCTTTTTGGTTTTCCTCTCTCTGTCATTTGTTTTGGGAACAATGATACAATATTTCTCTGATTCATTCCTGGCACGTGGCTCCAGCCTGGGCCATTATCTCCTCAATTCATTCAATTCCTGGGAACCCATGTGTCCCCCATCTCTCCTAGGCTGGTAGCTGACACCAGGGAGATGTGAGCAGCCCAGTCCTGAGGCCTTGGCTGAGTAATTTCTCATTTCTGAGCTTCAGGTGTCTTAATTCAATGTTAAGAGATAAAGAAGTCAAAGAAGAAATCATGTTTCTAAGACGAGTTACTTCTGGGACTCTAGAACAAGGGCTCTAGGAAGTAGTTTTGTCCTTTCTGAAGTCTTTGGCACAAAGCTAGTGGAGAGCATGTCCCCATTCTAAGAGATGAGGCAGAGGTATCATCCTCAACCTTATCCCATGCAAAAACCACTTGGAGACAAGTGCCAAGACTAGACCTCAACACTGAAAAGTCTCTTCCAGTTCCCAGCAACCTTTTCCATGCTGCATGCTGTTCCTTCTGTGTGCCTCCACCTTTCCAGGGATCTGGTTTCTGGGTAATGGCATCATAAGCCTATCATGACTAGAAGAGGCCCTAGATATTATCCAGCCAGCCTCCCCTGTGCAGGCGGGAAGATAGAAGTCCACTGAGGGAAACCACTGGGTTCTGAGGCTGAACAGATATGCTGCAGAACCAGGACAAATTGCCAAACCACCGGGTCCTTTCCTTGCCAATATTGTCTCCCTCCCACATCTATACCTTCATCAGAATCATGCAAATTTGGAGTCTCTAAAGTATTGGGCATCAGGGAGCCATGGGTACCCCATTCCTTGGCCTCTCTCAGCAGTAGCTGAGACAGTGCAGCACAGAACAAACTTGTTCCTCCTGCAGCTTCTTTGGTGTGGCCTGGGACCAGGAACCAAATGCCATCTCTAACAGTTCTATGACTCTAGGAATCTGAAACATCATCATCGTGCAGGGTATTAGATTGCATTTTATCTCACGACTGGCTTGAGATCTTTCTGAGCAAAGGGCATCTCACTTCTATCTCAATTTCTACTTGCTAGGAGCTCAGTAGTACTGCGATAAATGAAAAAATGAGCTTGGTTTCGGAAGGGCTGGATCTGAGTCTTGGATGAGGCTCTAATTCCCACCTTGGCCAGCACACAAGTCAAACAGTTGGTGCTTGGCACATAGTGAATGATGGTCCCCACACATCAGGGGGTGCGTGAGCTGCAGGCTCTGCATTTCCTCAGACCTTGTTTCTCCTTGGCTCCCTAGGGTGTCATAGTAACCATAGCACACAAAGTGCAAAATGCCTAGAAGAGCAGTAGGGTGAAGCAGTAGTTGAAGCAGGAGGGTGGAGACCCCTGAAGGGCTGGGTGGGTGTGATCTGGGCCTGAGCCTCCCTGCCTGCTCTTTCCACTCAGTGTCACTACCCAGCCCTGCCTCCCAAGCCTAGCTCTGGGCCCTAGAACTCTCTCTTGGGACTTCCCTCCTCCCCAGGCCTGGCTCTTGGCTTTCTGCCCAGCTGCCATGGTAACAGGTTCCAGGGTGACAAAGGATATTACTGGGTCCTATTTCTTCCTGGTCCTGTTGATGAGGATTTTCAGATCACAGAGACTGAGCTGCTCTGCATCCTGGGCTCTTTCTGTGTACTCATTCAGGGTGAATTCAAACTTCCATCCCTGACAGCAAGACCATGTGTACCAGCCTGACCACTTGTGAGTGGAAGAAAGTTTTCTATGAGAAGATGGAGGTGGCAAAGCCAGCTGACAGCTGGGAACTCATCATAGACCCCAACCTCAAGCCCAACGAGCTGGCCCCTGGCTGGAAGCAGTATCTGGAGCAACATGCCTCAGGCAGGTAAGCAGCCCAGGGGGGAGAGGACTACAGGCAGCCTTGGGGACATCTCCCAAGGGGAGTCAAAGATATACCGAGATCCTGGTCCTGGGGTCGCTCAAGTTAGGGGGCAGAGAAGGAACTTCCAAGTGGGTCAAAGAGATATGGGTTCTAATCCCAGCTGTACCACCGACTCCCTGGGTGATCTTCACAAGTTGTGCTCTGTCTTTGGGTCTTGGTTTTCTACAATAAACAAAGAGCTATAATGTCCCTACAATCTCTGACACTTCAGATGTTTTCACATTTTCATAACCCTCGTAAGGGACTGAGGGGAGGAGGCCATGAGGTCCACTGAGAAAAATTTTAGCTTAGGGTTAGAGCCTGTGCTCTGGTCCTAGGTCTGTTTAGTCAACTCAGTCCCATTTGATCTGAATACAAAAACATTTATTGTCCATCTGCTATGTTCTGGAAACTGCCTTGGCAGCTAACTAATTCTATGAACTTGTGCAAGTCCTTTCCCTTCCTGGGCCTCAGTTTTCACATCTTGCAAAACCAGGAAGCTGGCCTTAGATGATCAGTTAAGACCCTTCCGGCTCTATTGTCTACGGTCTGTGACAAAAAGACTTAGCTTTGGGCATGATTTCCCCTTAGGTTCTTAAAGCCCAACATCTTGTACTTTATAGGAACCTCATGACTTCCATGGTGCAAAGTGTCCTTGAGTGTAAGGGGTCATATCTATATGAAGCCACATGCCTCTCCTTCTAGATTGTGATTTGGGGTCAGGACCACTGAATTCCCTGCCCAGCTGCCTCAAACTCATCTTCAGGGCCTGTGCAGGCCTCTTCCTAAGTCTACTGAGTCCCTAGGTCCCCAGGGAGGCCAACAGGTGGCTGTGCTCTAGGGGTGTGGACACGCAGGCCTTGGACACACAGACTGGGTGATTCATGCATATTTGTATGGTGGAGCCAGCTGCTGAGGGTGGCAATAGGAGGCAGGCTGGGGGTGGGGAGCTTATGTTTGTACTCTTGTTCTAGGACGTGTGAATATTAGAGTGAACTTGTATTTGGGACAAAAGACAGAGAGGTAGACCCTGGTTGGTTTATTTCAATTCGGATCAATTCAACAGACATTATTGTGCATCTGTTAGGTGCTGGGTCCTGGCTCTGTCTCTGGCTAGCTTTGTATACATGGATGACTCTCTTTCTCTCTGCTTCTGTTTCATCTCAATAAAATGAAAGGTTAGTTAGAAGATCCTTAAGGTCCCCTTGCACTAGGTCTGCTCTTCTGAAATTTAAGATCTGAAGTCTAGCTTGAGGGTGAGGAAAGAACTCTGGATTGGCTTTATTAAAAAGCTGTAGAAGGAGGGGACAGAAAACACGAAGCTTCTGAGCTGGCTGTTGAGAGGAGTTCAAAGCACTAGGAACTGGGCCCAGGGGTTTAGGGGCTGAGCTCCACAGGCTTGTGGCTGCTCCTTGCCTCAGGTCTCAGCTGGTCCTACTCCTGGCTGGTGACCTGTGACCCCCAGCTGGCTTCAGGCAGGCCTTCAGAATGGCTGCTCTTGTGTTTTTCCTGTGCACAGGCTCACTGTCCCTGTAAGTCATAGGATGCATCAATCCTAGTGCCCTACAACTCTAGTCTTACATGAGTGGGGACCCCCTTCTGACTTAGGACCAATCAGGCTGCTCTCCTGGCCAACCCTGACTTGCACTGTGCTGGCTACTGTTCTGTGCTAATGTTGCCTGTGGGATCCAGGCCTCAGGGGCAGGTTTGGCTTCCTCTCTACCCCACAGCCTGGACTGTGTGTGCTTGGCATAAAGTAGGTGCTAGGTGGTGTCTGTTGGACTGAATCGAGTTCCTCATCAGAGATTGTTTAGGCCATGCTACCGGGGACCCAGAGAGAGTCAGCAGTGAGGGCAGACTGGGCCCAGTAGACCCTCGATTGTAAAGCTGTTATAACAGGGTCCTGGAAGAGGTTCCTCTCAGGATGGAAGGAACTGTCCTGAAGGTAATGAGTGCTCCATCACTGAAGGTGTGCAAGCACTGGGTGGGGGCTGAGGGAGTGACCTGGGCTACTTGAGTCTCAGACCACTTCTTTCCACTATCCTTAAGGCTGGGACTCTAGCAGGCTGACTAGTCTAAAGTGCGGCCTGTGTGTATGTAAGTGTGCATGTATGCATGGGGGAGGATGCAGACTAGGAGCCACTTTTCCAGTCTCTATTGCAGGGTTAGACTGGGGTCTAGGGATGACTTATCAAGGAGTAACAGAGTATTCTTTGTGAAGGTATAAGGACCAAACTCCCCAGTCCTCTCCCTGTTGGCCCATCACCCAACCACCAGTCCATCCGATGGAGTCTTTTTTTTTTTAATTTAGATTTTATTTATTTATTCATTAGAGACACAGAGAGAGGCAGAGACATGGGGGGGTGGGGTGGGCAGAGAAGCAAGCTCCCTGCAAGGAGCCTGATGTGAGACTTGATCCCAAGACTCCGGGATCATGACCTGAGCCAAAGGCAGATGCTCAACCACTGAGCCACCCAGGTGCCCTCATCTGATGGATTCTTGACAGTTATTCGATGAATAATTCTTGTTCCCCCACCCAGTGCTTGCATACCTTCTGGTCTGTGCCCAGTAGTTAGAGGCATCTCCTTTTCTCCCCAGGGCAGGCAGGGATGCATCAGTGAGACCTGTAGAGGCAGGGGAGGTGTGAGTGAAAAGAGCCTTATGGGACCTCATCACTCTGCATCCACAGATGAAAAATAAGGCCCAGATTGGGGGAGTGAGCCCTGGGAAGCATACAGGTGCATGTTCTGAGTGCACTAGGCTTAGGGGGAGCTGCGGCCCCAGGAAAGTGTGCAGGAGGCAGCCTGGAGAGAGTGCTAGAAGCCAGATGGTTCCAGTGCCAACCTCCTGAGGACACTGCTCCAGGCCCAGGGGAGCGCACGGGAAGGAGGCAGAGCCTGCGGAGCGCTAAGGAACCCAGGGGACAGCGACCGGGCAGCCTTGACCTCCAGGCACAGGTACACAGGGCCCTTCCTTCCCGGGCTCCTCCTCCAGGGCAGGCTGGCCATCCCCTGCTGGGACGGAGGCCGAGCATCTCCATCCTCCCCTCCCGCAGGTTCCACTGCTCCTGGTGCTGGCACACCTGGCAGTCGGCCCACGTGGTCATCCTCTTCCACATGTACCTGGACCGCGCGCAGCGGGCGGGCTCGGTGCGCATGCGCGTGTTCAAGCAGCTGTGCCACGAGTGCGGCACGGCGCGGCTGGACGAGTCGAGCATGCTGGAGGAGAACATCGAGGGCCTGGTGGACAACCTCATCACCAGCCTGCGCGAGCAGTGCTACGAGGAGGACGGCGGCCAGTACCGCATCCACGTGGCCGGCCGCCCGGACGCGGGCCCGCACCGCCCCGAGTTCTGCGAGGCCTGCCAGGAGGGCATCGCGCACTGGAAGCCCAGCGAGAAGCTGCTGGAAGACGAGGCCTCCGCCTACGCCATCTCAGGGGCCTCCAGGCCAAGCGCCCAGGACGCTGCGGGCTACAGCTTCCTCTCCCTTCGCTGGTGCCTGGTCGGGGCCTCCGTCTGCCTCCTCCTGGTCTACCTGCAGCTCTCCTTCCGCGGCTCTGCGCTCCTGTAGGGGGCGCTCCCGGGCTGCGGGGGGGGGGGGTGGTCTGGGGCGATCCCTCTGCAGATCCACCTGTGCTGTGCTCTGCATGGCTCTGTCTGGGCCTCCGTTATCCCTCTGCAGAATGGGGGCTTCGCTCTGGGGGATACTTAATGGTCCTTCCATTAAAATTTACAGGGAGGATCTAAGGAGGACGTAGGCTTGGTGGTAGCAGGAAAACTGGGGCGGGGGGGTAGCTTCTCCTCCCCTTTCTCCACCTCCATCGCGACCCTTCCTTTGGCTTCATGTCCATCTCCCACCCCACATTAGGACCCTGGTAGGTCCTGTCGAGCCCTGGCCTCAGCTCAAGGTGGTCTTCAGGTGCCTCTGACCTGCCGTGGTTCCCCTGGGAGCGGGCGGTGGTCCCACCCTATCCATCAGTACTCACTGCCTCTTGGTTTTCAGTTCCTCTCCTGGAGAGTGTGCTCCCCCCATTCTGAAAGTTTCAGGTTTTTACTTCGGTGCTAGAGCTGCACTGTCGAATTTGGTAGTCACTAGCTCTATGTGGCTATTGAAATTTAATTTAATTAAAATAAAATCGAAAATTCGGTCCCTCGGTTGTGCAAGCCACATAGCGAGGGCTCAGTAGCCACGCGTGGCTAGTGGATACCATGTTGTGCTGCATAGATATAGAACATCATCGTGGAAATTTCCACTGGACAGCGCTAGTCTAGGGCTTGAAATTCGCACTTCAATGGATGCGGACTCATAAAAATAAGAGGGGGACACAGGTTTAAAGCATGAAGCTTTCTGGGGGCAGAGGCAGGTAGGGATGTGGTGTGTTAGAGATACACAAATGAATCTGTAACCTGTTTCTGGCAGTCAGTTGATTGGAATTTATTTCCTAGGAAGGAGAACCTGTTAAAATTCACTGCAAGATGATGGCACTTTCTCTCAATCTCTGTTGCTTTCTCTCTCTCTCTCTCTCTCTCTGTGTGTGTGTGTGTGTGTGTGTGTGTGTGTATGGGGCTTGGAGAATACATTCCTGTGTTTTAAAGAAATGTGTGAGCTATGACCACACATGATGCAGGGAGATGTTCCTCAGCCATTCTGAATGGAAATACCTTTGCAGCTGATTCTATGGCCTTTCTTGTTCCTGGGGATGGTGAGGGAAGGGGCCTATTAGACAGATCTATGGATGTGGATCTTTCATGTGACAGTGGGGCTATGTGTCTCCATTGAGGGGAGGTGATGACCAAGGGGAAGCATAAGTAGTAGAGGCAGACAGTACCTGTCTTCCAGCATCTTCTTCTCCCAGTCCATGGGACTGGCCCATTATGGGAAATGCATTTGCTGTGCCCATTCCCTTAGGCATAGCTATGACTTGAGTAGTTTGACTCATGGTTTGGTGTGAGATGACCTTGTGTTTATTATTGTCTGGAATAGGAAACAGAAACCCTCCTACTCACACTCCTAATTGTTCCCTGACATTCACAACTTTCCATAGCCCACCTTTAGAGCATCTATCCCAAGTGGTCCCTGAGAACTGAAGATGCGGTTCGAGGCTGGTGCGTCCAGCTAGCTATGTTTCCAGAAGTGAGCTGATTTGGACACAGTGTCCCACCTTCCACTGCATGTGCAGGCTTTTCCAGCTTTAGCGGGGGCAGGAGGGGGTGGAGAGGGAGGGTCTTGGTGGCTTGTCTGGATTCCCCTCTGCACTTGTAGGAGCAGAAAGCCAGGCAATCTGGAACAATCTACCTCTCTTTGGTTGGGTGTACTAGAGGTATAGGCAGAACAATAGACAGGAGCATTTGTGGACTGGGGGGCTTGTGAGGTTGTGTTCACCTCTGTTAGCTACAGAAAATGTTCAACTGGGCCTGTGCAGCGTGTGCCCCATTGGGTGCTGTAGACAAGTGGTGGCTTTTGGGAAGTTGAACTTCAGGAGCCTGTGACTCATATGGTCTCCAGAGTTCTGTTTGCCCCCTGCTTTGGTCTACCTTGGGACTCTCAAGGGAACATAAAGGGACAGGATTGGGATCAAGTGGCACCAGAAGTATCTGTTATTAAACTTGTGGTTTGTGGGGAGAGGGGAAGACTATTGAGATTGTGTCGGGGGAAGGTCAGGCCTTAAGTAGGTTAGGAAAGCTGGAACCTCTGATGTGCGGCCTGGAGTTGAGGAAGGAAAAGCCACTGAAAATGGAAAATGGAAGTGAGGAAAAGACACTGAAAATGTGAAGGCCTGGAGTGTATGAGATGAGATCTGGGAAAAATCCAGAAGGTCAACATATGGTCCATCAGCTCAGTCTGAATATCTAAAAATATCTGTGTCTTTCATATTTAACTAAAATGACCCTTCTCTTACTCCACATCCTACCATATATTTTTAAAAAATTCCTTCAAAGCCAAGTTTCTCAAATGAATATATTTTTCTCTACTCTAATTTGCTCCTTAATTCATAGCAGTCTTATTTCCAAGTCCCTAAAACTGTCACCTCATGTTCTATTTCCAAACAGTTGGCTACTACTTTTCTGCCTGTATGTCACCTGTTCTGGCTACTGCATCCTGTAACTCCTCCTGGAAGATTCCATGGCAGCACTTGTGCCTCATCGTCCCCCTTTTGTTTCCTTCCTTTCTGTTGTGATGTTCCCCCTCTCGCCAATCCTTTACAGGCTGGGGTTCTCCTCGAGGATCCCTGTTGTTCACCTTTGATAATGAGTACTTGCTCACATAGTAGGTTCTCGTGCCTGGGAACTCCCAGTCTTTGCAGCTCTAGGAGCACTGCCACCAAGCTCCAGGCCTACAGACCAATCGACCTGATCACTGGGAGTTCCCCCAGCATGACCAAGGCTGACCTCATCACTTTGCCATCCAAACTCGCTTCTCTCTCTTCTCAGAAATCTGGGAATTACCTCCTGACCCTCTCTGACTGCTCTACCTCCTCCCCTGCACAAATGGATCAATGTGTCCTATTGATTGTTCTTCCCAAGTACCTCTGGTCTCTTTTCCTTCCTTCCCACTTCTTGCTGCCCAAACTCATCATTTGGTGTTTCTTGACTCTCAGCCTCCTTCATAATCATAACTTAGCCTTTAGCCTTCCCTCATATTCTATCACTCTCTAGGGGTGATTTCCTATTAATCATATATGGTCAGCTCACTGTCTTGCTTAAACTCTTCCAGAGATCTTTTCTGCTAACAGGCAAAACTTAGTCTCATTAGCCAGGCACACCTCACTTTCCAGATAATAATAATATACAACATTTATTGAGAAGGAGCTCAATAAACAGTTGTTATTATAATAATTTACTGAGTGTGAGATGCTATGCTAAATGCTTTGTGTGCATTGTCTCATTTAATTCTGAAAACAACCCTCTGAGGCAGGCACTAGTATCATCTTTAATATGGTTGAGGCTCAGAGAGGCTAAGACATTGGTTCATGTCACCCTCGTTAGTAGGTCCCAGTGCTGAGGTTGAAATCCAGGGTCTTGGATTCCAGAACTTCAGTTTTCCATCACTGTTATCTTGCCACTCTGACCAAGCCAATGTTCCTCAAACTGAGATGTTCACTCTCTGTGAATCCTGTCCCCATCTGGCTTTCAGGAACCTTTTCTTCCATGTCAGCTGGAGACTTAGCTCCTGTGTGAAGCCTTTATTCACAGCCCCAGGCAGCTTAGCGCCTCATCCCCCTGGGACTGCCTCTGCTACTGCACTTGTCATGTTGTGTTGTCACTGCCGTTTGCATGTGTGTCTGCTCACCACCGTCAGTTGTTTTTCACCTGTCTCCCCAGTACCTGGCACAAAGTAACTACTTAATCAGAAAGTTGATGGATTAAATTCTTGTCTTGGATGCAATATAATCTCCCACACCTTCCCTTCCACCAGGAACCATCCTGTGTATGTTTCATGGACTTTGGCACCCCCAAGCTGAGAGGGAAGGACATGCTGACTTTTGCCAGCTAATATGTATAATTTCCCCTTACTAACAACTCCTAAAATAGGCACTGTAATTATCCACAGTTACAGGAGGGAAACTGAGTCTTAATGAGATGTTTAGTTTTGTAAGGCTTGAGAGCTGGTTAGTGGAAATCCTGTATAGAAGCCCAGATGGCTAAGAAATGAAGAATTAAATAAGCTTATATGGCTTAATACATGACAGGTATTGAGGCCCCAGCGCCTTGCCAAAAGGGCACAACCATCACAAACATCTGGATGAGAGCTGGACTTCAGACCCGTAGCTGAAGACAGAGAGGGAAGCTGGATTTCTAGAAACCTGGAAACAGAGAAGTCTGAAAAATGTATAAAACTTGTCTACTGGAATAAACAATAAGAAGTTTAGGAGAACTCTTGTAGACATTCAACGTAGGATGAGCCCCATGCTCATGTACTTTTGTTGCTGTTTTGTGGAATGAGTATTTGTACCCCAGCCCTCACCAGACCTATGCCATCTGGCAAGGGATGCCTCTTATGATTATTAGTTTTTGGTTTCTGTATATATCCTACAACTACATCTTTATTATAGGACTTGTAAGAAGGTAGTGCTCTATAACCCCCATGTGCATCTTTGTACTGATTTTACGCCATTGAGTAAGCGCAGATAGCTTGCCTTGGTTGCTGGTTGGCGACTGCAGACTCCCTGATGAAGACAACAGTAAGGCATGCAAAGGAACACTATGCCAAGACTGAAGTTCTGGTTACCCATCCAAGGATACAGTGGAATAAATCAGTATAAACCCATTACCACCTCTGGAAAAATATGGTATGTGGTACATTTTATGGTTATATAGCTGTGTTCTTTCCATTTTCATCCATAAACCAACACACATCAACTCTGTTTATTGCCTTGCCTATCCTAAGTTTTGGGATCACAAAAGTAACCAGACACAATCCCTGACTTGGAGGGCTCATGTTGTGCGCTAGTCAATGCTGTGCTAGGAGAGGAGACAACTTGGTCATATCTCAGGGGTGAAGGGCTAGGAATGATCTCTTAGAAGAGGAGTCATGCAGTGGGTATATCTTGAAAGGTGTATGGAAGTGGTCGGGAAGTCAATCAAGGCTAGGGCTGGCAGGGAGCTAAATTCAATCCCAGCTGGAATGAAAAAGGAAGAACCAAAGGGAAAAAAGCTCCTTTCATATCCAGGAAGCAGTGAGCAATCAAGTACCAAGAAGTCAGGGGGATGGATCACAGGAGGAATCTGGAAGCATTAGCTAGAAAAGACAGAAAAACAAGGTAGGCTGGGGTTGGGTGAGGATGGTTTTCTGGGCTCAAGTAAGGAGTGAGGAAGGAGCATTTTGATTTATGATAGACATTTTATTGTCAGTTTTAGAAGCTGTCTTTAAAAGAAAATGAAAATGTGATACTGAACAGCAATTCTACCCTAGTGCCTCCTAGAAGCATTTGAATGGCTGCACCACCTGTGAATGAGAGGAAGCGATCGGTCTCCCCTCACTGTCATCTCTATCCATCCTTCTCACTCTCCCCAACAGCTGAGAATAGTCTCAGCTTCCACTTTAGTTATAGACATGAGTGATCTCTTTAAATGCTCTGTGGGCGATGGGAATCTGGGCTGCAAATCACAAAACTATTAACTTTAGTCAAGTAACACAGAAAGCTTTGTTTATCCAATACTGAAATAAGGTCAATTAACTATTGTAATAATCAGTGAAAGTAGGCAATTTGTTTCCTGTCCCAATTGTTCACATATGTTGA
This sequence comes from Vulpes vulpes, assembly GCF_048418805.1. Taxonomy (NCBI): domain Eukaryota; kingdom Metazoa; phylum Chordata; class Mammalia; order Carnivora; family Canidae; genus Vulpes; species Vulpes vulpes. The sequence goes on from NC_132782.1 coordinate 53,663,305, forward strand.
ATTCAACTGAGGACTGTTATGGTATAAATGATTTTCCTTTTTTGCTTTTCTGTTCCTTTTTATTTCTATAATTAAATTATTTTCTTAAAGATTTAAATATACAGGGATCTCTGGCTCAGCTGTTTAGTGCCTGCCTTCGGCCCAGGGCGTGATCCTGGAGTCCCGGGATCAAGTCCCACATCAGGCTCCCTACATGGAGCCTGCTTCTCCCTCTGCCCGTGTCTCTGCCTCTCTCTCTGTGTGTGTCTCTGTGTCTCTCATGAATAATGAAAATAAAATCTTAAAAAAAAAATTTAAATATACAGGTATGCCTGGGTGCCTCAGCAGCTGAGTGTCCGCCTTCGGCTCAGGACTTAAACCATGGATCTGGGATCAATTCCCATATCATGCTCCTTGCGGTAGGCCTGCTTCTCCCCCTGCCTGTGTCTCTGCCTCTCTCTCTCACTCCCTCTCTCTGTCTCTTTCATGAATAAATAGATAAAAATCTTTTAAAAATATTTAAATATATGTGTTTGTATCCATTATAGATGGTAGAAGCATTAAACAAGAACAAATGTTTCTGATAGAATAAAATACGTAAAACTTTTGATAATGTGTGTGTGTTCACATATCAAAGTGCTTATATGAAAGATGAGAAAAAGAAAAGCAGTCACTGACATTTGGATGCTGGCCTTGCCCTCACAGTTAGGTTGTGGCACTCACTTTTGAACATAAACTATTCATACAACACCAGTCTCAGACCAGAACACTCTGGGGGTGATGCTGGATCAAGAGAAGCATAAGACCACTCCATAACCATATCTGAATACAAATAGAAGCATGCACATTGTCCAAATCACAAAAAAAAAAAAAAAAGACCAAACAACCCACTATCATGGCCGATATGAGTGGCTGGTATGTCTTTACCTGTCATACCTTCTGGCCTTCTAGATAAGAATAATTAAGGTACCCCATCATAAGATTATCCCCACTTTCTGATAATATCCATTCCAGAGCATATCCTACTTAGATGAACCTTCCCCCACTTGGCATGTGCTCCAATGGTATAGTGTGTCTTTTTCATCTGGGATGCTTCAAGTTTCCTAAGTGCATCCTTGCTCTTTGCAATAGGTCAAAAAACCCAACTTTGTTCAGTGACACATATGTTCCTGGTGACCTTTGACTAAAAGAAATTGATAAGGAGCTTATATATCACTTCTTCCAGTGTCCATGAGGCATTCAGATGTCTCCATGAACTCAAAACAAAATATGCAGAAGATTTTTTCTAAGATATTTAACTGAGGAAACCAGCTAACTAAGATAAATTCAAGAAGTTAGAAATTTTAAAAGGGTGTTTCTAAATCTTAGGATAAAAATGAAATGTATATATTTGCATTTATTAGAAATTAAGGAGTGCAATTCCATGTAAAAATTATTTCTGTTTTCATGCTTTCTAATCTCTTAATAACTTATTTTACAGTATTGTTAGACTTGTAAAAATTGTTTTTCCCATAAAAAGTTAAAACAGGGTCACCTGGGTGGCTCAGTCAGTTAAGTGTCCAACCCTTCGGTTCAGGTCATGATCTCAAGGTCATGAGATCGAACCCCACATTGGGCTGAGTGTGGAGCCAGCTTAAGATTCTCTCTCTCCCCCTCCTTCTGTTCCTGACCCTGCTCGTGTGCTCTCTCTCTTGCTCAAAAAAAAAAATGTTAAGCAACAAATGCCTATTCTAGTACTGATTATCATCATATTTTTAGAAAATGCATTTTTACCTCTATTCTTATACATATTTCAAGAACATTACATAAGCTATTAATTCTTTTGGTAGAATGGAGAGAAATTTCACATACCCTCTTCCCTGCCAACTTGAATTTCCAGTTTTGTTAGAATGATCTAGTATTTTATAACTAAATTAAGAAAATGCTTTATGGCTTACATGGTTTCTTCCAAGAATTATATGAGACACATGCATTACATTTCATAATATTAATTTAAGAATTGATTTTTAAATTTTACAATTTTAAAAAATTTTATTTCTCCTCACCATCTTTATACCAGCCCACTCCACTTTTGAGGTCTTTATTTTGATTTATTTTCTTCCTTTCATTTGAAGTACTTCTGTGAGTATTATTTTCAGAGAGGGTCTGTGTGGTGGGTTTGGCTGTCTGGCATTTCTGTTGCTTTTTCCCCTAGAATAGCTTGGTTAAGTATTATATTATGTGATCATAATACTTTATTTTTTTCTTTCAAAACTTGGTGGCATTATTTCAATGTCTTCTGGAATTTATTGAGACAGAGAAAAACTTTGTTATCAATCTAATGTTTCTTTTCTTTTACATTGCCCAATCTAATATATATATATATATATATATATATATATATATATATATATAGCAATAGCCACACAAATCTTGTAGAAAATACAGTCTAGAGAATTTCTAAAGCTTTGCTTGTTTTGTTTTATTTCTTGTAGTAATGTTGTCCACAGAGGAGAGAGAGGCATTTATTCTGATTCTTTGGATTGTCTTCGTGTGTTTGAACTACAATTTCTCATACGCTTAATGACTTGTCTCTGCTGATGTTTGCAGCAGGGAGATGGGGGATTGGTCTGTTAGAGGCCATGCCATGTCACTTCAAATTATCTGGGTGTCTGACAAAGGGAGAAGAAAAATGCATTATTTCATGGAAGTTTTGTTTACTAGAAGAGAGGTCTTATTGCCAAGGGGGTGGTAGGGAGGGAGCTTCCCTAACATGCACCTGCCCTAAATGGCCAGAGGAGCATGGCAAAACAGTCCTTTTCTGTATTTTGTTGTAGATCCAGTCATAAGATCATTGCTTCTCTCACTGACTGCCATGAATACCTTGTTAGGAGTTGACTTTATTGGGCTGCATCCCCTTGCTTTACATTTCTGCAAATTTAACCCAAAATTAGTACAGTAACTAGATGCTCCCTGTCTAGGGCCCTGGTGTAGTTCCAGAGGTTGGGTGGAGATTCACCCCCATTGACGATCCTTCCACTTGCCTTGCCACTCCAAGCAGGCCGGGGAAGATGAGTTAGTGCTCTTCTGCTAGGGGAGGGTGTCTTTGACTCTCAGTCCTGAGATGAAGTTTTTGTTTGCATATGGAGATCCACAGATTGGCCTTAATCTACATTGTACATGTATCTCTCAGCATTTTAGGAATGTAACATTTCTAGTTCCCAGTGAATACAAATCTCTTTCTATTTTGCATTTGATTATGCCAATAGGAAATTTGGGAAATTGAGAAGGTTTGGAAAGTAGGTGCATTGGTTGATGTGCACCACCCTGAAACTGAAGGTATTATTTCTAATTTGGATTTTAAAAATCTGCTGTAAACTAACTTGAATCTTCACTCGATCAAGATAGTTGTAAATAAGTACCCTACATATGTTTAGATACATAATGGGTGATATTTAAGTAACTTTAAAAAAATTAGTGCATTGTATTTATGCATCTCTAGTCCTTCAAAGAGCTCCTTTCTTAGCTGTGGCAGACCACTAGTTCTCTCCTGAAGTCCTTTGTCCCCTCTTCCACAGTAATAGGATCTTAGCTGGGCACATAGCCTTGCAGAATAAAGACTGCTTATCCCAGACCCCTTTGCAGGTAAGTATGCCTTTGTGACATAAGTTACACAGAAGTTACAGGTGAAGAGCTTTGGGGAAACTTCCCCTAAAAGTGTTCACTTTATGGATGGCTCTTTAACAGAAACGTAGTGGCATAAAACAACAGTAATCATTTTGTTACTCTTTCATGGCTGCTGAGGGCAGAAAGAACTCAGCTGAGGACTTTGGATTGGGTGTCTCTCATGCAATTGTTAAAGCTGAAGAATGTAGGACTGGCTGGGTAACTTTTTTTTTCATGTAGTCCTGGGTCTTCTCCATGTGGGCTCTTTGGCTTCCTCACAGCAGGATGACAGCCAGATTGCCTGGTGGCTGAAGGTGTCAAGAATGCGTATCCCAGTGAGGAAAGCAAAAGTTAAAATTTCTTTTATGAATTAGCTTGACAATCACATAGTTGTCAGTGTACCATATTCTAATCAGAACTATCACAAAATCTACCCAGTTTCAAAAGGAGAGAGGGCACAGAGGTCATCTTTCTAATATGAGTATGTCAAAGGCACACCAAAAGAAGAGCATATGGAGTGGGAGCTGTTGTTAGAGCCATCTTTGAGAAATTCAGTCTTTTCGTCTCCCCATCTTTATCTTTTTTTTTTTTAATCCTGCTGCCTCAACACAGGTGCTGTCACCTTTGGTCATGAGGCCAAAATCACACATGGCAGAGGAACAGAGAGGTTACTAATATCACCAAGTACCTTAGCAGCCATGGATCATCAACCTGGAATATTATGCAAGAGAGAAATGAACATCTTAGCTCTTACAGTCCCCCACTGCTATTTTGAGTTTTGGGTCACTTGAAATTGAACCTGGCCACCATGAACCCATCAGGGTTTCCTCTCTGTTCACCAGTCTGTGCATTGGAGCCTCAGTTACATATCACTACGCTCTGTTCCCCAAATATGCTGAGCGTTTCTACTGTTCTCATTTCCAGAACACAGATCTCCAAGTCTATAATTCTCTCATCTTCATTCTTCACCAACATCTGCCTTAGTCCCTTCCCTTAAGTCCAATGAAAAAATCCCATCTTTTAGGAAGCTGTCTCAGATGCCTAGAGAGAGGAGTAAGGACCTCATCCAGCATATTCCCACAACCTGTTTGGTGAACCTGTGCTTCACAAATCCACACTGTCTTGGATGACCGTTTATTAGCATATCTTGAAATCTCCTGCTGCCTTGTAAATTTCTTGAGCATGAGCTTTATTGTCTCTTGCTTGGAAGTTTTCTAAGGCACCTACCTCAGTATCCCTTGTGCTCAATAAGCTTCAATAATTTTGTTCTATGAATCCTTATTCATTCTCTCCAAGAGGATAGGAGAGAATTTTGCATTATTTTTTTAAAAGAGATCTCTGCCCCTGGATTCATTATTTCCCAGAAAGCACAAAATTGGAAATGTTCTCTAAGGATTGAATAGAGTTTGATAGAAGTAAATGTGCATACATAGAACAGGATGAACCATTTGAAAGTGACTAAAGTGTATGGCTGTTTGAGGGACTGGTGGACAAAAGTATTTTCTGGAGGGTGAGGTATCAATGGGAACCAAACCTGAAGAAGTTGAAACCATATTCCTGAGAGCCTCAAAAACCTGAGTAAGGAGTATGGACTTTTTTTTTTTAAAAGACAACAATTTGCATTTGGAAGTTTGAAGGAACACAGTGATACCATCAGATTAGTATTTAGAAGTTGAATCGGGCCAAGTGTGTAGAATATATTTGAAGGAACTGGGTTAGGGATTGGGGAAGAGAGTCAACAATGGGAGTCCAGTTAGGAAGTTTTTAAAATAGCTCACAAGAGACAAAATGTGGTCCTGGATTAGTGTGGTGACCCTATATGACAACAATGGAAAGAAACAGAAAAGAAACACATTATCTAAAGAATTCACAAGATGTGGTTACTTAAATGTGCCATCAAAGAGGAGAGGGAGAGAAATATGGTAAGAGAAGAGGTAAATTGAGGCATCAGTGGGGTAAATATGATAGTTGCAGACATTAGGGTAAACATTCACTCAATATTTGACCTGCATTTTGTGGACATTTCATATGTTCCAGGCAATCTTCAGGTAGACCAAGATGGGAGGGGATAGTCTCTGCTGTTGAAGAAGAAAATCCTTTTGCAAGGAGCCAGATGTGCAAACAAACTATTATTAGACAATAAGGTAATTGCTATACCCAAATAAAAAAAAACAGCACACAGATAGTCCTCTCATTTTATATTATTTAGATGTATGAGTTGTGAAAGGACAAAGGCATACGTGGTTTGCATCAGTCCTCTGGAGTTGCCAAGAGTAAATCTGTGCAGAAATGCCCAACCTCTTTTAAAGAAAGAAATGGGACTTTGGAAGTATCTGGAAGACATAGTTTTAGGGAGGCATGGAATCTGAGAACTGAAGGGGACTAGAAGGTTATTGCTGGTTGCAAGAATCTTTTCTCACTAAAGCTCATCTCAATTCTCTCTGGACCTAAGAACAGAGCTTTCCTGCTGCACCAGTCCTCTTGGTAGGAACCCAAAGTTGACTCTGTTCCCCTTTGACTTCTGCTGTCACATGTTGCTTAGCCAAAGTCTTTATTTTTTCCCAAGGCATGGCATTGGTTCAAAAGTTCACCAGGAAGCTTTTATGACTAGAAAGTGGAGAGCTGGGATAAGAGGGAGACAGCAAAAGAAGCATATGGTGGTACAAACAGGTTGAAAGCTGAGTGGATTTCCCATAATGCCATTGGAAGGAGGAAACCTTAAAACTCTCCATATTTGTGTTGTTAGCATTCAGATAAGTATCCACCTGCTACCAATTCACTGTGTGGTTTGGGCAAATCATTGCACTTCTCTGGGCTTTTATCAGCACACCACCCACCACTCCTACTGCCACACTAGCCCTGGTTTCCAGTTTCACCAACTGATATATATATATATATAGAGAGAGAGAGAGAGAGAGAGACATTGAGAGGCTTTTCACAACTCATACATTTTTTCCCTGGGGGAAAGAATTCACTATGTATGTGAGTAGGATTTAGTTGATCAAGATATATCTGTCTGCAGGGGATGGGGTGGGGTCTTGCAATAGCAGCCAAATTTCAAGGTGAGATTCTAGAGCCTCTTAGTAGAACCCATTCTTTGGAAGAAAACATCTGGAAGGATGACCTTGACTCTGTGACAGGGCCCGAGGTTTGGAGGGGGGGGGAGCAAACTAGGTATAGAAGGTAACTGACTTGAATCCTGCTCTCTCTGGTCCCCTCAGAGCTGAGGAAAAGGAGGAGCTTGTTTAGTCCATTAGTGTCAGTGGCTGCTCATCAAATGACCACAAACTGGAGGCTTCAAATAACAGAAATGGGGCACCTGGGTGGCTCAGTGGTTGAGCATCTGCCTTTGGCTCAGGTTGTGATCCCGGGGTCCTGGGATCAAGTCCCACATCAGGCTCCCTGCAGCCTCTTTCTCCCTCTGCCTGTGTCTCTGCTTTTCTCTCTGTGCGTCTCTCATGAATAAATAAAATCTTTAAAACAACAACAATGACGATGACAAAAACATGTAACAGAAATGTATTCTCTTGCAGTTCTAGAGGGGCAGAGGTCAGGAAGCAAAGTGTCAGGCCACGATTCCTCCAAAGACTCTAGGGTCCTGTTCTTTCTCACCTTTTCCAGCTTGTGGTAGTTGCAGGGGCTTCTGGGCTTGGGGCTCCAACCCTCCAATCTCTGCTTCTGTTTCACATAGCCTTTCTCTCTGTGACTTCTCTTCAGGATCTCATTGTCTTTGGGCCTTCCAGATAATCCAGGATGATCTCATATCAACATTCTTAATTGCATCTGCAAAGATCCTTTCTTCAGATAAGATCACATTCATGGGCTCGAGGGGTTAGGATGTGGACATATCCCTGTAGGGGCCACCATTAAGTCCAATATAGTCAGTAAACACTGCTGTTTCTACATTGTTTAACGGCATCGATTGTTGGCTATTAAAAGAGCAGTGAGACCCTCCAAAAGGATAGAAGGCAGAAAGGAGAAGGGAGTCGAGAGGGGAGAGGGGAGCACCAGCTCCCCAGTGCAGCAGGGCCTGTTATCTGGTGCTACACGAGGTTATGCAGCAAGTGACAAGAGCAGGAACCAGGAATTTCCAAGGGTCCAGGCAGAGTGCAGTGCACATGGGCCATGGTCCAAGGTAGTGCATTAACCACAGTTTATGACGCAGAGTGAGCCATACAGTTAATTTAATGGGTCGTGACCAGAATGAAAGACAAAAAGAAATAGAGAAGAATAGAAAATACCAGAGTTTATTACAAGTATTAAAGGTAAGTATCGTTTTGAGAAACATGTGCAGAGGTGTATGTGTGCACTGGGCTATGGTGTAAAATGTTTTTCATATGTTGGTTGCAGTCAAAAGTTTGAAAGTCACTGGCGTAAGAGCGCTGGGCATGGCAGTTTGGGGCATCATAGAGAGAGCAGTGGTCCGGAGAAGTGTCCTTGGTTCTGGGCATAACATTAGGAATGATGAGTGGTGGCCTGAACGGCTACCAAAGGGAGCTCGTGACCTATATGAGACATCCTTGGGGGGCCTCCGTCCCCTGGAGGGACCTTGCAAAGGCACTGACAAGGGGTTGCAAAGAGAGTTTAGGTAGATCAGTGATTCGGATACCAGTGGGACATTGATGGTGAGTACAGTTCATGAGGTCAGAGGTCATTTGGGTCACATACAGGAGGATGGTTTATATTAGATCTGCAGTTTGCAAACTTTGTTTTCCCTTCTGTTGCTAAGAAATTTTGCTGCAGAATCTGTGCGGTGGCACAGAGTCCCCGCAACACGCCCTTCCTGCGTTCTGGCAGCCCCTGAGGTCGGCGTCCCGCGAGCCCTAGGCCTGGTTTGGGAAGCCTGTAACGACTAGCCCTGGCTTAGAAGGTGTCTGTGGTCCCTGCTAGTGCAAATTCTTTGATTCCACGGCTCAGACAAAATTCTGTATCATTTATCAGATTGTGACTTCTCTTCGAAGCCAAGTTTGAATTTTGGTCATCTCTGAATCCCCAGCACAGCACTTGGCACAAAGTGCTCAATAATCGAGTGTTTGAAGAAAGTGGGTCTTTTTCGCTACTTCTTTGCATCTCTGGGACCAAGTGGGTGCTTTTAAAAAGTTGGTGGAGTAAACGAATAAAATCCTGCCCTAAAATCGAAGCCGAAGCGGTCATGTACCAATGTAACCAGCAGAGGACAGAAGAGTTCAGTTTAACAACATCTTCCTTCCAGCCAGGCTCAGCCAAGGCAGGGAGAGCAGGTCTGTTTTACGGGATTAAGAAATGCACAGCCAGAAAAGGATGGAGACACCAAAAGATGGAAACACATTAATCCCCAAAGCTTTATCTATAGGACAAAGCTCTTATCAGGAAATGGGGTTTTGCTTCAGGCCGACCGCAAGGTACAGGGACAGAACAGGGCCGGAGCTGCCAATCTTTCTAACATGACTTCAGCTACTTAGGTGGAAGAGATTCAGGAACTTCACAGCACCCTTGTATCACAGAAAGAACGTGGAGCTAGGAGATCAGAGGCTGTGACTCTGATACCACTGGAGAGAGGCCTCTCTCTTCTCTGGACTTCAGTTTTTCCGCATGAAAATGGACCAGATGATTTTGAAGGCCCTGGTCTGCAGATGAGTCCAACTGTAGCACCCAGTCTGCCTCTGTTCTCGGCTCTTGGGATGATGTCAGGAAAGTCAATGAAGCCAATGCAGTGTGCTTTGCCCCCCTGCCCCACCCAAGGCAAGCGATGCCCACTGTGCTCAGGTGCTGCCCAGTCAAAGGGGGGACAGGAGTTGAAAATAACGGTTCTGGTTGACGGCATAAAGAAGTTGGGAGCCAGAGAATAAGTGAGAGGATGAGAGAGAAGGTGGACAGGGGCAAGAGCAAAGAGGGGGGAAGAGGAAGAAAACGGAGGAAGAAGAGAAAGGGGCAAGAGACAGAGCAGAGTGAAAGGAGAGAGGGACAGTGTGGGCAACGGTTTGTGACTCCAGTGTTTTCTAGAATTAAGCTCTTCAAAGACACAGCTTGTGCATCAGAGTCTTCGCAGATGGGACCCCCGCATCCATGTTTTTAAGATGTGTCCTAGGCAATGGTGGTGTGAAGCCAGGCTTAAGAATCCCCAGTCTAGACTAACACTCGTAATTTTGAGTGTAAGGAAATTGGAGCAGTTGTGGGGCTACTTTCCCTGCCCAGGACACCTCTGTGTCTACGTAGCCCCTACTGCGCCGGTCCAAAGTGCAGGTTTAGGATCAGCCTGAAGAGGAGCTTCACCATCTGTTCTGTGCTACCCCAGGGGACAGGGCTCTCAGCTTCTCACCTCCCTTCTCAAACCAGCTCCTCCGCTGCTGGTTGCACTGGGAAGGCTCACAGAAGACCCCAGATTTAGGGGGTGAATAGGTAAAGAGAACTTAGAGATGTTTTCTGGGTGGCACAGTGGGGCACAACTGAGTTCAGTTTCACTTCACTGGGGAGCCCTGAGCCGGTCATAGATCAACAGGTGAGATGCATCTGGAAAGACTGATAAACCCATGAAGAGAAAGGGAAATTGAAAGGAGAATTAGGGGCAAAGTGTCCTTACCTACCTCTAGTGGGAGAGGAAATGTTGGAGTGGCAGAAAGAGCCCCGCTACACACTGCATAACCTGGGCCCTCTCTATTCCCTTGTCTGGTTAACACTAATACACTCAATCAAATGTGAAACAAGACACAGACATGAGCTGGCATTGGTATTCACTTCTCTGGTGTACCATGGACATACGCCTACTTCAGTGGTTATGGATGTGTCCTCCTTAGGCCTTTCAAGAGATGGAGAAACTCTTACATTTCCAGTGACTATATGAGCATTTTCAAATTATGGCTTCACTTTACTCTTAGCATCTATGAACAATTATACTGAGCAGTATTTAAAGGTTTTTCTTTCTGAATCTTGGAAATAACTAAGGGATCGATGGATCTGTGTTCTTGAGAGTATCAGCAGCCTAGGGTTGGGGTATACAAAAGAAAAGAGACTATTTTCTAATGGTCCTCAGTTATGTCAGGTTTATGATGTTTATCCTACCTACAGAATCCATAGAGACCTCACAAATAAGGAGAGAGAGAAGTCTATCTTTAACTCAACCATTATTTTTTATGGACTGCTCTGTACTTCACATTTTTGTGGCCTCTGAGGAGGATACAAACACAGCTGAGGCAAGATTTCTGCTCTTCTTATGGACTCCCAAGGAATGGAAATATAAAGTGATCTGTGAGAGTCTCTACTAGGGGCACAAAAGACATAGTTTGGGGCACAGGAGAAGGCCATATTGATTCTAAAAGACTCTCTTTTAAAAAAAAATATTTATTTATTTATTTATTTATTTATTTATTTATTTATTTGAGAGATGGTGACAGAGATAGGGACCAAAAACAGGAGCAGGGAGGAGAGGGAGAAGCAGGCTTCCTACTGAGCAGATAGCCCAATGCAGGGCTCGATCCCAGGACCCAGGGATCATGACTTGAACCAAAGGCAAATGCTTAACCAACTAAGCCACCCAGGCGCCCCTAAAAGATCCTTATAAACATCTTAGAATAAAGGTATGATGTTAGCATAGATGGGTTTCAGGTGGAGGGAAGTTCACACACATAAAAATGGGTGCCAGAGACTTCAGGGTGTGTACAGGGATGAGCAGGCGGCTAGGGGTAGGAGGAGGGCTGGGATACAGAGAGTGACACAGAGTGAGACTGACCAGGAAAGTCAGGAGCTGAGAAAACATGACTGTCAGGCTGATGTGCTTGCATTTAAACTGCTTGGCACTGGGGAGTCATTGAAAACTTTTGAGCTGGAAAGTGACAGGATAGAGACTAGATAAAAGAATTCTGCAACAGACCAGTCTAAGATGTCGCCACCTGCTCCTTCTCATGGAAAAAGTAAACCTTACAGGCTTCATTCATTAACCTCCTCACCCTTCATTATCTAATGCAGTCACATTAGGTAGGTCAGGCCTTGTAGATGTTGACGAAAGCCCATGTGGTAGGAAAGTCTGACTCCTCTACCATCAGCAACTGCAGAGGTGCAAGCTGGGACTCTTCCAGCTGAAATCCAGCCCAACAGAAGCCCTTAGAGATTACAAGTTTTCATTCTCATGCTCCATAGTGGTAGGGTTGCTATAGAAGGAAAGGTCCCTCTGGAATTCTCCTGTACTCCACCATTTGGCAAGAAGTCTATATGTTCACCATAGCCTACTGCCATCTCCAACACCACAAGCCACCAAATCTTCCCTCTGTTGGGTGGGTCACTTACTCCAAATCGATCTCTTCTCAAGTCAAATCTTTAGCCAGCTATAAATCTAAAAGACATTCGATAAGTGAATTCACACGAAAGTGTTAATAGCTACACTATTACCACTTAGTAGTAAATGTCTGTGTCTCCAAGGAAAAGTATACGAAAGAAAAGACACTATTTTATAATGAATGAATCCCAGCATCCATGTGCTGCATTTCTGTGGAAGAGATCTTCCTGGGCCTTCAAATCCCACATCCCCAGTGTGAGACAGGCCTGCCTCCCTTGTTGGGCCAGAGCATCAGCAGGGACACTCAGCTCCCAAAGCCTGGCTCATTATCACCCCTCGACTTATGACCGGCTGTGTCCATCTGGGTAAGAACAACAAAAACAGGCCTTTATTTTTTATCATGTTTTATGGGTTACCAAATGCTTTCCCTTACCTTGTCTGATCTGGTTCTTGAATCCTATTTTAGCGAAGGTGAGGATTATCAGGTCCATTTGAAGCAGGAGAAAACTGAGAACTTTGGTCTAGTGCCTCAGACATCCAAGCCAGGGCTCTTTTCACTGTTCTGTGTTCCTTCTCCCACTGCCTAAAATTCTCACCCTCTTCTTCCCTTTTATTTTTTAATTTTAAGATTTATTTATTTATTTGAGAGAGAGAAAAGGAACATGCATGCACATGTGTGTGCACACACACGAGTGGGAGGGGCAGAGACAGAGTCTCAAGCTGACTCTGCACTGAGCACAGGGCTGATGCAGGGTTCGATCTCACCACTCTGAGACCATGACCTAAGCTGAAACCAAGAATCGGGCACTTAACCAATTGAGCCATCCAGGTGCCCCTCTCACCCTCTTCTGACTGGGAAATAAAACGGCTTTCCATTTGCAAAATGTCCAGAAATCTTGGTCAGAAATCCACTTCCCGTACTCTCAGGAATTTGTGGAATTTGAAGGCATTTTAGAGAATGTCTGGATCAGATTTTTGGGGTTACTGATGATTCTTCTCATTCCCTTAACTTAATATCCAAAACCATCAGCATGTCCTTCAAAGCTAACCAGTCCCCATTTCCTTCATGGCCACCCCTCTAGCCCCAAACACCATCTTCTCTTGCCTGGGGAATAAGGTCCCCAGTAACAAGCACAAAGCACCTTCTCTTCCATGGAGACAGGCCCTGGGTGTTGGCTGTAGGAGGTCTGGGTTGGGGAGGTATGAAATGCCTTTATGCTAAGCCCACCAGTTGGGCTATTGCTGTTTAAGGGAGGATGTGTTCTTTCATTCTGGCTCCTCTTTTCTCTTAAATGTTCTTAAACTCTTAAGTTATCTCTCTGCTTCTATGCCTGCCCTCCTACGATTAGTTCTCCACTTAGCAGAAGGCATTACTTTTAAAATATCAAATCAGGTCAATCCCTTACTCGAATCCACTTCCCCAGGGGTTTCCTTAACACAGCCTTCAAGGCTCTATGTGATCTGGCTCCTGCCTGACTTGCTGGCCTTATCTCTTAGCCCTCTCTGATTCACCTACTCTATTCTAGCCCCCTTGCCTTATTGCTGATATTTGAATGTACCAAGCATGCTTCCACCCAGGGACTTGGCACTGACTGTCCTTCCACCTGACCAGAAATTGTCTTTTTGCTGATATCTGCATGGCTAGCTCCTTCGCTTCGCTCAGGTATCTGCTTAAATAGTTCCTCCTCAGAAGGACATTCCCTAGCCACCACACTCTGTATCTTGCTTTAATCCTTATCAATTTGAACACATACTAATTAATTATTTAATGTGGTTATGTTTTGTCTCCTTTAGTAGGACTTTGTCTATTTAGTTTGCTGCTAAATTTGACCTGTCAAGTAGTGCAGATTCTTAGTATTTACTTGTAGAAAAAATTTGAGTGAATCAATTTTACAGATGGAGAAACTGAGGTCTAGAGTGGGGAGGGCAGGTTAGTAGCAGCATCAAGACTCAAGAGAATGTTTTCTTTCTGACAGGCCCGTGAAATGTTCACTGCACCACCTCTTCCTTTGTATTACAAAAAAAGCCAGATTCTTTTTCCATATTAAGTCTTCATTTTGAGAAAAAAAAAAGAGCATTTTTATCTTATAATACAGTCTAGTTTGCCCCCCCCCCCCCCCGCCCTTTTTCAGACTTAAAATCAGGGCTGGAAGGAACCACAAAAATTATGGATCAAGTCTTTTATCTTGCAGATGAAGAAAGTAATGACCAGACAGGAAGCTGAATCATGGCCAAACCAGAACTAGAACCCAGGCCTCTCAACTCCCAGTACAGACACTTTCTACTTTCCTGCATTGCTTTATGTTGAACATCTATTTCTGCTCAAAATTTTGCTGTTTCTCATTAAAATGGGTTTCAATGCCTCATATTGGCAGGTAGTCACCCCCAAATGTACAATTTGCAGAGTGGTGGGTGATTGAATCCATGTGTCTGATCACATGAATGAGGCCTGAATGCCTTCCACAGACACATGTATCTTGGCTGCAGGCTGCTCACCCAGGTATCTCTGGCATCACAAGAATAATGGGGAGGGGGAAAGGTTCTAACAAGGAGTAACCCATGACCTTACCCCTGCCTGGCTTGTGCCTTTGTGCAAGGCACTTACGCTCTCAAGACCTCAATTTTCCTCTTTGGGAGACTGGGCTAGCCAGTGCAGATTAGGAAGTACTTTGTGAGCCACGAAGGTCTGCATAAGGATGGAGGGGGGTGATTCTTGGTGACGGAGGTCTGAAATAGCTCCCCAGTACAACCACAAACCTCTTCCCCTCCCAGCCTCTGTAACTTGGAAGAGAAGCCATAGGGGTTGGCTGCAGAGGGCTTAGGTTGGGGAAATTTGAAGTACGTTTGGGCTTAATCAACCTTTATGCAAAGTTTCGCCATGGGGCGGGGGGAGTGGTTTAAGGAAGGTTTCCGGTCCCCTTTTGTCCTGGCTTGTCACTTCCAGAGGTCTTTAGATGCCTAACAATGAAAGGATTATAAAACAAAAACAAATAAAAACAACTCCCAGAAGTCAACTCCTCCACAGCCCCAGCACTTCAACTGGAGTGTGAAGGAAACAACCCAGGCCTCAAGATTCCCAAGTAAGTATTTAAATAGCTAGAGATCTTGAGTATTCCCCCCCCCCCCCCCCCAGAAGCAACTTAAGGAGGAAGCTGAGGGAGGGAGAGGCTAGAGTCCGAGGCTAGGATAGCCTAGCTGATGCTAGGCTGGGTGGGAGGGGAAGTGCAGAGGAGAGAAAGAGCTAGACCAAAACAGATTGAAGTCAGAAAATGATGGGAGAGAGGGTGTGTAGAGAGAAGACAAAAAGATAGAATAAGAAAGATCCTGAGAGAGAAATTCAGAGAAAAGTTAGGAAAAAAGAGAGAGATGAATGAGGAGGAAGGATAGAGGAAGAGGATAAGGACAGAGGAGGAGAGGAGCAGGAGTCTGGGGAGGGAAGGTTGAAGAGATCCCAGAGCACAGAGCAAGGGAGTGGGGCTGCTATTTGTTTCTGGGATGGCTGCTGTTATAGGAAAACTCTCCTCTACTAAGTGGGGCTGTCAAGGACCAAGTCTTGGCTGGAGGAGATGTGAGATTATTTAGGGGTGCCTGTGGACAGCTGGGCTGATATAACTAGATTTTGAGTCCCCTGTCAGGGGCTGAGGAGATTCCAGGACATATAGAGAAAAAAACATACAGTGCCTAGATTGAGGTCCTCTGCTCCAGATCCATTGCTCTCTTGGACTATTCCAACATGTGAGTGATTTTTAATGCCCCAGTAGTGGTTAGCCTTGCCTGACCCTGCCAAGCCCTGGAAACTTTAACACTTCTTGCTGTGCATTCTCTCATAACTTCGGCGTACAGTCACAAAAGGGAATGGTGACAATTCCCCAAATCATTCAGGACACCTCCCATCCCCTCCTGTCTGTCAACATTGTGGTTTTGGTCTAAGTATTGAGAATATATTCAAGATGCATGGCTGGGGACAGGATTGGCCAAGTTCTCTGCTTCACTTGGTTTCTGGAGACACAGAATATATTTTTAGCTTTTTATGAGCTTGAAGAACATGAAATATCAGCCCTGGAAGAGTCTGCAGAGATCATCTAGTCCATGCCAGGGCATTAGCTGGTCCTTCCTTGGTAGCAAATTATTTTAGGAAGATAAAAAAAAAAAAAGCCAAAAAAGCTGTTGAAACTGATCTGGACACCAAACATCTAACCAGACTACAATCAGAATTGTAGGACAGCATTTCTTAACCTTCCTTTTTTATGTGTGTGGGGAGCAGGGAAGTGCTGGATCTAGTCAAGAATCTGTTGATTCTTTTCCCACATAGACACAGAATAGTGGTCACATATGTTCAGGGAGTTCTTGGACTTTGCATGTCCAGACTGGGGCTCCCTGACCTAAAACTGCTCCTACTGAACCCCTGGATCTGATAGATAACTTAAAGCTGAGTGAAAAGAACCCTGGTGTGTTGAAATGTGGAGGTCTTGCCCTTGCTTCAGCTGTGCAATACATGGGCCAGAGCACTTTACTACCCAATATTAGACTCAGCAACTCAAACTCTGACGTTTCCTAGATGGTTTCTGAGATCACTTTCCAGCTCCAAGTTTCTAGGCACCAAGATGAGGTCAGTCTCGCTTTTTAAATACTTGGTATATTTTGTCACAGTAGGAAGGCAAGTAGATCAGAAATCTTGCAGCTGCTAAGTACTTTCGCCTCTAGTATAGGGATAAGTGAAGTTCTTTTAGAATCCATCACATCTTAATCTATGAGACTTTTTTTTTTTTTACAGAGATAATGGAGAAAGAAATGATTCACTCCTAACATCCACATTCCATTCTCAAATCTGCTTTTAGAAGAATGATTCTGAATCCCCCCTTCTCACATACTAATACTTTTGCATTTGTCTGGCCCTCTTAAAATCCTTGAGTATGATGAGAGACAGAGTGGTCTGGGTACATTTACCAGTCTGCAGCGGTGCGTGATGGAGCCTTTGCCTCCTCCAAGGCTGAGTGTTTGTGTATGTGTGTAATTTAGTGTGTGCGTGTGCATGTGCATGAGTGAAATCATGGAATGTGTGTGCGCGCAGCAGTGACTAGAATATAAAAGATTGTATAGATAATGTGGCATGCGTAAAATCGTGTGGGCCTCTGCGGGTGCAGGATTATGATTTTTATTTTTTTTATTTTTTAAGTAAGCCACTTTGGATTGTGTAGCCTCCTCTTACTTCTGTGATTGATTTCACGAGGGTAATGGTGCGTAAAAGCGCTGCTGAGATCTGGGGGCGCCTCCTAGTCTGACGTCAGAGAGAGAGTTTAAAAAGCGGGGAGCCGGTGGAGAGCACACAAGCCGCTTTAGGAGGCGCGAGGTTCAGAGCTGTCGCTGCTGCCTGCGGAGCCTCCCCTAGAGGTCGACCAGCCGTCCTCCCGCTCGGCTTCCCCGCGCCGCCGAGATGCTGTCCTGCCGCCTCCAGTGCGCGCTGGCCGCGCTGTCCATCGTCCTGGCCCTGGGCGGTGTCACCTGCGCGCCCTCGGACCCCCGACTCCGCCAGTTTCTGCAGAAGTCCCTGGCTGCCGCCGCGGGGAAGCAGGTAAGGAGATTCCCTCGACGTCTTCTTTTCCCTCCCCCGAACCCCTCAATCTTCCCTTAGCCTTCACCCTACCCCCTTGGGTGGATCTAGGAGGTGCTCCTGAAGAGTTTCGGTGCTTCTCTGGGTCCCTCATCTCCCAAAGCTCTCAGGAAAACTTTCAAAGTCCAGAATCTCCTCTTACCTCCTTTTTTTTCTTTTCTGATCAGCGCAGTCGGTCACAGTGCAGGTAAGTTCTTTGGCATTCAGGAAAACTCCGAGCCCCGGTAGCTTGAGCACGTAGGGGTGAGGCATCCATCCCCCTAGTGCTGAACGCGGCGGTGCTGGCCCAGGTGCTGAAAGCGCGGACCTCTCAAGGCGACCCTTCCTGAGCAGTACCTCCCTCCCACGCTGCTAAAGGGCACTCTACAGACAGAACACAGTATATTTAAGATTGCGAAAGGTCTTGTTCCCCACAGTTAACTTAGCAAAAACGGTAAGACCAATTCCAGTCTGTGGCTCATGAGCTGGAGATTGAAATCGAATCAAACTGTTGACACTTTCGTCTTTGCAAAACTGTATTAATAGTCCACTATTTCTGCGTGTATGTGTGTGTGTGTGTAAGTCTATAGAGGCGGAAAACTTGCAGGAACATTTGAGTTTTTCAAGCCTCTCGGTGTAACTTGGTGATTATAGCAACTACCCTTATTTTTATATCTGTAGTTGATTTTAGGCGTGACAAGAGTGCATAGCTATGAAAATTAGGCTTTGAATGTAGCTGAATCTGCTTTCCAAATTAGGCTTTTCCATTTCTTTTTCTCCATCATCATCAGCAACCTTATCCCTTCTCTCTCTTTCTTTTCTACCCTCTTCAGGAACTGGCCAAGTACTTCTTGGCAGAGCTGCTGTCTGAACCCAACCAGACAGAGAATGATGCCCTGGAACCTGAAGATTTGTCCCAGGCTGCTGAGCAGGATGAAATGAGGCTGGAACTGCAGAGATCTGCTAACTCAAACCCCGCCATGGCACCCCGAGAACGTAAAGCTGGCTGCAAGAATTTCTTCTGGAAGACTTTCACATCCTGTTAGCTTTATTAATTATTGTTGTCCATATAAGACCTCTGATTCCTTTCCTCCAAACCTCATCCCACTTCCCTAATCCCCCAATCCTCAGCAAGACCCTTGCATTAGAAATTGAAGACTGTAAATACAAAATAAAATTATGGTGAAATTATGAAAAACAAGGCTTTGATTTTTCATTGTGTATCTTTCTGTTTAATAATATGGAATTAGGGGGATCCCTGAGTGGCTCAGTGGTTTGGTGTCTGCCTTGGCCCAGGGCATGATCCTGGAGTCCCAGGATCAAGTCCCACATCGGGCTCCCTATGTGGGGCCTGCTTCTCCCTCTGCCTGTGTCTCTGGCTCTCTCTCTCTCTGTGTGTCTCTCTCTCTGCCTCTCATGAATAAATAAGTAAAATCTTTAATAATAAAAATAATAATAATAATAATAATAATAATAATATGGGATTAACTTTAGTTGTGATTTCAGTCAAGTTATTTGAGATATGCACTCCAAATCTCACAGATATACTATATAAAATTCCCTGTGGTAAAAAAGGTTCTGTCCTAAATGCAAACTCTGATAGTTTGAGTCATTTCAAATTGAAATAATTTCAAATAACTCTATGACTTCTAACTTTAACTCAGTGGTAATTATTAGGAAAGGCTGCCACAAATGTCAATTACATATTAAATACACTTAAAATTGGATATTGAAATGAGTATTTATGGGTAAGCAGTCTGAAATGTCCAACTATCCACCAGGCTCTTATGTAAAATATATGAAAAATGAAAGGGAAAAATCACTTAGAAGCTGAAGCAAAGAAGCTGGCTTAAAAAGCTAAAATAGAGTTCTGAGACTTTAAAATCGATTACTTGTTTGTGGACATCTATTTGCATAAACACCATTGGCTTTATATCTTCTTTGACAATCCTCTCTGTAACTGAACAAAGCTAAAAGGCTGCCCACGTTTTAAAAGGGAGCTCTTAAATTTTTTTTCTCAGGGGAAAATAATACTTTTGTTGTAAGTTTCCAGGTAAGAGAAGTATGGGTTGCAAAAAATATGTGTATTGATTCATTCAGTGAATGCTATACTGTTGAAAATATTGGAGCACAATGTCATAATTGCAGGATGACTTAAGAAGAGATTCAAGCCTTCTTTTGATTTGATCAGAGAAAGCATCAAATAAAAATGCAGACTATAATAAAACACTCAATACATGCTAGCTATTATTATAAGCATTATAATAACATACTGAATGGTACCACTCAAGGCAGAGATTAAAACATTGCTAATTTAACTCACAGAGACCCTAAATAGGTTTCCCATCAGGGATGTCTGTATTAACTATGAACTGTATTTCTGAATAGCTGCTAGAACAATAAACCCAATATAAATACATAAACTCAGCATATAGATCCCCATAGTGTGAGCTTACTGATGGCAGCACACAAACATCTAAGAAGGACTTCATATTTTATAGAAAATATTTGTGTTAGATAACATACATTTTAATATGAATGTGGCTTAGTAGAATTAATTCCTGAACAGCTGATCAAAAGAGAAAATCCCAGCCGCTTTGCTAATCTCTGTGAAAACAGAAGACCCTTTGAGGTTTTGGTGCATCTTTTATTTACAAGACATTTAGGAGGGAATTAATGCGTGTCCACTTAGGGGATCTCTCTGTGTTAAATGCCTTATGTACATCTGGTTACCAATCAACTCGGTGAAGTAATAGAATCACATTATTATGATTAAAGCACAGAAGAGAACACAACTTAATTGTTTTCTGTGCAGTGTATAGATTGTATGAGTGCCTGGGGATCTTAACTTTTTAGTATCATCTTTAGTTGTCAATTCCCAATAGCAGTATGAAAATAATTGGCAAGAATTATGTAGTGATGAACCCACCTATACATTTATTCTTTATTTAAAGCCTAAATTGAATGAAGCATTTCAAGGTTAATTATCTTTCAGCCTCACTTTTCCCACCTTCATAAGTAGAGGGTTGTACTGAGAAGGAGAGTCATATCCCTTCCGGATGTGACTGACATTCTGTGCTAATGCTGACAAAGGTGCCAGAGGGGTATTGAGTTTTCACATTTTAATTAATATATGGAACATAGCTCTTTTTTTAATATATGGAAGTTTTTATTTTTTTACTTCCTATTTAGTTCATTTGCAGTCTCCCTAAGTTTGATTCACTGAAAGAGCCTAGCATTCCAGCCTGTTTATCATTTTGCCACAATGAGCCATTTAGATTATATTTTCCTTCTTCCTTGCCACAACCACAGAATTCGGCAATCCTCAACAAACTGCTACTTCTTTTTATGGGAGGGCTTGAACGAGGTATTCCTCTTTTCTGGACCTTAGTTTCCCCATCTAAAAATAGGCATACTAAGGAATCAATCTCAGAGTTCAATAGACCACGTGTTGTAAGCTCGTAGTACCCGGTAAGTAGCTGGTAAGCATTGAACGTTAATGGTACTAATTTTCTTTTCACATGTGCTGTGCTTCCTAGTGCCTCTTTCTTTGCTTTTTCTGTATCTTTTCATTTCCACAGGTTCAAATAAAACCCAACCTTTGAGACTTATTTTATGTTCTTGCTTCATAAAATTCTTTCTTTATGCCTTCAATTGGGATTGCTCCTTTCTCTGAGTACTTAACCTGCCTCTCCTCCATGGTGCTTATTTATCACTTCTTACCACTTATTATAACTGTATGAATGTATGTAAGACAATAAGTATTTGTGTGTAAATTTCCAGTGAGTAGATGTATGTCTGATTCCTAGGTATAGTTCACTTAGTATCTCATGTAGTGTTTTGTGCATAGTAGGTTCTCAGTGTTCATTAAACAATAAATGGTCCATAAGTAGTCTTAAGTGACACAAATCTCTATTTACTAGGTGACAACATTCTTTCTTAATGCTTTAGTTGGCAGGGGAAAATGACATTAGTGGTTATTCTATATGATGCTGGTGTGACACCAGAAAGATACAGCATATGGTTTTGATTTTAAGAACCATGACAGCATGTGATTATCAGACTCAGTCATTTTAGAAGCTTCAATCAGTTTAGTCTTCTTTAACCATCTTACAAAGTTCCCCAGTAGGGCTGCTTTACCATCAACCAACCATGGGGCTTATATTTACCTAGAAAAAGATTCACTAACACTTTTTTCACATTTGTTTATTTCAAGATCATGTGCCTTCATTTTTGAGCCCAATGTAGGACCAATTTTCTTGGCTTTGGCTCAAACTATTCATAATATACAAACAATTCTGTTTTATGATGACATAAAATATACCTTTAATTCCAAATATCAGACATGAAAGAGGGCTCAAAGATCATCCAGTCCTCACTATTCGTTTTACTGAAAGCTGACTTATGGAGAGGTGAAGCTTTGTGTCCAAGATACCTTGTGAGTACCAAAGCTGCAGAGATGGGGCAGAGATGGGGCAAAGCCTAAATTCCCCCTCTCTTACCTCTTCTTCTACTATGCTGCCCCTAAGTAATCTGCACTTCTATATAATTGATGTGTTTCTGATATGAATCCTAGTTTTGTCCCTGAAATTTCTTCACCTTCCACTACACAACAGGTCTGAATCTGAGAGATAGATTGATATAAATTGGCTTCCTATAATTATAGAAAGACAATTATAGGAAGAAACAGTTAAAGGCATTGATTAAGAGGAAAGGAAACTCAAAGAAGATAGTCTTTCACTTAATTGGATCCAAGAAGCAAACATAGATTCTGTTTTGGAATGGAGATGCCGAGGTTGTCCCAGCGAATGGAGGGACTCTTCCACCAAGGGGATGGAATTCTTCCTTGAGAGACAGTCTTCAGAGAAGTCAGGAGCCACACCTGCAAGACTAGGCAGGAAATACCTCACGGACCACCCCCAAATTCTTTAGGAGTGAAAATGAGTGCTTTCATCCCAGAAGTGCAGCTTTTCCGTGACCTAGAATAAGCCTCAGTGTCAAGGACTTTCTGGAGACTAGGAGAGAATTTGTATAAGGCCCCTGGTTTCAGGGAACTGAGTCTAGTAGGTAAGACATATTTATTAAAAATGACCAAATGCTATAATGGAGGTTTGCATAGAGTACTAGGGAAAAGGGAGGTGTCAGCAACTACCTCTCTTTTCTATCTCTAAGTTATTCTTCTTATTCATTTTTAAATTATGGTTGGAAAGTCGAAATGCTTTTATTCTGGATGGAATAAATAAACGATAGGTTTAATGATATAAGGCACACTTTTCTAACATGATCTCAGTTAGCTTTGAAAGTGTTAATACTTTTTTATGTATAAAAAGGCAGAGAATCAGAGTTTAAGCAAATTGCCCAAAGATGTCACCAGCAGGTGTGTGGTGGAGTTGGAACCAGGTTGGCTGATTTCCAATCCAGAGCTCTCTCCACTGTATCTTAGGGGAAAGAAACGAATTACAGGGAAATTGTGACTTGCTGGGCAAATTAAGAACAGATCAGCTCCAGACCATCTTAATTTAGCTCTTCTGTATATAACACACATGGGTATTACTTCTCAGTTATTGTCAGAGGAGAAATGGATTTAGGCTCTGGGGTTGAGGTTTGGTTTTGTGACCTGATTAGGGGTACTATTTCCAAGGAACTGTTTGTAATCTTTATTTTCACACATTTGATATCATCATAGTTTTGCTAAGTGATAAATGAACAAACAAGAAATTCATAACCTCAGCTCTGAGCACTTCTTTCCTACTCATTTCCACATATACAGAGTTCAGTACAACCCAGGCTTGGGCATTTTTCACCTGAAGCAATTAAAAATTGATGAGTCTCAGTTTTTATTCTACAGGCCATGGAATCTGCCTCACTTATGACAGGGAAGTGGCCATATCTAACCCCCCCGTCCCCGTTCATCTATGTATATCCTGTGAAAAGTGGTCTTAAGGGTGGGATTTGCAGACCTGAGAAATTTCATTGAAATATACAAATGAGGTCAACTTCTGCTAAGTAGGCTTTTATGCCATTGAAGCTGATACAGCTCTCAAGGTCTCAGATAAATATTCTAGGTCATGTAAGTATTCTCCTTCTTATGTTTCACATGTCTCTGGAATAGAGTCCATTAAGATGGTGAAATTGTTATCCAGATATGAAATAGTTTTATTAAAACAAGCAACATTTCCAGGAAATTCAGGCTTTTAAAGTAGAGTTCAAATAGTTAAGAAAGTTAATGCATTCTCAGTTAATTGCTGGTTAATTATATATTTCTTGTATAAAAAATATTAAAAGTACACTTTCAGTTCCAATGCTACATTAAGGTCAGATGGCACAATTTAGGAAGGAATGCATTAAACTACCCCGGAATTGCTATCTCTGGCAAAAATTCATTGACTACAAAATACACATAAAGAAAAGTCGAGATTTACAAGTTTAACTAGAATATAGGTTTCTTCCTTGTTTTCCATCAACATTTTCCCACTGACTCCCCAAAACAAGGACAGAAGGCAATGATTTTATCAGACTTCTCCCCAACATCTTCTTCATCATCATTTTTGTTTGTTATTACACATGGAATAGCATGATGTATTCATAATACCACTCAAGGTCTGTAACCTTCACAGTGTCTTCTGTAGCTTCCTGGCTCTCATGCATTTCCTCTCACATGATTTTTTCAAAATACATATTTATGGATCACCTGTTTGTCATTGCAGGAGGCAGATTTCTGATCTTGTTGCTGCTACCCTTCCTCTCCTTCTCATCCCAGTCCTTCCCTGATACCTGTTACCTCCCTGACAGTAGCATCCTGAATTGTTCTGGTGAACTGTCCCCTGTGCATTCTCAGCCATATTGTTGGACAAGATCAATTCCACTTCCAGTTCAGATTGATACCAGAGTGGATTAAGTCATTTGGTATATACTATCCCTTGGTCTAGGCACTGGTTCATGGCTGGGCACATGGCCAATCACATTAAATCTTAAGACACTTTTGGGCACTACCAGGACATCTCTTTCCTGCTGATTGTGGGTAAAGAAGGGTAAAAGCTTCCGTCAATCATATTGAGGCTGGCAGTGCAGTCTGAAGGTCTGAGCTGCAGAAGGCACAGTGGAGTGATGTAAGGACACTGGGTCATTGGTGGCTTTGTCAAAGTACAGCAGTAAGCTTATCCCAAACAGTAACAAAAACAACATCTTTACTTTTCATACATATGATCTAATAAATTCTCTTAATTTTTAAAAAAGAGTTTGGTATTCCTTTAACCAAAAGCTTTCTTATACATACATTAGTGTTATCTTATATTGTTAGCAGTATATGTGTGTGTGCACACATGCTCACTTGTATGATTCCGTGGTTATGTCTTTGTTTATAAACCTGTAGATATTTAGGCATTCATGTCCTGAGAGAAAAAAGGTTAAACTCTACTAGACTGTGTCTTCTTGAAACCCCCATAAGTCATAGGCCTATACAAGCTTCTTTATAAATACTATTGATAATAAAGATGAGAGTTGCCTACATTTGTTTAATACTTTCCAATTTATTCAAGTGTTCCACAAATGTTATCTCACTAAATATTCACACATTTTACAATTCATAAACTAGGCATTAGGGCAAAATTTATACCTCTGCTTTTTTACAAATATAAAACCTAATCAAGGTATTTGAGTAACTTGCCCAGAGCCACAGTTGACTTACATGAAAGAGCTTAAAATTAAGCCTAGCTTCTCTGAAGAATCAAGTAAAGCTGACCATCCATTTCAGTTTTAGGGACACTCTGATCAATTAAACAATGCTAAAGATCTCTGTAGAACAAAACTTCTCAATTTCTGCTTTCACTCTGCTGCTTGTTATGGTAAGCACATCCACCTTATCTCCAGTGATTAAGCCTCACCACTTGGCCCGTGACATCCCAGGATCTCACCCTATCCACTGGATTCAGAGGGTCCTTTTTTATGGCAAGAGTTCTCAGTGTCATTCCTGGCCTACTGAGAAGAGCCTTCATGAACTTCACAGAGCTCTTTGTGAGGCTTCTCATTCACAGTCTTTCTGGAGAGAGACTCTGGATCTTCTCATGGACCATAAGTAGGAAGTGAATGAGTGGATATTATGTGACAAAATCACTACAGTTTTCCAATCTAGTGTCTTTTTTTGTTGTTGTTGTTCACTCCTTTGACTTTGGGCTTCCTCAAGTCCTCTGACTTGAGAAATACGTCTTGCTAAGAATGAGAACCCTGTTGACCATACCTTGAGGCCTTCCCTGAGGATGGTCTACCATCCTAGGTAACATTTATTCGCTTTTCTAAAATTGCCAAGTTATTATCACTAATGTATTATTTATTTTGCATGCTGTTGATTGGCTATCACATTGCAGAATGTGTGTGTACGTGTGCATACGTGTGTGTGTATAGTTTTTTAAATGATGAATTCTTACAATTTACAAATATTTATTGATAGTCTGTTTCCTAGGTGGAAGCTAAAAAGATTAAGCTAAACTCTCCATCCTTAAGCAGTTTAAAGTCTGAATGAATATTTACTAGTAACTGTGATAAGATGTTGGTTCTCAAAGTGTGGCCTGGACCAATAATATTAGAATTACTTGTCAGATATTAGGCTACTTGTCAGGAATGCAAACTCTTGAGCTCAGTCCCAGATATACTGAGTCAGAAATTTTGGGGGTGAGTGCAAAAAATTGTGTTTTAACAAGTCCTCCAGGCAATTCTGATGCACACTAAATTTTGAGAATCAGTAAGGAAAAAAGAGGCTTGGATGTATTCGGCTGGTCACCATGATGAAGATGATATTTAGTTTTTTAATTTTGCTCCAAAGTTTTTACCAAATAAATTCACAAATAAAATTGAAGTTCTTTTTTATTTCTTTCCCAGTTACACTCTCTTTCCTCTCTCTCCTTTTAGAGGTAAACGCTTTCATCAATTCAGTGTTTACTCTTCTTGCTCATGGTTTTACATTTTTACTACATATGTAGACAATCATAAATAAAATGTTGTATTGCTTTGTGCTTTAAAAATATTTTTGAAAAAAAAATAAAAAAATAAAAATATTTTTGAATAACAGCTTACATATTTTTGAAATCTTACCATTTATATTTTTCAGTCATTTTAATCTCTGCATAGTATTTCATTGGACAAATATATCAGAATTTTTTTTTTAATTTTTTTTTTAAATTTTTTATTTATTTATGATAGTCACAGAGAGAGAGAGAGAGGCAGAGACACAGGTGGAGGGAGAAGCAGGCTCCATTCACCGGGAGCCTGATGTGGGATTCGATCCCGGGTCTCCAGGATCGCGCCCTGGGCCAAAGGCAGGCGCCAAACCGCTGCGCCACCCAGGGATCCCAAATATATCAGAATTATTTATGTATTTCCCTATTAAGAAACACTAAGGTTTTTTTTTTTTTTTTCAAATTTGTGCAGGGGAGGGAAGCTGTTGATGTCTTTAGATCTTTCTCAGCTCTGTGAGACTGGATGATCTCTCTTTACTAAGGAAAAATGTTAAAAGCAAAATAATTCTGCTGGTCTCCTAAGCCCTATTCATTTAGCTTTAAGAATTCCATGTTTCCAGGCAACTTTATATTATAATTTGCTACATTTAAAAATTTATATATATAATGAAGTCCATCTACTTCTGTTCTTATTCATCCCATCAAGATTTGGCCTCACTGAAATTGCTTCTTTCGAAATTGTCTATAAAGAGAACAC
Source organism: Vulpes vulpes (assembly GCF_048418805.1). NCBI lineage: Eukaryota > Metazoa > Chordata > Mammalia > Carnivora > Canidae > Vulpes > Vulpes vulpes. The sequence goes on from NC_132782.1 coordinate 53,690,475, forward strand.
TTTGCATCTCAGCAGGTGTTTTAAACTCCCTTGATTCCTATTAGTGTAAGTCCCCATTAGGTAGACCTAGGGAGACAGACAACGGAACAAATCAGACACTAGTTTTCAAAAGCTGAAATACACTGTGTAATATTCTACCTGGAAGGAGCTGAATCAAGAGACTGGCCTAGGGGATTAAATAGCACAGGCTTTAACTGTCTGGGTGTATCCAGTCACAAAGAAAATCAGTTGCTCACTGAGTCTAGGCCATGGCCATTACAGCTCAAGGCTGTTTCACCTGCTATCCCTCTTTTAGAGTCTTGTAAACTTACGTCTGGTGTATTTCAAGACTGTAACAATCCTGACAGCCTCCCAGTGGTTCACCAATGCCCTTCTGATGCTGGCCTGAGAGCTTCCCCAGAGCTACGTATGCTTGGGACCTAAGTGAGAGAATCCTAGGATTCTCTAGGTATGAGTTTATCCACCATTCAGAACTTGAACCTGACCTAGAGGCTGTGTGCTAGCCCATCATTCAATATTTGAACTTGCTTTACTATATCCCTATTCACAAATCATCCATACTCTGTTTAAGTTCCTCTAGTGACAAAGGACTTATTGCCTCCCAAGGAACTTTGGGTCTAGACAGAGCAAGTGTAATCACTGCCTCAAAGAAAGCCCCTAAAATTTTTCCTGGGAAACACATGCTTTGGTCCCCTCACTATCCCCATATACTCTCTTGTCCCTCCGAGCCACCTCATTCTTCCTTCTACCTTTTTTTTTTCTTTTTGCATGCGACATGTACTCAAATTCTTTTACCCATCTCTGCATTTTTGCACAAACTTGAGTGTGGTCTATTTTATTTTCCCTGAGAGTAAGAAATTATTCTAATGGTCTAGGAAAGAATGATTTTAACTACAAGGACAAATATATCAATTTCTTTTTTAAATAAATGACAAAAGTGAGGTTTAGGGAGGAAAAGTATCATATCCAATGTTACATTAAGGATTAAAGCTTAGTTCTCCTGATTTTTTTTTTCTTTACCAGTGTTCACTGGTCCATCTTTCCAAAAATACTTGTAGGTATCAGCCAGATATAAGTTAACTATAGAATTAATTACAGGAGTTGAGCTTTTCATAGATGATGGAGAGCAGAGGCATAGGAATGTTATTCTAAGTTGAGGGGTTAGACAGCAAAAACACAGAGGCTGGAAAATGCAGAATGTGTTTCAAGAATGATGAATCAGTTCTAAGATGTGTTAGTCTGATCTAGAACTTTCCTTGAACTTCAAAGAACAGTTCAAGCTGAGGCTTTTTCATATTTTTTGGGGGCGGTTGAAGCCAGAAGACAAGTCTTTCTCTGAGATGTTTGGAAGATACTTGAGTTCTGTTTTGAGAGGATACATGAGAAATTTTCAATTTCTTTCAGAAACTGAGAAACATTTTTAGGGCTGAAAACAAAAGCTTTTTTGCCATACTCTGCAACTCTAAAATGAAAATAAAATGTTGAAATAGGTTGTCAATATGTTTTTTGACAATTCAAACTTAAGGTTACTTCAAATAAAAGACAGAGAGCTCTTTGGAAGGCTGATCTATTAGCATGTTGCCTTTTATTTCTCTAAGTTGGTAGCTATTTCAGCCCCTTTCCTTCCTCTTGTGTTTGTCTTAATTTTTATGGAAAATTGATCACTTGATAATATCCATGATAATATAAAATTCAGTACAAAGCATTAATCAGAATTTTTGGACTGAGGGGATGACCTATGGGATTATCGAGTGGTTATATTAGAAGGAAGATCTTTGTTTTATACATGAAGAAAATAGCTGTCTTTTGAAATTTCCTAATAGTTCCATAGACCTTAAGAATTTACAGAGCACCTTTCATAAGTATCAATTCACTGATTAAAGATAAATGTTTTTCTTCCATGCGTGAGGCTCTCCCCTAATATCAGTGATATACATATGAATATGACATACTTCCTGCCATTAAGAGCTCGTGATCTTATGGTCAAAACTGTCTTAAAAACATAGCTATGACTAAATGTGATAGCAAATACAGGAACAGTTCAAAGGCTGGAATACATAAATTTGTCTATAGGAGGGGGAGTATTGAAGACTTTGCAAAGGATCTAGGTCCTGAGGATGAGTAAAAATTTGTAAGATAAAGAGTTGGAGGATGATTCAGTCAGATGACAAGCAGATGTTCAACACATTATGAGTGACTTAGACTCATTTGGTTGCAAGTAAAAGAAACTCATTTCATCTTGCTTAAATAAGAATGGAAATGTCTGATCAGAAACCCATGGGCATCCTGTGATACCAAGGCAGGTGACTGCTAAGCACATGATGGGGTTGAACAAGAGCAGATGAACCTACTGAACTGTAGGTCTCTGACTTATAGCCCTTAATCTAAATTCCAAAATCTCAGTGGAGAATAAAAACCTGGCCAAGCTTGGGGTCAGAATCAATGCAAGCCCTACCAACGTGACCAGAGTGGGAAGATCAAGTGGTCACAAACATGGTTTCCAAGTCCCTCCACTATGGATAAAAATGTCAAAGAAAAGGGCTTAAAGACTGCAAAGAGAATCCAAAAGGGGTCTGCTATAAGCAGATTTGAGACCTTTAATGAGAATCTGGGTAATACCAAAGAGTAGAATAGTGTGGAGTGGGGTGTGTGTGTGTGTGTGTGTGTGTGTGTGTGTGTATGTGGAGAAGGGGAGATAAAGGAGCTTGGAGAGTTGGCATGAAAACGTTGTAAGAGTTTCACCCTTTTGGGTTTTTGTTTTTGTTTTGTTTTTGTTTTTGTTTTTGTTTTGTTTTGTTTTTTTAGATGATGAGGGACTTTTAAGCATTCTGAGAGTATGATCAGAATTTTATTTGGGGTAGTTATGTGCAGTGGTGATGTAAAAGATGAATTGATAACGGATAAGGGATAAACTGAAAGAAGAGAAGACAAGTTAGAGGTTGTGGAAATAGTCTAGGTAACAATCAGAGCCTTGGCTAGACAATGAAGGTGGATAAAATAGTATGAAATGGAAAGACATTCAGGAGAAAGAAATAAGAGAATATTGTGGCCTACACAGTATGGCTGGGGATTTAGGAGGAAGCTCACATGATTACTACTTTTTTGATGGAAGCAATAGAGTAACAGAAGGTGCCATTCACCAAAACAAACAACAGAGGAAGAGAAGCTTATGGGAAGCATGGTAGGTTATGACGGGCACGTTGAATTAAGGAAGGGGCTGAGGATCACCTAAGGGGAAACTGCAAATAAGAAGACAGACATTCGGCTCAGGAGTGAGCTCTGAGTTGGAGATAAGATTTGACAATCATGACTCATGGATGATAATTGACACCAAGGAGTAAAACTTTCCTGGAAAAATGTGCAGGGTCAGCAGAGAAGTAGGGCCAGCCTAGCCAGCCTTCTGAGGGGAGCCCATAGTAGGAGGTGATCAAAGAAAAAGACCTTGGAGAGGAGGTTGAAAGGAATGGCCACAGAGGTGAGGAAACCAGAAAAGATGGGCATCTTGGAAACAAGAATAAAGAATTTCAAGAGAGGGAATTTATCACCATCTTACACTATAGGCCAGGTAGGTTTGTTTTTGTTTGTTTAGTATAGTTGTTGACACACAATGTTATATTAGTTTCAGGTATACAACTTAGTTATTTGACAAGTTTATACATCATACTATGTTCACCACAAGTGTAGCTACCAGCTGTCCCATTACATAGCTATGACAAATCATTGACTATACTTTATGTTAGGCCAGGTAGATTTTATTTCCATTTTACAAAGAGAAAACTGAAATTTGGAGACTGAAATGACTCATCCAAATTTATACACCTGATCAGTGTTAAAGGTCAGGCCAGAACAGATTTTTTTCACTTTCAAGCTTGCTGTTTTTCTACTCCAGAACACCACAGAGAAACTCCCTGGCAGAGATTTTCCAGAGCAGTCACTAAATTCTCCTAGAAGGAGAGGTAGGAGCCCAGGGGATGACCTAAGCTGCAGAATAGGAGCCTGCAGCTGTTGCCCTGCCCCTGCCAGTCAGCGGTGGGCTGGGAGCCCTGGGTGGCTGGGTGACAGTAGCGCTGGCTCTTCCAGCAGGCACCCCCTAGAGGCCAGCTCAGATTTTAAGTGTGCCTGTGACTTTAGCCAGCCTGAGGCTAACAGTTCCCTCCCCTTAAAATTGCAAAGAGGCTGAAATGTTGAGTCTTCCACTTCTAACTTTATGATTCTTTTTTGTAACGCAGCATATTGTGTTCTTCCTCACTACGGGGAAAGATACATCTTCATAAACTTTCAATTCTGTTCCTAAGCATGAGGATGAGAGGTGATGAGAGGCACTGAGGAAATAACGGGGACCTTATCTTTAGAGACGCATGTAATGCAGAGTTTTACCAGCTTCTATAAAATCATGGGTGGATACGACCGGGAGACAGATGAGTTAGGTGAGGAGGCAGGGACTGGTGGAGCATGAACATGGAAAATAAATCAACTAGAGTGATAACAATAAAGAAAGGAAAGAAAGAAAAAAAAAGACAAAAGAAAAGGAAGCCTCACTAATTAAAAATAGCTGAAGCCCTGGAGACACGTTTAAAAGCAATCACGTCGGAATGTTCAAATTGAGAACAACAAAGAAATGGCTATGCAGACTCACTCCGTGCTCTGAGTGCCGTTTATAAAAAAATAAATAAACTGATATTAGGAAAAAAAGCCTTTCCTTTTGCAAATTCTCCCCTTGTTGCAGAAAAAGAAAAACAGAAAACTTTCACATCATTTTCCTCTAGTCTTTGGGTGTTAGAATAAAAGGAGAATGAAATTAAATTCACTTTAGATGCTTTCCTTCTGGGCTGTAAAGCTGCTGGCATCATTTATCCCGGCCCCAGCACTTACATAATCTGGGTGCCTCGGGAGCCCTTGGAAGTCATTAAATAAAAAGAAGCCATCAAATAATAGGAAAGGAAGGCAATTAAAATGCTGGACCCAATAAGCCAGTCAGAAGTCTTGATTTAAATACAACCCCAGGACCCAGAATATTAGACGTTCAAGAGTGAGAGGATTCAACTGGGAAGGATAAAGGGAGTTTAAAAAAAAAAAATGCCTTTAGGAGTGAGGAGGAGACCACAACTCCCTGGGGGCAAGGTCATCTCTCTTTGTAGAGAGGAGGAACACCATCACCAACCACACTCTGGTAGTTCTCAGACTCCCTGAGCACTGGAGGGGACACGACATTAGGCAGGGTGAATGCAGAGGGTACAGATCTCAAATGTAGAGAGCCCACAGAAATGAGATCTGCTATGCAAGAAGAAGACATCTTAGCCCCGAGGCTGACTTAAGGGTGTGTGTCTCTTGCTTATCCTGTGTGTCTCGTCTGATTCTGGGAGTGGGCTCTGGAGGTCTTGTGGCTAAGACCTCCAGAGCCCACTGGAAATGGCACTGGCTCAGACAAGTGGTTCCATATGTACCGTAGGCTCCATCCATCATCTCAGACTCAGGCCCTTTCCAGTGCAGACAGGGTCTGAAGTTACCCAGGGAAACATGGGACCCTCCAAACATGCTCCAGAAGGTCATCTTTATGGCTCCAGCACTAAGACCATGTCCATCTGCTTCAGGTTCCTGGAACCTCTCATCACCCCCACATCTATCCTTCATTGTTCCTGAGACATGGCTCAAAACCAGGCACAGAAGCAGAAGGTGTAGCATGTTATAGTACCATGCTTGGTATTTTCTACTCTTTCCAGGGTAGGGTCAGAAGCAGGAAGGTCCAGAGATTGTCACTAGGTTTAGAAGGAGGCTTTACAGTCAGGTCTAGGCTTTCCAGGAAAAGCACAAACTCTCAAATATGGGAGTGAGAGGTCCCACTGCACAGACCTTCAGGATACCACCTGCTCATTGTTGTGGTCTGAGGAATGTGTCTGTTTGCCAACTGGCTGTGCTGGGTCTTCATAAGTCTTACCCACTGCTGGAGTAACCTTTGGAGATGCTCTGGGAAAGAGGCCCTGCTGGCTTTCTGACTCAGGGTCACATTGGTGAGCCCGTAGATTAATTTTACTGTGGAAGGTGTCAGATTCATCACCCTTTCCTACTTCTTAGGATGTCTTCCAAAGAAATGCAGGTCCTAATCCTTGGAATCCGTGAATGTTTTCTTGTATAGCAAAAGGGACTCTGCAGCTTGAATTAAGTTAAAGATATTGAGATGGGAAGAGTATCCTGAATTATCTGGATGGGCCCTAAACGTAATCACAAGTGTTCCTGTAAGAGGAAAGCAGAGAAAGATGTGACACAGAGGAAGCCAAGGGGGACACTGAAGCAAGATGCCAAGCTGCTGGCTTTGCAGAGGAAGGAAGGAACCATGAACCAAGGAAAGCAGCTCTGAAAGCTGGAAAGGCTGAGACACAGATTATAGCTACTGGAAGAAGCACCACCTCCCTGAGGCTCTGATGTTACCCAGTGAAATGGATTTTGGACTTCTGGCTTCCAGAATGATAAGAAAATAAATGTGTGTTTTGTTAAGTTTCCATGATCATGGTAATTGTTCAGTAGGCACAAGGAAATGAATACAAGGCACTCCTATCACTCCTGGGATTTTTTTTTTAGGTTGAAGGACAAACAGAAGAATAAAAAAACCTAAAAAACCATTTTCAGCCCTGGGAGTTAGGCACACAAGTTCTAGTGTCTTGGTTTTTGTTTCTATCTCAACCTACACCAAGTGCACAATTTCTTTGCTTAAATACAAGTGAACATGTTCACTGACATCCATACCAGTCTGATTTAGAATGAACTTATTAGTAATAATATCCTGATGCATTTTATTAGTTTCTGATGGTAACATTAAAGAGAAAAGCCTGAGGCACAGGCTGCTCATTTCATTCTTTCTGGTTGGCAGAAAAGACTGCCATTCTTTCTGCATGGATGGCAGAAAAGACTGGAAAAGACAGAGTTTTCAAGGAGATTGGGAACTCTGCTGAGACTCTCTTTCGTGAGACAAAAGCCCCAGACTGATCATGAGGTGTCTTAAATCCTTAGGCTTCACTGGAGAAGGACTGGACATGTGCCACAAACCTGCTCTTCTTCCTACCCATTGCTCCCATTCTCCAGGCAGCCCACATGGAGCTTCGCCTCCTTGGCTGACCATGCCAGATACTGGAGAGGACCTCAATTCTGGAGGCCCGGCCCCAAGAACTAAGACATAGGTTCTAGCTTAGACTTTAAGGGATGGATTTCAATGGTTCTTATGTCATCAGGATCATCTTGCCATCAGAGAAAGAAGGTGGATTTTGAAAGGAAGAACAAGGTCTGAACAAGAAGCAAACCTTCAGCCTGAGTGTTCTCTGTGACTTGGGTAGGAAATGGTTCCTGCAGAAGTAAGCTAAAAATCTGGTAGCCTAAGGCTATTTCTTGGAGTAGAGACTTTGGCCTCCTTCAAGTGTTTTTGATTCAGAGGAGCATGAGGCTCCTTCTTCTAGCCTCTAGCGATCGTAGAGGCTATAGGCATAGCTTTGGCTTCCAGTCTTTTGATTCAGGTAGGCAGACTGGCTCAAGGTTGGAGCCAAGGACCCTGCCTGGAGCTTCATATTTTGACACAAAGAAGATATCCTAGAGCTTGGAGTATTCCAGAGCTAGTACCTCTCTCATGAGGCAGTCCTAAAGAGTGCAGTTACTGAATCTTATGGGGTGAGTGGTCATGGGAGACAGAAGTCATGGTTGAAAGTCCTGACTTAAAGCAGCTTTGAGATGACTAGGAAGATTGTTCTACACATGTCATTACTATCCTCACCTAATTAAATAAACTCTAGCCTTCAATTCAATCTTGTATATAGTTTTTAACTCTAAGCCAACCTATCTCTCTCTTCCCCCTTTCCCCTTCTCTCGCTCTCTTTTTCCTTCTTTTTGTCTCACATTGTTCTTGCAGCACTGGAAGACTGAAAAAAACTGAAATAGAAGAATCCATTGGATGAAGGGCCTTGTCTTCCATCCTTCAAATCTTGAAACTAAGGTCAAAGATTAGGAAGTGACAGAGTTAATTACATAGGTTTTAGTATGAGATAATCTTTCTTTTGCATTATGTAGTGACATACTGCAGAGACTATCATTAAAGTGATTTTTATTTTAATATCAGAATGACCCTGTCATGCTCCAGGAATTTGTTGGTATAAAAATTACTGGCTGCCCTACTTTTCTGTCATTAAACTCACAAGATAACCACCTATCCTTGGGTGCTATTTATAGGCTACAGAGGGGTATCTTCTCATTGACTCTGTGGAGTCAATAAGGAACCAGTAAGAAAAAAAAAGGGGGGGGGGGGGAAGCAATCAGGAATCAACAGCTCCTGAATTTAAGAGGCTCTTTAGTTTTCCATAACTTGGATAAGTTTCAGAATCCTGGGAGTTTTTCTTGCTGTTGTTTGCCTGCTTTTTTTCTTTTTCTATTTAAGAAGTCACATGATATGGTTTAAAGAGCACTGGGCTTTAAACAACAACAGCACAGATTCTCTCATCTAATCCTATCAACCTTATGAAATAAGTATTGTTGTTATCCCTACATTATACTGAGGCTCAGGGAGGTTATGATGACACAGCCAGGACAAGAATCCAGCTATGTTTGATGTTAGAGCACTATACTTTGTTATCAACTTTGCATTAGATAGGAGTCATTACCCCCAGGCATTTCTTCTGATCTTGAACTTGGGTGGGTCTAGAAGTGACATCCAGCACAGGCAAATTTCTACGGGGTCCTGTTGGATAGGATCTGTAAGTAAGCAATCTGATTGGCATACTTATTGTAAATAATGGGAAATAAAGTTTAAGAGCTGGAAAACCAACTGTAAGACAGTTGGATACATTAGACTTGATGTGAAATCAGTGCCACCTCTTAAAGGGTCCTGAGTAGAGAAGTAAATAGGTCTGGGATCAGACAAACTTTCCAGCAGATGGGAAGGCCACTTCTGAAGCCCATCCCAGCATTCACTGGTTGAACTCAAAGTGACCTGGTGGCAGGGGATCCAAAATGTTTGTTCGCTTGTGTAAGAGTTGGAGGCCTGATCTCATAAGGGAATAAGTCAAGAGACATTTTGGGGGAAAAAAATGACAGGATTTGATGATGAATTAGACATAAAACCTTAAGGAGAGGAGTGAGTCAAGGGTAACTGTGTTTCCTTACTGAAGAAAGAGTGTGCACACAGATTTCTTTTATATTCAAAACTATACTGAGAGAAGGGCTCCATAAGAACCAATCAGGGCAAAGCTCAAGAATTTGGGGAGAATGTCAGAAAATATTGTTCTCTGGAATTGAATTTAGTTAATCACTTGGAGATGATTTTTGAGTGATGCTGGTGAAAGTATAGCCTTTTCTCCCTATATTTCTCTAAGATATTTCAAAGTTCCCAATTTCAAACATAATTAATACAAGATATGGTAGCCTGGAGCTTCTAATTGGTCCTGTCTATCCAAGGAAGATGTGTTTGGGTGTGACTCTGACTGACACAGGTGAAAGGTGTTTTTGTGACTAAGCAGGGAAAATGATAAAGGAAACATGGAGAAGGAAAATTGACAAATTATTATAGTACTTTCTGAGTGAGAAACTCTTCCCCAGACCTAAGCAGCAACAAGCCAGAGAGACTTTGCTAAGTTTCGATATACCAGAAAAAATGTCTGAAAGGACCATCTAATTTCCTCTGCTCTGATTCTTTCATCACTAGACAACCTTCTGATGACTAGTTCCATTTTCAGGGATCCTGATCCTAGAAATGGGGCATCTTGGGTGAAACAATGTTGATGCATCATAATTAAGAAAATTAGTGTCAGGCTGTACTCTCAGACTCTTGTAAACTTGGATAGCTTGGGTCAGTTCCACAGAACACAATCTACCCCTAGGTGAACTCATCCAATTAAGGTATAAGTTGATTTTATTATTATTAGTATGTTAGTTTCCTATTGCTGCTATAACAAATTACCACAATTTATTGGTTAAAAATAAAAATTTATTATCTTACAATTCTAGAGGTCAGAAGTCTGAAATCAGTCTCACGGTATCAATAGGGCCATGTTTCTTCTGGAAGCTCTAGGGAAAAATCCATTTCTTTGACTTTTTCCAGCTTGCTCAGACTTCTCATATTTGAGAAGTCATATTTGTTAATTCATGGCGCCACGTCACTCTAACTGTCCTATCTCCTTCTCCGACTCTGACCTTCCTGCCTCCTTCTTCTAAAAACCTTTATCCTTTGGACCCATCTAGATAATCCAGGATAATTTCCTCGTCTCAAGATTCTTAACACAATCATATCTAAAAAGTCTTTTTTGCCATGTAAGACAACATATATTTACAGATTCTAGGAATTAGGACATAAATATCTTTGGAGAAAGCAATCATTCTGCCCACAAAAATATTGTCACATTTTGCTCAATAGACTAAGGGCCAGTCCTGGGTTTTTTAATGTCCATAGCTAAGGCACAGGTACACTTTCAAGGTCCTCCTCTCTGAGACTGGGCTTGACCCAAGCAGGTCAAGGGCAACGCTAAGATGGGTCATAGGAAAAGCATTGTTTATGGCTAACAGGGAACCACGAATACAAACAATACTGTTCCCAAATGAAGACAAGCAGAATGGTGACATCTTGGTTATTTGCCACATGATGAGCACTTGAAAGAAGTTGGCTCTCAGCCGTTGGATCTGTTAAGCAGAGGCTAGACTACTACTTGGTAGGAATGTTAAAAGGAGATTCAAATGATGGCAGGACTCAATGACCTTTGTGATTCTTCTATTCATTAACATCTATTAGTTTTATTAAATGAACTGGATGGAGAAGTTCTGTTTTATTCAGGAGCCACTGTCCCTTAGTAGTCATTACCCAATGTATATTTATAAGGATGAGTCCAATAAATCTCCAAAACTTACCAACAAGAAGCAAAAGTCCCAGACAACTAAATGGACTTCACCCTCCCACAGCTTCCATTAAAGTTAATGAGAAGTGAATCATGTCAATAGAAGTGACATAGTCAAATCTTGAGAAACTTGGGGAACACAAGGACTCTAAATGGTTTTGGCAGAATACTAATTCAAATAACTCAACTTCACATGGAGTGGGTAGGAATAAAGGACAGTGAGAGGTTGTATTAATGCTTTGCAGAACATTCCAATTCTAGCTGCAGCAACATTGCCTCTTAGCCTGAAGTGTTTGTCCAAAGAAGCACTTCATTAAAAAAGAGTGGTTTGAGCTACTTAATAGCTTTACTATCAAGTCATGAAGGCCCTGAAGAGGTGGCCTTGCCATAAAATTGTTCCCATCCTGTCTGCAGAAATGCCTGGTCTTCAAACTCAATCTCTATCTCTGCTTTTCATACTTTTAACTATTTGCTGATGGTTTCACTTTGGGGTTATTTCTTGGCATGTTGTTCTTTGTGTCCTATCTGCCTGTGTATAAATTAAGGAACTGAAGGGGTGGGAAAAGTGTGTGAGTGGGCAATGAGACAGGGCAGAGAGGGAGGCATCTCAGCTCTTAGCAAATTTGCAGACTCCTTGAATGCCAAAGCTGGAAGGGTTTTTGGAGATTAACTAACCCCAATCCTTTATTTTATAGTTGGAGTGAATGGAGTCCAGAGAAGCATAGGGAATTGTCCAACATCTCCCCAGGACTAGTGAGAGGAAGAAAAGGGAGTAGATCTCACTTCCTCTAGCTGTCAGGTGGTGTGTGCTTCCTACTGATGATCACATTCTGTCTTCTGGTGGTGGTCTGTGGCTTCCCCACCCACTTTGGTCTTATAGAGTGCTTCCTGGCACCACTCATCATTGTGAACTTAAGAAGGCCCATCAAGGGGCATCTGGGTGACTCATGCAGTTAAGTGTCTGCCTTTTGCTCAGGTCATGATCCTAGGGTCCTGGAATGGAGCCCCAAGTCAGGCTCCCTGATCAGCAGGGAGTCTGCTTTTCTCTCTGCCTCTCTGCTTGTGCTCTCTTTCTCAAATAAATAAGTAAAATAAAAATCTAAAAAAGAAAGAAACAAAGCCCATTGAACTTTGTCTATCCACCAATTCCTATTCTCCCAAACTGACTTCTCTTTCCCTTCTTAGTTTTAAAAGTCAATTTACTAGCACTTAGCATCACTTTTCTTGGTAGAAACCCTCCACACTTTCCTTCTTCTAGGCACTTGTTCACATTCTTCCCTCATAGAATGTCGTCCTGATCTGGAAGGCATCCTTCATCCTCTCTCCTAGAAGATATTCTCACTCCCTCTGAATCTTCGTAGCTTTTCGTAAGTTCTTCTCCGAGACTCTTGCTGTTTTCTAAATTGTATTAGTTATTTGTGCAAATGTCTCAAAGCACGTGGTGATGAAGGATGAAATGATGAGGACAACACCCATATCAGATATCACCCCCGTAGTAGGGGCTGCACCCAGAGAAAATAATGATCACAGTAACAGCAAATGCTGGTAAAGCACTTACACTGCAACTGTTTTAGTCATTTTACATTTATTCACTCATTTTTAAATCTCATAACAATCAGATGAGGTCATTTTTTAAATCCCTATTTTACAGATGAGGAAACTAAGGCATAGAAGGTTTAGGTATATTTTCCAAGGTTATCCAGTAGAAAGTAACGATGTCAGAATCTGAAGCAGGGAATCTGGCTTCAGGTTCTGACCTTTAAGCACTATACAGAATAGCCTACATATGTTTGTTGAAATGTCTATACATCTACATTCATGCCTGGGTCTACATTGGTGTCTATCTATTTGCTTTTATACCTACATATACATCTATAACTATAGCACTATAGGTGCTAGTGAGCAGTATTCCCTCAGATGATCACTCATCCCAATTCATTAAAGCTTGCATTTTCATTATGGACTGAAGTAGTGAGATTGTAGGTTAAAGAAGCATCAGAGCAGGTTGAGAGAGAATAGTTCAGGAACAAAAGTAGAATCTCTCTCTCTAAATCGTCTCAACTAAGATATGTCCTGAATTTTCTAGGGAGTGAAAGTGAGAACAGTACTTTATTGTTAATTATCTTTAAATGCTCTCTATTTTCCTATGTACTTAGGGAGAATCAAGACAAACACCAAAAGGTGTAGGTACATGGAGGCTATAACCAGGCTGTGTTTTCACATGAATAAATAGTAACATTATTTGGTTTTCCTGTTGCCCCATCAAGATAGGTTCCAGAAGCTTTAATAATTAATCGAATTAAGACCTAAAAATCAGTCCCCTTTGAGGAAGTTTGTTTCTGTTAGCTATCAATTAACACTGATGACTTCAGTTCCCTTCTCAGTGTGCTCGGAAACATGGAGGATGGAAAAGCGCCGCAGTGTGTTAATGGAGCCATAATATACATTGCCTAATGAAGCATGAAGGCCTTGTTTACTCTGAATGCTGTAATTATTTAAGAGCTTTTAAAACCCAATGTCAAACCTTGACTTTTGCCTACCTCTTTCTCACGACTGGAGTGATGCACTTAATGTTTTATCTCAACTCATGGAAGTGAACTGCAAATAAATAGCTAATTATGCATTTCCATTTGCCAAATTCTTTCATTGCCATGAAAAGCTTTTGCCTGTCTGGACTCTGTCATTGAGAGATGCTTCACAGCAATGTTCAGAGCTCCCATTTACTGAAGGTCTTCTACATGCTGAGCTTCACATGAGGTGTCCTTCATCATTTACCCCATAGATCCTCACCACCACCCTATGAACCATGGATAAGGTATATGAGATCCAGATGTGGCTGAGGTTACACAGGACTCAGAAACCAGGGCTGTTGCTTTTTGAGCCAGCAAAGCACAGTGCATAGATTCATAATGGGTGCTTTAGTCAGACTCCCTATGTTTAGATCCTGAGTCCACTACTTTCTGGATAAGATAAGTTATTGAACCTCTCTGTGATTTGTTTCTTTGTGTATAAAACAGGGGTGATGATAAACATGGACCTCACCTCAAAGGGTTGTCACTTGGAATAAAAAATAAACCTGTGGGGTGTTCAGAACAACACTTGGCACACTGTAATTCCTCAACAATATCAGCTCTCACCATTACTTAGCTCTCTGCACCTCATTGTGTGACCTCTGAAAAAACGTCGACACACATTCACTTCACTCCTGGAAGAGGCCTGGAGCCAAACATTGGTAGAGAAGAAAGATCAGGAGCTGAGGAGTGGGAAGAGTGATTGTCTATCTTGTCTCTGCAGTTACCTCACTGGCTGATGCCTGTGAGCAAGTATATTCTCTTTCTGGGCTTTAGATCCCTCATCTGTAGAAGAGGGTTGACCAGCCCTTGCAATCTGCTGTGAAAAAGGCTATGTCAATGAGAGAGAAGGATTTCGAATCTGTTGGTACTTGGACCCCTGGTGTGAGGCAATCCAAGTGTAGGATGCTTTCCGGCATACTCTAGGAGATGTTAGTCAAATAAGACTTGTTCCTGTCCTCAAAGGATATGCCACCTTATGGAGTATCCAGATAGACATATAATACCTCATAACACGGCACAAGGAGCCAAAGGAGCAGGAGGGGCTGAGATCAGCAGGAGAGGCTTCTTGAAAGAGGTCATACTGGGGTTAGGCATCAAAGGATGAAAGACATCTAGATAGGTATAGAATAAGGAGGGGTCATGCCAGGGGAAGGTGAGAGTACCAATAAAGACATAGAGTTGGTGACCTATAGGATGTGCACATTTAAGGGATGGTGTGTTGCATAGTGTGGTTCAAACCCATGAACTGCCTAGAAAGAAAATAGTCACCTTACTTAATGCAAAATATTTGGCTTTGGTTTGAATCTCAATATTACTTTAAAAAATGTGCAATTCATAGACAAGTCATTTGCCTTTCTCAAATTCATTCTCCACACCTTTAAAAAAGAAATCACAGTCATAGGCAAATCCCATTTATAAGGATTCATGAAGTGATGTACATAAAGTATTAAAAGAAAGGGAAGCAAAATGTCAAGAGAGAAGAGTGATGTGATATGATAATTAATTGAGTACACATCATATTTTTCCCAGATATATGATTATATATTTGTGGGAGGCACGGTGATATAAAGAGAACAGCGTCTGGCCTACAGTGGGTAGTCAAAAGATACTACTTGGTATTGTTTGTCACCAGGACAAGAAGTAAAGGTAGATTGGGACCAATTTGTGAAGGACTTGGTCTATTTAAATTAGAAGCACGGCCTTGGCCCTGTAGGTATCAGGGAGCCACAGAAAATTCATGAGCAGACCAGATGATGTCCACTCAGAGGCAGGGAAGCTATCCTCAAAAGCTGCCTAGAAGATGACCAGATGTAGGAGCTCACAGGCTGAGTGAGCCTTGCTCATAGATGAGGTGATCTGCGCTGTAGAATCGCAGGTTGCATGGTGCTTTCACATTGTGACATGAAGAGGAAGGCTATCATTCCCATTGCACATATGAAGAAATGAAGTCCTAGAGAATCCAAACAATTTGCCTAAATTTGTATTGTCCATTCATGCTAGTGGTGGGATTAGAATCCAAGTATTTGGACTTCTGGTGCACTACTTCATACCACAGATGAATCCACTGGTGTGGGACACTCTGGGGGAGCAGGGAAGACTCTAATATCACAGAGGTCTCTAGAACCTATCATTAATGCCGAAATGAGCTACTCCCAGACATTCAATCATTGTTAAAATGCAAATGGCCACTGTGTGTGTGGGGGGGGTGGTATGGGGGGTATGGTGGAGGACCATTCATTTTAGCCATTTAGACCCCAGTTTCAGAGAGCAGAATACTCGGGTGAGGAAAGAGCCTGAGGTCTCTGGCACTCCACAAGGTATGAAGTGACCAGTGGGCAGGGCACACTTAGAGAAAAAGCCAACTGTCAAATTTCCTCAGTGTCACCTGCACTATTGCAGGCCTTGGCTGGCATCATGTTCCTATCACCTCCCTGTTGCCATCAGGACAACTGATTTCTGTTCAGGACCTCTGAGCCAGTGTTCCTTCTGTTTTCCTCCACCACAGGACTTGGGCAGACCACATCCTGGCAGTTTTTAAAATCTGACACGGCCAGCGCCCTCTGCCCAAGGAGAGGGCTCAAGTCTGAGGAAGAATCTGATACTGGACATTTCCTAGAGACACATCCCTTCTGCTGCCCTGCCATCTTCCACTTCCAAGGGTGCTCAGGGAGTGGAGGGTCATGAGAGTGCCCTGCGGGTCCTGACAATCATGGGCTCACAGTGTCTGTAACTGGCCAAGGGAATGTGGGCAGTGAGTACTGGTTGTTATATTGACTTAGGGCCCCTAGAAGCCTGTTGGAACAATGAAATGCCACCAGGTGATGTTTCTGTCTTGTAAACAGTTGCTCAAGAATCTATCACTGAGACGAGGAGGTTTACACAACGCTTCCCTGACAAGGCCTTCAGGGCTCTTCAGCACCAGAGCACGGATTCACAGGGCTCCCTTCAGCTGGGGAGAGAACAATGGGATGACTTTTTGGAAAACGTTTTATTTTGCCTTGAATTATATAATTCTTGTCACCTTCTCCAGCTGAAACTCAGAGCTGACGGTGAGAACTGTCAGCGTCCAGAGTGAATTCTAGGATGTATTTGTGAAGATCTGAAGTTGCTGGCTCCCTGTCTGCCCTGCCTGGGTTACATCTCATCTCCTCCAATACAACCTCCGATTCCTCTTTCTCCTTAGGAGGCATCCCAACATTCACTCCTTTCTGTCAGCGGGCCTTAGTAGGTCTTTCTGCCTGAGTGCCTGAAGTGTCATAGACTTACTCAGTTCCACCCCCCCCCACCCTATGATATCACTCATATATGAAATCTAAACTGAAGAAATAAAAGGTCAAATTCAGAGAAACAGTGAGTAGAAAAGTGGTTGCCAGCGACGGGGGCTCAAGGGAAACAGAAGTTGGTAAAAGGTATTCACTTTGGCTCTGAGGTGAAAAAGACCCGAGGATCTAACAGATAACATATTGACTATAGTTGATAATACAGTATCATGTAATGGAAATTTAACTAAGAAAGTAGAATTTAAATGTTCCCCTCCCCAAAAAGAGAAATACATGAAGTGATGGATGTGTTAATTAACTAGATGGCAAAAATCCTTTCACAATGTATGTATATCAAATCAGCACAAGATATGTCTCAAATATCTTACAATTTTGTCAATCACACCTCAGTAAAGCTGAAAAAAAAAAAAGAAGGTAATAAAACTCTTTACTTTAGTTCCTTTGATCTTCGACATTTCTAGGATGGTATGTAAGGGCCAGAAACCCAACACAAAGTGGTAACCACTTTCTTTACCTTGGTAAGTTGGGGTAATGACTAAGTGATCTAAGTGATTAGGCTACGGGATCCTAGCTTACTTTGGCTCTAGGGTTTATTGCATCTTAATGTAAATTACTGTCCCCTCTCTCTTGCTGGACTGTGAGATGTTTGGGGCAGAGGACAGGATTTCATTTATGTCTGTTCTCCCAGGTCTTGCCCTGAGCCAGCACCTATAAATAACCATGGCAGGAGGAAAAGGGGGAGAGGAAGAGCATGGAGAGGTGATTAAAGGGAGACTGGAGAGAAACAGGTGGATTTCCTCTCTATTCATTTTTGTCTTTTTTTTTTTTTTAAGAAATCATAAAAACAGCTTAACCAGAAGTTAATTTAATTAAATTGTTAAGTGTGAGCTGAGTTTACAGATATTTGCATAGTGTGATTCAGCAGTTCCCAAACAATGAGTAGAAGTCACTCGGAGCTCAGGATTCTGCACGCCAAAGGAGTTCTGCAGATAATCCTGGAGTGGGTAGTCTCTGAGCCACTCTTTTGGAAACGCTGGGTTACCTCCTTGGCCATTCTACCATTCATTCAGTGGATGAGCATTTATCATGGCCTGGGATGTGTTAGAATCTGGGACGCAGAGATGAACAGGCTAGATACAATCTCCACTTTTGTGGAGCTTGTAACTGAGTGGGGAACCCACGTGAGTGTGCTCTGAGATAAAACAGGTGAAAGCCCATTTTAGTCATGAGGAAACAGAGATGCAGAGAAGGATTTTTCATACTCCTATCTGGAGCTATTCTAGAAAAAAGCAAAACAGACAAAACAACAACTATACATACATAAACATAAAGTATGCTTCAAGAACTTGCTTCTTTTGTTCTCATTCCAGTAATTTCCCTTTGAAGAAAAGGGGATGGATAGGCGGAGGGCTTTTTGTTGTGGCTTGCAAAAGGTGCTGTGATTGTGTTTTGCATCATGTTGCCCGTCTGTCCCTTGGTGGCAAATATGAGGTGGGTAGCAATCTTCCCTTACTGGTTAATTAATAGTAGTTAAGAGCATGGAGTTGAGCCCCGGATTCTATCACTGACACGCTGGCTCTGGCGCCTCCTAGCTGTGTGATCTTCAACAGATCACATAAACTCCATGCTATGGTCCCCTTGTCTGTCAAAGGGGAATAAAATAGTACCTACCTACTAAAGTTAAGTTGGTGAAATTATGTACAATGTTAAACAACAACGTTAAACACAGCTTCTGACACAATACGTATTCAATAAGGCTTAACATTTGCTGTTGTTATTGTTATGATGTCAGCCTCAACGTCCTTTCAGATACTAAGAGTTTCCTGTGGAATGCTCACCATATCTGTGAGGCTTCTCCCAGGAGCCCATTCTTTAGAGGAACGTTCCTTTCTTCCAGTTAATATCCTGTACTGGAGAAGGCTTTGTACCCAGCAAGGTCCCAGGTGCTTTGGAGGACATTGCCTTTAGGAAACTTACGGTCTGATGGTGGAGGTAGACACCTACACAGCACATTATTTTCCATAGCAAAATAGAGCCAGTGCTGAGAAAAGACATCAGCACATTGCTGTGGAGTGATAGGAAGATTGGGGTTGGCCAGGGAAGTCTTCACAGGGAACTAGGACTAGATAGCGGAATAGGAGAATGACGACAGAAAAGCGGGTGAAGGATAGTCCATGCTAGAAACTTAGGACTCTGTTCTCCCGGCCAGAGACCAAGGGAGTTTTTAGGAACAGCCACAAATGATTAACACTGTTCTTTCAGGCAATAATGCCAGTGACATTGAGGGATGGCTTGGAATTGGTTTCAGTTTTCCATACTCTTCTATCCTTATTGATCATAAATGTCATAAAGGCAGGGAGAGGAGAAAGAACATAGTGTCTTCAAGAATGACTAAGGCCATGTGAAAAGAGGTAATAGGAGGTAAGGCTGAGGGACTGGAGAGGTTTGCAGAAGGAAATGAACTTCCTTCTGAGGATGATGACAGGGGGAGCCTATGGTGGGGGAGGGATGGCCAGAGGTGGGTATATGTGGGAGTCCCATGACCCATCTCTGATGCTATGTTCTACATACAAATAGATATTCGAGCAAATCTGTCAATAGCTGAGAGTTTTCAAAAATCTATTTCAGAACTCTGAGGTTGGAGCCAGAACACAGGTTTCCAATCCTTATTCTGCAGGATGACAGAAAAGCTTCAAAAGAAGGACAATAATAGGTACCATGGAGGAGGCTGTGATGGCCCCTCCAGATGCCTTTGCTACCCAAACACACAGCCTCAGCTGCTGTATGTTGGCCACAACACTCATGGCGTGTCACTTCTCTGAAGAATGAAAGCCTTGCCAGACCAGGTCCTACTCAGCTTTTCCCCCTGCCTTGCTCTGCTTTTCTCACTCTCTTTCCCCAGAGCGCTCCGTGCAGTAAATCGCTGGCACCAGAATCCTGGCCTTGGGGCTGGCCTCTTAGGAACTTGACCTGAGACAAGTGCTAACCTGCTCTTCTAGGAGGTGTGGACTCCAGCAGCAGGGTGTAGGGCAAATTGAAGGTGGAGACTGAAAGCCTCACTTTCTTTCAACTCTAGTAGGAGTTTACAGCAATGATTTACCATCAGTATGTGCTACCCTGAACTGTTATTTATGTTTTCATGTTTATTTTTGTCTCTCCTACTAGGCCTACCATTCATTTTATCATAGGCGGCACCCTTTACAATGCCTACGAAGGGCTAAGAAACAGAAACTTCCCGACTATCTATGGATAATACTTTTGAATTTTGAACATTTCCTTGAGAAATATATGAGAAAAAAAAACCCTTTGCCTGTAGGTGGGTATCTGAAGGCTGTAGCTTCAGTAAGCCATCTTGTACTCATTGAAAACCTGAATCTTATTATCCACAAACATGCACACCCACAATCACCCAACCTTCGTCAGCCTAACATTCTAACACAGCATTGATAAATATTTGTGTTTAATGGCACTTAAGGGGAGCATTTTGATTTCTAAACATTGGCTGGTGAGTAATGATTTTGCCAAGAGCACAGCAAGAATTTTGCAATCTTGACTATTCCTAGTCTTTTGATGACATACAATTACTCCGCACTGCAGAAAGGAGTAGAGAGAAAATTCTTTAAAGAGCTTGTCACCAGGGAATCATTTCATGGGGAATAAGGGTGGGAGCACCAAATGAATCCAAAAGAAGCTCAATTTTGCATTTTAAACACAATTTTTGCTTTTATCTGAACATTTGAGCCTTCCGAAGGGCTTGTGCTCTGCACTGGAGCAAATGGAGCAAGCAATGGTGGGTTTGCCCTTGTTCATCTCTGCCAGGTTTTTGAAGAACATCTACTTAGCACTCAAACAGATCTAGAAATGAATTCCTAAGTTGCAAACCTGCTCAGGGGGACAGATGTGTGAACTGGGAAGGGCATAGGAGGCTACTCAGGAGGGTACTTCAGGCTCCATTGGCTGTGTTACTTTGGTTGAAAGGGTTCCCATGCCAGGGTCTAAACTTTTATAGATTTTTAAAAAAGATTTTGTTTATTTATTCATGAGAGATACAGAGGGCAGAGACATAGGCAGAAGGAGAAGCAAGCTCCCTGCTGGGAGCCCGATGTAGGACTCGATCCTGGGACTCCAAGATCACGCCCTGAGCCGAAGGCAGATGCTCAACTGCTGAGCCACCCAGGCGTCCCTAAATTTTTATAGATCTAAAGTGAGAATTATAATACCTCTGCAGCAAGGTTGTTGTGACAATAACTGAGATGGCACGTGTAAACTAGCACAGTGCCCTTCACAGAGAGAGCATTTGACCGATGTGAGCTCTCCTCCAGGTGCCGATTTGTGAGCCAAACTCTCCAGTGCTAGGTCTCAGAGTCACAGAGGCACTGAAGATACTATTTGGGACAGCCAAAGGGCCCCAGCTGGTGAGACAGGAAGATGCAGTCCCCTCTCTCTGTGCTTGTCTGCTGTGGATATTTGACAAGTATGGCCCTTCTGTGAACCTTTCTGCATATCCTCTTTCCTCTCCATGTATTCAGTTTTCCATACCTCTACTTTCAGAACCCTTATGTATCCTTGAGCACTAGCTGCATTGTTCCAGTTACATTTTCAGAGGCATATGTCTTAACTCCCCAACCAGGGGATAAACTTCTTACTGTGAGGGACTAATTATATGTATCTCTGCAGCCACACCCTAGCCTCCAGTTTACAAAATGGGCCCAGCACACATCAAATGCCAACTAAGTGTTGTTGGATTAATGGGATTGGGCCAGTTTCTGTGAACGAGACTTAATTTACAGTATGAGGGACTCATTGATATTATTCACATTCATTTGACAGTTAATTCTTGTGTACTCATTGTGTGCTAGGCCCAGTTCTGGCCCTGAGAAAATAGTGGTGAACAAGATAGAGAAGCTTGCTCATTGTTCGCCAAGCTTGTATTTTTTGTGAGGAAGAGACAAAGGACAAATAAATAACTCTGGAAGTCGTAGTGGAATATAGGAAATAGTGATAGGGACCATAAGGGAATGGAGGGAAACTGAGTGGGGAAAAATTAGAGAGGAAGACAAACCATGAGAGATCCTGAACTCAGGGAAACAAAAGATTGCAGAAGGAGAGGTGGTGGGGGGGATGGGATAACTGAGTGATGGGCATTAAGGAGGGCACATGATGAGATGAGCACTGGGTGTTGTACTATATGCTGGCAATTGAATTTAAACAAACAAATGAAAAGACTCTGGAAGAAAATTGGTAGTGATAGTGTTGTGATGGAAAGAACATGAGGTCCTTTGCTGGAGCGCTAGGAAGGAGGTGGTTGGTGGCCAGGGAAGGCTTCCCTGAGGAGCTGGAATCTAAGCTGAGCTGTGAATGACTAGTGAGAACCAGCCAGCAAGAGTGTCAGGTTGATGGGACAGCTAGGACTAAGGTCCTCAGACAAGGGCTCATGCAAAGATCCTAGTTTATCAAGTTAAAGGACCAGAAAGAATGTGAATATGGGGAAGGCCTAGTAAGGGCAGTGACTGGGGACCTGATTTTTAAGTACTTAAGTGGATGAGGTGACCTATCATTAATGCACTGTCATCCTAAGTGCCTTGGCGCTTGTGCTTTTCCTATCCTTCAGGCAGCACTATTTGAGACATCATCTTGTCTACATGGTAAACTAAATAGCCCCAAGTTTCTCCTTATTCTTTCCTCCCTTTGAAAAAACAATCTATAAGCCATAATCACTGCTAAATTTACTTCCCTGTGTTGCACTTACATTCTTCAAAATTTATAAGAAGAAAAGCAAATGTCAGTGGAAAGAGTGCTAAAATTTTCAGTTCCCTACTTACTTATGTACTTATTTATTTTTTATATTCTACCTACCTGCCTCACCAAAGGATTTGCAATTTCCTGTGCTAGAAAGCACAGATACCATTTAAAAAAGCACTGGTGGGATAATGAGGAGCCGGTCACTATGTCAGAGAAGTAATTGAGGGGCACAGCAGGGCTGCCAGGCAGCCAAGGCATGAAGGGTATCTGGGTATCTTAAGAGTTTCCATGGATCTAGTGTTTCCATGGACCTTGAGTCTCATGTTAAATTCTAGCTGTGAGGCCTCAGGTAGTTCACCCCCACTTTGGGCTCCATCTGAAAAATGAGAGAGTATTTAGGTGAGAGGAATTCTCTGGGCTTGTATAATGTCAACATTTGGTGATTCCAGGTGAGGTTTGTGCCACAGAAGGCCAGGGTGGAGTCAGCAGGCAAGAAAAAGTAACTGGGAAGGATTAAGCCCTGCTTTGGGAGATAGGGGGGCTTCATGATGGGACCTTTGTGCTGTTGAGGTGGCAACATGGTGGCTAGGAGCCTGTACTCTGCCAAGTGGACTCCCCGGGTTTGCATCCATGATTGATCACGCAGTCTCTCTTTACCTCTGTTCTCATCTCATCTATGAAAGGGAATAATGGTAGTCCTTGCACAATAGGGGTGTTGACAGAATCAATGGCGCTCATCCATCAAGTACACTTAGAACAATTCTGGGCACAGAGCAAATGTTCAGGAAGTGGGAGTGACGCCTGATGTTGTTGCTGCTACTGTTCAGCAACCAGAACTCCTCAGAGGAGGGGATGTCATTGCTCCCCTGGATCTTCATGACAAAGAATGACTGGTTGAGGCATCAGGATAATTATTTTAGGCCAGATAACTCAGCCTGGATACCAACTTCACGGATGTGACACGGGAGTGAACGGTAATAGTCACATATGCTGAACATTTGCTGTGTACCACATACTGTGATAGAAATCATACTTGCCTTTTCATATAATTTTGTCAATGACTCTATGGGCCAGTGAGGACCTTGAGGTTCAGTGTCATCCATTCTTGCTGGAACCCACATCTGTGACACCAAAGCCCATGCTTTTGAGGCAAGTCAAATACTTGTGGAATTACTTGTTCTCTTACCTCTGAGCACCTCACTGGAGACAATCAGTCTGGGGACTGCCAGAGTGTCTGTTCTCTGATAGATGAGAGTCCTCTCTTGGGACAGGGGAGCTGGGAGGAGTGCATGGGGATGCTGGTGGGAGAAAGAATCAATCTTTCTGTCTCTCCCCACACACCCTCATGTGCATGCACACACAAGCATACACATGCACACACACATGATCTTACCACATCAATGGCATAAAGTGTTTCATTTAGTCATAAAACATGGGTTTAGTGTTTGCTTTTTCACTTACTGGACTGTGGCCTTGGGCAAGTCATGAGCCTCTTATTTCTGTCTTCTGTAAAATGGAGAGTCGGATACTCCTCAGCTTCCTCAGCAGAGTTGTGAAGTTTAAATCCTATAGATGATGTATGGGAGGATTTTTGTAAGCCACAGAGCAATAAAAGTGGCATTTTTCTTTCATCATATATAACCAATATTACCAAGATTTTGCATTACCTCCCTCCCTCAATGTTTCCTTTCCTTCTCAGAAAAATAGAATTATCCTCTTACCAATGATTCTGACTCCTGGGACACTGGTGTGGCACAGTGGAAGGACAAATTGCCTTAGTTTAGCTCTAAAAATTGAGTAGATCAATTTTCAGAGTGTTGTCAAGTATTAAGTGAGTGGACAGTGAATTTTAGTACATAGTAATGGCCCACGTCTGTCAATAAAGGCAACAAGGCGAGGTGGTAGGGGTGGAAAGCTGCCAACCCAGATGTATGTTCTGCAGCTAACAGGGAAAGGAGATTTTCCATTAGACAGTAACAAGAGCTAGATGGTAATACCTAGTCCCCATGTTTTCCTTTTTTTGGAGAAGAGCAATTACTATATTGACCTTAGTCTGGCCAGCCGTTCAGGTTTGTTGACTTGACAATTATTTCATCCTTCTCTATGTTTGCTCTACCTTAATGGGGTAATTAGGCCTGCAGGCTGTCATCAAATACAGTGGGTGCCTGGGAACTTGGCCACCCTGGAGGGTAGATGAGGTGGGATGCCAAGAGAGGCCTAATATAGGGGTAAAGGCACGGAGCTGAGCATTAAGGCTCATAGTGCTTCTTCCTGAATGGGAAGGTTCCCTCATGACCGTGCCTGTCTGGAAACATATCTTTGGAGAACAGAGTGAGGCAGTGAGAGGAGAGCTGGGACTGTGACTCTCAGCCACTTGGCCTGGCCACTTGATGTCTTTGAACTTCAGCCACCTCATGTCAAAATAGTGATAATGGTGACTCACACTCCTCAAGACTCTTGGAAGGATCAAATACACGGATTCATTCCTTTTGTCCTCCAACATGTGTTAACTAAGCAACTACTATATTTTAGACACTCTGCCAAGACTTGGGAATATGGCAGTGAAAACAACAAAGAACCCAGCACCCACTTTACTACATAAAGTATGGCAGATGGTGAGGAGTGCCATGGAGGAAAAGTACATCAAGGGAGGTAGTGCCAGAAGGAGGAGAGGAAGCAAGTCAAGTAGATATCCGAGGGAAGAATATTCTAAATAGAAGGAACAGCAGGACAGAGTAAGATAATATGTGTGAAAAGATTTTGCAAATAGTGAAGGATTGCCTAAATGTATGTTGCCATTGTTCTATTTTTTAAATCCAGCCAACCTAATAGCAGAGACTAAGCTTTTCACCCACATATACACCTGCTTCTCAATGCTGCAGAGACCACTCTAGAGGTTCATATCAGATCTTAACACCTCAGCAGCTCAAATAACTCCTGGAAGAAAAGTAGAAAGGGGTCTCTGTATGATTTTTATCTGCATGCCAGCTTTCCTATTATTAACCATTTCTGAGACAATGTCTTAAAGGACTATAAGCAAACGACAAGTCAGGTAAAAAAGAAAGTCAGATCACTTTTGCATTCTGTGAAAAGAAAAGAAAAAGGAAACAGAAAAATCTAGTTGCTGAGTAGTTTTGCTTGGTGCTGGGCTGGCGAGGTCTGCCTCCACAGTATAAAATGTGCATTTCTATTGACATTTAGAAATGACTCTGAGAGCTTCAGACAAAAGACTCTCTAGATGTGCAAGAAGTTTCAATTATTCTGCTTGGGAAAATCATTTTTCAGAGATGCTTTTTGGTGTTGGGCGGCCTCAGCTGAAGTAGACAGGAGAGTTAAGGAGTGGAATTGATAATGACAGGTAGGAAAATTGGTTGTCACTCAAGAAATGGCAGGAACATCAATGGGGAGACCTGTATGAGGAGATGGAGGATGAGCTGTTAGAAAATAGAGATGGGCTGTAGTAGGAGGACACACTACAGCTACTTCCATAAGACGGAGCCTGCCTGACTGGGGGATGGAACTCAAAAAACACAACAGCATTTCAAACTTGAGAGAAAAGGAGACTTTGTGATTTTATTATTTCTAGGTTACTTCTTACTTCCCAACCTCAAATGGATTCAAGACTGGTAAAGAGTGTCAGCCACCATTGCTAAGCCTGGTGTTCTCTGCTTAGCCCCAGGATGAGCTGGTTTTTCACAGCTCCTTCTCTGCCAGCTTCACAATGACCAGTGGCAAAGATAAACTTGACCTGTGGCCTCATTATATTATACTGTGGACTTGAAAGAACCTCTGACCCAACAGTCTTTTTATACAACAGACGATCCTCAATGACATGAGAGGGAAAGTGACTTTGCCCAGGTACCATAAGGATTTGGTGGAAAAATCAGGATAAAAGAACTGAGGAATGCCCAAAATACCTGTGTTCAATGCTTGGACTTTGTTGAATGGCATTTCATCAATGTTTTACCCAGTAAACCTACAGAGAGATCTTGTCCTTGTAGCTAATGTCCAAATGATAGCTATGCTGGCCCCTAGGACATGTCAAAGGATTTTAAACCTTTGCAGAAGCAGGCCTAAAGTTGCCTTTGATGGGATGGATGAAAGAGGCACAGGATAAAGTAGGAGGGTTCAGGTCCTTACTGCATCCTGGCTGTGAGACTGGGGTAAGGCACAGAATCATGGACACTTAAGGAAGGAAGGAGGTTCATGGACACTTAAGCCAATTCCTTTTTCTCCCATAGTCCCCTATACCATATGTTTGAGAGGTCCTCTTGCCCTGTGATAGGACAAGGGGGTCATTCCCACTGAGGGCAATTCCAACTATTGGAAAGGTCATTCTTATGCCAGCCTAAACTCATAAATTCCTTTTGAATAAATTCTTCCAATGTTACTTCTCTGGAACTCAGTTACCTTATTAAAAAATTGGGGATTGCAATACCAGCCTGCTCTGCTTCTCTGATAGAGTAGTAGTAAGGTTACATAACAATATATAATTCAGAAAGAGAAAAAGCAGGGGTGCCTAGGTGACTCAGTCAGCTAAGTGTCTGCCTTCAACTTAAGTCATGATTTCAGGGTCCTGGGATCAAGCCCCCCCCCCCCAACCCCCACCCTCACACGGGGTTCCCTGCTCAGCTGGGTGTCTGCTTCTCCCTCTCCTTCTGCTGCTCCCCTTGCCTATGTGTGCTCCCTCTCAAATAAATGAAATCCTAAAAAATAAAAGAAAAAGCAGTTATGGTAATGTAGGGCCCTGGGAATCACTGCTACTTACTGGGAGACTGGAAGTCCCTCCGAGCAGTAAACCCTGCTTTGCGAGATAGAAATCGGAATACCTCCCCTTCCTCTCTATCACAATTTCCATTAGGATCCAACAAAGAAAATAAGAAAAAAGAGGCAACATGGTGTAGCTAAAGGAGCATTACATTCAAAAACTTACCCTCAGGTCTCTACCATTTCATAATTATACAGAAATCCTTCACACTCTGCGAGCCTCAGTTTCCCAATCCGTAGGGTAGAGGTGGTAATACTTGTTTGTTTGGGTTTTCTTTCCTTCTGTAAGTTTGTGAAAATCGGTTGAGGTTATTGATCTGTGATGCGTGCACCACCACTCAGGGTGCATGTGCCAGGTTGCTGCTCTTCCTGGGTGGGGAAAAGAGAGCCCATGATCTCCTGCCATCTCCCTCAACATGTCATGCTCCTCCGGGGACTCCACTCTACTGAACTCCTCTCCTGTGTGATCAGGAGAGGGAGATCTTTGCTGGTGTCTCAATGCCAAGATGAGTGTCTCAGGCAAGCCCGGGGGATGCTTAGGGCAGAACACTCACTTGTCTTTCACAGAACAAAAGACAGTGCTCTATTCTGGCCACATTCAAGGTAAACTAAAAAGTACCATATAGTCGAGTCACTTTGCCCTTGGGCCTCAGCCACCATCTTACTTAATCATAGTGAAGGCCTTTCATCCAGCGCTAGGCTGAGATTCAGACTCTGGCTCTTCTGCGTTCGCTGGATTAAAAATATCAGAGCAATGGGATCCCTGGGTGGTGCAGTGGTTTGGCGCCTGCCTTTGGCCCAGGGCGTGATCCTGGAGACCCGGGATCGAGTCCCACGTCCGGCTCCCGGTGCATGGAGCCTGCTTCTCCCTCTGACTGTGTCTCTGCCCCCTCCCTCCCTCCCTCCCTCCCTCTCTCTCTCTCTCTCTCTCTCTCTCTCTCTGTGTGACTATCATAAATAAAAAAAAAAAAAATCTTTAAAAATATCAGAGCTGGAAGCAACTTTTGATCATTTAGTCTAGCTCTTTGCGTAGTTGGAGAATCTAAAGCCCTAAGGAAGTCTTGTCCTAGAAGATATAGAAGTTAGTGCCATAGCCAGGTGTACTCAAGGCTTCTAATTCTTGACTATAGTGCTCTTTGGGTCATGCTATGCTGTGATACCTCGACAAACAGTGAGAGCTAACTCTGTGTTAGATACAAGGTCAGACTTTTATTAAGTTCCATTGGTAAACCAGACCTATCCCTGCCCACGAGAGCTGAGAGAGTAATTGAGGTGATCAATACGGAAACAAATAACTCCAGTCCAAGAAAGGATTTATCCCCTACCCCCCAGATGACTGACTCCCCAAAAGCCTTTATGGAATTTGGGCCAAATTTCCAAGTCTTCAAGCTTGTTTCAACATCTCTAAAATGGAGACATTTGTGTATTCATTCATTCTCTCAACATTAAATATGTATTAGCGCCTATTCCTGCCACATTATTTTACCTATCATCAATGACTTTTTAACACACAAACCTGAGCCCCACCCTTGACTGACACAGTGATAGCATAGGTCCAAGGCAAGGCTGGGGAATCTGCACCATGAATAGACTTGCTCAGGTGACTGTGACAGGCAGCCAGGTTGAGAATTCATGGTTTATTATGTGCAAAACACTACCCCAGGGGCACCTGGGTGGTTCAGTGGGTTAAGCATCTGCCTTCAGCTCATGTCATGATCCCAGGGTCCTGGGATGGAGCCTCACATTGGGCTCCCTGTTAAGTAGGGAGCCTGCTTCTCCATCTCCCACTTGCCTTGCTTGTGCTTTCTCTCTTTCTCTCAAATAAAAAAAAAATCTTAAACAAGAAAAGAAGAGAAACACTATCCCAGACACCTAGGGGGGAGAGACACACAAAGGCTATACTTGCTCTCAAAAGACTCCCCGTCTAGTTGGAGATGGGAAGTTGGGTCAGACAAGTGAACGAGCTCTGATAGTGCTGTCTGAGGAATGTGAGGTTAGAAGCAAGCACTAGTACCAGGAAACAGCACAGGGGCACCTAAGTCATCTTGAAAGGGTTGGGTAAGGTTTCTTGTCGAGGAGATGCTGGAGGTGGGCCTTCAAGCATGTCTATGAGTCAGTTCCTGGGATTGCTGGGGTGGTATGGGCAGATTAGAAAGGCAAGAAGTAGCTGCATGCATAGGGAATTACAAGGGGAGGGAAAGGAGGAGGCAGGTGAGTCAAGAGGCTGAGAGGTTAGGCATCAGCTCTGGGAGGGCTTTATTCTCTGGGCCAGGAGGGGGAGCCAGGGTTTTATCTGAAGTCGAGGAATGACAGATTCAACCCAGTCTTCAGGACGAAGATTTGGCAGTTTTGTGGAGATCGGATGGGGCCTCAGAAGGGCGATGGAAAGCTGAAGTGAGGCATGGATACTCCGTGTGCCATCCTGCAGCGGGCTGTTGGGAGATAACTTGGCAATCAGCATCTCTCTGCTGAAGCGACAGATGCCATTACTCTTGTGACACTCCCGACTTTCTGAGATGAACGAAGACAATGGCTGGAAAGTGGGTGGAGGAGTTAGAGAGAGGGGAGGGGAGGTGGGTGGGAAGAGGACAGGGACGTACTTGGTGTCAAACAGTGTTTAAAATACCCTCTTTGCATCACACTAGCTCTTAATTGGCACCAACCACTGAGGGGCTGATTGATCCCAGCAAGGATCCAGCAAAACAGATAATTTCTTACAAGCTCCGAAATGCATGAACCCCGCGGGGGTTCCCACACACCATGGCTTTGTTGTGCTGAGGTCTAAGGCTTCCTTGAAGGGATAAGTATCCAGGGGTGGCAGGTTTT
Source organism: Vulpes vulpes (assembly GCF_048418805.1). NCBI lineage: Eukaryota > Metazoa > Chordata > Mammalia > Carnivora > Canidae > Vulpes > Vulpes vulpes. The sequence goes on from NC_132782.1 coordinate 53,720,523, forward strand.
TGTTTTGTTTTTTGTTTTTTTTTTTTTCTCGTCAAAATGCAGAATATATTCATGTAGTTAATGCCTGTGGTCTTGCTGAGCAGATTAAGAGAGGATAGAACAAAGAGCTGGGCTACCAAGCTACTTGTTATAAATTAACTCTTAATGTAATGAGCTCCTGAGAGAGAAGTTGAGTATGAAGGATGCTCCAGAAACCTAATTTTGGATTAAAGTCTTGATTCATAAAAGATGTGTCCACTGTATACTTATGGGTTGGGTCAGAGGTAGCCTCTATCTTAGGTCCCGGATCGCCTGGGTTCTTCCCAGATTTGCTGGGCCTTCACATAAGGGGGAAGGAAGCCTACATTCATGGAGAACCTACTATTTACTAGGTACTTTGTCTTTGATTTTTCCCCCCAAAACCCCATCTGGCTAAATAATATTATCCATCTCTCTCAGAGGTAAAGACTAAAACTAAAAAGATTATGCAGTATGTCCAAGATCTCTCTGATAAGGGCTTTAGAGAGTCAGCTGGGCCCAGGGCTACAGAGCTTCTGATTTAAAACATGCATTTGGCCACTCATAGAGTTACTTTTACTGACGTTGGCATGGTACAGTCAAAGCCTTTTATTTATTGGAAGCGTGTTGGTATGGTCACAGCAGTGTGCACTTTATGACAGGGCACAGGAGACAAGGTTTCAATAGTGGGATATGCTGTGCTGCTTCTGGAAGCCAGTGAGTGTTTACCTCCTAGATATGGATTTTGTTATCTGGGGCTTATGTGACTTTGGCTTTCTTCTCTGCACCTTAGCACATCAGAAAACTGTGGGAACGAGGCACAGGACCTTGGCAACCTTTATCTGACTACATGGGACATGAGGGAATGCTTTGTGGATGCTAGCCCTACTCTGGGCTTCTTCTTTTTGTGTTACACACACATTCTCCCCTTCTTTCTGCTTTCCTGGTCAATTTACTTCACCAATAGCAGCAAAAACCCTCTTCTTATTCTTACTGTGTGGATCTCTCTACCTCATTTTTCTCTTGGTTTGGTTTTTTTGTTAAAAAACAAAATTCAGCTGAGTAAATTTAAAGATCTCATCTCCTCTAGCAAGCAGAAAGAAGCTCTATCTGAGGAGTTGGACAAAATGGATGGATTTCATAGGCAGAAGGGGGGTGGAGCAGAAATGCTCAAAAAAATGGATTATTTCTTCCTGCTGTAGGAGAAGGCAGAGAAGTCTTATCACACAGATTACCTCACAAGTGGAAATAAGGAAATTCTAGGCTGATTGATTTATAATTCGACTTCCGGGAAAGGCTAAAACTGCAGTTAGGTTAGGCATCAAGTCTTGCTAGGGCTTAGTCACGGGGACACCACTGGGGGCCTATTGTTTCTTTTTAACACCTTTAACACACGCATATAGGCCCACCTGTGCCCACACACTCCTCTTTTCCACGCTGCTTTTTTACACTATGCCCTGGGGCAGGCTGTGTGTATGTGTATGTGTGTGAAGCTTCCTTATTACTTCCAGGTAGAGCTGTGGTGAAGGCTGACAACTCCCTCTCAGGTTAGTTAGCGACTATGTGACAAATATTTGCATGCTGTCACAAAGGGAAATAATGCAATAAAATATTTGGATCTTTGTTCTCTGTGATGTGAAACTGAGTAACTGATTCTTTTTTTTTCTCTCTTTGTACATCATTTGGTGTCACATAGACCCAAACCTTTAAAAGATACTAACAGAAATGCCCTGTTAATTTGGCATGGAAACTGATAAGCTCTAACCTCACAGTCCATTAGGGAGACAGATAGGTGTCCGATAAATTATGATACTGAAAGCTACCAGAATATGCCACCCCGAAATGCGCCTTTTTGGCATACGTATTATTTTTAACTTAAGACAATCAGCAATTGAGAGCCAGCAGATGCAGGAAACGTTCTTTACTTCCCCGCATCTGTCTAAAAATAAAGAATATAAATTTCTCCTCTTGTAAAGGAAATTTCCATTTATAAAGGAAATTTCCATTTGTAAAAATGTCTTTCTAGCTACTCTCTGAGACAATCATCATCTGAGAGGCTCTTAGCTGCGTAACAGATAACCTTTATTCAGCATACACCTCCTCCTCTCCCCTTCCTATAATTTGCCTCCTGGTTCAGGAGCCCCAAACACTCTTTTCCTTTGTTTAGCCTAAGATGATACATAAACTTCAATGTCTAGCCATCTTGTGAGCCAAATTTTAACTTGTGAAATCCTATGCATACATACATTATGAAAACTATTCTTTTTGTTGTTGTTGTTGTTAATCTTTTATCAATTTGATTCAAGTGCCCCAACCATTAAATCTATGAGGATAAAAGGAGAAAAAATTTTCCTCACTATAAAACAAGGTGATGCAATCAAGATATGATTTTAGTGACATAGGAGCACTTCCCAGTTTATATCACTTTCTTATGTCTATTATTTTATTTGACCCTTGAAATAACACAATCTGGTGGGCATGCCAGGAATAAGAATCCCATTTCACAGGTGGAGAAATTGAGGCACAGAAGCTGATTAGTTTACATGCCTGGGTCATGGCAGAGAATTGAACAGGTACATTTTCTTTCTTACATAGTGCTGTTTGCTGGAAGAAAGAGATTCTTGTACATTTGATTCTAGAAAGGCAAGCAAGAGGCTTAAAGCTTGATATAAGAGCAACCAACAAAACAATTTGGTTTAATAATAGATTTCTTTCAAGTGTCAGGTATTCTGCTGTTTTCACAGTGCAGATCAATTGCTGAGAGAATCTGAGCAAAAAGACCATCCATCCCCACTTCTGTGAAATAGACGTGATCTTTTGCATCGTGATTCTTTCTAGACCCTGCTGCCAGAGTAGGCATCTTTCAGGGCTGTTCCTCATTACTTGTATGGACAACTTGTTCAGTCTTAGTGACACTGTTGTTATAAATAGCGGAAGGGCAATTAATAGTCCCTCAATTCTTAGGAGTTAGAACCCTCCCAGGAACATCCATTTTGGAAACCTTCATTTCAAAGGAAATGCCATCAATAGGAAATAGTTATTTAATTTCCAAGCAAGGATGAGTGAATTATTCTACTAATCATTTTTAAATAAAGTAGTTGAGACAGGAAATTGTTGCAGGATAAGAAATTAAAAAGTAAATAAAACCATCCTATATCGCAAAGAGCACATTTTAAGTACAGCTTAACAAACGAGTCCTTGAGTTTTGCTGCCCCCTGTGCGTGACAAGCATGTTTGCTAAGAAGCTCTGTGACCTCCCCAGGCACCCCCACATCTTGTTGTGCAGCACAAAAAAAGAGGCATAAGCCTGTTGAGGGAGTAATCTTGTAAAGTTTGGAGCAAGACTGAGACAGATTCTGGTTGTCAGTACATAATCCCTTAGAAATGAAGATAATATTACTAACCTCATCAGAATTGGGGAAACACGCCTCTCCCAAGGCAATCCATGTAGTCTCCATCAGACTTCTCTTTGCCAAAGAACACTACTTAGTTTTGACATCAAGCTTGGCATTGATGTTGGCATACAAGTTATAAAGCTTACTAAAGCAGCTAGCTACCTTGGGAGGTTTTATTCACCCCAGCAAGAACAACCAAAACCAATTTTGAAATTGTCAGCATGGGCCAGTAGGGCTATTTGGTTGAACTCCATTTTTAGCGAATTTAGAATTTCAGTAATATTTCTACTGACTTTCAGAGAGTTTCAACTGAGACAGCCTATATCATCAGACTCTCTGCCCAAACCCTGTGCTGGCATGCCAGGTAAAGTGGCCCTAGTTTGATTGGCAGTCATTTGTGCTTTTTATGAAGGAGATGCTGCTTATCATTCATGGCCATATTGGGAGGACATATATCTGTAGTAATGCATGAGGACCAATTTCACATAATTGATGGGAGCGGATGTTCACACACTTCTTAGCCTAGGGCATTTAGAAGGCAACCAAACATGAAAGAAAAGCTATTTGAAGTGTAGAAATGCCTGCCACAGGTGATTCATAAAGCCTTTAATGAGCCAAATTTCTTTTTGCAGTTACTTTACCAAATACCTGGAATGGTTTGTTTTTAGAAGACTTCATATTGATGTGTTGACTGAATGTCTAGATACACTGGCTGGAGGGTCTAACTATAATTTTCCCTCTACCACTGAGGTCTTAGAACATTATCCTGTGATTTTTTTTTTTTTTTTTTTTTGTCTAGCTCTGCTCTTAACTCAGGTAATCTGAGTAAATAAATTGGAAGGTCTTTTACAACTTGAAAACTATGCGATTAATCTGTTCTTGTAGAGCAGTGAAAAGTATTTCCTAGCTGGTACGTTCCTTGCAGACATGTCACATCACCTTGACACAATCGATAATCTCTTCCTCAATGGAAGCTCAGCATCTTCATGTGAAGACTTATTGATATAATTCCTTTTCTAAGATCTCCAGGATTCAAGAATGAAAGGTTCTCTACACATGTTTTCATTATAAGGAAGAGCTTCTTAAGCCTTATAGGATTTTAAAAATTAGTAGAAGTTTAAGCCAGACAACAAAAATATAAAGAAAATAAACAAAATTCAGTCCAATTTCATCACTGCAGCTCAGCCATGAGGGCTTATCTTTCTTGTTCAAACAAAACCCATAGCACTGAGAACAGTGCTTACCACAGGTAGGGTCTTAATGCTATTTGGTAATAGAGAGAATGAATTATAATTTTGATGTGTTTTCTTCCACCTCTTCCTCCCCATGAATATTTTTTTTCATGGTATATTCATGATGTCTAAGTTGGCTTTTGCACCTTGCTTTTTCTGTTTACTTGCTTTTATATAAAACATGTGCCTTTGGGGCACAGAATCCTCTTAATTATTATTTGCAATGACTGACTACCATAGGAAATACGCTCTAACATGGCTGCCTAAAAGTTCAACGTGTTGCTTAAGGAACTAGTATTTTTTTTTCTTGTAAAGCATTTTTTTATAATAAATTTATTTTTTATTGGTGTTCAATTTGCCAACATACAGAATAACACCCAGTGCTCATCCCACCAAGTGCCCCCCTCAGTGCCCATCACCCATTCACTCCCACCCCCCGCCCTCCCCCCCTTCCACCACCCCTAGTTCGTTTCCCAGAGTTAGGAGTCTTTATATTCTGTCTCCCTTTCTGATATTTCCCACACATTTCCTCTCCCTTCCCTTATATTCCCTTTCACTATTATTTATATTCCCCAAATGAATGAGAACATATAATGTTTGAAGGAACTAGTATTTTCTTCTCCCTACAAGTGCTTACACATAGGCTGGACAGTCAACCATCAGTATGAGTTGAGTTAGAGATGCATTGCTCTAAAATCATTTCTCAGTATATGACTTATGAACCTCAAGGACCAGCCACTTTGCAAAGCTAATGGGCTTTCATAAAATATTACTGTCATGAATCAAAACTTTTCAAGGAGCCACTCCTCCCAGTCATACACCGTATCTGTTATGCTCATTACTATCTAAGTTTGTAACGTAAATTTGAAAAATAATGGAACTCTACTTCCTTGGAAATAGCCATTAATTCAAAATGTCCTTTCAATAAGGACAACTCAACAAGTAACAAGCAAGTTCCTGTGTACTGGGTACATTTTGAAATGGTTAAACCTTAGTCATTGATCTCACAGAATTCAGTTGGCAATTACTAACACTGTACGAAGCACTGGGCACAGAAGGAAAAAAAAAACCCTCCTATGTTCTAGTGGAATTCAGAAATGGGGATGGGGGAAGCTCTGGGGACTGACATATAGCAGATAACAAGAAGAAAGTGAGATAAATGCTACAGAAGAGCCATATAGAAGGACCTGTCATGGCACCTGACAGAGCAAGGTTAATTTTGCATAATGGAGTGGTATTTGAGGTCAAAAGGCTAAGGTACATCGATTGACAGCTTTTACAAGGAATAAAGAATTAAATGTTTCAGAAGAGGACAGAGGAAATGTGGGAATTCGTTCATAAGGAGGAGAGAGGTTTTTCCTGCTAAGAGGTGGTGGAAGAGGAGTCCTGTAGGACAGAGCATCCAACCATACCTTGACAAGAGGGTGTGAGAATGGAGAAAGGGTTCTACTGTGTTAGAATAATCCAGCAACTTTTATCTGTGGTCAGATCCCTAGGACATAGTGCTTGCCTTTTGTTTCATGGTTTCATTTTTTATTGTTTTATGATATTTTAATAACCAGAGTACGATTCACAGCACCACCAGTGCCCTTGGCAGTTCTAGCAGTGAATGTGTAAGCCACACTGGCTCACCTCCAGCAAAATTCTCTTCCCCTGGGAGCCAGGTCAGCTGACATGGCATTAGTACTGAGACAGTGCCCAGGGCTTCTCACTGTTACTGGTCTGTCTGCCCTCCACTCACTTTGTCTAAGTATCTCTGGTAGAGAATATGCCCTGGCACCTGGCATTTCTGCCCATTTAGGGCATTACCCATCCCACATCAAGGTGGAGAGCAGATGGCTATTTAGAATTTAGAAGGGCTATAGTATTAAGAGCAAAAGGCCTTTTTTCTTCTCTGAGAGGGAAGAGGTAAACCATGGAGGAAAAAGAGAAGCTTCTCAGCAATGAAAGAACATTTATCTTCATGAAGTTGCCACAGATGGCTGTGGCAGGCAGTGCTCTTAGAAGTGCACTGCGAATGCCTGTGACACACTGGTGAGAGCACAGAGAGCTGTAGCACATAGTGGTTTCCACAGATCTGGTTTGTGCCAGGCCAAACCCTAGATTTGGAAATAAAAAAATGTAGGTCCTTGTCTTCTGATTCCAGATGATATCAGATACTAATGATAACAATTAATAATGGCAAATGTGTATGGCATTTTCTATGTGCCAGGATCTGTTGTGTCTTTATATACATTAATTCTTTTACTCCATTGAATCTTTGTGACAACTCTATGAGGTACAGACTGTAAACCCCATTTTAGAGATGATCCATGAAAATAAAGTCTGTACAGGATAAAAGTTGTTTTTTTTTTTTTTTTCATCTGAAGGAGAAAGTTTAATAGTCTTAGTAAACCTCCTATGATTTGCATGGAGATCTGATTTGTGAAGCCATTTAGGAAACTGCCATACATTCATGAGGGAGTCCCATTACACCATAGTTTCTCCCACATTTTCTTTCTTAATTTGTACTGGGCACTTGCAAGGTAAATGACATGAAGCTATCACTATGATGGAAATAGATAAAAAAGGACCCAGCCCCTCCCTCAAATACTTACCACCCACTGGGGTTGGTAAGAGACTCAGGTGAATGACTCCAAAATAAAGAAGGTGGGATAAGTGTCAGGAGAATGATTCAAATAAGATTATATAATAACATGTTATCTGCAAATAAATAATTTTACTTGTCCCCTTCCAAGTTGGGTGCATTTTTTTTTTCTTTTTCTTGCTTAATTGCTCAGGCTAGGACTTTTAGTGTTATGGTAAATAGAAGTAGCAAGAGTGAGTATCCTTGCCTTGTTCCAGATCTTGAAGGAAAAGTTTTCAGTTTTTCACCATTGAACATGACATTAGCTGTAGGCTTTTCATATATGGGCTTTATTGCATTAAATTTCTTCCATAGTTATTTATTGAGAAATTTATTGATCATGAAGAGTGTTGAATTTTGTCCAATACTTTTGGTACCTATTGAGATATCATGTAATTTTTATCCTTCCTTCTGTTTATGTATTGTATCAGATTGATTAATTTGTGTATGTTGAACCATCCTTGCATTCCAGGAATAAATCTTTCTTGGTCGAGGTGTATGATCCTTTTAATGTACTACTGAATTAGGTTTGCTGGTATCTTATTCAGGACTTTTGCATCTACATTCATCAGGGATATTGGTATGTAGTCTCCCTGTGGTATTTTTATCCAGCTTAATGATTAGGTTGATGCTTACCACTCAAAATAACTTTTGAAGTGTTCCTTTTTCTTCTATTTTTTGGAAAAGTTTAAGGATTGGTATTAATTCTTTTTTAAATGTTTGGTATAATTCACCTGTGAAGCCATCTGGTCTTGGGCATTTTTCTTTTTTGGAAGTATTTTAATTACTGATCCAGACTCCTTATTTGTTATTGGTCTGTTTAGACTTTCTATTTCTTCTTGATTCAGTCTTGGTAGGTTGAATATTTCTAGAAACGTATTAATTTCTTTTATTATATTATCCAATTGATTGGCATATGATCATAATGGTCTCTTAAGATCTTTTCTATTCATCCAGCATTGGTTTTAATATCTCCTCTTCTATTTCTGATTTTATCTATTTGAGTCTTCTCCCTTTTTTTTTTCTCAGTTTAGCTAAGGTTATTTATCTTTTCAGAAAAGTAGCTCCTAGTTTCATAAGTTTTTTCTACTGTTTTTATTCTCTATTGCATTTATTTTTGCTCTCATCTTCTTTCATTATTTCATTCCTTCTGCTAATTTTGGGCTTAGTTTGTTCTTTTCTTTCTGGTTCCTTGAGGCAGCCAATATGGAAAACAGTATGGTGGTTCCTAAATATATTAAAAATAGAACTACCATATGATTCAGCAATCCTACTGGGTATATATCCAAAGGAATTGAAATCAGAATCTTGAAGAGATATTTGCATTCCCATGTTCACTGCAGCATTTTTTTTTTTTCACAAAACCAGGACATGGAAACAGCCTAATGTCCATTGGTGAGTGAATAGATAAGAAAAACGTGGTACATATATACAATGGACAATTATTTTGACCATAACAAAAGAAATCCTGCTATTTGTGACAACATGGCTGGCCCCAAAGGATATTATGCTAAGTGAAGAAAGAGATACAGAGGACAAATACTACATGAAACACTTACATAAGGAATTGAAAACAGTCAAGCTCACAGAAGCAGAGAGTAGAGCGGTGGTTTCCAGGGGCAGAGGGAAACAAATGGGGGGGATGTTAATGAAAGGTTACAGAGTTCCAATTCTTTTTTTTTTTTTTTTTTTCAGAGTTCCAATTCTTTATAAAAGATAAGACCAAGGGGGTGCCTGGGTAGCTCAGTCAGACAAGCATCTGACTCTTGATTTTGGCTCAGGTCATGATCTTAGGATTGTAAGATTGAGTCCCAAGTCAGGCTCCACAGTGGGTGTGGACCCTGCTTAAGATTCTCTCTCTCCTTCTCCCTTTACCCTCTCTCCTCCATCTTAAAAAAGAAAAAAAGAGATAAGTCGTAGAGACCTACAGCTAATAAATCTGCATTGTATACTTAAAAATACACTAAAAGTTAAGTGTTCTTATCATGAACAAGTAAATGAATAAATAATATAGTGGGAAGTTGTTGGAGGTGATGGATATGTTTATGGCATAGGTTGTGATGTACACCTATCCAAACTCATCAAGTTGTATACATTACATATGTATAGCTTTTTGTATATTAATCATATCTAAATAGGTGGTTAAAAAAAGATACAGGAATTAAGAACTTGGTTCTTGATCATGGGCAAGGAAGAGATTCAGCAAAGGCCCTATAGGGGAAATTATATCAAAACTGGACTCTAAGGGTAAGTAAGTCTGTGCTGTTCTGTCTCCTTCCTAATACTGACCTCCTACTGGGTATACCATGAATTCTTCATTTTATCTTTTGTTTGTTTGTATTTTACATTAACCTAGGGATGCGTTTGGAGCCTTAAATGGAAATAGTTCTGCTAGTTTTGTGTGGTCATCCCAAACGGACTTAAGCCACACAGGCTTCCAGGGAGTCCATTATCTGTTTATGAACAACAGGCAATCAGGCCAATGAACCATGTTATTGTCATTCTATTTGTGTCTCTCAAGTCATTTTTCATCTCAACTAATCAGAAGATAAAGTCGATACTGCTCCACCTTCCGCCTCCATCCTCATTTCAGTTCCCTGTGGTTTCATGCTGGCTTGGGTTGTTTGAAATCTGGTATAAAACACCCGAGAAGAGCTATAATTTTCAAATTTGCCTGTGGGTAATGTGCGTAGTAAATGTAAAGTACTAGCAATTTGGTTGTTTGAGATGTGACAATTTTTTTACATCAATATGCAGGGTCTGAGGCAGGCACAAGTTTCCAGAAGAAACATGTTTTACTGGTGGCCAGACACAAGCTTACCCAAATAAGTAAGGGAAGAGGTGAGGCAGGAAAGCAAAGGACTGATGTGGAACTTGAGTCTCCTCAATGTTTACCCTGTGGAAGTTTGAAAACAAGGCCCAGGGAGAGAGGGCCTCTAGGGGAACCACTGGCTACTTACCTTCCAAGAGTCCTAAAAGGAGGTGCTCCTTCCATTAGAGAATTGGCCATGGTCTAGTATCTGACCCTCAATGCTATAGGCTTAGACCTGATTTTACAAGCATCCAGAGGTGTATTCTTCTCCTAGGGCAGACCTAGACTAACCAAGATCATGAGACTGATGTATAAAATCATAGATTCCCCTTTTTATTAGAGCAGGGAGGGGCAGGGGGCAAGAGAGAGAGATGATCCTAAGGAGGATCCACACCCAGCATGGAGCCCAACATGGGTCTCCATCTCACAACCCTGAGATCAAGGCCTGAGCTAAAATCAAGAGTTCAGTGCTCAACGAACTGATCCACCCAGACACCTCTAAATTAATAGATTAGATTCTTAGTAAAAGGAATCTCATGCATCAAATGGTAATAGCATCAGTCTCCCCATCTCACAAAACAAAAGTTCCAGGTCTAGGTTCCAATGGCTTTCTCTTTCCAAGGTACTGCTTGGATGGGTACCAACAGTTCTCTCTGTGATGCTTTTTATTGATACATTTCTAACCAGCCATCTCTTTGCTCTTATTCTTTTTTTTTTTAATTTTTTATTGGAGTTCAATTTGCCAACGTATAGCATAACACTCAGTGCTCATCCCGCCAAGGGCCCCCCTCAGTGCCCATCACCTAGTCACCCCAATCTCCCGCCCACTTCCCCTTCCACTGCCCCTTGTTCATTTCCCAGAGTTAGGAGTCTCTCATGTTTTGTCACCCTCACTGATATTTTCACTCATTTTCTCTCCTTTCCCTTTATTCCCTTTCACTAATTTTTATATTCTCCAAATGAATGAGATCATATAATGTTTGTCCTTTTCTGATTGACTTATTTCACTCAGCACAATACCCTCCAGGTCCCTCCACGTCAAAGCAAATAGTGAGTATCTGTCATTTCTAATGGCTGAGTAATATTCCATTGTATACATAGACCACAGCTTCTTTATCCTTAATGTAGTCCTGTTACTGCAATGGTTGCCCATGGAGAATGAACACTAAGTTCTAAAAACAACCCCAATCTCTGATGGCTTGGCCTGCTCAATGCTTGTTGGGTGAAAAATTCTGCTTTGTGGACTTTAGAGAAGCCTTGTCCCTTGGCTTTCTGGTTATCCTGCCTGTCAGATACTGCCAGTGGGCTCACTGGGGCAGAGTTTAGTACTGGGAAGGAAACCAAGGGTCCAGACTCTGGCCCTACATTTCCTGGTTGGCTTGGTTACAATGTGCTATGTGACTAAATAACTCTTAAGAAGTTAGTGGCTCTGAAACTGAATTTTTGCTTTAGCAACGAGGAAGCTCAGAACCATATTTGTGGCTTCTGTCAACAGTGTAAGATTACGTGGTATCCATTAACTGCTGATCTGAGGATTCCTTGCTTTTGTTTTGTTTTTTTTGTTCCATTCCTAAAGTCTGTTCAACAATTCTTTTATACTTTTGTATTTTTGTATGCTCTGCCTCATTCTATAAAGGGAACTCAGAGCTAGAAAATCTCAATGTGACTGCTGATAATAAATTTCTATATATGAAAGAGAAATAGCTGTAAATTTCTTGGAACACTTGAGAAAAAAAGTGCACAATTTTGTGCAGTTCTTTGAACTCCTCAGATTTAAAAAATGTGATTTTATAGTCCTATCTGAGTGGAATTGTCTTATCTGCTAGATTTAACCAGATTCAGATAAGTATGTGGGAGACAAATGGTGAAGACAGATGGGAGAGGGGAGAACTTAATGCACTCAGGGAAGATTTTGTGCACATGGGGAGGATTTCATGTACTCAGGGAAGATTTTGTGCACACAGAGAGGACTTTGTGCACATGGGGAAGATTTCATGCACATAGAGAGGATTTTGTGCACATGAAGAGGACTTAATGTGTACAGGGAAAACTTCATACTCATGGGGAGGTATCTTCTGAGTTAGGTTGCTCATTCTCTGTGCACATTTGTGGATGTTACCTAGGTAATGTGGGAGTGTGTCGGTAGGTGAAAGAGTTCCAACAGCCTCAGAGAATCTAATTGAATATGAAGCCCCAGGGCAGATCTTCACAGTAACCTCATTTCTAATCACTGGGAATTTGGGAGGTGTATAGCCCACTTGACCCTTTGTGTTGGGACCACATCCTAGCCTATTTTCTCATTGTAAAGATGAAAAAACTGAGGTCTGGGATGTGACTTTCTCAAGAGCACCATCACTTAGTGATAAGTCATGTGGAGTCCTGATTACTGGTCTCCCAGCAAGCTCTTTTTCCTCATGTCCATACCTAACACATCTCCCACCTATGTCCCATTTACTCCTTGTTTAATCATATCTTATGAATACACCACTATCCTCCACTTTCTTTACTTCCAGCTACTCAAGGAGAGACCTTGATGCTAGAAATTTTACCACAACCCTGAGATCAAGGTCTGAGCTAAAATCAAGTTAAGTGGGGATCCCTGGGTGGTGCAGTGGTTTGGCACCTGCCTTTGGCCCAGGGCGCGATCCTGGAGACCCGGGATCAAATCCCACGTCGGGCTCCCGGTGCATGGAGCCTGCTTATGTCTCTGCCTCTCTCTCTCTCTCTCTCTCTCTGTGACTATCATAAACAAATTAAAAAAGAAAGAAAAAAAATCAAGTGTTTCAGTTAAGGAATGAATTCAACTGCAAAAAAAGATAAAAACAAATAAAAGTGTCATAAAAAACATACAGAGATCTACTTTTCTATTAAATGATGAAAAATATAGAGGTGGGTGGTCCATTACTGGTATATCATTTGTAAATGTCAATGATGGCTGTAGGTCCTTGTGTGCTGCTCAGACATCATGTGTGTGTGTGTGTGTGTGTGTGTGTGTGTGTGTGTGTGTGTGTGAATCTTCCTGGTTTCAAGGTAGCTGCTGGGGCACCAGCCATCACAATCTTGTTTGAATCAGATAGATGGAAAAGGGAAAGGGGAAAGGGACACAATAGCATGTGTCAGCTAATTCAGACTTCTTTAAAGAGCTCTCTAAGACCAACCCCCTCCAAGTGACCATGTCACATAACCACCCTAGTTGTAAGGGATACTAGGGAATGTAGTTTTTAGTTGAGTGTTTTGCTGACCTGAACAAAATTAGGCCACTTAGAGAGTAGGAGGGTAGAGTGGATATTGGGTAAAGAAATTTTATGCCCTGCCATTTTTGTGATTAGGGATAAATTAATTAATCTGAGTCCACTCAACTATAAAATGGAAATAATAGGAGGTTAAGTGAACAAAGTACTTAGCAAAGTAGCTATCACATAGTGTGCAAGAATATAGAACATTCATAATATAGGACAATATTGACAAGATTGATAGGATATAAAAATCCCCTACTATCAGTGGGGTGGCTGAGAACTATTTTGGGGAGAAGGAAAGAAGTTATAAATTTGGAAGTGAGATACTTGGCTTCCTTTTTTAGTCAGCATGTTGGGAGTGCTGGGTGATGAACTTTCAGAGGTGTCTGGAAGCTTTTGTTCTCCAGGTGACATAGAGGACTTGAGACGTTAGGGAACTTGAGAGAGTTAAGGTGGGTACTCTGCTTGCCATCAACCCTTCCTAATGGACTTTTCTCTGACCCATCAGGCTGGGCTAAGTACCCCACTAGAAAATTCTCTTTACATGTCTGCACTCCCTGGTTATAAGCAATTGAGGATAAGGCTGTGTGTTAGTCCCTTTCATCTTCCAAGGGCTCAGCACAATACCAGGGGCATGGTAGGGAGTCAGTAAATGTGTACTGCATTGGAGGCAGCTGTTCTCAGCTGACTCCTTTTAATATTTTCCTCGGCCAAGCCAAAGCACAAAGTCCCCATCCTAGCAGGCCTTTTGGCAGGGGGGGGGGGGTCCTCTGAAAAGTGAGATAGTTAAGGTTTCTTTACATTTCACTCTGGTGAAATGGTGTTGGTTCCTTTTGAGAGCTGGGAGGGGGAATGTGGTTCATGCCTCTTGCCTAGCTTCTGATGGTTTGCTGGCAACATTTGGTGTTCCTTGGCTTGTAGCAGCACATTCTATTCTCCTTGTAGACATGTCTGTCTCTGTGTCTAAATGTCCCCTTAGTATAAAGATCATACTCATATTTGAATAGGGCCCACCTCAGTGACTTACTTTAACTCAGTGCCTCTGTAAAGACCCTATCTCTAAGTAAGGTGACATTCTGAGTTAGGAGAGATTAGGACTTTGACATGTGGATTTTGTGGGGGACACAATTCAATCCATAATTCTGGGGAATAGTAAAAGGTCCATAAATGAATAAGTATTTTACCTGTGGTCTGAAGAGTTTTACCTCCATTTAATTCCTGGTGAATTTAGCTACAGTCTCATTTTCTTATTCCAGTTTCAGCACTTTGTAACTCTTGATTTGCTTAACTTTTCTGAGTGTTTGTTTTCTCCTGAGTAAAATGGGACAATTAAAGACTTTCTTATAAGGTTGTTGAGAATATTAAATGAGATGGCATATATTAAATGCCATATAGAGTGCTTGGCACATTGCAAGTGCCTCAATAAATGGCCATTCCCTTTCTTCATAGAAATGTTAGATAAAGTTGGGACATCAGGCAGGGGATAGCTACTGGGCACTAGGTTTCATAAAAGAGTTATATCAATTTGTCTGGTTCAATCATTTTTGTGAAGAGCTATTTAAGTTTGAAGCTTTGGAAATGGAAAGCGAGCTGTCAGAAAGCTTTTTGCATTGACAGGAGACAAGCCAGTGTTGATAATCCATCATCTTAAATTGCCTACCTTTGATCATGCTCCGCTGTTTTTTTCTGACGATTTTACCCATAATGACTTCTATTAACTTTCGATGTGCCTTTTTAAAAAGAAATGATTTATAAATAAAAATATCCTCCCAGACTCTGTTTGTGACCTTGAAAACTATGTGAGATTTGATTTATTTTTCTAGTACTTTGCACTTTAGCAACACATGTTCATAACATATTAAAAAGTGAAGCTTAGTTCACCCCTACCATGGTGAGATGGAAGCGAACTTGAAATCCTATAATTCAATCTCCTTACTTTTCAGATGAGGAAACAGGGGAACAGAGAAGCAGGGGGACTGTCCTGCTGTTACCCAATGAGGCAGCAAGGCAAAGCCTAGACTAGAACCTGGGTGTTCTGCTTCCCAGTCTTTGTAACTTCTGTTAGTTTATAGTCTAGTCTGATTAGTGTTTTAGGCAAGTCACTTCCACTCTCTGGGTTTAATCCCATGTATGCGCCATACTCCTTAGAAGAGCAGAGCTTCCCTCCTCTCCCTATCAGACCACCATTCTAGCATTCAACACCTATGGCCATAGGCAGTACCAAGAGGTAGAGCATTCACCCCGCTGACGGGGGCAAAGTGAAACTGAGTGATGACCTTTAATACCTGGCAGAAATCAGTGACTCTAGGAGGGGATGTTCACTGTGATAAACGTTCACAGAGTTAAGAGGGAAAAAATCCTGTCTTAAATACTGTTTAGACTGTGGTAAATTGGAATCCTATTCTATCTTGCCAAGTGACCTCGGCTGAATGAATGAAGTTAAGCCAAATTAAGACAGGTTAGTCTTGATCATTTCACTGATAGTAATAATGCAAAGACCTAGGTTGGGAGATTGCTTTGAGGATTGAATTAGATAATGTAGGTAAAATCCCTACACAAAGCCTAGTCCATGCTAAATATTACATATAGTGATCGTAGTAGTAGCATATTAGTAACAATACTTTAAGTGAGAAAGAAATAGCTCACTGGTTCTTAACCTGTTCTAGATCTACTGGAAGTGACTGCCTTACCCAAATACACATACACAGACAAGTGTGTAAGAGGTTTGAGGGGATTATAATATTCTTGAAACTCCTACATGGGCCTTAGGGGGTCCATGAATTCCTGATTAAAAAAACCCCTGGGGAATATCTCTATAAGGTTTCTTCCTGTTTTATCAGTGATTCAGTAAAATTTCCTAAGGTTACCTGACAACTAGTGAAGTACAATATACATGTTTCATAAACCAACTGAATCATAATGCTGCAAGAAAAAGACTCTCTGGCAGTGGCCTGAAATAGAGTAGGACTAGGAACTTTGATGGGAGAAATAATAAGTCTCAAATTCTACATCAACTTAGAATCCAATTAGCAGTTATTAAAAAATAAAAAATAAAGCATCTAATTATAATTCTACAAAATGAGAAAATGCTAAATGTGACATGCTAATAGTTTTTAGAATCTGAAACTCAGAGAAGGGGTGTCTCTTGGCCTTCTGGCCAGGCTGACCTTGACCATTGGGACTGCATTCACACAGGGACAGGGCTGCTAGGAGCTGCTCGATCACCTTTGCAAATAACATGCTAAGTTATTTTATTCCCCAAAGTGCCCTTTGAGTATCAATGTGTGGTTGTCTCATTTGTCTCTTTCTATTTTTTTTTTAAAGATTTTGCTTATTCATTAGAGACACACAGAGAGAGAAGGAAAGAGAGAGAGAGAGAGAGAGAGAGAAGCAGAGACACAGGCAGAGGGAGGAGCAGGCTCCATGCAGGGAGCCTGATGTGGGACTCAATCCCAGGACTCCAGGATCATACCCTTGGGCGAAGGCAGGAGCTGAGCCATCCAGGGATCCCAATTTGTCTCTTTCTTAGGTCGTTCAACAAACTCTGCTCTGAGGCTTCATGGTTCCAATCTGAAGATGACATCCCTGGACGCTTTTGTTCAAGCCACAAACATTTACTGAGCCCCTCTATATGCAGTGCTTTGTGGTAAGCTATTCTATGAGAGATCTTTCTAATTTGCTTTTAATGTGGATTGGTGTTTCTCTCTTATACTCTTTCTGGTTATACTTTCTGGCACGTTCTTTCTGGTTATACTTTCACTCAAATTATTTTATTCACAACTCCCTGAAAGACTATAAGGGATGACTGACAGGGATTTTTGCTCCTTTCTTTTTTTTTTTTTTTTTTTACAAAATATATCTTGCTCTACATCATAGCAGGAACAAAGTTTATGTCCATGGATTTTGAAACTGGCCACTTTCTATTGTGTAGAATTGCCATTTACTTGCCTGGTTTACTATAAGAGAAACCTTATATATATAGCTGACTGTAACACAAGGCAATAAAAGGGAATGGTGGGGGGTTCAAGAGGTGAAGGAGATCTCTTTCCACTGGCCAAGGGGAAGGATCAGGTGAGTCTTTGGGGAGGGGAGTTGATTGGCTTTTTCCCTTGATCTCCCCAGTAGACTGGAAAAAAAAATGAGGAACCAATATTTTGGTTCCAACCTCAGGAATATACATAGTTGATCCATATCGATACAATATATGCAATATTAATGTTATTTTTTTCTACTAATTTTCTGATGAAGTGCTTTATTCACTTATGGAAGAAAAATATGCTGGACCTGACTCTCAGTCACCACTACCGCTACCATGAAGTAGTGAATTTTGTGATCATTTCATAATTTCTGTTTAGTTTAATTATAGCACTGTATCTGTATTAGTTTCCTGGAGCTGCAATGACAAAGTGCCACAACTTATTGTCTCATAGTTCTGGAGGCAAGAAGTCTGAAATCCAGGTATATTAGCAGAATTGGTTCCTTCTGGAAGCCTAAGAAAGAACAATTTCCCTGCAGCTCTTGTAGCTCTGGTGGTTGCCAGCAGTCCTTGGCCTTTGTCGGTTTGTGGTTGCTCCACTCCCATCTCTGTGTTCTTCATGCTGCCTTCCCCCTGTGCCTCGTGTTTCGAATATTCCCCTCCCTTATCTTCTAGAGACACCTCTAGTTGGATTTATGGCTCACTCTAAATCCAGGATCATCTCATCCTGAGATCCTTTACTCAATTACATCTACAAGGATTCTATTTCCAAATAAGGTCATATTCACGGTACAGGAGTTAGAGTTGGTGACACTATTCCACCCACTACAGTGTCCAAATAAGACCTTGCTCCTTATCTTTGCTTTCCAATGAGTGTATGTATTGCTTGTAGCAGTGCACTCATTTCAAAGAGGGTGAGAGTCCATATAAATGAAAAAAAAAGTATCTTTGTTGAGTAAACAAGGAGGGTGATGAGAAACATATAATGAGAGCTACATACATGACAGTGGTAGAAAGGATTCTCCTGTGGGTCCATCCCTTGGCTATAGAGTGCTCTGAACGCCCAGAAGAGTGGTGTGATTACAAGTGTCTAGATATTACCTATAAAGCAAAAACTCAGGATTATTCTCATATCAAGTACCTGGACTTATTTCACTTAAGTGTTAGATGAAAGATTTCTTTGTGCCAATCACTATGTACTTCAGACAATGTGTTTCTTCAAGCCTCAATTTTCCAAAGAGAACAGGGGCACTTGAATTATATTGGGTAATAGAGATCTCATGCAAGTGGGTTTTGCATAATGAGGAAGACAGGTAATGAGGGTATGATCTTGTTTGGGTGCTGGGAGAGCAGAGACTCAGACAATCCAGGTTTGATTGGGAGCACTTCATGTTATTGTACAGTTTGCTATAGATGTTTTCCTTGACCCAGAATATAAAAGGAAAAATTAAATTCAGCTAAACACTCTTTAGTGGTTCACATAATATGTAGGTTTCTGGATTGTTTATTACTTGCTTAGGGTGAAACAAAAAAGAAAGTCCAAAAACAATTTAGATTGGGATTATGGTTTCAATGTTTTTAAAGGATGAAAATGATGCCAAAGTTTCTTGGTTAAATAATAATTACTTATAATAAAACAAAATTTTGCTTCTCTTTTTTAGTCTGGTCTAGGAAGACAGATTTATTAAATGTTAGCCTCTCAGCTTTTAACTCCCTAAATCAACTCTTACATCACAAAGTACATATGGCAAGCCTAATGCTTTTTGAAGGTTTTCTTTAGTGTCACTTCTGGAAAACAGTTTATTTTCTTCACCTGAGGGCAATAGATTAAAAAATAGGTAGCAGCCATGAGACTTCACCAAACATCTTCTGTCTTCCCTTTAAGAGATGTTGAAGGTGCCTAACAGAGTCTGACATGTTTTCACTAAGTATGAAATATCAAAATGGCAAATCCTAACATTTACTTCATCCAAGGACACTTTCATACCTTATGCTTTACCTTGTCAGCATGAATTGATATCAAGCTGGGACAGGTCATGGCTGTCCCTATCATTCCCTATCATAGTTCAAAATGCTCAGATCAGCTTCTTAAATGTGTGGTATAATGTGTGAGGCCATGTGGCGTGATGGAAAGTAGACTAAGTCTCACAGGAAAAAACCTGGGTTCTCACCTAACTTTACCGTTTGCTAGTGATGCAAGCCTTGACAAATCAGTAGAACTCAACAGATATTTATTATGCACCTACCATGTGCCAGCCTTTGTGTAACAGAAGAGCAGAGAGAGAATATAGACACAGATTCCTCAGAATGATCAGATGTTGAGGCGTATGTATAAACAACTCCTGGTTGAGGTATATAGAGACTTATACTGAAAGACAGGACTAGACAAAAAGTTCTAGCAAGCAGAGGAGGGGGAAGTTGCTTAGGTTTGGGAGATCAGGTAAGGTTTAATGGAGGAGGTTGTCTCAGGAGCTAGAATTTAAACAGGGGATAGGATCTGGACATGGTGGATGGGGAAGGGGATATAGGCAGAGTGAATCATGTGACCAAGCCCAAGCCCACTGAGATGGTAAAGCTCTGTGAAGCCTGATGAAGTATCTGTTAACCTGGCACATGCAGTGGTATAGGTGGGTAGTAGAGTAGGTAGAGAAAGCTGGCGCTAAGAAGGTATTGAACTTGATAGAAAGAAGGGTTTAAAACATTAAGTCATCTGTTGGAGTTAATCTAGAGGGAAACAAGAAGACTAAAGAGGAGGAGGAGGAGGAAAGGGGAAGAAGGGGAAGGAGAAGCAGGAGAAGAAGGAGGGGAAGAAGGAAAAGGAGGGGAGGAGAGGGAGGAAAAGAGGAAAAAGAGGGGACATGGCAGGGAGAGTTGTTAGAGGGAAAGAGAAGAAAGAAAGGAAGACAGAAAGCTAGATAACTTGGGGCATGCATATGTCCCTGTTCAGCACCTCTGCAAAGTCAATAAACAAAGGATAAAATGTCCTTTAGGAGGATTAGAACCTGTCACAGAAACAATCTGATTCAGAGGCCTGGTGGGTCCTACAGTCCTGGAATTTCTGCCCAAGTTCCTCTGACAGCTTTATGACAGACAAAATATATTTATTCATGTGTAAATCTGTCCAGAGTCTGTGTAGACTTTTCCCTATACTATGACAGATAAGCAAAGCATAAAAATGGCGTTAATAACATTGATCTAAGATTCGGTGGTTTACAGTCCCTGGAGATCCATTGCTTAGTAAAGTAGGTATTAATATCATCCCATTTTATAACTAAATAACTAAGGAAATGAAACAGATGGAGAAGGAAGTCAAGTTCATGTCTCCTTTTGAGACTCAGTAGTTAATTGTACCAAAAGTTACCTAATTTTGATCATCACGGTGCTTCAAAATTGGGACAATGTTGGGTACTTAAGTATAAGTCTTTAACTCAATTCTTGAACAAATATTGATCTGACTTATAAAAGTCAGCACTATAAAGTACCACTTTCTTTTGGCTCACAATACTGCATTTTTAAAGTAAAGGAGATGAACTTATTTTTTCAGTCTTCACTTTATTTTCTTTATATGGATTTAAGTCTGTGCCAGCATCAAGTCAAGTCATCATCTAGATTTTCATCCACATGTTATTAGATATTCAAATAAAATGAGCTTTTTTTTGTTTAAATATAGAATTAATACATACAAAGAATTTTAAAATATTCGAACAGTGTGGAAGAACAAAAATACAAAGTAAAATCATCCTCCACTTTATCATCAACTCCTCTCCAGAGACAGTCGCTGTCAGTATTCCCTTTTTTTAGTTTTATTAGTAATTATTATTATAACTTTATCTAACATACTTAGGGACCTACTTTTTGATGTCTTAACTCTAGACAGAGCTATTATTTCCTAGATATGATGTCTGAAGAGTTTATTCACTGACATTACTCCCTACTTTTCTTCCCTGTCCACTTTCTAATTTCTGTTAGCTTGATTATTATTTTTGGGTTTTCTATATATGTTGTCTTCATGAATAACTTAACCCTATTTTGTCACTTTAGACAGCTATACTCCACTACAAAGAAAATCACAATTTATCTCTCCTCTATAATTATTTTTATACTATCTAAAGTTATTACATTTACATTCTCTTCCATAATTAAAAAGATACCTTGTGATTATAAAATAGATGGATTATAAAAAATAAAATGAATGAACAGAATGTACAATATTATGATTACATAAATACTATTCAATATAAAACCAGAGAGTAAGGGATTTAATACAGAACCAGGGATGAAGTCACATAGAAGTAAATCTATGCCATGATTATATTTCAGGTTAAAGGAGAATCCTCCAAAGGCAGCCTCCCTTACTTGATTCTAGTCTGCTTTGCCATTCATTCTCTGCTGTCACTAATTCTGTCCTTTATCATATTTCTGTTCTATTTTGAGTTTTGTTTTTCAATCATAGTATGAAGGCAGTGAAATTCTTGAGTTTTTGCACATCCTGACGTGCCTTAACGTCTTTCCTTTTACATTTGCTTGAAGGTATGGGTATAAGAGGTCTGTGTTGAAATCCTTTTTTACCTGAAATTTGAAGAGTTTTCATCATCTCCTTATGCCCAAGAGGTGCTGATAGGAAATCTGTTATTACTAAGTCTTATTTCTTTGTAAGTGACCACTGCCCTATTGTTCTAACATCCAGATTTTCCTTTTGTTATTGGGATTACCAGCTTTGCCATGATGTCCTTATCATAGTGATATCTTTTTCCACTCTGCATTCAGCACCTCTGCATTCAGCACCTCTGTGGGAGTCAAGTCACTGATAGTAAGAGGTAGGTATTCCAGTGAACTGAACAGGGGATTGGAGTCAATTGCCCTGCATTCAAGTCTTGATTTTGACTCTTCTTTCCATTTTTAACTGTCTACAAAACCTTGCAAAATACTGTATCTTCACTCAAGTTCAATTTTTTTCTACCAAGACAAATTGATCCTAGTTTCAGCTCTGCTCTTTCCTGCCATGTCCATTATATTGCAGAATTATTGTTACTGTGAAATACTGGAAGTAAAATTGTTTTGCAAATTGCAGAACTGTAAATTAAGGTATACATTGTTATAATAGATGCAAACATGATGAAAAGTATATGGTGTTATAGAAATGTTGGGTTCTTGTTCTTTTTCCTGCACTTATCACGTATCATTTGGCCTGGATGTATTGATATTACTGTGGGGTCTTCATCACTCAAGGCAACTTGCAAAGCAAGCTTGTAAATTAGGAGAGTTGGTACCCGATATCTACCATTAACCTGTGTAGGACACCCTTCTTTCTCAGCAAATGTCAACTGATAAACAACCTGTCCCTTTATCCTTCTTAGAATAACTCCTCCCTGGGAAGTAGAAATGATGTACATCCTGACATACAGTGTAGCTCCAAAGTTCTTCCAGTAGTAAAATGGAGTAAGAAGAAATTGTTTAAATTACTGTTTGGGGGCATTAGCTTGAATGCTTCCAGGAACTCTATTCTCTCTGATTCAACACGTTTCTAAAGTTAAAACAAAATTTCGCTTTGTGAAGTATACTTCCAGGAAGTATTAAACAATGATGTAAACTGGAAAGGGAAAGAGTGAATTAGAATCACAGAATATCAGATTTAAGATATCAATATCACACACCTAACATAGCTACACACACACACACACACACACACACACACACACACACACACTTCCAGTCATAACCAAGGTCCTCATTTACAATTAAGGAAACTGAGACCCTGGCTAAAGCAGGAACTTGTCCAAGATCACATGAGTTGAATGGAAATAGATTACAAGACTCTTAACTCCATCCCACAGTTATTTTAGTCAAAGAATAAGATCTCCTAATAGTCTTTAAGTTTCTAACAGATTTCTTTAAAAATGGAAAGCAGAAAGCGTTCTTGCAACATGGATAATCTTGAGGCTATTGAATAGATGTGGTTTGGGGGCAGCACCTCAGAAGACTTTCTGTTACAGACCTTGTGTGGCGTGTGTTATAATACTGACACTCCCCCACCCCAAGTGTCTCATTATTTTCATGGGAGGTAGGAAATTTGGCTCCATCTCATAGATGCGAGGAACTAAAATTTAGGGAGGTAAACAAGTTCACACAACTTACAACATTTGCTTTTGATGAAGGGCAGAGACTGAACTTGAGCTTGAATCATAGGATTGCTTCTCAAAGTAGAGTTGAAAAGAGAATCTAGGAACCCTGGTTTCCTCAAGACTCAGTCTGCCCCACAGTTTCTCAACATGTACCATGATAAACAAAAGCAAAAGCCCCACTGTTAAAACAATCAATTCTTAGAATGATTCAAAGAAGTTTTAATGAGCTCAAATTTACTGTATCCTGGATTTCTGATTTTTCAAAAAAAGTTTTGCCTGGCATACGGATTCCTTTCACATGGTCTTTTTGGAATATTCACAGAGCTTGGGAGATTTAAAATTCCTTGAAAAAGAGATGAGCTTTGCCTTGGTGAAAACGTTTCTGCAACTGTACATTCAGCCCTCTGGTAGCAGAGAAGAGTGTCCAGGATGGACAGGGTCCTGAGACCAAAGTATGAGAAAAACCATGGAAGGAAATAAATATGCTCTGCTCAGAGCCTCCGGCCAGGAAAAAACTCATGAGGGTACTTGATAGCTGTGTTCAAATTCCCAAAGGACCATGAAGTGGAGGTCAGATTAGACTTGTATCATGTGTCTTCAAAGGGCTGCTCAGATGAAAATGAGAAGCCAACAGATGAAAATCAAAACAGTTTCCTAACAGCTGAGCTTTCTGAAGATGACATAGGAAATCTTTGGATGAAGTGAGCTCTGTTCTGGAAGGTCATATGACCACTCCTTAGCAGGGGATTCTGGAGAAGTTCTGATGGGTGTTGGAGTGGAACCATCAGGAAGTCCATTCTAGCACAGCTACTATATTCCTTGGTTTCAAGTCTCTTAAATCTCTACAGTTCAATATCACACACCCAACATAGTTACATACACACACACACACACACACACACACTTTCTTTATCTTCCTAATACCAATAATCACTTAAATTTATTGAGCATTTACTACATGCTAAACTATATACTCAGATCTTTATAAGCATATTTTCGTTTAATCCTCCTCAGTGTTCTATTGAAAAAGTACCATAAGTATGTACTCCATAGATAATGCATAAATATTATAGGGTAAGTAATATGCTCAAAATCCCATAGTTAGTTAATGGGGGAGCTAGGATTTCAATCTAGTTGTGCCTGACACTGAGATCCTAAACATTCTGCTATTCTGCTTCCTTCTCATGAAGACTAATACATTTGAAGAGCCAAAAATAATTTGCTTTGCACCCAAAATAACTGAGTAAAAGTTAGAGGGGTGCTGAAGATAAACTAGAATAATATTATGATTTCTCTGTCATGGATAACTGACAGCTGTGCTACATTTTGCCCAAGGAAGTAAAATTCTTTTATTAATGAAAGAGAAGAAGAGATTCACAGCCGCACAGGAGAAAAGCCTCCCAGTTTTTGTGGTTCTCTGTCAGTTTTAGGTGGAGGAAACTTCTTGATGTCAACCCAATTTATGGAGGTGCCCTTCACATTCCTGTACAGGTGCTGAGGTTAGAGAAGAGAGTGGGTAAGAGAGGGCAAAGTCAGTTTTCCCCAGGAAGAACTTGCTTAACTTTAGAGTCTTTGGAAGTTTAAATAATCAGAAATGTGTATGAGGGCATGAGTGTGTCTGCTCACATGGAGGATTTTCTGGTCATCTGAGGCTCTTCAGCACCTCCTTGAGGAGGAGCCAGATGGTAGTGCTTCAAGTCTGATTAGATGATTAAAAGATGAAACCAGAAAATGGAGAAACACTCCTACAACTCCTCCAGACAGAAAAATAACACATGGAACAATTCTCTGGGTGAGGTGGGAAGTTCAAGAGGCCCTTCTATCAGCTTGATGTTTACAGCTACCTTAAGATGATTCTTCACACTTTGGATTTTTCAAACAATTGGAGTTTACATTCCAAAAGAAGTTTCTAATTGCTTCTACTTCTCTAGTGAGGCAACTTTTCTGTGTAGGATTCTTGAGGCTTCTAGTGGTTTGTGATCCCACAAAGACTTGGGAGCATTGTGGAGATAGCCTCTACTAAGAAAAGCAGACATTTCTAAAACTTTCAAAAACAAAGTCCTGAAAGGCAATTAGAGTTTCAAGTGTCACTTTAAAAAATAATCTGGACTTTGTTTGAAAATAATAGATTGGTCACAGACATGCCTTATTTTGAGGACATGGAGCATGGAGGAGAAATCCACAGAAAAGAAGAGGTATTAGTTTGTTTGGGGAGGTCTGAAAGCAGCATAAGGACAATTACAACCTCTGGGTCTGTAGAATGGGTTGCTGTAGGAAGCCCGCCAAGCTGGGACCCCCTTCAAGAGTCTCAGCCCTGGGTGAGAAGCAGGAATAGATTGCTGGGGGTGAAAGCAAGATTAGTTGGAAGTCAGCTGGACCTCCAGTTCCCTTCTTTACTCCAGACCACAAGAAAATTATCTGTGCCCCATACTAGAGACCTGAGATTTGTTCCCTTGAAAGCCAAAATCATTTAATTCCTGAGTTGGAGACACCAGCACAGTGCAGGGCTACTATGAGAAGTGTGGCCCCAAAAAGGGATAAGGGGGAAATCCAAAAATTGAACCCAAGGATTCCCATCCAGCTATATAAGTCCGATCCCAGAGCTTCATGCTGGGGCCCAGCCTCAAGGTAGAATGTCTTCTTTTATGAGGAAACTGAAGGGATTTAGAGGAAAGACTTATAGTCTTCCTCTAATCATGCTTGGGAACTCTCCAGGAAAGACAAGGTTGATACCTCACTCCTCTACACCTGGCAGAAAATTATGAATGCATAGCTCAGGACACCAGACATCTGAAAAGGCTTCAAACATGAGTAAGAGAGAGATTACAACACACAAATAATAATAATAAACTAATTCAGAGGGCACAGAGGCAATAAAAGAGTAGAAGATCAAAATAGAATAGCTTATAATTAACATCTCCAGAGTTCTGAAACAAGAAGAGGAAGCATAAAAAGGAATACTCTTCAGACCAGAAAGAACTTTTGGAAATGAAAAAAATATGTCATATCTGGGGCAGCCCTGGTGGCGCAGCGGTTTAGCTCCGCCTGCAGCCTGGGGGTGTGATCCTGGGGACCCTGGATCAAGTCCCACATCAGGCTCCCTGCATGGAGCCTGCTTCTCCCTCTGCCTGTTCCTCTGCCCCTCTCTCTCTCTGTGTGTCTCTATGAATAAATAAATAAAATTTAAAAAAAGTCATATCTGAAATAAAACCTCAATAAAAGAATCAGAAGATGAAATCAAAAGAATTTATCAAAAATGAATAGCAACCACAAAGCCCCAAGAGATATAAAGAATAGGAAATAATAGATAAGGAAATTAGAAAAAAAGTATAGTCTCATATGACTATTGGGAGTTCTAGAAAATGAACAGGAAAAAAGAAGGGGAGGAAATGATGAAGGATAGAATTCACAACTGAAAGCTAGTACTTTTCAGATTGAAAGGTATCACCAAAGGCTCAGTTCAGTGAATTAAAGATCCTTGCCAATACACATCATCTGGAATTTTGAAATGCCAAGGAAAAATAAAAACTGCTAAAGAAACTGAACTACACAGGCCTGGGAGTCAGCATGGGAGTGGCCTTCCCAAATAGGACACCAGAAGTGTAAAGGCAATAGTGTTAATGCTTTAAAAATTCTGAAGGATTGGGGACACCTGGGTGACTCAGTGGTTGAGCATTTGCCTTGGGCCCAGGGCATGATCCTGGAGTGCTGGGATCAAGTCCCACATCGGACTCCCTGAACAGAGCCTGCTTCTCCCTCTGCCTGTGTCTCTGCTTCAATCTCTCTCTCTCTCTTTCTGTCTCTCTCTCTTTCTGTCTCATGAATAAATAAATTTTTTAGAAAATTTCTGAAGGAAAATTATTTTCAACTATGACTTCTATCCTCAACCAGGATAAGCAAACTGCTGCTTTTGCTGCTGCAAAGCTGCTCCACCTTCCTTCCTATCCCTCCAAACTAAGTGGCTGAGATAAGAGAAGAATCTATTTCTGTGTCCAGTAACAGGGCAGGTGTAGGTGGGTGATCCAGGAAGACAGTTCAGCTCCACATGGACACTCAGTGTGTGCAGGAGGGAGCAGTTCCCTTTACCTGTTACTCTCCCTTCTCCAAAAGGCTGATCTAGTCCACACATTCAAAGGTATCATCACCACCTTGTCCAAGCTCTGCCCAAGAAGAAGAGAAAGGGAGCTTCCATTCTAGAGAAAGGATAGGATGTAGATGTTGCATACACTAACCCTGTTTACAGCCCCTGGACATGATCCAGTCCATGGTCACACCAAGCTGTAAGGCAGGCTAAGAAATACAGACTCTAGTTAGGTAGATGCATATCCAGCTAAAACTATGGAGAATCTATTTCTAATGGTAGGAATGGATACAGGGAAAATTTCTAATGGGAAGAATGGATATAGGGAAAATGGATATAGGATATAGGGAAAATCTATCATACCACTTGATCCACCAATGAAAAATGAGGTAGGTAAAGATACTTCCAGACATGTTTCAGATGTTGAAAAAGATATATAGTTAGATGTGTAGAGGTTGCTAGAGCATTTTGTGAAAATTAATGGGACTTACATTGAAAATAGGCAAAAGGAAAATAGGGCAATTATTAACTTTGGAAAAATTGAAATGAAGATGCATGATTGTAGCATGTGATTGGCTCAAACATGCTCAGTAACAAGCAATATTTGCATTGTTACAGTAATGTAAACATTGGCTATTAATTTAATTAAGATTTTTGCCATGACTATTTTAGGGGATTGGAAAGAGAGGAAAAATAGGCCTTGTGTGAGAACAGTAACTCTTCATCTTTTACATTGGAAATCAACAGAAAATGTCTAAAATTGACAAATCAAGAAACATATGCACACTATTAAAAATAGGGTTGTAAATGCTAAGTAACCACATATAAGAGGTAAGTATGTGGACATGGCACGTTGGAATAAGCAGAGTAAGACACTTCTATCTTCATGGCTCTTTGGTAATATTTGACTTAATCAGAAGCATGTGTTAATTTTAAAATTTAAAAAAAATGAAAAAGTAATTCCAGTTAAAGAGAATTAAAGGATTTTTGAGTAAAATGAAACTTAGAAGTCATATTGTCCAACATTTGATCAAACTGAGGAATTTTTTCCTCAATACCTCTCTTTAAATTCTCAGAGTCATTTCTGATATTGAGCCAGAATTTCCTCTCTTCAGTGTCTGCTTTGGCTTCCCTTTGCCACAGGTCCTCTGAGAGGTTCTTCAGGTCTGCATGAGCACCCTATGGACAGGGAGCTCATTTCCTCCCAAGAGCAGCTATTCTTCCTCTATAGTCAGTCTCTATATGGCTTCCATCCACACGCCCTTGATCTCTCTATTCACTGTGGCCACCAGACGGAGCGCAATGCCTTTTTCTCAGTACATCCCAAAAATATCCTTGATGAGAGCCATGAGTTGTGCTGGTTGAATCTCCTCACCACTCTGTGAGGCAGGTCAAGGTGTCTCTCAAAGTGCTGTGACATACCTTAAAAATATCTCTGCACTTCATTGGAGGAAGATGGAAGGTTGTACCCCACACATTCTTGACGGTCCATGCAGTCAATGGGGCCACACTGGTCTTGGCTGGAGCCACCTCTTGCTGCTATTGTGGGGGATAGAGGAAATTAACTTATGAGAATGACGTGGTCTTTGTGCCTGCTGCTGCACAGAATTTGCATATTAGGAGAGTCTCACAATAAAGAAGAACCAAGGCTGCTCTATTATCTCCAAAGAGAGGTCATTCAGATGGAAATTGAGAATGAGCTTTGGCTAGCAGGGGGTAGCAGAAAAACAACCCTCACACACTGGCAGGAGGGCCTCAATGATCCTGGCTGACTTCAGGCAGAATTAAGATCATTCATATGGCCAAAGATCTATTTTTCTTTCTCAGAGAACACCAAGGAATGAACTTTTCTCACTCTCAATCCTAGCTCAAAACACTACCCCAAAGACCTCTCAGTGTGCTCTTGGAGATTTGTTTTTCTAGGATAGTAAGGCTCAAGGCACTGAATCATCAGTGCCAATCCATTTTGCTCAGTGTTGTATCAGAACAGGAAACAATGCTCTACCTAACAGTAGCTATCATGATCCTACCTCCTTCTAGAAAAAAAGGTGTTTAGACCCAGTGAGGTAAAGTAACTAGCTCAAGGAAAGTGATGGAGAAATCAAGCAAGAAGCTCGACTTTCTGATTGCCAGGTGAGCACCCTTTTGAGAGAACAGGTGAAAGAAGAAGCCATGTGCATTGGCTGGAGAGTGAGAAACAAGTAGAAAATCACAGATAATATTTTCTTCTTTTGTAACTTAGCTATGAGCTCACACTAACCATGTTCTTTCTATACATCCCCCCCCCCCCCCCCCCCGGAAATGGAAGTCTTTTTATTGTCTTTGTGCAAGGGTGTGCCCAGTTGGAAACCATTTGTTATTATGTGACTCTGAACCTTCACCTTCTCATCCGAAGCATGTATCCTCATGTTCTGTAATCCTTTCTTCTTTTCTAACCTCCTAAATTTAGTGTAAAAATACCCACTTTAACTCTCTCAAGAGCCAAATAGGAGGATTTTAATAGGCCAAACCTGCTCTTATGATATTTTCGATGTACCCAAAACCTAGAGAATATTACTTACAAGGCCAACTGTAGTAATATGTAGACCCTACAATGGGCAATGGCTCAAAAGCAATAGAAATTTATTTCTTACCCAGGAAGCATAGGTAAAAACTTGAGCATGATGGCTTTCTTTACATGGCCATTTTCAGACTCAAGAAGGTCTGCTGTCTTTCACACAATGCTTCCTGTCCTAAGCATCACCTCCATTCCTGTCAGTCAGATATGGACAAGAGTGTGGAGGGGGAACTGCATGGTAGGGCTTTATGGGCCAGGCCTGGAACAGACACACATCACTTCACAGGCTAGAACTAATCAAAATAATCATACTGAATTATAAGCTTGAGAGGGGTGAGTGGGAAGGGATTGGAAAACTAGTTCCTGGTTTGGTAATTTCCAGAATTAATTCTACACTAAGGAAGGGGAGCATATCATAAAGTTGGGTGGACAGCCAACTTTCATTGTCAAATGGGTGTTTTGTCAATATCTTTGGACATGAATCAAAGTAAAATAAAATGTTCTCAACTGTTGCATCATTTTACTTAAATAATTTTAATTCATTCTATTCTTATAAACAAATAGTTACCATACTATATATTCAGCCAACTTTTATGTGGCCTCTGCCTTGAAAACAATTGCATCCACGATTTTTTTCAGTCATTAACTTATTTTAAAAAACAACTTACTTATGACTCACATGTTAAACATTAAACCAGATGTTGAAGATATATCCATGGGTAAGACAGATAAATTTCCTGCTTACATGAACCTAAGATTCTAATGCAAGACAGGAGGAAATCAATAATAAATAGACTAAAAATATATTGGGTAACCACTAATATTAAAAGTATAATAAGTAGCAAGAAAAAGAATGCCTGTTAGCAAATTGGGCAAGGGGTTTGACCTATATTCTTAGAGGAGGGAGGTGGTATTTAAACCCAGACCTAAAGACAGGAGGGAGGGAGGCATTTTGAGATCTTAGTTAAGAACTTTCAGGCTCCATAATGGCCAGTGCAAATGCCTTGAAGTGGCAATGGGCATGACTATGAGACAGAAACAAGGCAAGTGTGGTTGGGAAATTGTGGGTAAGTGGAGGACATGATAGAGTTGAGGTCAGTCAGACTTGTTGGCACAGAACGAGATCATACATCATCTTGGAGGCTGTGCAAAGGAGTTTTAATTTTATTCCAAGTGCAGTGGGAAACAATTAGAACGGTTGATGAATCCTTTTGTTTTTTAAAGTGCCCTCTGGCTTTTATGAGCAAAATGGATGGAAGAAAGCAGGAGAGGCTAGGGTGGTGCTTAGGAGGTCTTTGTCATGGTCCAAGATAGGACGTTAGTAAGCTTGGAATATGGAGGAAGAAGTAAAAATGAATGAAGCCTGGAACTGGTGAGTATTTTGGAAGTTGTATGGTCTAGACTTGCTAAAGGATTTGTTCCAGAGGGAATGAGAAAGTGAGGAGTTACAACTGCTTCTTACATGTGATACATTCACTTACTTTCATCCTCTTACTCAATCCTAGGTATCCCTAGAAGAAAGCTTCTTAGGGTCTACGACACAAGGGGCCAGGAGTACTGGCTCCTGTTTTCTTGTTTGCTGTTTCATTTGCACAGACAAACTCCTTCTTGCTCTTTAATTTTTATGAGGAAATGAAAATAGCCTCTATCTCTTACCTAAGAAACCTGGTGAAGAGTGATAAATTGATAATATTCTCTGCAACAAAATTCTAACAGAAACACAAGATGCTCTTCTGGCTGAGTGATATGTCCTGAGCATTTGAATGTAATCAGACTGTAGCATATTTCTTTGCCCTTTTAAAATGATGATGACTAACTGGCTCCCATGTGAGTGAGTTACATCTTAGACAAAGGAGAAAACATAAAATAATTCTTGGCTTAGGACAGTTAATATCATTTAATGGAGTCATAGCTGCATAGACCACAATCGAATGCGTAGAGAACTCTAAGGAGAATTTTTTTACCTCTAAAGGATGCTTCTGTCCCTTTGTTTCCTTGCTCCTTTGTTTAAAGAGGGTCTTCTGTTGTGTTCCCATGTGACTCATGCTGCAGACAAGAAGCTTAAAAGTGCATGGGAGGCTGTCAGCTGCTTTTTCCATGAGTGAGAAGGTACTTTTAGGCCCCAGAGATAATAGAATTAAAACTTCAGGTACACTAGAAAGCAAAATAGAATTACAAGCAGTACGCCCTTTTGTTTCTAAGGATTTTGAGTCTGCAAAATCATTTACTTGAGATTGCAGATAAACTTTAGTAACTTTTGTGCAAATTCTATTAAATAACTCAGTTGCAATTTTTTTTTTTTTTAAGAAAGTCTATTCCTGTTTGGGGGGAGAGGGAAGCAGAGAAAACAAAAGTTTTGTTAATTGTTGAAAAACTTTATCTTTTATGAGCATTTTTTCCCAAATTTATGTATGATAGTGGTGCTCTCATCCTTTTTATTAAGTTGCTCTCTATTTTGCTGCCAAGTATTTTGCTAACAGTATTTCTAAAGCTGGTATTTGAAACCTTATGTGATAATGACCACTCCTATTAGAGTAAGATGCATGGCTGTTTATACCACAGAGCAAGAAAATTCTTCTGATTATCTCTGTTAAAAGAAGATTATTTCTGTCTTTTTGGTCTCACAGCTCTTTCTATAAACAAAATGTATAGTGCAACCACTATTTCTAATTATTTCTCCATGCTTTTAATTCCTTCTTTGATATTGCTAATTATTTAAAATAATTTTTATAACTATAGTAGATAATCCTATTAACTTAAGTTTGGGGGATCGATTTTAATCTGCTGTTTCTTACCTATTCTCTGTCTCTATTTCTCTATCTCTCCCTCTATCTCAGTGCTAATTTCCTTTGTTTTTGTAACTTTATATATTGAGATCAACATCTGGAAGGCTTTATCTATGGAAATATTTGGACTTACATTTCTTCTGGGAGGTACCATGAGCCTGAATAACTTTCATTTTAAGTAGATTTTTAAGTTTAGTATAGTTTTAGATTTACAGAAAAGTTGCTATGATTGTACAGAGGGTTCCCATATACACGGTTCCCAGTTTCTCTTATTATGTAAGAAATGAACCAATACATTGTTATTGACTAAAATCTATACATTACTCAGATTGCCTTAGGTTTTAACTAATTTCTTCTTTCTGTTTCAGGATCCTATCTAGAATAACACATTTGATTCAGTCATCAGTTCTTCTTTGCTTTTCTAGACTGTGAGTTTCCCAGACTTCTAATTTTTAATGATCTTGACCCTGTACCTCCCATGAACCTAAAAGTATGTCCTCAATATATACTGATTTTTCTATACATAGAAAAAATCTGATTACAAGAAGAACCTGGCAAAGCCACAATTATGGTGGAAGATTTTCATCTTCCTCTTTCAGATTTAAAGATCAAATAGGCAAAAGCTTGATAAGGTATAAGACATCTGAATATCAGATGTCTTGATCTAGTGCAAATACATAACTAGAGCCCTGCATCTCCAAATGAGAGAAAACCCACTTTTTCAAGCATACATAAAATATTTACAAGGATTGACCACACACTCCTCCACGAACCAGATTTCAACAAATATAAAAACCAGATCCTGTTCCCTGGCCACAGTTCATAAATTAGAAATTAAATTATGAGATAATTAAAAACCCACATACATTTAAAAATAAAAGAACACACATAAATAATTCATGGATCAAATAAAGCAGTAAAGTTGTACTTAGAAAATATTTAGAATGGACTGAACAAAAACGTGTCAAAACCTTTGAGATGCAGGTAAAACAGAACTTAGAAGGGAAATTTTTGCCTTAAAACTTAAAAGGCAAGTGTTTTTTTT
The DNA here is from genome assembly GCF_048418805.1 of Vulpes vulpes. Lineage (NCBI taxonomy): Eukaryota > Metazoa > Chordata > Mammalia > Carnivora > Canidae > Vulpes > Vulpes vulpes. Next base: position 53,754,388 of record NC_132782.1, read on the forward strand.
TTAAATAAATTTTTAAATAACTTACAAATAATTTTTATATCACAAAAGAAGAAAGTCTTAAATTCAATGCACTAAGCTTATTTTTTAAGAAATTAGAAAGGCAAAAAAGAAAACCAAAGAAGTGGGAGAGGACAACAGGTCAGCATGGTGCATGAAAGGAAGGACAAGGCCACAGACCTGAGCTCCCTGAGGCATAGGCATGGGAATGCAGTGCGTGCAGCATTAGATATACTGCAGAAGGCAAGGTTAGGGCATTCCTTCCATGCCAAAAAAGTCAAAAGAATAATATAATGTCACTTACATACCCTTCACTGAAATAAAACAATTTTAATGTTATATATTATCTCTTTTTCCTTTCTCTCTCTGTATATATGTCTTTTTAAAAAGATTTTTTTTATTTATTTGAGAGACAGAGTGAGTATGGGAGTTAGGGGAGGGGCAGAGGGAGAGAGAATCTAGAGCAGACCCCACACTAGTGAGGAGCCCGATCGGGGGCTAGATCTCATAACTCTGAGATCATGACCCAAGCAGAAACCAAGAGTCTGATGCCTAATCGACTGAACCACCCAGATGCCTCTGTATATATGTTTTTTCTGTACCATTTCTGGATAGGTTTTGCCATGAAGCCACTTTATCTTAAATACCTCAGCATTCATCTCCTAAGAATAAAAATCATTCCCTTAACCACAATGCCATTATCACTTCCCCCCAAATTAATAATCATTCCACAATATCATCCAATATGGAGTTGATATTCAAATGTTCCTAACTGCCTCAAGGATGTCTTTTATAGCTATTTTGATCTGAGGTTAGGCTCATATGTCAGATTTAGCTGTCATATTAGTTAGGGTCCTTCAGAGAAACAAAACCAATAGGATATATACATAAATTTATTATAAAGAATGGGCTCATATGATTATAAAGACTGACAATTCCCAAGATCTGAAGTTGACAAGCTAAAAACTTCCCAGGAGAGCCAATGTTCAGTATAGTTTCAACTCAAGACTGGCAGGCTTCTGATCCAGGAAGAGCTAATGTTTCAGTTCAGATCTGAAGGAAAAAAAAAAAAAAAAAAAACGAATGTCCCAGCTTGAAAGTAGTCCAGTAAAAGGAAGTTCCTCTTACTTAGACTTTTTTTTTTTTAAATCCAGTCCTTCAACTGACTGGATGAGGCCCACCTACATTATGGAGAGCAATATGCTGCACTCAGTCTGCTAATTCAAATGTGAAACTCCTCCAGAAACACCCAGAATCATGTTTGTCTAAATATCTGGACACCCCAGGGCCTAGTCAAGTGCACATACAATTAACCATCACAGTTGTTATGTCCTTCAGCTTAGACTTTGAAGCAGTTCTCCTGTATTGTTTTTTAAACATGACTGAGTCTTTGAAGAGTTTGAATGGTTGGCTTATGCAACACCCTACATTCAGGATTTTTCTGATTACTTTGTCATGTTATCATTTAACTGTTCTCCTGTCCCTTATATTTTCTACAAACTGGAATTTAGGTCTGGAGGGACTTAACCGCATTCAAATAAAACCCTTTGGGTCAAAAATACATCATAAGTGATGTTTGAATTCTGCACTGTGATACATAGAGAGGTTCCTAATGATAAGTTATCCCACTATCAGTGAGGCTGAGTTGCTCACCTGGTACACATGTTGACCATCAGACCTTTTTATTGCAATGATATATTTTCTCATTTTAATCAGTAATTTGCATGGTGATATTTTGGCACTGTGTGAATATCCTGTTCCTCTATAACTTTTCACCTGTTTTAGCTGCCTTTGATAATCCTTGCCTAAATAAATTATTACATGGGAGCTTTAAAAAGGGTGATTTTCTAATTCCACCATCTCTTATACATTTATTAGTTTGGGGATGTTGGATATGATTCAAGGAGTTTGAGGTTTTTTTGTTTTGTTTGTTTGTTTTTTGTTTTTTTGTATACAAAGTAGAGGCAATGAGATTTTACATGCAAAAAAATCTAGAGAAGAGGGAAAGGCTATAGGCTTTGATGTAATTTCTACCAAGATTCCAGGGTTCCAATATTATTTGCTCACCTCTGAAGCTCCCTGTGGAGACAGCTACTTGAATCTGCATACTCATCCACGCAGATGAGACTTCTATGAAAGAAATGAGGTTCCTAGCACCCTGGCTGGAAGTCTTTCCCAAGAATATGGACCTGGGAACACTTGGGTGGCTCAGTCAATTATGTGTCGTACTCTTGATCTCAGCTGGGGTCTTGATCTCAGGGTCGTGATTTCAAGTTCCTCATTTTAACTTTACAAGCAATCATCAAGGTTTTGCTTCTAGGGAAATATATATATTTCCACTGCCTTAACATGTCTTAAACATCCCTAAAAATACTTTTCTGACCCATGAATTCCACTCCTAGGCATTTCTCTTGAGAAAAATGTACAAGAACAAATCTACAACATCTCAGAGTGGTTTATTTAAATAAATGGTATAAACAGTCTTCATGCCAAGCAAAAATATTGGCTAAATAAATTTTTGTGCAGCTATATAATAGATATTATGAAGCTATTAAAAATTACACAGCAGAAGTATATTTAATGACAATAAAAATTTTTCAGTATGCAAATTAAGCACGAGGACAAAGACCAATTCCCTTCCAGAAACCTCCAGGCTCTAATGCAGACGTACAGTTTTAAAGCTTGGGGTTGCCAGGCTCCAATTACTATCAAGATTGGAGCTTTGGTTCAGCTGGGATATAAATGAAATTATTATAAAGGGAACTGTCTCATCCTCTACCCAACAGAATCCGTGTCCCGTTCCTTTCAGTCCAAATGTCTGATATGTTTGGTGCTTGCTCCTGGCCCCCTGTTCTTTTTTTTTTTTTTTAAGCTCCTTCCAAATTAACTTCACTCATCTGGCATAATGAGCAATGCGGAATACTGTCAAATTCACAGAGGGAGGTAGGGAGAAGGCTGACATTTTGCAGTGCATAGACGTACACCTTTAAACTCCCTATGGGCATTGCCTCTTCTTCCACACCTGTTTCCATCCATACTTTGGCTTTGCACTGCCTCCACCCAGCAGTCGCTCCCAGGGCCTCTTCTTTGGCAGAGCAATTCTCTGCTTGTGTATCCTTTCCCACTTTGTAATATCGTAATATCATCTTTAAATATATATATGGCTAGTATGCTGAGGATGAAGGTTTTTTTCCTACCCTCAGCAAGCAAAAAATCCTCTAGCTACCTGGATCCACAGTTCTTTTTTATTTTTTTTAAGATTTTATTTATTTGAGAGGGAGAGAGAGAGAGAGAGAGGGAGAGAACAAAGGGAGAATAATAGGGAGAAGCAGACTCCATACTGAGCAGGGAGCCCAAAGTGGGACTCCATCCCAGGACGCTGGGATCATAACCTGAGCCAAAGCCAGACGCTTAATCATCTGAATCACCCAGATGCCCTTGGATCCACACGTATGTAAAAAGAGGTTACAAATAACAAATATTTCTTTTCAGTCAACCATATGTTAAATCAATGTTCTACTATTAATATGTTTTTCTTATGTAATAAATGAAAAATGAAAAGAGAATGACCTTTTCGATGCTTAGTCCATAGCAGGCATTGGTGAATGCCCAGTCTCCCGACTTGGCAGGTACCAGGTGGAAGCAGCCAGAACAAGGTAGATCTCAGCAGCAGAAGGACCAGGACACTCACTGGGTGATGATGCCAAAGACACTGGGGGGGGGGGGGGGGGGTGGAGATCAAGGCAGGGGACTCTGTTACTGGGATTGGATTAGGAAGTGGGAGTTTCAAGTTGTGGTTAGGATTCTTTTGGTTGTAAGCAACAGGAACGAAATTCTAATTTAAGCAAAAAAAATAGAATGTACTGGCTCATCTAATAGATGCAGCAAAGTGACTTGATCCAAGGCTCACTAATGTCATGACAATTGGCTGCTGCTTTTCCATTTCTGTTTTCCTTTCTTGTTTCAACTCCATTGCAAGCCCATTCTCCCTGTAAAGTATCAATAAGGTCATCGAGTACTCATTGAGTGGAAGTTATCTCCCCTACCCCACCCCACCATTACTAGCAAAATTTCCAAGGTTCACTCCCTTTATGGTGGCTTGGGGTGCATGCCCATGTGCAGGGGATGCACCCATGATTGGCACATGCCTGGGACTGGAGGTATCCAAGGGCTGGGTTCCTAAGAAAGAGTAGCCTGTTGCCAGAAGTCTTGGAGAAGTGGCCTGAGAGTCATAACAAATATTCCCTACTGAAGTCTGAGGAGCCACAGTGGCCCGAGTCGTCGTAGGTATCTGGGAAACAACAGGATTGCTAACTGGACGTCCTGTCTGCACAGAGCTCCTGCCTGGGGGGCAGGGCTGGTGCTGTTTCTGGGTTTCTTTCTCTCACCTGAATTTTCTAGTGAGTCTCAAGTGGCCCTGATCTCTGGGGAAAGGAACACATACAGACTGTTTCTAAAAATTTTGAAAAAGAAACTGGCCTCAAAACGAGAAGTAGTATGACTTGCCCTCTCCCTGCATAAGAAGGGCAAGGGAGAGCATTAACAAAGTAATAATAAATTTTATTACCAGAACTCTTTTATATAAAGGTTTTGATTCCTAAACTGCCCCCTAAGAATTATGCTTAGAGGTATAAATCTTTCAAGCTCCAGTAATAGTCAGAGCCCTCATAAACAGTGGCTTTGGAAAAACCATTACTCTTGCTACCAACCCCACGCCTGTCTTGAATCTTTTATTTGGATAAAAATTTTGGTGGAGTCCGGTGAGCAAGTGAGGACAGATATTTTACAGATGCATTTTAATTCAAACTTAGTTTTCTAAGGTGTTCGCCTAGTTTAGAATTTTTTCTAGAAACTTTTGTGCTATTTCCATTTTGTTAGCAAATCTTGTTCAAGGGATATGATCATTTTATAAGGAAATGAGGCATGATGAGGGAATCCATGCCTCACAGTCAGATAGCCTGAGTCCAAACTTCAGCTCTGCCTTGTACTAATTTTGTGTCTTCGAGAAGGTTGACATCTCTGAGGTTCAGCCTCCTCTTCTGTGAAATGGGGACAATAATACCACGTAGGGGAGCTATGAGGACTAAGTAAGAAAACTTAAGGGAAATGATCACAACAGTCTCTGGTGCATAGAAGATGCCCAGTGAATATTTTGTCTCATTTTCCTTTCCTAACTTCTACCAAAACAGAAATCATTTTCCCTCGTCATAAACGAACCTCTCAGTCCTATATTCCAGCACAAGGAAGGCATCCAACGAAAGTATTGAGAATATTTTTCTTAAATCTGATTTTGTTTCTGCTTTTAAAGACTACCTAGAGAATTGAAACCCAGCGCTGGAGTTAGTTTATAAGTGATTTGAATCTATGTTCCAAGTAGGAAAACAACTATTGGCTAAAGGACATTCAGGAGAACTAAGGGAGGTTAAAGTGCCACCTCCTCTGAGAAGCTTCCCTTGGTTTTCCAAATATGGTGGACATGGCTGTGCCTTCCCACATGCTCCCCACCACGGTACTTCTAGAATAGAGGCTGGCAAACCACAGCCCGTGAGATAAATCCAGGCCACCACCTGTTGTGTACAGCCTGCAAGCTAAGAATGATTCTTTGACATTTTTAAATGATTAGAACAAATCAAATGAAGAATAAGATTTTGTGACATGTGAAAATCATATGTAAGTCAAATTTCTGTATCCATAAATCATGTATTTTGGGGGTTTTGTTTTTTTAGTTTGTTTTTAGAGAGAGAGAGAGCACATGGAGAGTGGGGGAGTGGGCAGAGAGAGAGAGGAGAGAGAGAGAATCTTAAGCAGGCTCCACACTGAGCACAGAGCTCGACACCGGGCTCCATCTCACGACCCTGAGATCGTGACCCAAACAGAAATTACAAGTCAGACGCTTAACTGACTAGCCACCCAGGTGCCCCCATAAATCATGTTTTATTTGAACACAGCCGTGCTTATTCATTTGTGAACTGTCACTGCTTCTGCATAACGATGGCAGAACTGAGAAACTGTGACAAAGACCGCATGGCTAGTAAAGTTGAAAATACTTGTTATCTGGCCCTTTCCAGAAAAAGTTTGCAGACTCCTTCCCTAGAACATTCATGATCATGTCACACTGCACTTACTTCCTCCCACCAGGCAATATAATCTTTGAGGACTGAGACGCACTCTCTTTGTATTTGTGCCTTTAATAAGCACCTAACATGTTACTTGGCAAATATTAGGTATCTATAACTTAGTGTTTTCCCCATTTCCAGGTACTTCAAAAAAAGTGTGTCCCTATTTTAATCCACATTAGGTCTATCCAAGGGTTTCTAGCCTTTGGCCACTCACTCCCTGCCGCCCCGGGGCACTTAAGGTCTGATAACTGTAGTTATGGTCAAAGACTGATGAATATTTCAGGTGTCTGAAAATTAAAGAGAAGGGACCCCTGGAAAGTCACCTTTCTCAACATCCTGTTGCTCGAGGTTATGTGGTATAAGGGAAGGAGCACTGGATTTTAAGAATTGACCTAATCGATTTGAGTCCTGGACTAATGACTCCTAAGCTGTGTGACCTTGGAAATAAACCACCTCTCTGAGTGTCACTTCCTCAGAGATCATCCTCGCCCCAGAAACCTCATTGGGTCATTATCACCTTGGAAAATACCTATACTGATGAGGACTGGGGCCATGCATGTCCATCTTGTTCCCATTGCAGGTCCCAGCTTTAGCACAAAGCTTGGCAGACAAGGAAGCATAGGTTCTTGGCTGTGGTTGGAAACTGGTATCATGCGTGGAGTTTTCACTATCCACTTGCACAGAGCATGGTCCGGACAAGTGAAAGGAGAGTTTCCAGAAATCAGGACCTGGACAGCCGGGGTTTTTTCAGTGTTCTGTAGGCTCCCTTGGTGATTCTGATTTTGAGCTAGGATTGAGAGCCACTGTTGCAGAGAGCTCAGTAAATATTTGCTGACTGACTAGGTGACGTGAAGCTGATGCCACAGGCATTTTTCTCCTCTGTGCTTTTAGGGTACTGACTGAAGAAATCAGGATTTTCTGCATAAAGGGCAAAATATGCTGTGCGTCACCCTGGATCAAATTGTTCTCTCCAGTTCATGGAGGTCTGATTGCTTGCCTTCTTCACCCTTCACTGCCTTGCAGGCTCTTGTTTATCTGACCCTTTGGGGCCCCTGCATTCTTTATGCTCTGCTTTTTTTCTCCTGTTGGTTCCACGTCAGTTTTCCCCCCCTCCTCTGCAATCCTCTGGCCTTTCTTCTTATTGTTTCGAAGTTCATCTTGCTAAGTTCATTGGTAGCACTTGCTTACCACCAGCAGCATACACCAAAGTGTATGCACTTTCAACTATTCCCATTTTTTTTTTTATTATTTACTGGTAAATTGGTTTTGCCTTGTACTTCACATTGGAAAATCAATCCCTGGATGCTCCTCTGCCATCTGAATTACGGTCTCTGGAAATAAGTATTCTCAGAAGCTTTGAGCTGGCTGACAAATTAGGAAATGCACCTTCCCTGCACCATGATTTACAGAAAAGGAAACTGAGGCCCAGCAAGAGGGAACAGCTACTCAGGGTCACAGAGCAAGTTCACAGCGGGCTGGGACTGGATCACAGATTTCCTTCTGTCCTCCATATTTCCTTCAGGGCAACGCATTCCCCTTTTAGCTAGGCCTGGAGCTTTTCCTGGGCAACTCACTGTTTCTCTTTCACAGAGAGTTGGCGCCTTTCCAAAGGTGGGTCTTGCCAGACTCTATTAATTTTATCAGTCAAAGGAGAAGGGAGCCTTGCTGATAGCAGACACATGTAGGTGTGAGGAGGGCCTGGCTTAGTGACACTTACAGGACCCAGGCCTGCATGTCTCAGCCACCTGGTGTATACTTCAGGGGAACCAAGTGATGACAGATGTCCTGGAGGGGCAGCAGAGCAGTGGGAGAGCTCTTTTCCATAACCACTTCCAGCTACTTCCCAAAAATGAAATGGTCATAAAGAGCCATCCAGTTTGTCTATAGATCTGTATTGTATGCAGTAGCCACTAGTGACAATTGAACTTAAAACAAGATTAAATTAAAATTTTATTTCCATAGTTGAAGTAGCCACTTCTCAAGTGCTCAGTAGCTACTTATAGCTAGTGGCTGCTGTACTGGACAGTACCTATATAGAACATTTCTAGGGGCACCTATGCGGCTCAGTCGATTGAGCACCTGACTCTTGGTTTCAGCTCAGGTCATGATCTCAGGGTCCTGGGATCCAACCCCACATCGGGCTGCACGTTCAGTACTGAGTCTGCTTTTTTTGTTTGTTTGTTTGTTTCAAATAAAAAATTTTTTTAATAATAAATTTATTTTTTATTGGTGTTCAATTTGCCAACTTACAGAATAACACCCAGTGCTCATCCCGTCAAGTGCCCCCCTCAGTGCCCGTCACCCATTCACCCCCACCCCTGCCCTCCTCCCCTTTCACCACCCCTAGTTCATTTCCCAGAGTTAGGAGTCTTCATGTTCTGTCTCCCTTTCTGATATTTCCCACACATTTCTTCTCCCTTCCTTTATATTCCCTTTCACTATTATTTATATTCCCCAGATGAATGAGACCATACACTGCTTGTCCTTCTCCGATTGACTTACTTCACTCAGCATAATACCCTCCAGTTCCATCCACGTTGAAGCAAATGGTGGGTATTTGTCGTTTCTAATGGCTGAGGAATATTCCATTGTATACATAGACCACAGCTTCTTTATCCATTCATCTTTTGATGGACACCGAGGCTCCTTCCACAGTTTGGCTACTGTGGAATACTGAGTCTGCTTGTCCCTCTCCCTCCTCCTCTGCTTCTCTCCTTGCTCACTCTCTATCTCTCTCTCTCTCGGCACCCTGGATCAAATTGTTCTCTCAAATAATAAATAAATAAAATTTTTAAAAAAGAAGAAGAAGAAGAAGAAGAAGAAGAAGAAGAAGAAGAAGAAGAAGAAGAATTCTAACATTGCTGAAGATTCTTTTGAACAGTGCAACTCCAGATACTTGGGTAAGATAGCTTTGTCTACAGAAGAAACACTCCCCTGAGGCAGATCAAAAAGAGGCCAGCTCATGCCAATGCCCCTCAGGTTCTGGATGAGACTGGCTGGTGCAGGCATTTAGGACTCTCCTGCTTCCAGCCATCCCCAGGTGTGTCTTATCTTCTCTGCTGGACTGTGGGCTCCTTGGAAACAGTGTCTGTATCTGACTAATGTTATGTTCCCACAGAATCAACCTGACACATGATAGGCCTCAGTGGATGGAGAACTAAATAAAATTATGTTCTTTATCCATTTAGTATTATTTTTTTAAAAATAGCTATTTTCAATACTGTGATAACGATTTGGTTTGTTGTTTTTTGATAAAGAGGAACAAAAGTGAAAACTGGCTGCTGGTTAAGTGAGAATCCATATTAAGTTCCCCTCCGCCTCAGGGAAGAGGCTCTGGGGTGGGTCATGGACAACAGGGTAGGGTGAGTAGGGGGCTGAGCCCAATGCCGCAGCACTCAGGTTCACAGATATGGGCACTGAGGCACTGACTTGACTTGGGGATTATATCTGCCTCTGGCACAAAGCTCTCGGATGGAGTTTTGACTGCTAATTCCAGGCCAGAAGGCAACGTGGTATGATGGACCAGGAGGCATAAAGCCCTGGTCCTGGTTCCAATACTCATTAGCTGCTTTGTGACTCAGTGTATCTATGACAGTCTAGGCTCATAATAATAGCCCGTTTCCTCCCCAGTGCACAGACAGGACTAAAGCGAAGTTCAAGGGAAAAAAGCTCTACCAGAATCTTTGTAGCCTAAACAATGCATGTCAGTGTGGGGACGGCAGTCCAGATGGTTACCAAGAGCATCTTTTGTCAGATCACCAGGACCTACCTGCTAGAAACCCTTTCTGGAAGTGCTACTGTTTGCACTTGCCAACTGATGTTCCTGCTTGCCAACCGGGGCCTTGGTCCAACCCCACATCTACTGAAATTATGCAACGGCCACAAAATTCTCAGCAAGTCAACAACAACAAAAGTGTTTCAGGAAGAGGGTTTTATTTGTTTTACTTAAACAAAGTGTTCCTCCTTTAAGATGTCTCCAAGAGCTAATCATTTCTATTTTCCTCCATTATCATTGCAAAAACCAGGTGGATCATGAGGAGCCAGAAAGAGGAAAAGCAACCGAACTCACATTGAGAGCACTTACGTGACAGGGAATGTGTGTGCATGATCTTGCTTCATCCCAGCAACTTTTGAGGTAGGTATTTTTATACCCATTTTACAAGGGAAGAAACCAAGGCTCAAAGAGCTTAAATTTCTGCCCAGGGTGGCATAGCTAGTGAGTAACACACGCAACACAAATCCAATGTCTGATCTAAAAAGCCCCATGGGTCCCACTGCCAAGTCTTGCCTCCCACCTAGGCAGAGAGCAAGACAGGGTGGGGATCCGTGTTTTCCACCTGCAACCACAGCCTCTCTACTGTGCTGTGGGTGGCCGAGCGCTGCTTTATGCCCTGTAACTCATCTGAAAGGCCTACTTTAAGTCATGACTCAAACCAGTTCTCTACCAGCCACGCCATAGTTTGCATGTTTATGATGAGGCTGAAGTTTCTCTGTTCCTTTAGAAAAGTCTAGGTAATTTTGGAAGGCTTTCTGGTCTGAGATAATCTCATTCAAGTATCGTAATCCTATTTTGGATTACAAAAACTTTGCTGATAATTCTATGTAGTTATGGCAACAAAGGAATGTTAATGTGCCCAAAGAGCACAGCTAACCTTTCCATTATCTAGTTAACCTTGTACGACCTCTACTTGGTACCATTTCCTCGGTATTTGGAGATTGAGGACACACAGACCTGGCAATATTTTTTCTTCCCTTTTCAGGTTTAAAATCCCTTCTAATGGTGCTTCACAGTCTGAGAATTTCATTAATTCAATTATTTCCCTTCAGCCAGCAGTTTCTCAGGAAGCACGTGGTCTATTGCTCTCTCTCACTGTGCCTACATCTTGGACAACAGTGGGGTTCCATGTGCCCTCATGCAGCTTGAAGACTCAGCTTGTAACCCGCAGTGGTGGGGCAGTGCGAGGTCAGGCATACGTTTGTTACTCAGTCGTCTTGGGCAGCTCACCTTACCCTGATGATTCTAATCCTCTTCCATGAAATGAGAAGAATAACCTCAGCTTTACCCATTTCTCAAGTTGGTAAAACGATGGATTGAAGGGACACTAATAGTTATGGATTGAATTGTGTCACTCGCCAAATTCATTTGCTGAAGTCCTAGCTCTCCCGTACCTCAGCATGAGACGTTTCTTGGAAACAGGGTTGTTGCAATTAATTAGGATGGGATCATACTGGAGTAGGGTGAGCCCCTAATCCAACGTAACTGGTATTTTTGTGAAAAGGGGAAATTTGGACATAGAGATGTCCAAAGGAAGAACATCATGGAAACAGGAAGACAAGATCAGAGCCATGGGCCAAAGAACGCCCAAGATGACCAGCAAGCACGAGAAGTTCAAGGAGAGGCCTGGGGTGGACTCTTCCTCCCAACCTCCAGAAGGAAGTAACCCTGCCAACACTTGACCTTAGGCTCCTAGTCTCCAGGGCTGTGAGATAATACGTTTCTGTTGTTGAAGCTGTCCAGTGTGTGGCGCTTTGTTGTGGCAGCGCTGGGAAAGGAGCTACTAGGCTGATGATGTTTGGTTTGGGGGCCTGAGCAGCAAGAACAGGGTGAAATACAGGAGATCTAATGCCCTCAGCAAATACTGGCCTCAGGACCTGGGGCAAGTCATTTAACTTCTCTGGGCCTCAGTTTCTTTTGTGAAATGGGAATTTCATAGTGTTTATATTCCTTTTTTTTTTTTTTCTTCTTCAGGGATTGGGTGGGATAATTTATTTGAAAGTACTTTGCAAATCATAAAATGTTATACAACTATTATTTTGCAGGGGGAAGTGTTCGTGTTCGATTTGGTGATGGTGAGAGGGAAGGAATGCCTGGACATGGGATGAAGATATGTATTCTGCATTTTCGGAAAACCAAATAAATACTTGAGTGATTCTATGAAGTAAACAAGATGTCTTCATCAGCCAGAGGTGAGCCTTGATTCATTCCCCCTCATGTGATTTGGTGCCTGGAGCCCAAGGGTAGAAGCCAGGGGAGGCCTGCAGGATTAGTCAGCCCGCTGGGGTGGGGGTGAGGGTAGGGAGGTAAGGGGTGAGGGGAGCAGTCTGCTTCTGCCTCAGGCTCCTTCCCACCCACTTGCCACCCCTACATCCTCTCTCACGCCAAAGGAAATATCAAGACACTCTTATTTGGCTCCTGACTCAGCCCCCCCCTCCAGCAGAGACATGGGACTCAGACTCTTTTAGAGTAAGCTGACACTGAGTTTACTTAGCTTGTCTCCACCTCTGAAAAAACTTGCTGCATTTTCTGAACTGCCTTCTCAATCTCATGCTTCTTTGTTACGAATGACAGTCCTGCTTCTTCCAGAGGTTGTCGGTCATTTCGGGGAAGCCTTTTCAACTTTGTGAACACCTGTACATACACATGCACGCGTGAGTGTGCATGTGTGTGTCCTTCATGTCAGTGTGTCCATGTGCCCAGCAGAGGGTTAGCCTCATGATATCAGGACCCCATGTCTGTCCTGTTCAAGCCAACGCCTGGCTCATGGTGGGGACTGAATTCGTGTTTATGGAAGAATGAGTGAGTGTTGTGTGAGAAAGGCAATATGAGCTCATATTAAAAACTGAAGACTGTGGGGGATCCCTGGATGGCTCAGCAGTTTAGTCCCTGCCTTCGGCCCAGGGCATGATCCTGGAGGCCCGAGATCGAGTCCCCACATTGGACTCCCTGCATGGAGCCTGCTTCTCCCTCTGCCTGTGTCTCTGCCTCTCTCTGTGTGTCTCTCATGAATAAATAAATAAAAATTTTTTTAAAAAAAATTGAAGACCTGGGGGCCCAGTGGTTGAGCATCTGCCTTTGGCTCAGGTCATGATCCTGGGGTCCTGGGATCGAGACCCGCATCCAGTACCTGGTGAGGAACCCGCTTCTTCTACCTATGTCTCTGCCTCTCTCTCTGTGTGTCTCATGAATAAATAAATAAAATCTTAAAAAAAAAAAAAACTTTAAGACTGATGGGGTGCCTGGGTGGCTCAGTCACTTAAGCATTTGACTCTTGATTTCAGCTCAGGTCATGATCTTAGGGTCATGAGGTCAAGCTCTGCACTGGGTGTGGAGCCCACTGTTCTCTCTCTCCCTTCCTCTGCCCCCTTCCTGCCTCTCTCTCTCTCTCTCTCTCTCTCTCTCTCTCTCTGTCACACACACACACACACACACACACACACACACACACTCACACACACATGCACACAAAAGAATACTGATTACCAGAAAGCTGCATTTTAATTTTAATATCCAGCAATGACATTTCCTGGCTGTGTGAAAGGCATAGAGTACAACTTAGAGAAGCCTCAGTTGCTGAATCCATAGAAGTCACACTAACTTCCCTGCTTAGCTGGGAGAAGTACTGAATGGTCCAAATAGGTAAAGGTGTTGTGGTTAGTTTTGTGTGCCAACCGGGGAAGTCTGTCACACTCAGTTATTCATCAAATACTGACCTCGATGTTGCTGTGAAGATAATTTGTACAAGAGGCTAACATCTACAATACGTTGGTATTCAGTTGAGATTACTCTTAATAATGTGGGTGGACCTCATCAAATCAACTGAAAGTCTTTAGAACCAAAAACAAAAGTTTCCTGCATAAAAAGAAATTCTGTCTCAAGATTGCAGCTTGAATTTCCAGCCTGCTGATCTACCCTATAAACTTTAGACTTGCTGGCCACTCATGACTACATTAGCCAATTCCTTGAAATAAATCGTATATATGATCATAAATACATATATATCAATTAGTATTTTCTAAAGAATATATATATGTGTGTGTGTGTGTGTGTGTGTGTGTACATATATATATATTTTTCCCCCCTTTGGACAACACTAAATAATATAGATGGGATAGTGATCAGTTTGGAAGGTTATAAGATGAAGGACAGAGAAGGAAGGGAAGAAGGCTGAGGGGCCAGGAGTGGCAAGGCCCAGTACCCCATCTCTCCTTCTGCCTCAGTGATGAGAGTAGCTGCAGTATTTTCTGCAAGGAGAGAGGTGTCCCAGGAGGTTTAATGGTGCCACCTCCCCAGGTCCTGGCCCTGGGCGGGGTTGGCGCACACATTCTCAGGGGGGCCGACTGTGTAGGCAGCAGATTTGAACAAACAGGGCCCCAGGTGTGGAGGAGAGGGCATGGAGAGGGACAGGAACAACTTGCAGCTCCCGGCACCCCGCCTTGGAGAGAAGACTGGGAGCTGTCTGTGTGGGTGTTCTCTTGACTGACACCTTCCTAATTAGTACAGTCCCCTCTGGCACTGGGGCTTCTTTTATTAATGCCTTCATTAAAAGGTCTCCCCTAATCAGTCAGCTGTGGGATGTGCTTTCAGAAAGAAGGTTCTTTGGACCCTCAGACAGGCTCATGTGTGAGAAAAAGGGAAGCCTCGGGCTACGTGTGCAGGGTCAGTGGGTCTTCTTGAAATCTTCTTGCAGATCCTACTTATCCTTTACTGGTCCCTCCCACTCTCCCTGCACCCCTCTGCCTACCCCAGAGGCATCTTATGTGACAAAAACGAAACCTTACATGGCATTTTGGACTCACATTGTATTCTCAAACAGAAACAAATTTTGCAAAAGTTTTCAGCCAACTCAGTAATGAGCTCATTTGGGACATGGTTATGCTGGTGCTCCTTCACCACAATAATAAGAGCAACATTAATTACCTATCCTGTTTGTACTCCAGCTTATGATTTAAAGTGGGAATTCACATCCATTACTTTCCCAACACCTACTATGTGCTAGTGACTGAGTTTGGCACCAGGGAGTCCAACCATGGCTAAAATAAGATTCAAATTTCTTTTTTAAAATATTTTATTTATTTATTCATGAGAGACACACACACACAGGCAGAGGCAGAGGCAGAGGGAGAAGCAGGCTCCCTGCAGGGAGCCTGACGTGGGACTCGATCCCAAGATCCCAGGATCACGCCCTGAGATGCTTAACCACTGAGCCACCCAGGTGCCCCTGATTTAATTTTCAAATACATTTCAAAAATAAATTGGTCCACCCCTCATTCCATGCCTAGGAATGACTAGGCACCCCAGCCCCCACTGGACCTCACTTCTGGCAATAGTCCCTTTTTCCTGCTTTCCTGGGATTTCTACAGTGAGAAGGGTATGATGGTTGCCCAGAGACAGGAAGCCCAGCCTTCTGACTTGGACTGCACTGATAGTACCGAAGGAGTAGGAATTTGCTGCTAAGATTTTTCTTTGGGGTGGCATGTCTTCTCTGGGGGGCTTGTAGCTGCCCCTACTATGTACATAAATAAAGTATTTTCAACAGTAAAAAAAAAAAAAAAAGAACAGTGGATACTCAAAACATTATGCAGGAAGGAGCAAGCTCTAGAAGGGACTACCCAACAGCCTATTTAAGGAAGGTTCTTCAGAGGAAGTGTGAATAGGCTAGGTGCTGTGGGAGAGAAAATCCTATCTTTCTTGTGATGGAGCCCAGACACATGGAAAGCTGTTGTAGGGGCAGCCCGGGACTAGAGACGGGAGGCCTGGCTTGTAGATGTTGCGCAAATGAAATCTCAGCACTTGACTTTGGCAAGTCATTTCCCCTCTGAACCTCAGGTTCCTTATTTGTAAAGTTAGTTCAGTTTTCTTTTGTTGACGTTGAAACCCTCTTTTCTGATGTAGGCGGACACCTATCAACTATGTGAAATTGGTAGAAGCAGAGCTATTCTTATCGAAGCAGGGACATGGGCCAAGGTTACAGCGGCTCCCCCCCCCAACTTTTCCCCATAAAGTCACCCCAGAAGCATCTCTTTCTCTCTTTCACTCTAGTGCTCCAACTACTACAGCCTGAAACTGTAGTACCGAGTGGTCTTGGAATTGTCCACTCTGAGAATCAGTGTTTCTGTGAAGTTTTCTAAGCAATCTGATTTTTTTTAAAATGGTAACTGCTAATCATTATTTATTGAATGCCGTTTAACAGGCTTTGTGCCAGGGGCTTTGTACAACAACCCCATGAGGTAGGTACTGTTGTCATTACTTTTTGAGAGATGAAGAACGTGAAATATAAAAAGGTGGTAACTCACCCACGGTCATGCAATGATGAAGTGGCACAGGCAAAGATTCAAGCCCAGACAGCCTGGCTCCACAGCCCACAATAATAACCATTATGCCATCCTGCTTTTTAGCAGCCCCACAAATGTGTTCCTTGACATTTGCTTGAATAGCTCAGGCTGCAGCTTAAGCTCATTTAGTCTTAAGCACATAACCAAAACATCCAATTGAGGAATTAAATGTCATCCTGTAACCTAATTATTGTCTTAGGGAACAAAGTTATCATAGTTTTCCTGAATCTACCTGGGCAATATTTTTCTGCTTTACTGCATTCCATTTCTTCATGGTCCCTGCATATAACAAAGGCCATAGGAAGAACCACTGACCCTCATCTTTATAATACTCTCCATTTGGCCACCATTGACACATTTTTCAGCTTCTCCAGGTCTAAGAAAAAGCAGCAGTAAAGTTTGCAGAGTCTTGGGATCCCACAGGGCTGGGCAAGGATGCTGCTCTTGGAGAGTAAGAGACATCTGCGAAAGGGACATGGGTAAGCCCACCGCGAAGTCCCATCGTCCAGCCTCAGCTGAGACCTCACCATGCATCACCGTCTTGTACTCCTGTTCCTTCATGTCCCGTTGCTTCCCTACAACAGCTATGCACATTCTCTCTCAACCCTCAAGTCTCAGAGTCTGCTCTGTTTCCTTCAACCTCCCCAGGATGATGCTTATCTCTCAACCTGAGGAGTGGACCCTATCTGCTCTGAGACTCCTCACCTTCTTGTGCCTCCCCAGGAGCATCTCCCAGAGCTCCTCCCCATTCTCTCCTCTTGTTCTTTTCCTATCCTTTATCCTTGTGATGGAGAAGTGTCCATCTCTCTTCTCATGCAGCCCTGACCCACCCTGGCCCACTTGGCTTCATTTACTCTTGCTTGCCTCCTCAAAATGCCAAATCTCTTCTCACTCTGCCCCCTCAACCAACAAACATGGCAAGTCTCACTCATTTCAGACAGACTTTCCTTTTGGCCCAGACACACTCAGTTGAAGCACTGTGGCGCCATATTTTCCTCTACCAAAATCAGTTCTCTCTCACCATTCTTCCTTGAAGACCCAACCATCAACAGGGCCTCAACTGTTCTTCTCCTTGAAAACCACTCCCAAGGCCTGGGACATCATCTATAGCCACCAGCATGAGACACCAATCTTCTGCCTGCCCATAGCTTCTGCTCTGGTCTGCTACCAACCCACACTGCCAGCCTGCTCTTTCTGGAGCCCAGTCTCTTCATTTTTTAAATTTTTTAAAGATTTTATTCATTTATTCATGAGAGACAGAGAGAGAGAAGCAGAGACACAGTCAGAGGGAGATGCAGGCTCCATGTAGGGAGCCCGATGTGGGACCTGACCCCGGGACTTCAGGACCATGTCTTGGGCACTAAACCACTGAGCCACCCAGGGATCCACAGCCCAGTCTCTTCAAATACGTTTTCAAAGTTAAAACTTTGTTTCAAACACATGTGTTTTCAGAATCCTAATATGTACAACAAAGACTGGGTGGTCAGACTTGTGAATTTATGTGTGAGCTTGTCTATGAGCATTTGTGTGTGTGTGAGCAAGGGCTAGTGAGTACCTCCACCTGATTAAAATGGGCAGTTCAGCACCTTTTCCCTGGAAATTTCTTCCTCGCTTCAGGATTGGATTTTCAGCAGGTATATTTTGTGATGTGACTCTGACCCTATGGACACAGTTGATTGGTAGAGAGATAGGCACTTCACCTCAGAAGAGCTCATTAGAACCCTCTCCTGAGCCTTAGATTCCAGTTGGGATAGGCAGCCACCAAGATGGGCCTTAATGATACTGCCTCTATTATTCATGCCTTTCTGAACCCCCTAACCTTCAGTGTGAGCTGGATTTAGGAAGGCACTTCTAATAGTAGAGTGTGGCTGAAGTTATGGGTTGTAATTTTCTAAGTTAAGTTGCAAAAAGAATGTAGTTTCCACTATAAGAGCTCACTCTGGACCTCATTCTCTCTCCTTCTCTCTCTGATCACTCATGCAGAAGGAACAAGTTACCATATTGTGAGCAGCCCCATAAAGAAGTCTGCATGGATTAGCAAGGAATTGAGGCTGCCAGTCCAAAAGCTCATGAGGAACTAAAGCCCACCGGCACTCACGTGAGTGAATCTGGAACTGGATTTTCCAAAGCCTTCCAACAGCCATGTGAATGAACTTGAAACGGATTCTGTGCTCCTTCCCTAACTAGTTGTTTTCTTCAGATGAAGCCTGTACTTAGCCAACAACTTAGGTGTAGTCTCATTAGGGACCTTGAGCCAGAGATGCCCAGCTAAGCTATGGTAGGATTCCGGGTACATAGAAGCTATAAACTAGTCATCATCATCATCATCATCATCATCATCATCATTTTCATCACTTACCGTTTAAAGTCACAAAGTGTTGAGGTAATCTGCTATGTCACAGTAAATAGCTAACACAACCTTTGATCAGAAACATGTAAGCCAAGGAGCTCTAGGTGACTTTTTTGCTACAGGGTCTGGCAGGTAGACACAGCCAGCCTGCAGTGAGAGAGAAGGTGAAGTCAATGTTAGAAGATTCCTTGTGGTCTTCAGTGCCTTGGTTCTGGCTTATTTGTGTGACCTAGTTTATCCTTGCCTTTGAAAATTCTGTTGCTCATTATAAAAGTCACTCTTTGTCTGCTGTTTGCATTTGTGATCAAATAGGAGGACATGATGGACAAATCTTATCTCCTCTGCCTCCAATGTTCATTTCCGTTTACCACCCCAGGTGCTCTCCATCCTATGGAGCCTTCCTGACCAGACTTCCCTCTTCTCTCCAGATAGTCAGGCACGCTTCTCTGTATGCTTCCTTAGCCCTCTGAGCATGTTTGAAATGTTTATCACAATTCTGAGACTATGTGTGTACCTGTCTGGCTCCAATCTTATAATTGGAGCAAGACAGAGTGAGACTGTCTCATTCATCTCTGTGTTCTCTAGCACCTTATAAATGAGTTTCTAAGCCAATAAAATAGAGCAGTATTCATGCCAAGACAGCTTTACTTCTATAAAGCGGATTTTCTGGTGATGAGTTCCCAAGGCTAGTCAGAGATTTACAGAGGAATTCAAGCAGATACAGAAAAGCTAGTACATGTTATAACTTGATATATTTTGAAAATCTGGTATTGAAGAATGCATATGTGCATGTGAAATACAATAGAGAGAAGAAATAAATTCTGGGAAGGTTTTATGAAAATATCATTTAAGCTAGGCCTTGGCTCATAAAAACGATTTTGACAGATAAAATCTTATTTAGGGGACAGGTAAGGTCCTCCAGCAGACGGAAGAGCTTAAGCAAAAGCATTGAGACATAAAAGTGCCTGGGGTATTGGAGGAATAGCAGATAGTACACAGACTGAAGGGTTTGGGATACATATAATACAACATAAGGCTAGAAAGCTAGACTGAGGCTAGGTAATGGAAAGTCTTAAAAACCTTCCTCTATGTTTACTCTATGTTCTGGTGTTAAGTGGAGCTTTTTGGAGTGCAGGGACTAAGGGGTGGCATCAGGAGAGTTGGGTTTTAGAAAAAGAACTCTGTAGGATAGATTAGACAGAGGGTTGAAACAGATGAAGGTAGAGAGGCCAATTCAATAACAGCTCTGGTTGTCAGGTTAGTAGGAATGTAGGTAAGAGGAAGACTGAAGTGATTTGGGAAGCAAATATCCTGTGGGATTGGAAAATGATTAGGAAGCTATGTTCTGGTCTTCCCCTAAGTTTGGAATGCTTAGAGTCTAGGGTGATGATTCTTCCCAAGAGGACAGCTGTAAGAGAGTAATTCCTGATCTGGTATGGAGGATAGGCCAAAGAGGATATTATCCTTGTTCCCAGAAGTCCATTCATGGTAAGCAGTTAAATAAGTAATGAAGCCTGCATCCAATAGACTGTTCTATAGGCAGTACAGTGTGTGAAAGCGCAGGCTAGAGAAGAATGAAGTGAGAGATTTATGAGATAGAGAAATCAGAAGTGAATGATAAATCTGAAAGATTGAAGCAGGTAAGAAGTTGGAGAAACAAGGGAGAAGGTGACGTGGATTAAAGATGAACCTACATGGGTAGATGTGTCACGAGTCTGCTGGAGACAGCACTTGTAATCATTGGGCAGCGCATGAGGGCAGGTGCTCTGGTATCTTCTAGTGCAAGGCACACACGCTAAAGGCTGAGGAAGGATTCCAATGGGAAAAATGTTCAAGGTGTGTGTCTCATTTGATAAAAGGGTGATCAGGGAGATAAAGGATTCAGAGATGAATGTTTCCCATTCAGCCCTGTCCAGAGATCTGCCCACCTTGAACTTCACACTCCAGTCATAACAAACTATTTATATTTTTCCAGGTACACCAGATGTCATGCTTCTATGCCTTTGCATATGTGGATGCTGCTCTTTGGACTGATTTTCCCTATGTTAATCTGGAAAACTCCAATTTATGCTTCAAAACCCAATTGTAAGAAGGAAGGAAGGAAGGAGGGAGGGATGGAGAGAGGGAGAGAAAGTACCAGAGAAAACCATCTCCTGCAATTCTAGTATAAAATCTGGTAGCTCTCCTGGAAAGATCATCTTTATTTTCCCATTAAAAAAATCCTTGTAATGCACAGAAAAGGCAAACACAAAACTAAAAAGTGAGGATCATTTGAGCTGTATACTCAGTTACCTGGCTTACAGCCTCATGAGGGAGATTCTTCCTAAAAAAAATGATGGGAAGAAAGTGTTATATGTAAGTGATAAATCACTAAATTATTCTCCTGAAACCAATATTGCACAATATGTTCACTAACTAGAATTTAAATAAATAATTGAAACAAAAAAGAAAGGAATAAAAAATGGGAAGACATAATGTGCCATCACCATTGGATTTTGATAAGACAACCTTGTTCGTATCATTTAATGTATTTCTGAACTGGACAGAGCCTTCTTAAAAAGAAAAACCGGAGCTGGGAGTGATTTTTAAGCACATAGCGTAGGCAAGTGGGAAATGGGAACAAGACAGCAGAGGTGGATTTGGGGGATTGGTAGTGGTTGATGAAATCTTTGGAAGTGTATATCTTACAGAGATAGAGTGGTAAGTAGAAAGGAAAAATTAAGCTAGTCAAAAAAGTGTACACTAGGGAATTGTTGGGTTGGTTGTTTTGGCTTTTATTCACACTATTGATTCAGAATATGAGCTCATAAAGTCAGTAAGAAAATCAATCAATGAAAGGCAAATTTCATGAAACAATCCATAAGAAGATAAGTTTAAATTGCTGAAAAACACTTGAAAAATATTTAATACTATACATAATTTTTAAATTCCAAATGAAACCATAGCATGCCAATTTTAGATTTTATATTGATAAAGATTTTGAAAACTGATAATACAGTCTCATACAGTGCTGGTGATAATTTAATAAAATCCTTTTGGGAGGGTAATTTGACAACACCTAAAAAGAGCTTAATGTTAACTGTAGCCTTTGATCCAATGGCTATATTACCAGGGATTTGTAATGCAAATAGAAATTAAGGGATATATAATAATTTATGTACAATGATATCTATTATAGCACTATTTATGAACAAAATATGGAAACAACCCAAGTGCTCATCAATGGGAAAATGATTAAATACATAAAGTATTAAAAACACATGTTTTTATTAGAAATTATAGTATTTAAATAGTATTGAATGATTGGAAAATTGTTCATACAATGATGTGAAAAAAGTGGGTTCATAGCAAATTTCTCCAGGATCTAAAAAATGTTATTTCACTGCATTCTTGCCCTCCATTGTTTCTGGTGAGAAATTTGTTGTCATTTAAATTATTAGTCCTCTATTTTTAGTGTGTTGTCTTTTCTTCTGGCTGCTTTTGCAACTTTATTATGATGTATCTGGACATGTAATTTCTTTGGGTTTATCTAGTTGGGCTTTACTATATTTCTTGGTCCTCATTGAATATTTTTTGTCAATATTGTAAAATTTTCTATCACTATTTAAAAATTTAGTCTGCATCACTCTTCTCTCCTTTTGGGACCCTGATGATATGATTATTAAATCTTTCGGTATTGCCCCAGAGGTCCCAGAAGCTCTGTTTATTATTTTTCCATCTTTTTTCCTCTGTTGTTCAGATTGGACAGTTTCTATTGATCTGCCTTAAAGTTCAATGGCCTTTTTCCTCTGTGACTTCTATTCTGCTGTTGACTACATCCAGTATATTTTTATATTTTGGTTATTGTCTTTTTTAGTTCTAAAATGTCTATTAGATTCATTTTAATATCTTTTATTTCTCTGCTTTCGTTTTTTTTTTTTTTCTTTCCATTTATTTCAAGAGTCATGGCCCTCACTACTTGGGGTATGGTTATAATAACTTCTTTAAAGTCTGATAATTCTGGGGCACCTGGATGGCTCAGTGGTTGAGTGTCTGCCATTAGCTCAGGTCACAATCTGTGGGGTCCTGGGGTCGAGTTCCTCATCGGGCTCCCTGTAGGGAGCCTGCTTCTCCCTCTGCCTATGTTTCTGCCTCTCTCTGTGTCTCTCATGAGTAAATAAATAAAACATTAAAAAAATAAAATCTGATAATTCCAACACTCAATTAGCATCTGTTGAATATCTTTTTCCTTAAAAGTCATTGAAATTTTCTTGGTCCTTCATACGTTAAGTAATTTTGGATTGTGTTCTGGGTATATTGAGTATCATGTCATGAGACTCTTGGTCTTAAATCCTATGGAAACTATTAAATGCTCTTTCTTTTTTTTTTTAAACAAGCGATTGATTGAGTTGGGCTCATGCCAAAAGTTACAGCTGGTATTCTGGGATATATGGTTCAAATATCATTTCAATTGTTAAAGCCATTGCAGTGCAATTTATGTTGTTCTGTGTGCTAACCGGTTCCCAGAAAGGGGTCTGAGCAGTGCTTTAGTATGTATGGATGTGAAAAGTAAGGGTAAACCTAAGAGTTTATACTGATTTTTATAAGATTATGTTCCCCCAACTTCCCCTAGCTAGCTCTGAGAATCGCCATTCCTTGTCTTCTGGCTAGCAAGCTGTGAATTACCTATTGTGCTGTGTACTTTTTGCTGTGTACTCCCAGTTCAAGTGGCGAGAGGATTGAGAGGGGAAAGAAAAGCAATGAGAATTCCTCCCACGCTCTTGGCTCAGAGTTTTAGGCATCTGCTCTATTGGCACTGCCATCATTCCTGTTATTGGCACACTATTACTGCCACTGTGGCCACCATGAGTTTGCTTTAGGGCTGGGGAAAGAGAGAAAGAAAAACAGCAAAACAAACACCACCACCACCACCACTAAAGGGAATTTACACACTCCCTCCGTCCTTTAAGGGCCCAATTTCCTGCTCCTTGGGCCAGAAAGAGAAGGCTTCACTCTTTCTCTTTGCACCCGACCCGCACTTCTGGGTTTCAAGCTATAGAGGCACTGTCAGATCAGTAGTAATTCCAGTTTCCCAAACTACCTGATAGTATTAACTTTTCAGAGTCCACAGGTAAATGCTGCATGCATACTGTCTAGTATTATTAGTTATGTTCAGTGGGAAAGACAGGGAGATGTGTGCTTCATCTTATGCAAAACTGGAACTAATTTCTTCAAGATTACCTTTATTTATATATCAGCTGTTATTTACATATACATAGTAGGTGCTAAATTATAAATTTATGTGGCTGAGTATTTACCTGTTTATCTCGACACCCTAGCACCAAGTTTGGAACATAATATGTGCTTTTAAAAGTTCAGATTGAATGTCTTTCTAACTTTCCTGTCCTTGTCCTTGTCCTTAATGGATATATGTTTGCAGTTATTCTTAATACCAAATGTTTAGGAAATTGTTCTATCACACTGCTCTGGCTAAAGCAAACTGTGACCCAAGTGCCCAAATGTACCCTCTCAGGCACCCCACTTTCTGCCCAGTAAAAATTTAAGCCGAGGATACAACATGTCCTCTTAGTGTCCTCTAGACTTGTAGGATGCCAAAAGTACTATAAATTTACCATATTACTGGTCTTCTCAATGCAGAGCTTTCTCTTATAAGTAATAAAATATGGCCTTCAATGCAAAGTAGCCTAAATGCTTACATAGATGGAATTTTTAAAAAACATTCCTGCATCCCCGAACATCAAAATAAATAACTATAAATGTGAGTCATCTGTTAACTCATCCATTAGTAGAAGTTAGAATGAAGCCAAACTAATAAAATCAAAATAATACAGTCATTAAAAGAAGCAGTGAAAAGTAGCATCTTAAGCAAGAGTTTTGCAAGGAAGAGGCTGGTGGAGAGACACTTACTCCCAGAGAGTTTTCCTCTCCTTGTACAGAACATTAAGGAGAACCCAGCGGAAGAAAAATTACAAAGTTAGTCTCTCCGTTTTTCTTTTCCCTGGTACCCCCTCCTCCAAGCAAAGAAAGTAAACAGATAAATGATACCCAACTAATGACCAACCTGTAGGCTGTTTGCATTGAGTTTGGGGATATGTTGTAAAATAAACATTAAGACCTTCGTAGTTGTTTACAAGTCTGGTGGCCAATCTTCAGGAAACTAATTATTTAAATGCTTGTGTAGCAGGATGTGGAGTTTTAGGGATTTTTCCCCCCTTTTGTGCTTCTGGCTATGATTCGTGATGTGGAAACAAGAAGGCTTTTTATTTTATTAAGAGTTTTTTTCTTTCTTTTTTTTTCCACTCTGCCTTCCCAGCAAGACACTGAATGAACCTAATGCAAGGACCTAAGGATGCCTCATTACCAGGAGTATTAAAGAGCCCTGCAGAATTGTTACAATAGCTAATGGAGATCACATTGGAAGACGGGTAATTATTTCTCCCTGAAAACAAAACAAAACATAAAGCCATAGGATTTTTCCTTGGCATTTTTGAGTCAGAAGGGTCCATAGAGATATATCTAGGCTAGTTTTCTACATGTTTTTGGACCCTTAGAAGACTGTAAAGGCAAAGATAGGATTCTCCGGATTTTGTCTTCTTTGATTATTATTGGCTTTAATAATTCTTTCAATTACAAAAACAATATAAAATAATGACATTAATGAGACAATGCAAAATATATGAAGAAAAAGCTTAAAATGTTTTTCCACCCATTCCCATCATAAACTTAAACTATTTTCTATATTTTTAAAATAACCTCAGAGAAACTGTGCATTTGCCTATAATGAGGAGGCAGAAGATGTCAGAAATACCAAATTACTTTGCTTTTGACTAGAATTATATCAAATTAATATAGTTGTATCATCTAGGCAGATGGGGATTCCAAGTTCTGCATGGTATTGATGAACATAAGTGGGAAAACCTAATTTTTACTTAATCAAGTTTGGTAACAAAATACTAGCCCCTGTGAGAACAATAAAAGATATCTTTGAAGGTAAAAAGATCCAGAATTTACCATCATTCACTGTATGGCTCAGTTACTCTAGGAATATCTAAATCATTTACTTCCAGCCTACTTACATAGGTTCTGACTCACACTCAGGAGGCAATGTATCTGCTTCTCCTTCAGAAGGTGGCCCAGTCTGAGGATACAGCTGACAGAGGTAATAGGTTATTGATTTTCATATTGCCATTGAGGAATGATCATGTTCGCCTGCATCATTATTCGTGTGGCAACTATGAATAAGTAAATTTCTAGATTTAATGGGTTCAAATAGTTATTATCACGATGACATTTATGCTTCTGGGGACTGTCAGTTCTCAAATTATGAAATTAAGAATCATTGACCATTAAGCTGGGAGTAATCTTCACAGTATCTATTTGGACTCTCCCATCTCAGTTAGCTCAAGGCTAACTGAGTCAAGAAATGGGAAGATCCTGCATCATCCTCTTAGTAACTGCATGTAGTTCTCCGTAGGTAAAAAGAATATTAACCTCTTTCTTGTAGGAGGTTGGATCATTATCAAATGAAAAAAAAGGCATATGAATTTGGTAAATACCTTTTTTCCCCTGGAGATAAGAATCCCTCACTATGCCTGCAGCCTTCCCATACATCTTCGGCCTGATATGATTTGAAATTAGCAAAGAAGAAAATACTGCAGTTGCCCCTCTTCAGAAGGAAACACCTTTACCCAAGTGAAAGGAGATTAGAATTTTTCCATGATATATTCACAGGTTTATCACACAATAAAAAGTTTTGTGAGCAAAACTTTTGGGAAATGCTGAGATAAGCCAAGTGCCATGATTCTCTTTATTTTAGGAATTCTAAGAGTCTTTTTACAAATGGCTTTGTATCAGCAGTACAGCTAATATTGAGTGGAGTACTTTCCATCAAACTTCTTTGACTCCAGAAATATTTTTATATCCAGAATACCTTGTTGGACTGGAAACATAAAGAAAAGCCTTTGGAAAGGATGATCACATGAAATTCATTTAGCTTGACCTTTGCTTACTCACGTTGAAGGCCTTCGCTTCATCTGCACTGATAATATTACATAGAACATTGCATGAATCCTATGTGCTGCATGAATCTGTGTAGAACTTTCCCACAGGTGACCCTCTGGCCTCTGCTTGAATACCTCCAGTAATGAGGCTCGCTGCCTTTCAAGGTAGCCTTTTCCATTTTGCATATCTCTGAGGGTTGAAAGGCCTTCTTTATCTTCAGAGGTCATCTCTCTGCTTGTGACTTTTGTCTATTCACCATAGTTCTGCTTTATGAGGTCATTTAGGACATAACTAAGATACAGTGTATTGTAAGTTTCTAAAGCTTCATACTCCCCTCCCCTTTTCTTTTCTGCTGCCTTAGCATCCTTGCAAATAGGCTATGAGCACCCTACCCAGGTGACCAGGTATATCAGTGTAATAAGATTGGCCCCTTTCACAAATTCCCCTTCGGGCCCTCCCCAGCTGTGACCTAGTAACATTCAAATGCACCATTGAAATCCCTTTGCACCTTTTCTTGAGTACTCCACCTTGACACCAATAAAGGCACTTGTCCATGGGACCTCACTCTCTCTTGGCTTACTACCTGCTTGGTTGAGCTGGCTCCCTTAGCAATTCTCTTGTGTGGCCCCTTATGGTTTATGATGACCTTGTCTCTTTAGGACCTGTGAGTATATCAGACTTTGTTTTTCTGTGTCTCTCTTGTGTCTTTTGTGGCTGCATCTGACTGACCATCATAGAACACAAAGCTGTTAAGTTTTTAGTTTTTTATTACAGGATATATATAGCTAAGCTACTGTCCCCTGCAAGGACTGACACTTTTCTTTCTACTTCTACTCCATTTACTCTGGGTCCCAAGCTGTAAATGTTTAAGATGCTTGAGCCATCTCTCTAAGGAGTAGATTCAATTGCTTGCTTTCTTTATTTAAAGAATTGCTTGTGTGAGGCATATTTCCTAGTGCTAAAAAGAAAGAAAGCCATCAGACATGGTCTTGCCCTCACAAAAGCTGACAGTCTAGGGAGTAGACAGGTCTGCAAAGAGATAATAATAATGCAATAAGATATGGCACAAAGATACTTGAGGTGCTACGGGAGCACAGAGGAGGGAGCCACTATATCCACTTGGGAATATCAGAGAAGACTTTGTAAAGGGGAATATTTTTTTTTCTGCTTCTTGAAAGATAACAAAGAGTTTCCCAGGTTGGGAAGGTGGGTAATGGGGATTTTAGAAAAATATGAAATCATATAAAAGTATATGAACTGTGTTTGGGGAGTCAAGCATGTTTGTATGTCTAGAATGTAGGCTGCATGGGGGCACCATGATAAAAGAGGTTGGACAAAAAGTACATAAGACAGTCTTTGACCTCCAGACCTCCTGAAAGAAATGAAAGAACAATAATTATTGGAAGGAGGGATCAAGGACATGAGCAGAGGATTAATTTTGGACATAAGGGATGATGTTTTGAAGAGAGTAGAAAAAGTGTGGATAAAAAGCTATGAAGAGTAAAGAAGCCAATCTGAAAAGACTACATACTGTATTATTCCAACTATATGATATTTTGGAAAAGACAAAACTATGGAGACAGTAAAGAGATGAGTGGTTACCAGGGGTTGGAGGAGATGAATGAACCAGCAGAGCACAGATGATTTTTAGAGCAGCAAAAATACATTATATGATGTTGTAATGAAGGATACATGTTCATTATGCATTTGTGCAAACCCATAGTATGTACAGCACCAAAAGTAAACCGTAAAAACTATGGATTTGGAATGGTTCTGATGTGTCAATGTAGGTTAATCAGTTATAGCAAATGTACCACTCTGGTAGGGAATGTGGGTAATAGGGGAGGCTGTGCACATGTGGTGGCAGGAGGGATAACAAAAAAATCTCTGTTTTCCTCTCAATTTTGTCATGAACTGCTCTAAAATAAGCAAGTCTTAATAAACTTTTTTTTAAAGCTATGAAGATTTAAACAAAAAGTATGAGATGAGGGTAGCCCGGGTGGCTCAGCGATTTAGTGCCGCCTTCAGCCCAGAGCGTGATCCTGGAGACCCGGGTTTGAGTCCCGAGTCAGGCTCCCTGCATGGAGCCTGCTTCTCCCTCTGCCTGTGTCTCTGTCTCGGTCTCTCTCTCTCTCTCTCTGTCTCTCATGAATAAATAAATAAAATATTTTTTTAAAAAAGTATGAGATGATGAAAAGATTTTCTCAGTAGGAGTGAGGAAATGGCATTAATTTGTACAGAGGCCAATGACTAGATTTCTGTGACTTTCCCTAGTGGTATCAGCTTAGGTTCTGGAGAAGAGAGAATAGGCAGGAAGTGTTTTGAGCTAAGACAAAATCCATGGAAGGCCAAAATCCAGGTTAAGACAATGAGTGCAAAACTAGGTCATCTGCAAAGAATTTAATGCTCCTCAGAAGCACAGAGAACTGCTACTGCTACTGCTACTACTACTACAGCTATAACTTATAAAGTAAAATACCAGAAGAAGATTCTAGAGTAAGACAATTATATCATTAAATGGTTGACCAAGGGATCTAGGCTCAATGGGAGGAAAGTGAGGCCAGAACCAGACTGGGTAGCCTGGGAGGAGTGGACAAGTGGAAATTACAATGAGAAAGAAGGCATCACAGACTGGAACAAGACCTGGTATTAGTCAGGTGTGGAAGGCTGTAATAACACCCCAAATCCCAGAGTCTTAACACAATTAAAGTTTTATTTCTCTCTCAGAGAAATCTGGTGCTGATATTCAGTGTGGTAGATTTCTTCCAGGTGACAACTCAGAGACCCAGGATTCTTCTATTCAACAGCTTTTTGGAGTCCTCAACTTCTATCTGGTAATTGGCAAGAGGAAAAAAAAATAGAGATTATGGATTATATGTGAGGGATCAGCTTGAAGTGGTATATGTCACTTTTGCCTGCATTGCATTGGCCATAGTTTTCTTCAGGACCACATCTAGACGTATTGCAATTGGGAAATATGGTCCTTCTGTGTGCCCAGGGGTAAATAAAATGGTTTCCTGAAAGCATAACATTGCTTTGTAAAACACAGTTCCTGCCCTCACAATCCAACCTAAAGGAAGAACCAGCCATCATTCTTTCAATGATACAGTCATATAGTATGAACTGGGTTCTCTGCAGTCATATAGGAAGGTGTGATTAATTGTGGCTGGGTGAAAATAACAAAGTTTACTGAAAGACTGACTTTTAACCTGAGCCCTGAAGAATGCTGGGGAGGCCACCTTACAGAGAAGACAGGAAAAAAAATTCCAGGTGGAGAGAGAGCTCATTAATCAATACCCAGAACTCTGGAAGAACATGGCATATCTAGATACATGGTGGTGGCTGTGGGGAGGATTGGAGGATGAAACTTCTGGAAGATAAAAGGCCAGCTCAAAAAATATGTGATGAATGTGAGAATACAGCAGGTGATTGACATGATCAGACTAAATTTTAAAAGATTAGCTCAAGAAGGAACATGGAAGTTTGGAGAAAATAGCATGTAAAAAGTTTATGGTGGGCCCGCTGCAACAATGAAAGGCCAACGGCAGGAGCCATAGGCAGGAGGTGATCAATCACTGGCTCTTTTGTTGGATGAATAGACAGAAAGGACTTTCCACTTCCATCCCCCAACCATGAGCCTGAGGCTGCTGACCTTCACTGAGAGAACTCCATCTTTCTTTGCTTGACTTCTAAAATTCATAAGCCATTCTTATACCTCCTCTAGCCTGCTGTCTTCTTTTTTTTTTTTTAATGTTTTTTATTTATGATAGTCACACAGAGAGAGAGAGAAAGAGAGGCAGAGAGAGAAGCAGGCTCCATGCACCGGGAGCCCGACGTGGGATTCGATCCCGGGTCTCCAGGATCGCGCCCTGGGCCAAAGGCAGGCGCCAAACCGCTGCGCCACCCAGGGATCCCCAGCCTGCTGTCTTCTAAGGAACAATGCACTTCATTTCATTTTTTAAAAGCGCCAAGTTGTTGGTTAGTTAAAGATTATACTTTCTGGTAAGAAAGACTATAAAGATTGGCAGTAATTGAAGGATTTCAAGCACCAGAAAAGCTGAAAATACATTAATATTATTTATTTATTTATTTATTTATTTATTTATTTATTTATTTATCTATTTATGAGAGAGAGCACATGTGTGAATGCACACACACACACACACACACATACAGGGGTGGTGTGTGGTAGAGGGACGTGGAGCCTGATGTGGGGCTCAATCTCCTGACCTCAAGATCATGACCTGAGCCAAAACCAAGAGTTGTCTGCTTAACCAATTGAGCCACTAGGCGCCCTGAATAGTACATTAATTTTGAACAGAACACTCATGTTTCCATGGATAATGCCACTGATATGAGATGTCTCCTTGATTTCTAGTACTATCGACAAACTGGATGGAGCAGTGAATTCAATTAAGCAAATGGGTTTGCTTAGAACAATCAAAGGTATAGCAATTCCCTCTTTTGACCACCACCATTTCTGTGTCCAGTCTTGCCTCATAAGCAGTGATGGCTTCTTTTATGGACTACATCATTGCTGGTTATCAACTAAGAATTGTCTTTTTCGAACCATGTCAATTTGGATCACAGTGTTGTATCTTTCCCTCCCTGAACGTGTCTCATAGAAGTTTGAGCCATTTATATTGTTAATAATGAAGCTGGGAAATTACTGGCAACACGGGAGAAAAAAGGGGCAAATAACAAGATTGATAAGACTTAACTGAGTCACCAATACAGTGCTTTTCATCAGTTGTCAATTAAACTGCCAGACTTAATTGCTGCTGTGTTTAAAAATACATATTTCTGAGAAGTAATGGCACAAATACATACACTAATAAGTGCAAAGCTAGGAGTTTCCTCTTGTGGCTTCATTTTTGCTCTCTAGTTCTCAACCCCTTAACCTCTCTGTCCCCTGCAGATAAATATTGCCAACTATTGTCTAAGGAGAATGTCATACAGCCTCCAAACAGAATTGCTAGTCAGACTTTCCTGTGGGAAGGGATTTCAGACCCCAGATCATAGTCTTGGGGTCCTTGTGTGGACGGCTTGACTTGACTCATGCCCTTAAGGCATGATCGCAGTACATGAGAACCTGGAGGGTTTTCACTTTCTTTCTTCTACATAGTACACCAAGGATAGAGAGAAGATAAAGTTCTGTAGAGCCTATTCAGCAAACATTTGTTGAATGTCTGTTATGTGCATCCAAGATAAGGTAGGATGAGAAGTGAAGATAAACAGAACCTGTCTCTACACGAGGAGTTTACAGTCCAGCAGGGAGATAAACACAAAAACTCCTGACAAAGATTTAGGGTAGAGTGGAAGGATGGGGCAGAGGGGCAGAGTTAGGAGACATTTGAAAAAGATAGACCGAACTGGATTATGATCTATGGTTTTAGGCTAAAAAGGTATTAAACATCGGCCATGGGTAGGCGGGATACTAAGCTGTTTGCATGCAAAATCTCATCTTATCTTCAGAACAAGTCTATGATATGGGTATTATTATCCTCACTTACATATGGTAAAACTAAAGTTTAGAAAGGATAGGCAGCTTTGCCAAGCTGGAAAAAAGCAAAGAATTCATGTTGAAATGCAGTTATGGCTAATTCTACAGCCTTTCTTCTTCAACGTTACTATGCTGCCTCCTGGGATATTGGGATGAGAAGAAGGAGGATAAAGATGAGGCTGACATTTCACATAAAAGCAATAGAAAAACGATGCTGGTATATTTCTCGAGACATGAAGCACAGGTGGAGCAGGCCCCACACTCAGTTTTTGTTGCATTGTGTTAATTTAGGGCCAAGCTCGGTGTTCTAAGCTCAGTAAATGAAAAATGGATCAGTTGCCCTGAAAAACTAGTGATTCTATTAGTTGTAATCTAGTTGATTTGGATAACTAGAAAGATTTTAAGAAAATCTTAAAGTGTGGAGAGAAGTTTCTTACTTATTCATTCATTCATAACAAAACTATATGCCAGGCCCTATTCCAATGCTTTTTAAAAATATATATCTATTTTTTTTATTGAAGGTCAATTTGCCAACATATAGTATAATTCCAATCCTTTTATAAATAAGGATTCGTTTAATCCACACAACATGACATTGATACTGTTTTCCCCCACTTCACAGATGAGAAAACTGGGGCAAAGAGAGAGTAAATTACTTTTCCAAGGTCTCCCACCTCCTAAGGAGATTACCTGGTATTCTATTCGGGGCAGATCTAGTGGTAGTATGTGATCATAGCCATTAAGAACACTGACTCTCCTTGGAATGACCCACAGCTACTGAACCCTTATTTGGAAGCTAATACCTTCTTCATTTTCTAGAACCAGCTTTGTTCCTTTTTGAGTTATATAAGGAAGAATGAGGTGAGCAACCCAAGCTTGTCCTGCTCTGTGCATGGGTGGCCTGTTTTGGCCCACATGACACTTGCTCCTATAACTGAGCTCTTTTACTGATTTCCTCTTTCCTCCACTTTCTCTTCTCATGTTCTCTTCCCCTGTGCCAGTAAGAGGCTCAACCTAGATTATTTCTCCAGGAACTAGGTCTGCAACACTCAGAGTTCTGCTTGCTTTTGTCAATCCCACCATGTAAGACAAACCTTAGACAAATGGCTGAGGCTCTGCTATGCCTCCTTACAAGTACTCCCTGAGTCTACTTCCCTTCCAGATCTCTAATTATTGCCTGCTCCCAGGTTGGTCTCCTGTCATCATGCCCCAACCAACTTTTGGGGTAACCCACCATCCCATGTTATATGTCTTTGATGGTGATTTTTGCTCAGATGCCCACTTGTCATTTGTCACTAGGTTTCTGTGCCACACCGTTTCAATGGAACTCCATTATCTAGAGCTGATTCTCTCCTCCCTACTTTCCTGGTGTCTGTCCCACCCAGTGCATAGATCTAGGTTCAGGTTTCAGACCAAGGCAGGCAACTCTTTGATGTACCACATTTTAAAAATGAGTTACATGGGAGGGAGAAGGTGTAGAAGGAGGAAAGGAAAAGAGGAGACAGTAGGGAAAGAAGAGAGAAATAAAGAAGGGAATGAATGAGAGGAGAGAAGTAGGAAGGGAGGGAATTTGGAGTGATGGAATAAGAATGAGAGAAAGTGAAGGAGAAGAGGTGGGAAACCGGGAGAGAAGAGAGAGAGAAAGAGAGAATGCAGCCATGGCTTTTTTTAAAGTAAAATTAAAAATGTAAAATCAGAGGTGCCTGGGTGGCTCAGTCAGTTAAGTGTGGGACTCTTGCTTTCAGTTCAGGTCATGATCTCAGGGGCATGAGATTGAGCCCCGAGTCAGGTTCATGCTCAGCACGGATTCTGCTTGTCCCTCTCCCTCTCTCTGTGCCCCTCTCTCTGCACACACACACTCTCTCTGTCTCTCCCAAATAAATAAATAAATCTTTTAAAAAATGTATAAAACCATGCCAATCATTCCTAGTTGGCAGATAGAGTCCCACCAGATACCCAACAGAAGCAAAACTGTCAGCCAGGATCTCAAAAGCCCCATAATTAGACTTGAAAAAATTATAGAATTGTTTGCCATTCAGTTTTCAAGAACAGCTTCACTTTGGGGCACCCGAGTAGCTCAGTAGGTTGAGCGGCCTGCTCTTGGTTTTGGTTCAGGTCGTGACCTTGGAGACCTGAGATCAGCCCCATATCCTGCTCTGCAATCAGCAGGGAGTCTGCTTGAGGATTCTTTCTCTCTCTCCCCCTGCCCTTCCCCTACTTGTGCTCTCTCTCTAAGAATAAATACGTCTTAAAAAAAAAAAAAGAATGGCTTCATTTTGCATGCTGTTGCCATATATTTGACTTCCTAGATACTCTCCTGAAAGAACTTTTTTTGCTTTTGCTTGGATTTTAATGGCCTATTGGGGAAAACTATCTTATTTCCACCCTATTCACAAACTTGACTATAGCAAATATTTTGGGAAATAAAGGAAATAAAAGCAACCTGGGGGATGACTATCCAATACCAAAATCAACACCCATTTTGATGAAAACTTTTAGTTAGTCAAATCTATTTATTGATTTTTCAGTTCATTTATTTGCTGAGCACCTGCTAGGTGCAAGACAACATACAGAAATAGTGACACATTTCACCTGGACTCAGATATGACACATGCTTTCAGAGAAGTTTTGAGGCATTTCAGGATAGGAAATACAAAAATAATTATGACACAGAACAAGAAGTGATAAAATGAAAAAGTAGTAAGAGTTTTAGAAAATGGAAATTGTTTGGGGCTACATCAGACGGCACTTGTTGAGCCTTTAGGTTCATGGAATTTGGACAGAAGGCCATAACTGGACCAGACAAAGTAGCACATGTTATAAAAATAAAGTAGTGGGTAAGAAAATAATGTGTGTGGGGCCTAGTGGATAGATCAAACTTGGAAGACTCGCATGTTATACCACTTTATTGATGGAAAATGACAATTTCACTTTCCAGATGAGTTTATTGGAAAAGAACTCAGAAGAGTCTTATTCTTTTTTAAAAAAATATTAAAATTTGTATTTGTTTATTTATTTTTATTTAAATTCAATTTGCCAACATATAGTATAACACCCAGTGCTCATTCCATCAAATGCCCTCCTCATTGCCCGTCACCCAGTTACCCCATCCCCATGCCCACCTCCCCTTCTGTAACCCTTTGTTTGTTTCCCAGAGTTAGGGGTCTCTCATGGTTTGTCTCTCTCTTTAATTTTTCCCACTCAGTTCCCCTCCTTTCCCTTATAATCTCTTTCACTATTTCTTATTCTTAAAGATTGTTCTCAGCTTAAGTGAAAACTCAGGAATTTTTTCTGTGTGGTTGGTTATAGTTCTACATTGTTCTATCTGTTCATATCTACTCTCCAGTTTCCTATTCTCATATGTATGATAAATTTCCTGGGGTCCACTTATCTGAGATAAAAGAATCCTATTGTTTGCCTATATAGGAACTTTGGGATATGAGATTGGCACCCACTCCTTTGCTGGGAACCAAGGTAATCCTGAAGTGACAGTCTTTCAGGGGCCTAAAAGGATCAAACGAATTCTAATCTTGAGAAATTTGACTTATTCACACAAATGAGGAAGAAACTCAGAAAAAGAGTTGATTCTATAAATGTTTATATAACCATAAGGTTCTGACCTTAGGGATACAGAGATGAGTAATCCCTGTGAAGGGCTTATGGTTGGGGTGAGGAGTCAAGTATTATAAACAAACCCACACAACCCAAGAAAACATACTATTGTCAAGATGCAGTAGGTGGAATGTTTACTTTCACCTGGGGGCTGTAGTGTAGTCAGGAAGTCTTCACAGAGGAAGTGACAATTGGCTAAGGCATGGCCTGGAGTGCATGGCCCAGAGTGCATGATGCCCAGGTGGTTCAAGAGAGGGTTCTATGCGCTGCCTAGCCTGAGGGACCTCCTCAGAAAGGCCCTGAGCAGAGATGTCACTGAGATATCACATCTCTGCATTAGCCTCTTTTGGTGTTGTCAACACGGATTGCTTTAACCAAACTCTTTATTCAGTTGGCTTATCTTTTAAAACCTTTCGTCGTGGAGGGATCCTTGGGTGGCTTAGGGGTTTGGCGCCTGCCTTCAGCCCAGGGCGTGATCCTGGAGACCAGGGATCGAGTCCCATGTCAGGCTCCCTGCATGGATCCTGCTTCTCCCTCTGCCTGTGTCTGCCTCTCTCTCTCTCTGTGTCTCTCATGAATAAATAAATAAAATCTTTAGGAAAAAAAAAAAAACCAAACCTTTCGTTGTGGAGAATGTTAAACACATACAAAAGAAGCATATACAGAAGAATATAATGAACCTTCATGTACCTGTCATCCAGCTTTGATAACTATCACCTTATGGCCAATTTTATTTGTTACCACTGTTCCACTTTCTCCTGTTTCATGTAATTTTATTTTATTTTATTTTTTTATTTTTTTTATTTTTATTTATTTTTTTTATTTATTTACGAGAGTCACAGAGAGAGAGAGAGGCAGAGACACAGGCAGAGGGAGAAGCAGGCTCCATGCACTGGGAGCCCGATGTGGGATTCGATCCTGGGTCTCCAGGATCGCGCCCTGAGCCAAAGGCAAGCGCTAAACCGCTGCGCCACCCAGGGATCCCTGTTTCATGTGATTTTAAATGAATTCTAGACATCAGAATATTTTACCCATTAATATTTCAGCATATATCTTTAAGAGATAAGGATTCTTTTCTTAAATCAGTATTTTTTTGTAGTTTAATTTGTATGAAAGGAATTAAAAGTGTTTTTATTTCTAGTTTGAATTTATAAGAAACACATTCTCACTGTAGATAAACCAGAATAATTAAAAGAACAAAAAGATTAAGTATCTAACAATCACCCATATCCCTACCACCAAGAGACAATTATTGTTTTCATTTTATTGTATAAATTTTCAGGTGTTTTTTTCTTGTATATAAATTAAAATGAATTTATATTTTTCACTGTTGATTATATGCTGTTTTTTTCTTTTAACAATATAATTATATACACACACATATAAATACATAGAACGCATTCTCTACCATTGGCCATTTTGTTTCCTAAATTTCTCAAACTTAACTTTTCTCTGTCATGCATCTTGGCATTCCATGTTCCTTCCAGTCTCTGAAATTAAATTATTTCACTGCTGTACTCATTCAGTGCTTATTTATTTGGAAAGCTTTCCTCATTCATACTATAGACAGTTATTTCCATTATTTTTAGTTCTTAATACTTTACAAGAAGTATTTACTACTTAAGTGAACTAGTTTATGTTATATTTTAACTTTTTTCAAAGTTCCTGTTAATAATTAGATTATATTCATACAGAGAAAAGAGTTGCAAAATAATTTTTCATAAATTAAGTTTGTGGTGAACTGACCACAATGATGTATGCTGGAGGGCTTCATTATTTAGCATTTTCAGTGCACTACTAGTCTGGAAAGAACTGGACTAAAATGGGAATGTTTTTTAATGGAAATTATATAAATTAATATGGAGTCAACAAAATTTGTTCTTTCCTCATAATTATGTTCAGAAAAGAACTGTTTTATTGCTTTCAATTTATGTGCACTTTGAAAAATAACTTTACTTAAGTATAATTAATATACAAGAAAGTAAATCCATTTAAAGTATAAGCACTATGAGTCTTGACAGCTATACACTCTACTGAAACCATCACTACACTCAAGATACAGGACATTACCATTACCCCAAACTCTACTCTTTCCCCCTCTGTTCTGTGTACTTTTTAAGAGATTTTCTTCTTTAGAGCAATTTTAGGTTCACAGAAACACTGAAAGTACAAAGATTTTCCATATACTCCCTACCCTGACTTGAGCATTGTCTCTCATCATTAACAGTCCCCACAAGAAAGATGTGTTTGTTACAATTGATGAACCTACAGTGACACATTGTTTTTCACCCAAAGTCTATAGTTTACTTCAGGGTTCACTCTTGCTATTGTACCTTCTATGGGTTTGTACCCGTATGCAATGGCATATATCCATTATTATGTTATCACACAGAGTATTTTCACTGCATTAAAAATCCTTTGTGTTTGGCCTATTCATTTCCCCATTTTCACCCCAAACACCGACGCTTAATTGTCTCTGTAGTTTTGCCTTTTCTAGAATGTCATATAGATGGAATCATACAGTATGCATAACATTTTCAGATTAGTTTCCTTCACTTAATAATATACATCTAAGTTTTCTGTGTCTTTTCGTAATTTGATAGTTCATTTCTTTTTAGTGCTGAATAATATTCCATTTTCTGGGATATTATTTGTCCATTTATTTCTATAGGACATCTTGGTTCCTTCTAAGTTTTGGGAATTATGAAAAAAGCTGCTATAAACATCCATCTGCAGTTCTTTTTGTGGACTAAGCTCTCAGCTTCTTTGAGTAAATATAAAGGGCCAATCCCACCAACAATGAACGAGAGTTCCTGTTGTTCCACATCCTTACCAGCATTTGGTATTATTAAAGCTCCAGATGTTGGCCATTCTAATAGGTATATACTAGAATTTCTCTATAATTTGCGTCTGATAACTTATGATGTGGAGTATCTTTACAAATATGCTTATTTTCCATCTGTATATCATCCTTAGTGAGGTATCTGTTAATTTTTTTGTATATTCTGGATAAGAGTCCTTTATCAAATATGTCTTTTGCAAATATTTGCCCCAGTCTGTGATTTATCTTCTTATTCTCTTGACAGTGTTTTTCACAAAACAGAAGTTTTTATTTTTAATAAAGTCTCCAGTTTATTATATCTTTTATGGAACATGACTTTGGTGTTGTATCTAAAAAGTCATCATGCCTGAGATCATTTTAGGTTTTCTGCTGTATTATCTTCCAGGAGTTTCTTAGTTTTGTATTTTATATTTAATTAAGTCTATGATCCATTTTGAGTTAATCCATTTTGAGTTAACTTAAGGGGTGTAAGTTCTGGGTCTAAATTCAATTTTTTGCATTTGAATGACAAGATGTTCCAACACCATCTCCAGAAGAGACTTACTGCTCCATTGTATTGCCTTTGCTCCTTTGTTGAAGATAATTGACTATCTTTATATATATTTCTGGGCTTTCTATTTTGTTTCATTGATCCATTTGTCTATTCTTTCACCAATATCACACTATCTTGATCACTGTAGCATAATAAGTCTTGAATCTGGGTAGTGTCAGTCTTCCAGCTTTGTTCTCTTTTGAAGTTGTGTTGGCTATCTTGGGCTTTTCACCTCTCCACATAAACTTTAGAATCAGTTTGTTTATATTCATAGAAAAACTTGCTGGGATTTTGATTTGGATTGTATTGAATATATAGATTAAGTTGGAAAAATGCTATTTTTAGTTTAAAAATACCTGAATTCAAAGAAATTTGGGGCCTACATAAAAGTTGTAAGAATTTTTATAATGAAATTTCATATCAACTTCAACCAGATTTAGCCATTCACCTATTGCTAGAATTTTGTCACATTTGCTCACCCTCTCTCCTTCCATCCATCTACGACCAGATATATCAGCATATTTTTTTTCAAAGAAAAAATTCTAATTATCAATATGTATCTAATATGCAGTCATATTAAATTTCACTGACTCTCTCAACATTGTACTTTATAGCAAAGTTTTTCCCCTAAACCAGGATTCAATGTAGAATCCCACATGATGTTGAGAAGTCATGTCTCTTTAGTTGCCTTTACTTAGAAGTTCCTTTCTTATTCTTCATTGTTCATGTTCATGAACCATGCATATGGTTCATCATTTTGAAAAGTACAGGTTTGTTGTAGAATGTCCTTCAGTTTATGCTTGTCTGATTATTACCTCGTAATTTCATTTTATTAGATATTTTTAGAAAGAATAGTACATAAATGATGTTTTGCCCTTCGGAGGGCATCATCTTAGAAAACAACTGATGTCAATTTATCCTAGGATTGGTGATGTTGACTTTGGTCAATTCATAATGATGGTATCTGCCAGATTTCCCCATTGTAAAGACTTACCTGCTTCCTTTGTAATTACCAAGTAGTGTGTAAGTAGATACTTTGAAATGACATACATATTCTTATCCTGAATAAAACTTTACCTATTGGTGAAATGGGTAAAAGGATGATTTATGCTTGAGCCAATTATTAGTATCTTGAATACAAAACTGATTTTACAATTCTTCTGTTACTTCTATATTTATTGACATTCTATTTTGAAAAAGTTTTCCTTCGCCCTCCTTTTATTTGTTACTTTTTTTGCTTATTGATTTGTGTATTTCTATGGACTTCTTTTCACTGAAAATGTTGTAATTTGTTCTTGCCACTATTCATTTTGATGATATATTGTACTAGGTTTGGCCAGCAGAAATTGCATCAAACTGGGTTCCTGTGTCATACTGATGTATGTGTCTTTCTCATTCCTGGGGACTTCATTGTTCTCTGGAATAAGATGTTCCAGGATCATCTTGTACTTTTCTTGCTCTAATCCTAATTTCAAATAATTCTCCAACCATCCCTGGTTCCTTGTAGTATTGGTAAATAGTATTTAGAAATCAAGACTTGAGTACTAAGTGAATTTTTTGTCTTAATGCCATCACAGTATTATTATCATATCTAACATATTAACAATAATTCCTAATGTCATCATATACCCAGAGTTCAATTATCCAATTGTCTCATAAAGTTCATAAATGTTTTCTCAGCCTACACAGTATGCAGATTTATAGATCTTTTAGGTCTTTTTTACTTTGTAGATTTATTCTTTATTTTTCTTTTTGTGTCTTTGCCATTTATTTGTTGAAAAAATCAAGTTGCTTCTACTGTAAAGTTTGCATTGTCTGGATTTTGCTGATCATATTCCTTTGGTATAGTTAACCATGTTCCTCTGGTCTCTATATTTTCCTGTAAATTAGTGGCTGACTCTAGATCCTTTACTAGATTTGAATTCTCCGCCTTCTTCCTTTTCTTTCTTCTCACCTTTTCTCCTTCTCTTTCTTCTTCTTCTCTTCCTCCTTCCCTTCACTTCATAGGTGGAATTGTGCTCTACCTGGAGACATATAATGATGATTTCCCTTCCATGATGTTAGCAATGCTGATAATCAGTTAACTTGTTATCAGTTACAAAATGATATTACTCTATCATTCCTTCTTTATTTATTGTCTGTAATGCTGCTATAAAAAGAAACTACTCTTTGGTTACTTTGTGGAAAAGTTCATTTAGGAAAGCAAGACAAATGCTTGCATTTTTCCCATTACTAGTTTTCAAAATAATGAATTTGTTCCCTAGCATCCTCCAATGGTAAAAAAACAAAAAACAAAAACAAAAACAAAACGAAACTAATTTTCCTTCCTGGTAGTGTTATGAATGTATGAATTTAAGCATATTTGTTATGTTTAAACCCATTTCAATTATTATTCTCATTGATGTCCAAATTGTTCCATTTTTGATCAAAAGAAGCATGATTATGTACATTGGTATATGAGTCCTTTGAAATAAACTTTGTAGGTTGATATCTTTTCTGCTATTTGGAAAGGCATGCTGTTCCAGACTCATCTTTATATTTCTTGTCTCAGACATGGAAATAGCACCCTGGGACTCAGAGATGTTTGTTGTTACTGGTTTGGTCATGGTTTGTAGGCCTTTTAAATGGACAGAGATGTGTTTTTTCAAAAAAACTAGAATACCTCATAAATTCAGGATAATAGTACTAATTCAGCTTCCACACTACAGGATATTTTCTTAATTTCTTCAAGTTTATATCTTTATCTCTTTACTCCACAGAGAAAATTTTACCACTCAAGGATACTAAAGATAATAGTATTAAAATATCAAATAAGGACTCATTTTGCTCAATCCCACATTACACACAAAGTACTATTACAATCACAATACCAGTAGTGCTACCAATAATGTGATTATTGAAAGAAGTTTGAAACATTTTATAGTTACTTTTATCCTTAGATTATATCCTCATCGGGGATGTACAGTCAAATATATGTTTTGTAGTAACTTGAAATAATTTCTGTCTCTACAGTTATGTCATCAAGAGATACAGAATAGGTTCATTTATTGTTTTAAATTTATTACCATGCTTTTGACTTCAAATCCAAGTTTTAAAATTTTATTTGAAATCTTCAAAACACCATATTAAACTCTTTTAAAAAGGTTTTTAAAAAGAAAAGAAAGAAAGAAAGAAAGAAAAAGAAAAAGGTTGTTTAGATACTCTTTTTAGCATCCTTTTCAAATAGAGATGGAGTGACACAGGTGAAGGAGCCACATAACAATCTCTTAATGTCTTTTTCATCAGATTTTTATTGCGTAAGAACATAAATGGCAGGATTTAGGCTAAGAAGATAAAGAAATGTCTTCCCAATAAAACTTTTCTACTTTAGGGTTAATAACTTCTCCTGGGGTTGAAATAGAACTTTATTTTATGGCTTATAACGGAAATGAAAGTACTAAAATCTTTAAAATTCAACACTCTATTTACATTTTTATTCTACTGAGCTGGAGAAATGAAAGGTCTGTGGAGCAGTCGTAGCTGGCTTTGATCTTATGGTTAACAATATCTGTAACATCAATTTGGAGTTAGACACCTGTTATTCACAGAAAAGTTTTTCTGATCTTTCATGCTTCTTATCTTTTTAGTACAGGAGTGAGAGTCCTAGTATAGTGTTTGTTGTAAAGATCAAATGATATATAAAATATAAAGGCAATATGTAAAATAAATTGCTATATAAGAATAAGTACTTTTATTATTTAGATCAATGTTCTTAAGGGCCAGATATATAGCTTCTGAGAAGCAAAAGGTCCTTATGGTTTGGTGGAAAAGTGGCTATTTGATTAAAAGATTATCTTTCTGGGATCCCTGAGTGGTTCAGCAGTTTAGCGCCTGTCGTTGGCACAGAGTGTGATCCTGGAGTCCCAGGATTGAGTCCCATATCAGGGTCCCTGCATGGAGCCTGCTTCTCCCTCTGCCTGTGTCTCTGCCTCTCTCTCTCTCTCTTTCTCATGAATAAATAAATAAAATCTTTATAAACAAAATAAAAAATGATCTTTTTTTCCCTTTATTCCCACTAGGGAAAGTTGATTTCATTGAGAGCAATAATACCTACCTGAAATCCTTTAAAATCTTTCTATTTCCTATGGATTAAGTATAAACTTCTCATTTTGCCAAATCAAGACTTTTATAATAATACCCCAAACTCTTTTTCAGGACTTACCTTTCCCTATTTTCATTATTATTTTTATTAACATGTAAGGAAAACTCATTTCAAGTTTGAGAAAGAGCTTCCATAAAGTATAAAGGCTCACATTTAGCTGGGATTTTTTGGCATTCCCACCAACCATTGGAGATACTTTGAAATATATTGAGTTTTGCTAGGACCTTCACAAAAAGTCATGCCTTCATGGCAGAGCTAAATTAGCTCCACAATAAAGGCTGCTCTGGATTCAAAGCTTAAAAGTAAGCCTCAAAATAATCAGATCAATCTGCAAATAACTTAACTGTATCCCATAACACTTTTTAAAGGAATACAACTAAATATGACAACCAATCAATACATAAGATCTGGTATCCAATGAAAATTTTCCAGGTGTGCAAATAAATATGAAAATAAGATCCTTAATAGGGAAAAAGTAAATTACTAGAAACATGCTCAGAAATGACAGCTATGATGGAGATAGCTAATAAGGAACTTGAAATGACTATTATAAATATTCACAAAGATATAGAGTAAAACAAATATGGTAAGGAAAAATGGAAGATATTAAAAAATATCTAAA
The DNA here is from genome assembly GCF_048418805.1 of Vulpes vulpes. Lineage (NCBI taxonomy): Eukaryota > Metazoa > Chordata > Mammalia > Carnivora > Canidae > Vulpes > Vulpes vulpes. The sequence goes on from NC_132782.1 coordinate 53,798,220, forward strand.
TGGAACTTGGAGAGATGAAAAAATATATCAAAAATGAAAAATATACTAAATGAAATTGACAACAGATTAGACAGTGCAGAAGAAAAAAAATACTGAACTTGAAGACAGCAAAAGTTGCTATTCAAAATGAATAGCACATAGAAAAAAAAGACAGAAACAAGTGAACAGAGCTTCAGTGAGTGTGGGACAATATCAAATTATCTAACATACATAAATTGGAGTTTCAGAGAAAGGAGAGAAAGATGAAGACAGATAAAAATAGTTGAAGAAAGAAAAGCAAAAAAATTTTTCCAAATTTGATGAAAACTGTAAACCCACAGATCCAAGAGTTTTGATAAACTCCAAGCAGAATAAATATTGAACACACACACACACACACACACACACACAATGGCAAACCATTATCAAGTTGGTAAACACTAGAGAAAAAGAAAAAAAATCCCAGCCATCAGAGAATAAAGACACTTTATAGTGAAAGGAATGAAGATAAGGATGATAGATTCTCTTTGGAAATGATGCAAGCCAGGAGACAATGGCGTGCAGAGACGTGGTCAACCTAGACTTCTACACCCAGAAATGAAAACAAAATAAAAACATTTTCAGACTAATGGAAGCTGAGAGAATGTGTCACCAGCCGAACCACACCACAAGAAATGTTAAAGGAAATCCTTAAGGAAAAATGACTCCTTCAATCTGGATCTCTTCTCTTTGTATGATTTTATAGTTTCCTCAACTGGATTCACTGATCTATGTCTTATTTTAATGGTTCCATATTATTTCTGCCATGAGATATAGGGTATATTGCAGACCTAGCCACTTAACCTGAGGTCAGGTTATAAGTATAGGTTACAAGTGTAATATTATTAAATAAAATAAAGCTTAATGACCTGCATCTGGGTGGTTTTGCCTTCAGAGTCCTGCAGATACATATGCCCCTCCAGAGGCCATCCTGAGTGTCAACTTGTTTAGCTCTTTCTCATAGACAGGTTGCTGCTCTGTCCTCATATGCTTTCCTTTTCCATATCCATTCAATCCGTTGTTCACACTGAAGCCAGAGTGACAATTGAAAGCTCAAATCTGATAACGCCACTCCCCTGGTTAATGTGTTTTCATGCTTTTGAATTCTAAGTAAGCCTCCTAAGCTTCTTATGATCTTTAATAATCCAGATTTGCCTATTGCTGTAGCATCATCTTTCATCATTTGCTGCTTCAACTTTTATTTCACCCATTACACAACTGACAGTCCTTGAATGTTCCATGTTCTCTTTTGCTTTCAGGACTCTGTTGAAATTATTCTGTTTTCCTCCAATGCTGTCCCTCTTCTTCCATGTCATCTGTTACCTACTCCTTAATGAAGCCCTTCCAACATCTCAGGCCTGGATTAGGTACTCCTCCCCTGTTCCTAAGCCTTTGGTAGTACTAGTCACACTAAGTTATAATTGCTTCCTTACTTCTGCCTCTTCAAATGAGACTGTGAGCAACTTGAGGGCAGGGACTTTCCGTTGCCTAGCATAGTACCTGATACGTTGTTGGGTGCTCCAAGAGATTTGTTGGGTGAATGGTAGCTATTAGTTAGTGACCGAACGTCATTATTAATTCTCCTAACCTCACTACACCTATCATAGTGCCTGACACATATTAGTCACTCAGCACATTTCACTACATTAAACATTTATACTTACTATGTATCTGACATATTGCAATGCCTTTTAGGAAATGTGATTTAATTTAATCCTATCAACCGTCCCACCAGGAAGTATGTTTCATTATCCTCAACAAAAAGATTTGAAAAGTAAGACTCAGTAACTTTAAATAGCTTTCTCGGGCCAAATTAATGTCCATAATGGTTTCCCAATTCAGCTTCCATTTCCATTGAAGAAATATGTCTAAGAATAGGGGAAGAATAACAAGCAACTTCCTTACTCTCTGTCCACTCCTCCCTTTATCAGATTTATTAAAGAAAAATAACTTAATGTCATTGCTACACATTTTCCTGGTTAAAAGTAAGAGAAAAGGAGCAAAGGAGCCTAACATTATGGAAACAAATAACATTTATTCCCAGTGAATATTTGTGAAGTTTATCAAAGTGAAATAAATTCTGCGAAGAGGCAAATTATGGTCCTTGTATGATCAAATGTTTATCTGCAGGCATTTGATGGGCTTGAGAGTTGACAAGGACAATGGATATAATATCACAGGATCTATAATCAGTGCACAAACTGGAAAAAAGGATGAAATTGATGATGATCGTGACTTTGTCTTCTGATTGAGATATAGAATGCTTATGTTTTTACAGTCAAGTTAGACAGATTAGTTTGTATAGATGGATTAAGTGGCTGTCTATCTCGTATTGTTGGAAAGGGCCAGTGAAGGCATCTCTGACTAAATACTTCTCGTAAATACCTAAAACATCGTTTGAAATTCACTATGAGGAAATCCAGTCAAACATTCTTTTGGGCAGAGAGTTTACATGGGAAATCCTGGTGTAACAGCCCCAGAAGGCTATGTGAAAAAGCATTCTGGCTTTTGAGGCCTGCTTTCTCCCTCTGCTGATAACTTATTCTGTAACTCTTGCAACACAACCAGCAGGGCTGCATTTTCCTCTGTACAACGAAGAGTGGGAACACTTGACCTGCATGTTTCATCAGCATTACCATTGCTGTGGATCTAGGGGGCTTCAGTCATCTTATCATTGCATGAGGCTAATCTGCCTCTGGTTTCCCTCCTCAGTTCCCAACTTTCTCCCACTATCACCACTGCAGTGTAGACCACTGAAATGATCAAGAGGTGATAGATTTGTGGAAATCATATAAATCAGGAAAATCCTAATTATTCTATTTCTCTCCACTCCTTTGGTATGGTCATGGATATCAAGGATATGCTGCTAACTGGAAAACATTCCTCGTCTTCAGTGAGCCACAGTTTCACCGTCTTTAAAATGAGATTCATAATGGGTACTTCTCACTCAGTCTTCACTGCAGTCTTCTTTTGTCTCATCCTAAATTATAGGTGAGGTTTGAATGGGCAGTGATTTGCGATAGTGTTGAACAGGATGCCTGGTGTGAGATAAGGAGTGTAGGAAGTTACTCTCCAACCTTACTTTTGCTTTTCCAGAAGAGTAGTAGATCAAATAAAACCAACATACCCATCTTATACCAAATTTGTCCTATACAAATGTGTAGCACCTGACTTTTGATGGTTCCTCATGCCTAGAGAAATAAACAAATTATATGCTCCTGAGTCAACCACCTCTCAGTAAGCATGATTTCTTCTGCAGAGCCTGATTTCTCTTACATGTCTGGAAGTGAAGCAGCATCTAATTAGAGATGGGTTGCCTTAGTGAGAAGTTGCTTCTCATTAAAACTCTCATCCTTGAATTGCCTGCCTTGAATTTAAGAAACCCACTCTGCCAGAACTCCCATTGGTGCCTCCTGCCACCAAGAAATCTTAAATGGCTAGGGTTAGAGGGTCTGACAATGGTGTCAGTTTCTGTGTCTGATTTCATGTGACAATTAATTATAATATTTGTTCAGAAAAAAAAAATAGAAGCCTGTTGTCATAGTGATAGCTGACTTCCCAATAAGACGCATAATACCCCCGGTTGAAGTATCTGCCTGCACAGATCCAAATATCAATTTGTTGTGTACACTGTAGAAATAATTGAGAGTATACTTCAGGGAGAAAAAAAATTTTATATGGACAGAATTTCCTATACTTATGCTATTTGCATCTTCTCTGTACAACCATGATTTTTCCTCTGATTTCCATTTCTTTTTCCAAGAATGATACTTTTCAGGGACTTGGCTATATTCCAGAGACTAGTGGTGATGTCGCCTCCTTATATCCAGGAGGCCTTTAAAGCACTGAGGCCACTAAAGGGAATGTTTTATATTTGCTGGCTCTGTGACCTGAGGCAAGCCATGTTCCCTGTCTAAGCTACAATTTCTCCCTCTTATAAATGAAGAAGGTAGGACTAGGTCAGTGACTCTCATGGAGAAGTGGATAAAATATATCATACATAAGAATTATAAAAGAGAATTTGAGAAAGATGATGCAGTTTTATATTCTTGTTAATCCCCCTTATAATAGAGATCAAGCCTGGAGGCCAATAGGGCATTATCACTTGTACAGTTAAGATCTTTCTAGATCTTAACTAGAAAGAGGCTAGAGCTCCTGACCCAAATGTTTGAATTGAAAACTGGGGAAAAGGGGATACTGAGTTTCCTCATCCTTCTGATTGTCCTGATATCTCCAGTTTGCTAACCTCAAAATTCCAGTAGATATGCCATGAGGTAAGCTCAAACTTTTTGTCCCATCTTTATTATGGAGTATAGCAGCTTTGCAGACACTGTCTTGAGTTCACACTGGAGGAGCTGGGGAAATCAAAAGGAAGAGGAAATAATGGTCATCAGACAATATGTACAAGTCAAGTACTAACTGAGGCACTTTCATATCCATCTTTCTCACCAAAAACAAGAAGGAATCAGTCATTTTTCCAACAGTTATGTGGCCAGTAAGGGGAAAAGACCAGAATATTCCCCCAAACTCTTAAAACCATCTTTTTTCCATGATCCTTAAATGCAGAACTGGCCCTAGTTAGTCATCTCTCTGTCTGCCTCTCCCTTATCTCCACTAGCAACCTTAGACTTACAAACAAATATATTCCACAAATGAGATGCAGTACCAAGCCAGAGAGAGAATGGAAAGGGCACAGTTATCAGAACAGACAACTAATTATTGGGCCATATTCAGAGATAGGCTGTCTGAGGATTTTGCCCAGAAAAACTTCTAATTGTAGGGCATAAGAGAAAAATATTGGACTGAAAGGCTGTTAATATGAGTTTTGGCTTTGGCTTTTTATATTTGTTGGCTCTGTGACCTGAGGCAAGCCATGTTCCCTGTCTAAGCTACAATTTCTCCCTCTTATAAATGAAGAAGGTAGGACTAGGTCAGTGACTCTCATGGAGAAGTGGATAAAATATATCATATATAAGTATCATAAAAGATAATTTGAGGAAGATGATACAGTTTTATATTCTTGTTAAACCCCCTTATAATAGAGATCAAGCAAATGACTAATATAACAAAACCGAGGACCCTCAGATAGCTAATAACCACTCACTGAAACCTTCACTGGTTGTTTGAGAACAGTGGTTGAAACTGAAAGATGTTTTGTGGGCACAGATTAATGAATGAAAACAGGGAGCTCTCAGGAAGCTTAAATATACCAGAGTAGTGTGGGACCTATAAGCTATCAAAACTACCCAGCCAGATACTCCTTCTAGGATAAAGCACAGAATGGAGGCAAAACTGCTGAGGGTAGAATCCACATCCAGCAGGACAGGGACATTGGGGATGATGAAATGAGAAAGCTTAGATAGAATGGAAGAGGGGGAAAGTCAGCAGATCTTAAAAAAATATGAAGAAATTTTCTACTCAAATTTCCCATTTCCTAAAAACAAAAGAAAAAGGTGTTATGGAGCTAGGAAGCCCCTCCTGACCTCTTTCTAAGAGTATGGTACTATGATTTCCAATTCAGTGGCCATTAGCCACATCAGGCTATTTTGATTTTAATTAACTAAAATTAAATAAAAGTAAAATTTAACTTTCTGTCATACTGGCCATATTCCAAGTTCTTACTAGTCACTTGTGGTGACAACATTATACAACACAGGACATGTCCATCACTCCAAAAAGTTATATTGCACATGCTGGAGGCCATCTAAGATGTAGCATAAGTCAACAGAATGAATGTAGTCAAATTCCATCCAAAGTTATTATAAGAACGAAGGGAATAAGCAAAATAATGTACCTACAGGAAAAAAAAGGATTGGCATACTTATTGCCTAAAGATAGTCACCTAAAATACATAATAAATATCTTATATACATCATAAAAAATTTGGTTTTATGTGCCATCTAATCTGTGATATAAGTATTCAGTTCTGCCAGTAGAGAGCAAAATCAGCCACAGACATTAAGCCAACAGAGAGGTGTGGTTATGTTTTAATAAAACTGTTTACAAAAGCAGGTGGGGGCTGGATTTGGCCTACTGGCCATTCTTTACCAACCCTGGCTTTCAGCAATGAAATTATGTCAAGAGGACACATCCACAAAACAAAGAGAAACGGTAACCTAATAACCAAAATCAGCTACAAGAAAAGAAAAAAATGTGTCAAGTCTGTAGGCTGTAAATATAATAAATATAGGACGTGGAGGAAAATCAGGAACATTGACTCTATCTTAGGTTACAAATGAATCCTCAGTAAATTTCAAAGGAAAGAAAAAATACATAAAATTTTCTAATCACAATACATTAAAAATAAAAAATTAAATAAAAAAATAAGACTCATTAGATGCAGAGAAAGCATTTGACAAAATACAGCATCCATTCCTGATCAAAACTCTTCAGAGTGTAGGGATAGAGGGAACATTCCTCAACATCTTAAAAGCCATCTATGAAAAACCCACAGCAAATATCATTCTCAAAGGGGAAACACTGGGAGCCTTTCCCCTAAGATCAGGAACAAGACAGGGATGTCCACTCTCACCACTGCTATTCAACATAGTACTGGAAGTCCTCGCCTCAGCAATCAGACAACAAAAAGACATTAAAGGCATTCAAATTGGCAAAGAAGAAGTCAAACTCTCCCTCTTCGCCGATGACATGATACTCTACATAGAAAACCCAAAAGCCTCCACCCCAAGATTGCTAGAACTCATACAGCAATTTGGTAGCGTGGCAGGATACAAAATCAATGCCCAGAAATCAATGGCATTTCTATACACTAACAATGAGACTGAAGGAAGAGAAATTAAGGAGTCAATCCCATTTACAATTGCACCCAAAAGCATAAGATACCTAGGAATAAACCTAACCAAAGAGGTAAAGGATTTATACCCTAAAAACTATAGAACACTTCTGAAAGAAATTGAGGAAGACACAAAGAGATGGAAAAATATTCCATGCTCATGGATTGGCAGAATTAATATTGTGAAAATGTCAATGTTACCCAGGGCAATTTACACGTTTAATGCAATCCCTATCAAAATACCATGGACTTTCTTCAGAGAGTTAGAACAAATTATTTTAAGATTTGTGTGGAACTAGAAAAGACCCTGAATAGCCAGGGGAATTTTAAAAAAGAAAACCATAGCTGGGGGCATCACAATGCCAGATTTCAGGTTGTACTACAAAGCTGTGGTCATCAAGACAGTGTGGTACTGGCACAAAAATAGACACACAGATCAATGGAACAGAATAGAGAACCCAGAAATGGACCCTGAACTTTATGGTCAACTAATATTCGATAAAGGAGGAAAGACTATCCATTGGAAGAAAGACAGTCTCTTCAATAAATGGTGCTGGGAAAATTGGACATCCACATGCAGAAGAATGAAACTGGACCACTCTCTTTCACCATACACAAAGATAAACTCAAAATGGATGAAAAATCTAAATGTGAGACAAGATTCCATCAAAATCCTAGAGGAGAACACAGGCAACACCCTTTTTGAACTTGGCCACAGTAACTTCTTGCAAGATACATCCAGGAAGGCAAAAGAAACAAAAGCAAAAATGAACTATTGCGACTTCATCAAGATAAGAAGCTTTTGCACAGCAAAGGATACAGTCAACAAAACTAAAAGACAACCTACAGAATGGGAGAAGATATTTGCAAATGACATATCAGATAAAGGGATAGTTTCCAAAATCTATAAAGAACTTATTAAACTCAACACCAAAGAAACAAACAATCCAATCATGAAATGGGCAAAAGACATGAACAGAAATCTCACAGAGGAAGACATGGACATGGCCAACATGCACATGAGAAAATGCTCCGCATCACTTGCCATCAGGAAAATACAAATCAAAACCACAATGAGATACCACCTCACACCAGTGAGAATGGGGAAAATTAACAAGGCAGGAAACCACAAATGTTGGAGAGGATGTGGAGAAAAGGGAACCCTCTTACACTGTTGGTGGGAATGTGAACTGGTGCAGCCACTTGGAAAACTGTGTGGAGGTTCCTCAAAGAGTTAAAAATAGACCTGCCCTACGACCCAGCAATTGCACTGTTGGGGATTTACCCCAAAGATTCAGATGCAATGAAACGCCGGGACACCTGCATCCCGATGTTTCTAGCAGCAATGTCCACAATAGCCAAACTGTGGAAGGAGCCTCGGTGTCCATCGGAAGATGAATGGATAAAGAAGATGTGCTTTGTGTATAAAATGGAATGTTACTCAGCCATTAGAAATGACCAATACCCACCATTTGCTTCAACGTGGATGGAACTGGAGGGTATTATGCTGAGTGAAGTAAGTCAATCGGAGAAGGACAAACAGTGTATGTTCTCATTCATTTGGGGAATATAAATAATAGTGAAAGGGAATATAAGGGAAGGGAGAAGAAATGTGTGGGAAATATCAGAAAGGGAGACAGAACATAAAGACTCCTAACTCTGGGAAATGAACTAGGGGTGGTGGAAGGGGAGGAGGGCGAGGGGTGGGAGTGAATGGGTGACGGGCACTGAGTGGGGCACTTGACGGGATGAGCACTGGGTGTTATTCTGTATGTTGGTAAATTGAACACCAATACAAAATAAATTTATTAAAAAAAATAAGACTCTTCTACCTAGATTTTTTTTTAAAGTGCTATCAAATAAATCTTGGTTCAAAGAAACGATACAAAACAAAATCGCAGAATTCCTTGAAAAAGAACTGAAGTGACCATATCACAAATCAAAATCCATGAAAAACAGCTGAAGCACCTACCAAAGGAAATTGTATAGTGTTAAATGACCATTTAAATAAAAACTAATGAATCACATGAATTAAATAATCAAGAGTTTAGAAAAAGAATAAGTAACCCAAAAGAAAAAGTAATATGGGTCAAAGCAGAAATCAATGACAGAAAATGGAAAACCAGTAAAAATAATAACTAAAGGTAAAAACTGGCTCAGTGGGAAAAAAATAAACAAAATGTTTAAACCATTGGCTAAGCCAATGTTACATAAAAGAGTAAATTATAAATATATAATGTTAGAAATGATTAAAAATAATTTTAAAAAGCAAGATATTTTTTAAACTATGAGATTAATTTGTAAATCTATGCGAAAACATTTCAAAACTGTGATGAAATAATTTCCTGAAATTATGACTTACCAAATTTTACTCCAGTAGAGATAGAACCATCTTGGAAAGCCAATTACCATTAAAAAAAAAAGAGCTAATATATTTAAAGAATAGAAAAGCACCAAGACCAGGTTGTTTCTATTTCTGTAAACAGACTAGGTTCTCCTTAAAGATATCTTCCTTCCCTTGTCTGTCCCTTAAAATTTTAGTAAGCTTTCTTAAACATATGATCTCTGTGCATTAACATTTTGAAATTTATGTACTTATACACTTATTAAAGGCATTCTGTGAAATTGATGTTGTGTAGGGAATGCAGCAATTGTGGTGGGACTGGGGAGGTCATGTGGTAGCAGGAGGCTGTGTCAGCCAAGACAGCAGAAGCCTCCAACCAGCAGAAGCAGCATAATCCAGTAGCTGTACACTGGACAGACCTGTGCTTGAATTCTGATTCCTTCAAATTATGGCTTTATGACTTTGGGCAAGTTATTTAATTTCTCCAAACATTATTTTCCTCACTTTTAAAACGCAAATAATAAAACTTACCTTCCTTATGTGGTTGGTATGAGGATTAAATGGGATAACATTTATAAAGTGCTTGGCTTGTCAGTAGCATGGAGTAACCATTCAGTGAATGGTAGCTATTGTCATTGAGCGGGGCACCATTGATAATAATGTGATGTCCCTGATATTTCTGCAAGGTTTACAAACTGGGAAAGCAAATTGAAATATGGATTTGATCTCAAAATTCAATCTTTGTGTCTGAGGAAATATTGTGATCTGAATCTTTCTGTTCTTTCCCTCGATCTTCCTAATTCAAGATTTTGTCCTCAAAGAACATTGGATAAAAACGGTGGGTTGGAAACCTTTATGTTGTTTTGCTCTACTCTCAAAACCCATTTAAACAACAGTAAAGTGATATATTTTAAAAGGCAAACATCCACAAGAGTGGAAAAAGTGAAAAAAGACAAAGCTGTAAGCAAAAAAATTTTAGAAAGTGAAATACAAATGAATGTGTGCTGACTAATTTAGTAGCCCAGAAAAAGCTAAACCTTAAACCAACACTGGTAAAAGTTGAAAAAAAACCTGTTTATATGCAGAAACTCTCAACAATGTATGAATTCACATCAAGTACCCCAGGACTTGAGGACGAACAAGCTTACTTAAAAGTCTGTTTATGACTCAGTTAGATCTCTAGATCCCCTCCCTACCCCTTATGGCCAGACAAATACCCATCCCCACTTTGGTAGAAATCTGGAGATGTATTTTCTGCATAGGATACAATAGGTGCACCCTGGACTAGAGAATACTAGACACAGTTGAGAGTAGGGTATCATTCTGAAAACAGGAATAGTAAGAAAATGTATGTATCCTAAATGGTGACATTTGCAGCCAGCTCTGCCAGCAGAGCTCTAAGAATGCCAGCTCCAGGGAAACACAGTGTCCTTCAGTGTAACGCTGGAGGATTCTTCCCCTGAAATATGATCAACCTAAGGGGAAAAATGTATAGATACTGTTATAAAATGGCTTAAACTTACCATTAAAGCCTGTAAGCAAAAAGTCACACCTATGAGCCCAGAGCTTCCAATAAACTTTTCTTGTAACCTAGACTTGCTTGTTTGTATGGTGCCCAAAGGATGACCATCCATCTCTAACCTGAAATACAGATAATAAAACACACATAATAGGTACCTTAGAGAAGACAGATAGAGATTAGGGACAAGACACCCTGAAGGGGAAAAAATACAGACACACACACACATACACACACACACACACACACAGATGTATATAATACATTTACACATACATACTTCAGAGCATCGAGACACTATATTGCATTCATGAGAAAAGAAGAGGGTACTTTTAAAAAGCATATTAAGTAGGGCACTTAGGTGGCTCAGTCAATTAAGCATCTACCTTCTGCTCAGGTCATGATTTCAGGGTCCTGGGATGGAGCCCCATGTCTGGCTCCCTACTCAGTAGAGGAGTCTACTTCTCCCTTGCATTCCACCCCTCCCCTGCTCATGCTCTTTCTTTGTCTTTCAAAAATAAGTAAATAAAATCCTTAAAAAGAAAAGTATACTAAGAGATGAAGGAAAACCTAGAAATTGAAAGTATGACAGCAGATAAATAAAAATTCAATAGAGGAAATAGAAATTAAGGATGAAGATGTATACTCTAAGATAGAACAAAAAGACATACAGAAAAATAGGAAAGAAAGATGAGAAAATAAAAGGATCGGTCCTTGAGGTCCAATGTCTAAATTATAGGGTTTCCTTTTTTTTTTTTTTTTTTTTTTAATAGTAGGGTTTCCAAAAGGAAGAGAAGCAAGGAAATGGGAGGGAAAAAAATACCAACCAAATAGGTCAGGAAAAATTCCCAGAAGTGAATGACATCAGCTTCCAGATTGTAAGGACCTGCCAAATACCCAGGGCAATGAAGACAAATATTTTAATGAAGGGAGAAGGAAAGAAGGAAGGAGGAAGGGAGACAGAGGGGAAGAAGAGGAAGAAAAAAATAGAGGAGAAGGGGAGCGGAGGAGAGGGAAGAAAAATTACAATAACCCACAAAGAGCCACAAATTGGAAAAATTTCAGGGTCTTGTCAATAGTCACATTAGAAGCTAGAAGACCATGTAAGGAAGCCCTCAAAATTCTCAATGGAGTGATTCCTAAGTTAGAATATCATACTTAACCAAACTATCAGTCAGGTAGGAGAATAAAATAAAGACATCTTCAGAGATGTAAGTTCTCAAAATTCTACCTCCCGGATACTCTTTTTCAGAGAGCTCTGCTCTGCCAAAGAATGCACGTCCTTTTAATAAGGTAGAAAACAAAAAACAAAAAGAACATAGGGCTACAGAAATAGAAGATCCAACATACAAAAGGGAGGAAAGAAGTCTTAGTGATGACCGAAAAGGCAGATCCTACAGTGCTATTAAAATCAGCAGGTTCTCCTCTTCCACTGTTGTTGGGAATGTGAACTGGTGCAGTCACTCTGGAAAACTGTGTGGAGGTTCCTCAAAGAGTTAAAAATAGACCTGCCCTACGACCCAGCAATTGCACTGTTGGGGATTTACCCCAAAGATTCAGATGCAATGAAACGCCGGTACACCTGTACCCCGATGTTTCTAGCAGCAATGTCCACAATAGCCAAACTGTGGAAGGAGCCTCAGTGTCCATCGAAAGATGAATGGATAAAGAAGATGCGGTTCATGTATACAATGGAATATTACTCAGCCATTAGAAACGACAAATACCCACCATTTGCTTCAACGTGGATGGAACTGGAGGGTATTATGCTGAGTGCAGTAAGTCAGTCGGAGAAGGACAAACATTATATGGTCTCATTCATTTGGGGAATATAAAGAATAGTGAAAGGGAATATAAAGGAAGGGAAAAGAAATGTTGGGAAATATCAGGAAGGGAGACAGAACATAAAGACTCCTAACTCTGGGAAACGAACTAGGGGTGGTGGAAGGGGAGGAGGGCGGGGGGTGGAGGTGACTGGGTGACGGGCACTGAGGCGGACACTTGACGGGATGAGCACTGGGTGTTTTTCTGTATATTGGTAAATTGAACACCAATAAAAATTAATCTATAAATTAAAAAAAAAGCTACACATAAATAAATAAATAAATAAATAAATAAATAAATAAATAAATAAATAAAATCAGCAGGTTCTGCACCCCGATGTTTCTAGCAGCAATGTCCACAATAGCCAAACTGTGGAAGGAGCCTCAGTGTCCATCAAAAGATGAATGGATAAAGAAGATGTGGTTTATGTATACAATGGAATATTCCTCAGCCATTAGAAACGACAAATACCCACCATTTGCTTCGACGTGGATGGAACTGGAGGGTATTATGCTGAGTGAAGTAAGTCAATCGGAGAAGGGCAAACATTATATGGTCTCATTCATTTGGGGAATATAAAGAATAGTGAAAGGGAATAAAGGGGAAAGGAGAGAAAATGAGTGAGAAATATCAGAAAGGGAGACAGAACATGAGAGACTCCTAACTCTGGGAAATGAACAAGGGGTAGTGGAAGGGGAGGTGGGCAGGGGGTGGGGGTGACTGGGTGACGGGCACTGAGGGGGGCACTTGATGGGATGAGCACTGGGTGTTATTCTATATGTTGGCAAATTGAACACCAATAAAAAATAAAAATAAATAAAATAAAATCAGCAGGTTGGAGCACAACAGAAGGAACTAGGAAGGAATTCTTCAAAAATATATCATTGATGGAATAACTGATGTCTTTGAACCTTTTAAGATGAGAGTATAACACTTGGCAGAAGTTTGGATGAATTGGTGTTATCTACATAGAAGAATAAGCAAATTTAAAAAAAATACAAGACCATTATTAGCCCTAAAGAAAATAAAAAAAAGTTAGGGTGTCGGGGTTGCTCAGTTGGTTGAGTGTCCGACTCTTGGTTTTGGTTCAGGTCATGATCTCAGGGTCATGAGATTGAGCCTCATGTTGGGCTCCCTGCTGAGTGTGGAGTCTACTTGAGAATCTTTCTCCCTCTGCACCTTCTCTCTCTCTCTCTCTCTTCCTGAAATCAATAAATAAATCTTAAAAAGGAAGAGAGAAAAAAAGAAAACAAAAAGTTCTTTAGAAAGGAAAAGTGATGGGTGAATACTGCAGGATTTAGCTGGGAAGAATGTTTAAACTCAGAACACTGGCCTGGCCCAAATCAGATGTAACTGTCATGAGAAGACTTGGGCTGGACTGATACATATATGTGATCATGGAAGAGGAGGTATTGAAAAATCAAGAAGTAGCAATATCTGGAACAAAACAAAACAAAACAAAAACAAATGTAGCTGAAATCGTTGATAGTGGTTGCGTCTGGGGAAGGGCCTCTAGAGGGCAGGCAACAGGGGACCACTCCTTTCTGAAACAAATTTGTGAAGTCATCAACTCTAAATGTAAATGTGTAATTTTGATGAAAACAAGGGCACAAGCATACTAAAAAGCAGAGGCAAAATTTCTCAAATAAGCCATGAGCTCTCTGCCTGTGGATTTCTCCAAAATTTTAAAAGGTTTCTGGGCATGCTAAGACACAGTGTATTTTCCTCATCCACCACAATGTGGGACAATGTGAGAGACAACGTGTTTGGGAACGAAACTGCCCCACCAACCCTGTTATAGTGACCAACGTTCACGAATAATCACAGTTTTTACAAATACAAACCCCACACAATTTTTTTGAGTATTTTTTTCTTTACAGTTTCTGCTGGGATTCCTAGATAGCTGCATCTTTGGTGAATGAGTGGGAACAAAAGATTACCAATAGACAGAGAGCAGTCAGGAGAAGCAACCAGACTTGCGACCAGATGGCAGTTAGCGAGGCTGGGACAGCCAGTAGTCAGCAGAATGCAAATAACAGCAATGCTAATCATTCACATGAATGTAAAACTCCTAGCTTATGAAAAACCCACAGCCTTAGAAAAATATGTCTGCTATAATTGAGAAGAAGATCATTGTTTTTATTTAACAAGATAGCTACAGTGTAGGCATTTGGGGTCAACAGCCCCCTCCAGGCTCCTAGCCAATAACCAAGATCAACTGTGAGCCATGTGAGTGAACCACCTGGGATGCCGCCCATTCAAGCCAGGTAATGCCAAACCCAACTTCTATCTGTAACCCCTTGAGAGCCCCATAAGTGAGAATCACCCAGCGGAGCCTCGTCAATCCAAAGAACAACGAAATGTTATAATAAATTTGTGGTCTAAGCCACTAAGATTTGGGGAGATTGGTTATGTAGCAATGAATAAGCAGAACAAGGAAACTCTACTCCAGCCCTCTCATGTCCCAATAGGAAAATAAAATCCTAGGACAGGGGGTAATTTGGCCAAGGTCTCACAACAGAGAAGACTCAGCCCTTCAAGCCTTTGGGCCATGATTCCTCATCAAGGCCATCGAATCTATACTAAATGCTGCCAGTGTCTTCCTCGCCTTCCTCCTTCCCTTTCTCCTCCTCTTGTAACCTTTTATCTTGATATTTTCAATTTACAGGAAAGTTTCAAGAATAGCACAAGAAACTCCCTATACTGTTCACTCTGATTAACTAACTGTTTGCATTTTACCTCATTTGCCAGTGTTTTTCTCAAGAGAACATTCTCCCGCAGGGAGGCTGCCCACATACCTGATTCCTGCCGAGTGGTTAGCCACTGGTCAGCACATCCCAGCAGGTAGGAGAAGAGAAATGGGCACCTGAGGATGAGAAGGGTAGAAAGGAAATGTGTGGGAGAAAAGAAAAGTGTTAATCAAGAAGGGATGTCAAAAGGGAGAATGGAATCACTCAATATCAATTTTTCCTCATCAAGATATTCCCCAGAAGCAGTTCCCTAAGCTGTGCATATTGAACTTGAAGTCTGAAGGCACAAGTTAGAATCTTACCACTGGCTGTATGACCCGTGGCGAGTTCCCTTCTGTTGTTGAGCTTCAGTTTTTACCTTTGGGTATAAACCACGTCAGTGAGCCAACACATTGGAAGGGCTTTGCAAATGATGCAGATGAAAGGAATTTTAACCACCCGTGTCTGTGGAATCACTTGGAGAGCTTATTAAAAATCCTAATGCTACTGCCCCATCTGCAGAAATCCCTATTTCAATGGTCTGGGGTCCAGGCACTGTAGTTTTTAAGAGATCTTGTATAATTGCTAAGGGCTGTCAAGGTTGAGAATCACTGTGATAGATAACATTGCCATCGCTCAGGGGTTGTTTGAACTCCTGGAACCCTCTGGGCCAGATGACCTCTGTCTCGGCCCCTTTCCCACTTCTGCTACATCTCTCTCGGCACCAAAGTAAACCTCAGAGTTTGGAGGATCCTCCATTCTAAGCCTGGGGTGCTTCACCTTTATTTAATCATCCCATTTCTGCATTATCCCTTTCTTTGTCCCTGATGATCGACACCAGAAAGTTGCTTCCAGAAAGAGCTTCCTAGGTTCCCAACCCCTCTGCTACTAACCAGAGGTTTTCTGTTTCCACTGCAGTTCAGCAGCTGCCATTCTTCCCATTCTATAATGGGAATCTTGCCATTCTATAAACACCTAATTGCTGGCATGCAGATCTATGTAGTTTGGGATTGGTAGGAATTATGACTCATATGTAAATACCTTTGAAAAGAAAAGAAGAAAAGAAGTGTGGGAGGGATTTTATATTCCTTGGTGGTCTTAGCAGGACAAAAGAAGAATTTCCCAGATAGAGCATAACTTTTATTTTATTACAAAAATATCTTTCGTGGTGCATTTAGCTTCTTTTTTCTTTTTTTGGTACAAATATTCAGAAATGAACTACTCACTTTATTTTGAAGTTTAAATTCTTCTATCCCTCCTTCCATCTCCTACTTCTGCTCCTTCCTTCCCCTCTTTCATCCTTCTTCTCTCTTTCCTCCTTCCTTCCTCTGTTAAAGAAAAAATGATCAGGACACTTGTTAAAGACAGTAAGGCAAACTATATTCAAGGGAGATTATCACAATATTAGTACGGATCATTGCAATGGGGCTCAACTCTAAATACAAGGAAAAGTGGGAATTTAGAGCTAAGAAGCAAAGTGGAGGTTGGTAATGGAAAACTATTAAGAGAAAACATCAGAGAATAAGGGGGTGTCTGGTGGCAGGCCAGGGGATCACCCAGGGGGATGGGGAAGGAGGAAGTAGCTAATTAAATAGGAAAGGCCCTCAGATGTGGGGAGTGGGGGATTCTTGCTAAAATTGGACCAGGCAGGGATCCCTGGGTGGCGCAGCGGTTTAGCGCCTGCCTTTGGCCCAGGGCGCGATCCTGGAGACCCGGGATCGAATCCCACATCAGGCTCCCGGTGCATGGAGCCTGCTTCTCCCTCTGCCTGTGTCTCTGCCTCTCTCTCTCTCTGTGTGACTATCATAAATAAATAAAAAAAAATAAATAAATAAAATAAAAAAATAAAATTGGACCAGGTAAAGATGGGCACAGAAGCCTAGTTGAGAGGAGAATTCAGAGGAGTCTAATCAGAGTTTGGTCAAGGAAAGAATGTTTGTCACCTCCTAACCCTCACCCTTCCCTAATTCCCGAGTAATAGGGAGACAACAAAACACAATTTGAAATATGTTATAATAGAATTATATAAACTTTTGTGGAAGTATTCACCTTTGTTTGGGATAGGTACAGGAGAGGGGATATTTTATTTGAATTTGGAAAGATGGGCTTGAGATTTCTTCAGGCAGAGACGGGAAGAAAGATACTCTGGGCAAAAGAACAGCAGGTGTGAGAGCCCAGGGCAGGAACTAACAGGATGTGTCAGGAGAATTGCCTTGGAAGCTGAGAGAACAAGAGTGTTCTCGCAGGGGAAGAAAAGATGATGAATGAGGGATTGTTGTCCAGGACTGTCTGGTGCAAGAAATTCTTAAGGGAAACATCTTTGGTCAGAGGTCTGGTTGGTTCCCCGTTTCTCAGATTCGCACACTCTATTTTCTTAGCATCTGTAGAGGCCATCAGATTGGAACTTGTCCTACCCCCTTTTACTGCTTGCTCCTGTATTCACTGTTTCCACCCTGCAAAACTTTCTCTACAACTATTATGTATATCGATCTGGTTTGTTTGCTTGTTCATACCTTTGTTGTCCATCTTCCTCTTCTAGGATATAAACTCCATGAGGGCATGGCCTTTCTTAGTTACCCACTGAATTCCCAGAACTCAGCCAGTATAGGACACTTGCTAAGTGTTCCACAAATTTGCTGAATAAAGCACATGTTTTTGACCGGAGCCATCCCTTCCCAGGGACCAGAATACTAATGTCCTCTACCTCATTCTCAGTGTCAAGGTCTCTCAGAAGTAAGATCAGAATTCTTATTGATGAGCATGGAAAGAAAATAAAAAGAAACAGGAGCCCTAAGGAAAACCCTAGCTGGGTGAGGCCTGATGAGATGCCCCTGCTCCACAACAGAGAGCACTTACCTGCTCCCAGATCCTGGGCTTCTCTCCCTGGCCCCTCACCCCTCCCTGCCCAGTCCGACAACGACTGCTACCCAGGAAGCTCATTAGCCTTTTCTGCCCATAGTCTTCAGAATGCCACATCCCATCTCCCTGGGGACTTTCTCCTTGGTGCTGTCAATTCTACAGTCACAGCTGAGACTGGGACTGGGGGGAGGGGAGAGGACTCTGTCTTCAAACTCTCAGGAGGGGAGCAAAGGAAGAACCAGCACTTTTGTGCCTTGTGGGTAGGAGAGTGACATAGGGTTAGAGAAGTCAAAGGCTCATCATTAGTTGTTTTTTTCTGACAAACCTGGAGGGCTTTAGGAGTGTCTTTTTGTTGTTTTTGTTTACTTCAAAGTCAAGCAAAGTCTCGTAATGAAAGCTTCTTCCAAACCCCTTTTCTTTGGTTAAAAAGATCAACTCAAAAAAGCCTATTTAAAAAAGAAAAAAAAAAAAAGCAAATAATCTGAGGAGTGTTTTTATTTTATCTCTCTTCCAAGGAAGGAAAAAAGACTTTGCATCAGCTAAAGACAGAGTCATCTGTTTCTGGGCCTTGAGTGCTCATGAGTGAATCCTGTAGCTAAAGGCAAATTTCCATTTCAGCCGCCTAGACTGCCCTAATTACCTGGCGGAAATCACGGAAGGTGATGCCAAGTGGCATTTGAGCCTGTCATTTTCTTTTACTGTTTGGGGGATTCAGATATTTTCCACTCTAATGTGGCAAAATATTCAATCAGCTTAAATTATGCATGCACTCCAGATCAAGCCAGCTAGATGTCAGGAGCAATTCAATATTTTTTTTTGAATTTGGGAGACTGAAAGTCAGCAAGATAAAAGTTTAGAAGAGCTATATACAAATTAACTTTGTAGTATGTGGTAAACAAGTATAGAGGTGAGAAAACTTTTTGTCCCTGGCTGTGCCAGTTTCTGGGATCATTAGACAATTTGCATTAGTAATATTCTGGCAATACTGAACAGACAGTTTTAATTTCCACTGCCCCATCTTGAGTTTCTAAGTATTCTTCATTTCTAAAAATAGATGCCAAATAACATGTTCTATTTGTCACACTCTTTGTGAGTGTGACCGTATTGCCCCACATCTGTGTCATTGCATTCATTTTTTGAGGGGAGGAAACCATCAGGGTCAAGTTGACTTTATAGGGGTGAGTTTGGCATTTCTGGTTACCTTACGTGATATCACTGATTAATTTCAGGAATTCAGGAAACATTTATAAAACATCAACTATGTGACAGAAACTGAGCCAGGGTCAGCGTGATTGAAACCTTGGTGCTGTACACAAGCCTGACTCCTACACTCATGCCATATAGCTCAGTAACTGATGCAAGGTAGAATGAGATAAGTGTCCTGGAGGCCAAGCAAACTCAGGACTCATGGTGGGAACATGGGGAAAGGTGATTCCTTAAGAGTCAAGGATCCAAGGAGAAGTAGAAATTGTTAAGGATGTGTTAGACTTCCACATATATGTGTGTTTGCAGAATGTGCTCTAGACAGAAGAAACTGCTTGAGCAAAGATACGGATCTGTACAAAATCAAGTGTGCTGTGGTGATAGTGAGTATTGTGGCTGGAGACCAGGATGTCAATGTTGCCCAGAGGGGAGGTGTTGAATGAGTGGAACACAATAAACCTCAAAAAGACTATGGAGAACTTTGGTTGACAGATTGAGGGATCTGATCAAAATTTAGTGGGCAAGAGAGAGCCACCTAAGGCTTCTGAGCAAAGGCAGAACAGAGACAGAGCAGTTTGGGAAGATACTTTGAGGCACAGTGTCACAGGGCCTGGGGCTGGCCGTGGCCACCAGAGTGGCATGGAGGAATGACATGCTTTACTGCCAATCCATCTTCATTTGGCCAGCTCCACAATAGGGGACGCTGGGAACACGGAGATGCATGACCAAGTTGCCTCACTGCAAGAAGTTCACAGTAGACTAATGCCATATCCAGCCAACCTTGCCTCCAGGGACTCCTGCTCATGTAACTGAGGACTTTCTGATCGTGTCTCTATCTCTAATGGCTAATTCTCAGACAAAAAAGTGAAAAGTTCTGACAATCATCCAGACATGAAATTTGCCAAAGCCAGAGACCTGGATATTTTGAAAAGTACGAAAAGGAGATTATGTTTTTTATTCAAATATTTGCTAAAAACGAACAAACACCAAAACCCAATCTTTAGAACATGGCATCGCCTTTATCTCCGATAATTTGGATCCAGGAAATCTGGATTCCAATCTTGAGATTTACCTGCATCTCGATTTTGTTTTCCTCATCTGCAAAGTAGTCATAATTCTCAGTCTTTCTGCTTTAGATGAGATTGTGAATATTAAAGTATTGTGTCAACTGTGAATATTAAAGAATTACCATAAGTGATCAAATTCTGGGTTAAATAAAAATTTCATTGTAAGATACCTATAGCAGGTGATGAATTGAGTTCCCCCACTCCCTTACCACACTGTTCAAAACCTCAGAACTTGATTCTCGTGACCACCCTATATATTTCCAACAAATTGTATGTCCCTAGACTATAAGTTTCACCTGGTTAAGGAATCCTGCTGGTCATTCATCAAGGTATCTTGTAACACCTAGAGCTTTTCCTGGTACAGAGTAGGCACTCCATAGATACTGGCTGAAAGAAATAAAATAATGACTATAAGCACTTTTCCCTTCATATTGGATATGATCCTTTTAAAAAAAAAAAGATTTTATTTGTTCATGAGAGACACGAACTCCCTGTAGGGAGTCTGATATGATATTTGATCCCGGAACCCTGGGATCACGCCCTGAGCTGAAGGCAAACGCTCAACCACTGAGCCACCCAGGTGCCCCTAGATATGGTTCTTTTATTTCTGGCCTTTAGCTACTGACCACCCTACATTTACATTATCTTTTTTTTTTTCCCGCCAAAAAAAAATTGTGAATATCTACTATGTACTGGATCTGATATTAAGCGCTGAAGATAAAATGGTGAGGAAAAAATGACTCGGCTCTTGCTTTTATGGAATTTATAATTGAATACATTTTTATTATAATCAGCTTCACAGATCCTATCTTTGTCAAACTAATTCTACATATTGTTATTTGTATTAACATCCTTTAAAATTAGAAATTGGGGATCCCTGGGTGGCTCAACCGTTTGGTCCCTGCCTTTGGCTCAGGGTGTGATCCTGGAGTCCAAGGATCAAATCCCACATGGGGCTCCCTGCGTGGAGCCTGCTCCTTCCTCTGCCCGTTTCTCTGCCTCTCTCTCTTTCTGTGTGTGTCTCTCATGAATAAATAAAATCTTTAAAAAATTAAATTAAATTAAATTAAATTAAATTAAATTAAATTGACTATAGTTAACTGAACCATTTGAAACCTCTTGGAGTATCTCAAGCCCAAATGAAAAAGAACTCTCATAAAGATTGACAACTGAATTTTTAAAAATTTATTTAATATTTATACCACTGATGGTTAAAGCATAATTATACCAAAGAAGTTTTTTTTTTTTTTTTAACTTATTTATTTGACAGAGAGAGAAAGAGAACACAAGCAGGGGGAGCGGCAGAGGGAGAGGGAGAAGCAGGCGCCCTGCTGAGCAGGGAGCCCAGATCTTGATGCAGGGGCTCTATCCAAGGACTCTGGGATCATGACCCCAGCCAAAGGCAGACACTTAACCAACTGAGACACCCAGGTGCCCCTGAAGAGGTTTTTTTTTTTTTTAAATAAATTTCGATTACTGATAGAGCATTGAATGGCTCTCCTAACACGGAAAACTGAATTTTTTGAAATACAACACGTTTTTAAAATTAAATTAGGTCAACCAACCAAAGAGTGAGCACGTACATTTAAGTATACATGTGTATGCTACATGGCCAGAGAACCAATTTACAAACTGGTCACACTTCAACCAAATATTTTATATATTAAAGAAAAAATAAAATAGTGGGTTCCAGAAAATACAAGGATTTATCAAAATTGTCAATCAGCAAAGCCTAAGAGAAAGATTTGAGATAAAATTGTCATTGAAAGTATTCCGGCTTCCAGTAATCTATTTTCATCTTTTTTTAAAAATTGATTTCTAACTTATTGATGCCATGACCAGAGAATGTAGTATCAAGTTCCTTAAATTTTATTGGGACTTCTCTGGTCTAACATGAAACTATATTTCTGCAAAAATTCCATGTGGGCTCAAAAATGATGCACACTCTCCTATTGCTGGATATTGTATATATGTTTTTAGTTGATTGCAAGTTTAGAATTATCTTCATAGATAATTAAAGTTTTTATTAATATTTAACAAACCTCTTTATTGCTAATAATATTTTTAACGTAAAGTCTACCATGTTTGACTTTTCCCTAGAATTTCTTTCTCCATCTTTTTTTTTTTTTAAGGTTTTATGTATTTACTTGTGAGAGACACAGAGAAAGAAGGAGAGACATAAGCAAAGGGGGAAGCATGCTCTCTGCAAGGAGCCCAATGTGGGACTCGATCCCAGGACCCCAGGATCACGACCTGAGCCAAAGGCAGACACCCAAACTCTAAGTCACCCAGTCGTCCTTTCTATCTGTTTATTTAAACATCTCTACGTCTTTATGGTTTTGTTGTTTCTTTTGTATGTACCACATAGCTGAGTTTGTTTTAAATCCCACCTAAAACCCGTCTTCCAACTAGAGTTCAGTTCTCACACATTGGCTGAGATAAATAGCATGTTTGAATTTATTTCTTTCATCTTATTTCATACTTTCCATTTTTCTTTTAAGTGTTTCTTTTAAATTCCATTTTCATTCCATTCTTTGGATTGACTCTGTCCTCTACTCCCACCCCATTCAACTTCTTTTCCTCCACCAGTCTAGAAGTTTTGCATTCCACTTTTCTGGCTACCCTTAAAATATTAACATGACCATTTAACTCAAAATTCAAAATTAATCTAAAGTCCAAAGTATTTATCTTCCTCCTGAATAACAGAAGGAAATTCAAATGACTTGAGGTAATCAGTTTCCTCATCCCATATGCCAATATTGCCCAGCATATGAATTTTATCTTGATTTTGCAACACCACGAGTTGAACTATATTTTAATTTCTTTTACAGTCACTATCAATTTGGTTTTATCCGCAAGTCGACATTGTTCTTTGTTTGGTATTCCTTTCATTTCTTGTTTTTTTTTCTGGAATCTTTTCCTTTTCTGAAGAACATCACCCTGACATCTTGTTTTTAGGGAGTGTTTTTGGAAGTAAACTCAGTTTTGGTTGGTCTGAAAATTTCCCCATTTCTCTATTGCTCTTGATAGATGATCTCACTGCATATACAATGCTACTTTGGCAATTATTTTCTTTTAGCACTTTAAGAATGTCTTCTAGCTTCGAGTGTTGCAGGTGAGAAGTAAATTATCAGTTGCATAGGTAATATTTTCTCTCAACTACTCCTAGGCTTTCTTTTGATGTTCACTGCTATAGTGTCTCTACAATGTTTCTCAGTGTGTTTCTTTCCATTTATTCTGCTTGGAGTTCACCAACCATTCCGAATCTGAGAGCTTCTATTTTCTACAAATTCTAGAAAATCTCAACCATTACCTCCTCAAGTATTTTCTCTTTCCTTCCTTCCTTCTGAAATTCTGATGAGTACATTAGAGTTATGCTCTATTGTCTCTGTATCTAAACTTTTAATGTATTCATTGTTTGTTTCTCTATTCTATTCTCTATATAATTTCTTCAAACTTATCTTAGAGGCCAATCACTCTTCTGCTGTGCCTAACATACTATTTAAGTCACCCAACAATCTTTCAATGCCAACTTACGTATTTTTAATATATAAAAATTCTATAGTGGGTTTTTTTTAAAGATTTTATCTATTCCTAAGCGAGAGAGAGAGAAAGGCAGAGACACAGGCAGAGGGAGAAGCAGGCTCCCTGCAAGGAGCTCAATCTGGGACTATCCCGGACCCCAGGATCACACCCTAAGCTGAAGGCAGAGGCCCAACAGCTCAGCTACCCAGGCATCCCTATAGTTGGGTTTTCTTTGAACTCTAAACCTGGTCAAATTTTAAAATCTTCATTTGTCTTATTTCAATGCCTGCTTTTATTACTTCAGGTATTTTAATTATATTTATTTTCTATTTCTAGCAATCTGTATCAGCTATACTCATGGGTGAGATTCAGTAATTAATTGTTTTTGCTGACTCTCATACACAGGTTAATTCTGGTGAGTAGAGGTTTTGGTATGTGAGTTCCTATTCCTTGAATATTCTGTGCAGAAATCCTTTGAGGCCTGAGTTTTAAAGTTTGTTTCCCCAGAGAAGACTTGTATTTGCTCCTTCCAGTCATCAAGACACACTGCACCCCAGGATCTCTTAGAACTTAATTTTTAGCTTGGATTTTTTAATGACATAGAAGTACGATAAATTTTGGATTCAGATTCATAAACACTATATGGGCTAGGAATTCTCAGAGGAAACTCTTTCCTCTTCCTCCCTCTTTTTTTCTTTCTTTCTTTCTTTCTTTCTTTCTTTCTTTCTTTCTTTCTTTCTCTTTCCTTCTTTCTTCTTTTTCTTTTATTTCTTTCCCTTCCTTCTTTCTTCCCCTCAATCTCTCTTCTACCTTCATTCCTCCTTTACTTTACTTTCCTCTTTCTCCTCCAGCTAGAGTCAAAGTAAAATCAGGTATTTGTCCATTTTCTTCCTCTGTGAGTTTGGGACTTTCTCCTTAAGGAATCCAGCTCTGTGTGGCAGTCTGTAATCCATTCCTACTCCACCCAAGCTCAGGCTTTGTCTTCAGTTAGAAGCCAGACCCTAGGCGACCCGGATCAGAGCTCATGCTAGGACAAGTTATTCTTTCTTTTGTGCCTGGCTTCTTCACTTTCCCCACAGCTCATCCATGCATTGACAAAATATGTGTTTTTTTATATTTTAGATGGGTTATATAATGAGAAGTTTCCCTGAGCATCTCTTCTATCTTCTTTCTGCTCAACGTTTTCCTTCTTCTCCTTTTGTTCCTCTACCTGCAAACAAAGCCATTGTAAGGAAAAACAAAATATTAACTAAATTGTGCTAATTTTAACTCTATTAATTTGTTTGCCATCAGTTGGACAGTAATTATCTACTTTATAGATGTTTTTAAGTTGATGCATCCTAGGCTAACACTATTTTTTGAGTGTCCACTGACATGTGTTTACTCTGCAAACTATTTTCTTTGCTTAACCTCAGTAAGTGAGTTCATAGGGTAATGCCACGTACTTAAAAGGATTTGCTATTATCGGGAAGGGGAAATTTTCCACTAATCCCTCTTGGTTCTTTTGGCTAGTCCAGTAGTTAAATTAACACAAGACAGATTAACAAGAGAAAAACACCGCAAACTTAATTTCATATGTATAGAGGTGTCATAGATAAGGGACCTAAGAATGGGCCAAAGCAGGCTGTTTGTGTACCTTTTAGACAAAGAAACAATAACTTTATGAAGAACTGACTTAGACTTAGGTACTAATCAGTGAAGTAACTAATCAGAGTTTGTTTATATAGCCTTCTTGGCCCTAAATTCTCTATCTCTGGAAGTAAGAATGTCTCTCTACATCCTGGTATAGGGAGAATACCTTTTGCATGGGACGTTTATTTCCTGCTTTCAAGGAGATAGGAGTATCAGAGTGTCCTCCTTGCATCTGCTGTTTCTTAAGTAACTTTAATTCAGAATAATTTATATGCCACTTTGGCCTGTTTGAGGGTGGCCTTTCCTGAGTCCCATCACTGTTAAAGACAAACAATAACATTTTATGGTAATTGTGAAGCCTAGAGATATACACAGCCGTTCTTAAAACTCAGTTCTAAATTCTATGTCCTTAAAACTTCAAGATGCCTTTCCTACTATCATTTTTCTATTTGCAAGAAAGATTCTAAGTGTTGATTAGATGCTGGAGAATGAGATGGGGGCCTATAGAGAGTACCAACAAGCATTTATGGAAAGTCCACTCTTAGCAAGGAATCATGCTTTGTGTTTCAAGGACTAGGAATGAGTAATAAATGGTCTCTATTCTTAATTTACAGACAAGATCTCGAAAACATAGTTGCTAAATCCTGTTAGATCCATTTTGCTCATTTCTCAGTTCCTATAGGAGGGAAAATATTAGGGATGGATATTGAGTAGGAGGTCAATAATGTTTACTACCAGGATTGCAATTAACCTAACTGGTAAATCAGAGGAGCCTCTGGCAAAAGCCAGATTGCAGTGAGGACAATAGGATCATGGGTACAGAGAAATCACTGCTAAATAGAGGCTAGTATGGATGTTCACTTTCAGTAGCAAGACTGAAAGGGAAGGAATTAGAGATCTCAAAACAAACAAACAAACAAACAAACAAACAAAAAACAGAAAACAAAAACCAAATTCAGGATGCTGCCACTTTATGCCCTTGATAATCAAAATATAGCCACACCCCAGACCCACTGTACAAGGGTCTTCATGCTCACAAAATCCCCAGGGAATTTGCATATTCATTATAGTCTTAGATGTTGTCTTAGGGTAACCAACTGTCCTCATTTGCTCTGGACTGAGTTGGGGGAATTTCAGTGCTAAAATCAGACTATCTTGGGAATTAGGGACTCTGGTTGTCCTCAAGGCACTACGTTAAACTGTCCCAACTAGTTCTTTCAGAGCACCTATGCACTAGGTAAGAGAAGATTACATGTGAATATATAAAGAATTCTATCACTGGGGATCCAAGTGGGACACAGGAAGGAGAAAGTGTACCCCTATTTGTAGAAGAGAGTTTTGGATATAGAAGGTAAGCAGGTGGTGGTGGTGAAGGGAGCAGCTTCCTCAAACATCATTTGTCACTAAGGGGTGACCTGTGACAATATTGTGGGAAGCCTGAGCAGCATTAGGATGTGATGAATGTAGAACCACAACATGTGACCAACAGGGTTTCAGCTCTCCAGCCCCAGGTCTTCAAAAGTCCAGCAAGAACACTCTGTGAAACAGAGAGGTCAGAGTTGCAGAGGTTGTCAGCAAGGAGGCTGGCTTCCTGGACAGATAATGGCTGAGATCATGCAGAGGGTAGCATTCAGAGCAGAAATATCCAGAAGGACAGCAGATATGAACTAGTAGTTGACTAATATGTGAGAGTTGATATCTTCCTTTTAGTTACTAGGAGGTCATAAGATCAAGAAAGTCTGAGACCTGCCATAGGAAAAGTAGGAATTCGGGATTCTCTTGGTCTCCAAAGCCAACCATAAAGGGAAGTACAATTATCCAGATTTTCTATCATCAGAAAATTCACCAATCATACCTTCCATCAGTTCTCTCAAATATAACTTTTCTGCTTAAAAAGCTATGGGCTGTTGTAAGGGCAAATACAAATTTAAAATAAGAGGCTTAGTTTTCCTGTTGAAAATAAAGGAAAGGCTTTCCTTCTCTTCCTTCTGCTTAGAGCATTTACCTTCAAAAACTTATAATTTGGTCTCTATTCTTAAGTAATTTAAGAATAGAGGCTCAGTGGTTGAGCATCTGCCTTTGGCTCAGGGCATGATACTGGGGTCCTGGGATCGAGTTCTGCATCAAGCTCCCCACAGGAAGCCTGCTTCTCCCTCTGCCTATGTCTCTGTCTCTCTCTGTGTCTCTCTCATGAATAAATAAATAAAATCTTTTAAAAAAGAAAACTTATAGTTGTAAGCACTTTATTTCTTTGACACGCACCCCTTTGAAGACTAGATAGATCTATTGTCAGTTTTTTTACTACTCTTGGGTCATATGACCCAAGAGTGTCTTCCTCAGGAATCTGGGAATTATCTTTTGGAAGTGCAAACATCAGGGAGGTAGCTCTTTATTTCCCAGTTCCCATAGGAGGTCAGAGGCTAATTTCAGTGAGTACTTTGCTCCTGTTTGCGAAGCTACTTCTTGTCATAAAGATATGAAAAGTTTATTTCTCTTCCAGATAAAGCCAATTGGCTAAGACAGGTGATCTCCCCAAATTTCAAAGTAGAGTTAGGATAAACTATGTGTGACAAAAGGGGCTGTCAAGTCTTCCTCCCTGAGGACCAGTCATTGTTTATCTTGAGAACATATATCTAATAACTTGTATCTACTTGGCTGTATAAGGGGCCAAGTAAGAGTCTTTTCTTTCTTTGCAATCACTTAGCAGATTACCCTATGATGATCATCACATGGTTTAATGCTTATTCAATGGTTAAAGTGTCTTTTTCTCTCCCTCCTTTGTAGAGAGGTTTTCTGGGTTGGGAAGAGATTTTGTTTTCAATTATATTTTCCCAACACTTTTAAGCAGAATGATACCCAACTAAACTTCTTAAACATCTTTGGACCTGTTGGTTTCCTCCACTGAGCTCCATGTCCTGGCACAAGCCTCCTTAACAGTAATGCCTGGGGCTAGTTAGCAACACCCTCCAGGAGCATGGAGATGCCTGAGATAGATGCCTGCTGCAGGCTAAGGCACAGATGGAGTTGAAGCTGATACCCAGATTGTATCCCATCACTCACACACACACACACACACACACACACAGGTTTTACTCAATGAAAACTTATTTCTCCATGTACCTGACAGCATGCTAAAATTCAAACATGGTCCAGGCTACAGGTGTTACTTCTTAACCCTAACATATTTCTTTCCTTTTGCTATTGAACAAAGACCATATCTCTATTTATGTTAGGTCTATATAAGCAAATACAAGTTAAACAGATTAACCATCAACCATATTATTTCTTTACATTTACACAGTGATTTTTTTCCTATTATCAAATGTATTTGTCAATTAAAATTCCTGGAATGCAAAGATTTGGTCAGAGGCAGGGAAAAGTTTTATTGCCATACAGTTTGCAAATCACAGAGACATAGCTTCCCAACAAATCAAAAGTACGTTCTTAAGGGGAAGGATTAAGCTCAGGGCTAAATAGGCAAAAAAACAAAACAAAAACAAAAACAAAAACAAAAAACCCACAAGTTCTGTGTCCTTTACAGAAACTTGCCAGACACAAGTCCCAAACTGCAAGTTTCAGGAGCAGAGTGGCAAGCAGGATACAGCTCACTATTTCTGGTAGCAGTTTCAGGATGTAACAACCGCTGGAGAACATAACAGGATGTATTGCAGGGGTCTTTTTGCAAATTTTGCTGAATTTTGTGCAAGCTTGTTATCTCAGGCTTTGCTGACTGATTTTGTTCCTCTTGGTCTTTGGCCTGATTAAAAATCGCAGTTTCTCTCCCCTGACATAGAGAGCCCAACTCATCTGTCAGGGGTTACTGTCTAATTATTGGAGTCTTTTGCTCTCATATTCATATACATTACCTCATTTGAGTGTTACCGACATCCAGTAGGCAGATGGGTACTATTTCCCTGTACTTCAGGTAAATACACAGTTTCAAAGAGCTTTCTCAAGGATAAACAGGGAATTATAAGTCCACCATGCTTGCCCAGAGCTCATTCCACACATCCAGGCTTCCAAGTTTTGAAGCATGTCTCAGGAGCAACTCTTTAAAAGTTAGGCTCAGCTCACTGACAAATGTCTGTGTGTCTCGATAATGACAGATGTGAAGAATGGAAAATCCCAGGGCAGCCAAGCAGTTGACAAGATGAAGCCCAATCTCTGCTGGCAAGCATGATAGGTTTCTCAGGTGGTTCAGTAGTGGTAAGATAGGATCCAAGGTGACACTTTTATGTTTCTTTTATCTTGGCTGAGACCTTGGGAAGAGGTTAAAAAGCTGGAGAAAGATTTGTTATTCGAAGAGGAGACTTTACTTGAGAATCTGGCATCCAACTTTGTTTTGCTAGGCTTTCAGGAAATTAATAGTCAGACTGCATTCCAGCCTCAGGACCCGGGCTGGTAGCAGCTGTTGGATATTTGGTTGGTCGATTAAAAATGCTACTGTTAGAAACCTTTTGCAAATTAAGACAAACACCAGGTTTGTTCCTGCTCTGTTGGGGAAAATATTCTTGCATTTTCAGCCAGAGCTAATTATCCACACCTGAGAAAATTGCCATACAAGAGTATGATCTGCCTGAGGTCTTATGAACTACCTTCTAGAACTTTTTGTTCTTAGCCGTCTTTATTTCCTGGAAAAAAAAAAAAAAAGAACAAAGAATATCTATACTGCATGGAAGACTAAGCTGTGAGAGAACAACTTTCCTCTTATTATGTCTTACACCAGGATTACTGTACTATAGTGTGCTGATGACCTGTCCCAGAGCTTTTATAAAACTAGATAGATAGAGTTGGCTGAGTCGATCACCCGAATCAAGAAGGTTATTTTTGCTCTGTTAAAAACTATTCTAGAACTGAAACTTAAAATGAGAATTGACAGAGTAAGAGTGTTCAAGGAGGTCGTAAAAATCTGAACAAGAAAAAAATATGTGTTTCAGAAGATTTAAGGCTGTTTTGGCTCACTGAGTGTTTCTGGCCTGCAGGATCTGGGTCCTATTTATCTCTATATGCCTGGGCCTGTTCCTGGCACACAATAGGCCTCAACATATGTTGTTGAATGTTTACTAAGTGGTAAACATGTCCATGGAAGCTGGTTTTGGATACATGTAGCAGAGAAAGAGAACTCCTTGGCAAGGCTAGAAGCACTGTAAGGCTCTCAGAGAAATGCATTGGAACTCCATCCATGTTTTTGGCATGACTTTACAGAGTGAGTGGTGGATGGCCAGAAGTCAGACCTGGTGGTGACTGGAGAATAGAATGAGAGAACAAAGAATGAAGTGGGTTTTAGGGATTGGATGGGAATTACTATTATTGATGTTCTCCCCAACCTGCAACAACTCCTGAAACCTTTGGTCAGACACTGGGGGAAAGGATCTGTTTTAAAAATGATGGGCATTCATATCCTCATGTGAAGTTTGGAGATCTGCTTTTTTACTCTCCTAGCCAGTTTGACCAGAGAACTGCATTAACGATGCAGGACTCACATGCTTGCACAATACACCTTGATTTCCTGGCAAAGATGCCTAGCCCTCTCTAGCAACCCTGCTAGTCTGTGATGTTGGGTCTCAAAGAGACATTTTATGGAAATGTACAAGGGAAGCCATCACCACTTTGAAAACAATGACCTATTCAGGACCAAGGGACTGAGAGGCCCCCTAGGGGGCAGGTGCTAGAGGAGAGTGAGGATCAGACAGATGGGCGAGGAGCTTATAACCTAGTAGGGGGTCCAAGATATGCACCGAATAAACACAAGACAAGATGGAAAGCAATGGATATTATGAGAAATATACAAAAAAAAATTACTGTGGAATGGTTAGCAGAGGGAGAGGATACCTCTGAGGATTCTTAGGGGATGTCATGTTTCAGATAGGTTTTAAATGATGGCTGGAATTTGGACAAGCAGCTTTGGGAGTGAGAGGCAAGGAGATTCCAGACAGAGGAGAGAGAATGAGTGAGGTTAGTGAAGCAAGAAAGCACCGACTGTGCTTGGGGATAAGCGAGTGGCTCCATTTGGCTGGAACATATGTAGGCGGAGAAAGGTACTGAAAGACAAGATTAAAGAATTATAAACACCAGAAGAAGGCAGCCAGGCCTTATTTGTAGCCAAAATGAAAAGCACATATGGGAATAATGGCAGGTCAGCATTTTTATCCATAGATAGAAGATTATCAGAGCTTCCAAGAAGTTCACAGCACTTTACCAACAAGATTTTCACCAGCCTTCCTGCTTCTTTGCAAAGGAAAGCAGAGACTATGATTACATTGTTCTTGTTTTAGATGGAAAAGGTAACATTGGAACGTGGAACATTAGATGCCAGTGAATTATCAGACTTCATAGCCCCATTCCAAATCATATCTTTTTCTCAGGGATGTGTAGACTTCCTTTTCAGATATTCAGAGTGTGCACTCTGTTCCCAGAGTAACACCACCATTGGAATTCAGATCCAATGGTGGACCATATCAGGGTAGTTCCTGGGCAATAGCAGCCTGACTGAAGGCAGGGGCAGTAAAGTTGGGGAACTTGGGGATTTAGTTGATGGGAATGGGTGACAGGGTGCATGTTATTTCAGGCCCTCCAGGAAGCAGATGTCAAAATAGAGTTATAAGTGTGAGATATATATTGAGGTAATGTCTATGAAAAATAAAGAGAGGAGGGAGAAAAAGTGGGTAGGGAAAGTCTCTGACTACACTGCAGACCTGAAATCTGTGAAAGGAGAGGAGGAGGGAAGGATGGATGATTACATAGGAAGAACCTCAGATTTTGGGGAAGCTTTGAGAACATTTTCACCAACCCATCAGACAGCTCTAATCCCAGGATTGTCCTATGTGGAATCCAACTTGAGCAGGCATGGTGATGCTCATTCATTGACTATGGATTGCCAGAAAAGGGGCTCAGCTCAAACGCTATGATAGATCTTTAAAAACTGCAGATGGATGCTGTCAGGAACTGTACTCTTTATAGTAGGCTGTCTCCTAGGGGAGATTGAGAAGGATTTCTTCCATGGATACTCCAAGAGATGAAGAGAGAGGGAAGTCAATGAATCCAAGCCTCCTTGATGGGTGGTGGCTAGACATTCCCTAATATTAGGAACACAGTGCAGAGAAATGGATGGGGCATAGCTTTCTTCTCCACCTGTCTCTGACATAAACTCTGCTTGGAGGTAGAGTGTGTGATAAAGTGACACTTTTAAGCCTATGATTTCATATCCTTTCTTATACTCTGCTCAAGTATCATGCATTATATTGCAGCCTACACTCTAAAACCACTGCTTCAGGTTCTTCTCAGATTATCTCTTCCATCAAACCAACATGAATCAAACTAAGACAGAAAACATGGTTGATAGAATGCTGTGGATTCAAAGCTCTTTGCCAAATATATCATGACTTTTTCTTGAATTATCTTCCCACCAATTTCTCAATATTTTTCCCCCTTACATGCTTTTCTCATTGAGGATTCTGTCAAGGTCATGGTTACAAAATTTTAAGTCTTCCTTCCTTGCCTCACTTCTTTAAAAAGTTGTTTGCCACTTTATTGAGATATAGTAGATGTACAACAAACTGCACACATTTAATGTGTAAAATTGGACAGGTTTGACATCTGGATACATCCTATAACCACACAACAATTAAGATTACAAAGATTTCCATCATTCCAAAAATTTTCCTCATGCCATATTCTTCTCTTT
Source organism: Vulpes vulpes (assembly GCF_048418805.1). Taxonomy (NCBI): domain Eukaryota; kingdom Metazoa; phylum Chordata; class Mammalia; order Carnivora; family Canidae; genus Vulpes; species Vulpes vulpes. The sequence continues at coordinate 53,831,417 of NC_132782.1, forward strand.
ATTCTTGTTTGCAAGAAGCTACTGATTTGTTTTCTGTAGATTAGTTTGCATTTTTTAAAAATTTTGTACAAATGGTAGCACCCGGGTGGCTCAATCAGTTAAGTGGTCAATTCTTGATTTCGGCTCAGTTCATGATCAAGCCCCGTGTTGGGCTCTGTGCTAGGTGTGGAGCATGCTTAATATTCTCTCTCTCTCTTACCCTCTACCCCTCCCTTAAAAAAATTTTTTATACAAATGGAATCATGCACTATGCACTCTTTTTTGACATGGCTTCTTATACTCAGTAAAATTATTTTGAAATTTATCCATGTTGTGGCATGTATCAATAGTCTGTTCTTTTTATTGTTGAAAACTACTGTCCCATAAGATTGATTTGCCACAAATTGTTTACATTACCTTGATGATTGACATTCAGGTGGAGTCAGTATATGACCATATATGTACATGTGGGTCTAATTCTATATTCAATTCTCTTGCATTAATAGATTTCTCTAACTTTATGTCAAATCTGTACTGTCTTGATTATTATAGATTTTTAATTGTGAAATCAGGTAGTATAAAAACTGCAACTTTGTTCTTGTTTTTCAAAGTTGTTTTAGCCATATTATGTCAAATTTTTGGCTGATACAAATAGCACATCCCACATAGAGTTTCCTGCATAGAGCCTGCTTCTGCCTCTGCCTATGTCTCTGCCTCTGTGTGTGTGTGTGTGTCTCATGAATAAATAAAAATAAAATCTTTAAAAAAAAATTAGGTTGCTGAATTGTAACAGTGCCTTATATTTCCTGGGTAAAAGCCCTTTGTCAGCTATATATCATGCAAATGTTATTTCCTAATCTGTGACTTCACTTTAAATTTCCTAACAGTACCCTTTGAGGAGAAATTTTTTAAAAGATTTATGTATTCATGAGAGACACGTAGAGAGAAAGAGACATAGGCAGAGGGAGAAGCAGGCTCTATGCAGGGAGCCCGATGTGGGACTCGATCCTGAGACCCCAGGATCACGCCCTGAGGGTGAGGCAGATGCTTAACCACTGAGCCACCCGGGCATCCTTTGAAGAGCAATTTGATGGAATTCAACATACCTATGTTTTTCTTTCATATTTTATGCTTTCAATGTCTTACTTAAGAAGTCTTTGCCTGACACAAGGTCATTAAGACTTTTCCCTTACAAATGTTTTATAGTTTTGGGATCCCTGGGTGGTGCAGCAGTTTGGCGCCTGCCTTTGGCCCAGGGCCCGATCCTGGAGACCCAGGATCGAGTCCCACATCAGGCTCCCGGTGCATGGAGCCTGCTTCTCCCTCTGCCTGTGTCTCTGCCTCTCTTTCTCTCTGTATGACTATCATAAATAAATAAAATAAAAAAAATTTATAAAAAAAAAACCAAAAACAAATGTTTTATAGTTTTATCTCATAATTAAATCTGTTTCATGTGAGTTACTTTTTTCTAATATTGTGGTAGGAGTTGAGGTTGATTCATTTTGCAAATGACTATCAAATTTTACCAGTGTGTTGAAAATGTATCCTTTCCCTTATTTAATTCCCTTTGTGTTTTTGTTGAAAATCAATTGACCATATATGTACATGTGGGTCTAATTCTATATTCAATTCTGTTGTATTAATAGATTTCTCTAACTTTATGTCAAATTTGTGCTGTCTTGATTATTATAGATTTTTAATTGTGAAATCAGGTATAAAAACCGCAACTTTGTTCTTGTTTTTCAAAGTTGTTTTAGCCATAGTAAGTCCTTTGAATTGTCATATAGATCTTGACGTCATCTTGAAAATTAAATTTGTATTTAAAAAATGCTTGCTGGCAACACCCTTTTTGAACTCAGCCACAGTAACTTCTTGCAAGATACATCCAGGAAGGCAAAAGAAACAAAAGCAAAAATGAACTATTGGGACTTCATCAAGATAAGAAGCTTTTGTACAGCAAAGGATACAGTCAACAAAACTAAAAGACAACCTACAGAATGGGAGAGGATATTTGCAAATGACATATCAGATAAAGGGATAGTTTCCAAAATCTATAAAGAACTGATTAAACTCAACAGCAAAGAAACAAACAATCCAATCATGAAATGGGCAAAAGACATGAAGAGAAATCTCACAGAGGAAGACATGGACATGGCCAACATGCACATGAGAAAATGCTCCGCATCACTTGCCATCAGGGAAATCAACAAATCAAAACCACAATGAGATACCACCTCACACCAGTGAGAATGGGGGAAATTAACAAGGCAGGAAACCACAAATGTTGGAGAGGATGTGGAGAAAGGGGAACCCTCTTCCACTGTTGGTGGGAATGTGAACTGGTGCAGCCACTCTGGAAAACTGTGTGGAGGTTCCTCAAAGAGTTAAAAATAGACCTGCCCTACGACCCAGCAATTGCACTGTTGGGGATTTACCCCAAAGATTCAGATGCAATGAAACGCCAGGACACTTGCACCCGATGTTTCTAGCAGCAATGTCCACAATAGCCAAACTGTGGAAGGAGCCTCGGTATCCATTGAAAGATGAATGGATAAAGAAGATGTGGTTTATGTATACCTTGGAATATTCCTCAGCCATTAGAAACGACAAATACCCACCATTTGCTTCAATGTGGATGGAACTGGAGGGTATTATAATGCTGAGTGAAGTAAGTCAATCGGAGAAGGACAAACATTATATGGTCTCATTCATTTGAGGAATATAAATAATAGTGAAAGGGAATATAAGGGAAGGGAGAAGAAATGTGTGGGAAATATCAGAAAGGGAGACAGAACATGAAGACTCCTAACTCTGGGAAATGAACTAGGGGTGGTGGAAGGGGAGGAGGGCAGGGGGTGGGGGTGAATGGGTGACGGACACTGAGGGGGGCACTTGATGGGATGAGCACTGGGTGTTACTCTGTATGTTGGCAAATTGAACACCAATAAAAAATAAATTTATTATTAAAAAAAACAGTGTGATTGCCGTTTGCTATTATTACTACCTAGAAAATAAATAGATCTTAATGATAAAAAAAATGCCTGCTGGATTTTTAATTGGAATTTCATCAAATCTACAGATCAGTTTAGAGAGAATTAACTTCTTAAAAACATTGAGCCTACCAATCTGTGTGTGTGATATATCCTATTTCTTTAGGTGTTCTTTCACATGTCTCATTAATGTTTTGTAGTTTTCAGTGTATAAACTCTGCACATTTTTGTCAAATTTATCACTAATTACTTCATATTTTTAAATATTTTATTTATTTATTTGAGAGAGAGTACAAGTGGGGTGCATGGCAAGGGGAGAAGCAGACTCCCCACTGAACAGGGAGCCCAGACATGGGGCTCCATCCTGGGACTCTGGGATCATGACCCAAGCTGAAGACAGACACTTAACTGACTGAGCCACCCAGTTGCCCTTAATCACTTCATATTTTGATTATAAGTTATTGATTTTTAATTCTATTTTATGATTGCTTATAGCTTATATACAATTAATTTTTATTGCTTCTAAACAATCTTCATGTATTATGGAAACTTGATAAACTTACCAATTCTTTTTTTTTTTTTATAAACTTACCAATTCTTATAGCTGTTTTGGAGATTCCTTAAGGCCTACAAATACATTATACCATCTTCTAATAATGATAATGTTATTCTTCCTTTCCAATTTGTGTGGAAATTTTTCTTGCTTTATTGCAATGGCTGGGACTTCCAGAATAATACAGAAGAAAAGCACTGAGAACAGGTGTTCTTACCTTTTTCTTTTTTTTTTTTTTAAGATTTTATTTATTTATTTATTTATTTATTTATTTATTTATTTATTCAATCATGAAAGACAGAGAGAGAGAGAGAGAGAGAGAGAGGCTGAGACATAGGCAGAGGGAGAAGCAGACTCCCTGTGGGGATCCCAATGTGGGACTCAATCTTGGGTCTCCAGGATCACACCCTGGGCCAAAGGCAGGTGCTAAACCACTGACCCACCCCGGGATCCCCCTGCCTTTTTCTCCCAATATTAAGATTCAATATCCACTGTTAAATATGATATTAGTCAAAGGTTTTTATAAATGCTCTTTATCAGTTTGAACAACTTTCTTCTATTTCTCGGTTGATAGGAGTTTTTAGTCATGAAAAGACATTGAATTCTGTCAAATACTTTTTGTATCTATTGGGATTATCATGTGGGTTTTCTTTTTCAGTCTCTTAATATGGTAAATTATACAGATTGATTTTCAAATCTTAAGAAAAACATATTTCTGTGACAAACCTCAATCATGATGTGTGAACTCTTTCTATACTGCTAAATTAAAATTGCTAAAATTGTATTTATTTTTTTAAAAGGATTATTTATTTATTTATTTGTGAGAGACACATACACAGAGAGAGAGAGAGAGAGAGAGGCAGAGACACAGGCAGAGGGAGAAGCAGGCTCCATGCAGGGAGCCCAACTTGGGACTTGATCCCAGGACCCTAAGATCACACCCTGGGCCAAAGGCAGACACTAAACCACTGAGCCACCCAGGGACCCTAAAATTTGCTAAAATTTTATTAAGAATTTCTGTGTCAGGAAGGGTGTTGGGTTGTCAGTTTTTGTGGTTTTTTTTTTTTTAATATAATATCTTTGTCTACTTTTGTATCAAGAACAATGCTGACTTCATGGAATGAGTCAGGAAGTGTTCTCTCTTCTTTTCTGGAAGATATTATGGAGAATTATTATCATTTTTTTCTTTTAGTGCTTGGTTGAATCCACCAGTGAAACCATCTGGGCATGGTCATTTTTTTTTGATGGTTATTAAATATTTATTCAAAGTCTTTAAAAACATGGGTGTATTTGTGTTATTTATTTTTTTCTAGAGAACTTTGGTAGTTTGTGTTTTTCAAGGCTTTTGTCCACTTCAAATAATGTGTAGAATTTACTAGCATAAGGTTGTTTATAATATTTACTTTTTAGTCTTTTAATATCAATAAAATCTATACCTATGATCCTTTTTCCTTCCTTCCTCCCTCCCTCCCTTCCATCCTTCCTTCGTCCCTCCCTTCCTTCCTTCCTTGCTTCCTTCTTTTTCCTGATCAATATGGCTAGAGGTTTACCAATTTTAGCACTTTCTCAGATACTTGATTATCTCTATTATTATTCTGTTTTCTATTTCATAGACTTTAACTTTGATCTTTATTATTTCTTTCCCTTGGCTCATTTTGCCCTCTAAAAAATGTTGTTTAAGATGAGAGGATGGGGGATCCCTGGGTGGCTCAGTAGTTTGGTGCTGCCTTCAGCCCAGGGTATGGTCCTGGGGTCCCGTAGTCAGGTCCTGCATCAGGCTTCCTGCATGGAGCCTGCTTCTCCCTCTGCCTGTGTCTCTGCCTCTCTCTCTCTCTCTCTCTCTCTCTCTCTCTGTCTCTCATGAATGGATAGATAAAATCTTTCGAAAAGAAAAAAATGAGAGGATGATTCCGTACTGACTTTATCATGGCTCCAAACAAAGATTCTTTGTTCATATTTTCAATGAACTCATCATCTCTGCTCCCATCCTTTTTACAAACACTAGGAATTTAATCAGTATTATTCTATTCAATATTCTAAGTTGAAAGTGTAAGATATGTTGGGTGTGGGCAGAGGCATCCTGCTGAGGTAATAAGGGAATTGAAAGTAGGTCCAAACAAAGAACCAGAGAAGTGATTAGAAATCTAAATTTACAAAATTAGAAGATATTCAGAATAAGGGTCATAAACATAATTCTCCCTCATCTAAAGAACTGTTTTTATAGAATAAATGTTAGACTTCTTGGCAGTCTTAAAGTATAATTGGATCAACAGGGTATAAATTACAGAGATACAGTTTTTGTCACAGAGTGTCCCAAGTACGGGTGATTTCTGTGGAGATGGGCGTGAGTTCTCAGTCTCTGAAGAACTGAACTGAACTAATATTTGAATATTCATTGAACTTGTAATTTCTATCCCTGAGGTCAGACAGGCTCCATGAAAGAAGCCTGATGTGGGACTCGATCCCAGGACTCCAGGATCACACCCTGGGCCAAAGGCAGGCGCCAAACCACTGAACCACCCAGGGATCTCTCAGACAGGTAGATGTTTAAATGCTACTGTCACTACACACCAATTGTGTGACTCTAAGCCAGTTACTTAACCTGAGTCCCAGCTTTCTCATATGTAAATGGCAAAAATAAACGTGCCTATTTTATAGGGTTATAAAGATTAAATGAGATACTGTGTGAAAAATATTTAGCACAGTGTCTGGTATAAAGTATATACTGTGTATATTTTTATTTGCTTATTTATTATTAGCCTGTGCTGAAGTCCAGCATGGGCTGGAATGGGAGGAGCTTACAGGTCATTCAGGCCAATCCCATTACACAATGGATTGGGACGGTGAAGCAAGGAGCAGTGGCTTGTCCTAAATCATAAAGTTTGTCGTTTGATAAAATCTGAAGCCCAGGTATTTAGACTCTCAGGTCCACTGACCTTCCCCACTCCACCCCCCCATTCCACATCACACACATACAATGGGAACTGGGGACAGGAAGCTCAGTTTCCATTGTGTGCTATATGATTTCAGGCCAGTCCTTTCTGCTCTACAGATCTCAGTTTCTTCATCCATAAAATAGGAACATGGCCATATTTCTAAAGGCTTTCTAGAGTTCAGAGTTTTGTGTTTTAAAACAGGTAATTTAAGCTGATGTGTAATTGTTTTCCTCAAACAGGCACTTCCCTTGCTTTGCCCATGGTGAAAAAAAATTGCTTTTGTTTCATGTTCTATTTTAAAAGGAAATCTATCATTCATTTCTAATCTTGTTTGTTTGCAACTGTGTTGAGTTAAATAGCACAGTAGGCTTAAGTCAAGCTGGCCGGCTTTCTGGGAAAGCAGTATGGGGGTGGCTACTTTGTTTTCCTTATCTTCCTTGGGGTACAGATAACACAGCCTGCTGCCTGCCCTGTCCCTGTCATCGGCTTAGGGATTTGCAGAGACCGCACTGTTCCTCCTGCACCAGGGACCCCTACCACCACCTTAGAGATAATTCGTCATTCAGGCTGTTCCCAAGTTGGTGGGGAGTTGACTACATGTCTACCTCACAAATGCCTACATTCATCCACAAAAGAGAAGCAATAAACTGAAAAGATATGTCAATTAATGCTCCTGCCTTCCAACTTCCTTTTGTTGTAATGAAAGAGGAAAGATTTGCCTTTTCTCTTGTGTTGATTTTGCAAGGTTTTCTTTCTTGTCACCTTAAATGGATATATAGCCTGTTGGAAATATGCATCTTCCTTCCATAAGGTACTTACTAAGCACCCATTCTGTGTGCAGTGCCCAGTTGAGACTCTTATGCCTACCTCAAGGAATGCATAAGCTGGGGATGGTGGGAAAATGAGCAACTCTTGAGTTTAAGTTTGTATTTTAATTCATACACATCTAGTGCTAAGAGAATATGGTGTAGGGAGATATGAACTCTGCTTGGGACTCAGGAAAAACTTCCTGGAAGTGGTAGGATTTATGACTGAAAGATAGGTAGACTACAGGTGAGCAGAAGGGACAGTTTGGGCAATTAATTTCTTTAGCAAATTTCATAACCAATATTAATTGAAAGTGGCATGTTCTATGCTAATTAGATGTTGGAGGATTGACTTGAGAGAGAGAAAAGATTAATCTAGTGGTCCAAGACATCTTCCCTGGATGATGACTGTTGTTTAATTCAGGTAGAGCAATGGGGGCAGTCCTATGTAAGGTTTCCCGTGGCTCAGAGGAAGAGTGGAGAATGTAGGAGGCATATCCTGCCTTTGCAATTACTACTAAGGGTTCTCAATTCAGCCCTACTGACATTTTTGGCCACCTAATTCTTTGTTATGGGAAACTGTCCTGTGAATTATAGAATGTTTAGCAGCATCCCTGACTTGTACTCACTAGATGCCAGTAGCAATCTCTCTACAGTTAGGACAACTGAAAATCTCTCTAGACATCATCAAATATATCTTGATAGGCAAAACCACCCTGGCTGAGAACCATGTAGAGATGCAGTTTAATATGTTGGAAAGATCATAAAAATCAAGATCAGAAGAATAAGTCTCCTCTTTGAGGTTTTGGACAAGTTGCTTTCAATTTGGGATTTCAGTTTCCTCATTTTAAAAAGAGGAATTGTACTACATTCATCCACTTGTTTATTTGTTCCTTCATTCAATCAGTAAATCTTTTGTGAGCTCCTGCTACAGGCCAGGCATTCTTCTAGTTATGATGGATACAGCAGTGACCGAGAAAAACAAGGTCCCTGCCCTCATGTTGCTTACATTCAAGTCATGGGAGGCAGGCAATAAACAAATGGGCATAAAAAATATAATAAAATCCTAACGAATGACTAGTTCTTTGATGAAAATAAAACAGAGCAATCTTATAGAAAGTGTCTGAGAGTAGGAGGCTGTTCTTCAAGGAATTATTCTCACATGGCATTTCAGCTGAAACCTAAGTGTTGATGGAGTCATCCACGTGAAGCTCAGAGGAGAGAATGCTCCAGGCAAAGAGGACAAGAAGTGCAAAAGCTGTGAGTTAGGCCTGTCTAGAGGGTGGTGAAGAGTGGAGAGAATGCTAGGAGGGGCCTGAGGGGTAGATAAGGGTCAGTTCCTACAGGGCAATGTAGACCAGGTAAAGGAGTCTTAATTTTATTCTACTTGCTATAGAATACTATGGATTTGAAACAGGAGAGTGATACAATCTGATTTATTTTCATAAAGATCATTCTGGCTACTTTGGGGATAATGGATCTTAAGGGGGTAAGAATGGAAGCAAGAAACCAAGCAAAGAAGTGGTTTTAGTAGATCAGGACAGAGTGGGTGATGGCTTGGTCTAGAGATATGATAATGCAGATACAGAGAACAGAATAGAATTTTGGGATACCTTTTGGAGGTAGCCAACTGGATTTGCTGGTGGTTGAATGTGAGGGCTAAAAGAGAAAGGGTAACCAAGGATAATGGCCGGGCTTTTGGCCAGAAGAACTGAGGGGATCATTTTCCCATTTAATTATGAGAGAAAAACAGATTTGGGGGTGAAACACAATAGTTCAAGAGGAGTTTAAAATAATTCTCAACTAGAAAATTCAATTCTACAGTGGGATTTAGTGCTGCCTTTCTTTTATTTTCTCCAGAGACCTCAATCCACCTCTCCCACCTCCATAGCACACATCTATCACAGATACACACATACAAAACTCTAACAAAAACAAATGTGTGTGACAACGGCATAGCAGAAAATCAGGGTGGTTTCCAAACTACCTCATGCATGCACAGATAATCTCTTGCCTGACAAGCAACAAGGGTCTTTGGAAAATCATGTTAGAGATCTTGTCAATGGGAGGCTTTGCTATCAAGAAATCTAATGAGGCTTTAAGAGAACTGATAATTCATTAGCATTCTTGAACATGCCTCCACTGTGTTGCATGGTAATTATTGAGTAGCTACAGACCAGCTCAGAAATAGTGACAAGATAGAATGCTCCATCCATCAAATCTCAAAGCTATAATCATCTAATGAATGCTACAAGAATCAAACAGTGGAAATAATAATAATATATTTGCTTCCCCCTGAGCCTTTCATCAAGGTTTCCAGAGCCTATGGTGAATAGATTTACTGGAAAGTTTGGCTTCCTCTAGGGAGTAGGCCACAGTTGTCTTACAGCTACTGGACAAATGGTACTTCTGACACACAAGGCAGAAAGGCAGGTAGATACTGTCTTTTAGCGTAAAAGAGCATAATCCTTCATCTTCGACCCTCACAGGAGAGTATGCTGTTGAGAGCAAGCATGGATCTTACATGAGGCTTGCAGTTTTCAGGAGTCTAAACTAAAATTGGGCTTCTCTTTAGCGTTGGCATAAGGAAGACGTCCCCAGAAGCCTTAAATCCATTCCATCCAACACTGAATGAAGAGACCACAGGGAATGCTGACAAGTGAAAACTGCAAAACTCTCAGCACACATGACTTTATCCACCATCCCCCCTTTCATTCCACCTCCCAGTTAAGAGACTTGAACAAACTCTAGCCTGGCTTCTATTAGCTCAAGTCCATATCCCTGGATGACAACTCCAACCCCTTTAAATGACCACCTCAGAAAGCTCAATGTTGCCAAAAGAATTTACTGTTTGTTCCAACCAAAACCAGACTATACGCCCCTGACCTCACTTTTTTTTTAGAACATTTACTTTAGAAAACCTGCAATTGTAAGTCCCTTTTCTGTCCCTTTTGAGATGTATCTTCTGCAACCCAGAAATGTCTGTCCCAAGGACCTGGGTGCCATCCCTTTGAATATGATCAATAAGAGATAGAGCCAGAGTCTCCCAGTCTCTGTGGGAGGGTGGGAACCTAACTTTAATAAATGCCAGAGAGGCCTAAGCACATTGGCCACTCAGCCCTAGTGTCCTTCAGTACTTCCCTTTCAGCACATTCTAGCATTTAAAAAGCCCACTACTTCTTATTTAGTGGAGTTGAACTCAATTTACCCACTGAAGTCTCTCCCTTTCTATAGTTAGCTCCAATAAAATATGCCTTGCTGTTTTTAACAAGTGTCTGGTGTGAAGTTTTTCTTTTCCACGAGCCTGGGTTCTGGGACTTTGAAGACACAGGAGCAAGTCTGGACTCAAACTCTTCTATTGTCATAACTGTAGGCAAAGGACTCTGTTGCCTATAGCTTTAACTTCAGAAGTGCAAAATGAGGATTCCAAAATATACTCCATATATCCAAGCAATTGTGATCATAAAACTGCATAATGCTTTATAATAAGAATGCTTATACTCGAGTGTTAAAAAATCCGAGGGGGTTTTATAACCGAGGGGATATCTTTTAGAACAGGGCAATCTTTACGAAGGATGTACTGCTGACTCACAACTAGCCCATGACACAGAACATCCTTGTGCCATCCCCTCAATTTATTTTTCTCTCTTCTTCTTTATAAGTCAAGCGTCAAAGCCCAAGATTTGACCATCTTTGAAAATATACTGATCTTGGGTTTAGGGACTACATTTTTGTGACTATTTTTAAATATCTTTATTAAGTACAAATACTCTAGTTAGTAGCGGCAACACATGGGCTCGATTGCAGCCATTTCTGCCCTGGCAGAGGTGAGTTTGTGAGTACCTGACAGATCACCCAATAGACGGTGATTTAAAAAAAAAAAAAAAAAAAAAAGGCCCAGAATGATATCAAGTCATGAGAATGGCATTTGTGTTCTTTCTCCTCCAGAGATTAATTGTTTGCTCTTCTATGATGCTATAGCTGTCAGATAAGTGAGCAGTGACCTTCAAAGCATGAGTTCCAGTCCCTGACTTTTTGCCCCTGTACGTGGTGGACATTGAGGCTCCTATGTCTCTTCCTTGAGTCAAACTTGGAGACCAGGAGTACACTAAACATATCTACCAGGAAAAGCCAAGGATAGTTTCTGTTCTGTGGACTTGAGGCACTGTACCCAGGTAGGCGCTGGCCTAGCACACTACCTCACCTAAGTTGCAGTTCTCGCCTGCTTCCTGCTATCCTTGTTCAGTCAATATGAATAGACTTTTGTTCCCCAATTTCCATCTGAACCTGCAGGTTTATAGCCATTTTGACTAGGCCTAGACACTCTGTCTGTGTCTTGCCTTTCCCCACTTCTTGGGACACTGGATCTTATCTCTCCTCCCTGCACTCGTTAGTCCTGGTGTCCTGCTCAAACAAGCAGCTCATCTGGACTATAGTGCCACGCTGATAAACTTACCTGAGATCACCTCACCATTGCCTGCATGCTCCTGCTTCACACCCTACCTGTCAGACTGGATTTCTGTTCTGGATCCACCAGCTCACTTGAGCTGTTTCAACATTCCTGCAGACAATGCAGTTTGAGCTGTCAGCCACCCTGGTCAGAGTCAGTTTACAAGTCAGATAAGTTCCCATAGTCCTGGTCCTGTAGTGTATCCTCCACCACTAGCTTCTCACAGGGGCCCTGAGGTAAGATCTCAAAAGATCTTACACAAAATCTGGCTTTGGAATAATTCTAATTCTTTGTGAAACTTTTTCTGGAGTTTACTCTGACTTAGTTTGATGCACAAATACCTCATCCTCATTGCTTTATTTTTTTAATTTTTTTTATTTATTCATGATAGAGAGAGGAGAGAGAGAGAGAGGCAGAGACACAGGCAGAGGGAGAAGCAGGCTCCATGCCGGGAGCCCGACGCGGGACTCATCCCGGGACTCCAGGATCGTGCCCTGGGCCAAAGGTAGGCACCAAACTGCTGAGCCACCCAGGGATACCCCATCTTCATTGCTTTAAATATCCACCTCTTCTATGATGAAGATGAAGTGTCTTGGTATTGTCAACTCACAACTGTTTTGCACTTCACTTCTAAGCATGGGAGAATTTGAATTGGAAAAAAAAATGAAGGGCAATTCAATACGTTATCAATTCTGATAAATTATGATTGACAACCCTGTTGTCAGGGTTCACCAAGATTTCATTATATTTAAAGCAGTTAATGGAATGCTACCTTGATCTTAGCCAATCCTTCTATTGGATGTAGCTGACCAACTTCAGTGAGTTTGACACTTAAATATCTTCTTCAAAGTACTGATAACAAAGGCCTATGCTGTGATTGCAAAGAACCACAGAGCCATCTGAACCAATGCCTTTGGGTTGAAGGATTTTCTCTGCAGAGGTTCAACTGGAAGATGTATCCCGTGGGTGTTTAATCTTCATAGAGAGGAGGTGGTGTTAGAATTCAGATTTTAGTCCTTCCTCCTTTTGTGTGAAATGCAATACTTCAGGTAAACCCATCAATGATTCAGCTTAGTGCCATTAAGTTTTTCTAACTATAACAAGGGATGATAATAACAGCTCAGGGTTTCATGAGTCATCATGCAACTCTTTACCCTCTCCTAGCCTCAACTGGCTCATATGTAAAATGGAGGTATTGAGTATTGAGTAATATCTCTTAAGTCATTCCCACTCTAAGATTTTTGGGGTAGTCTATTGGCCTCCTTACTGAGCATCTTCTAAGCTTCAATTTAACTCCAATTTCTCTCTCAGTTGGACAAAGACATGTCTTCAGATTACTCTTAGCTATAAATTTTCCAACTCCAAACTCTTCATTCGGCCATAAAAATTATTAGACTCCTAATATGTATAAGACTAAATTTATTGAGATTGTTACAAAGTTACTGTGGAATTACCTTCGAATATCTGTTGCTTTGGGCCCCCTGAGATTGAGCTAGATCCCTGCTTCACAGAACAAGCCTTCAGACCTGGAGACAATGCTGTTGCTCCTTCAGGGAGATTCACAAGAAGCAGAAGATAAGTGAGACAAGCTCCATCTTAAACTTTAATCTGCACTGACAGGTTTATATTCTTTTTGATATGGAAGAGACTTTTGAAGTCCTATGATCCATTCCACCCACCGGCTTATTTCACAGTAAGGAAACCAAGACTCGGAAAGGAGAAGTGAAGTAGTTAGAACATTGATGATTAGAACTGAGGCACACATACCTGGGTTTGAGAACTGGCTCTGCCACTGGTTAGTTGTGCAACTCAATATTGAATTTTTATTCCTCGATTTCCTCATTTATAAAGTGGTTATAATTAATACCAACTTCATAGAGCTTTGTAAGGATGGCTGATTAAACGGAAATAAGCATGTAGTGGAGTGCCTAGCCTATCTTAAATACTCAATGAATATCAAATATATTGATCACAGTGCTTTGGGACCAAACCCCCATCTCCTGCTCTCTTTGATTATACAATTGGAGCTTTTGTTTTATGGATCTAGAGAAAAGCTAAATGCCTGCGTCTTAAGTGTCAAGAATGGTTGTTTTCTTGAGACAAAACATATAAAAACAAAAAATAAGGTGAGACCAGTGGCTAGACTTTGATATAAATACAGTCTGAGCGTGTAGATTGCTGACAAATTATTCATAATTGCAGAGGCTGCTGGAGGAGACATCAGGATAATCTTATAGAAATAGTTACAGAGGACAGAAGAGGACTGTGATAAATGAAGCATAGGATATGCAGGGTATGGAGACAGATGGTAGTCATGGAATGTGATTGGGGAAGGGGAGTGGTGAGGGAGGTATCTGGCACAGGCAGGCAATGGTGATGACACTGGCCAGCAGTCTCTGGACCTTGGATGCAGAAGTGGAAAAGTTACTAGAGCAGGAAGGCAGAGTTTCAGTCCTAAAGGTGTTCAAGACTTCAAGACTTGTTTTAGAATTCCTGGTGTGTGTGGGGGGAGTCCCACGTGGCTCAGCAGTTTAGTGCCTGCCTTTGGCCCAGGGTGCGATCCTGGAGTCCCATTGGCCTCCCAGCATGGAGCCTGCTACTCCCTCCTCCTGTGTCTCTGCCTCTCTCTCTCTCTCTATGTCTATCATAAATCAATCAATCAATCAATCTTAAAAAAAAAAAGAAAACAAGAAAAAAAGAAGAAGTTCCAGGGGGGAAATTCTGGATAACTCTTGACTGAGAAGTAGCCCTCTTCCACCGAGAAGGTCATCCTTCATGTGCAAAAATTGGAGAAATATCCTTGAAGTGGTGAGAAGGAAAGGGACCACCTACTTGAGTAGCTAGAAGAGTCCATTGAATTTTGGTCTTAGATAAAGGCTTAAATGTTATAGCCATATTCCAATCTTGTTCATCTGAAACAGAGAGATATCAGTGCGCTTTCCTGAGAGGCCAAGTGGGCCCAAGACAGGGGCAGAATTTACAGACTGATGATATGGCATGGGGCTTGGTCAGAGTACGGCAGAAAGACACCATTTAGGGAGCGTACACATAAGCAGGCAGTCTTGATACCAAGTGCTCTGTACTCCTGGCATAGGAAGTCTTAAATTTCCATGCCTCTACAATGATAGATTGGCTTTTAGGGTCAGATATGAGACTAGGTCAGTAGAGGGCTAATAAGAATAGGGTGTAAGAATAGGGTTTAAGGAGCAGTTGCTATCCTTGAAGTGGGGAACAGTGCAACTTGTTGAAACTCTTTCTTCCATGCACCTTGCACATATCTCTGTTACAACCACCACTATAATCTACAAGGACTATATGTCTTCTCTAGGTGACAAAATATTGAAGGCAGAAATTTTGAAAGACAGCAGTTAAGAACATTTACTCTGGAGTGCTACAGCATGGATTCCATTCCAGCCCTACCAGTCACTAACTGTGTGACATCAGGCAAGTTTCTTACCCTTTCTATGTCTCAGTGTCCTCATCTATCCCTGTCACTGGTGCAGTGACAATTATATTAGCTAATAAAGTGATTACATAGTGCCTCACATATAGAGAATGTAATGTAAGTATGTGTTAAAAAAATAAAGTTTACCTCTGTCCCCAGCTCCTGGTATGGTGCTCATTTTCAGTGTTTGGAAAATGACGGTTGAAATGAAAAATTAAGTCTAGGCATTTTGCCAAGTGATGGTTGGAACCCTAAATTCCTGGCCTATGATCTGTGACCTCACCATGACCCAAGACACCAGCACCATGTAGTACTTATTGGTTGAGATGATCCCAGCATCCAGCCATGGATGCAGCAGAGCGGTCACCATGAATTAAGAAGACACATGCAAGTTTAATCCTGTGAATTAATAATAATAATAACCCTGTAAATTATTCCATCCCATCAGGCTGCCACAGGAGACAATGGCTGCTGCTCTCCCAGCTCCTACCCCACCTACCTTATTTCCTTATCAGGCTCCAGGTGCAGGTACAGATAGAATGACAGGGGCCCTAGGAGGAGAATATCTGCAGGCACAGCCTCTTGAACACAGAAAGGATTCACAATGAAAGAGTATAAATCTGGAAAGTGAGGAGGTTAGACGCCAGTAAAAGCTGAGGCAGTAAGCAAAAGAAAACTAATCCTGGGGCTACTGAAAGCAAGCCTTCACCTTGCTTCCAGGGCTTTGTCCTCTAAGGCACCCTTGAGTTTTCCCTCCACCAACTCCCCATCCCCTACTCTTCCACTTCCTGCTTCCCTCCCAACATACACCACCTACCAGCACCAACAGCATGGCTTCTTGTCAAATATGACTTAGTTCCAGGAGCCAGAGCCTCAGCCTCCCCTCTATTTCAAATGGAGATTGTAACTCCCATTTCATGGGGCTCTAGTGAGGATAAAAAGACAGTGTGTGGGAGAAGGTATTTTGGAAGAGTGTTTAATGTACGACTCCAGAACAAATTATTTTAAAACGCACCATTTATAAACAGCCAATCATTGTTTTTATCTTATTTTATTTTATTTTTGTAATTAACACCCCTGCCTGAGGGCTTGTATAAAACTGACAAAGTTCAGTTGCTTTTTGAATTAGCGCATACATATAGATAGTAACTGAGTCAACACAAAGCACTTCTGAAGGTTTCTTACACTGGTAAGCATTATGTAAATAAAGGATGATATGTATGTGGAAATGGCAGCGTAGGGGAGAAATCTGGACCACACTGAACATTCTGTAGAATGTTCTGTGGCTCCTACACAGGACTCTAAATCCGGCTCTATATTTCTGTTTCCTCATTATTTAAATGCTGATATACTTATTCTGCGTACTTCATACATGGGGTAGTGTTGAGAATCACAGCAGAGATGTTGGTTGGTGAATGTGCTCTATAAACTGTAGTATACTTGACACATTTTAGAGATTATTCATGGTGTGTGTGTCAATGTTGATATGCTGCTACACCTGTTCACTTCTTTTCAAATACTTCTATCCCTTTTTCTCTATCTCTCTCCCTCCCCTCTCTCTCTCTCTTCCTTTTGCAGTTGGAACACAAAATATTGATCACAGTGATTAAGCAATGTCTAGACAACCTTATAATATTTGGTTTAAAGTGTAACTTATAATTACCAGGGCTTGAAAATAGTAAAATGCACACACATACACACTCTCACATACACACATTTTGAAGCTCTGATACTTACCATCCAAAAGGAATCAAACATTTAGCCTGAGTGCTGAAATATTTGACCTGAAGTGTTTATTCTGATCTGCAATGTAATTGGACTTGATCAGCTGAGTTGGGAATAGGAGTGAGCCCTTAATAGGATTAGAAAGATTATCTAAGACTTTGCTTCACAACCTACACGCTGAAATCTATTGTATTTGTATTGTAACCTTCTATTGTAACCTTCTGCCCCTAGCAGAATGGCTTGCTCAAGTTTTTCTATTCACAGTGGAGTTGGACTGTACTTAAACCAGCAATTTGCTCCTATCCAGGTTGCTTTTTCTAGGAGAAATAAATGTGATTCAAGGTTGAATGAGAAAAGTCTGACTGCTGTCACAAGCTCTTGACACTAGTCAAGCTTCAATGCACAGCATGACATGGAACTGGACAATGGAATACTGGTCCTGACCCCAGTGCTACCACTGCATAGCTGTGTGAATTTGGAGATGTCACATGGATTCTCTGGACCTCAGTTTCTTCATTCATGAAATGAAAAGAATAGCATCAGCCCCGCCTATTTCAGGTTTGCTCTGCATCTCATATATGATCCTGTCCTTTGTTAACCAGGCCTCGTAGACAAACCCAAAGGTCTACAAAAACACTTTGACCTCTTAATAAAGAAAGTGATGGCTTTATCACTTGGTGGGGGGGGGGGGGATATTCATAATGTAAAATTCATTTTTCAGAGAAATTGAGGGCAATTATTGATCAGTTTTGTCTGTGATGTCAGGTAGAATTATTGCCCAGAGAAGCATGTTTTCAACTTTTCTCAAACTTTGCCTGAGGATCAAAAACATAGTTCGCTTTGAGATTTTTTATGCATTGAGGGTAGCTACAAGGTCACAGATTTCTGGGGACACAGTTATGAGCAACAAAGAAAGTTTCCTGTTGAAAGTAGCTTAAAGATATAGGTACCCCTTGTTCTCAGACTTTTGACAGAGCTGTGGTGGTCCTGCAAAAGCACTTTCCTGACTCTGCCCAGGGTAGCAAAGGGATCGTGCTATGCATGAGGCAGATTTGAGTTGGCAAAACTACCAAGTGTACTGGAATTCTGGGTGGTTTTTGCCCCTTGTTTGAGTTGGATGCCCAGGTCATTCTCTCTGGAAGACCCAGTAAGAAAGTGGCTTTCCTATAGGATCCACAAAGCTTCCTTTCCTGGCTTCCAGCTGAATAGCACTGCTCTCAAGACACTTCCTAGGGCCAACTTTCTAGGGAAGCCTGGGTGGCTCAATCAGTTAAGCATCTGATTTTTCATTTCAGCTCAGGTCATGAGCTCAGGGTCATGGGATCAAGTCCTGCATAGAGCTTCACACTCAGAGAGGAGTCTGCTTGAGATTCTTTCTCCCTCTATCTCCCTCCCCCTCTGCTCCTCCCCTACCACTCCCCCTCACTTGCTCATATTTTCTCTCTAAAATAAATAAACAAAATCTTGAGAAAAAGGAGAGCTTTCCTCTCTAGCGCTGCATTTGCTTCTCACTCCTCTGGTTCTGGGTGCCACACTGAGTATACTTGCTAGGCATGCACCTGCCAGGGGCTCATGTCTCCTGGGAAGAACACATTCATAGCCAAGTATGACCTGCTGGCTGCAGTGACAAATATCTCTACAGGCACAACTGGGATCACAAGAAGGACTGATAGTGAGTGAGTTTATGTTGAATCATAAACCACAGTCATTCTTCTTCCCCTTCAGCTTGTGTTGGATTTCTTTCTCAATCACCTCTCTCTACCTCTCCTGCCTAAGCCCCAAGATAATTCTCAAGAAGAAAATCTAACAAACCAGATGGTACTAATTTTTGGAATCAAAAGGACTGCATTTGAATCCTGGATCTATACCTCACTAGCTCTGTAAGCACAAGAGCTCCCAAGACCTCCCAAGTTCTCCAGGTCTCAGATTCTGTACCCACAAAATGTCAATTGTAAAGATTAAATATGAAAACAGTAAAAACTCCGGGCCCATGATAGGAACTCAATAAAGCCTAAAACAGCAATAATAAAGCGATCCTCCAGAATCCCATCATTAGAGTCTAACAACCCCTTTCACATGCAGAAATAATAGGAGCGGCTCACCCATCGTCCATAAGAGATGAATTGATGCTTGCGTCAGCCCTTTGCAAACAGACTGATCGATGGAGCCAGTGATCAGGAAAATTGAATTCCACTGAATACACATCGCTGTCTGCCTGGCATCATCATATTTCAATGAAGCAAAACTGTAAATAGTGGGAGGCATTTCTGATGAGCTATGTGTTTGGGAATAGGGGATTTTGAAATGTCATTTTGAGCTTAAATTAATCAAATTTTGAGCAACCGAATTTGGAGAAACAAGTTCAATAGCATCTAAGTGGTGAACGAAAAAGAATTCAGTCTGAGGAACAAAATAGCCACAGACAGGACGAATTCCTTGGTGCTCCGTTTGACTTTAAGAAAAGCCTACGTTAATGTGCTTTCTGTATTGTTCATTCTCTAGACACTTATTTAAAGTATTACATATGCCAAGTATTGTGCCAGGAACTAGGGAAACTCAGCTGCAGACCTGGAGATAGGCCCTGCCATCAGTAGACTCCAGTTCAGTGGGCAGAGAGGATGCTCAGATGGAATACAGATCACAGGTGAGGCTACTGTGTCCCTTGTAGGTCTGGTGAAGCCTGGCCTTGACCCATAGTCTATGACCTGTGATAATCTAAAAACTTTCCTAAAATTTCCATTAGAATCTTCTACGTATTTCTTATCTTTATGTCCATGCCATGTGGCCTGTCTTTCCCTCAATACCCTGGATGTAGGCCTTTTAGCAGTGCCCTGAAAATTTGCTTCTATGACGTATCTCATAATGATTTATAGATTTTACTCAAGATTTTATGGAAATCATTGTGTGGGTCACATCACAGAGCGATGACCTCCTTTTTTCTCTCTGGGGGTATTCAACAATTGCTCTTACATTTGAGCAAGGTAGTTCAGACCTGTTTTATATCCCTCTCAGTATAAACTTCTACCCCATGCAGTCATAATTTTTCCAAATAAGTGGCTTCCTTCCTAGAAGTTCTGATGACTCTTGTCACCATAACATCTTCCCCCCTCCTTATATAGGTAGAATGTTATAATATGTGATATCAATGGTATTAGAGAAGTCAGGAATAAGGAGTCTTTCTTCTTTGACCTGGGAGAGTCAGAGGTGGCCTTCCAGAGAAGGAGGTCTTTGCATGAACTCTGGCATAATAAACAGGTAGGGGCTGGGAAAACATCTAGTTGGAGAAAATGGAAAAGAGGTTTGAAAGACAGTGGTATGATCCTATCTGTCCTCCCTGCCCCAGCCTCAAGACAAAGTAGTACTATCTGAGGGCTTCAGTGTTGTGTCCTGCAAGTTTGGACAGAATGGTGGGTTGGACATCAACACCAAATAGAGCCAGGTAAGAGGCATCAAGGAGGATCAAGAAGAATGACAAGAAAACCAGGAAATCTGCTGAGTGGATCCAGCCAAAATTGTTGAAAGAAGGGAAATATCCAGATAGAAGGCATGGGATGGAAACCAAGTGAAGAAAATTTGATGGGAAGTTGGGACAGAGGATCTAGAGCAGTGATTCTCAACTTAGCTATACATTGAAATCCCCTAGCAAGCTTCCATGTTGAATATCACTCAGATATCTGATTTAGTTTGTCTGGGGTGTGGCCTGGACACCAGATTGGTTGAAGGCTTTCCACATAATTGGAATAAGCTGCCAAAGTTGAGACCCTCTGCTGTAAGGAATATTCCCCAAAGGTGGTGGTAACAACAATAGCAGCTTATTGCTTCCTCCACTGTGCTTGGAGGTGAGGGTGAGGAAGAAGAGGTGGAAATCTTCAGAATGCAAGCCTAACCAGGACTTTTTTGAGAGCCATGAACCAGGAGAAGTCATATTTTAAACTTAAAATACAATCCAATACAATATTTTCCAAAGTGTGACATTGAACCACATCACCAGAGTCGCCGGGAGTACTTGATAAAATTCCTATTTCAGAGCCCCATGTCAGAATCTCTTAAAGAGGGTGGGACTGAGAATCCACATTTTTTAAATAAACTATATAGGTGATTCTTACCCACATGAGGGTTTAGAAATCATTGTAGCAGGTAACTAGTATATTTTATATTGCTTCAGTTAATGAATGACACCGAGAGTAAAGGTATTTTCACTGAGCACATACTGTGGCAAATGCTATTCATATAGATTATTCCATCTTGTCCTTAGATAGACACTTTATTTTTTTAAGATTTTATTTATTTATTCATAAGAGACACAGAGAGAGAGGCAGAGACATAGGCAGAGAGAGAAGCAGGCTCCCTGCAGGGAGCCTGATGCAGGACTCAATCCCAGGATCATGACCCGAACCAAAGGCAGATGCTCAACTACTGAGCCACCCAGGTGCCCCACAGAGGGACACTTTAAAGGAGGCATTGCTATCTTGACTTTATAGATAAGGAAACTGAAGATCAGGGAAGTTAAATGACTTGCCCAGAATCATGGGACTAGTGAGGAGACAAACCCAGTCTTCAAGTCATCATTTTGCTCCAAAACTTGGCTGTGCTTTTTTGTTTTTTCCTTTGCCCTGCCCTCTCTCCAAGGACAGGGATATCATCTTTCATGGTCAGGACATTTTCACGGTCAGGCCGTTCCCAGATCAGCAGTCCTGCTGCTATCAATTGCTTTGATGGGTGCCTATTACCTTGCAGTGGTGGTGAAATGAGAGGAAACCCAGACCTGGAGTCAGAAGACTATTTGTGCCTTGGTGCTACCCAACATGGTCTTGGGTAAGCCACTTTGCTCCTAGGAGCATTTATTCAGATATAAAAGTGTAACTCACTATGTTCTCCAGATACAACTCTTTGCCCTACTTCTCTAAACTTGCTCATATTGCCTGAAATGGGGTTGAGCACACTTCTCCTCCTGAATCTGCCCAGTTCATTAGCAATGTCTCTTATCCAAGGTCCTGTTGGAGGAGGCAATATTCTTTTTCCTCCTCTAACTTTATTGAGGCCACATCAGATCAGTAACTCCTGCACTGATGGAGTGCTACTTGCTCTTAGGAGTGAGAAAAACTCCCTCTCCAGTCTTCCAAAGATACGAGACTTGCTGGATTGTCCAGAGCTAGAACATTTAATGAGTCCAGTTTACCTGTGGCCTGGCTTACTGTACCTTAAACAAGCAGCACCTTGTGCTGCGTTCTTTCTTGTTTTCTGTTTTTTGTTTTTTGATTTTTTGCCTGAAATGCAGGTAAAGCCTTGGCCCCAGGCCAGATTGACCAGTTTTGTTGGTCTTTGGCTTCCACTTATGACTGATTGAGTAAACAGATTTAAGGTCCCTCTTGGGCCTGATTCTCTTTCTTTCTCTTAGCAAAGATATTCTTGAACGTATGAGACCCAGGATAGATATTTGGTGCTTAGAAAGGCAGTTAATAAGCCTAACACATGTTTTCCAAATCAGCATTTAACAGAAAACTCCTAATCAGGGATTATCAGGCCATGGCTTTAGTGTTAAGCAAGGTGGCAGTTTTGTGGCCATGTTGCTACAGTTTACTCTGTGTTCAACAACATCCAAGAACCCTGTACTGAAGAGTCAGACACTCCTGGGTTTGGGGCCAAAATACCAGCATAATAGAGCCAAGGTTTCCTTCTTTACTTCTAGCCATGCCTCCATGCTCTCGTTCACCAAGTCCCCAAGTATCATTTTGACTACAGACTAGATGTTATTCTTTTTTTTTTATTTCCCCCTTCTCCACATACTCAGAAAGTCCTGTATACAACAAGTGTTCAATGCTACACTTAAATGATGCCCAAACCCACTGACAATTTTGGTGAACAAAACACACACACACACAACACACACCACCAAAGGACAAAAAAAAAAAAAATGATGCTAAGGGAATTTGGTCCTCATGCTGTCATTTCTTAAATGGCTGATTTGGGATGATTAAAATCATGAGGAGTCCAAAAGTGGAAGAATTCGTCATGTTTGACGTTGGCACATTTTAACCAATTTTAAAAATTGCTTCCGCATCAGCAATGTGGCCAATTTACATGTACTTAGGTAATGAGGAAGAAAATATGCAGACACTGAACGTGAGAAGGAGAATAACCATGAGGGAGGGCAGGGAAGGAGCCAGCCCAAAAGAAGGAGGAGAAAGACATGAGGAAAAGAGAGAAAGCAAATAATTTAAGATGAAAGAATGAATAATGAAAGTAAAAACAATAGAGTACATAAATATCCTCCTTATTCAAATTTAGGCTGTCAGAGTAGCAAGCGAAGTTTAGATTCCGACGTATGCAAGAAGAAACTCAAGCTCAAGGGGAAACAAACCACCCAAGGCCACATTCAGTGTGAGGGCTGGAGCGCAGGTCTCCCTCAATCAGGCTGGTTCTGTGGAATGTCGTCACTTCCGATTCACTGTGATCAATCCCACACATATAGTAGGCAAGTAAGAATTGCTTGTGGAATGGAAACATGTTGTGCAACATTCTGACCTGGTCAGAAACCATTTGTTTTGTTGTTGGGTCATTGGTTTTTATTTTCCAAGGTGAAGAATTTTAAAATGTGTATGTTTTTCTGTCCCTCCACCAAGCCTTCCTGTGTTTTGTCTTACCAGGTACCCTCACCCTACTCCATATCACAAGTCTTCCTAACCTCTCAAAGATCTTATTTGTTTCTGCTTTGATACCTTCTGGTGGTCATACTTACCTTGCAGTGCTCTCTCCTCTTTGTCTCATCTCTAAGCACTTTGAGATCAGGGATCTCATCTTAGCTGTGATAGAGTGTCAGTGGCATTGAATTAGCAGGTGGGTTTGGGACCCAACTTTGTTGGACTTTATTAAACCTGAGGGTTAGTTCCCCCATCTGTAAAATACTGGTAGGTAGTTCCTGGACACTTCACCTCAGAGGATGCCTGTGAAATCCTCCTGCAATACTGTGAACTGTTAACAACAGTGCAGCTCTAGAAATGGGAGGATTGTGGCTGCTGTCTCCCTCACAGCACTTAGCATCTAGCCTCACATAGGTACCACCCTACAGACACATGTTCGTTGAATGAATAACGTAGCAACCACGTTAGCATCTTCTATTTTAAACCAGCCCTTTCTCCTTCTAAAATTAACAGAATCTTCTGTTTTCTAGAACTTTGAAGATGATAAAACTTCATTTTGAGGTTTCTTTTTGAGTCCTCAAAAGTTCTTAAGAATCTCTTTGAGTCATTCAATTCTCTTTACATAGTTCTTGGACAATAATCCTGGGTCTATACCAAAGGATAAAGCATATATATACCCAGACATTTCATGTGCCCTATCTAATTGGGAGCCTCACCATGATAATGTAAGAGAAGCACTATTATTAGTTTCATTTACAGATGAGAAATTGAAGTATAGAACTTAAAATTTTGCCCAAGATGCCTTTTCTATCCAAATGGCAAATTATAAGACACATGGAATACAAAATACCAACGTCTGTCTATTGAACTACTCCTGACAACTATGTTATATCATTTGGAGGCATAGATTTGGCTAGTAAAAAGGGCTCAAAAATCAAGAACCCATGTCTTTTTAATCCCTCTCTGAAGGCTGATTTGTAGTCATAGGAGTTGTGGAATCTTGTCATCCCATGTCTTTCCAGCCTTTTCTTCACCATCTGCCTTCATGGAAAATCCAGTCAAGTTTTCTTGGAAAAATCTTTTAAGTACTGCTCTCAAAGAGGAATAGAAAAACTCTGCTAACCAGCTATGTTTCCCATTATTGCTCTAATACATTACCACAACTTAGTGGCTTTAAAATAACACACATTTATTCTCTTGCACTTCTGGAGTCAGTTTCAATTCAAGGTGTTGGCAAGACTGCTTGGGAGGCTCTAGGGAATGATCTATCTCCCTGCCTTTTCCAGCTTCTAGTTCTGCATCTCTTGCTTTCTTCTGTCTGTGGCCCCTTCCTTTATTTTCAAAGCACTTCATTCCAATGTCGACTTCCATTGCTATATCGGCTTCTCCTCTCTGTAGTCAAATCTCCCTCTGCCTCCTCTTGTAATGACACTTGTGATCTCAATGGCACTCAAGATCCAGTTGGATAATCCAGGATAATATCCCCATTTCAAGATCCTTGATTTAAACATATCCAGAGGTTTTTTGTTTGTTTGTTTGTTTGTTTGCTATAAGGTAATATTCATAATTTGTAGGGATTAGGGCCTGGATATCTTTGGCAGTCATTATTCAGCCTACTGCACCAGCCTAGGAAGATTTAGAATAAAAGAATATATCACCTATATGTTACAGGAATCCTTAAGCCTCAAGATTTACATTGAAGTATTTCTGGGGGAAGCCTGGGTGGCTCAGCAGTTGAGAATCTGCCTTTGGCTCAGGGCGTGATCCCAGAGTCCCGGGATTGAGTCCCACATCGAGCTTCCTACATGGAGCCTGCTTCTCCCTCTGCCTATGTCTCTGCCCTTCTCTCTGTGTGTGTCTCTCATGAATAAATAAATAAAATCTTTTTAAAAATAAAATAAAGTAAAATAAAATATTTCTGGGATCATGATACCTCTGGGGCACTCAGCAAAAGCAAATGCAAAGCTTTCTCCAGAGTGATATTTCCACAACCCACGTTGCATTGAATTCCTAGTCACTCCCATATTGTCATCGAAAATGTGCTCGCACTCAAAAATCATAAAATTCAAGAAGAAAAAAAAAGTAGAGTACACATACACAACACATTAAGACTCCATGTAAAAAAAGAAAAGGCAGATTTGAGAAAGAAACAACTGTTACTCCTAGAAACAAAAATTGTTGAATTTGAAAGCTTGATGATTCTGAGAACAGAGTAGATGCAGTAGCAGACAGAACTAATGCCTGGAAGACAGATTTAGGGCTTTAACTAGAATTAGTTAGCAGTCTACCATCTTTTAGGGGGTTCAAAGAGAAAGGAGAGGGTCAATATTCAGTGAGAAAATGGCTGACAATTTTCCATAGTTGAAAAAAAAAAAACATAAACCCTCAGATTGGAGATTTACAGGGCACCTGGAACAAGAAGAAAAAGAATGAATCCACACCTATGGACTTTGAAATAAAAGTGCAGAACTAAAGGATTAATGCATTGGGATAGATATTCTCTTAGTCACAACTTCACATTTCCATAACTCCCCAGTTATCTCTAGAGTTTGATTTACTCCCTGAACCACAGAGCTGAAGGGAAGCCGGGATCATCTCACCTAAACCTTTTATTTTATTGAGGGAAAACTGAGGCCCAGGGAGGGGGCATGGCTTTCTCAGGATCACTCAAGAATCTCAAGTCAAAGGAAACCTGGTATCCCAAACCCTAACTAAGGCTGTTTCCAGAAGCTCTGAGGCTTTATCTGCTTCTCCACAGTGGTCTAAGGACAAAGGAAAGTATACCCACAGTGGGGAAGTCACCAAAATAGACAAGGACAATTTATTAGCATTAAACATTGGCTAAATGAGACCCAATATTATCCTTTATTAAGTTAAGCTGAGAAGTTGAATGCAAGGGGTGTTTTATATGTCAGCACCATAGCCATTGTGAATAGACTGATTAATAAGTAAACAAACAAATACTAGGAAATCAGGCCTGTTTTAATGCTTCAAATTCACAATAACACCCTGTTAACATGAACTTCAAGTATTAACACTAATAACCACACTAATCACAGGGATGAAAACTCCAAATTAATTCAAATGCTGCTCAATAGACCATCACTGTGTCCTCACTGTCTGTTCCTTTCATATCTGTTCAGATCTCTATGCAGTAATTAAATCCATTAAAATGTAAAACTAGCTTTTGTTCTCAAGGGGAAAAATGAAAAAGGGAGCTGAATAACATCCCTGGAGATGGAGCTGTGACTTCTCAGAACTTTCATTATATCCAAATTCTTGGCCTTTTTTCTGAAACAGCAGCTTTCCCGTGCGAGGATCCAGTTGCCAGGCTGGGTCCACAGTATTTCTTATCAAGAAAGAAGATGTGGCCTAATGAAGAGGATGAGAATAGAATGAAGAGAAGACTTACACTGACATCCTGGCTCTGCCTCAAACAGCTGTATGATCTTGGTTTTTAAAAACATGTTTTTTCTCTGGACTTCATTCTTCCTATTTGTGAAATAGGAATGATATCTGCTCTCCCAGGCAGACTGTAGCAATCAAAGGAGATGATAAAAGTGAAGGTGCTTTGTAAACCCTAAAGTATTTTTGCAAGGTGAGTTATTACTCCCCAGAATGCTCTGAAGCTCACAGGAACTTCGATTTATTCTTTAAATAAGGTGTGGGAACACGGTGCAGTGTGAGAAAACAAGGTGTATGCATGGTTTACACTTATTAAAGGATACATTTTAAAAGATGATGTAATCATGATTCTCATACAGATAGAAAATGGATATGTCAGAGATTTTATTTAACTCATTAATTAATGAGGAAACCAGTAGATGTTGCAGTGAATCCAAAAACAAACTCAAAGGGTCACATATTTTTAGTCAAGTATGGAAAGCTGAAATGAATTTATAAAAATATGAAAAAGTGCTCATAAAAATCAATTGCATCCCATTAGGCTCGATTTGCATTTCTGTGGGCAGGAATTATTTGAATTACTGTCCATTTTCTACAACTTAATTTCTATCTGCACCGAGCTGTAAAATAGCCCAAAGACGAGGAGAGTCAGAGATAACCTAGGTGGATGAGCTAACCATCAAATATTAAAGGCTTTCACAAATTTTCCTTATAGACCCTTGATTGAAAGAATCCAAACCTACTTAAAGTAACTGCTCAAATTTTGGCTTCATTCCATGTCAACTATACAAACCTTAGGTAAGTAGTGGGAAAACCCTGGGCCAGGTTCCAGTATGCCTACTCAGCTGTCTGGATCACCAGCAGATGTACATATGAGATAACCTTGGCCAAACTTCCTCTTGTATCCAAACTTCAGTTTCCCTCTCTGAAAAATGAGGGCATTAGACCAGTTGACCACTGGCCCTCACCAGTGAGAATGTGGACTGAAAAATGCTTTCTGCGGCTAAGACAGTTTTACCCTCCACCCCCTATTACTTTTATTCAACCACTCCGAACAGAGAAATAACATCACATGGCTCTCCGACTGCTTTACCTCCTAAAATACATTTGTTTAAAAAGAGAAACAAAATAGGAGTTGTCTGAGACAATGGAAAGAGTAAAGTATGCACACATGCATGCTATCTGTGATAGTTAATTTTATGTCAACTTGACAGGTGTTTTGGGATGAGTTTAACATTTAATCAGTGAACTTTGAGTGAGCAGATTGTTCTTCGTTATGTGGGTGGGTCTCACCCAATCAGTTGAAAATCTATATAGCACAAAAAGATCAGTATCCTGTAGCAAGAGGGAAATATCTATCAAACTACCTTCAGAGTTCATCTGTACCATCAGCTCTCCCAGGTCTTGAACCTGCTGGTCCACACTCTAGAATTTGGACTAACTGGCCTTCATAACTGTGCGAGCCAATTCCTTATAATAAATAGGTTTTACTCACTCTATATGTACATATATACAGTCTTATTCTGTGGTGGGTTTTTCGTTTTGTTTTGTTTTGTTTTGTTTTGTTTTGTTTTGTTTGAGAATTCTAACACACTACCATTACCCAAATGGAAGTCTCCACAGAGGTAGTGAATAGTTTCGACTCCACTCATGGCCACTCCATAAAGCCATGAGTTGGAACTTCCCAGTGAGAACCTGGGAATCCTGGTTTGTGGGAGGCAGCAAGGTCTGGTCAGTGGCCCCTGTGGCCATGGAGGGCATCCTATGGAACCTGGCATTTCCAGTGAGAGGTTTCAGCTCTGGTTCAGAACCACTACCCCTCTCAAGGGCAGGAGTCATATCAATAGACATTCCTGGTTTTCCTGACAAGTGAGCTATGAAAAAATGTGGGGGAGCTTGAGAACTGGAGAGCAAGAATAGAGGGAGGGTTATACCCATGTTAGAAAGCTCCTGGGAGAAGAAACAGACTCCTAATAAAAGGCTTGTGCCTGCCTTTGCTGCAACTCCAAATGAAGACATCACTACTGTGCTAGCACTTACTGAGTCTGGCCAATATACTGGGCACCATGCTGAGTGCACTTTATAGAAATTATCACGTGTGGTCATATCAATGATGCTGAAAGTAAAGGCATTATCCCCATTCAACAGATGAGTTCAGTGAGGGCAAGTAATTCACCCTAAATCACCCAGATCCTGGGAAGCATAAAATAGATCCCTAAAGAAAGAGTATGGCCCGAAACTAAGGACCAGTGAGGGAGATACTAGAGACAGCCAGTGAGCACCCACCATAGGAGTTCTGGAGAAGAGAGAAGACAGCAGGAGATTTGGGAAGGGGGTTGGGCAGGCAGTCAGCTGCCTGAGAATGGCTTGGATGGGGGCCAGGATCTCCAACTGTTCCCCCAAAGCTGATGCTCATTTGTACATTTGGCTGGCAATTGGGAATCACCAGCAACATGTCACCTCCCCCTAATTAAAGCTTACCAGAGTCAGCCAAGGAAGAAGTTACTGTTGGCAGGATAGAGCTCACCCAGTTCCAGCACCATCCAAGAACAGAGGCCATTTACTGGTTATCCATGAGTTTCATTTGCTAACAATTACACCTCATTTCAGGGAGTCTGGGGAGTCCCTGATGCAGGCTTACATTTCCACACACCCAGATTTCCTGAGGGAGCTCCTCAGAGATGTCAAGTGAGATGAGTCATATGATAGAGAATGGATTGCAGGCAAAGGAGTTACCTCCATGATGTCTGGCTTGAAGAGCAGTGTACATGTAGGTGTGGTCAGGATAGTGGGTTGGACACTACCAGCTCTGCCATCTTGAAGATATACAGGCTTGGACACATGTCTTTACTTTTCTGAGCTTCTGAAAATGGAAATGTTACCATAGGCCTACTATGAGAACCAAATGAATGTACAAATGTGAAGGGTTTTTTACACTTTAAAGCAAGGGTCAGCAACTTTTTTCTGAAAAGGGGCAGATAATAAGTAATTCAAACTTTGTAGGTCATGCAATCTCTTGCAGCTACTCAAGCCCACCATTGTACTGTGAAGGCAATTGTAGACAATACATAAAAAAATAGGTATGGCTGTGTTCGATAAAACTTTGTTTATAGATGATAGAATTTAAACTTCATATAATTTTCATGTGTCAGGAAATATTATTCTTATTTTGATTTTTTCAACCATTTAATATGCAAAAAAATTTCTTAGCTCTAGGCTAGAGAAAAAGAGAAAACAGGGCCCATTGATTGTCAACCTCTGCCCTACAGTGCTGCATAAATGTAGAAAGCACAGCAGCAAAAGAGTTTTGCAAAAAGATAAAGAAGGTTGCATTTTTTTTCTATGTTAATATGAGGCTTTTAAAAAGCAATAATTTACTAGGCTTTGTGGTGCAACCATGAAGAGATTAGCAATGTGGGAGAAAAGGCTGGTGTAGGCTGGAGCAGCCAGCAGAGGGATTCATAGAAGGTGGCCATTTGGTTTGAGCCTGGAGGAGGAGAGGAATTGGAATAGGTAGAGTCAAGGTAAGAGGGGAGGTATTTAAGGAAGAGAGAGAAAAGTAAGGGCACAGAGGAGACAAAAGGACAATTGAAAGACAACCAGAGAGGGCAACCTGGGTGGCTCAGTGGTTTAGCGCTGCTTTCAGCCTAGGGTGTGATCCTGGAGACCTAGGACCCAGTCCCACGTCAGGCTCTCTGCATGGAGTCTGTTTCTCCCTGTGTCTGTGCCTCTCTCTCTCTCTGTCTGTGTGTGTGTGTGTGTGTGTGTGTGTGTGTGTCTCTTATGAATTAATGAATAAATAAACTCTTAAAAAAAAAAAAAAGACAACCAGAGAGAGGAATGTGGTATAATTGGCAACGTCAGGACTCCAGTCTGATGCTCCCCACTCTTTCTATATTCTAGACGCCTGGTAAATTGTGTGGACAAATAGAAAATCCAGAAGTGTCCAGCTCTAGGAACACATCGTCAGATTGAGAGACAGCAAGACATTCCAGAGGAAGTTATTAAAAATAACAATTGACAAGACAGAAACAGTAATGAAATAATATCCTTTAATTGAGCACATACTCAATTGAACATTAGGTATTCTCCAAATGCTAACTCATTGCGGAATCATAATTACACTTTGGAGATCTTGTTATCCCCATTGTCCCCATTTAAAGATGGGGAGGCTGAGAAAAGGTTAAGAAGATGTTCCATTGGGCTCACTGATCATCCTTAATAACCACAAACAAAGACCTGCATGTTGTTTTCCAAAGACTCTTGGCAGGGACTGAGGGAAATAAGAGGAGTAATAATCTAAGGACTGTGTCAGTGGCCTGAGGGAGGACAGAAGCAGCTCACAGGTGGGACAGCCAGGGCTTCAGGGGAGGAGCACAGAGGCAGTGCCAGTAGATGAGTCAATACCAGCCTGACTGGAGTGACTGCAGACTTCTTACATCCATTGGTAAGCCTGGAGAGGTTCATCAGAATGTTTACAGATGTCTTACTGGGGAAGGCATGCTCTGGAAGGAGTCATAGTAGCAGCAGCATGGGGGTGGGAATAATTAAATAATATTTTCAGATCTCCCAAGAGCCATTAGATGAAAACAAAGAAGCAGGTGAGAAGAGGAAGTTGAGAGTTATTTGTGCTGTGTTAATGGGCCGTTAATCAACAGACCCCCACCCACCACCAGCAGCAGCCGCTCCCTGCAATCTGGGGAGACTGTGTGCTCACAAAGCGCCCATTCAAATGCCATGAAAGCTGGCACAATGAAGCAATCAGACAAGCCCTAGCTTCTCCATGGTGCTATACCTGCACCTGTTTTCACAGCAGGAACTCCTTTATCAGCTTTAGAAACTTACAGAATGGAAGAGGTTGTCTATAATCACTTCTCTTCCATCCAGCCTTTGGAGGTAGAGATATTAAAGCCAATATCCAAAAGCTAATTGCCCTCTCTCCCTGGAGAACCAGTGAGCCCATGTGGGTCTGGGCAGCTACAGGTCTATCATGTGGCATCGACATGACTGAGCCCCTTGATCTGTGAACCAACTCCAGCTGTGAGGGTGGGAGTAGGGGTGGTAGTGATGGCTATAGCTGAGCCAGGGGGATGGGAGCTACATTAGCATCCTCCCCACCACTGTTGGGGAAAATGCATGAGCTGGCTCGTCAGGTGCGGAAGGAGGATGAATGCTTTTTTGATTGCTATAATTGCGGTAAATTGGACGCTTGAGAGTGCCTCTTTAACGAGAAGAATCTCGTGGATGAGACTTAGGGAAGAGGCCCCTCTTCGGATCCCTCTCCTTTGTCCCATGTGTATGAGATAATTCCCCAGCCATTATGGATTATGAATGGGCTGCTAATTTTAGTTGTGCAAGCCAAACAAAGACCCTGGTTGGTAGATCCGGAAGGTGATTCATCTGAAATGATGTTTGTATAGTGAAAGCTGAAGGTCTTGATAGGCACCCCTGGTTATTTAAAACTTTCCTTCCAAAGAGCTGGAGAATTTAAGTGACCATCTCAGCACTGACAACCAAACATGAACTCCGGTACCTTCTTTTCTGCTCAAGGTCTTTCTATCTTGGCGGTGCTGGGTGCTTTGGGTGTGAGTGTCCTCTCATAGTTCTTAATTGGGAAGAATCAGGAAGGCAACAGTGAAAGACCCAGAGTAAAAGCCACAGAGACCCAACATAAACCAAGTCCAACGGTCTTTGGTACCTGTGGGGAGAACAAACAAGAGGTAAGAGAATTTGGGAAGCCAAGTGGAAGAGAAGTTCAGGAACCTTTGAGGAAGGTTAAAGGTTGACTGGAGAGCCCTGGTGCCTTCTTTGATTCCTTTGTTTATTGTTTGTGAGTGGTTCTTGGGCTTCTTAGGCTGAGAGCTGCAGGGTTGGTGCCTTTTTTTCTTTTTTAAGTCCACCATAATAGCCAAGAGAATATTATACTATACTTAGCTGGCTTTGCTTACTTGCTTGCTGTTTCCCTCCAGTAAGTCACTCTATTTGGTTAGGCCTTGAGGTGACCAACTTACCTCAGTTTTCCAGATACTTTACAGTTTTAGCCCTGGAAGTCCTGCATCTGGGAAAACCCCTCAGTTCCAGAAAAACCATGTATCCTGCTTCAATGGGGCAGAGTACCTAGGGATAAGAGTGGAGAGGTAAGGGTTAGATGTGATGAATTCTGGCTACTAGGCAAAAGGCCCCAAAGTTATCTTGATAACCCATTTTTCATCAGCTCTATCCAAACATTGCTGTTGTTTCTGGAAACCTGTTCTCTCTAGCCTTTATTGTACTTACTGACACTCTTGTCTTTTCTGTGAGCAATTTGAGGGTAAGGGCTCTTCTCCAAGGGACAAAGTACCTGATACCTATCAGGCCCTTTGTTAATGTATTATTGAATTAGATCCATCACCCTTTGGGCCTTCTGTCTATAGGTCCAGAAACCATTCAAATGAACAGCCTCTTAAGATCACTGTGATAACTAAGAGGCTTAAATGCATAAATAGAAAAGAATAGATCCAAGCCCTTGTAAATCTTCTCCTACAAATTTGCTGTGTGACTTTGAATAAATTACTTTCCATCTCTGTAGCAGTTTTCTGATGAGTAGTAAGAGAAACTAACAATGTGGTGGTCTTGTACTATATGAGCTTAGCTAAACTGGAACTACGGATCCTAGAATTCTCTTTTCTGTATGGTTTCAAGTTAGAGTTGACCACAAGCCAGTGTTCCAAGTTAGGGTCATGTGAGCTTCGGAAGAGGGACGTGAAGGAGAGCCATTTAATAATTTTACACTCTGAAAGTCACTGAGGGCTGGCACTGTTGTCACCAGTCTAAAAGCTTACTTGATTGCTATGGGGTACAGTTGGTCCTTCAGCTCATCCAGTCCCTACAAGATCCCCTCCTTCAACTTCTCTGAGTCATGGGCCATATGCAGGTGCTACACTGGGGTCTGGGGGAGCCAGTTCATCCTGATGCCTTTATTGTAAGTCAGCAGCATCATTGAGATTGAAAGGGGTGAGGGACGGATAGTGTTCCAGCTAATTATTGTAGGTTCTAGTCTGTTCTTCGTATCTCTACTTTGTGTCTATTTCCCTCTATATCTCTAGTCCTGCTGACTTTAGGCCCAACACTAAATACAGAAATTATAGACTCAAGTGGCCAACATTATTAGCCTCCACAATTGTGTACGGTCCAATCCTTGTAATATATTTCTCATTCTATACCACATGAAGCAATTCTGCTTCTTGGAATCCTGAATTATGCAAGTGATATTTATCAAATGCTTACTATGTGCTAGTAGACACTTTCTCGATGGTTTCCCTGTATTAATTTATTTAAAACACCCAGAGCTTCCTGTGATGTAGATATCATCCTATTTTGTATTATCTCCATTTCATAGATGGAAAAACTGTAGCATAGAGAGTTTAAGTAACTTGCCCGAAATCAGACAGCTTATAAAAGGCAGAGCCAGGATTTGAACTCTAACAGTTTGCTAGAATCTGTGCCTTTACCGACAATATGACGCTCTTTCATTTGTAGATTGAAAAGTTGTTCTTGAAGTATCTTCTGGTCTGAACACTCTATGAAATAGTTTCTGTATTGAATTTCTAATCCCCAGAATAGGGTATCTTGAAGTGTGATGCAAGAATCATCTACATAAAATCACCTGGGAAATTGGTTAAAACACAGATCCCCTGAACCCCTTGGGTCTGTGAGATGTGGTGGTGGTGATGGTGGAGAGAGTGGTTTCTGCACATTTACAGGTTTTTCAGGTAATTTTGATAACATTGAGGTTTGGGAATTACTTAGTGTCCTAAAAGAATAATAGGTAGAAAAATAAATAAATAAGTGTGTGTGTGGTTTGGGGTTTTTTGTTTTGTTTTTGTTTTTGTTTTTGTTTTTGTTTTTTTGAGAAAGGAAAAGCTGTAATGAATCAATTTAGAAGTGGCTTCTGCCTCAGGGCTCCAGTCAAGAAGGTGCACCCAATAGAGTTGGTGGTATCAGAAAGCTCTGGCAGATTTGCCTCTGCTCCTCCCAGACGCACCCCTAAAAACAGCTTCAGAATAGTCTTTGATGAGATAGATCATCATCATCTTGCCCCAAGACAGTAAGACAGTACCCGGAAGCGATTAGAGTGGTAGGAGCTAAAGGGGCAGCAATGCCATTTGCATCCTTCCTTTCTGACCAGCCCTCTGTCATCAGCTCTGAGTTGTTAATGAAACATGTCTCCCTCCCCTCTCCATAGGCTTAACAATCATTTGTCTTCTCTTGGGAAGTCAGAGTCCCCCTGGCTAGAGATGAGCAGAGGTTCACTGGAGTGATCTTGTCTATTACCAGCCTCTGGGACTCAGGGTCCTGGAAGCAGAGCTGCCATAGGTTACACAAATTGGTGTTAGAAGAAGGCACAACAATGGAAAACCCCTTCACCACCACTTCACTTGTGGTCATCATCAGCAGGCATGTAGGGTTGGTAATGAAGGCCTCTTCCATGCAGTGATTCTGGCCTCAGAACACCAGCACCCTTGCTGCAAAGCCAGTGAGCAGACCCTCTCAGGCCTAAGGTGGTCCCTCCTATGTGGCAGGGAGGAGGGTGGGGTGCTACTTATGAGTTTGCAAAAGCTTTCCTATGAGCTGTCTCGTTTGAGCTTCTTCCCACCAATTTTGGAATAAATACCTTATGGAACTTAGAATCTCATTGGAGAAAATGTTAATAACAAATAATTTCCTCTCCTTCTTGTCAAGCTTCTCTCACATAAAATGTGTAATTTTTAAAAAAGTATTTCAATTCTCCTAAATGTGATGGTATGAGACAAGTATTGGGTTCTAGTGAGGTGCTAGGTACTGTGTTTGGCAAATCACTTAAGTGGTATCATATAGTCCTTATGGTGCCCCCCAAACAGTATCATCAGTATCATGAAACAGATGGGGAAACTGAGGCTCAGAGAGTTTACATAAATAATCTCATGAGATTTCGAGGAGGGATTGGTGCACCTGCAACCTGTCAGGACAAGCATAAGCCAAGAAGTAAAGCTGAATTTCTTGAATGGATCTTTGTACCAACCTGCCGATGATGAGCTTCTTAAGACTAAGAACTGATCTAAATTTTCTCCCTGCCGGAGTCAGTTCAAGTGCCAAGACTGGGGTGAAAGGAAACCAATCTCATGCTTTCTTGACTTTGAAATCAGGCTAAACCTGGAGAATGATTCTCCCTTTTGTGTGGAAGAATTCTGATAGTTCTTTACATTCCTCAGCTCTCCTGGGAGGACTTGGCCTATTGTTTTTCCATCCTACATTGGTTTTCCTCCAGAGAAAGGAAGAAAAATATCTCCCTGCTTCCATTTTTTACTCCTATTGAGTCTAATCCCAGCAAGAGGCCCAATCCCAAGCTCAGATGCTCATACTTATAAACAGATTTTTATATTCCCATGTTTGGAAGGTACTTTCTAATTGTAACAATTTGATCCACTCACTTTACCTTCCCAATTCTAATGTCCTTGTCTAGAAAATGAGGATAATTTCTACCTCACAAAGTTGTATAGTTTTCACCCAATAGAACTTTACCAAGGGTTTTCTAGATGTCTGATATATAGTGACTGATACAGAATCGGTTACTACTAAATATTACTGAGGATTAATAAATATTTATTAAATGGTTTGGTAGGGACTTGTCTAGTTAGGGAAAATAATTATTAAACATAGGACCTGTTTCCATAATCTTTACTCCTTGTCCCTTTTGACTTATGTACTAGACACAAAAGAAAAGAAATAGAAGCAGATTAATGACTTAACATTTTATGTTAATTATCCCATATGTTATCCATATTCTGTGTCCAACCATTTGGACAGAGTGCACAACTGAAATATCTAGAATAAAAATAATAGGTGTGAGTGTGAATGTTTTTCCTATCTTTTTTATCAAGTGACATTTGTCAGGTAACTTTTTTTTTTTTTAAGATTTATGTATCTATTTCAGAGAGAGTGCACAAGCAAAAGGGGCAGAGGGAGAAGGAGAGAGAATCTCAAGCAGACTCTGGGCTGAGCACAAAGCCTGACTGGGGGCTTCATCTCACAACCTAGAGATCATGACCTGAGCAGAAACCAAAGTCAGAAGCTTAACCAACTGACATACTTAGGCACCCCCAAGCAACATTTTATTAAGCCAGCCTGAATGTTTATCTAAGAGAATAGGTTTGTGAAAGACATAGTAATTATCTTGAAATACATGAAATACTTTCATAAAAGATGAATTAGATTTTTTCTGTGTGTCCTCAGGGAAGAATCACCACTGACAAGTGGATATCCCTTCAGAAGATATGGGTGTGTTCACTTGGTTGGGGGTGAGAGTGGAAACCACTGAATTGACATGATTCTGGCAGAGATCAAGACTGAGCAGAAGAGAAATAAAATACTTCTCATTTAATAATGGGGTTCCACTGACTCCATTTTTAAATGAGTAATTGATTCTATTTTTAATTGAGTAAAGCCCATTTTATCTGAACCGTCCCCAGGACCCTCACAAACACACTCACACATACCTGCATAGACACACACATGCACACAACCACACAATTTATGTTTGCCTTGGGAGCTTTTCCCATTTTACTAGGTGCCTGTTAAGAGGAACTTTCAGCCTCAGCATTTACAAGGGAATAGAGAAAGGGAACCCTCAAAAAGCAACTCCATGTTCAGCTTCCCCTGGGGATCCAGCACCTATCCTGTGCCCACCTGTCTATGAAATTTGATTCATGACCAACATTATGAGGGCTGAGAGTACATAATTAAAACTTAAGTCATTTTATATCAGGAAAGAGCAAAGGCTCTAGGAGGAAAAAATTCTTCCTTCATGAAAAGATAACTTTTCATAGAAGGAAGTGGGGTTGAGGAAGAAATTTGGATAAAGACCCTTGAACAATGAGACACCTGATATGAGAGAGGAGGAAATGGCCAAATCTGAAGATGGAGGATCTAGGCTGAAAGCTCAAAAGTGGCCACAGAGGATCTTGACATAATGAGTCCCTTCAATTTTTTTTTTTTTTTTAGATTTAAGGCAATATTCACATTTGCTTCAATTATACTTTCTTCCTTTGTATAATTCTCTTCCAAAATCATCAAAAGTCTTTAGAAAAGGAGGTTATATGTTACCATACATCCAGAGATACTGGTCTTGAGAAAATGAAACAATGCCAAGAAAGGGGGGATGCCCTCGTGCCCATCTGTACCTTCTATTGTCTCTATGTACCTTCTCTACAATCAAGTAGACAGGCTGTTGCTAGACAGAAGAACCAACCACACCCCATCAAGAGATAGAGTCTATTTCCCTAACCTGAG
Organism: Vulpes vulpes; assembly: GCF_048418805.1. Classification (NCBI taxonomy): domain Eukaryota; kingdom Metazoa; phylum Chordata; class Mammalia; order Carnivora; family Canidae; genus Vulpes; species Vulpes vulpes. The sequence goes on from NC_132782.1 coordinate 53,869,654, forward strand.
TCCGATGGGCTTTGTGATTTGCTGTGTCCAATAGGAATGTGGCAGAAACAATGCACTGTTTTCAAAGTTAGGCCTTAAGAGACCCTGCAGCTTCCTTTCCACCCCCTTGGAAAACTGCCTGGTGGCCACCATGAAGAATGCCAGTTTAGTCCAGTAAAGAAAGGATGGGGATGTGAAGGAAAGCAACGGAATCCCAGGCAACTGTCAGCACTTACTGCTGGACATGAGAGTGAGGTCATCTTGCCCCTTTCCATGCATCCCAGCTTCCCACCTAAATGCACACTGGGGACCAAGAGAAATCAGCAGAGCAATTTCCTGACCAATGCTCAGAGTCATAACAAATAATGATTTGTTTTTGTTTTAAGCCACTAGGTTTTGAGGAAACTTACTAAGCATCAGCCCATTTAATGAAGCAAGAGCCCCAGGTGATGCCAACCATAGAAAAGCCAGAGACAATAAGAAAGGCCCCCAGTGCTAGGGAGCACTCCAGAGAGGGCAGAGCCATGAACAAAGAAAGGAAGAATCTGTATGGATTAGAGAATACTGCTCTCTAAAAGGAGAAAGAAAATGACTAAGCAGACACCTAAGGCACTAATGAAAGAAGGAACTTTCTGGCAGAGTTGCTTAAGAATGGAATGGACTGCTTTATGAGGTGCTGAATTCTTTAACATCAGGAGTATTTAGGAACAGGCGAGAAGGATGCTTGAAGGGCAAATTGAAGCACCATATCGTTGGCTCTGTGAGGTCACTTCCAACATCAGGCACCTGTTAGGTTCTCTGAATCCTGTTTGAGAAGATAGCAGTATTCACAGAATTATGTCAATACATCTCTCATGTTCTCTTGCAAAGAAGCTCTGGTTTATCAAGAGTGGTGATGAAGTGCATGTGAACGGACAATTCCTCTGTGTTTATGATGACTCCTCTGTGTGCATAGCTTATGGACATTCGTGTGGCCAGGCTGGTCAGAGCACACAGACACGTAGCCACAACAGGCACCAGAGGACTGGGAGATTGAGTTATTGGAAAAACATCCATCTCCAAAATGAGGCCTCTGGGCAGGGATTACATCTTTTTTGCAGCTCTTTTTGGGGCCTGGTCCTGTTGTTACCATTAAGTGAATCTGAAAGATGATCATAATAATGACAACAACAATAATAATGATACTGTAATGGGCAACACTCCAAGTCCCCACTGGCCTCTTACTGCCTGCAACAGATCCGCTGCTGAGATGAGCCATATCTCTCTTCCCTTTAGAAAAGGTTCACAGAATGCCAAGAGGTGTGTTTGGCCCTATAGCAAAATGCCACTTCCTTTAAGAAGCAGGTGGACCCTCTTGAAATTTCCTTGTGAGAAAGGCTGCAGGCTTGATGTATACTCATTACACTACCTTTCACTGACAGTCTAAGGGGGAATTAAACCTTGTGACATGCTCATCAAAAGTTGTGCTGATTTTCCTTTTTAAAGGAATGCAGCGAGGCTCCCAAGACTGGGTTTTCTCATTTCCGCATCCCCACCCTCACTAGATGAGGAGAGCTCAGAAGTAGAAAACACTTGGAAAAGAACATTTAGAAATTCCATCAACCAACTCTTTCAGGTTTAACTGCATATAGGAGAACCGTACTTCAAAGTAAAGATAAAGGAGCCCAGCAAAATATTTCCAAGGGAAAACCAAGGGTTGCTCGTAAGCAGCATGCACTTAAACGTCCTCAAAAGAATGAAACTTCAGGAATACACAGATGTAGGGTCTTCCCTTGAGAAATAGAGCCCTTTCAAGCAGAGAGCGGGTCATTCTCTCCTCTTTCAATCTAAACCTTACCTGAGAGACAGTCTCCCAACAGAATCATTGCTTCTTTACTCTGAAACTTAATGGGGAAAGAAGAGACACTATAGGAGCAATGGAAAGAATTTTTGCCCCAGATTGCTAGATGATCTTCAGCAAGCCATTTGCCCTCCCAGAACCTGCGATCACTTCCATATCTTTCTGGAATTATAAATTGGTGAAATCTGGGCATCACAGCCTCTCAACTTAACTCGGTTTTGCAAAGCATTCAAAGGAACACACCCTGAATTAACCCCTTTTGAGATTAGAGATGGGCCATTGAGAGGATGGGGCAGACAAAGGAGGCTGCCCCTTTCCCACAGAAAACATGTGGAATTGAACTGTGATCTGTTGTTTGTACCTTGGCTGTCACACTTAAAGGAATTCTCCTATTCTGTGCTGGGTAGAGGAGCTATGGAGAAGCCAATGAAAGGATGTCCAAGCCCTAAGGGCCAGGGGAAGAGCATTATGTTACGATGGCCCAGTGAGAGGGCACCAAGTTTAGGAGCAAATATAACTTAGGGTGGCCCAGAATCAGATGAACCACCCAAGAAGGCAGCTGGACTATGATTAAGAAATCTCCTCTCTCCCTCTGTGTGTGTCTCTCATGAATACATAAAATCTTAAAAAAAAAAAAAAAAAAGATTTGTGAAGAAAAGGGAAGGTGAATTGGTGAATTTCTTTTTTCTTTTTTCTTTTTTTTTTTTAGATTTTATTTATTCATGAGAGACACACAAAGAGAGAGAGAAAGAGGCAGAGACACAGGCAGAGGGAGAAGCAGGCTCCACGCAGGGAGCCCGACGCAGGACTCGATGCCAGGCCTCCAGGACTACGCCCTGGGCCAAAGGTGGTGCTAAACCGCGGAGCCACCCAGGCTGCCCAGGAAGGTGAATTTCTTCCTAGCATCACTTCTCTAATGACATTTCTTTTTTTGTGTGATTGATTGATTGATTAATTGATTGATTGATTTGACACAGAGGCAGAGGTATAGGCAGAGGAAGAAGTAAGCTCCCTGCGGGGAACCCGATGTGAGACTCAATACCAGGACCCTGGGATCAGGACCTGAGTCAAAGCCAGAGATGCTCGATCACTGAGCCACTCAGGTGCCCTCCTCTAATGACATTTCAAACATCCATAACACCGTCTGCAAAAGAAACTTCAAATATTCCAAGTCCCTCCCTCCTTAATATACATACACCAAACACAGTGACCCCCATTGTACAAAAGTAGAATCTTCACTATAAAGATAAAAGACTCTTGATGGAATCACTTTACCAACAATAAGCTAAAACCCTGTACAATTAACTCATGGTGCCTTTGGGCTGATGGTGTTGAAGGCGCAGGCGGTGACGTACTGCCCTCAGCGAGGCACAGACTAGGTGAAGCGCTGACAAGCCTGACAGAGACACATTTGCTCTGGCTTTCCATCCTCTAATCTTTTCATAAAGAAGGTGAGAAAGGAACTGGTTTACTGAGAAACTCCAAGCTAAAGGGCAGATCTGGGCCATAGCTTTCTAGATCTTCAGCAGACCCATCCTGAGACACAAAAGAAAAACTTTTTTTCTTTAATAAAAGTTCCTCAAACTGCTGAAATCACCACCAGCCTCTGAGTGGGTGCCCTGTTCATTCTCCCGGGATGAGAAGCTTTTGTAGGGAGAAAGGAGCAGAATTATTTTTCAGCTTAATCAAAGTGTGATTGACAAGTACAATTGTGAGATATTTAAAGTGTACAAGGTAATGACTCGATATACATATATACTGGGAAAGACTTTCCCTACCATCAAGTTCATTAGTCCCTGGCTGGCTTATTTCACTTAGCATAATGCCCTCCTCCACTTCATCCACATTATCCCAAATGGCAGGATTTCCTCCTTTTTTAAGGCTGAATAACATTCCCTTGTGTGAATATCCCATGTTCTTTACCCATTTCCCTGTTGACGGACACTGAGTAGTTCATACCTTCACTATTAAAAATAATCCTGCAATGAACACAGGGTGCAAATATCTCTTCAAGATAACAATTTTGCTCCCTTTGGAAATATACTCAGAAGTGGGAATGATATGATAGCTCTACTTCTAATTTCTTGAGGAAGCTCCACACCGGTTTCATAATGGCTGTATCAGTTTATGTTCCCAGCAAAAGTGCAAAAGGAACTCCCTTTTCTCCACATCTTCACCAGCATTGTTACTGTCTTATCTTTTTGAAAGGAGCAGAATTCAAGGAAGGCTTGTGGACAAGACAGATAGGGCCTTAGTCTTGCCAGCCAGCCAAGAACCCACTTGAAAAAATCCAGTTCTGGGGATCCCTGGGTGGCTCAGCAGTTTAACGCCTGCCTTCAGTGCAGGGCATGATCCTTGAGTCCAGGGATCAAGTGCTGCATAGGGCTCCCTGCATGGAGCCTACTTCTCCCTCTGCCTGTGTCTCTGCCTCTCTCTCTCTCTCTCTCTCTCTCTCTCTGTGTGTGTGTGTGTGTGTGTGTGTGTGTGTGTCTCATGAATGAATAAATAAAATCTTGAAAAAATACCAATTCTCTTTAAAGGTGAGTTGACTGAGTGCTGAAATCTAAAGGGCATCCTGAGAAGCAAGACTTTTTTTGTAATGAGGTATAATTTACATACACAGATCACAGGCATACAGACACATTTTATCTAGTATCGTTTTCCCCTGGCCTGGAGAACTTTCCTTAACAGTTCTCCTAGTGCAAGAGAGCTAGTGGCAAATCCTCTCAACTCTCATTGGTTTTTATTTTGCCTTCCTTTAAAAAATATTTTCTTTGGATATGGATTTCTAGATTGATATTCTTTTCCCAGTGTATTAAGGATGTTTCAATTTTCTCTGCTTTGAATTGAGAAACCAGTGGTCATTTTTATAGTTATTCTTTTGTCTTTCTGTAATATATCTTCCTCCCTCATCCCACCCCCACTGCAGCTGCTTTTAAGATTCTTTTTAATCATTTGTTTAACACATCTTGGTGTACAATAATGCCATCAGAATACAGTGTGAGGTGGAATGTGCGTGTATGTGATTATTCTGCTTCAAGTATACTGAGCTTCTTACATCTGTGAGCTTATCTTTTTCATGTCATTAAAATTTTTTCAATCATTACTTCTGTAAATATTGTCTCTCTGTTGTCTCTTCATGGTACTCAAATTATGCCTACCCAGGATTCCTTGGTATTATACCACAAGACAATTTTTCTTTGAAATTCTGTTCATTTTCTTCCAGCATATTCTCTCTCTGTGCTTCCATTTATATAATCTCTGTTGTTCTGCCTTTGAGTTCACCGACCTTTCTTATGCATTATTTAATCTGATGCTAAATCCCATGATTTCTTCACTTCAAATATTGTATTCTTTAGTTCTAGAATTTTCATTTCTTTCTACCTTAAGTTTTCCTTTCTTTCTTAAAGCTCCCTATTCTTTATGTTAACATTTTCCTTTAAATTATTTATTAGAATTATATCTGTTTTTAAGTTCTTGTTTGCAAATTTCATAATCTTTCTCATTTCTTGTTTCCATGTTTCTGATTTTTTCTTTTGATTACAGATCATGTATTTATGCTCATTTACATATCTAGCAAATTTGATTATATGGTTGGCATTATGCATACTACAGTTTTAAGGATTTTGTCTTCTTTCAAAAGAGAGTTTAGTGTTTTATTCCAGCAGACATTTAAATTACTCATGGATCAAGAGAGATCTTTCAAGGTTTGCTTACAAACTTTTATCTTTTATAGATTTTATTTATTTATTTGAGAGAGAGAGAGCAAGTACGAGTGGGGTTCAGAGGGAGAGGGAGAAGCAGGTTCCCTGCTCAAGGCTTGATGAACCTGAGCTGAAGGCAGATGCTTAACCAGCTGAACCACTGAGGTGCCCCATGTTTGGAAGCTTTTAAAGATCCAGTCTAGAATGTCTGTTACCATAAGGTTAGACTAATTCTATTCCTCAGGTGCTGACTTTCTGTGGGTTTTATTTAGTTTCTGGAATGTTCATGCAAAGGCTCTCTATTCTGCAGGTTAAAATGCCATCCCCAAGCTCTGTACAAACTTTGGTATTTGTTTAGTTCCCAGCTCCCCATAGTTGTCTTCCTCTGGTAGATGTTTTCAGCCAGCTTCATTCCATTTTTCTCTGAACATATACAGGTTAGTATTCAGCTAAAATCTCAAGGGGGTCCATAAGCAGACTTTTTGAGCTTCTTTTGGACTCCGCTATCTTTCACTTACCCTGTCCCAGAAATTCTAGCTGACTTAGTCGCCCTGAATTCTGATCTCTGGCTTTACAGCTCTGTGAGGCAGCTGTGGTATGGGTGGCTCCTCTTTTCTGCACTGCTGTCTGAAACATGCCTCCAAAAGAGAGCAATGCTAATCATGGGGCTGACTTGTTTGTTTCTCATCTCCCAGAGATTACAATCCCATATGGCTTTTGACTCACATCAGAAAACAAAACAGTGATTTTTTTAATATAATTTGTCTAGGTTTATAGCTACTTACTACAAAGAAACTAGTGTGGTATCTGTTAACCCATCATGGCAGGAAACAGACATTCCACCAAACAGAATATATGATGACTTGGTACCAAGTGCTGTGCTAGTCTTTGAGGCTTTACAAATGACTAGCATGTCCCTGGCCTCATTATCTGGTGGAACCACAATCACGCAAATAAGCTCAATGGTGTTAGAGGAGCTTTTGTAGAGGAATGTACTGAGTGTCATAGAAATCAAGAGGAGGGACTATTTAACTATCTAAGAAAGTCAGGAAAGACTTCCTAGAGGAGATGACATTTAGGCAGAGAATTTCTATTTTGCTAGTTGGAGAGCAGAAAGACATGTTAAGCAAACGAACAAAGAATAAAGCCTATGTGTGTATAGTAAGAAACATTAAATGACTGCTATATGGGTTCTATGAGGGTGAAGGAAAACTGCTACAATGTGAAACTAGAAAAACAGGGTCTAGCTAATGAGCATCACATTAAATAGATTGGTTAATCCTGTACAGGAACCCATAGCATCATAATGATTAAAAGCAAGGTCTCCATGAGACCCTGTCCATAACTTATTCACTAGCCAGGATTTTGGATAAACTTATTATAATCCTCAGGGGAGTGTTGTTCTTTAATTTTTAAAATAGGATAATGTCATGAACTGCCCTTATTATCCCAGTGATGGTTAATGAAGTTAATGCCTGTAAACCACTCAGCTTGGTGTTTGACATTTATTGCTCAAACATGATAACTGCTTATGTTATTGTTATTTCTACAGGCATATGGAGTTCATTTGTGAGATGGTTTGTTTTATGAACAGGCATGTATTTTAAGAAGAAAAAAATGTGCTGTTGGCTAAATGTGGGATAAAGTACATGTAGAAGAAAGGCTGGAGAAGACCAAACTACAGAGGTCTGGAAGGTTCACTCAATTGACGGCAAGGAGGTCCATCTTCTGTGGGGAGAAGCATGGCACCATCAGGGCCTCAAGCCATAACCAATTGCTGCTTTGCCCCTATTGGAACGGGTTTTACCTGCATTTGTTCTAGAGCAGAGATGCTCATTGATCTTTAGTAGTCCCTAAACAAGGAAGTATCATTACCAGGGGTGATGGGCTTATTCATACATTCATTTAAAAGCATTACCTAATGTGAGCATTTTTGCTATACGTAGAAAATCAGATTTTTCAAAGTGGCCACAACAATAACTCTGATCCCACACATTCTTCTTACTATGCAACATTGAAGCTGTACCCATTAATTCAGAGTGCACTTGTCACTGAGCAGAAATGGAACTATATGACTTCTTAGCCACAGTCATAAAAGGCAATACAGGTGATATCTGGTCCTCTTGGAACTCAATTGGCATGCCTTGAGAAAACAAAGAGCCCATGTAGAGATGCCATGTATAGGTTTTGTGGGTGATAGCTGCAGCTGAGGTTCGACAGTGGGTACCAACCTCTCCACATGTGCAGGCCTGAGATCATTAATGATTCTGGCCCCAGTCTTCAAGCCACCTCTGCTCCATCGTGTGAAGCAGGGATGAGCTGCTCTTGCCAACCCCTGCCCAAATGCTGATTTATGAGCTGGAAAACCAAGGGTGTTGTTTTAAAACATCAGATTTGAAGATTTAAATTGGCTGATTGCTTGGTAGGCAGCAATAGGTAACTAGAAACAATTTTATATTTCCTTTTGTTCATGGTTACTAAATGTACAGCTATTAGCATTTTAAGGTCCTCGATTTTTCAAAAATATTACAAGGGGCCTCATATTCACAAAAAAAAATAAAATGAAGATCTACTGAACTAGGAATTTTAATGGGTAAAGTATAGCAGAGGCCATTGTACCAATGATATTGCTTAGTTTTTTCTAATAAAAGACTATTCTCTACCTGTAAGAAATGCAAGAAAGTTTCCTGAAGCTGGATGCTATCTCCCATAGCAATTATCTTGACAATATATTTTTCTTTTACTCATGATAATGGACTTATTTTCTACCCAGGCATAATTTGTTTTTTAAAAACAAGAAAATTATGCCTCTCTTGATGTTGACAAAATCAGGTGAGCTTAAATTGGGAACATAGGAATCTTTTGAAATCATTTCTGCCAATTTGTCCCCTTTCATTCCCACCTCCCTATACTTCCTCCACACAGCTCCTTGCATACATTCTCAAATGTGGTCACAACAGTTGGCAATAACAACCAAAGATTAGGCTTCACAGAGAGAGAAAGACTAATAAAACTAAAACTAGAGCTGGAAACATCCCCAGTGGTTTATTCCCTTATTCTTGAAGTTGGCTTGTGAAGAGAGCTCTGCTGCATGTGGTTTGAGATAACAGGCCTCCCAACATCCTGGAGAATTGTTGAAGTCTTATAAAACAGAAAGGATTGTGTAAACTGTTGAGATATCACAGGCAAATACAGTGAACATTTTCTCCAAATAAACACCAGGACACATTGATCCAATTAATGGTCTGACAGTGGGGTAAAGCATTTGGATACAAGACCCGTGGTCTGTCTGTTGTTCTGAGAGAGAAAGGTAAAGGGAAAATATTCAATGATAGCCCAGTTGTTCTAATCCATTTAGGAAATATCCTATCCCATTCTAACATACAGTGTGCATCAAACTGGCCAGCATTAAAGATAAACAAAACAAAACAAAACAAAACAAAACAAAACACCTTTATTTTTGCCCAAATAAAAATAAAGTTCCCTGTGAAACCCAGAATTTTTTTAATCCATTAGTTTTTTTCTTATGTCAACTGAATTCTTACATTTGCAGTTCACACATTTTGCATTCATGTCTCAGAAATTCTCAGTGAATTCCCCCAATTGACCACTGCACAAAGAATTGGAGTGTTCTCCCAAAAGGGAGATAAGATGTTTACTAAGTGTTTGCTGATTGATCATTAAAACCAGGAAATAATAACTTGCTGTTATGTTTTAAAACAACTGATAAGAACAAATGGCTTAAGACAAGACTAATCTTTTAGGGAGTCTAACAACCCAATTAAATCAAGAAAATCTACCCCACAAAAAGGCACAGAAGCACAGGGAATCCAATTTGTATGACAATTTCAGAGACTGCATGGACTTCATTTTTTTTAAAAGATTTTATTTATTTATTCATGAGAGACACACAGAGAGAGAGAGAGAGAGAGAGAGAGGCAGAGACACAGTCAGAGGGAGAAGCAGGCTCCATCCAGGGCGCCCGATGTGGGACTCAATCCCGGGACTCCAGGATCATGCCCTGTGCCAAAGGCAGGTGCTAAACTGCTGAGCCACCCAGGGATCCCCGACTGCATGGACATCAGGTTAAGAACCCCTGTCTAATGATGATGTATTCTACACAGAGTATGAGCTAACTTCTTTGGATTTAAAGTCAGTCACTATTTATTGTAAGCCTACTAGAAGTCAGGCACTGAGAGGCCCTCCACTTCTACTTCATCACAGTCCTGAGAAGTAGTTAAAGATGGCCACAGTTTACAGCCCAGGAACCTTCTTTCTTCTCTCATCCCTTCCCCATAACAACTATTAACATTCTCAAAATTCAAAGTTCTTCCAATACATTCTGGGTAATGTTAATATGGTGAAAATATTTTATTCTAAGGGTAAGAAAATTGAAGCTGAGAAAGAAAGAGAAGTAATATCCCTAAAGTCAGATGGTGAGTTGGTACAGGTTGGGCTTAGAACCCAAGTCTGTCTCCCAGGCCTGTGCTCTTTGACTATACCCATACTCAAGAGAAGGGTATTTATATACCAACTCCAGTGAGTTATTTGTTGAGGGCTGTTTGTCAGATGGGGAGATTCATGAATTCCAGGCTTTCTATCCTCCATCAGTGGCCAAAGCAGGTTGTCAGTGAAATGCAAATCCTGACAGGTGCAAGTCCCTCAGCATGTGTAGAAAGTGAGGGGATATTTTCAAGCTACTGATAATGTCTGTCACACTTGTGTATTCCTGTGCATGTAAGATCTGTGGACTAGTGTGTGGCATATTTGTTTGTGAGTTGGGAGTCTTGGCTCCTCGTTTAATATAGTTAAGCTCCATGTGAGAATCTATAACTGAGCACCATTTGGAAACTCAAAGAAATGCTTCTGGAGACAACCAAGATAATGAAAGGTTTATGAAGCAAGCCAAGGAAGATGATGGTTCTGGGTTTACGAAGCCTACAGAAGGGAAAGTTGAAACAGAGATTAATTTTAGCCCACTGAATCCAATCACCTTCCAAATTCTGTTGATTCTACATCCACAGTGACTTCCTTTCATACTCCTTGGTCCTTTGCCGAGATTTTTGATATTTATCACCTAAGCCAGTCACTTTCAACACCGTTACATCTAAAATTTCTTTTTCTAAAAAATAAATAAAAATAAAAGATTTTTGATGCCCTGTCTAGTATTTGGAAATGAAAATCAAAGATAATATAATCTAACAACACATCATTCCACAAACAACAATATAACGCTTTGCATTTAATACATGGAGAAGTAAAGGAAGGTAATTTATAACAAAACAATAATATTTTTCAGTAAACTAGTGTACATAATCAAGTAGTAAAACGTTTCCATACTTTGAGTGCTATAAGTACAAATGCATGCCAGTATAGGTGTGTTGAACTAGGATTCAAATATCATTAGTGTGTATATGCATAAAACAGAGTTAAATGCTGGCTCTGACCATTATAAAAAGGGATATTTGATTTTTATGTGGAATTCAGAACAATTCTTGGTTGTTTGTAGCTGTCCTGTACAATGCAAGATGTCTATCATTCTTAGCTTCTATTCATTGAACACCAGTAGCAAAGTGTAAGATCCCTCAAAATTTCAAAACATGCCTTAAAAGCAGTATTACTTCCCCTGGGAACCACTGGCTTATTACAATAAAATCCTAGTTGTTCCTCCAACCTCTAATCTCTCTCACCTACCCTCCATGGCCAGCAGAGTCAACTTCCTAGAATGCAGGGAAGACCTTTCTCCTAAGCTTTCATTGTCCCTTCAGTCCAAATTCCTTTTACCTGGTAGGACACCTGGGGGTTGGTCTGGCTAGTAAAGGTCTCAGAAAGTTGGAGCCAGAATCAATACACATAGGTACCAAGATTTTGCACTGCTAGATTCCAGGGGGTATTACTTACATCTTTTCATAGACATAACATGTGATGTTTAAAACAAAGAAGCCTCAGTGGCTTAGTTGGTTAAGTGTCTTGCCTTTGGCTCAGGTCATGATCCCAGAGTCCTGGGACCCAGCCCGGTGTCAGGCTCCCTGCTCAGTGGGAAGCCTGCTTCTCCCTCTGCCCCTCATCCCACTCATATTCTCTCTCACATGCACACATTCTCTCTCTCAAATAAATAAATTCTTTTTAAAAATTAGTATATATAGCTTAGGGTCTATATATAGACTCTATATAAAGAAGTCCAGTGTTCCTCTAACTGCTCTGAGAAGCCCTTGTTAAGGTCTGGGTTACATAGAAGCATGGGCATGCTGTCAAGGTTCCTCTTATATCCATTCTCTCCCAGTGACTCAGGCAGTGAGTGTGGGTGCTACTGGAGTCAGAAGAAACTGGAAGTTCCTGTCTCTGTGCTTGTGCTCCCTCTCTGGTTTCTGGGTCCAGATTTTTGGGTCTTCAGTGGACTCTGGGCTGTTTATAGCCCAGGAGCAGTGGAAGATGGATAGGATGGTATGAAGGATGGCAAATGAAAGTGTGAAACCACAGGGCTGACAACGTCTTTCCTTGGGAAGAGCCCAGCAACAGTCTTCCAGGTTCCTTAGGGACAGGTGGTGCTCAGAAAAGCCAAAGAGCATCTGTTACTGGAAGTCTTGTCCTGGTTCTTGGCACCTGCCCACATATGCCTCCAGCAGGCTTGTCAAACTTATTCATCCAAGTCTCTCTAATGGCCAAGGAGAATGAATATGGATACCCCACACGTGGGGTATGGATATATGGGTAGAGTGGGAGAGAGGAGTTGAAAGAGGCCTAGAAATTTAGAGTAAAGTAACATGCTGCAAACATAATTTCTTTGAAATCTCATGTTTTATCTTTATGCTTTATCTATTCTTGTATTTCATAGTACATCATAGTGTTTATTTTTTATACCTATTTGTGTGTGTGTGTGTGTGTGTGTGTGTGTAATCTCCCCCACTAAAGCAACTTTGAGTAAAACTAGCACTCCAAGAATAAGTGTCATATTTCTTCTATAGTTTCAAGTCACCACAAGTGGGTACAAACATCTCATTTAGGATGACTTATGTCCTTTCTTATTACCTGTGGCTCTTCAAGGTATTGGTGCTTTGGAAACAGGGTCTAAACAGGAGAAGAATCCATGCTTTGGAGAGATTTTCCAAGGGGGACAATATGGTTTGGCAGGGCAAATCTTCAGTGGCATGGGAATAAGGACTTAGCAGGAGAGAAGAATCCATACTTTGAGGGCATGTTCTGAGGAGAATAACATGGTTTGGCAGGGCAAATCTGCAGTGGCACTTGCATGAGAATAGACCTTCAATTTTAGGATCCAAGTGATTCTCCCTGTATGGAAGTCATTATGGATGGTAAAGAGAGGGCTGGTTTATCAATTCACCCAATAAGTATTTACTGAATCCCTACTTAGAAATGCTAGGTACTGATAAGAACTATGGAAAACTTAGAACTACCTCTTTAAAAAAGTACTACATGGGCCATGGTTAGAGAGCTGATGGGTCACACAGGAGAAGGCAAGTTTCCTTCAGGAAAGGGTGGTGGTGCAGATAGTTGGGAATTGGAGCAGAGAACCCAGGTCCATTGCAAAACTCTTCCATGCATGAAAGCAGAGATCTTCAGGATTCTAGGGACATGCTTGACCTGGGTATCTTAGCTTGAGTTTCAGGACATCTTCTGTTTGGTTAGAGTAGTTAATATTGGTCATAGCGGTCCATCTGGGTGATAACACATCAAAGTGGCAGTTTGTAGCTCTGGGCTTCTGTAGCCAGTACAGACAGCCCCTGACATGGGATGGTTCCACTTTACAATGTTGCAAAAGTCTTACAAATTCAATGGAAACTCTACTTCAAATTTTGAATATTGATCTTTTTCCAATCTAGTGATATGTACTATACTCTCTCTTCATGCTGAACTGGGGTGGCAAACCGCATGTCCCAGTCAGCCACAGGATCATGATGGTAACCAGCCGATATGCTGACAGTCATTCTGTACCCATACAGACATTTTGTCTTTCAGGACAGTATTCAATAAAATACAGGAGATATTCACCATTTTATTATAAAGTAGGCTTTATGTTAAATGATTCTGCCCAACCGTGTTCTGAGCACATACAAGGTAGATGAGGCTAAGCTATGATGTTTGCTAAGTCAGGTATATTAAATACATTTTCAACTTATGATATTTTCAATTAAATGATGTTTGTCAGGATGTAATCCCATTGTAAGTTGAGAAAGACCTGTATATGTTTCATTAAGCAGACCTCCTTTATGAGCTATTCCACCTCTGGGTTTCCAGAAGAAAGCACCTGTTTGAAGTTCATTCTACTTCCAAGTGCCACTGAAATTGTTCTCTTAAAGGTCACCATCAACTCCATACCATAAAATGTTAGTCTTTGTTTTATGTAATCTATGTAAATTTGACACTGCTTTGCTCTGTCCTTTAGCTCCTTTGACACCATGCCACCTTGTTCGTCCTCCCGAGTCTCAGCTCGTTCTCATTTTCTTCTACTTGCTCATTCTCAACTGTACCTTAGGCATGTGGTTTTACACAGTTCTAGGCATCCTTCCCTCATTATTCCTTCCCTAATTGCATCTATATACCTGGACTTTATTACCATCTATTCACCAATAACTACATTCCCCCTCCCCACCCGCCCTCAGCAAACCCTCCATTTATACAACTTCTTGCTCCACATATTTGTTGTGACGATTCATAGGCAGTGGTATGCTGGAGCAAGCTCTACCTGGATCACCAGAATTTATAGCTAAGTTTCCAGAATTTTTCAAGCTGCTTGTTAAACCACTGGGAGCTTGAAATCAGAGGTGATGGAAGCATATACAGCATGAAATCAGGAAATGCTACAAATCCCCGTCCATTTCCTCTCCTCCTTGAGAAATGTTTGCCATGCACCACTGCCACAGACACCTTCAATTTAGCATTTCAGTACCGCTCTATCAGTATTCTTCCCTCATCTCAAACCGGGTTCTGTTCCAGCATTTCCTCCCAGAATAGTGAGGGAAACCACCATCCACTGAGCTGCTTCAATTGGAACTTTATGGATATCTTGGATATCATTCTCCTTAATTTCTTTATTTCTATCCATTTCTTTGATTTATTTTTCTTAATCTGATTGTATTAAGATATAATCTACATGAACTAAAATGTGGCCATTTTAACTATATAGTTCTTTTTTTTTTAACTATATAGTTCAATGAGTTTTTGACAATTGTATATACTTATGAAACATCATCTCTACCAAGATGTAGACTATTTCCACAAGCCAATCAGTTCCTTCATCTCTCTTTGTAGCCAATTACCCCTACAACTGATCATAGGTAAGCACTGATCTGCTCATAGATTAGTTTTATCTGTTCCAAATTTTTATAGAAATAGAACATACATCTATATTCTTTTGTCTGGCTCCTTTACTCAGTGTCATGTTTTTTACATTTATCCGTGTTGTTGCACATGTCTGCAATTTTTCCTTTCATTTGAGTAGTATTCCACCATATGTATTTACCACAATCTGTTTATTCCTTCTTTGACTGGTGTATATCTAGATCATTACCAGTTTGTATCTAGTATAAATAAAGATTCTATAAAGATTTGCACATGAGCATTTTTATGGGCACATGTTTTTATTTCTCTTGGATTTGCAGATGTTATAGGACTCTCTTAAAAAGGCAGGATTTAAATGGTGCTCCTAGTATTTCTTTTAATCTTTTATGCAGAATAACATATTAATGCTTTCCTTATCTTCTGAAAGACATTGTGTAGGATTGTTATTTTGTCTTTAGATATTTGGAGGAATTCACCAGAAAAGCTATCTGGACTAGGATTTTTCTTTGTGAATGTTGTTAATAAGAAATCTATTTTTTTTTTTAAGTACATATAGGACTATTTAGAATTTCTATTTCCTCAAGTCAATGTTGGCCTTTTTTTCAAAGGCTTCTTTTGTTTCATATCTGACATTGAATTTTTTTGAATAAAGTTGTTCATAATAACTCTTAATATCCTTTTAGTAGAATCTGGAATAACTTCCCCTCTTTCCTTCTTGACATGAGTAATTTGATCTTCTCTCTTGTTTTTCTTGATAAATTTAGTTAGAAGTTATTAGTTTTATTGAAATGTTGGTCACAGCAGCCAATCAAGATGGTGACACATTGAGTGGCAGGTCAGAGCTATGGGCCTCTACAGCCAGTATACATTCCAGTGGGCAGACCTCCTTTATGAGCTTCTCTCATCTCAGGGCTTCCAGACTAAGATGTCTGCTTGTAACTCAGGGCCCGATATTTACAGAGTCAACTTTCAGTTTTTATTGATTTTCCCCCATTATTTGCACATTCTCTAGTTGACTAATTTTTGCCATTATTCCTATTATTTTACTATTTTACTTATTTTAGATTTAACTGTCTCCTCTTTTTGTATCTTTTTATTATGGAAGCTGAAATCATTCCTTGAGTTTTTATTATTTTCTACCATAATCACTTAAAGTTCCAGAACTTCTTTTAGGCACTGTATTACCTCCATCCCACAGATCTTGATATGTTACCATTTTATTTTCATTCAGTTCAAGATATTTCCTAATTCCTCTCAGGATTTCTTTCCTTTCCTTCTTTCTTTTTTTAACCCAAGAGTTACTTAAGACTATATTGCTTATTTCTTAAACATTTTTCTGTTTTTAATTCTAATTTAATTCTGTACAGAGAACATACTCTATGATTTCGATCTTTTAAGACTTACTGATTTTAATCAACTGAAGGATTCACCTTGTTTATTTTCCTGCTCCCAGTGATGATGATTCTGTGATGTTTATTGTCCAGTGTCTGAAAGTTCTTATTGTTGTATATATTTTTCCCAATTTTCTACTCATTTCTAGTTGCTGTATATGTCCTACACCTATTACTTTGCAATGACCCAAAAGCTCCCTGACTTACTGAATCGGTTCACAATGATTAACTTCCTTAATTGTTCTCTATTCCTCAGGTCTCAACATTCCCCCTGGGAAGTCTCCCCTGACTGCCCTTCTCCCCTAGACACTTGGTTAGAACCCTCTTTTGTATGTGGCTGTTCTTCAGCACGCACAAATTTACTATTTGTATGCATCCCACTCTATTGTGTTTTCCTGTTATGTTTTTACTTAATTCCTGTAAAGAATATGTATTTAATATATAAGATTGAACCATATGAAGTTTCTGCTCTTCGACCATTTTTTTTTTGATCTGCAAAACTAATAGTTTTCCCTGGTTCAAACTAATATGTATATTAAAAACAATATTTATTCATATATAGAGAGGTTGTGGGATCTCAAAACAGCCCTTTCTTATGAAATGTTTTTACTTTGTAATAGTCCTTTCTCAGAATTTTGGAAAGCGGACCTACCACATTCCCTGATTCTTGTTATAAAGCTGCTGTGAGGATCAAGTGAGATAATGTATGTAGAGCAATTAGAAAAGTATCTGGTACATGATAAGTGCTCAGTAAAGCTTAGTAGTGTTGCTGTTCCATTGGTGTTCTTTAGTTGCTGCTGTGTCAGTTGGGCTTTGTCTCTGCTAGATGCCAGGCAGATCCCTCAGACAGCTGCTCACTCTGTAATGTCCTTGCCTCACAGCAGCCCTTTAGAACCCTGTCTCAGCTTTTCCTCAGCTCTCTGCTTTTAGTTAATGCCTAGGGAAGAGTCCCTTCCTCTGTGACAGGGATTAGGTTCTATGGGCTTCAAATTGGTTGTAATAATCCTTACACTTGATCTCTTCCTCTCTCCAGGAAGCTTCTCAGGTCCCTAAAACCAGCTTCATGACCAGCCTTTCTCATTCCTGAGGTGGAGAGGGACTGGATCTCAAGCACATTCAATAATCCTTTTAGTGTTTTATTTGTTTGTTTGTATTATTCTTATTTCTTATCTCTTCAGCAATGTTTGGCTTGCTTGGCTAGAGTTTCTTTACTGAATTCTGGGCTAGGGTGTCCTAGAAGTAAGATGTTACTGATGGCAGGAGCTGCTATCCCAGGGACCTGCTGTTTCTGTAGCTGCCCCTGTCAGAAGCTCACAGGAAACTGAAAGTAGAAATGGCACCAGCCCTCCCTATCAACCATAGTTTAACAAAAGTGAAGAAGGCCCTTGTCTAGAAGACTTAAAATCTGACTCTTGTCTACCATGTGCTGAATGATTTGGCCAAGTGCTTTTCCTCTTGTGGCCCCAGTTCTTTCACCTGTGTAAGGCCTTGTTAATTCTCAAATTCTATGAACTGCTTGAGTTTTTTTTTTTTCTTTTCTTTCTTTTTTTTTTTTTTTTAAATTCATCTTGAGGATTTCTATATAGAAGAAATTGGAGGAATTCTTTTTCTGAACTGCATTTTCCTTGGACAACGCAAGTTGATAGTGTATTACCGCTTTAGACCTTTCTTAAGTAGAGGCTTAATTTATTATCTAGGAACAGCCTTGTACCTTCAGTACTAAGGACACAGAATGAACTTCAGTCCCAAAGGGACTCACCTTTATGTCCTCCTCAATCATGTAAGTGAACACATCAGATCCTACTTTGAAGGTACCATTTCTCAAATAATAACATGGGGGATAATGATTCCTGGCCACCTACCCACATCAGAATATTGTCACTACACATTACTTAAAAGGCACTCTAGAATAGTGCTTCTCCTGGGATAACTAAAGTGGAAAATGGCAGTAATCACAGGTGCATATACCTCTGTGGGCTGCATTAGCCATGGTCCCTTGGAAGCAGTGGGGGCTGCTTAGCTGATAGGGAAATTGTAGGCATGTGGGCTCAGATTCTGTGAGGAGCAATTACATCCCAGAATACAGAGCAATTGTGGGAGGAAGTTGACAGCTGTAATTGAAGAACATAATATGATAAGTCAATGGAGTGAAGAGACAAAAAGAGTGAAATCCACAACAGCAGGATAGCAATGAAATCCCTGTGTTTGATCATTTTCATGTCCTGTTTTTCTGTCTAAAGAGAAGGACTCCATAGAAAGTAGGCCAGTATTGAATCCTGATCTTGCCATTTACTAATGGTAGCATCTTGAGCAAATCATCCTCTCTCAGGCTTAGTTCCTTCCTCTGTGAAAACTAGGGTGGTAATGTTTTGCAAAATTATTGCAAGGAGTAAATGATTTACATATGTAAAAGCAGCTGGTGATAACACTTCAAGACCACAAATATACATTCTGAGTTCTCATTAAGTGCCAGGCACTGTACCAGCCAAAAAGGAGATGCAGGTAGAAGTGAGACAGTGCCTGCCCTTCAGGAAATAGAGGCTGCTGGAAGAGAGACACAGATACACAACTACTTAGGATTAGAAGGTAAACTATTGGTTTACATAAAAGAATCCAACTCATTTCAAAATACTTCTTTCAGGTATTTTATAGATCTTTCAGCTCTTCTTTTACTATTGACAAAGATCATGTCCCTAGTTAAGTAAAAGTGTATACATCTGCATATTTTATCTCTAAAAAAATCATCATAAATGAGTTAATTCTTTAATAATAGTTATCACATCCACAAACCATTGTATTTGTAATGCCTTCTGAGATTCTGAGGATCTGGAGATGTTCCTATTTAAAAATTCAGTAATTAAAATGAATTGTCAAGTAAAGCCTATGATCTAAAGTGCATCACGCTTAAGCACTTTCATCTAAAAGGAGAGTTGGGAGTTGTCTGGGTGGCTCAGTTGGTTAAGTGTCTGACCTCAGCTCAGGTCATGATCTTGGGATCCTGGGATTGGGCCCTACATCAGCCTCCCTCTCTCAGCTTGTACTCTCTCTCTCTCACATAAATAAAATCTTTAAAAAATAAAAGGAAAGTTGTTCCCAAAAAAACTAGATCTGATTTGAGCATCTAAGGAACATGTCATTGAGGGGTCTACCTAGCTGAGCCCTGGCCACTTAATAAACCTGAGACTCAGGGCAGAAGAGAAGTGACCTTCAATGGGTGTGACCCTCAAATTCCTAGCCAGAGATAAATTCTTTCTAAGACCCTGATGGAGCCCAAAGTAGTCTTGGCCACTCTTTGACCTCCTGATTCCTCCAACAATTTTTCATGGAAACCAGATGCTCCATGTTCTACTTCCTTCATCCCAACCTTTGCCATAAGCTGCACTTTCCTGCCTTAAGCCACACTCAGCTGCCACAAGGCATTCCCAGATCAGATCCTACTAGTTGACTAGGCTGCTTTGTGAAAATAGTAAATATATAAAGGCTACAATAGAGGTAACAAAGAAAGACTACTCCAGATGTAAAGAAAAAAGATATTACCCATAGTGCCCCCAGGAAAGAAAGCTGCTTGGAGGAGGTGGAATTGGAGCTGGGCTTTGAAGGAATGTTTTGATTTCAGAAGATGTAAATTACAAGGAGTGAAGGTTCTCCAGTAATTTCTCTGGACCCAGAGCTTTAAGTGCAGTGAGACCCTCCCCTCCTCATTAGTCCTTTCCAGATGGAAGTTCTACTCCTGTTTTGCTCTCCAAGGAATTCTGTGCTCCCCATCATCTAGGGAGAGGGCTTTGGCTCTTTGTTTGCTTCTGAAGGAGAGTAAGATACAGAATAGGTGTCCACCATACAATGCAGCAGGCCAGTATCTGATGGAATACTTCAAAGTTCATATCTTTCCCTACTCACCCCAAATCTATTCCATGTCTGAAAGTTCTCTGCTAGAAAGATATTTCTTTGAATTTCAAAAGCCTTTCTGTATTCTACAGAATACACAGCTGGTGTTCAAAATATTTAAGAAATAAATATACAGATGAATACTTCATAAAAGAATACATCTTAAACTGTTTCCAGCTAATACTTTTTTGAGATTAATTCACAAATAGCTGAAATAAGGTCATGTGGACACAAAAGTAAGGATAATTTATTTTGGAGAGTAGTTTGCAGTTTCTAAAAAACTTCCACACTCACTGTTTTATTTGATTGACCTGACAACTCTATATTATATTAGCCTTTGCTACCTATGAAACCACTCCAAGTCTTAGTGGCTTAAAAAACACAATCATTTATTCTCACAGAGTGGGACTAATTTGGGTGGTTCTGCTCATCTTATCTGGGTTTGGTCATGGGTATAGGGGTTAACTGGGGTCAGGTGATGTAGGATGGCTCAACTGGAACAAGTTGGCTCTGCATCACCTTCTGGGAACAGTGAGCTAGCCTAGGCATGATCTACTCATGATAATGGAGGTAGCCCACCAGAGAGCAAGTAGAAACAGAAAGAGCTCTTGAGAGCTAAGCTCAGAAATATTGTACTGTCATTTCTGTTTTACTTTACTGACCAAAGCACATTATATGGCTGACTCAGTCATGGTCTAGAGAAATATCCTCTTCCCTTTTGCAGGAAGTCACATGGCAAAAGGCATAGTTATGGGAGCAGATAAAAAATTAGGGAACTTAGTGCAATCTATTATAAACACTATGTGATAAGAGGGCAAGCATTACTATCATTAAATTCATCCTATGTGCAAATAACCGGAATCTCAGATACGTGATTTTTTTTCCATGGAATAGAGCTGGGTCGTTTGGCACCAAACACTCTTCACTTCTATTGCACCATGGAAGATTTGCTTGGGAATCTGCGTACTGGAGTTAGATGGAAGGGATTCTAGGAGAAGAATGGCTCTTGAAAGACTGAATATTGTCAGTGGTCAGTGGCCTGACCATATATAAAAATAGAACTCTGACCCATGACCTCTGCAACAACCAGTCCAGGAAGCCAACCTACAGCTTTTGCAAGATTAGACCCCAAACACTCAGGACCTAGTCAATCGCTGCCAACTTCCTTAATCTCCCTACTTCTGCCATAGGACTAATCAGAGAAAGCCAAATACACTCCCCTAACTAATCAAATAGGATGCCCCCATTCTAGCTAGTTGTCCTTCAGTTCCCCATGCCAAAAGTCTCCAATTGGGACATATTTGAAATTTCCCCTTTTCTTACTACAAAACTTTCAGACTCTCCTGCCTGCTTTTGAGTCTCTGCCAAAAGTGTGATGGTAGCTGACTCCCTTGTTAGTGCAAGCTCTAAATAACAGTCTTTGCTTTTCTTCATTTGGGTGGTCTTTGTTTATTTCCACACCCTGCCACCTAGAGACCAAATAGGAGACTTTTTAGGTCCTGCCTGTAAAGTCAAGGAAATGGATATCGGGCCCAAAATACTCACTTTAGAATTCCCCCATTTTTCTCCAACATTGAGCAACCTTCTTGACTCTCAGGAAAGTGGTAGGAAATGCTTAAAATCTTTATTTTAACAATGTTTTATTCTTCTATCCTTTTCCTGAAATAAGCCATAGATTTTAAGCATTGTCATTTTGGGTCCTGTGAGTCTTCTTAAACAATCAAACACTGACTAAACACAAAATTGACACCAACCCATACGTCTGTCAACTACTGAATATGTAAGAAAATGTGGTATATCCATACAATGGAATACTTTTCAGCAATTACACACTAAACAAAAAAAGTGAGACATAACAAATTACCTATCACATGCTTCCATTTATATGACACTTTTAGAAAAGTCAAACTTACAGAGACAAAAAGCACATCAATGGTTGCTAGGACCAGCTGTGGGAGTGGGGATTGACCACAATCTGGCATGAAGGACCTTTTTAGGAAATATTCCTTCATTTAGAACATTTGAAAATGTTCTAAAATGGATTGTAGTGATGTTTGCACAACTGTGTACATTTACTAGAAACCACTTAACTATGAATTTATAATGGATGAATTTTATGGTATTTATCTTATACCTCAATAAATCTGTTTAAAAAGAAAGCATTTTGAAAAACAACATGGCTTGGAGGGGAATAAACACATAGTATGGATGAAAAGGAAATATCGGGATCCCTGGGTAGCTCAGTGGTTTAGCTCCTGCCTTCGGCCCAGGGCATGATCCTGGGGTCCCAGAGTCGAGTCCCACACCGGGCTCCCTGCATGGAGCCTGCTTCTGCCTCTCTCTCTCTCTGTGTCTCTCAGGAATAAATAAATAAAATCTTTAAAAAAAAAAAAAAAAGGAAAGGAAAGGAAATGTCAGGAGAATTGCCAAAGACCCAATGTTTGCTCTATCATTACTTGCTCCACTCTGTGGAAGCTGGATACTCAAAACTCGCTCCTTGAACATAACTCCCCTATGACCAGAGTATGACCTTCTCAGGAGCCTCCTGCTTGACCCATTGTTCCTTACCTTTGCTAGCTTTTAGCACACAGAATGTCAGACTGGTAGGCATGGCAGGTACCTGGGCTTTGGAGTCAGGCAGACTCAGGTTTGAACTCTGGGTTTGTCATGTATCAGTTGTGTGTCCTTGGGCATATAATTTGGCTTCTCCAACCTTTGATTCTCTCGCATATAAATTGGGACTGATAATTCATACCTCATAAGGTAGTTGTGAAGATAATTTGAATTAATGTATAACAAACTACCCCAAACTTAATGGATAAAAACAATTTTTTTATTTGATAAAAACAATTGTTTTATTACGTCTAGTGATTCTATGGGTCAGAAATTCCAGAGGGTTTGTTAGGGTGTCTGTGTCTGATCCACATGCTGTTAGTGAGGGCACCAGGGCTGGGGGATCTACTTCCAAAATATTTTTTTCACTCATGTGCCTGGTGCCTCCACTATCCTTGTTCTCTCTTTTCATGTGTCATCTAATCTGTAGGGCCTTTCCATGAAATTTGAGCTTCTCACAAGATGGTGTCTCAGGTAGATGTGCTTACATGGTGGCTAACTTCTCCAATAGTGAAGAAGCAGAAGCTGCCACGCAAGTTAGGGCACTACCTAGAATAGCAGAGTATTGCTTTCACTAATATTATTGATCAAAGCAGCCCCAGGACCCACCCACCCAGACATGGATAAGTGGGGTTGGGTTAGAAGGTTACATGTTCACCTGAGTGTATGGTTTGGGAGATAGTATATGAACATATTGGAAGTACAATCTACCACAGGGTTAATGACCACATGGTGCAGGGGTTGGCCAACTTTCACTATAAGGACCAGATAGTAAATATGTTAGACTTTATAAGCCATGTGGTCTCTATCATGATTACTCAATTCTGCTGTTGTAGCACAAATGTGGTCATAGACCATACCTAAATGAAGATTTATAGCTGTTTTCTAATAAAACTTAACATACAAAACAAAGGAGGCCAAATTGATCCATGGGCCGTAATTTGTGACCTTTGATATAATTCATGACATATAATAAGTGGTCAGTAATAGTAGAAATTGTCATGGTCATTGTTATCAAAAGCCTCTGGAAAGCCCCTAATCCACTCTTTACCACTCTTCCTATTTATAAGGTTACTTGACTTAGCCAAGTTTGGTGTCTCTGGCCACCTAGATGCTCCATCTTTTCAGTTTCTTCCATAACTGGCACTTACACTTCAGGTTCCAATAATCATCACCAACCCCCACCCCCCACCTCATCTTAACATCTGCTCTCCCTCTCACTGCTTGAGCCATGCAGGTTTGGTAGGGCCTTGGCTTATACAATATGACCAGGCTCTCTTTAAGAGGAGAATACAAAATTGAAGTAAAAGTGAATCTTTATCCAGAATGAAAAAAAATCACAGCAAATACATTTTAAAATGCTGAAAAATCCATAAATGCTGAAAAATCCACAAAATCCAGAAAAATGGCAAATACTGACATCTCTGTCATACTTTTTTCTAAAATCTGATCAAATTTTTGTTTGATTTTGTAATATTTACTATAGAGAGACTAGAAAGATAACACAGTTTTCTTCTACCATGTTAATCAGTTTTTTTGAAAACACTATTGATAGTTTAGTAAAGTTCCTTTAAGCTTTACAACTCTATTAATAATGTCATCCAAAGTTTTAGGATTGTTATCAAACAAGGGAATTTTATCCAGTTTTTTTCTTGTGTGAGCAGGAAGTTTTCAGGGCATTTCAGGTTTCTTTGTACAGTGACTCATCTTAAGTACTCTGAATCAAGCCACTCATTAATGAGCTTGTTGTTGATGTCCTTGGTATAGTGAATATTATCAGTTTTTTATTATCCTTCATTGATATTATCGTTCCAGGTCAGGTCTACAAAATATTTTAAAATTTTCCAATGTGTTTACATGACTCACTTCACTTTGTTGATTGGATTATCAAACAATCTAAGAGTCTATTCACTTATTTTATTGAAAAGTTATCTCTCTTAATGAATTACTGTCTTTGGTGATTTTTGGTCTCTTACAATTTGCCTCTCAAGATCAGAAAGTTTCTATCCATTATCTTGCTTGTGTTGATCCCCATTTTCCTGTGTTCCGTTATTTTTTTTAAAAGTCCCTGAATTTTTATTATGAAAGGTTTCAAATATGCAAATAGTTTTTAAATGATACAATAAATATTCAGTAATTTTCTTTCAATTCTTCAATAAATAAAATTTTAAAGGCTAAAACAAGATATACTTCATGTATGTTCAAACAGGAAGCAAAAACTCTCACTTGACTTACTGAAATATTCTGATGTCTTTTCAAACAGCAGCTAACATGGTTTGTTTGAACATTACCAATTTTCTGCATAAAATAGTGCATCTTATTCAGATATGTGAAATACATAAATGTGTCCCACTCAATTAAGATCAAATGTATTTTCAACTTCCTCATAACTAGACCCCCCCAAAAAATCTATAATCTATCCTATGCTACCTGACACTAGCAAATTTAAGATGAAGGCAGATTCAGAGTGGGAAAAGATTGTGATTTTAATTCAGTCATTAAAATACATTAACTTAGAAAACAGCATGGAAGTTCTTACAACTCAGCAATTGTGCTACTAGATATTTGTCCAAAGGATACAAACATAGTGATTCTAAGGGACACATGTACCCCAATGTTTATAGCAGCAATGTCCACAATAGCCAAGATATGGAAAGAGCCCATCTGTCCATCAACAGATGAATGAGTAAAGCAGATGTAGCATATATATATATGGGGGGAGGTGAGGAATACACACACATATATATACTTATATATACATATATATATAATGGAATATTACTCAGCCATCAGAAAGAATGAAATCTTGACATTTGCAATGACGTGGATAGAATTAGAGGGTATCACGCTGAGCAAAATAGGTCAGTCAGAGAAAGATAAATACCATATGATTTCACTCATTCATAAGTGGAATCTAAGAAACAGAACAGATGAACATAGGGGAAGGGAGGAAAAATAAAATAAGATGAAAATAGAGAGGGGGTCAAACCATAAGAGATGCCAAACTCTGGGAAACAAAATGAGGGTTGCTGGAGGGGAAGTGGATGGGAGGGATGGGGTAACTGGGTGATGGATATTAAGGCGGGCACCTGAAGTAATGAGAACTGAGTGTTATACGCAACTGATGAATCACTAAATTCTACCCCTGAAACCTATAATACAGTATATGTTAACTAAATTGAATTTAAGTAAATAATTTTTTGTAAAATACTTTAACTTGGGAAACTTATCAAAACAAATGAATACATTGCTAGCTTCTATCCCCATGCCCAGTTTTGGTTTGGGTTTTTTTTTTTTTCTTTTAAGAGAGAGCAGAAAAGGTGAGTAATATGTAGCACAGTAAATATGTGAACAAGGGATCAGTGATCTCTTTTGCTAACCACACTGTGAGACTCATGGCAAATATTTTCCTCTCCAAGCCTGTCTCTGTGTCCCTAACTCAGTATAAATCCATGTTAGCCTGGCTGTGAGTGTCAAGACACAGGCACTAAATAGAAATCTGGATACCCACGTCAGAGTCATGAGAAACATTTGATTAAATGATTCCTTTGGGTTTTAATTCTTTGGGATTATTTTTCTCTAAGTTTCATCTTTCTTCAAAACAAAGGCCCAAAAGATTTTTACCAAGTCTCCATTTGCTGCATCATAAGTATAATCGAAACATACCCTTTAGCTACAAACACATTGTCCCAGATGCAAAAACAGCAAGCAAGAAAGATCCACATAATTTCCTACACAATGACTCCAGAGAACATTTTGTAGAAGACAATTGATTTCTACCAGCACACTCATTAATTTTCATGCCACCTTCTCTAAGTTTGGGGAACAAATGAAGTTATTAATATTTGAAGACACTGGGCAGTATTTTCTGGGACACCTCATTAAAAAGGCTCCATTGTCAACTAAAGACAAGGAGGGGGGTCTAGACCCAAAATCTAGTCTTAGAGCTGGTTTATGAAAAGCCAGGAGTCCTGCCATTGTGATGAAAAAGTGGGTTGGGAACACTGGAGGCATCCAACTGGTTCTCAGAACTGGCACTTCACAGTCCCATGTGAATAGAAAGGAATGTGTGCAGGAGCAGGCAAAGGGGATGGAAGGACTTTGCCAGAAGCCCTCTGCAAACGTCTCTTTGCATCTCAGTGACCACCTTTGTGTCAGATATCAGTCTATGAACCAATCACTTTTCTTGGGGCTGGAAGTGAAGCATGTGAGCTTTGTGAGAGAAAGAGGGATATCTTGGGGGGGGAAAAAACCACAACAACAACCTACACTCTAAGGAAAGAGTGGAAATGGGCATTGGGCAGGCAACCCATAGCGTTCACGAACTCAGATATTTACAGCTGTCTTGATTCTGCACTCAACTGCTTGGTTCTGCACTCAATAGGCAAGACAGCCCTTGCCTGTTTCAGATTTTCAGAGTCCAGTGACGGTGGCCCCCACCTGACTAGAAGTAGAATTTACTCACCAAGGAGGGAAGCAAGATGGGATAAGACAAAGTTTTGAGGAGGTGGTGTCAAATGCGCAAGACTGCAAAGCACAGAACTTAAGAGCAGAGTTGAGGAGAAAGATCTCCAGCTCGGTCGTCACCAGCTGTTAGATCTTGGATATCAGTCCCCAGTAAGCCTCGGTTTCCCATCCATTAAGTGAGAATGACAGTACTGGCCTCAGTGTTCTTGTGAAGATTAATTGAGATAGTAGAAGTGGAATGTTTTGAGCTTAAAACTTAAAAAGGATATTTGAGAAAAATCGCTATTTCTTTACAATTTCTGAGAACTGAGGACAGTCTATGGGGAAAATGTTGGGGATTGGGGGTGAGATCAGTGGAGACAGAAGCTGGTCCTAGAGGCCCTGTGGGCAAAATCTGAAGGATGATTTGATCTGAGGAGAGGAAAATGGCCTGAAACCACTCCTTCCTGCCTCTGCTGTGTTTTATGATGCAGCCTCAGAGAAATATCCCTCATCAGTGGGACAGTTCAGTAGACAAGGTACTAGCTCCAACATCGTAGAGCTTTGTTCCTCCTGCTTCATCCCTTATAAATCTCAAAAACAGGCACCCAACACAGGGGTGTGAAACTGCACAAGTTATATTCTTTCTCTGGGTCTTCATTTCTCAATCCATAAAATTCTAATCTCTCAAAAATCTCTCATATGCCCTTTTCCCTAATATACTGTGAGTAAAAGAACAAGATTAAAATTTGGGCACAGCACTTTTGAAATGTTCCCATTTCATCCCAAACTGTGATCTAAACATTATGATGGCTCTGAACTTCACTTAGCCATGAGAAACTTATCCTTCTTAGAATTTTTCTTTTCTCTTTATTTAGGGGATAAAAACATTACAAAAACAAGCCTCAGAATCAGGGCGTGGGGGTAGATGATTCATTCCCATCATGTTATCTTTTGAGTGTAGCTAATAGTTCCCCCTACACTACCCCCATTCCTTATCTACCTGAATTCCACTGCAGACAAACAAAATGATAATGGCAAAGGCAATCTTAGACACTAGCGAGTCTGATGGACTCTGGTAAGGAAGTTATTACAAACTCTGCCGCCCACAAAGATCTGGCAAGAACAAAAGGATGGGTGTTTGTGCAGATGCCTTGTCATAGCTCAGTGTCACTTGCCTCGGGCTACCAAATCTCTCAGCAAATAAGTAACTCAATTTATCCTCAGAGACCTCCCCAAAGGAAGGACATCAGTATTCATTCTGATGAAGAGCCAGGAAATTAGAGTTTCTCTAAAGCCAAAAAAATCAATGCTAGCTTTGCAAACCCACCTGAGGCTTTCTAGGTTTTTTATGCAGGTTCTCGCTCCCAATTGGGAAGACAAACTTGAATTGAAGAGTGCTTGAATTTATGAACTAGACAGGTCTTTAACAGATACCTGTGCCAACCGAATACATTTAGTACCTAAGTCCCTTTTTTTACACATCTCCACGAGGTGTCCTCTACCTTCACTTGAAAACATCTAAGGAAGTTTCCAACAGAGAATATACAGAAAAGGAGCCCAGAGAGACTGAAATATGAGGATTGAGTGTGGAAGGGTGGATGATGGGATGATTAAGGAATCTTGCTGGAGAGAAGACAGGGAGTATTAAGACCACACATTGGGTTTGGGGAATGTGGGATCAAGGACCCAGTTTGGGCTTCCTCAAAGGTCAGTGTTGGCATGAGCAGCACCTTCCAGGGGTAGGTGGGCTGGGTAGATGGGAAGTAGGGAACGCAGCACTTCCTTAAGCAGTCCTTTCTCCAGTTGACGATTTGGCTCTTCTTATACATCATGGTCTTTCTGGACTGTGTGTCGCAAGGCCGGAAAGACTGGTTTGGGCAGAATGAGACTTCAGCTGTAGGATAATCACTACTACTTATTGCTACTAATCATTGCTACTAGCAATGACCAGTGTAATTTTGACAAGTTAAAAAAAAAATTTCCCGAAACTTGGAAATAGGTGAAAGAGACTATCAGGTACTCTTTCAGTGCCAGAGACAACTCTCTGTTTACTGGATTATTTTTCTTCACTATAAGGCAAAAGCTCCTTTGGAAAATTTTGTTCTGTGGAAATGCAAATAACTTCTTCCCAGTGGAACTAAGAACCCCAAAGTTAACAGTTTATGATCTTGTTCAACACACACCAGTTTTTGTACAGCCTGTAACCCTGCAAGCTGTTAGATTGCCTATACATAGCTAGTGTCTCCAATGCTCTTGGGCCACTTTTAAGTCTTCTATCTCTCCACATTAATTGAGGAGCTCAATAAAATCTGTGAAACATAATCATTTAACATCTATATGAAAGAACATGATTTTATCTTTTCAAAAACTATATTTTAACAGGCAACTCACTTTTGCCTCTAAGAATTTGATCTCCTTCTCTGTTAAAAGATACTTTAGGACTAGAAGGTGTCTAAGGGCCCAGTCCAAGGCCACCTACAACTTCTTTCCTAGCTTCCCAGGGTCCCCAGGGAAACTGCTAGGCTCACTCTTTGGAGCGGAGAATTAGTGCCTGCCCATGCCGCCCCTGCCACCCAGCTCCCAGAGAGTGGTCGGAGCACACTAGAACACTGCTCTGCATACTGCAACAGTTCTAAGGTGGTTTAGAAGTTCCCAGGAATAAGACTACATTGCTTTGCCCAATCTACTTCCACTGCCCTGCCTTTCCCTGCCCCAACCAGTCCCCACATCCAACGATAAGCCTCAGAAATTCCTAGTTCCACATCCCCAGGCTTTTAGTTTAATTAGGATGGTAAGGAGCTTCCCCTGAGCGTTCACCTACTTGACATCCTAGAGTGGAAATCAGCGCCTTTTGGTTGCCACTGAAGCAACAGAGGTCAAACCACTACATCCCTCATCCCTGCTGCTGCAAAGGGGCACGTGGGAGTGCTCTCTAAACCTGTTTCTGGCTCTGACATCTGCTGAATCTGAACTTTCAAATCTCCAGAGGCTTCTCTCCCTCTACCTGAGGATGTTGAGCCAACGTACTCACCGCTGAAAGTGTCCTGACTTTGGAGGGGTGAAGATGTGAAGGGTACACGGGGCAGAGAACATGAAAGGTGGGTAAAGAGAGACCACTGGATGCATTTAATATTCCCCGAAAGCCACAACTTTAGGCCCTGGACTACAGTTAATGACCAACACAGAAATACTTTTCCATTTCAGGGCACGCCTGATTTTGTTAACAGGAGGGGTGTTGCTGGCCAGGGGCCAGGGGTTGCTTTTTGTGTTTTTGGTTTGCCTTTTTTTGTTGTTTTGGCTGAACTTCCTCAGGTCAAATCTCTGTTTGCCTCAGAATCAGCTCAGTGCTCATAATGTTCACAAAATAAATATTTTTGTTTCTGATCCCAGCTTGGCTGCCTGGCCTGACAATACTTGCACATGGCTGGGCCAGGTGTTTTGTTGAATTTCTCTGCACATGTTTCTGCCCTCCAGTGACATCATGATGCGTTATTCCTGTTAATTCCTCAACATGGGGATAGAGTCATGCTTCTTTCCAGGCCAGCCACATCCTGAGCCTTCACCACTCCAGGACAAAACAGTTTAAGGCTGGGATAGCTGCAAGTTTGGGTGGAAAGAAAGGCCTACAAGTCACATGATATTTATTGGATATTGTGCGGTTATACAAGGTGCCCTAGAAACAAAATCATCAAGTGCTTGGGTATGGTTATCCTGGAAATCTAATTTGAAAACAATCAGCAGGTGAACCTATTTAACACCCTGAATGGGTCTTTGTTTAAAAACACCTTCCTCCTTGGGCATCTGGGAGGTTCAGTTGGTTAAGTCCTGACTCTTGATTTCAGCTTAGGCCTTGATCCCAACATTGTGAGTTCAAGCCCCCTGTTGGGCTCTGTGCTGAGTGTGGAACCTACTTAAGAAACAAAAACTCAGTCATCAGAAAGGACACCGATGTAGATGGAACTGAAAAGTATTATGCTGAGTGAAATAAGTCAATCAGAGAAAGACAATTATCATATGATTTCACTCATGTGGAATTTAAGAAATAGTGAAAGGAACCATAAGGGAAGGGGGGAAACTGAGTGGCGAAAAATTAGAGAAGAAGACAGAGAGTCCTAACTCTGGGAAACAAACAAAGAGTTGTAGAAGGGGTGGTGTGTGTGTGTGGGGCGGGGGGGGTGGTAACTGGGTGATATTAAGGAGGGTACATGATGAGATGAGCACCAGATGTTATATTATATACTGGCAACTTGAATTAAAATAGTAATAAAATAAAATAAAATAAAATAAAATAAAATAAAATAAAATAAATAAAATAAAATAAAATAAAATAAAATAAAATAAAATATAAAATAAAATAAATAAAATACAGTTGTTCTTTAAAAACAAAAACAGGGATCCCTGGGTGGCTCAGTGGTTTGGGGCCTGCCTTTGGCCCAGAGCATGATCCTGGAGTCCTGGGATCAAGTCCCACATCAGGCTGCTTCTCCCTCTTCCTATGTCTCTGCTTCTCTCTCTGTGTCTCTCATGAATAAATAAATAAAATCTTAAATAAATAAATAAATAAATAAATAAATAAAACAAAAACAAAAAAACACCTTCCTCCTTAATAGTGATGCATGAATGACGTTAGGTTTCGAAGCCAATGACCAAGAAAGAATTCTTGAGACATCTTTGGTGCAAAATGGTGGTTTTTTTTAAAAGCACAGGGACAGGACCCATGGGCAGGAAGAGCTGCTGCCCCAGTCCTGTATGGGGTGGCTGATTATATACCTGGGAGTTGGGAGGGGTTTGAGGACAGCATACTCTCTAAGGAATTTTGGAAGCAAGGTTTCCAGGACCTCAAGGGACCTGCTATTGTTGGGAAAAGGTCACTTATTACCATCTAATAAAACTTGAGTCATGAGACCCTTCAGATGTATATCAGTGGGTCATATGCTTGGGGGATGATTGCCAAAACCTATCTTGGGAGTTTAGAGAAAAAGGAAATTTCTAAAGGAATTTTTATACGAAGTAGACTTACAGGATCCTAGGGGTCAGGCTGAGATTGCCTTTTGCCCTTAGCAAAGTATGAACATCATCGAGGCACTTGAGTCTGTAGAGGAATGTCACTCTCCCTGTTTCAAGGACTTGTCAGTGTGCTCTGTCCTCAGCTAGTCCTGTGATTCCCCCATCAGGGTCATGAGGGGTGGCCCATTATAGACTTTCAAGTCCGAAGGGGTTATGGATAGCATAGTTCTAAAGAATTTGGAAGCAAGATTTCCAGGACCTCGAGAAGCCTGCTATTGTTGGGAAAAGGTCATTTATTATCATCTAATAATAACTGAATCATGAGACCCTTCAGATGTATATGGGGGGGCGTCGTATGCTTGGGGGATGATTGCCAACATGTATCTTTGGGAAGTAGAGATAAAGGGAGTTTCCAAGGTAATATTTACAGGTTAAAGGAGACTTACAGGGTCCTGGGAGTTGGGCTCAGACTGAGCCTTGCCCTTAGCAAAGTATTAACACCAGACACTTGAGTCCTAGAGGAATGTCACTCTGCCTCTTTCAAGGACTTGTCAATGGGCTGTAGATAGTAAGGACATTGGATGATTTTTCTTCTGCCTTTGTTTCCCGCATGAATAGGCCAAATGACTTGCGGATCCTCCGCTCCAGTTTAGGAAGAAGTTTCTCCAAGAAGTTTGGGTGAAGGAACATTTGTCTCGCTGAGAAGAAAAGCCCATTCCAAATCCCTTTTCAAAAACTCTGAATCTCAGAGACACAGTGGTCTCTAGGAACATATTCTGAGAAGGGGAAGAAAAAAAAAAAAAGGCAAAGGAAGGAAGGGCGGGGGTGGACATCTCCCCAACCCCAAGCTGGGCGAGAGGAAGTGCAGAAGGAGCAGGACTGAAGGGCTGCTCACGCCCTCCCCCCTTGCTCTTTCTCCAGGCGAGTCCTGCACCTGCCGGCCCAGACCCCTCCCTCAGCTCTGTCTGCTGGGGCGCCCATGCCCCCCAAAGCCAGCCCGAGCACCCCGAGCCGGCCACTGGGTCCCTGGCGGCTTTGGGCATCGGGGGGCGGCCGCGCAGCACGAGTGGGGGACACGGAGGGCGGCGGGGGCACAGGGGCGTGGAGGTCTAGGTGGGGCGGAGGTGTGTGCAGCCGGTGGGGCCTGGCGCCCCCTGTGCCCCCTGTGCCCCCTGTGCCCCCGGCCCGGCTCCCGGGCTGGGCAGCTCCCGCCCGCCCACCGCGGGTCCCTGGCTGCCGCGTTGCTCGCCCGCCTGGGAAGCCTCAACCCCAACCGCACGTGGTGGTTCAAGACTATTACTTTCGGGGAGTGCTCTGCCACCCACGTTCAGGACTGGCGGAGCTCCTGATGTTAACAAACAAACAGGGCAGCCCGGGGGCTCAGCGGTTTAGCGCCACCTGCAGCCCAGGGCGTGACCCTGGAGACCGGGGATCGAGTCCCGCATCGGGCTCCCTGCATGGAGCCTGCTTCTCCCTCTGCCTGTGTCTCTGCCTCTGTGTGTGTGTGTGTGTGTGTGTGTGTGTGTGTGTGTGTGTGTGTGATGAATAAATAAATAAAATCTTAAAAAAAAAAAAAAACAGACAAGGTTTCATCAGGTTTTATCACAGATTTAAGGCTGTCCTTTGTCCGCCCTGGGCCTCCGCCGCCCCGCCCGCAGCGCACCCCGAGGCCGAGCCAGCGCCCGGCAGGCAGCGTACACCCTGGAATCGTCCCTACCACCTGCATCCTGCGGGACCCGCTTGATGGCCAGAGGAGACCCCGGGAAAGAAGAGAAGGGCCTGGATGTGAGAGGAGCCGAGCCAGGGGAGCTGGGGGGACGGGAGGAGTCCCCGAACTGGGGATGGGGAACCCCAAGAACTGGCAGCTCCCTGCGAATCTGATCAGACACCTTGAAGGTGGCCTATCATGCTACGTGTTGTGAAAGCCAGACGTGGAGAGCTCCAGAAAAGTATTATCCACCTTTCCCGGCCCCCTCTGCTTCTGTTTTCCCCACTTTTGTCTCTCTCAATTTAGTCTTCTTAGTATTGAAACTCCAGGTTTCTGCTCCTTGATTTCCAAAACCATCTGCAGATTTCCTACATCAAAGGTTAAGCTGTCTTACACCCCCAGCCCCTCAGCTTTTAAGGCCTAGTTTTTTGTTAAAATACTATTCAGTCTTGATGTTTAATATTATGACTCTGAATAATCTTCCTGGCTAAGCCATGTACAATCTAGTCTCATAGCCTTTATTTTCTTGTGCAATTGTTTTGTTACCCCTGCTATCAATGATCACCTTGGTTTTCATTTTCATGCAGGTTTTACCTGCATACTTTTCCATGTTCGTGTCTAAATCATCTCCAAACTGTGGGAAGTGGGAAGTCTCCTCCATTCATTCAGTTCCCTTTGATTGCCCCTTGCAAACATCCCCTGCTGGACCCTTCTGTCATCCAGCTTCAGTGTGGATCTGTTTCTCTTTCTAGGCCAGCTGGTAGCCAGTGTTCTGGGAGCTGGCTTCTCCAGCATTCTGAGAACTCCCTCAGTCCCTCTGCTTGTGGAAGCCACTACTTCCTGGGCTCCGGGTATTCAATATACTTGGTTTACTTCCTCATTTTGGGAGGGTGTGAGGATGGGGAGAGGGGAGGTGGGGTAATATCCTCTAGTAGCTTCCTGAAAATGGATGCCAGACGAGAAAGGAGATAAAAATTTGACTTCATGGGTAACTGAAAATAAAATTATTCTATACCTACACTTGACTAAATTTTGGCTGGGTATCAGATTCTATGTTGGAAATAATTTTCCCTCAGAATTTTGAAGGCTTCATTGTGTTTTAGTTTGCTGTATCCCCATCTGCTTTTTAGTGTCTTGTATTTGAACTTGGACACAGAGCCCAGGACTACCAGATTTTTGAGGAAATCCTCTAATATGAAAGGCAGAGACCAAAACAAGCATAAGATAAAGAACTTAGGAGAGATAGCCAGCGCAAGATTCAGAAAATGATACATGCCAACAAACAAAAGCATGAATGCCTCAGAGAGATATTGAGATGTTGGAAGGCTGATATCATTATAAGTCTAGGTCCTTTATATGTTTTGTTTTTGTCCTGTTTTTCCTTCCAAAACTTTTGGAGTCTTTTTTAAATCTGGTGCTAGAAGTTTCTTTTTTTTTTTCTTTTCCTTATTTTTAAAGATCTTATTTATTTATTCATGAGAGACACACAAAGAGAGGCAGAGACACAGGCAGAGGGAGAACCAGGCTCCCTGCGGGGAGCCCGACATGGGACTCCATCCCAAGATCCCAGGATCACCACCTGAGCCAAAGGCAGATGTTCAACCACTGAGCCACCCAGGTGCCCCAGAAGTTTCTTAATAATATGTCCAGAGGGGATCCCTGGGTGGCTGAGCGGTTTGGTGCCTGCCTTAGGCCCAGGGCGCGATCCTGGAGTCCTGGGATCGGGTCCCACGTCGGACTCGTGGCGTGGAGCCTGCTTCTCCCTCTGCCTGTGTCTCTGCCTCTCTCTCTCTCTCTCTCTCTATCATGAATAAATAAATAAAATCTTTTTAAAAAAATATGTCCAGATATGAACCTTGCCCATTCATTGTGTAGGGGGCCCTGGGGTGGACCTTCTCAATCAGGAAATCATGTCCTTTGGTCCTAAGAAAGGCTTTTAAAATCATCCTTTCATTATTTCTATTTTTTCATTTTCTGTTTTCTTTTTCTGGAGCTCCTATTGTTTGGATATTGGGCCTCCTGGACCAATTCTCTAGTTTTTTTTCTGTTTTTTATTCTCTATGTAGAGAACAAATAGGTGGGCAGCCAGTAAGAGTATTTCTCAATTTATACAATCAAAAGAAACCATAAATAGATGATCAGGAGACTGAGACCACCTGAACTAATTTAAAAAAAAATCAGAACTCTTTATTCAGGAATATCTGAGCCACTTTTCAGATCCATAATTCATTGGCTGAAAGAGACGATGGTTCCCAAGGAGGAAGAATGCTGAAAAAACCCCCAATCCTTCCTTAAAGAGGTGAATGGCCATTTATTTGGGTAACTGTATTCTGGAGGAAAGGGAATATGCAGACATTTTGAGGACTTTAGGATTCAGGGTCTGAATTGATATTGATCCCCAGAAATCTGAAATAGGTTACAGACTTCTGTTTGAGTAGATGTGGGGGCCAAGTAATAAGCTGAGTCCTGGCTCAGGTCAGGCTCATGATGGATCCACTGAATCCATAGCTTACCCAGTGGTCATTTTGCCAGTCCCTGAATGGATAATTGGAATGGACACATGCGGTAGATGCCAGAACCCTTCATTAGTTCTTCAGTCTGTGGGGTAAGAGCTACTGTAATGAGATAAGCTGAGGACTTCTCTTTCAAAAAACCTCGGTAAGGTATCATAAAAACATCTCAGGGGGGAATGGCAGAGATTAGAGCCACCCTTGAGACCTAAAAGACACAGAGCTGGGATCTCCAGCCTATTTTCATTTGATCCGCCAGTCTGGCTCCTAGAGAAACCAATCAAATCCTGGGAGGATGACATTGCACTAGGTGTAATGTGTGTGACACACTATGTGTGTCAGATACAACCAAGTAGAGGTCTCAATTACAACTACTGTGCCAGAAGTGATATTTTTGCTAGAGCAAATTAACATAGCTTCAGAGACATGGTATTTGGGCATTGATCGGATGAATTTATTCTTTCTCAGAAGTACTTTTCATATAGAAAGGATAGCAGCTTACATATACACTTTTGTCCCAAGACCATGTTAATTCTCTCCTCCTCTGTCATAATCTGCAGAGTCTGAACCATCTGGACTTTCTGCAGAACATCACATTGATTTACTCCATCAATGATATCATTTTAATCAGACCAGAGGAGTAAGAATTGGCAAGTGCGTTGGAGACCTCACACCCTAGAGATGGGAGTCCTACAGAACCCTACAAAGATTCCCTGACAAGTCAGTAAAGGTTTTAGGGGTACAGTAATTTGAAGCATGCCAGGACAACCCTTCCAAAGTGAAGGGCAAATTACTGGATCTTGACCCTCACACCACTAAAAGGAAGCA
Source organism: Vulpes vulpes (assembly GCF_048418805.1). Classification (NCBI taxonomy): domain Eukaryota; kingdom Metazoa; phylum Chordata; class Mammalia; order Carnivora; family Canidae; genus Vulpes; species Vulpes vulpes. The sequence continues at coordinate 53,906,868 of NC_132782.1, forward strand.
CAATACCTGTTAGTCCACACTTCTATGATTCATTTACCAATAAGTAGAGAAACCTGCCAACTTTGAATGGGACCCAGAATAGGAAAGGGCTCTGAAGCAAGCCCACAGTGCAATGCCCTGCCACATGGGCCATATGATCCACCAGACCCTTTGGTACCAGAGTCAGCTGTACTGGGAAATGGTGCCAGATGATGTTTACATCAATCCCCAGTAGGAGAAATACAATTTCTAGCACTTGTGTTCTGAAACAAGGCCATGCCATCTACATCAGACTTTATACGCCATTCAAAAACCAACTTCTACAAGCCCTAGAGGTAAAACTCCCGATGGTGAGATACCAAAATATGATGGAGCCCATCATATTTTCATGGGCAGAGATGCCCATCATGACCTAGATTCTAAAAGGCACATTTAGTCATAAGCAGGCCCAGCATAACCCATCAGAATATGGAAATAACGCACCAGGGCTTGAGCACAAGTCAGGGATAGAGAATACAAAGGAGCTGGATGAACCAGTGGCCCAGGCCCCAGGGCGACCTCTACTGGTACACTGATACCTCCTCTCCCTCAGCTCACAGCTAGTCATGTGTTCAAGGAGAGGCTATTACTTATGACCAGTCAACAGAGGAAACATAAGGCCAATCTTGGTTCACCAGTGGCTTAGTTCAATTATGTGGTGAAAGCTCAAAATGGTAGTCAGTTAAGATAAAGTCATACTGGAGTCCTTGTAAAATAAGGGGGAAATTTGTATACAGAAATGCACATGTGAAGAACACCACGTGAAAGTGAAGGGAGAGATCAAAGTGATGCTTCTATAAGCCAAGGAATGCCAAGATGGCCAGCAAATCACCAGATCCTAGGTGAGAGGCATGGAACAGATCCTTTCTCATAGCCCTAACAAACTAACACATCACATGATATCACATTAGATAAATGACCAAATATGTAGCAAAAGAGTCATAGCAGAGGTGATAAGGTCATGGAATTTCCTGGTTCCATCAAATACAGCACCACCCAAAAGCTGCCACCCTGACAGATCAATGACACAGCCTCTTAAAGAGGCAGCTGGGATGCCCCTTGGTGATGCTGCCTTGCAAGGATGAGTCACCATCCACCACGGTATAGTATACATCCTGAATCAATGACCACTATGTGTGTGGTCCCAGTAGGTAGTGTGTATGGGTCTGAAAATCAAGAGGCGGCAGTTTACCATCACTCACATTAAATTTGGTGCCATTTTCAAATGTCCCATCAACCATAACCCAAGGTTCCGCAGGTCAGGCCAGCCTAGATAGGGACTTGCTCTCACTGAGTAACACAGTAATAACATTTTTTTGCCAAGAGAACAGCAAGCAAGAAAGTGACATTCTCTTGATCCTCAGAGGGAAATAGGACTCCTGTTACACTGTGGAGGCAGTAAGAATATATTTGGCACCCAGGTGATCCACCAGAGCCCCTCTTGGTACTTTCCTGTCTACTTTTGACAGTGGGTAGACCAGTGCAGATGCCACAGACTGAGAATGGCCTTGTGACCGAGGGCCTACACCCCTCAGGGATGAAAGTCTGGATAACCCCATCAGGTAAGCCACCTGACCAGCAGAGGTGCCTGGGTGAGGGGGATGGAGAATGGGCAGTAAAGGGAGATAGTGAATATCTAGTTGCCATCCCAAGACAGATTCAGTGATGGGGCTCCATTTGCCTGCTGAACATTTTATACCAATCAAGTTGGTTAAAGTGGTACAAAATATTGACTGTAGTGGAGGCTGTGGTCCCCTGTCCAGATCCTTGCCTTTGGGATCAGGGCACTCATTGACCCAGCTCTGGGGAGCATTGCCTGCTAAAGACTAAAGCTAAGCTGAGATCTCCCTTAGGACTCCCCTCCAACCAAAGATAGCTGCTTCACCTGAGGTTGCTGCAGAGAATTTGTCTAATTACTGTTTCGTGAATATTATACCTCCTCTTAACTCTCTGAGGCATAAATCATAGTTTGACTTTTGAAATATGTTTTTGGTTTGTTTTCTTATCCTTGAATTATCTCTGTTTTCTTTGACTCGCCGTTTTTTTTTTTTTCTTTTTCTTTGCCTTCGCATTTGGAGATAAATCACATATTTAATACCCCTTGACAGTCTATCCAAATTAGGTGTCTGACACCGTAGAGCTCACTGGAAGCTCTGTAGGATTTTTGTATATGTAGATTCACTCTGGAGCTACTTTAGCTAGTCATTCCACTGGATTCCATTGGAAACTGTCCCCCTCCACCACCACCACCCTTTTTAGTAGATATATATTGTTTTTTCTCTTGAGCTCATAAGTTTTCCCAAAGAGGGCCCATCTACTCTCCTATGTATTTGAGGAGTGGGTAGGTAAGACATAAAGCTGGCATGGCTCCTGGGTTTCATGGTGAGGTAAGGGAGTCCCAGAGTCAGTGTGTAGACTTGGACTGTCTTTCTGTTGCTGGGTGGCACTCACTTGCTTCGCATCACTCAAGTCTCTGAATCCAGAGTCCCTCTAAGTCAATGTCTTCAGAGAATAAACCTCCATTCTTCTCCCTGGAGCCAGTTGAGAGTGGTTACCAGGCTGCAGAGGAGTGGAGCAAAGAAACTTGCCATAAGGCTTTCAGCCAATCCTCCTGCTTCAGCACCCCAGCACCCACCTTAAGAGCTACTCTTGCCTATAATTTTTGAACTTTCTGAGATTGTGCCACATGAATTGCTTTGCATCTCAGTTTTCCCTTACCTAATTTCTATTCCAGATCTCCTCATCCAGTGCTGGAGGAAGTGAAAGAATAGGACAGCTCCAGGGGTCGCCAAATCAAAGGGAGTCTCTTCTGGATGGGGGCATTTGGGTAGATTTAAGTAGGGGAGAAGGAAGAACAAGAGGGCATCAGGATATCAGTATTTCTAATCCATAAAATACTCTCTTTTTTGGTTAAAACTGCAGCATACCTAAAACATAATTGCCTGATCCTTGGGGTAACATTGATAGCTGTATTACTTTCCCATTTTAGCTGTAACAAGTTACCACAAATTTAGTGCCTTAAAACAACACGAATTTATTATCTTACAGTTCTGGAAGTCCAAAGTTTTAAAAGCAGCCTCACTGGGCTGAGGTCGTGTGTCAGCAGAGCTAGTTTCTTCCAAAGGCTCTGGAGGAAAATCTATTTCTTTGTCTTTATGAGCTTCTAAGAGGTGTCTGCGTTCCTTGACTCATGGCCACTTCCTCCATCTTCCAAGCCCATCACTCCGAACTCTGCTGTCCGTCATTAAATTTCCTTTTGCCCACTTTGACACTCTTGCCTCCCTCCTATAAGGACTATTGTGATTACATTGGGTCTATCCAGATAAAGCAGGATAGGCTCCTCATCTCAAGATCCTTACATTAATCACATCTACAAAGTCCTTTTTGCCATGTAAAATAACATATGCACAGGTTCTGGGAATTAAGACATGGATATCTTGGGGTGGCCATTATCTTACCTACCACAATAACTTCCTGATATCATTCATGACCCTCAGTTCTTGTGAACATATGTCAAGATATCTTAGATAGATGATAGATAGATAGATAGATAGATAGATAGATAGATAGATAGATAATAGAAATGAATGAGTACATGAATGAATGAAGAGCTTTTAGTTATTCAACAAATATTTATTATTAAGTCAATTATTTGCTAGGTTATGCTTTAGACTATCCACTAAGGAGATCTAGGAAACTAGTAAACTAGTGTTTATTCTAGTTACAGAACATTTTATACCAAGCAAACCTGACCCTGCTTGGTCTCAAAGCACATTCTATGTCATATCAAAATGGCAACCAATTTATTGCTTACCATGTAATTAAGACAAAAGAAAAGAAGGCAAGCTCATTTTGATCTTTCTGCTTCCAAGTATTTGCTTACAAAGGTAAAGAAAAAAATAATACAGATAACACAGAAGTAGAATAACACATCCGGGTCAAAGAAAACCTCTTGTCGCAGTGAACGAGAATGTATGGGACAGGTGTTTGGAACAGAAAATCTGGATGAACTTTCCCAGACAGCTTGAGCTCCCCTGATGGTCACAAACCTGGCTGTCCTCTGTGTGAGCTTTAGGTTTGACCCTAGGGTAGAGGGGGCTGTTCTGCCTATAGTCTGAGTGTGTGACCTTGATGTAAACCTTAGGATTGCCCCTGACGTGGTCTTTGGGTCTGTCCTCCATGTGGCTTGTGAGCATGACTGCTGTGCAGACTGTTGGCGGGCCATCTTTAGAACCTCAGAGTATGTCCTCCAGGGGACCTGTGTGGCTTGTGAATCACCCTGTGTGGTCTGCCTGTCTGCCATTGGGGTGGTCTGCCACTGTGCTGTCCCTTGTGTGAATTGTGAATTTCCCTGTGTGGTTTGTGAATCACCCTGTGTGGTCTGCCTGTCTGCCATTGGGGTGGGTGGTCTACTAGTCTCCCCTTTGGGCTGAGTGCCTGCCCCAGGTGCTTGGGTCTCAGTAGTGGTATGGCTGGGCCCTGACCCCTTAGAGCCATAGTAATTCCCACACTCCTGGTTTTGGCTGGACACGTCACCAATGTGACAAGAGGAACTCCTATTATCTGTACAGGAGAATGGCGATATTGATGGCTCTGTTGTGTTGTTTCGTGACCTCAGTAAACAGTAGCCCAGAGTACATGCTTCACAATTGATTGTGTCATGGGACCCATCCAAAGGCACCTCCTTGATGATGGGTAGCTCTGGAAACTTCCTAAAGCCATTCCCGTAGAATTTCTCCAGAATACGCCGCACCACATTTTTCAGAATCCTCATGGCACTCTCTGGGGAGAACTCAGGATCCTCAAATCGAGACCAGGAACACTTCTTGCACCTCTGAGCAAAAAGCCGCATAATCACCTGGCCCTGGGACTTCTGGTGCTCCAGGTACATGTGACATAAGATAAGCACTTGAGCAGAAGCCCAACTTCGCTGGCATGAGGAACACTGAAACCTGCAGACAGAAGGAAGGAGGCTGTTGTGCCTTCAGGTGATCATGGACCTGAAGGAGGTGGGTCTGGCTTCAATCTCTAAGATCTCTTCCAATTAAAAAAAGTGTAGATGATGTTAACAAATTGCCAAATAAGACTGAGAGGGATTGGGAGGCTTGAGGGTTTTGTTTTAAAATTTTTATTTATTTATCTGAGAAAGAGAGAGGACAAGCAGTGGGGGAGGGATAGAGGGAGAAGCAGACTCCCTGTCAAGCAGGGGGTCCGTTGTGGGGTTTGATCCCAGGATTCTGGGATCATGACCTGAGCTGAAGGCAGACGCTTAACAAACTGAGCCACCCTGGCACCCGGGGATTGTGTTTCTGATAAAGCTTTTTCCTGTGATCTGCTGAACTTCCACCCTACATGGTCTGAAGTTTACCTCTTTGCTAGTAAGATATCTCTGATGTCTCAGAGGGAAAAGTGGTTTTGCCATCTGCCAGCCAAATCTGGACCTCCTAATAATCACACACACACACACACACACAAAAAAAACCCTACTTTGAGGCAGGCCTTGTAATAAGGGCTGCAGTGTTATCCCCTTCATCTTTAAAGGTCCCTTCCGAGGTAGGCATTATTGAGCCCAATATCCGGATAAGGAAACTGAGTCACAAAGGCATAAGCAGACTTTTTTAAAAAACATATATTTATTCCCATTATCTATGGGAATGTAGAAGAAGGAACATTTACTCTGCCTCGGAAGACCAGGGAACGCTTTAAGGAGGAGGCGGCCCTTGAGCTGGTCCTTGAAGGATGAGCACAGGGGAGGGAGGAAAGGGCCTGCCAAACAGCAGAGTGTCATGATAAGGAAACAGAAGTCTGAAAACGCACCAGCACGGTTCATAATCCAAAAGATGGAGCAGAGGACAGATGGAGTCAGGGTGCGGCAGAGAGGAAAACAGGACAAGTAAGGTGGAAAGTAGAGCAAAGGTCCCTGTGTGCCCCCTAAAAGGAGACCCGGTTGCCTAGGTCAGCATTTCTCACCACCGCCCCACCCTTACCCCCAGCACAGGCTCTGCAGGTACAGACTCTGGAGGCTAAAGAGGAAGATCGCCCATGAGGAGAGGGTGTGACTTAGGGACTCCAGGATCTAGGTTTTAGATGTCTTGCTTGCTGCATCATTCCCTCTCTTATCCCCAGGCTTTGAGCAAAATCAGGGTCAAAGTGATTGTGTAGCCTCCCTCCAAGTCTTGGTGCTTTCAAGGAAGGCCCTGGTCCCAGGCTGGGGCTGGACCAGGAGGGCTGCTGTCGGTCTGGACTGGGGGCGGAAATAGCAGAAGTCTCTGGATGGAGGCACTCTGGAACAGGAGGTGGTGGGGAATGGGGAGGGCAGATTTGTGGAATATGGAAGCAAGCCTTGGGGACTTCCAGAAACATTTAGGGAGGAAAACTAGCAAAAGAGGAAACTCCCTCCAGCTAAGCAAGTTGGAGGGCATTGCCAACCACAAGATCACTGTGACCATGAAAGGATGGAGGTCCTGGTGACATTTGTTCCTAGAAGGAGGTCTCCAAAAAAGCAGTCAATGGCTGCTGAGCTTGACCCCCCTGTGCCCAAGAAGGCCTGCCAAGAGGCAAACCCTGGCTCACCTGCCAAATCCTTTTTGCTGGTACTGCTTCCACCCTTCTGCAAGGCAATCTGGCTCGAGTTTCCCATCCAGCTTCAGAGTCCACCTGGCCCGAGGTTTCTCCTGCTGCATCAGTTCTTGAAATGTCTGCTCCCATGTCCGGACGTCTGACACCGTTTGCTTCCCTTGAGGCTGGGAAGCCATGCCTAGTGGGGAGCTCTGTTGCACTAGGCAAGTGGCAAGAGGGGAAGGAAGAAAGAAAAAAAGCAAAAAAACACATCAGTTTCAGTTTCTCAGCCTGGAACGCGTCGGCTGTCTTCTTAAGTTTCGTTTTCCAGTGTTGGAGCCCACAGAACAGGTTTTCGTTTCGAAGACAGAGGGCAGCAGAGTTTTGCCAGTTGGTGAACAGGCCTCGCCGAGAGGGATCTGAGAGCAGAGCTCTGTTCTAGATTCTGGAGGCACCTGGAAGTGCCCTGGGGATTTTATTTTTCTCTTATGTTTACACCAGGCAAAGCACTATGCTCAGCGCTGGGATAGATGCCACTGAGCAGTGGTTTCTACCCACATAGATGCTCACACTCTTGTGCAGACACGTGAAGGCAGCTGGGGGAGCCTGTGTCCGATGCTGTCTCGGGCACCGGTGACTCCTCACCACATCCCATGGGGGGATTATTCCTCGTCTTCTGCAAGTGAAAGCACAGAGGAGTGGGTCGCCTTGCCCAAAGCCACACAGCCATTGCGCAGTGTAGGCTCGTGAGACTTGAACCCAGGCCTGTGGGGCTCTAAAACCTGGGATGTCTCTCTCCACCTCTGTCCCTGAGAAGAAGCTGAGGATGGTATTTCAGGTTCTAGGCTGTCACTCTGGAGCCAGGGTGGGAGGACCATCTTGAAACCTGACCCAGTGGTTAGGTCTAGTGAGATCTCCTGGGTCCTGCGGCAGGACACCAAGCTATTTAACTCTGCCATTTGCCATGTAAGTTATCTTGCAGGACAGGCTGCAAGCAGGTGTGGGGGCCGTCTTTCAGGGACAGGATAGAGAGAATTCCCACTCAGAGGGTGGGGGACCGGAACCAGATGACCTTCAAGTCACTTCTAGAAAGTGAGCTCTGTCCCTCTGGATTTTAAACTCAAATAGGAGAGAGAACAACAAGCAGGACCTTATGTCCTTGGAAGCCCCACTAGGGTTAGCATGTCCCAGACAGGATCAGCTTAAACCTTCTCTGGCTTTCTAGACTTTCATGTGCTCCTCTTCTTCCCTCCCTCCCCGGCTATTCTGTGTTATATAAACTCTCTGCTTTTCTAACTTTACACATTGAGGGCTCCTATGTCTACACAGATGATGTAGAAAACTCTTATGTACCCAGATAATTTTAGGAGCTTGGAATTGGACCCATAGGATTTGAGAGAAGCCTGGAAAGCCCTTAGGAATTATTTTTTTCTCTTTATGGCAGTCATCCACTTGATAATTATTTCTGTAGTTACTCTAGCTCAGGGGTGGAAGGGGCTGGAGGGATTTGGTTTGGTTAAAGGAGGGAAACAATAAACAGGAAGTGTAGTCCCAGGGCCCCTGGGTGGCTCAGCTCAGTTAAGCATCCGAGTCTTGATCTCAGCTCAGGTCTTGATCTCCAGGTTTTGAGTTCAAGCCTCACATTAAAAAGAGACAGAGAGGGAGAAAGAAATGTAGTCCCTAGAATAGCAATAATTTTACTTATATTTGTAAACATCTCTTCAACCAGCAGAAACTCTATAGGCACATGCAGAACAGATACAGAAATTTTTGGACGTGGTTGATCTGGGAAACGATGAGACTGGATGACCCCTAAGCTAAGTCCATTTACCCTGCCTTGGGGGTTCAGAATAAGGAGAAATTAATACTACAATTTGAGTGCCTGCTGTGCTGGGGATACCAGACACATCTTCACCTCCCAGACTCCAGGATGACCTAATAAGTGGCAGAGCCAGGCCTTAAACTTCTCTGAGGCTACACTAAATCTCCTGAAAGTGTGAGCTTGTCTAAAGAAGGAATGGGTTACTAATGATAGAACAAGCAGAAGACAGAAGGAGCAATTTCGAGGAACCTGAGTGGGGGTCTTCATGCTGCTCCTCTAAGGGTTGCACCCTCTGGGCTGGCGCTCCTGGGTATATCCTAGAAAGGACTGCTACTCCACTTAGGACTACTTCTCAGCAAAGGGTCACCTGGAGGGGAAGAAGGAAGGCGTTAAGACCACGTTGTCCCAGAATGTAATAGAAGGAGCAGGTTCTCCTCACCCCGCCCCTATACTGCACATTATGACTACTCACAACTACTTACAACAGGGAAAGCAGAATTAGACAGTTGTCTTTAAAATAGCAGATGACACATCATTAAATACCTATAATCTGCTCATCCTTATTCTCAGGATAGCAAGAAAGACAGATCAGTGGAGGAGCATCTACCTTCACCTTCCCTGTCTCACTTTTCTTGGCTTATCCTTTTAGTGCAGAGCATAGCACAGAGCCAGCCTGCCCGGGGTGCATCCCAGTTCCTCCACCCCCTCCCGTGGCGGCCTGGGGAAGCCCCTCCACTGCTCCATACCTCAGTTTCTCCATCTAAAAAGTGGCTATAATAATACCACTTATCTCTCAGGGTTGTTCTGAGTATTGAATGAGTTTTAAAATAGCTATCAGCACTTGGCAAGCAAATAGAAGGGTTTGCTACTTGTTGTTGTCACGGCATTGCATGTTTCTCTGTTAAGTTACCATAAAACCTTTCTTAAACATGTTGGGAATACAACAAAATGAAAGTATATAGAGACGGTAGTACAGGGAAAAAAAATAAAAAAAAAAAACCTACAAATAAGTGTGCATATAAGGGCTTGGAGAGCACAGTCGTCACTTTAGAATTCAGACTGGGCAGAGATGTACATTCCTAATCACTACACATTCCTAGATACGCAGATATATTCTGAGCTATTCCAGATACACATTCATTCCTATCATCCTCCTGTTACGTAACCCCTGTCCCCACACTGTGGACCTCCCTGGGCAAGGCCATTGCTCCCCCAGGACTCACATCTAGCAACCATCTCGATAGCCAGCTACGTGTGAAAAGTGAGCTAATAAGTAGGACAGCAGCCCAGAGCCAGCTGCTGCTCAGGCTCAGGGCTAGGCCCACTGAGGACTCCATTCCAGAGAGCAAAGATGGCACCAAAAAGGCAAAAACAAACAAATAAATAGATAAATAAATAGGCTTCTTAAAGAGAATCAGAAGAGCTGTGTAAAATCAAAAGAACTTGAACAAAAACTCATAATTTTTCAAAGGTGCTGCTTGTTTCACATTCTCCCTGAAAACCTGTTTGGCTTCAGGCCCTATACGGTCCCCATTGAATGCTGGGGTTTGCCTCCATAGACAACCATTTGGATAGTTGCAGTAGAAAGACCTTCCATGAGCGTGAAGGAGGCTGAGCCCCAGAAAGGAGAGTGACCAACTCAGACCATCCCGAAGCCCTTACAGATAGAACCCCGACTCCCATTCTCGACAGTACTTCCTCTTTTTCAATACAGGCAGCCTTAAAACCAGAGTCAGAACTATTCAGGCTCTGTTCCAAGACTGTGGTGAAGATGTGTTAAAGCAAGGTCCCTAAAGCACCTTACCCTGCCACCCCCACTGCAGACCAGTGCCAGGAAACCAGAAGGCTAGAGCCACACCATTCACTGGCTTTTCTCATCTCTCTGACTCAACTTACCCAACTGTTCCAGCCCCAGAGATCACATTAACCACCCGCACCAAGGTCTTGTCTCAGTCTCTGCTTTCTGAACCCCAACCAAGGCAAAGAGCAGTTTCATTAATTTTTTTCCACTTCCTTCCTCTGTGCACAAAGGCATATTTTTTTAAAATTTTATTTATTTATTCATGAGAGACACACAGAGAGAGAGGCAGAGACATAGGCAGAAGGAGAAGTAGGCTCTCTGTGGGGAACCTGACGTGGGACTCCATACCAGGACCCCGGGGTCACAACCTAAGCCAAAGGCGGATGCTCAACCACTGAGCTACTCACGTGCCCCACAAAGGCATTTTCTGATCTGACACAAAAGTTGCTGAACTGCCATTCTCGCAAGAAAAAAACTGAACAAACTGAAAACTAACAACTCTTCTTAGATCCATTAGAGAGATGGGGTCACAGGGCAAGCTGCTGCCCTGAAAACTGGAGAGACAGAGGGGTAAAGACAGAGAATCACAGCTTCTCAGAGCCAAATGCCCAGGAGCCACTGTTGCTGGAACCAGTACAGGCAGGAACACTTGAAACTGTCGTTGCCAATGGCTGGAGGCTCAGTGAAGAGCCGAAGAACTGAAAATCCTGGAGGCCCTATCCTAGGGGAGATCCCCATGCTTTCGTGAGTTCTACCTCCAAGAACCCTACCAGCTTCTTGTTCTGACGACGGAGAAAATTCCTGTGCTTCCAGCAATGGGAGCAGGAGAGTAACTTTTTTTTTTTTTTAAGATACCCAGAACTCTCTGTTCTTAACAAGGTCTTCCTTCAAAGAAAACTATTTCAGCAGAGCGTAACACACCTGGGTTTATAAATACCCGATGCCAACTGCTGCTGGCCTCCACCGTGCACATGGGAAATGACCCCACTCCTTTCCGTGTGTGACCTCCTTTCCGCTGGTATAAGGACAAGACTTACCAAGCTTGCAGTGATGAGAGAGGAGAGCCAGGCATAAGCTTAACGGGGCAGAGCTGCCCCTGTGCTGTTCTCTGGGAGCAGAGCCAGGTCCTACACGGGGCAGACTCATTCTCTTCTCAGCCCACAGTATCTGGGGGAGAAATAAAGAATTCAGTCAGCTGTCAAAGATTTCCAAACATCCACTAGAATCATTCACCCCACCATGCCATGGAAGAGATTTTAAAGGTCCTCTAAGTCCCATTCTTTACTGGCTCACTTTGTAATGGTTGACATTTGATTTATTTTTTTTAAGATTTTATTTATTTATTTATTTATTTATTTACTTACTTACTTACTTACTTACTTACTTACTTATGACAGACACACAGAGAGAGAGGCAGAGACACAGGCAGAGGGAGAAGCAGGCTCCATGCAGGGAGCCCGAGGCGGGACTCGATCCCAGGACCCCGGGATCACACCCTGAGCCAAAGGCAGATGCTCAACCGCTGAGCCACCTAGGTGCCCCAACATTTGATTTATAAGTGAAAGTTTAGATACAATTCTTGGAGTGATTCAGGGGGAAAAGCTTGTGCTTCAGATTAGATCAGGGTGCATGTTCCCCCTCCAACCCTTACTGAGTTACTTAACCTCTTTGAACCTCAATGTCCTCATCTGTGAAATGGGAGTAATACTCAGTGCACTATATTTAATAAGGTATGCACTAATATGACATAAATATGAACTATAACCACTGTATACATGACATAATATAACTATATCTGATAGTATTATTTCGAAAAAGATGACTCTATAGAGGCTTGAAATAGTTGCACTTGGATGGATTAGAGCATTTGAACATAATAACTAAAGAGTAAAGAAGACACAAGGACTCCCTTATGGAAAAAAGAGAGACATTTAGGCCAAGAACTTAGAAAGTGTCTGTGTCTCTATGTTGGGCAAAGGAAAAACAGAAGATTAAAATGAATAAATTTTAACTATTTTTTAAATTAAATTTAATTTTTTAAATTTTAGAGCATTTCATGTGCTAGAATGTACCTTTATCCCCAGATCCATGCTGCCCATCTGGTAACCCGATGGCTTGGGACTCTTAATAAGAAATGTTTCAGAATGGAAGAGAGATACGAGCAATGGAGACAAGTCAGCAAGGGCCACCACGATGTGAAGCTGCAGGGACACTGCATAGCCTGCTGGTGGTCACTCCAGTCAGCAAGAGCTTGGCTTTTTACCCCTGCAGGCTGAGGCTGGCCTGGCCATGAGAGTGCAGCTCAGCCCTCAGGGAGATCCATGAAGCCCCCCTGGTATCCCAGAGAATTTTAAACCTGCACAGAGAGCAGCCAAGACCCCAGGCCAGCAGCAGAAGACCAGCAGGCCCAAAGCCGCAGACCCCCAGGGGTGGTTTGTGAGTATATTAAAAGGTGAGGACATCTTGACCTCTAGGACGATGTTTTGCAATATTGTCCCCTCAAGGACAGCTCAGAAGGTTGGTGCTGGAGCCGTCCCAGAATCTGACTTAGAGTCTTCCACGAAGTTATTGATTTTCCCAGTTCGTTCCCCAGATCATTTTCACGGCCGGTTTCGTGTACCTCTCTGTGGGAGCACTCTTCATTCTCGGCCAGGAGATGGAGGATTAGGTTTTCCATTGTCGGAGGAAAAGAGGTCAGTTCTATCTCTCTCCCTGCCAGCTCTTCAGGGATTTTTTTTTTCCATTGCATCTTTGAAAATCCAGATTCATTATAACCTTGTTTCAGTGAGGTGCTAGAATGTGCTAGAATGGCCCTGCTGGCCCTGCGAGCACCTTTAATTATTGAGTATCAGTAGCGTATGTCAGGCCTGCAGAGAGCTCAGGGAGACCTACTGCTTCTGAACACACGGTGCTGTCGCCAGAGCCGCTGGGAGGTGCAGGTGATGAATGTGGCTGGAGGCATCAGTGCCGCCTCACTGCTTCTCTCCCTGCTCGCCCCTTCCAGCCCCGTGATTTATGACGCTCTGTCCTGTCCAATTTTGGCCGCAGCCTGATGAATGTCATAAGGCTGTAAACACTCCAAGGCTTTACTTTTTGTGTGTTTTCGCCCACTTTGTATTTGTTATGATCCATGTCACCCAATAACAGATTAATTTTTGCATCCACTTTGTGTTCTTGTGAAGCTCCTGAGTTTGGGAAATGAATATTCGCAGCACTAATACGTGGAACTGAGCTGAAAGATTATTCTGGCACGGAAATTTAGGGAGAAGAAAACGAGATACTGTCCCCAGGGAATTTGATAAACAAAGAGGATCGGATTCGGGAGAGAGGACCTAGATTTGAATCCCCTGCCGATTGCCATGATCTGGACAAGTATAATACTGCTCTACCTCAACTTCTTTTCTGCATAGCAAAGCATTGGCTTAGATTGTGTCGGGTTCAGTCCCACTTCTGGCCTTCTGCGGGTGGTTTGGGGCTCTGGATGTACATTAGAAGTTGCAAAAGGATCCTCCTATATCCCGCATTGATATGGTCGACAGTGTGAGATTGTCCCAGGTGGGTAGTAGAGGGAACCTGAGCACAGTCCTCCAGAGGCCGAAAACCTACCTCCTGGTAGAGCTTACACTTCCCTCTTCCCACTTTCAGAGAAAACTGAAGGGGGGTGGGTTGGCAAAGCTGAGAAGGCTATCTAGACGTACCTGCTAGAAGAGAAGGGGGACGGCGTGTAGACGTCAGTGCCTAAGAAGAGGGAAGAGTGCTGAAGTAAAGGGGACTATGTAGCTTGAGGAAGGGAAAATGCACTAGAAGGGGTCTCGCTGGAATTTCCAAAGATGTTTCTGCGTGCAAAAGGATGCAAGCTCATCCCTGAAAACCGAGAGGGCCAAACTGCAGGCAGGGGATGAAAGGAGAGCTTTCATTCAATGTAAGGGACAGCGGAACATGACTGTCATTCCAAGTTGGACAGAAGTGGGGTGGGTTTCCCTCCACTCCAGCCCCTCTCTAGTGGCATCCCAGGAATTTTGAGTAACACACAGAGGGCCAGATTAAGAATTAAAGACTGCGATTGAAAGCTATACTTTTCCAGGAATGGACAAGGCAACCACACAGAGAGGATACCAAACAGTTCCACACCAAAGGTCAGCTGGAGGAGATGACTTTCAGGCCTCTTCCTAGATTTGCTTAAAATCCCCCAGGGAGTATCTCCTCCTTCCCTGGAACTGAAAATAAAATACAGGAGAAAATGATATGGCCCTGTTTGGTGCAAGTCAAAGTATCGGTGTAAATGGGCCAAGTAGGTGTTTGTTTACAAAAGGACTATTATAAAGTCTAGGCTGCCACATTTTCCATAGCTCTAACCCTCAAGTCAATGAGCACACAATGGTCCATATCCATTTGTAGCCTTCAGAAATGTTTCCATTCTTTTCCGCATGATTTCCTCAAGTGTGACTGCTAGGTAGATTTGAGTGTCGCAAGTACTAGTGGGTCTAGATTTATGGATAGAATGCAACTGAGAAGTGAAAACAAAACACTACTTATGATCTGAGCTCATTTTGAGAGGTGTGCTAGACCTCCAGTCTGCCAAGACAAATCAGCTTTGGTGAAGAAAATCCATCTTTGGGCAGCCCCGGTGGTGCAGCGGTTTAGCGCCGCCTGCAGCCCAGGGCCTGATCCTGGAGACCCAGGATCGAGTCCCACGTCAGGCTCCTTGCAAGGAGCCTGCTTCTTCCTCTGCCTGTGTCTCTGTCCGTACCCCCCCCCCCCCCACCATCTCTGTGTGTCTCTGAAAGAAAGAAAGAAAGAAAGAAAGAAAGAAAGAAAGAAAGAAAGAAAGAAAAAAAGAAAGGAAGGAAGAGAAAAAGAAAGGAAGGAAGGAAGAGAGAAAGGAAGGAAGGAAGGAAGGAAGGAAGGAAGGAAGGAAGGAAGGAAGGAAGGAAAAAGAAAAGAAAAGAAGAAAGAAAGAAAGAAAGAAAGAAAGAAAGAAAGAAAGAAAGAAAGAAAGAAAGAAAGAAAACCCATCTTTACTCCTGAATCTATTCCTATACAATGCCTTTCACCTCCACGCTGTTTGTTATCCTGGCCCACAGAATCACCCTTGATCGTGTCATGTTCTAGATCATCCATCTGTCTAACCACAACCAGCTCTCTCCTCCGGCTACTCCCACCAAAGCTGTTCTAGACCTTGCCAGCCCCTGACCTCTCTGCTCTCTGTCCATCAGCAAGCACCCTGCCGCCTTTATCCCCAGCTCTCCAGCCCTCTCCAGTCTAGATAATGTGGTCTTTCACTGAGGCTTGTCCCATCTGACTGCTAAAAATCTCAATCAGGGATGGATCTACTTCCTACTTTAGTCAAATATGTAAGTAGCCCTCTGGCTGCTGCTGGGAAAACACACACGTTGTTGGTGTCAAACACACACGTTGGTGTCACGTTGGTGTCATATATTTACGTCCCCAGTCTCAATAGAGCCTCTACCTTGTCCATACTCTCTCTGCTCCCTTCTCTTCCACTGTTAGAGCTATTTCGAACTGTGTGCATCCTCCCCCACATCCCAACCCTGCCATTTTACCAGCTCGCTCGAGGGAGATGGCCTTACCTCGTTCACTGGGAAAGCTGAAAGCTTCAGATTGGGGATCTCCTCAATGTTCTGCCACCAAACCCACAAACTCCTTTGCCTGTACCCATCCCTTTGTCCTTCACTCCTGCTTTTTTGCAGAAGTGTCCTTCAACCTAGGTCGAGTGATAACTTCTGTCCTTCCTGAAAATCTTGACATTTTCATTTCCCTCTTTTATACTTCTGATAAGCTTTGCCTACTGATGCTTCCACTCAGCATTTAAATGTGTTGACCCCACATCGCCTTTCAGCTGTCACTGATCTCCTCCCTCCCTGTCACAGCCACATGTCTCAAATGAGTCTCTTAACCTCACAGCCTCCCACGTCACAGCCTCAAAACTTTCTTACCTCCCATTTCCTCTGACTTCCATCCCCACTACACCTGACTTCTGTCCCCAACACACCACTGAACCTGGTCTTACCATCATTTCCCTTAACCTCCTTGTTGCTAAATTCATTGGATAACTCCCGGTCTTCATATTACTCGAACTCTGTGCAGAACTTTGGCCTCTGTGAAACAATCTACTTTGACTTCGGTAATACCACACAGTCTTGTTCTGTTTTGGTTTTCTCCCCAACTTTCTAGCCACTGTCTTAGCCTCCTTTATAAGTTCTATTTCCTGGGCTTGTTAGTGTCTCTTGAGCTCTGCCTTCTTGTCTGATGCTCTACTCCTCTTAGGCTAGGCCTTCCCATGTACACTGCCTTATGCACCCTGCTGCCTGCCTACAGTTCCAGTCTCTT
Source organism: Vulpes vulpes (assembly GCF_048418805.1). NCBI lineage: Eukaryota > Metazoa > Chordata > Mammalia > Carnivora > Canidae > Vulpes > Vulpes vulpes. The sequence continues at coordinate 53,923,418 of NC_132782.1, forward strand.
CTGAGTGTCATAATCTTATCTTCAGTTGCCTCTTGAACATCACCACTTTGATTTCTATAGGACTTTCAATGTGCTACACTGAAAGCGATCTATCTAAAATTCAGATCTCATCATGCCAATCCCACACTGAATCCCACGTTTCCATGCTATTCTTAAGTGGAAGGACAAATTCCTTGGCTTGACCCCTTAACCCTTTGGGCCTCTGCTTACCTCTTAAGACCAGCCTCTCACCTCAGCCATTGATATTTTGGGCTAAATAACTTGTTGTTGTAGGACGCTATCCTGTGCATTGCAAGATATTTAGCAGCATTCCTGACCCCTTTCATTTTTATTGTTGAATAGTATTCTAACCCAATATATTTTTGGCATTTGTTCATATTTTATGGACACGGTGCAATTTTCTTTTATTCATATATTCTCCTTACCTTTGTTATATGATTGTGTCCTTGCAGGTTGCAACCTGGAGTCTCTAACCTAGGTTCTAGAAAGAATCATGTTTTACAGTGGCTTCAACAGGCCACTCTAGAAGCCAGCTAACCCTGATCTTATATTAATAATTGGATTTCTCCTTTGTGAAGACTACTTAATCCTGCCCTTTTTCTTTGCCTCTCCCCTCATCCTTGCAACTGGGCTTGGTGTGATCAGAACTTTGAGCTTGCTACCATACTGCCCTGTGCATATTTTTACCAAAGCACTGTACTATATGTTACCTATCCTACTTACTATTGTGAATAGTTTAGACAACTAGAAACAAAGACAGCATATTATTGTTAATACTTCTAGCACCTAACATGTTGCCTGGCACATGTTAAACACTTAATAAATTTTTTGTTGAATGAATGAGTCACTGCTTTGTAATTTGCCTTGTATTGTGTTTTCTTTGGATCTGGGCCTGACTTGGTCCCGGTCAGGCTTCCCAGAGATGGAGTCTTGCCTTTGCACAGGGTAAAGAAGCTTTGACAAAGATCTGCTGTCAGAGACAACAGATGGTCAGAGGCACACTGGCATGGTTCACTGCCTGCCTCCATCCTAGATGTCACATAACCATCTCTCTAGGATACTCGTTGATGCCCTTTGCATTGACTCATTGACTGAACTGTGTTTTACACTCACTCCTCATCTGGTTTTGTACTTTAGCCTGTGTCCTGAGTGAGCTGGCTTAGTCCAGGGAAGGAACCAGCAGGAAGTCTTATGTGTAGGCAGCTGGACCCATTGTTCTGGAGGTTAGAGAATAAGCATGGCTATCTTGAGTGAGAGACACCAGAAAGTAAATTCTTACTCACTGTTGGCTGACGCAGTGTGGAAAGATGTTTTATTTTTTTATGTAAGATGTTATTTCATTTCTTATTTAACAAACAAAGCATTGTTCTAACTTGCTCAATCTTCATAACAACATTATGAGGTAGCTCCCATACTTATCCCTGTTTCACAGATGGGAGCACAAAGAAATTAGTTCATTCACCATCACACAGCTGCCAAGTGGCCAAGCCAGGATTTGAATCCAGGTGCTCTGGCTTTCGAATCTTGCTCTGCTGCCTCTCACTTCTGGGTCTTTCCACATGGTGTTCCCCCTTGCTATAAGATTCCTTCATCATCCTTCACCTGGCCAACTACTGCTCAACCCTGAAGTCTTATCTCAGGTATCTTTTTTCTCTAACACATAAGCATTTACTACTTCCCTAAGCCCGGATTTTGTGCCTACCCCATGTGCTCCCAGAGTAGCTGATATTTTTTTCTTTTATAACACTATCACGCTTAGAGATCTATTAACTTTGTTCTAATCTCTTCTATGACTTAAACTTTTCAAGAGCAAGAGCATTTTCTACCTGGTTCAACATTGTATCCTCACATCGAAGAACGAAATACCTGGAAAGTAGCAGGTGCTCAAAAAAATTGTTACATAAGTGAAACCTCCATATTTTAATATAAAAATTTAGCATTATTCCAAGTCTAGTCTCTTTGCTCCCCTCTTATCGATTTTTGGATTGATGGAATATCAAAGTGGAATAAAACCAAAATAATGGGTAATAATAATCGCTCCCACTCACAATTTTCTTAAACTGAGTGATTAATATAATAAATTCACATAGCTGGGGCACACCTGGGTGGCTCAGTGTTTGAGCATCTGCCTTTGGCTCAGGTCATGATCCTGGGGTCCTGGGATCAAGTCCTGCATTGATATCCCCGCAGGGAGCCTGCTCCTCCCTCTGCTTCTCCCTCTGCCTGTGTCTCTGCCTCTGTGTATCTCTCATGAATAAATAAATAAAATCTTTAAAAAAATAGACTCACATAGCTAAGTAAATGTATCTCTGCAGTATTCAGACCACTTCCAGAACTTGTCTCCAACTCTGAGAACACAGTAAAAGGACATTAAAATTCTGAATATATTATGGGTGACTCCCCATCACCCATTTAATGCTGTGGTGTGGTGGGGCAAGGAATAGTAGTGAATGGACTCCATCCCAGCTCTAGGGGCAGGAGGAGGGCCAAGACTAATCTAAACCTATCAGTGAAAGTGCATTTCCCTTCAATAATTACATGAAGTCCAGTTGCCCATTCTGAGTCAGCGAGTTCCTTCTCCTACAGCATCATGTGGGGTGCAGAGAGGACCTTTGGGTCTTATGGCAGCCCCTCTGTCTCTGTGAGGAAGTTCTGCCTCAGAGTGAAGTTGACACTTCAGAGGTAGAGAAGGGAGATCAAAAGAAACTGGGTTCTTGACAACATCACCAGGTTGTGGCATAACATTTCAAGAGTTCACCTTCTTTCGGTTAACCACCCATGTTCCCCTTTATTGTCTGAACCTGTTTGAATTAAGTTTCCCAGTCCTTGCTACATAAAGGCTACATTGGTACATTGGAGCTTGTCCAAGGACATAGGACCCTGGTGCCAGGTGGGCAAATGAGGCCACTACCCCAGCTAGCTTCCAGATCACACAAACACAGGAAAAAGAGCTGTGGCAAAGAATGCAGAGCTCCAGATCATCATCATTGCCTCTGGCAATTGTCTCTTTAGCAGGCTTTCAGAATGCAGAACTAGCAAAGAGAAACTACCCTAAGCCTAAACTTCTTCAATCTCTTGTCTACACCTAAATGTCTAAAAGGTCAACAAATAATTCTTGAGAGATTCAGGCTCAACATCTGACACTGGAAAAGCACAGACTTGGAGATCAGAGCAACATCTTTCTAGTAAATAAGGTTGCTAGGGTAAAGAGGGGATGTTTAATTTGTATTCTGAGAATGTTCAAATAGATATTTCTTCTAGCAACATCATGCAATTTTGTAAAGGAAAGACTGTCTGACAACAAAGAAAACTGACAGCAAAGTACAAACAGAAGGCACTAGATATCAAGGAGAACCAAAGCAGGAGAGGGCATGCTCAAGAGTGCCCCCGCGATCAGAGAAAAGGCAGAAGGAGGTGAACAATTAAAGAAAAATAAAGATGTAGGGGACAAATCCAGAAGGTCCCATGTAGGTATAAAATATAAAGCCTGGAAAGAGAAAATTGCAATTTGAGGAGAAACAAGAAAAGGAAGAAGAAACCTTGCTTGAGTCAAAAAAAAAAAAGACATATTTCAATTTGAGAGGATGTCATAAAGAGCATCATTAATCAAGATTCCTACACATACACATACTCCAGTAAGTTCTTTTTTTCATATCAGAGAAATTAAAAAAAAAAAAAACAAGCAAGACTGAGCAAGACTGGGAAGAAATGGCTTACCTACAAAGAAACAGAAATCAGATTGGCTTCACATCATTTCTTATTAATATTAAAAGTCAGAAGGAAAAGAAGCCACATTTTGAGAGTTTAAAGGGAAAATATTCAAGGCCAGAAAAATATATCAAGTTATTTTCATTTGTAAGGGGGTAAAAAGATATTCTTAACAAGCAAGAACTCAATACATATATCTACATTTCTCAGAAGCCTTGTTAAAATTGTGCCCAAAAGACAAATAAAATAAGAACTCTGGGATTTGAAGATCTTTAGTCTTTTAATATTTAACATCTGAAAGATAATTTTTTACCATATTTAGGATAGTTCACATTCTTACTATTTTACATAGAATTTTAATCATTAATATGTAACCTCCATGACGGAGAGGGTTTTGCCCATTTTGTTCATCCTATATCCAGTGACTAGAAAAATGCTTAGCAAATAGTTGGTGCTCAAGAAATATTTATTGGAGGAATGAGTCAACAGGAAATAGATGGTAAATCAGATCCAATGCCTTTCCCCTAGGTATTTTCTTTTTCTTTTTAGGTAAATACTGTTCTGATTTGCATTCACAGACTTCCTAATATAGAACCATCCTTGCACACCTAGAATACTCTTCATACTAGTAATATACTATTCCTTGAATATATAGCTGCATTTGATTTGATTAGATTTTTATAACTAACCTTACATTAGATGCTACTCTTTTGGTTTTTCTATTTGTATGTTGTCTGTGTGTGTCGGACTTTTTTTTGTTTAGTCTACCTAAAATCCGTTCTCCTTTCTCTTCATAGACGGCCCTGTTTTCATGCGGACTATTACCACTTCCTCATTCTAAGCCCATAAGGTTCAGGTTGGACTAATTCTACCGCTGTTCTGGGAATGGACACATCATCCACTCCGAGCCTGCTGGAGCACCAGATCTGCCACAGGGAGTGCTTCAATAATGGGAATGGAAGCGAGGTGGGACCAATGAGATACCTTCTCAGAACTTGTACTGGAATTGTCAGTAGAGAGATGCTATTATTCTGCTGTAGCTCTCCGCTGATGGAATGTCGGCTTGCACCTGCTGGGGTACACCTTGCCACAGGCAGGTGAGAAAGTGCGCTGGGAATGAAAGCAGTAGAAAGGAAATTTTACATGCTTATTTTCAGCATGCCAAAGCCATACTCTCATATCTGTTAGTAACGTGAACAAAAAAGCTGCATTTTTCCCGTAAGTCCATTTGACATAATGAATATAACATTCATAAATTAGCATTGTCCATATTTGTGTGTGTGTGTGTGTGTGTGTGTGTGTGTGTTTGCTCTATTAAGTTTTGGTGTCGGGTCTATGCCAGCCTCATAAAAATATCTGGGAAAATACTTGTTCTGTTGTTCTGGAATATGTTGGAAATCCAATTACCCACACCTCCTTCCACTCATATTCAGAACACATTGGACCTGGACCTAGGGGAGGTCACTCATATTCAGAACACAATAGACACTGGACCTAGGGGAGAATGAAAATATAGTAGACCCTGGGTCCTTGGGTGGCTCAGTGGTGGAGCATCTACCTTTGGCCCAAGTCGTGATTCTGGGGTCCTAGGATAGAGTTCTACATCAGGCTTCCTTCAGGGAGCTTGCTTATCCCTTTGCCTGTGTCTCTGCCTCTCTGTACGTGTCTCTCATGAATAAAAAATAAAATCTTTCAAAAAAAAAAGAAAGGAAAAAGAAAATATAGTAGACCTTATAGTACTGGTAAAGCTGGCCTGAAGAACATGATGAGCTCTGCAGTCAAAATGGGGTCCTCCTGAACTGAACTTCCCAGTCACTGGAAGGTACTGGAACAAGGGTTTCTCCCACTAATGCCCCTATGCCCATACATACAATGTGGGGAGGGCAAGAGAGCCCTGCCTTGAGTTAGTTTTGGTTTTTCAACTTTCCTGAAGAATTATGTATTTCACTTAGATTTTTCATTTAGTTCTCCTTTTTCTCATTCCTAATGCTTTATGTTTTTATTTTCTCCATTTATTCAAAGCCAAGTTCCCAGGGATTGCTTATTTTAACCTATTCCACTACAAATCTTTAAAAGTTAGATCCTGATTGTGCTCATATTCCCTCAAGAAGAGACTATTAGTGTGCTTTCTCTTACTCTATCCTCCATCTGCCTGTTAACATGATTGTGATTTTTACTCTGAGTTATTAAAATATGTGTTTCTTCTCTTTTAAGAAACTTAATTTACACTTAAAAATGAGATTTACGGGGGCACCTGGGTGGCTTCGTCAGTTAAACATCTGCCTTCAGCTCAGGTCATGATCCCAAGGTCCTGGGATCAAGCCCCTCCTCGGGCTCTCTGCTCAGCAGAGAGTCTACTTGTTCTTCTCCCTCTGCCCTTCCCCTTGCTTATTCTCTCTCTCTCTCTCTCATAAATAAATAAAATCTTTGGGAAAAAAAGAGATTTGCTGGATTCAGTGAAACTCAGTATTTTTTCTTATATGTATTATTTCCCCCAATCTGATCTCTTATTCCTGATTAAATTTTAATCTGGAGGGCATATTTCTTCAAGTCCTTCATAAGATGTTCACAGTGCATACTCTTTTGAGCCCTGCAGCCCTTGGTTGGAGGACAAAAGGCATCACCATTTTTGCTTTGCCACTGCTATTCTTTAAATATTTCTCAAGTCTACCAGTTTCCCAAGTTGCAAATACAAACGTGAATGTCAAAATCATTCTTTTCCCCCTTGTAAGTAACCTGTTCTCTCTTTTCAAAAACTTTTAAAATGTACTTTCTATTTCTAGAAATTAAAACTTTACCACAAAATGTTTCCTTGCATTATTTTTATTAGTTATGTATATAATCCTATGACTTTTAATCCAAAAGTACTTCTCTTTATTCAGCTCCAAGAAATTACATTTTAAAACAATTATTATTTCTCCATTCTTTCCTTTTTCTCTTCTGGAGCCATTTGTCTTTGTCAACTATACTTCCTGAGTCCATCCTCCATTTCTCTTTAATTTGCATTAATATTTTTCATTGATTTTTTTTATTGGTCCATATTCTGTACTGTGTTTTTAGGTCTATTTCTTAGATTAATAATCCAGTTTTCAGCCTTCCATACATTTTCATTCCTTCTGTAGAATTTCAATGTTAGAAGTTGTTTTTTAAAATTATTTTTCCTAATTTTTGAGGGTTCTTTTTTATTATTATTATTATTTCTTATTATTTCTCTTTTGTAACATCTTGAATCTCATTGAAAAATTGTATCAATGAGTTCTCTTTCTTGTTCTCTCTTCCCTCCATTCTACATAAATGGGCCCTGTTTTATTTTTATGTGTCAATGTTCTAGCTTTTCCATTAGGCTTCTCATTCTCTCAAATTCTCAGCATTAAGATGATGATGATGATGATGATGATGATGACGTATTTTCAGTCTTATCAACGCAGCCTAGACCTGTCAGCACCATCAGCCAGTGTAAGTTCCGTTAACACTATTCAGGCTGAGCTGTTCGGGCCTTGGAGGTGTTAGACCCTTTCCAGGTAGGTCTACAGCAACAGGTAGACAGGCCTGGATTCCTGAATTAAGGAAGGGGAAGGCCACTGGGTTCATGAACCTATCCTGATTCATGAGAGGGAAAAGAGAGCACTGGAAAAGAGCTGCAGCCCTATGCAGGCCTGGTCCACCCAGGACAACTCGTGTCAGTAGGACTGAGCCTGTCCTGGGCCTGTAAACACCACACTGACTGCAAGGCTGGTTGCTTCTCGGCTTTGCTCTGGGCTGTCTGAGATGCAAGCCATCACCTGCTGCCAGCAGATCCCAAGTGGTTGCCTGAATCGTCTCCATGGTAACTGAGGTGCCAGTCAGGCAAATGGGACTTCATCCAGGCTTCCTTTCTTCCCTGAACTCTGGCCACTTGGTTAAGCCATCTCAAAGAAGTACTAAGACAGATATCTGAGCTCAAAACATAAAGTTAGAGTATTTCCTTTCTCCTTTACACTTGGAGAAGATATATTCCACTATTTATAGTTTGGAAGGTAAAAATAACTGTTATTTTCTAAAAGGGAATTCATGGAATGGTGGCAATCACCTCATGCGTGAAGTCAGAGGCCCACACAAGGTTCACAGCTCACAGTGAGCCAGGCCTGTGTTTCTCATTGGTGAAGATTACTGATAGAAGGGGCCCAAATCTCTTCCCAACAATCTTGTGAAAATCCAACATTAAGAATGTGAAGATACTTTCTTAAAAGTAAATCATTATGAAAATACAATCTGATGTTACTATTAATATCTATAAGAACTGGAGTTATAATAAAAAAGAAATGGACTGTCTCACATAGCAATAAAACTCCCTGTCACTGGGTACATTCGTGAGCAAGTAGCACAGCCCTCTCTTAGAGATATTTGGGGAGATGGATGCATTGGACATTAGAATTATTAATCTCCAAGTCCCTTTTCAATTTTCTGAGAGTCTGTCATTCATCCAGCCCTTGGAAGTGTCACAGGCCTGGGAACCAAAATTTCCCTGAAGTTAAACTCAGCTCCATAAATTGGAAGTCAAATAGGAGCAAATATATATTCTAAATTGGGGTAAAGTATGGCCTCAATATGTGGCTAATGCACACAGACTTCTCTTTCACTAATGACAGGGAAAAATATTACAATGGGAATTCTCTAGTAAAATAGCTAGCTGTAGCCCATTGTCATCATCCTGACAGGCTGAGGGAGAAAGAGACCCCAGACTTAATTAGCAAAATCTGACAAATTTTCTCTTGAGCCTTAGGCTTCAAGCCCACCTGCTCCTGCTGTCTCCTAGGCCCATATTCCAAGTCTCCAGTCTATACCTAGATGTGGTATAAATGGATGAGTTCATATCTGCAAGCTATCAAGAAAAACCATCCACCCATATTCAAACAAACCTAAGCAAGAATCATATCTCTGTCAGTTGTCATATCCAATATATTCTGAAAACTAATGAGCCTTGTTAAATTTCTACCAGAAACTGACAAGAGACCCCATCCTCATGAAACCAACTACACAATGCAAAATGAAAGGGAAAATCAAATCTGGCTAATGAGGCCTTTTGTGATTTACTTAATTTATTAATTCAACCAACACTAACAAAGAATCCTTTGTGTGCTGAGGCACAGGGCTCAGTACCATGGAGAATCCATAAAAGAACCGGTGAGGTCACGTTTATGGTAACAAGTACCAACAAACTATGACAAAGTCAAGAATAAGCATGAGATGTAGAAGTAGGAGGCTCAGTTGAGGGGGTTAGTGGGACATGGGAAGGTTATTTCTCACCAGGAAGATTAGGAAACATTTCCTGGCCAATCAGTATATGAGCTCAGTCTTGAGGAACGGGAAGAGTATAGATGTGTGAGGATGAAGACAACGAAGGCCTAGAGACAAGTAAGTATGGAGAATATTCACAGGTCCAGAAGCTAATACATGATATTTATCAAGTGCTTACTGTGTGCCAGGTGCTGTGCAAAGCTCTTTAAACAAATTCTTTCATTAGATTGAGAGAACTAAGGCACAGCAAGATTAAGTCCTTCAAAGTCATACAGCTTAGAAGCTATAAAATTGATACAATAGCGGTGATGGTTATAGGAGGATGTAAAAGCCATTCATGATAGATTAAGAGGATATTACATGTGAAGTTGAGGAGACAAATGTGTCTAGCTTTTGAGATAGTCTCTCTAGATCTTGTTACTGAAAAGATCCAATAACTCTGTTATTTACTAAATTTTCCATTCATCATAGTGGTTTGGGAAGTCTTGGAAACCTAAACATATTTGACAGAGTGAAAATGGCCAACTCCCATTACTTTCTTTACCACATGTTTCTTGGTTCTGACTTCAAGAGAACTCTGAGGTGATTTAAGGGAAGTATACTATAAGCTGAAACCTCTTGTCTCTGGGAGAGTTGAAGGAAGGAGCCTTGAGAAAGTCCCTTCGTGAGTCAGCTTAGTGGAATAGGACAGAATCCCACCACTCACTTCAGACTGAAGAACATCAATCCTATTGTGTGAAAAACAGAATAGATTAGAACAGGAGTAAACAAACCAGGGGTCAACAAACCAAATTTAGCTTGCCATGTGTTTTTTGTGAATAATGTCTTATTGAAACAAAACTGAGCTCATTAATTCGTTGCCACTTTCACAAGATAATGGGGATGCTGAGTAGTGCTACACAGACCATGTGGTGTGCAGACCCCAAAATATCAGGCCCTTTGCAGATGAAGTTCACTGTCCTCTGAAATAGAAAAATCAGAGCATTCTAGTATATTTACATTGGAAGGAAGAATGGAGATCATTTATTTCTTTCTCCCCTCCCCACCCCCAACACATAGATAAAGAGATTGAGCTCTGGAGAGGAAGAGGTTTACCTAAAATCACAAAACTGGTAAAGGACTATAACTGGAGTCACTAACCCCCAGACTAGCATTCTTTCTACTACACCAATCCTGAAAGACTAAAGTAGCTTGTTTTCTTTTTTTTTAATTTTATTTATTTGTTTGTTTGTTTGTTTAGAAGTGGGTGGGGAGAGGATGAGGGGGAGGAATAAGCAGACTCTGTGCTGAGCCCAGAGTCCGAGGTAGGGCTCCATCCCACAACCCTGCGATCTTAACCTGAGCAGAAACCAAGAGTCAGCTGGTTAACAGACTCAGCCCCCAGGTACCCCAAAAGTAGCTTGTTTTCTAAACAATTATGCAGTAGCTAATTCCTGAGATGCAGGTGACCAGCACCATGCTTCCTCAGGGTTCAGTGGAGGATGAGAGTAGAAGTCCTGGTGCCTTCCCATCGCTTGGTCCTAAATAGAGTTTGACATCTGAGGAAAAATCGAACCATACCCAAATTTCCCTCCAAACGCTTTCAGAAAGGCCCACAACAGGACCCAACTTAATGTTTCTCATGGAGTCCAACACCATCAGTTGGCCTTTTCAAGGCTAGAACTGACGTCTGCTTTCTGGTGATGCCTCAGATGAAGTAATTTGTGTTGGCAGCCATATCACTGAGGATGCCCTAAGCCCCTGAACAGTGCTTGGGGAATGAGATGAGGTAAGGGAATGAAGACTCTAACCTCCCACCACTCTCAGCCTGGCATGGAGCCCCTGTGTATCAACTGGAAGTCCAGGTGGCTTCCCCACATTATTCGAATGATTTTTCCTGCTCTTCTTCCCCCTCCAGCTTGCATAGCTGCACGAGTGTAGGATGTGCCTCCACCACATATTAAAAGCAATTTGAGGCACTGTGGGTAAGTTCCTTTTGCACTGTAGAGATTGTCCACTTGGGGATATATGCAGAGCTTATGTGTGTGTGCATGTAGGAAGTCAGACACAAATGTGCAGAGAGGTGAGAGATTTTCCCAAACAGGAAAGTCTTTGTGGAAGCAGCAAAACTTGATGTAGATTTTGTATCAGAGGTTAACAAAATCTTGGAATTAGAATGCCATCTAATGAGGCCCTTTGAGGGCCAAAGACTCCCAGACCATGCCCAGAGCAGGAACTGCACTGTATGTGCAGCGTCTTGGACAGACAGCCTCTACCTGTGTCATCCAGATGGCGTGCTCACTATTTCCCAGGGAGCCCATACTGTGTTCAAACAATATCAACTGTTGGATAATTATTCTGCACGTTAAAATGAACTTTCTTTCAGATCTAAGTGTGAGACAAGAATCCATCAAAATACTAGAGGAGAACACAGGCAACACCCTTTTTGGACTTGGCCACAGCAACTTCTTGTAAGATACATCTAGGAAGGCAAGGGAAACAAAAGCAAAAATGAATTATTGGGACTTAATCAAGATATAAAGCTTTGGCACAGCAAAAGAAAGAGTCAACAAAACTAAAAGACAACCTACAGAATGGGAGAAGATATTTGCAAATGACGTATCAGATAAAGGGCTAATAGCCAAGATCTATAAAGAACTTATTAAACTCAACAGCAAAGAAACAAACAATCCAATCATGAAATGGACAAAAGACATGAACAGAAATCTCACAGAGGAAGACATCGACATGGCCAACATGCACATGAGAAAATGCTCCACATCACTTGCCATCAGGGAAATACAAATCAAAACCACAATGAGATACCACCTCACACCAGTGATAATGGGGAAAATTAACAAGACAGGAAACAGCAAATGTTGGAGAGGATGTGGAGAAAAGGGAACCCTCTTGCACTGTTGGTGGGAATGTGAACTGGTGCAGCCACTCTGGAAAACTGTGTGGAGGTTCCTCAAAGAGTTAAAAATAGACCTGCCCTACGACCCAGCAATTGCACTGTTGGGGATTTACCCCAAAAATTCAGATGCAATGAAACGCCGGGACACCTGCACCCGATGTTTCTAGCAGCAATGTCCACAATAGCCAAACTGTGGAAGGAGCCTCGGTGTCCACCGACAGATGAATGGATAAAGAAGCTGTGATCTATGTATACAATGGAATATTCCTCAGCCATTAGAAATGACAAATACCCACCATTTGCTTCGACGTGGATGGAACTGGAGGGTATTATGCTGAGTGAAGTAAGTCAATCGGAGAAGGACAAACATTATATGGTCTCATTCATTTGGGGAATATAAAAAATAGTGAAAGGGAATAAAGGGGAAAGGAGAAAAAATGAGTAAAAATATCAGTGAGCGTGACTGAACATGAGAGACTCCTAACTCAGGGAAATGAACAAGGGTTAGTGGAAAGGGAGGCGGGGACGGGGTTGGGGTGACTGGGTGACGGGCACTGAGTGGGGCACTTGATGGGATGAGCACTGGGTGATATGCTATATGTTGGCAAATCGAACTCCAATAAAAATAATAATAAAATAAAATGAACTTTCAGCTTCTAATCCCATCTCCCAAAGCCACATAGAATGAGTCTCTTTTCCTTTTCTTGTGATGGTTCTTAGGATGCACCCACATCCATCAGACCCCCTCCCTATCCCATCTTATGTCCTCCTGGTCATGAAGCAACATGGGTGGATGACGCCCGCATGTGTGTGCATGTGCACACATGTACAAATGTGTTGAGATGTGCAGGGAATGGAGGAGAGAAAGAATTACAACAGTTCTAAATTAGTGAGGCATAAAAGACCTGTGAGTCTTTTATGTGAGTGAGGGAATTGAAAAATAGGCAGACCATACTGCACAGGGCATTATATGCCAAACTAAAATATTACACTTTAGCTAGGAGAGTAACGCAGCCTGGTGGATGATTTAGAAAGATTATTCTCCCTACACAATACAAGAAATATTTGCAGGACCAGACATGAAGCCTATTAAGAGCATGCTGCAGGAGTGCAAATGAGAGATTATGGGGCCAGAGCAAATCAGAGTACATGAAGATGGGGAGACAAAGACATGGACTAGAAATGTTCAGGAGGGACCCAGAAGAGTTGGTGAGTGGTAGAGACTGTGAGGAAGAGAAAGAGACCAGGGAAGATGCCAGGGGTGATGGCAGAGTCAGCAGACAGAGCATCTCCAAAAGGCTGCCACTACCGGAAATGTTCATGTCATGGCCTTGGAGCCCTCCCAAAGGAGAATCTGCAGAGAGAGAAATGATACATTAACTGCGGAAGTTGGCAAGGAATGAGGAATAAGAAATACTAATTACAGGCCAAGATAATTAACCAGCAGGTCTGGGATCAGCTGCATGTAACCTCAGCTCATCTGCGCCTGAAAATGGCCAAGGGAGGATGCGAGGGACAGACTTGTGGGCAGGACATTTTGCAAATGCTAAGGGAGCAGCTGAGCTCAGACCTTGGTGACACTTGAGTTTGATGTACTTGGCACTTTAGTTCCGGTTGCTGGAACCCTTGGGGTGCCAAATGCACTGCAGCCAGCTGTCCAGTTGTCCAAATGTCACTTATGCCTCTAGGCCACTAATTACCGGGCTCCCCTTTAACCTTATTGCATCACTCCATTAGGGGCTTGTTGGCAACGTGTACAGGAAATGGATTGGAGGCCATTAGACTGTCCAGGTTGAGAAGGGTCAGGTCTTGCCTCGTGGGAGAAAAGTCGACTTTCATAATCTGAAGCAGGAGAAAGATCTTAGGACTCAGAAAGAATATGTTCTTGTCCCAGCCCCTCCCTATGGCCATGAGCAAGCAAATTTTCATGTCACGCAGCCTGTTTGCTTATCTGTAATCTGGGGCATAAATAATCCCTGACCGTGAACATCAGATGAGATCAGAGGTTTAGGAGTACGCATGTAAGGAGCTGTTGTGACTGCTGGTGATGTTAAATGCTCACCTGAACATTAAGATACATGGGACTGGGGATAGAGAAAGCATGGTTTAAGTCCTATTTCTGCTAGTATGTTGTATGACCTTGGGCAAGTCACTTCTTCTATCTAGGCCTTAGTTTCTTCATCTGAAAAACTGAAGGGATTGATCTAAAACAGTGATTCTTAACCAGAAATGAACACCAGAGTTGCCCATGGAGCTTCTTAAAAATGCAGGTTTCCACACTCTATCCCAGACATAGTGGAGTAAATTCTCAGGGGATATGAGAATCTCATAACTACTGAGGACCATTGGAATGGACAGTCAAGCCCCCCTGCTTCCTACCTCTGCATACCTGTTCCCTCCACACCTGTAACTACTTGTTTCCCATCCTCAGGTAAGTCTCCCATAGGCTCCAACACCAATCCTGTCCTCAGGCAAACCTCTGGACCCCAGCATCAAGCGCTGTGGTCCTCACTGGCTTTGATCTCCTGTTTTACTCTCCTCTCTGCGCCCCGACTGACTGTCCAGATGTGATGTTACCTTGTTCCCTAAGAAAGCTGCATTGCTGGGCTTGTCCAGCCCTGACTGGCAGGGGTCCTGCTTTTCTCAGAGTCTGGGACCCCATTCCTGAACTCCAGGCTAAGGGGAAGGGACCTATTACCGGCATCATCCAAATACCCCCGGCTGTTAGACCTCTCCTTTCATCATGCCACACATCCCTGTCTGCCTCACGGAGAATGCTACTCCACCCAAGATTGGTATAAACACTGTGATGTGGCTTCCTTCCCAGGACTACACACCACCTTCCACACAACCTGGCAGGGGTCGTTTTCTGCCTGCAGCCCACCTTAGGCCTATGGCTTCATTCCTATCCCACTCCAACCTGATTCCTACTCTCTGTCCAACTGCTGCCAAGTTCATCTTGACCAGTTCTACCCAACCATGTGATTTCAGTGGTTTCCAATACCCCTCTTAATGAAAAGGTTAGGACCAGAGTGGTTGATTTGACCACAGGAAAAGCGTTGGGCCTTGGTAAGCTTATCCGTAAAACAGGAATGCCAACATCTGCCTTGTAGGAGCATCGTCTCTGACTTAAGTGCTTCTCCCCACCTATTAAGTGAACTAAGTCCTACTTGTCCTCAGGCCTTAGATCTTGGACATTCCTTCATAAAGCAGGTTTCCTTTAATCAACATTCCTCAGCATCACTGTTATGTGCTCTGATAACTTGTACTTTTCCTCGATTACTTAAACACATCTAATTAATCATTAATTATCAGCTTAAAGTCTCTCTCCTCTACTAGATCATAAGGTCCATAAGGGAAGAAACTGCCTTGCTTACCAACAGTAAATCCCCCATGCCTAGCACATAGTAGACATGAGACGTGTCTGATGACAGAATGGTGAGCTGTTAGATGTGCCTGGTGAATATTATTCCCTCCTCTCTGCTCTTAGGGAGCACCACTAAGCCAATCCCAAGATATGAGCCCCTCAATGCAAGCGAGCACCAGGGCACTGCTGAGCTTCCTTCTGGACTCTCTGCGGGAGCCACAAGCAACTAGAAGTCTGGTGAGAATGATTCCTACAGCAGCAGTTATCAACATCAAAAGAATTCCATCTGAGAATTTTCTAAAAGAATACCGGCACCAGCTGGGCCAGCCCATGGAGACTTTGTTTTAATTCATCTGGAGTACAGTCTAGGCATTGGCATTGTGCAGTAATTCCCCCAGGTGATCCCAATATGCAGCCATAGATGAGAACAATTGATCTGGTCCAACCACATTTCAGATATGAAGGGGAAGCACAAGGGGAGAAGGAATTAGCCCAAGAACCCACAGTAGCAAAGCTGGAGCTAGAACTTTGAGAAGCTAACTTTCCACCCACAGCTCCTCCCACTGCACCAAGTTACAAATTGAAATCCCCTTTATCAATCACAGAGGCGGCTTTCTTGGCACCAGGCAAGGCTGGGGGCAGACAGCTTGTTTTTTCCACCCTGGAAAATCTGTTATTAAAAGCCTGTTTATGCAAGAAGGATATAATTAAAAGTGAATGAGTGTAATTCCTTTATCGCAATGAATATTAATTAAAGGTAAACACAGCATCAATATTCATTTAGAGGAGGATGGAGGCTGAAAAGCAGACTGCTCACACCCGGGCTGTCAATCACATTAGAAAGTAAAAGGATGGCAGGACCCTGATAGCAAAATGTTGCTCTATTTTCCTCAGATCCTCTTGGATTAGAAGTCAGCCAAAATGCAAATCTGTTGTCAGGATAGGATTCATGACCGTGCTCATCTGCATGGACACAGGTCTGCCTTGTTCAGGGCATAGCCCATAGGAAGTTTTAATTTGTAAAGACTCTTCTTTATTCGGGGTGAACAAGGTGGAGAAGCAGCTGGCCTCTTGGGCCCTCCTGGAAAGTGAGAGGCCAAACAGACCCACAACCAGCCTTATTGCTCTGGACTGCGTGTACTGGGAAAATGGCAAAAGCACATCATTTCCCAAGGAAAATCCCCAAGACTATGGCAAATCCCCAGATCTGACAACTCAGACTCGTTCATGGAGGCATTTGAAAATACAGATTGCCAAATCTTATCTTGGTTCAAACCAAAAGCTTTAAGGACTGAAGCCTGGGAATGAGCATTTCAACAAATGCTCATGTGAATCCTGCTTTGACCAAGTTCCAGATCCTTGTTTTGCCAGGTCTGTTAGGGTCTTGAATCATTTTCATTCACTGGATTCATTCATTCATCTGATAAATATTTATTACACTTTAGGCACTGTGGTTGTCATGGGTGAAGGTAGAGAACAGTAGTGTTTTCTAGTTCCTTGTGGTCTACCAAGAGAAACTGGCACATGAGAAAAGTAATTAAAATACGCAGTGATGACTTCCATCGTAAAGAGAGGAAAACAGTAGTATGGGGGCACAGAGGCAGGTGTACTCAGTTCTGACTGCAGCATCCAAGAGTGTTTCACAGAGAAGGTTAGTGGACACCCTGCGTTTACAGCATGCTCTCCTAGCACTGAAGGCATGGAGCTTTTGAGACATGACTGGAAAGTGAATTTAACCAGAAGATAGAAAAAAGTGGTGTTTTGTTTTGTCTTGTTTTGTTTTAAGAATAAATTCTTCTTTTTTTATTGGAGTTCAACTTGCCAACATATAGCATAACACCCAGTGCTCATCCCACCAAGTGCCCCCCTCAATGCCCATCACCCAGTCACCCCAACCCTCTGCCCACTTCCCCTTCTGCTCTCCCTTCATTTCCCAGAGTTAGGTGTCTCTCATGTGCTGTCACTCTCACTGATATTTTCACTCATTTTCTCTCCTTTCCCTTTATTCCCTTTCACTAATTTTTATATTCCCCAAATGAATGAGACCATATAACGTTTGTCCTTTTCCGATTGACTTATTTCACTCAGCACAATACCCTCCAGGTCCCTCCACATCAAAGCAAATAGTGGGTTTTAAAGATTTTATTTATTTATTCATGAGAGACAAATAGAGAGAGAGGTAGGGACATAGGCAGAGGAAGAAGCAGGCTCCCCACAGGGAGCCCAATGGGGAATGGACCCTGAGATCATGCCCTGAGATGAAGGCAGACACTCAACCACTGAGCCACCCAGGTGTCCCGAGAGAGCGGTGTTTCATGAGGTTGATGAGTGCTAGATTGATGAGTGTATGGATGTTATGCAAAGGCATTTGGCTTTCCCCATGTCCAAGAGGAAAAAAACGTCCAGAAGACTACAATACACTCTGATGGGTTATGATGGGAATGCACTCAAAGACTGCAGGCTTGGGGTGCCTGCCTGGCTCAGTCAATAGAACATACAGCTTTAAATCATGAGTTAAAGCCCCATATTGGGCACATGATTATTTCTTTAAAAAAAAAAACAAAACAAACAAAAATCAAAGACTGCAGGCTTAAATGTCTCTTCATAATATTGGACTTAACAATCAAGCATTTGGAGGATGTTAAAAAGAAATGGCAAATAGAAAGTTGACGTCTACTTAGGAGCCAAGACAGTGAGTTGAGAGAAAGAAGCAATATCTTCTTAGCTAGGCTGGGTATGTCCTGAATAGTACATACTGAGGAGGAGAGGAGAGGATATTTTAGGCTTGGCAAGGCCTGGCACTGGGACCAGCAGCAGTGCTCAGCAAGGGTGCTAACCATTATTACAGGTCAAGAAGACCGTCATAGGCTTTTTGCCCTGTGGCTATGGGCTGCACCTAACAAGCTCCTAATGAGAAAGGGTGAGATTTGGCTAACAACAACGCAGAGAGAGCAACAACGTAGGTGCCAGCTCTGACGACCAGAAAGGGGTGAGGTCTATATTCATATGGGTCCCCTGTGACACATTTTAAAAGGAAGTAAATGCATTCTTTTCTTTCTGGCCTTTAGAATCAGGGTTTCTCAGCTCTGAAAGAACCCATAAAGCTCATCCATATCAACTCCTACAACACAGAGATGGACAAGATGAATTATCAGAGGGTGCGAGGACCTCTCCACCATCACTCTGCTGTCTAATCCCACATGAAATGGGACCGTTTCCTTTCAGGAAACTCATGCTGAAATCAGCTGGGAAGTTTTATTTTTTAAAAAATATTTTATTTATTTAAGAGAGAGTGTGTAGAGTGAGAGCACACATGAGTCAGGGGAAGGGAGCAGCAGAGAGAGGAGAAGCAGACGCCCCACTTGCGCAGGGAGCCCAACGTGGAGCTCCGTCACAGGCCCCTGAGATCCTGACCTGAACTAAAGGCAGACGCTTACCAACTGAGCCACCAGGCACTCGATCACCTGGGGGTTTTTAAAAACTATTGGTGCCTAAGTCCCGCCCCAGAGATTCTGACCTTATTAATATGGAGTGGAACCTGCTATTGAGTCATAAACATTACCCAGCTGATCCTAATATGCACCAAAGTTTGAGAGTCACAGCTCCATTCTTACTCTTAGTTAAACGGGTTTTTTTGTTTGTTTGTTTGTTTTTTGTTTGTTTGTTTTTTGTTTGTTTGTTTTTAGTTACACAGACAACCAGTAGGTGTTAGAGGGAAATTATACTCAGTGATTGAGGTGTTAGCTAAGACTATTTCCATTTCAATGGCAGAGTATTTTTTTCTTTTATATATAATTTGTTGGCTTTCCTTTAAAACTCTGAAAGCAACTGACACTTAATGCTGCAGTCCAAATAATACAATAAATCTATTTTTCTAGGGACACCTAGGTGGCTCAGTGGTTTAGCACCTGCCTTCGGCCCAGGGCGTAACCCTGGAGTCCTGGGATCGAGTCCCACGTCGGGCTCCCTGCATGGAGCCTGCTTCTCCCTCTGCCTGTGTCTCTGCCTCTCTCTCTGTGTCTCTCATGAATAAATAAATAGAATGTTTTTAAAAATCAATTTTTCTATAATTTAAAATTGAACTGTATCTGTATTTCCCCCTGTTTATAACAAAAATGTTAACCTCCTCTTCCCCCACATTATACATAGGGACCATTCTGGATTTGAGTTCTAGTATAATGTTAATTTTCTTAATAGTCAACAATTACTAAGATTTATTTTTAAATTGTTTCTGTTTCTTTACTCGAGAATGTTCCTCCCTGCAATAGTTTTCTCTTGTGTTCTTTTTTCCTTTTGCTAGACTAGAGCTTTCAGAAATTCTTATAGTGAGAGTTGCTGTACAGATCTGTATGTCTATAATGCTTTAATTTTGACCTTACATTTTAATGATCATCCAGGTCAATATAGAATCCCAGGCTCAAAATCATTTTCTTTCCTAAGATATTATTCCATTATCTCTTGCAGCCATTATTGACAACCAGAAGCTTGTTGTTGATCTGATTCTTTTTTCTTTGTAGATCATCTGTTTTCTTTCTGAAAGCTATTAGATTGTTTGGCTCTTTTTCCCTTTCATTTTCCAAAATTTCACTAAGATGTGTCTAGGGTTGATTTTTTTTTCACTCTCTTCAGAAGCCTGGCATGTCCTTTCAATCTAAATGTGTATCTTTCTCCGGCACTGGGATATTTTCTATGAAATTTCTGATTTTCTCTTGGTCATTTGGTCTACCCCTTCCATCTTGAACATTTATCACAGAGATATTTTGGACCTCAGATTCTTTCCTCCAAGTAATCTGAACTTTCTCTGGATGTTTTATCCCTTGATCCTTCTGTGGGATTGCTCAGGGACTGCTCACCACACACTCATGTGCTCTTCACTGATGCAAAGAGAAACATGCTCTGCTACTTCATTTATTGACTTTTTCTTCAAAAAGCATTTTTTTTTCACTTCTAAGTTCTCTAACGGAACTTCTCCAGAACACTTGATTCTTGTTTCTTAAGTGTAAGTATTAATTACATTTCCCCATTTTTATTTGTTCTGTTTTCTCTTTCTCAGGGTGCTAATTTTTCTGTTTGTTGAGTTTTGTTCCTTTCTTATACAGTGTTTGTTTTCCTTAAATCTTCAGCAATTCTTGGTAACATGCTCAGTTTAATCTATTAGAGATTGTTTTTAAGGCCACCTGAGTGCTTCTTCCTTAACAAAATCTAATCTAGGGATCCCTGCGTGGCGCAGTGGTTTGGCGCCTGCCTTTGGCCCAGGGCGCGATCCTGGAGACCCGGGATCGAATCCCACATCGGGCTCCCGGTGCATGGAGCCTGCTTCTCCCTCTGCCTATGTCTCTGCTTCTCTCTCTCTCTCTCTGGATGACTATCATAAATAAATAAGAATTAAAAAAAAAAAAACAAAAAAAAAAACAAAATCTAATCTAGCCCTGTGATGGGAGGGTGGGATGTGCTCTAGGCAATGAGCCATGCATGTGGCCAGACTTCTGGGTGTAGGGGCTGCCAGCCACTCCTGGATGTCACAGGGGCCCTGCCTTGCAGCCCTAGCATGCAGAGGCACTGCCTACGCTAAGGGTACTCCCCCATGCAGCTTGCCGCTTGACTCAGTGAAAGGAGAAGGTGAAGACAGACAACACTAGCAGTGGGTCTTGAGACCATCTAGACCTGGAGAATTATATTGCTGATGCTCACATGAAGAGTAAATATGCCTCTCTGAATTTTATTAACACTCAGCTCAGAGACAGATGAGACGGAACTTATATTGACAGAATTTAATTCACAGTCAAAAGGACCTTAAGCACTTCACTATTTTGCTTTTCCTTATTCTGGGGATATACCCAGTATCTATCTATAGATCTGTATCTGTACTGTCTATATAGAGACATTCACGTAGACATTTACATAGATATATGCTGTATCTCTATATACACAAATATCTAGGACATAGTAAAGATGTATTTAAAGTGTTTTACACAAGACTTGGCACTCAAATGAGTGCTACTATGAAAAAAATATTGTTAACAGAATATTACTGTCACCAAAAACCATAACTTTCTGCTTATTTTCTCTGTCTCTACTCTTTCTTGAAAATCATATTTTGAATTTAAATGAGTCTCAGAAGCCACTTACTTCAATTCCTTCATTTTCACTTTTTTTAAGGTTAATGAATATATTAACATTTTAAAGTTGGTTAAGACATTCTCATTGTAGAAAATAAGGAAAATACAGAAAATGTAAAATGATATAAAGAAAAGAATTGACTCATAAACCAATTACAATTAGCAATACCAGCTCTGTAATTTATGAAGCGTGGTCCAGAGAGAAGTGGTAGGTCAGCAGGTCATGGGCCCGGTCTCTTCCACACCAGTCTTCTGCACTTCCCTCTGAAACAGGAAGACTTTGGTTTTTGTCTCTTTGGTTAGAGGAACACAAGATTGGCCACAAGCCTAGGTGGAGTTACTGTGTCTTTCAAGAAGCTCAGATGAGCCCTCAGTGCTGCCTGCTTATGCCCACATTTCTGCCCATAATCATGTTGGTCACAGCAATGTCTATCTCTTGAATTCCATGGCTGTTCAGAGCTGAAGAAATCATTCTGCTCTTTGCTGGTCTGAAAGTATTAGTGTGGCAGGTGTCCTGTCACTACAGGTGTAGACTCCATGCTAGGACCAGTCTCACGGAGGGCAATGGAGGGAGCTATGGGAGTTGTGCAATCATTCCCCTGCATGGTCTAGAGAACTCCTCTAGAAGCTGCAGTCACCTCCAACTTGAAGCCCTCCTTCCCTTCCTCAGACAGTGAAGCCCAGCTCATGCTCCTTAGCAGTTAGTACCTTTCACCCCACTGCACTGATAGAGTATTTGCTTGTTTACAAGTCTGTATTACCTGCTGGATTACAAACCTCCTAAGGCAAGGATCCAAAACCTAGCATAATTCCAGGTGCATAGCAAGGGCTCTATAAACATTTGATGAACAGATGACTGAATATTTGAATGAATAAACTTTACTGAGGATCTTTACCAAATATTTCATAAACATTTTTGTTGATACAGAAAGAATGCCCCAAGAACAAATAAGACAGCTTCACCTACCATACTACAAATGATGTAAACAATAGTTGTACTTCATAATTAAACCATTTAAACAGCCTGTCTTCTTTAAAAAAAAAAAAAAAGATTTTATTTATTAATGAGAGACACACAGAGAGAGAGGCAGAGGGAGAAGCAGGCTTCATGCAGGGAGCCTGACGTGGGACTTGACCCCAGGTCTCCAGGATCATGCCCTGGGCTGCAGGTGGCGCCAAACCACTGAGCCACCCAGGCTGCCCAAACAGCCTGTCTTCTTACAGTAACATAGATATTTATTCTCTGATTTACCCCAGAGTCAAGGATGGAAGGCGAGCCAGTGGTCATTTAGTCTAACCATGATTATTGCTTGAATGTACTCTACAGAATCCCAGAAGAGTGCTAATCTTGGCTCCTGAACTTCCCCATTGTCAGCAACACACCTGCTCTCTAATTCACCCTACTTCAAAAATCAGCAAAACGCAATTTCTAGAGAAAGTATCTAAGGAGATAGAAAGAGAATTGAATATAAAATTAAAGATTCAGAGGAGAACCTGGGTGCCTCAGTCTGTTAAGTATCTGACTCTTGATCTCAGCTCAAGAGTCTGGCTCTCCAGGCCCTGAATTCAAGCCCTGTATTGGGCCCCACACTGGCATGGGGCCTGCTTTAATAAAGTAAATAAATAAATAATTTTTAAAATTAAAGGTTTAGATTTGAAGCCCACATTGCTCTTAAATGACTGTTGGGTTTATCTCTTTACTATTCTAAGCCTCATTTCCTTATCTTGAAAATAGGAATAACAATAACTGCCATAGTAGGATGGCCATGGACAAACTGTGAAAATGAATATAAAATATCTGGGGAACAATGAAAACACTATATATTTTTTTAATAAATTTATTTTTTATTGGAGTTCAATTTGCCAACATACAGAATAATACCCAGTGCTCATCCCATCAAGTGCCCCTCTCAGTGCCCGTCACCCAGTCACCCCCACCCCCTGCCCACCTCCCCTTCCACCACCCCTAGTTCATTTCCCAGAGTTAGGAGTCTCTCATGTTCTATCTCCCTCACTGATATGTTCCACTCATTTTTCTCCTTTCCCCTTTATTCCCTTTCACTATTTTTTATATTCCCCAAATGAATGAGACCATATAATGTTTGTCCTTCTCCTATTGACTTACAATGGAATATTCCTCAGCGATTAGAAACGACAAATACCCACCATTTGCTTCGACGTGGATGGAATTGGAGGGTATTATGCTGAGTGAAATAAGTCACTATATATATTTAAGGTAAGAAAGGAAGTAAGGATGGGAGGTTAGTAGGGAAGCAGATATCTATCCTCAATAAAAGAGAATATCTGTCAGGATAAAGGAGAAAAGATCCTTCTCCAAAAGAAGGAAATCACGGGAATCACAGATGTCGAGTTACAGGAATCAGGAATGCCTTGCTTATTATGGTTATGAATGGCTATGAGCTGAGTCAGTGGAAAGAACAGTCCCCAAACTAATCTGATGCCTCCTCTGTCCTGCCACCTTTCTGGTCCTGCCTCTAGGAACATGGGCTCTGAGTCGCTTAGCTGGGTTTGGATCCTGATTCTGCCACTAATTGAACCCCAAAAAAGTACTTCACTTCTCTACCCATCATCCCCTCATCTATAAAATTGGATTAATCAGAGTCTCTCCACATAGGGTCCTCTCTTCCCTCTTACCCACTTTTACTTCCATAGTCTAGCAGTACAACTTCCTTGAGTTTACTCTCAACTCCCTTCTCCCCTTCCTCCTCCCAGTGGAAAACCCCAGCCCTAGTAAATCACAACCCTCCCCACAAACCCTGCTGCCCCCATGCAGCTGAGTGGAGAAAATTCAACACCATACCGACTGCCCTGCTTCAGATACAGAACCGAGGACCACAGGTGTGCCCGTAAAGCTGCCCAACTGTCAGGCTGTATTTCCTTAGACCACTCACTCTCATCCTGCTGGAAACAATGTCACAACACCCCCTCTCCTCAATCTGCCTTTGCCAGCACTCTCAGCTAATGACTGTGCTTTCCCCATCTCTGAAAAAATTGAAGCAGTCAGAAGAGCGTGTTCACAGACTTTCACAGATGTATCTATAAACCTGCCAGCATTTTCAAATGAGTACTCTACTTTCTCTCCTCTTACTAAAGATACATTGTCCATCCCCTGTCTAAAGGGATTATGTGTTGAATTACACCCTCTAAAAATGTATATGTTGACGTCTTAAGGAAATGAGGCTTAGAATAGTAAAGAGATAAACCCAACAGCCAGTTAAGAGCAACCTGGGCTTCAAATCTAAAGATTTGCACCTCAGGATGTGCCCTGATTTAGAAATAAGTCCGTTGTAAATGTAATTAGTTGAGATGAGGTCATACTGAAGTAGAGTGAGCCCCCAATTCAATACAACTAGTGTCCTTATACAAAGGAAAAATTTGTTCACGGCCGTGCACACAGGAAGAGCACCATATGAACAAGAAGGCAAGCACAAGGTGATGTGCCTGGAAGCCAAGAAATGACAAAGATTTCCAGCAAACCACTAGGTTGGGAACAGATTCTCCTTTACAGACCTCAGAGAGAACCAACTCTGCCAACACCTTGACCTTGGATTTCTAGCCTCCGGGACTGTGAGGCAGTAAATTTCCATTGTTTAAGTCATCCAGTTTGTGGTGCTTTGTTATGGCAGCCCTAGAAAATTATGACAAAAGCCAGCCCTCCAGTGACCTAAAGTGACTGGATTCTTACCCCATTTAGGCTACCCAAAGGCATTGTTCCAGCGGTACTCCTCTTTTCTCCAATAGCCTTCATTCCGCTACCCCTCCCACCTCCTTATTCCCATGTTGATGTGCTTATTATGTCCAACTCCTCTCCTACTTTCTCTTAAACACACTGGAACTAGGCTTGCATCCCCTTTTCTTCACCTAAAGAGGTTGTTGTCAAGGGCATAAATGACTTCCACGTTGCTAAATCCACAAGCCAATTCTCGACCTTGTTCCTATCCAAGCCACCAGTGACATTTGACACGGCGGATCCTTGCTGCCTCCTTGACACAGTCCCTTCCCTTGGCTTCTGAGACGACACGCTCCTGGCTTTGTCCTTCCTGTCTGACCGTTCCTTCTCATTCTTCTTGGGGAGGTCCTCATCTTCTCTCAGACCCGGGATGTGAGAGACCGCAGGGCCCTGTCCTCAGTCCACCCTCTGTCTATGCACATTCCCTGGGTAAGCTTATCCAAGCTCAAGGTTTTAATTACCACCTATGTGCCAACAATCCCTACATTTATACCTCCAGCTGGCCTTCTCCCCTGAAGTCCAGGCTCACATATCCAACTGCCTAATCCAGTAAATACCACATGTCCCAAACTGAACTCCAGTTCTTCCTCCAAAAGCTTGCTCACCAGCATTCTCCATCTCAGCTAAGGGAACCTCCATTCTTCCAGGTGCTCAGGCCCAAACCTTGGTATTCATTTTTAATTCCACAGGTCCAAGAAACCCTATTGACTCTACATTTAAAATATATCTGGAATTTAAGCCTTTCTCACCCCTTCCCCTGATCTATCATCATCTCTCACCAAGATTATTGCAGTAGACACCTGACCAGTCTCCCTGTGTCTTCCTTGCACCTACACTCGATTCTCAGCACAGCAGTCCGAGAAATTCTGTAGAACATCATTCTCGGTTGGTCAAATCCTCAAGTGCCTCCCAGCTGGTTAGAGAGAAAGCCAACCCCTTACAGCCCCCTAAGACTTCCATGGCATATTGCCAACCCTTACATCTCTGACCTTATCCCCTCCCTCCTCTGTGGCCTCCAATCCAGCCATGGGGCTCCTTCTTGGCCCTAGAGGATCTAGGTTATTCTCACTGCAGACTCTTTGCACTGGCTGTTCCCTCTACCTGGAACATTGGTGCCCTGGATAACCACATAGATACCTTCCTTACCACATCCATCCCCAGTCAGATGTCACTTCCTCAGTAAGACCCTACCTGGACCAACTATATACAAGTTATCCCCACTTTCAAATACTCCCTTTCCTCTCCTTAGTCTATCACTTTCTACTATACAATGCAATTCACCTATTCCTTATAGTCATGATATATGCTTTCTCTCCTTGTTCCAGAATGTAAGCTCTGGAGGGCAGGAATTTATTCTTCTCTTTTGTTTATTTACATATGTATTAAATGCCCAATAAGTATTTGTTGAATGAGTGAGTAAATGAATGGATGAGTAGAAAGGGTTTAGAAGAATAGTGTATGGCACAAAGTAAGTGCTTCAGAATTATTAACCATCATCAATACTACCTCCCATTATTCAGATCAGATTTCACAGCATGCAGCTCCAGGAACGTGGCTGGCAGAGTGCCCCCTAAAGGGAAGACATTGGGTGGGGGGAAAGGCTTGCTGGGTAATGAAGCTTATCCAAGCCTCATTTACTTCCAGTTGACTTGCATGGGCTTTTTTGGTTTTCTTCCAATCACTCTCTTGTGCCAACCTTAGATGGATCTCTTGGACTTAACCCTGGCAGGGCTCTGCTGAAATCACTGCTCTGTACTTCTCAGGAGAACCTCAGGCCCAATTTAGCTAGTGGGAGATAAAAATTAATAACCTCAAAGAATTCTTAGCCTATTTCTGCTCTTCCCTCATTTTCAGGATTTTTTTGGTCTTTCAGAGGAAATCGGAGAATTAGGCCCAAACCCAAGAGCTGATATAGTATTTAATGCTGTGAACAAAGCACGGGTAGACTCTGCAAAGCCTGTCAAGACATTTCAGCCATCAGTAGAGAATACAAATGGGTTTTAATTTGTTTTTGTTTTGATGAAAGGGCTTGCAAGGGAATTGATTTAATGTGGCTTATGTTTTTGCAGGACCACCCTGGCTGTAATTTTGAAAAGAGAGTGTAAGGAGCCAGGGTAGAGAAGTACCACAGTGTGGGGCTGAGTGCCTGGAAGGATGGGGGCCTCACAGCAGCTCACAGGACACAGGGGACACTCTTGGTGCACTGAGAATATGTGTGTGCATGGGGATGGGGGCAGAGGCAAGTTGCGTTAAGTCAACTGCTTTGTACACACATACAGCACATACATCTTCCTCAAAGCAGGACAGGCAAAAGTTCCTTAACTTCCTCAGAAACAAGAGAGAAGGGTTCATCCTCAGAACCCCTAATCATTTTTTTGCTGTATTTCCTGCTTTTTTTGCTCTGCCCAGGAGAATGAGCTTCCTGAATAATTTCCACAAAATAGAATAACCCCAGTCTCTTATTCTTCAATAAAAATGTGATTTTCGTGATGGACACCTCCCTGCACCCTCTTCCCCAGTGAACTCACACTCTACATAAAGGTCCCTTCCCCAAGCACCCCCCACTCCCCATCCCCTGCCAACTAAGAGGGGTGGGTATTCAAATGATTGAAAGGGTCCTGGAGAAGGGGAAGGGATTATATTTTACATTTCTAAACATTTGGGGTGAGGTGCCCGGTTTTCTGGTCCTGAGTCCCCTGAGCTGTTGGCTTTCTGCCACCACTCAGTGTTAGCCTGTCCACTGACAGCACCTCGCCCAAGATGAGCCTGGCCCAGAGGAAAGCCTTGCTGGAAGTGAAAAGGGAATAAGAGTGGGAAGTGGGGATCCAGGGTCTCCCAGCTCCCCACCAATAATATACTAATATAATATACATATATATTTTATATATGTTACCTGTAGTTTAGAACCACATGAAGCAGTAAGATCAAGTGGAAGCCTTGGACTGATTGTTTTTGGAATCATTTTGCCTGGGAGGCTTGGGCACTGGAAGGAAGGACACACATGATGTAAAAGCATGGCCATGGCTCCTGCAGTGCCCAGGACGCCCAAAAGTGGGTTCAGTTACCGGCAGGTGAGAGCCTGCACACAGCCCCAGGGTCAAGGGCAGTGCCATCGCCTGGCTCAGAGGTGCTGTGTTACAGTTTTCCAGTGATTCCCTGCTCTCTAAATCCAAGTGTCATCAATGTTGTTCCTTGAATAATGTCATCCTCATCCCATCCCATTTGCTTTCTTAAAGGAGTAAATGAAATAGAATTAAAATTTCAAGCTGGCCATGTTTGTAAACTTGGGCAGAACCATGCATATCTGGCAAAGAGACCTCACAGATCATGTGTATGGAATCATTAAAACGGTTAGGGACAGCTGTCCCAGAACAGAGGTCCCACCTCCCAGTCTGAGCAGGGACAGGGCCTACCTCTGAGCAGAGGATAGATAGGTGGGATGTGATGAGGGAACTGATCGTCCTCTGGAGGTGTCACTAGAACTGGGCCATCACACATCTGTCACCATTGACATTGGAGGAGAGACATTTGGGCTTTTCCCTTAGTGAAAAGAGAAAGACCTCTGCTACCAGGAATGGACACATTAGAGTAGGAGATGGCGATAGGCTACTCTGAGCAAGTAGCAGATTTTCAAGGCAGGGACACAGCCTCAAACAGGGGCCCAGAGATTTAGATTCCGATTCAGATTCAGAGATTCCGTTTTAGGGCTGACTGGGGCTTTGACATGATAAAGTCATTTTCCATCTCTAGGCCTCTGTTTTCTCATCTGTGAAATGGATAAGATGATCCTCAGGGCCTCTTCAGGTAGCAATTCAGTTCAGTCCTATATACCACAAGTGAATCACTCTGACATCAGAGTGGAGGCTGGATTGCAAGAAAATTGTCTGGAGGCCAGGATATGAGCTACCATTAAATTGCCAATACCTTTCTCATGCTCTGTTAGGAAAGGCATGATAATGGTCTGAGAAATAGTTGTATCAGCTAGGAACTCCTGAGTAACAAGTCACCCTAAAACTTCCGGTCTATTATTTTTCAAAATTTATAGGTAATTTACAGGTCTCACTGACCTGGCCTAACTGGGCAGTCTCAACTGGGCTAATGCACATGTCTGTGGTTGCCCAGCTGGCAGGTTGGCTGGGGATTCTCTGGTCAGCTCTGTATCACGTGTCTGTCACATCTGTCCAGCAGTTCAGCCCAAGCGTGCTCTCATGGCCATGTCAGAGGTCCAAGTGAGAAATCAGGCATGTTTTTGAAGCCTCTGTGTGCATCAAGTTTGCTACTGTTCCATTTTCCAAAGTAAGTGTCCTGAACCAAAATTCCATGTGAGAGACCCAAGGAGACATGAAAATCAATGCTCTGCAGACATGGGCTAAGAAGAGAGGATGGGTACAAGAAAAACTGGGGAGAAAAGCAGAAGATGGCTTCAACTCAGCTGTGACCTCAACACTTAAAAAACTTGGACTAGTGAGGGAGTTGGGAGTGAAAGAAGGGCTTAGTTTCATGTTATTTGGAGTTCGTCGTTGAAGAGGCCTGAATGACCAGGAAACAAGATGGGTCTGAGTCTATAAGGACATTGGCGTGGAAGATGCTAGGCCAGCTGGGGGTCCATAGGTGAGGGTGGATGCTGGGGAGCAGATATTCCCGAAGAAGGAATTCAAAGCTCTCTGCTACAGATTCTTCTGCTTGAAACCCTGTTCTCTATAAATATGTCTCATTTGGTACAGCTCAGCATTTTCTTTTTTATTTCCTTTTAGTTTTTAACAGTATTCCTTCCCCACACCGTACTAAATCAATTTGTGGTAAGAAGAAAGAAAGAAAGAAAGAAAGAAAGAAAGAAAGAAAGAAAGAAAGAAAGAAACAAAGATGAGGAGCAGAGTGGGGGAGGGTACAAAGCTGGGCACCCAGCACCAACTACAGTGGGTAGTGGGATCAGAGAGAGAAACCCTCAAGAGACTTGTAACTCAGGATGCCCTAGGGTGCTGGGGTAGTGGCAATGTCCTGCCTATATTCTCCATAAGATTTCCTTTGCCTGCCCTGGCCTCAGTGGAGGACTTTGTGGCTTGTTTAAATAATGAGGTCTCAGTCCCACCAATGTATCTTCCAGGAGAGAGAGTATGGGGGAGGAAGGAGGACCGGAGTGGCCAGCCCCTTTTACAATTTCCCGCTGACCCGGGTTGAGAGCCATCAACTTTGTTTGGAGGTAACTTCCCCACGCTTGTGACTCTGAGTCTGTGTGTGTCTCCTGCCACAATGGGCCACAAAACCACTCAAATAAAAGGAGTAGGAAGAGTATATGGCAGCAGAGCACTACAGAGTCAAACGGTATTCAGATATGTTTTCAGATTTGATTCTCAAACTGTCCTGCCCTGTCAGCTTCATTGAGACAGAGAAATCCTGTCTGTCTCACCCATTGTATCCGCAGTGCTTGGAGCGGTGAGAGGCACATAGCAGACATTCAATGCGTATTTGTTGAATAAATGAACCCTATGAAGCAAGAAAAATAAGCCATTATCCTCATTTTATAGTTGAGGTCTAGAGTCTCACAGTTAATGAATGGCAGAGCCAGGACCAGAGGGAGACTCTCGTCCCAAGGTCATTGCTAGTGACTTTGTCCTACGATGCTTCTAGGTCATTAGCTTCAGGAAGCAAAGAATCCCAAAGACGTTAATGTGTGAGCAGCTGAACAGTGCGCAGAAAAGCATATGGAACCCATAGAGCTTTCTAGCACAGAGAAAGCTTTACAAAGAAAGCTCAAGATGCAGATGTGGACAAGCAACCGGCAAGAAGCCCTGAGTCCTCCTTCTGCAGCAGAGGTCGGTTCCCAGCAGGCAGGGCTCAGCTGGGAATATTGGCAGCCCTCTGGGCAGCTGAAGTGCTCCCACGAAAACCCAGATCCAGACACATCAGAGTTCTAACTGACCTGCGCCCGGTCCACGGGTTAGATATTCGCCTCCCTAAGACTCAGGCCCCGTCGTTGCCACTGCTTGTTCTCTGGAGGAAATAACCATCTCAGGAGGAGAGAGTCTTCCTGGAAATTAGGAAGCTAATGTCCACAGCAGATCGTCGAGAATGACCAAACAACATTAGGTCCTTAAGGTCACGGGGAACCCTGAATGGGGCATGGCCCGAGTCCCTAAGCCAAGGGCTGGAAGCAATTGAAATAACATGCACTTCGTGAATGTTCTCCAGGAGAGGGTCCGTGGTTTTCATCAGATCCTGACAGGGATCTCTGATCCAAATCCAGCCACATCAGCGTCTAGAATAGACGTGTCAGCTTCCCAGCTGCTAAGCTTTGCTCGAAGCCCCAGGGATAGGACATTGTCCTTTGCAAATGCTGTTTCCTGTGGTCAGTGCCTGCCCCCCACAGAGCGAGGGGGGGCAGGTCGTCCCACTGGGAGCCGAGCCACACCTCTCCCTCCGTGTGTCCAGCATGTGTCCAGCAGGCGGGCTCAGAACCAGAGCTGCGGCCTGCGGATGCTGGAACTGGCTCCAAATGACGTCTGCAGGCATCGAAGGAGCTGCATCTAAACTTTATTTACAGACAACTAATGCCTAGTTCCCCCAAAGTGAGGTGTTTTAAGTGAGAATTTCCGCTCATATGTCTCAAAAGAGCTTTACATAGGGGCCAGACCTCGAGCCTGTGGCATCTATTACCTCAAATCCTGCAGGACCCAGCCCACCCCCGTGAGGGTTCAGTTACCAGGCAAAAGCCAGTTTGTGCTAAAAGTGATCCTCTGGTGCCATCTGGTGGTCACCACTCATGAACCCACCTTTTACAACACATACTGGCATTGTTTGTATTTCTTTTTTACCTAATTCAAAACTGAATTTAGTTTATTTTTTATTTATTTATTTTTTTATTTATGATAGTCACAGAGAGAGACAGAGAGGGGCAGAGACACAGGCAGAGGGAGAAGCAGGCTCCATGCACCGGGAGCCCGATGTGGGATTCCATCCCGGGTCTCCAGGATCGCGCCCTGGGCCAAAGGCAGGCGCTAAACCACTGCGCCACCCAGGGTTCCCTGAATTTAGTTTAAACTCCTCCCTTCACCTGCATGGAGGTTGAGGCTCAGGGATGTGATAGGTGGCAGATCAGTGGCAGAGCCGACCTTGAAGCTTAGGCCTCCACACTCTCCTTCCAGAGCACTTTCCCACCCCGAGCAACGTTAACTTTTCCCACAACTTCACTCTTTATCTGGGACAGGAATTTTCCATCTGGAACCAATGTCTGGGCTAACTGTCCTCCTCTGTGCTCCTACAGTTCCTGAAGTTTCCCTCTGCTACAGCCTTTGCTACCCAGGCTGTCCTGCTGACTTCTCACTCAACAAGAGATCTTTGAGAGCAGAAACTGTTAGGACCCTTGTGACCCAGGACCCAGCCTGGAGCCTGGGATGCATGAACAGGTGCGTGAAGTCCCCCATCACACAGGTGAGCAGTGCAGCATGCATGTGGGCCGGGAGCACCATCACTGCACCTGTCGTCAGGACCACTGTCTTCCTGTTCTATGCTGTGCACCCCCTATACTTCAGGGTCCTGGAGAGAAAAGACATGGTCCCTATCATGTGGTGGGACTGGAGAGTCAGGGAGGAGGCCCAGCAAGGTCAATCACGGATCACAATACTGTGCAGAGAGTCCTACACACAGGTGCCCTAAGGGCAAAGAGACACTGGGCTGATGCTGTGATGTTCAAGGTGAACTCGGGTGAATCTTGGTGGAAGACATCTGGCAGCAGAAACAGCCAGGCCCAGAGGTGTGAACAAGTAAGTGTGTTAAGAGCACACCTGGAGTACAGAAAGCACCACCCTATAGTTGTGGGTCGCAAAGGCAAACCCGGGAGCCCAAGAGAGGCCAGGTCACAAGGACTTCTAACGCCAGCATGTGGGAGCTTTGCCTCGGTTTCCAGAGGTGAGGTGCCTGCAAAGGATTTTAAGGACAACAGTGAAATGGGGGTCTTACAATGCAGAGTCCCAGGGCCCCTCCACAGATTCTGATTCAGTAAGTCTGGGCTTGCAGTCCCAGGATTTGGCACTTTCAACAAGAATTAAGCTCTTTGGGTGCCTCTGGTACAAATGGTCAAGGGCCACCCTTGAAGGAACTCTGGAAAAGAATAAGAGGAAACAAGGGCTAAGGACAGAAGGCCACACGGTAAGGGATGGGGTGTGAAAAAGATGCCTTGTGGTGGCAGCCGAGGAGGAACAATGGAGGGGTGGCAAAGGACAAGAGAATAAGCAGCGCCTGGAAGACCACAGGAAAGCTGTTTTAAGGAGAGAATGGTCCCCCAAAGCAAACTCCCCAAGAAAGTTAAATTAGGTATGAACAGAAAATGGGTTGATTGGCTTTGGGCGATGAGGAAGTCCTTAATGACTATCCAGCAGGAGGTTTTGCTGGAATAGTGGGGACAGCGCCAGACAACAGAGGCTCAGAAGTAACTGGAGGAGTGCTGACAGTCAGGGGCTCTTCCTCCCTCCAGAAGCTTGGCCTGGAAAGGAAATGAGGAAAGACATGGCACTGGATGAGGAAGGAAATAGGTGCCAGAGAAGGATTTGGGTGTTCAGGCGGAGACACTTGACTATCTCTCTCCTGTGGAGGCAGAGTGGGTGGAGATCCCAGCAGAGGATCTGGGAGGGAGGGGTGACCCAAGGAGGGATTGTCCTGGGGAGGAGCTGGAGCAGGGGAGAGGTTGAGCCTCTCCTCCCCTGAGGCCAGTGGGGAGAGGGAGGGGAAAGGTGTGCTCCAAAACTGGTTCACAGATTGATTCAAATTAGGTGCAAAGAAGAGAAATACCATAAATACATCAACTCACTTGGCCAAAATCTGAGTTGATATAAATCTGGGAGAAATAGCTAAGTTCATTAAGTAACTGAACAAAGATTCAAAAAGATGTTAAGAGTCTAGAGTAAAGAACCAAAACCCAGTTTTAATCAGGCAAATATAAACTCTGCACCTGGTTAAAAATTAGCTTCTGCAAGCACAGGAGGGTGACTTGACCTCATAGCAGCCA
This sequence comes from Vulpes vulpes, assembly GCF_048418805.1. Lineage (NCBI taxonomy): Eukaryota > Metazoa > Chordata > Mammalia > Carnivora > Canidae > Vulpes > Vulpes vulpes. The sequence continues at coordinate 53,957,537 of NC_132782.1, forward strand.
ACAGTTTAAAAAATTAATTGAAGATAGTCTCTATTTTACTGAAAAGGATTATGAGGCTTTAAAAGCTAAGGATCTGAGGTTACCAACGTGAGATCCCAGGACTTGCAAAATTCTAACCCACCAACTGTTACTCCACCTTTTTCTAAAGATGTGAGGGTGAGAAAGAGTGGGTGGTGTGAATGTTGAGACACCCCAGTCTATACTCTGGTTTATAAATGTCTTTTAATAACTTATTAGAGGCACCTGGATGGCTCAGTCGGTTAAGCATCTGCCTTCAGCTTAGGTCATGATCCCAGGGTCCTGGGTTCAAGCCTGCTTCTCCCTCTCTCTCTGCCTCTCCCCCTCCCCCCTGCTCTCTCTGTCTCAAATAAATAAATAAAATCTTTAAAAATAAAAATAAAAAATAAAGTAACTCATTTGCAAACCTTGATATTTTAACCATAATTGGAAGCCAGTTTTTTGTGATCAATCTCAAAACTGATTGTGCTGATTCCATCAAACAAACCTCACAAATCTCCCTGACCATCCAGGGAGTTTTGCAAGATCCCCAAGACCTTCTGGCCTCCAAGAGATTCTGATTGTGTAGCTCTTGAGGGTGGGGAACTGTCAATGAACCACAGTGAGAGGTTTGGAAGCCACTAAAGTGGCAAGGAAATCTTTGGATGTATCTGGTTCCCATCCTAAGCCACTAAGGAGACACAAAACATTCTCCCTTGTGCTTCACAAGTATTCAGAACCAACAGACTGTGCCTTTAGTGAGTTTGACACACTTACATGCTTGAAACTATGGCTAATTGTGGTATACCAATGCCAGGGGTTGGTATCGCCTATACAAGTGTTGGAAGACTTGCTTAGATTTATAAATTCCTTTTCTTTTCCTTGTTTCTTTTCTTTTTTTTTTTTTTTTTTTTTGAGATTTATTTACTTATTTGAGAGGAGGGATGGGGCGGAAGAAGAGAATCTCCAAACAGAAACCCTGCTAAGCACAGAGCCCAACATGGGGCTCGATCCCACAACCCATGAGATCATGACCTAAACCTAAGTCAAGTCAGATGTTTAACAGACCAAGCCACCCAGACACCCCTAAACTCCTTTTCTTATATGGGTTTAGTTTTCAATATAAATCACCATATATATATTATAATCTTTTCAAATGGTTAATCATTTATAAGTACCATATCCATGTGTAATGCTGCCATGGGTGTAAGAGAGAGAGAGACTGATCAAGTAGTAAGAGGTAGTTTGGAATGACCTCATCACGCCCAAAGCACACAAGCGAACAAATCCCTTATCATTTTTATCATTTAAGTTTATTTCTATTAGCTGACTTGTGTCGTTGAGTTATAATTTATATACCATAAAATTCATCCCCAGTAAGTGTCCAATTTCCAGTAAATTTAAACAGCTGTGCAACCATCACCACGGTTTCGAATGCTGCCAGAAAGTTCCCTCACACCTGTTAGCAGACTGACAGCCTATGTATTCCTCGGATCTCCTTTCTGTCTCTGATTTTTTGCCTTTTCTAGAAACTTCATATAAAGGGAAACACAAAATGTTTAGTGTTTCAGGTTTGGCTTCTCTCACTTAGCATAACATTTGTGAGGATCATTCTTGTTCCGTGAACACACAGTTTGCACCTTACTTTCAGCTCTTACATTTGTTTACAATCCATTTTTTAAAATTATTTATTTATTTATTCATGAGAGACACAGAGAGAGAGAGAGACAGAGACACAGGCAGGCTCCATGCAGGGAGCCCGAGGTGGGACCTAATCCCAGGACTCCTGGGATCATGTCCTAGGACCAAAGGCAGACAGACGTTCAACCGCTGAGCCACCCAGGTGTCCCTACAATCCATTTTTAATTCATACTTTGTATCATGAGAAGTAAGGGCCTAAGTGTATGTATGTATACATGCATGCATTTTTGCACATGGATATCCAATTGTGCCACCACCACCACCACTATTTATTTATTTATTTATTTATTTATTTATTTATTTATTTATTTATGGTTCTGTTTATTTATTCATGAAAGAGAGAAAGAGAGAGAGAGAGAGAGAGAGAGAGAGAGGCAGAGACACAGGCAGACAGAGAAGCAGGCTCCATGCAGGGAACCCGACGCTGGACTCAATCCCAGATCCCAGGTTTGCATCCTGGGTGGAAGGCAGATGCCCAACCACTGAGCCACCAGGTGTCCCAATGCCATTTAAAGTGGCGATCTTTCTCCACTGAATTCCTTGGCATCTTTATTGGAAATCCATTGATCATAAATATGTAGGTTGATTTCTGGACTCTTCTGTTCCATTGATCTACATGTCCATGCTTGTAGGAAGGATAAGCATTGATTTGTGAAAACGTTTTGATTATATACACCACGTTCATGTGTAAAATGTATTTCTTACTGAGGACTGTGGTAAAAATATCTTCTTGAAAATCATTCATCCAAGCAGTGCCAGATAATGCTCACAGTTTGACAAAAAAGGGGGGGGGCGTTCTAGAATACACTATTGGTACCTACAATGATTGTGGGATGGACTATGGCTGCACGCTTTGCAGAAGGGGAAACTGAGGCCCAAGGGGAAGAAGTAACTTAGCCACAGTTATGCCAGAGCGTGAAGCCAAGTGCCTTTCCTGGAAGCCCCCATCTCCCTGCTGGCCCTCCCGCTCTTCTGTAAGTCCTCGAGGAGCTCCCACCTCCATTCCCTGGGCTGAGACCCTGCTGGCAGCAGCTGGCACAGCCCGCATGGGTGCGTGCTGGGCAGGAGTCCTGGGGCAGCAACCTGCCAATGCCCATCCCCCCTTCTCTCTTCAGCCTCCGCCTGAGGCTCACTGAAAGCAGCCTCCCCGGACACTGCATGGCCCAGTGGGTCCAGCCCCAGATGAGGGCTCCCTGGCCTCCTGCCCCGCCCTCCCCAGGGACTGCGGAGTTGACTTTCCTTCCAGAATGGAAAAGACAGCAGCACCATCGACGTCAAAGGGCTCTTACACAATGACAGCATCTTGCTGAGAATCGTGTAAATAGCCCTGGGAACATATGGATTGAATTTCCCTCAACTTACCCAGGAATGTAAGAAGTCAGGGCCGTGGAGGGAGGCAGCCACTCGGCCGGGTGCTCGGAAAACTTGCAAGATGCTCTCCCCACCCGGAGACGCCTTGCCCGGAGCCCCGGGCTCGCCATCCCTCGCAAGGCCCAGGGCTCCTTCCCGGGACAAGACACAGGCGCCTGGTCCGGCTTCCCCGGCAGCTCCTCACCACCATCCTGCCTCCAGTCTTGCAAACTGGGCAGGATGTCTGTCGCTGCTTCATTCATCCAGCCACTCATGCACCTGGTATTTCCTGGGCACTGGGCCTGGGGGATAAGAATATGGCAAGGAAGGAGAAAACGCGGTCCTGCTGTCACGTGGAGTGAAGGAACTTCCTAGTAGCCCGAGTTAGCAAAGCTTTGGAATAAGGGCGAGTTCCCAGCACTGGCAGTGTTGGAGCAGAGGTGGATAGAGACGCAAGTGGCAGATGCAGGATCTGGTGGCTGACCTCCGAGGTCCCTCTCTAGGGCGAGTGAGCTTCCTGAGGTTTGAGTTCTTGGAACACTGCCCTGCTGCCTTCCTGCCTCCTGCCCGCGGGGCTCTCTTCCGAAGGCACCTGCAGGACCGTAGCCCCAGAGGGTTGCACTGGAAGGCAGCGAAGCACCTGCAGGACTGTAGGCTCAGAGGGTTGCGCTGGAAGGCACCGAAGGCACCTGCAGGACTGTGGCCCCAGAGGGTTGCACTGGAAGGCACCGAAGGCACCTTCAGGACCATAGCCCCAGAGGGTTGCGCTGGAAGGCACCGAAGGCACTTGCAGGACCGCAGCCCCAGAGGGTTGCCCTGGAAGGCAGCGAAGCACCTGCAGGACCGTAGCCCCAGAGGGTTGCGCTGGAAGGCACCAGAGGTCCCTGGAGGAACAACAGTGGGTCCAGAAAAAGCAGACCGCTGTCTTTCCTGCTGAGAAAACCGCTACCATTCTTATTTCTTTTTATTTTCTGTCTTCTCTGGCCCCTCAAAAGAAATCTGAACACTTTCTCCCGAGTGAGGATGAACTTGAAAAATAAAACAAAAACATATCAACAAACATTAAAGTTCTGGGTAAATCATTCCCCATTGGGGAAAACCGCATGAAGGTTACACAGGAACTCTGTATTATTTCTTTGAACTGAATGTAATGACCTCACAATAAAAGGTTTAAGTAAAACTGAGAGTTCTTGATAACTACACTTAATGAATATGTAAGATGTTACCTTTAGAAGCAGAGTGAGGGATGTAATGGAAATCTATACTGTTTCTCCAACTTTTCTGACAATCTGAAATTACTTCAAAATAAAAAGTTTAGAAACAGTTTATAAAAATGCAAGAAACTGCTTATTGATAGGGAGGAGAACAGAGCACCAGATGAGGAATTAGACATTGCCGGGGCACCTGGGTGGCTCAGCGGTTGAGCGTCTGCCTTTGGCTCAGGTCGTGATCCCAAGGTCCTGGGAACAAGTCTCACATCAGGTTCCCCACAGGGAGCCTGCTTCTCCCTCTGCCTATGTCTTTGCCTCTCTGTGTGTCTCTCATGAATAAATAAATAAAATCTTTTTAGAAAAAAAGTAGACATTGCCTTTCTATGTGACCTTGGGCAGGTCCTCTCTTCTCTCTGGTCCTCAGTTTCTCCGCCAGTAATATGAAGGTACCCCATACTGTGCTACTATGCTCTTCTTATATAACGCCCTCCCCATCTGTGGTCCAGTTTGTGGCCTCAGGTCTATGTCAGTCTTGCCCCTCTCTTCATCCTTTTCCTGCCCCGGCTGCTCAGATTTCCCACCTTCGATGTAGGAATAAATAGCACTTATTCTTTTTAATTGTTAAATTAAAGATAAAAGGAAGCAGTACATGCCAAGTGCCTGACTCATAGTAAATACTCAGAAAATATTTGATTCCTGCCCCTTTGCTCCTTCCCTTCCCATAGAGCAGAACTCACCCTGAGTTGCTCCACCCTCTGCCCCCATCACCATGCCCCGCCCCTGTGATAGTCTCACCGTGCAAAGCAAGAAGCAAGGTTGAACACACAGGTTCTTAGCTTCCTTAGAACAGTTGTTTTCACACTTTGAGTGTATCCAAATTACCTGGGGGAGCTTGTTAAAATGCAGATGGCTGGCCTCTCTCTCTCGGGAGTTCTCTTTCAGTAGGTCTGGTGCAGGACTTCAGAGAACGTGGGACTCCAGAAAGTTCTCAGGTGATGCTGCTGCTGACATGAGTTTCTTTGCAAACACAGAGGATGGCTCCACACCCCATGGTGCAGAGGAAATCAGGGGGATCTTGGCCCTAAGGGATGGAACAAGGAAGTTAAGCCAAGGAGAAAGAAATGCAGGTTTAGGGAAGGTGACAGCTGGGATGGGCTCTGGGACATCAGAGCAGGGGCTTTTCCTGAGGAAGGCTAGGGAGAAAAATTGCTTCAGTTTTTCCTTCCCCCCTCTTTCCACCCAAAATAAAGCACTGTCCCCAACACCCCACACTCCAGAGCCAAGTAAGGTCAGGACTCAGGCTGAAGGGCTGACTGCGAAAGCAGAGGGAGGAAGAGACTGAAAATCTCCAAAGCCGGGGACACACAAGCTGAAAGGAAAGTGGAAATGTAGTCAATTCCAGACTGGTTTATAGGGGAACATTCCTGGGTGGTTTCGGGGGAACTGCGTAAGTAGAAGGTTGCCTGTGGCTGTGTTTGTCAACACTCATGTGCTCTAGCGGCAAGTGAGGTAGAAGATGAAGGAGAAGGAGAAGAGGAGGAAGAAGGAAAAGAAAAGAAAAAGAAAAAGAAAGAAAAAAGAAGCATGTAACTGTTTTTAAGTACTTAAGTAAGTGCCCAGCCCTGGGCTGAGCACTGTACACATTTTGACTCCATGAAGTAGCCATAACTCCCCTTCACACAGGGTAACTATTCCCAGGTTACGCAGGTACCCACACCGGCTGATGCCTGACCTTAGACTGCTCTCTCCACTGGTTTACTGCCTCATGACATCCCGGGCTTTATCAGCCCCTACAACCTGTGTGAATTTGGCCAAATCAATATTTCTGAGACCCAGTTTCTTTGCTAGATAAAAAACAAAAACAAAAAACAAAAAAAAATTGACATCAAGTACTGTCTAAAAGGCTTTGAAGGACAGAGAGAACAGTCAAGTAAAACTGCAAAGTGAAATGCAGGTTGTTGTGTGTCTCCACCACCCAACTAAAGGCCAATAGTAATGACCATGACCTCTGATATGCAGGACGGTAACCACTTAGAGGTCTTATGTTTGGTTCTGGACACCACTGGGTTAACATTTTCATCCTGTTGTAAGCAAAACTATTACTCACCAGTGTAACTAATGTTTCATTATTACTAATTCCAAAACCATTACGCCACGGAGCCAGAGTTTAAAAAGAATTTAATTGAAGACCAAAACATGCCCAGTAGCAGTGCCTGTTTTATAAATAATTTCTGCTCCAAATTCTAACTTCGTATAAAAGTTTTTTGTGTATATTTCAATTTTTTTAGTGTGTGGTATACAATGTTTTCATCATATTTCTGTGCAAAATCCTGAGTACTCAGAAAATAACAACAGCCATAATAGTTTTTCTCATTTTTAGTAGTGCTTAATGGTAGGCTGAATGATGACTCCTATCCCACAAGGAAATAGGCTCAGGCAAGATACATGGGATGCTCAAGTTCTTAGAGCTGTGTCTACCCCTCCAGGTAGTGTGGGTACAGACACAGAACTCCTCATTTCACCCCATGCTACTTTCACAAAATACTTGAGAAAAGAACATGCCACGCCACCCTATACCAATAACCCATCCTTCCACACAACAAGCTCTCCTTTCATACATGTGGATTAGCCATCAGAACCAAGACAATGTCAGAGTTGGAAGGGGCTTGAAGATTGTTGTAAGGATTAACATAAGGTATAAATTTCTGAGAAGTCAGAACAGCCTAAGTTCACACTGCCAGAAGGGGTTAGGAGCCTCCTCCACCATCCTCAGGCCACAGAGATCTGAAGAGGAGGTGTTTACCCCACCAGTCCCAGAACCCTGCTAGGAAGGGGTGCTGAGTCAGGACACACTCATTCCTGCCCATCAAACCATGAATTCTCGGTTTGCAGCTGTCAAGCACTGAAGGGGGCTTCTAGAACATCAGAATGTAAAACCTATACAGTTATTCTGGAGACCTCTAAATTTTCAAACATGTCATTGAATTAATAGTCCATTTATAGAATTATCAATTGGTGCAGCTGAATGAGATCCCAAATAATCTATTTTTCAAATGGGAGTACTAAAGTTCAAAGACCAAACGTGACTTGTTCAAAGCCACGTATATTTCACTGTGACAAAGATAGGAATTAGTAACAACTACTCAAATTTAAAACTATGCACCAGGCACGGGGCTAAGAGATGCCCATGCAGCATACTGTATAATGCTTACAAGAAATGAAGAATGGAGGGAGAGGATGGTTCTTCCCCATGGTCAAGCACTTAGGAAGTGGCATAGTCTGGATTCACAGCCAGGTCTGTCAGGCTACAAGCTCATGTCTCCAACTCCTGCCTCTCATGATATTCTGATTTATAATAAGAAATACATATTTGGTTTTCATGCACATTTCTGGCACAGAGCTCCCAAGATCTTTGGAATCTTCCAGGTGATAAATTATACAGATGTCTTTTGTTATGCTACTGAGATGACTTTTGAACCCCACATAAGGATGGGGGCTGGTTTTCAGGGAAAACAACTGGGTGATTAAAGGGTTGAAACTTTTTAAATATTTATTTATTTAGGAACACCTGGGTGACTCAGTTGGTTAAGCATCTGTCTTTAGCCTTGGTCATGATTCCAGGGACCTGGAATCCAGCCCCGGATCAGAGTTCTTGCTCAGTGGGGAATCTGCTTTTCCCTCAGACTCCCCCATCTTGTGGTCATGCTCTCTCTCTCTCTCTCTCTCTCTCTCTCTAATAGATAAATAAATCTTTTTTAAAAGATTTTATTTTTTTTAAGATTTTATTTATTCATGATAGTCACACAGAGAGAGATAGAGGCAGAGACAGGCAGAGGGAGAAGCAGGCTCCATGCACCGGGAGCCCGACGTGGGATTCGATGCCGGGTCTCCAGGATCGCGCCCTGGGCCAAAGGCAGGAGCCAAACCGCTGCGCCACCCAGGGATCCCAAAAGATTTTATTTATTTACTTATTTATTTACTAAAATTTATTGGAGAGAGAGAGAATGAGGGGGAAGGGGCAGAGGGAGAGGATCCTCAAGCAGACTCTCTGCTGAGCGTGGAGTCCCATGTGAGGCTCAATCCGCTGACCCATGAGATCACAACCTGAGCCAAAGCCAAGAGTCATTCATTCAACCAACTGAGACACCCAGTTGCCCCAGAGGGTTGGAACTTAGTCCCATCTCCTGACCTCAGGGAGGAGATAGGGGCTTAATGTTGAATCAATTGTCAATGGCCAATAATTCAATCAACCATGTCTATGTAATGAGGCCTTCATAAAGAATCCAAAAGGATAGGGTTTAGAAAACTTCCAGGTTGATGAGATTTGGAGAAAACAGTGTGCTCAGAGAGGGCATGAGAATTTCATGACCTTTCCCCCTATCTTGTTCTATGTATCTCTTCTATCCAATTGTTCCTGAGTTACAACCTTTTATAATAAGCTGATACCCTAGTAAATAAACTGTTTCTCTGACTTCTGAGCTCCTATAGCAAATTAATCAAACCAGAGGAGGGAATCATGGGGACTTTTGATTTATAGCCAATTGGTCATAAGTATAAGTAAAAACCTAGACTAGTAATTGGCACCCTTGGTTGAAGGAGGTTGTTGGAACCTCCAATCTATAGCTGGTTGAACAGAAGCACAGGTGACAACCTGGACTTGTGATTGGCATCTGAAGTGTGAGGATAGAGGTGCAGTCTTATAGGTATATTCTGTCAAAATTGAGTTGAATTGGGTGCCAAGGTGGTTCAGTCCATTAAGAGTCTGCCTTTGGCTCAGGTCATGATCCCAGGGTCCTGGAATTGAGCCTCATTTTGGGCTCCCTGCTCAGCAAGGAGTCTGCTTCTCCCCCTGCCCCCCTCCTGCTCATACTCTCTCTCTCCTCTTCTTTCTCTCTCAAATAAATGAATAAAATTCTTTAAAAAAAAAAACAATTGAGTTGAATTGAGTTGCTTGGTGGTATAGGGGGAAGCCCCTTCTCCACACTTCGGAATTAGGTATAGGAACCCAAATTACTGCTCAATCTGATTCAATAAGAATCACTGATGGGCATTGTGGAGTATAAATTGGAAATTGCAAGTCTGGAAAAATGAAATCCAGTTCAAAGATGCTCACAAATTTCCCAGTGACATAGTGAGGGCTTGAACCAGACAGCAGAAGAGGAATGAGGAGTCGGGGCATCTGCCCTATTCTCTGGTGAGACCTGGCATGAATGTTAACATGAAGATAAATGCTACCATCCACAGAGAAATCCCTATAGCCCACAGTCTTTGTTCTTGGAAAGAGATATGAGCTGTGACCAGGTTGGTTAAGGGTATTCATGACCTTTCTCTAAACATCATAGCATGGACCTGGAGTACATTTCAGATACAGCTTTGAGCCAGGGCTTAGTGAAACGCACTAATATAGATTAATCCATTTTTTTAAATTCCTCAAACCAAGGAGGATGAAAATAATATAAACCCATCAGGGACATTCTTGTGGACATCTTCACCTGGATCCAATACCTGGATCCAATGGGGTCTTTCTGAAATGTCCATTCCAGTACTATTTCTAATATTCATTCTGACAGTCTTTTATTGATTAAACACATGTTTATCATGTGTTTAGATTTAAATAGATTATTTAAATCTATTTAGGAGTGTGAAGCACTCCTAAATATGTGAAGCACTGTACAAGTCACCAGGGGATACAGCAATAATACAATTATAAGTATTTTACTCAAGAAGCTATATGTATAGTAAAAAGTATAAATTCAGGGGTGACCGGGTGGTGCAGTTCGTTAAGCATCTGACTCTTGATTTCAGCTCATGTCATGATCCCAGGGTCCTGAGATAAAGCCAAGTCCAGTTCCATCCTTAGCTCAGAGTTTTCTTGGGATTCTCTTTCCATTTCCTTGCCCCTCCCACTTCTGCTCTCTCTCTCTCTCTCTCTCTCTCTCAATATCTCTCTCTCTAAAATGAATAAATAAATCTAAAAAAAGAAAGTATAAAATACACTTTTTAGATATAAATGACTGAAACACAAGATAGAGCTACATGACTTCAGAGGGTATGCAGAATGGCTCTGAAAGTTGAAAGAAAGACACTTCTAGCTGAAGAGGTATGAGGAAAGGGGCAGTCAGAAAGGCTTCTTGGACAGATGACTAATAAGAGAATGATTTAGAGGATTCTCAAGTATGTTCACTCTGTATCTCCTAGATTCTCCAGGAAAACCCAAAAGAGTGGACTAAAATTATTATTATTACCATATTACTACTATTGTCATATTATAGAGAGGGGACTGAGTTGCAGTAAGCTTATTTCTCAAGTTCACACCACCAGAAAAAGTAATAAAGACAGGACTAAAACCCTGATCTGCTCCCCATCCCACTAACTGGTTTGGCCATGTCCCTGAGGATATGTGGGAAAGGCTCCTTTATACATTGTAAGTCCCCATCCCAAATCCCTGAATAGCTGGTTTTATAGACCATTTCCCAGGCTCTAGGAATTACTTTGGGCTGGACTTAACCAACCAGCTGTGTTGTGGAGCTTTGTTGATCATACTCTCTATAAGTTTGTCTCTGGGGAGTTGTTCGGATTCACAGGGCTCCGGGAGTTTCCTGTTGAGACTATTGTCCTGGAAAGAATCTGGAATGACTCTTAAATGACTTGATCTTTTCTCAGAAATACAAGCATGAGGCATTTCCAGGAGTGTGTACCCACATGTCTTCTATTTTTCTTGATAGATAGTGGAATATTAAGGTTAATATTAGAAATTCCAAAGTCACATGAATAACGTCACTCTTCCACTTGACAGGCATATGACATTGGATAACTTACCTAAGGTCTCTGAGCTTCAGTCTCCAAATGTGTACAATGCAAATAATAATAATACTTAATTCAGAAGGTGACATATAGTAAGTGCCTAATATATGTGACTTGTCATTTTAATTGTGCCTCTCTTCACCTTCAAAATAATACTTTCTATTTCCAGTGAAAGTATATTTTAAAAACAAGGGCAAAATAGAGGTGCCAGGGTGGTTCAGTTGGTCGGGTGTCCAACTCTTGATTTTGGCTCAGGTCATGATCCTGAGGTCATGGGATCAAGCCTGAGGTTTGGCTCTGCACTGACTGGGGAGTCTACTTGGGATTCTCTCTCTCCCTCTGGCCCTCCCCTGCTGCTCTAAATAAATAAATAAATGAAAATAAAGGCAAAATAAAGACTTATAGATAACAAAATTTGAAAGACTTGATTACCAGCAGATCCACACTAAATGAAATGTTACAGGAACTCCATCATACAGAATGAAAGTTATACCAAATGGAAATAGGGATCTACACAAAGGAATGAAGAGTATTGGAAACGGTTAAAAAAGAGGGAGTGAGTTCTTTTATTATTTAAATCTATTTAAAATGTAATCATCTTTTAAAAATAAAATAATAAAGTAATACCAATGTATATTTATAACATATGTATAAGGAACATTATTGACAATAGCAGGCTAGTGACAAAAAGAGGAAAATGAAAGTGTATTATCATAAGGTTCTAATACTTGAATCTGTATGATATCACTGGAAGGTAAACTGTGATAAGTGAAACCTTAAACCAACCAGTAAAATAGCAAAACAAAAAATTATATCTTATAAGCTAATAACAAAAGAAATAAAATTAAGTTATAGCACATACACTAATTCTAATATAAATTAATCTAAAAGCAAGAAAAACAAAAAACAGGTGGGATAAACAGAATACAGTGATATGATACACTCAAACTCACCCATGTTGATAATCACATTAAACATAAATGATCTAGGGCACCTGGGTGGCTCAGTGGGTTAAGCATCTGCATTTGGCTCAGGTTATGATCCCAGAGTCCTGGGATGGAGCCCTGTGTCAGGCTCCCTCCTCACCAGAGGAATCTGCTTCTCCCTCTCCTTCCCGCTACTCATGCTCTCTCTCACTCTCTCTCTCAAATAAATAAATGCTATCTTTTTAAAAAAGATTTTAGAAAATGTAAATTATCTAAATATAAAAGATATATATATACACACACGTATATATATATACATATATATATGTGTATATATATATATATATATCTTTTCCTGTGGTATATCTTTTTACTTTTTATTTTTAACCTACTTCTATCTTTGTATTTAAAATATGTTTCTTATAAGCAGTATAACTTTAGTTCTTGTTTTTTATTTAACTTACATTTCAGTCTTTCAATTTTGGGCTGGCTCTGTGGGTGGAATGTGTGACTTTTGATTTCAGGGTCATGAGTTCAAGTTTCATGCTGGGTGTAGAGCTTAAAAAATAAAAATCAATCAATAAATAAAATAAAGCTGGAATGGCTATATTAATATGAGACAAAGTAGATTTCAGAGCCAAGAATATAACCAGGAATAAAGAAAGTCATAATGGTAAATGAAAGTATTAATTGATAAAGAGGCTGTGGAAATCCTAGTGTTATATACCTAATAAAGGAGTTTTAAAATACATGAAGCAAAAATTAATGGAACTACAAGGAGAAATACAAAAAATGGCAACTATAGTTAGTGATATCAATACTCCTCCCTAAATAGTTGATGAGAACAGGCACACAGGAAATCAGTAAGGATATGGAACACTCAAATAAGATAATTAGGCAATTTGACATTTAAAGACAACTTCACTCAAGCACAGCAGAATATACATTCCTTTCAAGTATACATGGAACATTTTCCAAGATAAACTATATTTCAGGCCTATAATAATCTCAATATATTTAAAAATGGTTCAAGTCATACAAACTAGATTATGTGATCAAAATGGAATTAAATTTAAAATTAATAACAGAATGATTTCTAGAAAGTCATCAAATATTTTGAATCTAAATAATACACTTCTCTATAACCAGGATTCAAAAAATAAAATGTTGAATGAAATGAAAACATAACACATAGAAATTTGTGGTATGGTACCAAAGCACTACTTAGGGGGAAATTTATAGCACTAAAGATCAAACCAAAATCAAACTCAAAGTAGACAGAACAAAGGAAATAGTAAAGATCAGAGAAAAAAATCAGTGAAATCTAAAACAGAAATATAATGGAAAAATATCAATGAAACCAAAAGTAGTTTCTTTGAGGAGGTAATAAAATTGACAAATTTTAATATAGACAGATCAGGACAAAAAGAGCAAAATTATAAATTACCAAATTCAGCAATGAAAGAGATGATATTACTTAAATTTTAAAAATATTAACAGCATAATAGCAGAATATTGTGAACAATGTTATGTCGATGAGTTTGTCAATATAGACAAAATATTTGTGTTGAAAAACACAAACTACCAAAGTTTACTCAAGATGAAATAGGTAATCTAAATAGCCCTATATCTATTTTTAAAAATCGAATTTGTGGTTAAAAATCTTCTCACAAAGGAAAAGGGGGGGGTAGCAGGCTTTGATCACTTCACTGGCCAATTCTACTAAAGACTTAAGGAAGAAATATTATCAATTCTACATAAACTCTTTCAGAAAATTGAAGAAGAGGGAATACTTTTCAAGTCACTGTGAGCCCATGTTTTGCTGATGTTACAAGAAAACCAGACAAAAATGTCATAAGAAATCTTCAGAGCAATATCCTTCATAACCATGGACACAAAAATTTTCAATAGACTTTTAGCAAAAATATGAAGAAATATGGAAAAAAAGAATAATATATCATGACGTAGAATTTCTCTCAGGAATGCAAAACTAATTTTCTGGAAAAATCAAGAAAATAAACCAATGGAATTTACCAAGTTAAGAAATTACAAATGAAACATCATATGATCATCTCAATAAATGGAAAATAAAAACAATTGATGAAGTCCAACTGCCATTTCCTGAAAGAAACTCTCAGCACAGTAGGAATAGAAGAAAACTTCCTCAGCCGGATAAGGGGACGATTATAAAAAACTTACAGTAAATATCTTATTCTATGGTGAAAGGTCGGGTGTCTTCTCCCTAAGATCAAGAGTGAGACATTTATTTTTAAACTTCTATTACATGTGTATGTTATTATACTTCTGGTTCCAGCCAGTGTAACAAAGCAAGGAAAAGAAATAGAAGGCATCCAGATTAGAAAAGAAGCAAAACTCTCTTTATTCTCTTGATGATATGATCATCTATGTAGAAAACCTGAGGAATCTTAAATTTTAAAAAACTACTAGAATTAACATGTGAATTCAGCAAGGTTGCAGGATATAAGATCAATATATACAAAATGAATCGTATTTTTAGAATATTAATAAGCAATCAGAAATTATAATAAAAATCACTTACGATAAAATCAAAATTTATGAAATACTTAGAGATAAATATGACAATACATAGAAAGGAACTATTTATTTAAAACAATAAAACATCACTGTGAGAAATTAAAGAACTATATAAATGAAAAAGATATATTTGTGGGTCAGAACACTCAATATACTTAAGATGTCAATTCTCCTCAAATTCATTTACAGATACAACACAATCCCAGTCAAAATCCCAGCAAGTTTGTTGGTAGAAATTGACAAGCTCTTTCTAAAACAATTTTGAAAAAGAACAAGGTTTGAGAACTAATACTACATGATGTCCAGTCTTTTTCTACAGCTACAGAAATCAAGACACTGTGGTATTGGCATGAAGACCAAAAAATAGAGAAATGAAACAGAATTGAGAGGGCAGAAATAGATCCACACATACAGGACAACTGACAAAGATGCAAAGACAAATCAGCAGAGAAAGAATTCCTTTTAACAAAACATGCTAGAACGTTGGATATCTAGGGACACCTGAGTGGTTCAGTGGCTATAAGAAATCTTCAGAGCAATATTCAGAGCCTTCGGCCCAAGGCATGATCTCTGGGTCCTGGGATCAAGTCCCACATAGGGTTCCCTGTGAGGAGCCTGCTTTTCCTGCCTATGTCTCTGCCTCCCTCTCTCTCTGTGTCTCTCGTGAATAGATAAAATCCTAAAAAAAAAAAAAAATTGGATATCTGAATATTTTTAAAAATTAACTTCAACTTATCTCTCATGCCATATATAACAACAATCCATTCAATATGAGTCATAGACCTAACTATAAACCTAAACCTGTAAAAACTCTAGAAGAAAACAGGGAAAAAAATCATTGTGACTGATGGACCGAATGATTGTGCTCCACTCCCAAATTCATGTTAAAGTACTACCTCTAGTGTGATGGTGCTTGGAGAAGGGGCCTTTGGGAGATAATTAGGATCAGATGAGATCATGAGGGTAGGACCCTCATGATGGGATCAGTGCTCTTATAAGAAAAAACACCATAAAGCTTGCATCCCTTCTCTTTCCCCCATGTGAGGGCATAGCAAAAAAATAAAAAATAAAAAAATAAAAAAAACCTAGTCTGCAAGCCAGGAAGAGGGCCCTCACCAGGAACCAAATCTGCTGCCACCTTGATTTTGGACTTTGCAGCTTCTAGAATTATGAAAAATAAATGTGTATTATTTACAATCCAGCATATGGTACTTCAGTATGCCAACACTTGGGTTAAGCAAAGACTTCCTTGACATGACACCAAGAGCATGATTCAGAGGGAAAACGATTTATAAATTGTACTTATCAAAATTAAGAGCTTTTTTCTGTAAGACACTAAGATATTGAAAAGACAAGTCATAAACTAGGGAAAATTTTTGCAGATCCTGTATCTGATAATGGACTTGTGTACATAATGGGCTTGGTACATATAAAGAACTCAGTAATCAAAAAACAAAGTATATGATTGAAAAAACAGACAAAACTTTTGAACACTTTACCAAAGTAGATATATATATAACAAACAAATAAATATCCTCAAAATCACTATTAGGGAAATGCAAATTAAAATCCAGTGAGATGCCTCTAAAAATACATGAGAATAGGTAAAGTTAAAAAGACTGACCTTACCAAGTTTTAGCAAGCATGTGGCACAACTTTGGAAAACCATCAGGGTCTTAAAACAGTAGACTTATACCTTCCATATGACCCAATCATTCCACTCCTAGAAATGTACCCAAAGAAATGAAAGCATGTTTCCAAACAAACACAAGTATGTGAATGCTCATAGCAGCTTTATTTTTAATAGCTAAAACCTGGAAACAATAAATATATCCATAATGAGTGAATGGATAAACAAACTATGGCTTATGAACGAATGATACATGCAACCTGGGTGAATGACAAAATAATTACACTGAGTAAAAGAAGCCAGACAACTATGAGTACATAATGTACAATTTCATTTGCATAAAATTGTAGAAAATGCAAGCTCAGATGTACTGACAGAGAGTAGCTCAGTTTTTCCCTAGGGAGGCAGGGACAAGATAGAGGGGAAGGAGAGATTGCAAAGGGACACAAGGAACTTTTGAGGATGATGGAAATGTTCATTATCTTGATTATAGTGATGATTTCAGAGATACGTATGTCAAAGCTTATCAGATTGCACACTTTCAATTTGTATAGTTTACTGGATGTCAATCATACCTCAATAAAACTGTCTTAAAAATAAAATAACATGGGGTGCCTGGGTGGCTCAGTCAGTTAAATGTCCAACTTATGATTTCAGCTCAGGTCACGATCTCAGGGTTTTGAGGCTGAGGCCCACATCAGGCTTCACACTCAGCATGGAGTCTGCTTGGGATTCTATCCCTCTCCCTCCACCCCTTCCCCACCTCTCTCTCTCTCTCTTAAAAAATAAAATAAGCTACTGAGAAAGTAGGAGCATGAACATGACAAAGACAATTATTTATTGAACGATGAATAATTTCTCCTTTAAAAAAATCAGACTCTAAGGTTGGAAGAGTACTTTGAGTTCATTCTAGATGAATCCTCTGCTTTTGCAGATGAGAACAAATATGAAACTCAGAAAAGAGCAACATGTCCAGAGTTGCACAGATAACAGGTATTTGGTGATAGTGTTCTTCTCATTAAGCCATCTTGTGGTAGAGAAATTGCAAGGAGTAGACTTCAAAAATGTTTTATTAGGAAAATTTCCATGCATACCTAATATTAAAGAGAACTACGTGAAGAATTGAAATAGAGACTAAAAAGTAAGCCCCTATCTCTACTATATTGCCTCACTATTTACACCCTAATTTTCTGTTTCCTCATCTCTAAAATGGAGCTAGCATTAACAAACTTGTGAAGATTGAATATGAGAATGCATATGATGCCTGGCACATAGCGCATGCTCAACAATGGTCAGTATCAATCAATTACTGGTTGCGCACCATCCCTCCATCACTGGTTTTCCCACTTCACAGTTTGCCGTTTCTATAGCCCTTGCTCTTCCTTCAGCCTGTCGATATCCTGCTCATGATCCTTCTACTCTTACTTCCCATGGATACTAATAATTGTTACTATAGGTTGAGTCCTGTAAAGGGACAGCGTTTTGCAGGTGGTTTAAAGATATTGCCAAGTTTTTAATCACTGTTCCTATAGATACCCAGGTATAGGAAAATTTTTATTTAAATACACAATTTTCTCTGGGATAAACAGCCTTCATTAGATTCTCAAAGGTATTTGTTATTGAAAGGATTTTAAGAATAATGATGTCCTTGAGAAGTATCTGGGTGGCTCAGCGGGTTAAGTGTCAACTCTTGATTTCGGCTCAGGTCATGATCTCAGGGTCATGAAATGAGCCCTGCATTGGGTTCTGAGCCCAGTGGAGAGTCTGTTGGAGATTCTCTCTCTCCCTCTCCCTTTGCCCCATGCCATTCTCTGTCTCGCTCCTCTCTTTCTTCCTTTCTCTCTCTCTCTCAAAAAATAAATAAATACATCTTAAAGAAAGAAGAACTACATCCTTGAAAGAATATGTAAGGAAAATGTTATCATTCCACTCATTTATGGAGAGAAAACTCAAAACAGCTCAGGCCCAGAGTCATCCTGACTTACCCACATAGCCCTACCATCCTAATAATCCAGCGGTGAGCATCACGTGTAGACACTTAACTATCAGGGTCTACTGCCTTGTCTTCAGAAGAGTCATTCTTTATCTTGGTCAGATATGGTGAAAACAGAAGGTCACAGGGCTTTGTGCCCCTTCCATGTGGGCCAGGGTTGAAAATATTTAGAGGCCCCACCTTTTAAAACAATTGCCTGAGAGATAACCAGCTTTCCTGAGATGGTTTTTTTTTTTTGTTGTTCTGGTTTGTTTTATGTTTTTTGTCAAGAAGTATTTTTGTTTTTTAAGTCCTGCTTTAAAAAAAAAAGCCGTTGTCATTCAGGTTTGCTGTGTTGTGACAACTGAAGTGTTTAAATTTGCCCTGTGGTTTGGCCGGTGAATGCAGCCAGCCACAAGGGCCATGTGCTCCCCATGAGCCTGAGCTCCAGCCAAGCTGCGCTCTGGGCTGGGTCTAGCTGGGAGGTCTTTCCAGCTCTTTTCCAAACTGCTTTAGTTTCATTACATTTTCCTGAGCCTGGTAGTGGCAGGAGAATCTGGGTGCCTGGCTACTTAGGTATTATTAGCTCCTGGTTTATCCTCCAATCTCTCATCAATGCATTTCAATGTCCCGTGGGCTCATCAAACACTCATTTTCTAAAACCGTATGATCATGTCAGTCTTCGCTAAGAAATCTTTTCTGTCTTCCTGTTGTGTAAAGATTCAGTGGCAGTCCTCAGCCCTTTCAAGATCCTGGATCAGTGGTGACTTGTCCACAGCTGGCCTGGCATGCAGGGCTTGTGATCCTATGGGCCCTGTGACCTTCCTCCTCTCTTCCCTGTCCCAGTAAATGGCCCCAGCACCCCCTAAAGTCAGCATTCTGGGACCTATCTTTGCTTTCTCCCTTCCCAGATTTCTCACTCAATTTAGGGCCAGGTTCAGGCTCTTCTTATTACAAAACACATTTTGCCTTTGTCCACTTAACTCCACACTGATCCATCCAACCATTGTCTCTCCCAATCAGGGCTGCTTTATGACTTTCATGGGTTCTAGGCACTTTTGCCTTTATGAGCTCCTTTATCCATCTAGAATATAAATAAAAAATTATATTTTAACACTACATTGGTATAAAGGCAAACATAATCCAGGCTGAGTTTATTGTTACATATTTGTTTTGGGTTTTTTTTTAATTAAAACATTTTCATGGGCCCCAGGTTCTGAACCCACTATGCCAAATGGATGAATGAGTCCTAGTCCTAACTACTAGGGCAGCTTTCTACCTGTCCTCCTTGCCTCCCCTCTTCCAAATCCAATATCACTGTAAATTGGATCGTGCCACTCCCCTGCCTAAGCACCCCTACCAGGCACTAAAGGCTTTGCATTTTTTTAAAAAAGATTTCTATTTATTTATTTGAGAGAGAGAGAGAGCACAAGCAGTGGAGGAGGGACAAAGAGAGAAGCAGAGTCCGTGCTGAGCAGTGAGCCCAATGCCAGGCTCCATCTCAGGACCCTGGGATCATGATCTGAGCCAAAGGCAGACGCTTAACCAGTTGAGCCATCCAGGTGCCCCTAAAGTCTTTGCATTATTATAAATAGGAATGAAGCCTTTTGACTACATCCTCCACATGAGTAACTGATTATGTTTGATATACCTCCTTCCCCACTTACTTTTATAACAGGGAAAATACATACAAAATGTCTGTGATATGTACAAAATACATATGTGTTGTTTGGTGAGCCTATTGTTTTTTCACTCAATAAATGGTATCCTAACATACATATCATTCTTCAACCTTCCCTTTTCACTCAGTGATAAGTCTTAAGATAAGTCCCTGTTGCTGTACATAGATCTTTCCCATTTTTCTCTTACTGGTGCTCCATATTCCATAGTATGACTATACTACATTTACTGAGGCCCACTTTTCACCTTGACAGACAATGCTAAAAGGAACATGCTCACCCATGTGAGCATTTCTCTAAGGCAGATCTTAAAGTAAAATTCCTGATTTATGTGGACGTGGGGCAAGATGGTGGACGAGTAGGGTCCCCAAGTCACCTGTCCCCCCCAACTTACCTAGATAACTTTCAAAACATCCTGAAAACCTAC
Source organism: Vulpes vulpes (assembly GCF_048418805.1). Taxonomy (NCBI): domain Eukaryota; kingdom Metazoa; phylum Chordata; class Mammalia; order Carnivora; family Canidae; genus Vulpes; species Vulpes vulpes. The sequence continues at coordinate 53,977,790 of NC_132782.1, forward strand.
AATTTCAGTCTGAGATTTAAAGAGAGAACAGCTGGAATGCTACAGTGAGAAGAGTTTGCGCTTCTATCAAGGTAGGAAGACGGGGAAAAAAAAGATTCCTGATTTAGAAGATATGCATGTTTTTATTTTACTAATAGCTCTGGCTCACCCTCCCAGTGACCATGCCAATATACATTCCTACAAGCATTGTATCAGTTTACTCTTTCCCACTTTCACCAACACTAACCATCTCCAACATCATCCAATCATTCTTTCTGAAGGGGCCTGCACATCTTAAGCTCTCAGAACCTGAGTATGTCTTTATTTCAACTATGCTGACATAATCCCCTGGCCAGTGTAGAATGGTAGGCTTAAAGGTATTTTGCACATTAAGACATTTTTTATTTCCCTCTTGTTTCCAGGTAGATGGCAGGAAATCTAGATATTAATGTAGTTTTCATTCCTTCTCCTTGGTAATTTTTTAAAAATTTGACTTTATCTTTGATACACTGAAATTTCACTACAAGGAATCTATGTATAATTTTACACGTGTATCCTATGTGAGGCGAGGAAGATCCTTTCAGTCTGAGAATTCATGGGTTTTCTCAATTCTGGGAAAACTGAGGCCAATATTTCTTCAAAGATTTCTCTTTATTCCTTTTTTTTTTTAATTTTTTTTTTTTTTATGATAGTCACAGAGAGAGAGAGGGGGGCAGAGACATAGGCAGAGGGAGAAGCAGGCTCCATGCACGGGGAGCCCGACGTGGGATTTGATCCTGGGTCTCCAGGATCGCGCCCTGGGCCAAAAGCAGGCGGTAAACCACCGCGCCACCCAGGGATCCCTCTTTATTCCTTTTTTAATGAAAATTCTATTAGACCCATGTAGGATCTTCTGAATCTATACTCTATTTACTCTTTCATACTTCTGATCTCTTTATCTGGGGAAATTCCTTAGCTTGATTTTTCAGATCATTAATTAATTCTTTACTTGTGAGGGGCACCTGGATGGTTCGGTCAGTTAAGCATCTGCTTTTGGCTCAGGTCATGATCCCAGGGTCCTGAGATTGAGTCCTGCATCCAACTCCCTTCTTCTCCCTCTGCCCCACCCCTGATGGTGCTCACTCTCTCTCTCAAATAAAGAAATAAAATCTTAAAAAAAAAAAAATTCTTCACTTGTGACCATTCATCTATTATACTTATGATTGCATTTGATTTTTAATTTCAATAATTATACTTAACATAATTATATTTAATAAATTCAAAATTATTGTTTTAATTTCACTAATCATCCAATTGCTTCTTTTTGTATTTCAATCTGTTCTTATTTCAGATTTTTCTCTTCTTCTTGTTTCATGGATGATACACCCTCCTTTAGTTCTCTTGAGATAGCTTATTTTAAAATCGTGTTCCTATGTTTCTGTTAACTTTATTTCCTTACATGAGATTCTCCTCTTGAATTTATTATCCCTTTTCCAGATACAATCTTTAAAAAGAATCTGTTGGGACACCTGGGTGGCTCAGCAGCTGAGTCCCTGCCTTCGGCCTAGGGTGTGATCCTGGAGTCCCGGGATCGAGTCCCACATCAGGCTCTCTGCATGGAGCCTGCTTCTCTTTCTGCCTATGTCTCTGCCTCTCTCTTGCTGTGTCTCTCGTAAATAAACAAATGAAATCTTAAAAAAATAAAATTGAAATTAAAAAAAGAGAATTTATTGATTCTTGTCAATGTTTCAGTAGTGGTGGTTTCTATTTCTTCCCAAGTAACCTCATGCTACAGCCTTGTCAGCTTCCAGCTTCCCTATGGGACCTTGACAGCTTCCCATATGGTCAGGATGGGTTCCCACAGGATGAGTTTCCCAATCAGGATGGGTTCCCTCAGCTCACTGCTACAATTTCTCATCTACAGACCTCCTTGTACAGACCTTTCTATTTTCTCATCCACAGATAATTCCTTATCTTGATTCTGAGTGCAGCTATTCATTTATTTATCTCATTTATTTATCTCATTTCTCTTTCTTTTTATTTCTATGGATTAGATACAGAAATAGGGAATTTATATGTGTCTTGAAGTCCAGGTAATATAATCCATCATTTGAACCCACCAAACCTTCACTAGCTAACTTACGCCCATTCTATTTAGCCCCCGTGTCACTGTGACTTTGCTGACCACTTACTATAAATTAGGTCCTTATATTGGTCTCTCCCATAGAATTCTGTCCTCTTCCTACATAGTGATCATCACAATTTGTAATTATAAATTAATTTGTGTGCTTACCTATCTTGATGCCTTTTTAAAGATTATTTGAACATCTATCTATTCAAAAAGCACTAGTGATCCCAAAGTACCAAGAATATTGTTCAGGCTCTTGAATTACTATAATGAAAGAAAGGTATGAGTAGACAAATATTTGTTTTGTAATTTGACACATGCAATAATTTAAAGCATGTGTAAGGAACAAGGTAGTATTTAATTCCCTTTTGGATGATCAGAGAAGATTTTCCAGGAAAACTGACATTTAAGCAAGATTTCAAAGAAAACTGACATTTAAGCAAGATTTCAAAGGATAAATTAGAAGAAATTCCATAAGCAAATGAGGAAGGGAATAGCACTAAAGACCAAGAGAACCAAGTATGTAAGTGCATGTAAGTGTGAAAGAGCATGATGGAATCTGGATTAAGCAACTAGTTTGGAACCAGTTCTAGACATTAAAGTGTGTGTGCCTAAATGTGGGGAAGAATAAAGAAGTGAAAGAGCAATATCTCGTAAAAGTACTATGTGAGTCAGGATAGGCCAGATCATCCACAGAAACAAACAATACCAAAAGCTCAGTGGCTTCATACAGCAGGGTTTTTTCTCACTCATGAAAAGTATGCTGTGGGCCCAGTTGACTTTCCAAGGCAGCTGCCCTCCACATGTTGGCTCAATACTGCAGGCTACTTCAATCTCATGGCACCTCACGTCAACAAGAGGCTTCGGAGTTCAAATGTTATTTTAAGACATTTTTATTTTACTCTTTAAGCAAAGAGGGCTTTTAGAAGAAGGTTTGACAAAGGGACAGAATTAATGAGACTTATATTCTTATAAGAATGTTACTATAGACAGAAAAACCAATTAGGAAGCTGTTAAGATAATCTTCCAGTAATGCAGGGGCAGGAGGGAATGGAAGCTATGCTTGATGTTGGATTTGAAAGATACTTACATGTAAACAATGGAACTGATTGACTGATGGCATATGAGAAGGGAGGAAAAAATAAATCAGGGATGACACTCAAATATCTGGCTTGAGTTTCTGAGGTGATGGTGGTTCATGGACATAGTTGGTTCAGGAGGATGAGCAAGTTGGAATGGAAAGATAACAATCTCTACCCAATGGACACTTCAGGTGGAGGTGGGGACAGACATTTGATGGGTGAGTGAGGAACTGTGGCAAGACATGTAGGCTAGGGCAGCCCGGGTGGCCCAGCGGTTTAGTGCCCCCTTCAGCCCAGGGTGTGACCCTGAAGACCCTGGATTGAGTCCCCATCAGGCTCCCTGCATGGAGCCTGCTTCTCCCTCTGCCTGTGTCTCTGCCTCTCTCTCTTTCTGTGTCTCTCATGAAAAAATAAATAAAATCTTAAAAAAAAAAGACATGTAGGCTAAAGAAATAGATTTGTAAGTAATCAGTACACAACAGTCTTTTTCATGGCACTAACTACCAGCAAGTTTTAAGAATATGTCCATATTTAAATTTTTCTCCAACGAAAGCCCATTCCACAAATTTTTTTATTTATTTTTTATTTTTTTAATTTCATTTTATTGGAGTTCAATTTGCCAACATATAGCATAACACCCAGTGCTCATCTCATCAAGTGCCCCCCTCAGTGCCCATCACTCAGTCACCCTCACCCCCCGCCCACCTCCCTTTCAACCACCCATTGTTCATATCCCAGAGTTAGGAGTCTCTCATGTTCTGTCTCCCTTTCTGATATTTCCCACTCATTTTTTCTCCTTTTCTCTTTATTCCCTTTCACTATTTTTTATATTCCCCAAATGAATGAGACCATATAATCTTTGTTCTTTTCCGATTGACTTATTTCACTCAGCATAATACCCTCCAGTTCCATCCACATCGAAGCAAATGGTAGGTATTTGTCATTTCTAATGGCTGAGGTATATTCCATTGTATACATAAACCACATCTTCTTTATCCATTCATCTTTGGATGGACACCGAGGCTCCTTCCACAGTTTGGCTATTGTGGACATTGCTGCTATAAACATCGGGTGCAGGTGTCCCGGCGTTCCACTGCATCTGTGTCTTTGGGGTAAATCCCCAGCGGTGCAATTGCTGGGTCATAGGGCAGATCTATTTTTAACTCTTTGAGGAACCTCCACACAGTTTTCCAGAGTGGCTGCACCAGTTCACATTCCCACCAACAGTGCAAGAGGATTCCCTTTTCTCCACATCCTCTCCAACATTTGCTGTTTCCTGTCTTGTTAATGCTCCCCATTCTCACTGGTGTGAGGTGGTATCTCATTGTGGTTTTGATTTGTATTTCCTGATGGCAAGTGATGCGGAGCATTTTCTCATGTGCTTGTTGGCCATGTCTATGTCTTCCTCTGTGAGATTTCTGTTCATGTCTTTTGCCCATTTCATGATTGGATTGTTTGTTTCTTTGTTGTTAAGTTTATGTTTATGAAGGTCCTGCTATGTACAAGTCAAAGGCACTGGCCTGGTACTAGAAATAAAGCAGTAAATAAAAAATACAAAACTGTCCACTTCAAGATTTTGTTATTCTAATGGGATGGAAAGTCAGCAACGAACAAATAAATAATTAAAATAAGTAGTATATTAGCTGGTGGTTAGTGCCATGAAAAAGACTGAAACCAGATATGGGGATTGTGAGTGTGGGTAGGAATAGAAGTAGTAGTGGAATAGAATGGTCAGGAAGGATCTCACAGAGAAGGTAACACTTTTATTTATTTTGGTTTTTTTTTGTTTTGTTTTGTTTTTTTTTAAGGTAACACTTTTTTAGAGAGGCAGAGACACAGGCAGAGGGAGAAGCAGGCTCCATACACTGGAAGCCCAACGTGGGATTCGATCCTGGGTCTCCAGGATCACGCCCTGGGCCAAAAGCAGGCGCTAAACCGCTGCGCCACCCAGGGTTCCCCTGAAGGTAACACTTTTAGAAAGAGTCAAAGGAATTGAGAGCGTGCCCGATGTGGCTTTATTGGGGGTATTCCAGACAGGGAATCTACCTTCCATTAGATTCTCAGTGATTCACTAGAAAGATAAAGAATAATTCCCCTGAAGCAAGAACCAAGCTGAGAAAGCAAGTGGGGAAAAAATAGTCTGCAAAGGAGTGCTGGTGATTGATTGTGCAATTCAGAAAAGATGTGAAGGTAAGAGAATCGGTTAATCTTAAAATGGAATGGCGTCAAAGGACTGGATGTCTTGATGAGATTGAAGTCTAGGGTTATTGAAGTCTATATGGTTATTGAAGGAGTAAAAGACCTAGAAAGACAGGAGATAATGGGGTGTTATGAGCTGAAGCTTTCAGAGGTGGATGCGGTATGGGTGAAGCTAGGGTAAAGTGGAAGAAGTCATCACTTAAGATGAGGAGGTCAAAGGACAAGAGCCTAGTGTCACTCAGAACATCAAGAGGAACTGGGAAGGAAAGGTAAGCATTGGTGCCACATGCCTAAATTCTTTTAAAAAAGAACAAAAAATAGGACCAAGAAGTCAGAAGGTAGAAGTAGCAGGAATAAGTAGAGTTTGCTAGAGTGATAGAAGAGCAAGGGAATTTGGAAATAGATGTGAAAAATAATAGTCATGAAATAGCAGTAGGGAGTTAAGGAAGTAAGGACCGTGACTCTTCCAAGATCTGAACCCACCCCACCTACCCCATGGTCTTACCCCAAATGTCCATTTGCTTCTTATTGTGTAATCCATACTATCCTATGGTTGGATCTGCTTGGTCCATGTGGCCTTAGTACCTGGGAACCTCTGGGAGAGAGGAGACATAATGTGAGTAAATAGCAACTATAGTTGCTATAAAATGGATTTAGGTGAGCAAAGGTAAGGGAAATATGGAAGGTGTATTAGTTTCCGAGGGCTGCCATAACAAAATACCAGACTGGGTTACTTGCACAGCAGAAATCTATTTTCTCACAGTTCTGGAGGCTAGAAGTCTAAGATCAAGGTGTTGGCAGGTCTGGGTTCTTTTGAGACCTCTCTCCTTATAATCATATTCTGAGATTTGGGTTCTCTTGAGATCCCTCTCCTTGAATCATATTCTAGAACATCAACATATGAGTTTGCGAAGGACACAGTTCAAACTAAACAGATGGTATATGTCTCAAGTATTTAAGAATCCCAGGATCATTCCTTACACATCACCTCTCCTTCTGCAAGATCACCATGAGGACCAATAACCAAACAGAAAACCAGGTACCCTGTGTTACCAGCTAGGCTAGTACCTGGCTCCACAGACTTGGGGTCTCCAGTAAAGCTGGAGCTCAATGGCTCCATGACAAGGCCTCCTTTGATCATAAATTTAAAAAGAGCATGCCCACTGCCTGCCAGAGCTTATATCCTAATATCCTCCCCTATCACTCTTTGGCCAGGTACATGGAGAAAGTAGAGCAAAGAGAGAGCCAGAAGACCCAAAGAAGGCTAGTTCCCAGATATTTTTTTCATTGAATGAAATAAAGCAAAAAAGCAAGAGAAGCTGGTGTGTATGGCCAGTTGATTTACTTCCACTGCCCACTAATAAGCTTAGATTATGGCCTGAAGCATAAGGAAAGAGGTGGGAATCAGGATAGGCTGAAAAGTGGGAAAAGGAGAGAGGTGTCCTCTCTTACACAGCTACCAAAGTAGATTCTAGAAGCTATAAGCTTACTGGCAGCTGAGGAAGCATGAAAATTTTGCTCTTCAAGAGAGGTCAAAACACCTCATCAACCTCCTTGTTCGATAAAAATGTGTCCTGGAGAGCCAGCTGTGTTGGCCAGGCAAGGAACATTTGGTGCCTTCAGAAAAACAAGTAAGTTTTCTTTTCAAAGTACTCATTCTCAAATAGAGTGACCAACAACCTAACAGGAAATAACATGGGAGTAGGGAACTCTGATTCATGGTCTCAGCCCACCATCTAATTTCAATGAGACCCTGGGCAACACATTTCTCTCCGCTAGGACTCAACGACCTCATTTCAATATTATTAATCATATATGTAAAATACAGATAATAATGCATGGCCTTTGTCAGTTGTTTTCAGGATGAAAACATTCTTCCTGGAAACAAAGCTTCACAGGAGATTGGGGCAGAATGTGACCCCCATCCCCAGCATACTGACTCATAGGCCAGTCCTATTCCAAAGTGCTGAGCTGCTTTTACCCTTTCCACCCTCTAGAACAATGTTTCCAATATTTAGTCACTTACATTTATAAATTTTTTGTATCCATGAATATCATCTGTGTTATTATTATTTATTTCATATTTTTATTTTACTCTGGATTTGTTTTTTTAACTGAAATCCATATATTTGAAAGTATGTTGCTACTCTAAATATAAAAATAAAAATAATGAGTAAAAATTGTTAAATTCTAGCGGAATAATATTGCCTCTTCAAGACTCTGAATTTGAGACCAGTCTTTCCTTATTAAATGAGAATGAGCATCAGTGGCATAATGGCATCACCTTGAGATTATCTTCTCAACAATATCAGGAGTGAAAGAGAAATAAAAAAGGCAGGACTTTCTTGACATATGGTGGTGACAGATATTGAAGGTTGACTCATGCAATTTCCATTTCTAATCCCTGTCTTCCTTGCCACCTGGCTCTGCTCTATAAAGCTGTAAAAGTAAGAAACAGACTTCACAGTCTCCTTTCCAGTTAGTGGTGGCCATGTGACCCAGCTCTGGTCTGTGAGACATTAGGAGAAGTCCCCCAGTCCCCTTTTTTTCTTCCTCATTTTTTTATATTTTGAATGTGGACTTGACATCTGGAGTTACAGCAGCCTTTTGGTCACCATGAGGTGGCAAGCATGAGGATGAAACCCATATACTATGGCTGGCGGAGCAGAAAACAAGAAAACAATGTCAAGCAGCTATCCCAGACCTATGTTCCTCCTCACTTCCTGCTATGTGAGGAAAATAAATTCTATTCGAGCATTAGTGAAGGTCTCTTTTATTATTTACCAAATATTATTTACCAGAATATTAATTAACTCAGTATTTTTTAATTCCATGTGTGTGGCACTTGACATCAGCCTGACACCCCTGGGGGACATGTGTTTCATGCTTTTCAGGAACTTTGCGTAAGAGAGCTTGTGTCAGTTTGCTAGGGCTTTGCTAGGCTATGGCAAAGTACCACAGACTGGGTAGTAAAACAGCAGAGATTTATTTTCTTATAGTTTTGGAGATTAGCACTTCAAAATCAAGATGTTGGCATGTGTTTTAAAGTTCAAGGTCAAGATGCTCTTTTGAGGTATCTCTCCTTGGCTTGCAGATAGCCATTTTCTCACTGTTTTCTCACGTGGTCTTTTTTTCTGTGTTGTCTGTGTCCTAATCTCCTCTTACTATAAGGACACAAATTACATCAGATCAGGGCCCCATTTTAACTTAATCACCTCTCAAAGACTCTATCTCCAAATTGTCACATTCTGAGGTCCTGGGTAAGGTTAGGGCTTCAACATATGAATTCTGAAAAGACACAGTACAGCCTATAACAGAGCCTAGTAGTTTATTTTCTAATAGAAATTATTTTTCCTTCCCTGCAATCTTGCAGACACAAGATAGCATGGCTCATGGATGTTCAAAATCCATAGGCAGGATCCCGAGCCTGTAGATGAGGGGAAAGTGTCCTGGATCCGGGGTCAGAAGGCCTGAGCTCTACACATCAACCATCTTCTTGTTGACATAGTCTCTCTGAAACTTCCTGTCTTCATCTGTAAAAATATATGAATATTACATGTAATAATGTATATGGAAGTATCTGGACATGCTAAGGATATTTCATCAAATCTAAAATGACATCAATTACAAGATGCACCATTATGATCTCTGTACCCAAGTTGGCAAAATCGTGCCATGAGAGCTTTTAAAATTAGAGATTCAGGAGCACCACCCCAAATTCACTGAATATGAATCTCTTTGGATGAAGCTTAAGGATTGGTATTTTTTAATCCCCTGTATTATTCTGATAATATGATATCCAGGATCCAAAGCAATGGCTTTTAGCATTGTCATGTGTTGTAGAACCCAAAATTTAATTCTAATGTGCCATCTTTGGGGCTATTTATCAGTTTCCTAGATATTCTATAGGAAGCCTGGATTTCAGACTTTGCCAACAAAATCCCATTGCCCAAATACTTTACATTTTCTAACACATTCATGGGATTCCAGAAAGTCTCAGTTCAGGAGTTGCATATAATAAATACTTCGGTAGAACATGTAAACCAAACCCGGTTCTAGTGGTAGGAATGCTATAACATGTACTCTCTTAGAACTACATTTCTGATCCGTGTCCCTAACAATAACCTAGGGGTATGATGCCCACATCTGTCATTCTACATTTTATGATTCTATGTGACATACTGTTAGTTCATTGTGGGCATATCTTAACCTTTCTGTCAAGCTTTTTAAAAACTAGTTGAATATTCTTAAAAATTATTTTTATGAATGCCTATGATTGAATCCTGAGCATGCTGCTATGACCACAGATAAAATAAGTGTCAAGATGAGAGTGCCACTCTGGACTCCACTGTCTTCACAGGTCATGAGAGTAACCCACATGACTACCTACACTGCAATACCATTCCCCAGTTTTCATACCCACATTTATATGTTCTCCATCATCTCAACAGGGTCCAATCCCCTGACTGTACAGTAGCAGATGGATGCCCCCCTTCTCCCTCCCTCCAACCAAGAAAGTAGATGACTTGCCCAAGGTCACATACAAGTCAGCCTACTGACACTGAGCCTACTCCCAGATCAGTGTCTCTCACATTTGTCCTACTTCCCATAATCTATTCATGATCCTTCAGAGTCTTTATCAAAAGGTCCGGACAATTCACCAATGTCTTCTAGGCTAGTGGGAAACTGCCCTGAATCTCACCCAGATCATTCACTGAGCCATGTAGTTCCTGTTTTCGTGCAGATTCCATCTGAGCCTTGGCTAACTCCCAGGGAAGCACATATCAGATCTGCTGTATATTGGCAGAACTTTGGCTTAGAACGTATTTCAAATCCCTCCCATTGAACATTGGCAGCCTTGAAAAAATATGGCCAGGAAATTATTCTGGGAAGCTCGATTGCTCTATGACACTTTACAAGGAGAAGCTGATGGCTTTCCCTCCCAAGCTCTTCCCTCTGTGCCCAGAACAAATGACTGCATATTCCTGTATGTGCCCTAAATGAGGAGAGGGCCAGCTCTGCTGCCGCATGAATAGAGGGAATGTCTGTGACGGGCAAAGCCCTCTGCACAGCGCACTGTGCTTCGAGCCAAGTTCTTTCTCCTTCAGTTTTGAAACCCTTGGGTACTCCAAGAGAAATGTAGTCCATGTGTTTCAGATTCATTTACACTTAAATCATTAAAATGTTGTTTTGTGAGAGTTATTTGATGTCTGAGGAGCCTGTGAGGCTTCTTAATGGGACTTTTAAATGTTTTTTTTTTCACTCTGCCTGAAACAGAAAGCAACATTTTGCTAAAACAGTGCCTGAGTTCAAACATATTCTCTCATCTCATATATTTGCACCCACATTATCGACCACAGCCTCTTACTAATGCCAGGCCTGGCAAGACTGACATTTGAAAGTGTTAAAATAGAGAAACTGGAGAGAAAAGGGAGCAGAGGGAATGCTAGCAAGATTCAAACCAGTGTTCCCCCAAATGCGCCAAAGCAGCAGTGTCAGAGCATGGGTAGCACATGCTTTTGCTACGTTGGTTAGACTGGACGCGGGGCCTAACTTCAGGTGCACCGCCAGACAGCTAACACGGCACTTCCACAGCCATAATCTCCTTGCAGCCTCATAGCAACCCTCATTCCCCAGAGGCAAAGCAGGAGCAGAGGTGTTAAGGATTGGACCCGGAGTGCACAGTTGGCTTGGACAGAAAGGAAAGATTAAAGTCTGACTCTACATCTACTGCTCTTTTCAGGATGCCTCAACTTGAGTTTCTCCATGAGTGTTGTATTTGAGGTACCAAATGCATTAGACTATATGAGGGAGATGCAGTGCAACAGAGTGGGTAGGATCTCAGATTCTTCCCCTAGCACTTTCCAACTGTGTGACCTTGGGCATGTTACTTAATCTCTCTGGGCAGTTTCCTCATCTGTCAACTACTCAACTATCCAAGGTATAAAGATGATTGAAAGGAATTAGCACATCTCTATAACAGTCCCTGACCCACTGTGCTCAATAAATGTTGACTATTAGCGGAGGTAGCAGTAAGGAGTAAAAAGAGGAGAGAGCTGGATGATCCTGGCGAGGTGCTGAAACTCTCTGAGCCTCAGTTTTCTCATTTGTAAAATGAGTACAATTGTGTGCCCCTTACAAGTTTGTGAGAGTGCTTGAGATGATGCTTAGGCTTAGCATTGTGCCTAACACAGAAAAGGTTCTCTGTAAAATCCATTTTTTGCACCCAGACATCTCTCTCCCTATTCAGTATTGGTTGTCATTGTTGTGGGGGAAGTAACTACCTCTATTATTCAGCTCAGCTTAGATCTGGTGCTGCATTTCTCCACAATCTGAGTGTAGACATGTGTACAGACCTAGGGCTTTCTACACCCATGGGGTGCGGGCTTTCCTGCGGTGAGGGATCTTCACCGGGCTGGATTGGCTGGATTACCAACACCCTGAGTTGGTAAAACAGCATGAGTATTGCTTTTTAAGTGGAGAAGAGCCACTAGCCAACTGCAGGACTTGGGGCTCCCTCACATTCCTGGCCAACGGCTCTGTGCACAGGAAAATCTGTCTCGCTGTTTGCAGGCTGACTGAGGCTTTGGGATTTGGACCTTTTTCCTTTCCTAGTGTAGATGTCAGAATTGCCTTCTTAGTTGGTTGTTTCTGCTTCACTGGTGTCTTTTTGCTGGTGTCCTGAAGAAGAGCAGAAAACTATGGCCATCTGGCAAGGGAGACTAAAGAGAAATTAGACTTTGTCTCTCTCCACCCTCCACACACACACACACACACTCACACACTCACTCAATACATTCATACACACACACTCACTCATACAAATCACTCATACACATCCACACACACATACACATACACTTACACACTCACACACACAGACACACACAGACACACAGATACAAATACCTTTCTGAGCCTCTCAGTTTCCTCTCAAGGGCTGGAGCTAGCCACACAGGATAAAGGAAGGAACTAGAGGAGCAGATCTTTTAAGGAAGAAGACAGATTCTGTTCTGTCAGGTTCCTATGAGTGTGTGTAAGAGCGAGTCAGAGGAGAGAGAGAGAGGGGAAGAAAGCGGAGGGAGAGAGAGAGGGAGAGAGGAGAGAGAGGAGGGAGGGAGGGAGGGAGAGAGAGAGAGAGAGAGAGAGAGGAAGAGGCAGAGGGAGAGAGGGGGAGAGGGGATCTGTTGCAGGCAGGGGAAGGCGTGACCTGAATGAAGAATGCCAGCCAATTCCAGAGACACACAGGGACCTCAGAACAAAGATAAGGCATCGCTGACACCACACCGGGGACAAGCTCACAGGAAAGTCAGGCCGAGGGGACCAAAGCCAGGCAGCCAGGAGCACCCCAGGCAGGAAAATGAGGTGAGTGCCAGGGCAGGAGGGGGCACGGGTGCCCTTTCGGGAACCAGGTGTCAAGTAGCCCCGGAGCATTTGACCTTGCCTCTGGGCAGACTCACCTGCGCGTCCTGCGGGTGTTGCAGGGGCTTCTCATCAATCCTTGGGGCTTTGAGAAAGGAGATGTGGGCTGGGCGCTGCCCTGGGACTGCGGAGACAACACAGCTTGAGACGGGAGACTTTGTGCAAATCCTGCCCCAGCTTCCTGCTGAAGCTCAGTTTCTCCCTCTGCCAGCGCAGGGTGCTGTCTGCTGGCGAATGTGACTTTCCTCCTGTTGCCCACAAGGCCGACTTTAGGTTTTCCCTCTCTGCAAAGAGCATGGGTTTATCTCTTCCAACACTTTGTGAGTTAGGTATGTGTTTGTGTGTTTATTTGTCCTGACCGGAAAAGAAACCAGCTTCCCACAGCTCGGCTCTGCCGTTTCTTAAACCTTCAGAAGTTTGCCCGTTAAAACCTCAATTTAGAAAAGTAAAAACCTGTTCCCATTTTACAGTTCCCTATAAATTTCTGCATTTTTCCCTGAAATCAGAGGCAGCTGGTGGCATGAATCAGGCTATGAATTGCACTGAATGGCTCTTAAAGGGATACCACAAATTAAAAAAAAAAATTAAAAAGGAGTCTCTGGCGTTCTAAATCCAGGACTTTAAATTCTAATTGTTTTTAAACTCTTCAACATTTCCTATTCCTCAGCCTATACTTAGAGTTACTTGATCCTTCTTACCAGGCATTCCTTCTAAGTTTTCCTCTGCAAGTCTCAAAACGTAACCACTGTAATTATTTTTGCTATTTATAAGTGTTAATGCCGTTAAAAATACCAAAAAAGAGAAAGGAGAAGAAAAACACTCTGCAGATGTGTTAAGTCCCTAAGCACCTCTTTTCTCATTGATTTTCTTCTCAATTGGAAAAGGATTTCTATTTGTTTCTCTTCTGCAAAGTCACCTAGCAACTTTTCTGGGTCTGGGGCCAATGGGGGGCTTCAGACTGTGTTAACTCTTTGAGCTCAGATTACCTGTGGTTCAGAGAAATAATCAGGCCTCTTAAGGTTAATTTGATCTGTTCTTTTAAAATCCATTGTAACATTAAGCCTGCCATCTAACTTCATTTTCCTTTCTCCTGAAAGAGATAGGATTTATGTCCATCTACGTGGAGGGATAATTTGGCTGGTCTGTTGAGATCAGAATCCTACCCTACCACCCCAGGCCCCATCCATAACAACATACAGGCTGATTACCAGTCCTGTATCTTTGTGTTCAATCCCCCCTTAGCGCAGAATAGCTCTCCCCCACCCCTCCTTTTTTTCCACCTAAAGGACCAGATTGTTCAAACCACAGCTCAAACATCATCTCCTCTTCTCTGGCCAGCATCCCCAGAATGAGCATCTTCTCCTTTGCGCTATCTCTGTTCTTGTGCTATCTCTCTTCATCTTCTTAATATTTCACTGTTCAAATGTCTATCTGATTTTCCAAGATTGAATGCTCCTTAAGTATAGGATCTGTGTCTTGTTCTTCTTAGTATCCCCAGCACCTAGCATAATGTATGTTTCCTATGAAGCATTCAATAAATGCTAGCTGAATGGAATTCAGTTGACTAGCAAACCAACCAGTAGAGAAGTGCTCCACTAGAAGTCTCCAAGGGGTCTTGCCTTGCAGGGACACAGCACTTCAGAGTTTGCAAAGCACTTTTTATAGGCCTCTCTCATCTGGTCTTTAGATTTTAGATGAGGTGAGGTTTTATGGAGAAGTGAGGATAAAAGCCATTAAGTAATTTGCCCAAAGCTATACAGATGATCTTGAAAAGGTTCTGACTCAAACTTGGGTCTCTGGACTCCAAGTCCAATATTTTTTCTGCTACATTCCGCCAGACTCTCATCTAAGTGTATTTTCCTATACCAATAGCTCTCGATTCCAGTCGTACATTAAGATCATCTGTGATGCTTTCAAAGATGCCAATGACCAGACCTTACTCCAAACCAATTAAACTAGAATTTGTTGGGGAGGGGCTTTGTTATTAGTATCTTTTTTTTTTATATTTCTACATAAAGCCGTGAGTTTTTTAATTATTTTTCACAGGATTAATTGCTTTGGCCAAATGCCTAGGCATGATATGGGCATGGACCCAGCGGCTTCCTCTGTTAGCTTTTGTTATTCCCTTCTTCTGTTGAACTAATTCACCATATGGTGTTGGGCATGACATGTCACTACTTGGGGTATCCTTTTCATCATGTGTCAAATAAGCGCATTGTCCGAGGGATCTACACAGTCGCTTTCAACTCTTCTACTAAAAAACAGTCTTGGTGTAGTGTAGGTTGAAGTGAAGGGAGGGAATGAAGAGGATACAAAGTGCTACTTCTTCCACAATCTTTGACACAAGGAGGCTTTTTGTCTACTCCCCATAGCCTGCTCCAGCAGGAGGACCTATCAAATCCCAGCTTTCTATATTATTTGACATTTCAAGCAAATGTAGTGAAACTTTTTGATGCGCTGGAGAATAGGTAGCAGGTGTCAGGAATTGTACAGCCGGTGCCTGGTGTATTGGAAGCAAAAAACATTCAGAGAGTGTGATGGGAAACAAAAACCACCACTTACGTTCTTCGTTCTTCGATTGGCAGCCCCTGAAGCAAGCAAGCATATGCTCAAGCCCATTATGTGCAAGGAGATATTTGTTTCATATGTTTCAAACTGTTTTGAGATGCAAACAAAATAGAACAGAAAGCTTCTTCCCACACTGGCCAGTTACCTACCACATGTGGGCCTTTGGAGCTGAATGGGGCTGTCAGCAGCCAGCCCTTGACAGGCCCAGCATTAGGAGGCTCAGAGTCTCCTCCATGTGGTCTGGAAAAAGCAGGCATGGAGAAAGTTGACCTTTCAGCCTTGCATAATCTGGGTGTCGCTATTGCAGTGAAGTCCAGCCTGGGAGCCAAAGTTCTTTCCTAACCTCTGCTTTTCGGGAAGCAGCACGATGGAGTAATTATAACCAATGTTTGCTGAGGGCTGGAAAGTTAACAAAGGACTTTCCAATCCTCCTTTACTCTGATAGCAGTCTGATGGCAACTTATTATTATCACCGCTTACTGGACGAGGACACTGAGAGCTTATATGCTTTCCCCAAGATGGGTCAGATAAATAAAGTCAAAGGATGGATCTTCTGATCCAAGTCCAGGGCTCTCCCCTCCCCCAGGCAGAACTGAACCAGAATTCCCAGCTCCCGGTAACATCCACACCTTTCCTCGCTTGAAACTGGGGCTGCGTGGGCACTGGGAGACAGGGTTTCTAGACTCTGCTTTCCTGTGAGTTCACTGGAGAGCTTGGACCTATGCCTTCCCTTCTCTCTCCCTTGGAGGCCCTACCCCCCAAGATGGGTTTTAAAAAAAATATTGACCCTGGCAATTGGATTAAAACATTTTGTTACCTCAGTAGAAATCTCACAAGTTACTATTGTAGGGACACTGGAAAAAATTTAAATGACTTTATTATTTTCTTTTTATTGAAAAAACCGTAGAAGGTCCTTCTTGGCAAATATGAACATCGCATATACACAAAAATTAAACTTAAAACTTTCATATTCCCATCTCAGAGATAACCACTGTTAATACACTGGTGATACCCTTCTAGGCCTTTTTGCATTTACTATTTACCTTTCATGTAAATATCATAGGAGACAGCTAGATAATCTATGTTTACAGTTATCTTGTTGTGTTACATATTCAAAACTTCATGCGTATCCATATATACACATAGATGCGTCTGGGTAGGGAGAAACAACTTTCCGATTAGTAAAGTATGAGCCTTACAGTAATGCCTGCTTATCCCCAGTGGACAGGTTCCAAGATCCTCAGAGAACTCCTGAAACCACAGAGAGCAGGGAGCCCTTTAGACACAATGTATTTCCTATGCATACCTACCTATGCTCGGATTTAATTTATTAATTAGGCATAAGAGATTAATGACAGTAACTAATAATAAAATAGAACAATTGTAGCAATATACTGCAACAAAATGATGTGAATGGGATCTCTTTCAAAATATCTTAATTGTGAGGCGCCTGGGTGGTTCAGTGGTTAAGCGTCTGCCTTTGGCTCAGGGCATGATCCTGGCCTGGGGATTGAGTCCCACATCGGGCTCCACACATGGAGCCTGCTTCTCCATCTGCCTGTGTCTCTGCCTCTCTCTGTGTGTCTCTCATGAATAAATATGTAAAATTTTGAAAAAAAAATCTTAATTATACTGTACTCACCCTTCTTCTGATGATACTGAGATGATAAAATGTCTATGTGATGAGATGAAGTGAGGTGAGTGACATAAGCACTATGATGTGTGGGTAACTGAAACCACAGAAAAGGAAATAGTGGATAAGGAGAAATACTGTAATCTGAGAATGCTGATATAATTTCCCAGCATGAATTTAGGTTATAGAAGGCACTGGCACAACTTTCATTCATTCATTCATTCATTCACTCACTCATTCATTCATTCATCCATTCATTTTATTCATTCATCATCTACTATAAACCAGGCTGTATACTAGATCCTTTATATACATCATCTCTAATGCTCATGGGAGTCCAATAATTAGAAATTATAATCCCCATTTAACATGCGAGGAAACTAGGGCTCAGAGAGACTATTATCCAAGATTTCACCGCCAATGAGTAGAAGAATGGAGATTTGAACCCAATATATCTAACTTCAGGAGCTGTGTCTAAAAGCAGTGCAATATGAGATGTGCAGAATGGAATCTGGAGGTGTGAAGGGTACACCATAGCCTGGGAAGCTTTGAGCTGGATAACGGAGGATAAATAAGGCAAGCAGATGAAGAATGTGTAGGGTCTGTGCAAGGGGGCCCAAGCATGGACAGGCATGACAGACTTTCAGAATGGCATGCCAGGGCATAGCTGGCACTGAGATGAGGCCAGACAGGCAGATCAGCCCTAGATCAAAAAGGGTTCATCTACCATCCTGGGAGCAGATGCTTTATGCTGCAGGCACAGTGAAGCAGTATGGTCACACGTGTGTTTTAGAAAATCAACTTTGGCAGAAAAGTGCTGAATGGTATGAAATGGAGTAAGGGGAGATTACTTAGGATGCAATAGCGATAGGCCAGATAAGAACATTTAAATTAAATGACTTGGAGAGAAGCAGATGGATTTCCAAAAGATAGGAAGCAGAATAAACAGGAATGAGGGAAGAAGTCGATGAGCCACGTTTGGAGGGTTCGAGTTCACGATCATTGGGTCTTGCAGGGGGAGCAGTCTATTAGATGCCTGATGTTGTGCATATTGACCATTAGGGTTCTGATTAGCCTTGTACATCCTGCCTCATTATTGCGCCACTTTGGGTGTGTTCCCTAAGTTTTATTGGGTTTTCCTTGCCCCTTCCTTAGGCAATTCTCTTAACTCTCCATTATCTCTGATGCCTACAGCTGGAAATAAATTGTAGGTTTCTGATCCTTTCGTAAGAATATTTACCAAGAGGGGAAAAAACTTGTTTTGCTTATTCTTTCTTAATTCAAAACTTTGCATAATACTTTGAATGGTTTTGTTAAATCTGTTTTAAGTAATGCAAGATCCCATCTCTGAGTAGAAGTCTTATCTCGCCATTACCATGTTACTATTAGTTACTTCTTACAAAACTGAACCAAGAGTTTATGATTCTTAAATGAAGCTGAGTTGAAGAAAGGACACATCTTTTACCTAATTATGAAACTGACATTCTCAACAATAAAATAATGTATGTCAGAGTCCCAAATAGGGCACTGTCTAGGAGAATTGAATCTTTATTATCAAATCTTCAGAAGAGCACAGCTGGGGGCATCTGGGTGGCTCAATCAGTTAAGCATCTACTCTTGGCTCAAGTCATGATCCCAGGCTCCTGGGATCGAGGCCCAATTCAGGTTCCCCACGCAGTGGGGAATCAGCTTCTCCCTTCTCCCTCTGCCTCGTACCACCCCTCCTCCCACTCATGCACATGCGCACACATGCTTTCTCTCTCTCAAATAAATAAACAAAATCTTGAAAAAATAATAATAAAAAAGAAGAGCACAGCTGGAAGAAAGCTTAGAAATCATGGAGTCACCATCTCCCTGTAAAAAGGACAGGGTAAACAAGGCCCTGAGTGGGGAAAAGTAAATGCAGCAGGTCAGTGGCAGAGATATGCTGATAGCACGGTCTCCTGGCTGCTGACTTAGTGAAAGGGTGGGGACCTGTGTCCATGAATGTAAGTGGATCCATTCATGTCTTTCAGGTGGCTCCTTCTCTATCATGTTCTGTGCCTCTCCTTGTTGAAAGCTTCGGCCCATACCGTGGAGCTTAACAATATGTTTGGCCAGATTCAGTCACCTGGCTATCCAGACTCCTATCCGAGTGATTCAGAGGTGACTTGGAATATCACTGTCCCAGAGGGATTTCGGATCAAGCTTTACTTCATGCACTTCAACTTGGAGTCCTCCTACCTTTGTGAATATGACTATGTGAAGGTGAGACCTCTGATGTTCCCTAACTGAGGCAGTTTCTCTACTAGAGAATCTGCTGAGAGTTAGAGAAGCCCAGATGAACTAGATACTGTGCTTACCCTCCCAGGGTAACAGTCCAGTGAGGAATATGCACAAAGTTACATGATGAAGTTTGGAGGTGGTATGCTAGGTGCAGACTGAGTGGTAGATCTAGAAAGGACCACAAGGGAAACGGGCTGGTGAAGTATAACTCAGCCAAACATAACTTCTACTTTTTCTTTCTGTTCTCAAAGTCCTTAATGTTTCCACTAATCCTTTACCAGCAGAAAGAAAAGGGCAGAGACCCCAGAAAAGGATAACTAGACTGAAACACAGCCATAATTATGTCCAAAGCTGAGGCATTAAAAAGCATTGCCCACTTCCCTAAGTAAAGGGGAAGTATTTGGGAAAGGTTGAATATGTAGTTCCCAAGTATTTGGGAAAGGTTGGGTGTGCAGTAGTAGACAGTAGGAGATGAAGTCAGAAGGTTGGATTGAGGTGAGATTCTGAAGGGTCTTGAATGCGATGCTAAGAAGTTTGGATTTTCTCTGCCAAGGAAGGGTATTGGCAGGATTGAGGGGCCATCAGAGCTGGATGTAAAAACCATGTGGAAGAGAAACAGGAAATGATTACAACATCAAAGCACTATTCTCTGGAAATTAGAGAGAACCCACAAACAATGCCATGGATGGGAAAGCTATTCTTTGAAAGTGGGACTGAGAAAGTTTGGAGTACTTCTGAGAGATCAAGTTTACTAAGGCTGTATCTGGCTCAAAAAGATCTGGAGGTCTAAGAACCTACTTTCTAAGCTCTCTCTGGCTTTCTGGAAAAGATCTCATCAAATTACTCTAGAGTAGACTTCATATATTGTTAGTATTAATGTGATCTCTGTTCTCCACAGCCAGTAATTCAACAGGAGTTGACCTTGTATTACCAGAATATTGGATCAACAGCAAAGTAGTGAGTTTACAATGTACTTTTATACTTGTAATCCCATCCAATCTTTAAAATAATTCTATAAGACAGGTACTGCTACTGTCCTGCTTCACAGGCAAAAGGAACAAACCTAAGAAGGTGAAGCTACAGCTAGTAAGTGGTGGGTCAATTTCCAAACCCATGTCTTCTGACTTTCAATCCCATACTCTTTTGTCTACACTGAACTGCTCTCAAGTTTGTCTCCACTGAGCCCCAGGATACTGCAGGAACTTGTAAGACTACTGTTGGGAGGAAGGAGGGGGTAAGTGGGAATATGAACCCCCATCCTGCTTAAACTCATTTTAAATGTTGGGTATTGCTTATTTTATATGTTGGGCATGCATCAAATATCTCATTTACAACAAGGTTTCTGTGATGAAAAACTCCCTCAAATTGGTGCTCTATGACAGTTTCTTAGCTTCAGCACTATTGATATTTTGACCTACAGATAATTCTTTGCTGAGGAAAGCTGTTTTGAGAATTATAGGATTTTTAGGAGCATCCCTGGCTTCTACTCACTAGACACCAATATCATTCTACCTCCAGTTGTGACAACAAAAATATCCCTAGAAGCTGGCCCTATCCCCAGAGGGACAGAATCTCTTAATTTGAGAACCACCGTTCAGTGGGATGCCTGCACCCCTGTGAATGTACTGTGCTGGGGACTATGAGAATTTAAAGATCCAAAAGATCTGATCCCTTACAAAGAGAAGTGAGCCTAGAAAAGTAGCCACTGCATAAGATGGAAAAGTAATGACAATTAAAGACTGATGATAAAGAATGAGAAGAGGGGGAGCCAGTTGCTCTAGGAGATGATGGAGGTTGGCAGTCTAGATTGACATAGAGTTTCTGTGAATTAATTAAAAATGGAGCCAACTTCTCTGAGTCACAAGGATCCAGCAAGGAGTATTCACTAAGACCCTATGTGTCCATCATCATAAAGTGAAATTCCTGACAAACATGTTAGTTATGTCTTCCAGGATATAATCTAGCCTCTATTAGAGCCAGACTCCAGGAGCAGATGCGTTGTGGGTAGGGAGCATTAGGTTAGCCGACTCCTCCAGCCCATTCCCCCAACTAATGCTGGTCATAAAACTGTGGCATTCTCAAATATTTGGATTAGAGAGTGGACTTAACCAGAAGGAAAATGATCAAACATTGGTTTAATACCACAGTAAGTTCCATAGGTTTAGACAAGGCTAGATGTGAACTTCCCAACTGCTTTCTTCTCTATTTTCAAACATGTCAAACCACCTAGATTTTTTTTTTTAGTGAAAACACTTGCTTTTACTAGTAGTTGAGGTGTTAAGACTATGGACATTACAGAAATTTTTTTTCTTTAGCCGTAACAACTTACTTTCATTATCCACCCCGTCCTTCCTCTACCCGAGGAATTAACTCTCAATTCATACTACACTAAGCAATCATTTCTCACAAGTTTTCCTCTTGTTCAGACAGATGCCAAGCTTGACCTTGTTAGGACTCTCTTCTAGAGACAATGAACACATAACAGAGGGTTTAACTCATTCCTTTGTCCCAAATAAACTGAACCTCCTGGCAAAGCAGATTAAGAAGCTGATATCAGCTGCATTTTGTAACAGAAAAAAAACAAAAAACAAAAAACAAAAATAAAAACAAACAGGTACTTTTCAAGGGCAATGAAAGAAACTGAAGACCTCTTCTGACACTGAATTAAGGACCCTGGCATACATTCTACCCAAAACTTGGCCTTTCTGGCCGGAGAATTGATGGAGAATTGGTCAGAAACTGATTGATGGTTTCTATCAGGAACAGAGAGACACCTTCATGAAAGCTCAAGCAGATGGAGGTAGGTCCCCTGGAAGGGTAGCATGGTCCTGGATTCTTGCCAGACATTCAGGAAATGCCTGGGCTAGTCTCTGATCTACCACTAACTCATGAGTGAATAAAATCTTGGAGTAGCCTCTCCACTCCCAATAAGATTGTGACCCTTGGCATAGCAAAGAAGCTGTCTGCTACCTGAAGTGCCCAATAGTCTAGCCTCTCTGATTCAGACACCTTTTCCTAATTCCTTTGGGAAAAGGGATTAATGTATTGGGCAGGGCAGGCAAGATGTATCTCTCTGCTCGTGCTGACTCCCTTCCAGGATGCTGTCCCAACATCGGCATCAGCCTCCCTGAAGAGGTTCCAATGGCCATGGGGCCTGAGCAGGCCCCCCTTTGCAGGATGCCACACCTTGGTTGGCTGGCAACTGGTGCTAATGTGGAGACAGGCCCCATGCCCCTGTCCACAAGCACCTGGTAGGGTTCCTGTTCTGGAGTCATGAACTCTCACAGAAGGTCAAGTTGCAGCAGCCCTCTAGAGAGTCATCTAATCCCACATTGTTGTTAGTATTGTTTTTCAAACATTTTCTCCTGGTTTTCTGCTAACAAATCTTCTGGTAGGCCCAATATAGAAGACAGAAGAGCAGCTGGCAGGTTAAAGGTGGCTCTGAAGCTTATTCAGCTCACTCATCCTCCTCAATCCCCCAAAAAGGTCCTACCTTAGGGGATTTACAACGAATATGGCTTTTGTCACCAGTGGACAGAGAGGGGCCTGAAACTCAGAATTCAAGCACAAGACTAGTCCTCTGGCCTCTGAACTCCTGAATCCAGAAGTCTTCCACATACAGTTGAAACCCATTCACTTTTTTCTAACTGACTCACTCCCTCTGCCACCAAAATATGTGCCTTTCCTGGCTGTGAATGAGAGCAGCAATAAAGCAGGAGCACGCCATGTCATTCCCGGATAAGTCAATATCCCTCTCCAAAATTCTGTTTTCTCATCTGTTCCATGAGGGGGTGACATGAGATGATCCCTGCAGTCCCTCAGATTCCTGGACTCTAATCCTAATCCTCCTGCCAGAACAGTCCAGATGACCCCAATAAACCCTCATTATTCTTACTAGGATAATGCCAGAAAATGGTAATAATATGTTAGAACATGCACTCCTCTAAGTTCTGTGGCCATAAGCATTCCAATAAGAGCCTACCGTCCACTGGGGATGCCTTGGCAACATGTCATCTCAAGAAAACTTGTAACCACACTATGCCACCGCTGTCCTTTTCCAAGCAACTTTAAATACCACTGATTTCCATTTGATGGGATCCTATCACTTATTTTGAAGCTTTTACACTCTGTGGCTGAATTCCCCTGACAGGCCAAGGAAGAGATTTAAAGCCCCCTCCAGTTCCCAGGGATCCCCTTCTGGTCCCGCCTAAACTCACAACTTCCCTCCCTACCCCGGCTCTTCGGGGTGACCATAATGGAACTGCTGACTCTGTACGTCAGTAGCTTGAAGAAGAGCAGGACCTCAAGGCTGTGGTCCGGATGCTCTCATTTTATGAAAATTCCTCTCCAGCCTGATTCCCCACAGTCCTTGGTCTTCGAGGCATGTGCACATCTGCACGACAGCATCTGCTTCCTTGGAATGTGGCTGCAATGTGTGGATTCCTGCAGTGCACAGATGCAGCATACGAGTCACAGCCGGTTGACACTGCAGGGGCAGAGCACGGATGCTGGCTGTGCAGTAGGAAGAGCTGGTTCCTTGGGGTCATTCTCCATTAGTGAACCTTGGGCGAGTGAATATTTCTAGATGGAACTCTACTTCCTCCTCTCTTAAATACAGGAAGTCGAAGCAGACGGTCTCCGAAGTTGCCCCAGCCCCAATAGTCTGTGTGTCTAAGACCTCAGAAATCACTGTTCAACTCTATGGCCATCATGACCAAAACCTAGGGAAAGACAATTCATTGGCCAGGGCCACACTGGGACCAGAATTTATATCTCATGACTCTCAGTCTTTTCTTCTTCTTTTTAAATATTTTTTATTATTTTTAAGGTTTTATTTATTTATTCATGAGAGACACAGAAAGAGAGGCAGAGACAGAGACAGAGACAGAGGGAGAAGCAGGCTCCCTGTGGAGACCTTCATGCGGAACTCCATCCCAGGACCCCAGGATCACAACCTGGGCCAAAGGCAGACACTCAACCACTGAGCCATCCAAGTGCCCCATTTTCTTTAAAAAAAAAAAAAACAACAACATCAACAACGACTAAATGACAGTGAAATCCCATCTTGTGAGTTCCCCTTTTCTTTAAAAAAAATAATAATAACTAAATGACAGTGAAGCTGCATCTTATAATGTACATGTAAATCAGTGTAACATAAGGCAAAAATTGCCAATAGTCAAACTTACTGAATCTCTTCAGTATAATAGACCACTGTCTTTCTGTATGTCCAGAAGGGCCTGTTCCCCCAGGAATATAACAAATTAGTTCCTTTGGTTGGGTATCAGATGAAGTGGGGACTCGTGCCTAGAAAGGGGCCCCAGAGTCATAGTCACTGAAAAGATGTACTGAGAAACCAGAATCACTGAGGGAACACCAGAGCCACACATACCCCATCTTCAAGTTCACGTCATAGCACCTGTTCACTGGAAAAAGAGATAATAAGAAGCTGCATTTCACTTTTATTCTCTCTCTTTTTCTCACTGAGTGCACACAGCTCCACTGGCATCTGTTGGATGCTCTTGTAATGTCACACAACTTCTATCAACCATCTACCCTTGACCTACTCAACATTTCCTCCATTCTTTCCACTGTTCTTGACTTCATTCCAATTCCTATTCCTCTCACTTAATCTACTGCAATCATCTCCTAAGTTTCTACGAGCCATAGTCCTTCCTCAACCAGTCCACCCTCTAGAGGCATGTGTCCAGAGAGATCTTAAAACATGTCTTTGATTGCAACACTCTTAAATCCTTCAATGGTTCCCCACTGTCTGTGGAATGACGTCCAAGAATCCCAGTAAAAACCCACTGGAAACTGGACACTACACCAAAGACAGGGCCCACAAACATGAGTGAGACAGCACCTGCCCTCAAGGAATTTGTGATTTCACTGTGCATCACGAGACAAATATCTTATTAATAAATTAAAGCTGTATAAAGTATCACAAAGGATGTGAGGCACTACATAAGACGGGGAGTAGTCTTTTCTGGGTTTTAGGAAAGGCTTTGGATGGATGTTTAAGACAGGTCTTGAAGGGTAAATAGGAGATCACAGTGCAATTCCCTAAGCCTCTCTATCTCCCTAATCATTGGTTTTGTCATTAGTACAAAAAAAAAAAGAAGAAGAAGAAGAAGAAGAAGAAGAAGAAGAAGAAGAAGTTCATAATGACATAGTACCTTCCTCACAGGTTGTGGGAGGATTCAAATGAAATGCTGACTGTAAGTGGAATGCAAAAGCTTATTTTCCCGTGTATTTCCCTTGTAGTAACACACATTTATGGTAGTTCCTAATTTATCGCCATGCTTGATTCTCGTGGAATAGGAAGAGCAGGGGTGATTACATCTCATTTACAGCCAAAGGAACAGCACAGGGGCACCTGGGTGGCTCAGTAGGTTAAGTAGCTAACTCTCCATCTCAACTCAGGTCTTGATCCCAGGATGGTGAGTTCAAGTCCTGTGTGGGGCATGGAGCCTATTTTTAAAAAAAGAGAAAAAGAGGAAAAAGAAACAGCACAAAGAACCTGAGGGAATTTTTCTGGTCTCTATAGAAAGCCAGTTCTCAGCCCCTGATCAGCTTACCCCTGTCATAATTTTGTCTCTCCTTAGTCCTTCTCTGTTAGAATGAGTCTTATCCTGGAAGAGACCTGGATATGCTCCCTGGCTATGTGTTATTCCTAAGGCAACTCTGCCTATCAGGGTAATTTAGTAAAATTAATAACACAGAAGCCCCTTGAGGGTCCTTGTGTTGTCTAGATTTTGTTAAAGAACTTTCTCTTTTATCCTCACATTGAGAAGAAATATATTTTACAAACACAACAAGAAATGGAGAGTGAGCTATGAGGGATGAGGATGCTTGATTTATCTGTTTGTGGCAGACAAGCCCCAACGGTGAACTCCAGATCGTTCTACTAGACCATCAGCCCCTCACGGTCCACGTCAAGGTTTGTTTCCAGCAGCAACCACAGTCTTGGGGCAAAGCAGGAAAAGGCATACGTCTCCCAGCAGAGAGCATAAGGAAAGGACTCTGGTCTAGAAGTCAGCCACTGACTCCTGCTGAGATGCTGGACACGTAAGCAACCTGCTCAGGCCTCAGTTTCCCCATCTGCCCAATGGGGAAAGTGGACCTGCCAGCCTCTCCAAGCCCTTCCGGTTCTGATGGCCTACAACTCCCAGTCCAGTGCTCCTTTCCCCAGGCCTCATTGGGTCAGTCTGTATCCTGCTATGTTATTGAGAGATAAGTCCCTCCCATGGCCCTGCTCCAAGACTGACTCCCCTGACCCCCAGGCTCCTAATTTCTGTGCAGTGCTCTGTGTTTACTCAGAACATGCCCTCGACCTTCATGCTGTGGCTGACCCCAGCTACTGCAGGAGCTCTGCTAATTCTCTGGGAGTAGACAGGCAGGCAGCCTTGGTCCCCAAAGGAAAGAAGAAAAGGAGAGACGTTTCTCATGAAGTTTGGTTGTAGTCCCCAGGGGGATTCTTCTACTCCTGAGATAGCGGTTTTCGATTCTAGGCACACGGAAATCAGGAAGGGGGAATGAGCTCCAGAAAAGTGTGACAAAGGCTCATTTTATGCAGGAAGTGCAAACAGCACAGGCTCTGGGTGATGGAAAACAGAAGGAAGGTTCCAGTGGTGGGGCAGAGCACACAGGAGAGCTCAGAGGAGTGTGAAGTGCAGTGCTCTGGGGAGACATTGCACCTGGTGTGCAAATCTACATGCTTGTGTGGACACAGGCCTTTCTCTGATATACCTTGCTAAAAAGCAGAGCTTGAATTTCCTTTGGTGTGTTCATAAGGTAAAAGGTAGGGAATGAGAGTTATTCATTAATTCAGGAGATATTTATTGAAGGCCTATTATTTACTAGAGCTTGGGGTGGAGCGGTAATTAAAACATACAGAAATCCCTGCCAGCAAGATGCTTATGTTGCATTGGGGGAAACAGGAGATAAACACTAAGCATAATCCACGACTAACTTATACAGTGAGTTGCAAGCTGATAGACAGAGAAATGCAATACAGCAAGACAAAGAGGGCCTACATGAGGAGGGGTGAGGGCTGTGACTTAAATATGTTGGTCAGCATAGGCCTCATTGACAGAGTGACACTTGAGCAGAGACTTGAAGAAGTTGAGGAAGTTAGCCATGTGGCTTTCAGGGGAAAACCCTTCCAACTGGAGGGAAAAGTCAGCACAAAGTCCCTGAGGTAGACAAGTAGCTGGTGCTTCTGATGAGCAGCAAGGACAGCAGTGTGACTGGAGTAGGAAGGACGGGGATGAGAAGTGGAGATAGAGGTGCAGGTAGGGAGCAAGGAAGGAAGGCCAGGTCACCAGGGGTCTGGGAGATAAGGCCCCTGCTGGGTGCCAACAGGCCATGAATGATAGACTTTACACATTGTTCCCATGGCAGTGTTTCATGACCTCTTGACTCTTAGAGGACAGTATTAATGCACTGTCCCCACCTTGATGTCTATGAACACCAAGACCGGAAGACAGTGGTGTGCTTGTGAATGATTAACAGGTGGATCTGGACTGGCAGGGAGAAGGGAGGCACAGTAGCACACCACTCAGATATGCTAGACCTTAATGACCTTGAGAGCAGAGCAAGTCGTCAGATGCTAAAAATAGGAGAGGGCACAGTTTTGTGTAATTTGTCTTTAATATAATTTGATGAATTGTAACTTTATGAAAACTAATTCCGAATGATGACTGCATTTAACAACAGGGTTCGCAGAATCTCTGAAAAGTTCACAATTTGGGCTTATACACTGGTACCAGCCAGCGTGGGCATAGTTCTGCCTGCGGGGGTTAAGGTGACACATGACAGATGAGTAGCAGAGCGCAAACCAGAACCCAGGTCATCCAGTCCTTATTCCAGGGCTCTACAGGGGCTTCCACATGAAGATGGGAGGCTGGGGCGAGACAGGGTCCAGGGCAGTGGCGGGGACCACGCCAGCTCACACATTCCTGGGAACTCTGCCTGGAGACACTGGCCTGCGGCGGCGGGTCCCCTCGCTGTACCCAGCTCTTACTCAATCACTGCTTTCACCCCTGTCCCATGACATACCTTGAACCAGGCTGCCTCTGCCACAGAAGAACACAACACTGCTGTGTTTTCTTGTCCTCGGACTGTTTTCCAGCTCTCAACGGTCTGAGGCCCAGCCTCCCAGTCCCTGGGGAGATTTGCATGTGAATGAGCTTGGCTCTGGAGTCCCAGAAGGCACGGGGTGGGGAGTCTTTCAGGGCCAAAGAGTGAATCCTTCCTGGCTCTCCAACTGGCCCCAGTTCCCAGACTGTCTGGCCTACCCCCTCTCAACCCTGCTCCTGCTGGGACGGTGGGCGCTGCCAGCTTCCCACCTGCGGGACGCCCGCTTCCCAGGCTCTCGGAGACCCCTCCCTGCCAGCCCTCCTTTTCTCCCCGCGTTCATGCTGCCTAGAGACCATCCCCTTTTCTGTCCAGAGCCCTCCTTGCAAAACGGCAATCCTTCCCTGGAGCAATGGAATCTTGGACTCCAAAGACCTGCCAGGCACGGCTCAGACCCCGCTGCTAATGGTGTCTAGCATTTGCATGGACACAATACCTTCTTAGGGGCTCACCCAGCTCTGTTAGGAGCTTTTTACTCTGGTTCACATGTCAGTAAGAACATTGTCCTGGGACCATCATACGCTTGGGCTCTGAGACTGGATCTGCATGCAACTCTGAGCCAATTACTTCCTTTCTCTGAGTCTCATTGTGCCCATCTAAGAAAGAAAAGAGATAAACTTGATAGCCTTTCATATCCTTTCTATCTCTGACCTTCTATGGTTCTCTGATTCCAATTACTGGACCAGGCCTGGAAGTCTGGACATCAGGGTTTTGTCTCAGGTCTGTCACTCCTAGGCTGTGTTCCCTTGGGGACTCATGTCACCTCTTCAGGCCCAGAAGAATAATATCAGCCTGAAGTGCATTCATTGCAAGGCTCCATCAGAAGCAAATATATTGGGGATCCCTGTGTGGCTCAGTGGTTTAGCGCCTGCCTTCGTCCAGGGGCATGATCCCGGAGTCCCGGAATCAAGTCCCGCATGGGGCTCCCTGCATGGAGCCTGCTTCTCCCTCTGCCTGTGTCTCTGCCTCTCTCTTTCTCTCTGTCTCTCATGAATAAATAAATAAAATCTTTAAAAAATAAAAAAATTTAAAAAGAAGCAAACATATTCAATAAAGAAGGTGAATGTACCTGTCTGCTGGAAAGTTCCACACAGAGGAGGGAGATGGCTACTACTAGTATTACTATTATTATTATTATTAGCTTTATGGCCAAATGACTCAGCCAAAATCAAAGCATCAACCTCCAGCTCCTCTCAGATGGGGCCATCATGAGTCTTAAACCCACCAGCTGTGCTATTTATACTTCCATGGCTTTGCTTTCAAGAGCTTCCGGAGTGCAATACACAACATGCGGGCACACATACGTCTCCTTTTTCCCCTGGTCCCAGGCTCTTGTCTGGAATCCGGTAACTTTAATTTGCTCTTTCTCATGATCTTTAACTGAAATGTAAGCAAGTGGGTAAAATAGCAAGCCTGGGCTGTGGATCCCTGGCCCAGTCCCTGGAGGTGACAGACTTACTGAGAGCGCAACCCCAGAAGCGCAGAGCACTCCTTTTTGAGTCAGAAGTCCTGGGCGGGGCTGTGAGTGAATCACTGGCCTAAATGCACACATCTAGAGCAATCCTTTGAAACACAGGGAAGTGAGGAGATTCCTGGACTTACATTCTCTTGTGGGATGGAAGCTTTTAGAGATCCCTCACATTCCTCTGGGAGATCAGTATCATTTGCTTGTCACCCACCTCCCAGTGTTGCCAGGAGGCTCCTCTGAGGGCTAAAGGAACCTAAGACAGACACTACCTGCCAAATGAAGTGGCCGGACTATGAGGGCTCTGGAGTCCTCGCAGGAAAGGGAGTCTATGCTGATGGCTTCAGTGAGATTAGGAATTAGAAACCAGAGGGGATCCAGGGACAGTTCCAGACTCTCATTCTTCTTCAAATTGTGAAAATACCCATGCCCACCTAGCAAGGAGTCCAGAAGCAGCTCTGTTCGGATGATGGAACCTCAGCAGTCCTGTTCTTCTCACCGAGGTACTGAGTGCTGACTAGATCCCAGGGGCCCTTCTAAGTGTTTTATGTGTATTAGTTCATGTCATGTTCACAAGAGTCCTGTGATATTACCACTATTGCTGTCACTGTGTCACGGATGACAAAACCTACATCCAGAGTATTTGCATATCCTAGGGCTGCCATCACAAAGTACCACAAACTAGATGGCCTATAACAAGAATATATTATGTCACGGTTCTGGAGGCCCGAAGTCTCATATCAAAGTGTCAGCAGGGCCATGCTTCCTCTGAAGGCTCTAGGGAAGAATCCTTCCTTGCCCCTTCTAGCTTTCTGGTGGTTGTTTCCAATCCTTGGCATCCCCTGTTATGTGGCAGCAGTGTCTTCAATCTCTCCCTCTGCCTTCACACTTTGCTCTGTGTGTGTCTCTGTGAACAAATGTCCCTCTTATAAGGACATCAATCACTGGATTAGGGTCCCCCCCCCCCCCCCCCCCGCCAAGCCAGCATGATGTCATCTTATCTTGATTACATCTGCAAGGACCTGTTTCCAGATAAGGTCAAGTCAAATCCAAGGGTTAAGATTTAACTGTATATACTTCAGCAGGGACACAATTCAACCTACAACACAGAGAATTTAAGTGATTTTCCCAGCATGTAATAATTGGTGAAGACTCATGTATGACTCATATAAAGATGATGTCCCTCATGATCCAGTCTCAGCAAGGGGTTACATTAAAAAAAGAAAACTTTAAAATTCAAAGCAATTCACAATTCAACTCCCTCTCTTGAGAAACCAAAACAGAGCAGTGATGTTCTTACTGCAAACAGTCTTAAATGCCCAATCCCTCCCACCTCTCATATACACACATTCTCTCTTTCTCTCTCTCTCTTTCCCCCTCCTCTTCTTTCTCACAAAGTCTTCATGAACTCCACAACAGGGACTCTTCTGTCTCCTCTGTCCATCCATTTACACCCCAACTAACTGAGTTTATGCTATAGAGGGAAGTAGTTGTGGGTCCAGGTTTCTTTTTTTTGGGGGGGGGGGGGTGGTTCAGGTTTCTTTTCAAAATACTTTTAAAATATAAAAACAGAGAAAAAAATATTACCTGTAGTTCAACTAGCCACTGTTAACAGCTCTAATTCCTTCTCCTTTTTATTTTCAATGTATTCCTTTAACATAATTGTAATTTCACTATGTACATGGGTTTTTCCCCCTTTTTTTGCTTAATATAACCTACTAGGAAAGTTTTCAGATCATTGCAAATTCTCCATTAATGTGATAAGTAATGGGTGCCTAATGGTTACTAAGTTCAGGCTAATTTGACTGCTCTCTTAAAATTGAATATTTACATTGTTTCTGGTTTTCTACCATTATACATGACTGCTATAAGGTGTGGTACAAAGATAAGAAATTAGATTAAGTAACTTTCAAGGCCTCAAGAACCCATGAGATTGAAATTCTCCAAGTGTCAGTTCATAAATGTCCATCTTTCCCTTTGTCGCAAGTTGCTTCCTATACCCCATAGCATATCTCTTGCTGTGCAACAAACCACTTTAAAACTTAGTAGCTAAAACAACATCCATTATGTTTGCCTAGATCTTGTGATCAGAAGTTTGGGATAGGCTCAGCAGGATGGTGCTTTTGCTGGATATGCCCAAGGCCATTCCAGTAGAGGCTTGAGAATCTAGAAAGTCCAAAATGGCCTCACTCACTTGTCTGGCTGTTGGTGGTAGCTGTCAGCTGGTTGGCCTAGAGACGTCAACTGGGGTGATTCATCTCCAGTAGGCCTAGCAGGGCTTCCTCACGTGGAGGCTTCAGGGCAATATTTCACATGTGAAAGAGCTACAAGACCCCCTGATGCCTGAAAGAGCTACAGGGCCCCTTGGAAGTGGCATATCTCTGCTTATCACATGCCTTTTGTCAAAGCAAGTCACAGGCTTACACACTGAAGACCTACTTCTTCCTGAAGTACCTTGCCATATACAGCTAGAAATACATACTGACACTTTCAACATTACCTAGAGATCTCCTTAGCATATCCACAAGTTTATTGTGTACGTTTTTCTACCTTCTATGTGGCCATGGAGAGTTGTGCCAAACGTCTCACCACTAAGTGACTCCAGTGCCTTTGCAAGCTTTCTATAGCTCACTGCTTTTTTACCCTCTACTTGCTGACAATCCCAAAACCCAAGTCACAGGTCCTAATTGTTACTACAGCACTGGACTTCTGGCTCTAGTAACTGTATCAGCCAGAGTTCAGTGAGGAAGGCAGATCCTCTGTGAGGATTGGGAGGTAATGGCTATTTTGGGTATCAGAAATCACATGACTAGAGGAGGAGCTGGGGCTGTGAAGGGCAGGGCTTGGAATTAAGAGGATCAGTCACTAATCAGTGTTCCTGAAGCCCTGGCATGGGTGCACATGTTGACATCTGCAGTGGAATGTGAGAATTCAAGAGCATCTAAGGAGCCAAAGTGGGCCTGTGAAGGGGGCCCATGAGGAGTTCTGTGAGAAGCTGTTGGCATTGAGCAACTCCCACATCTGTGGGTCCATCTACAAGCAGTGGTATGTTTAGGCCACTGTTGGTCATTAGAGCCAGTTGTTGGAAAGAGGCACTGGATGTAGAGTGGAGGAAAGTGAGACAGGTTAGAACCTAACGGGCACATCTACAAATGTCCATCTTGGTATCTGATCACAAAACGCCCTGCAGAGAGTAAGGATTGTTGTGTTCTAAACTCACACAAGTTTCTCTTCTGGCCTGGAAGTATACAAGAAGGGAGATTCTGGGGAATGTAGTTCCCAGATTAACTAAATCAACAGCAGGACAATCCAGCACACTCCCTGAATATCTGACTAAATTAATTCTGAAAAGCACTTCAAAGGCCCAAAGAAGATCGGAGAAGCTCCAAGATTTAGCTTGGGAACACTGACAAGCAAAGCCTTGAGGTTTTTAGATCTGTATGACAGTCTTTGTTTGTTTGCCTCAAGCCTTAAAGGAGCAGGAGGCTATTGGCCAGGAAATGAGGAGGCTACAATCCCGGGCCTGAAACCACCACTTGATAGATAATAACCTGGCCTAATTCATTTAAATTAGCTGGGCTTCAAGGTTTTCCTCTATAAAATGAGAACACTCATTCCTGAGCTACCTCCTCCATACATTGCTCCAGGGACTGGTGGAGAGCAGTCAGTATTAATCTCTGATGACATGACTTTATAGACACATGGAGAGCAGCCACCATGGTCCTCCCACAGAATCTGGGCCAAAGTGTCTGCAGCCCTGCCTTAGTTTTGCCAAAGTTTGTTGTTTGCCAAAGTTGTTTCTACTAAGGTGAAAATTCATAGAAAACAGATTCTGGCTTCTCCTCCTTAGACCTCTCTCCCCAACTCCCTGTCCTCAATAGAACCCCCTTCCTATGGCAGGTGGTAGTGGGAATGAAGGGACAGTTGAGACTCTGAATATCTCTGAGACATCACTATTCCTTCGGCCTAGAAGCTCTTCCTGCTACCCCCTACCCTCCACCTACTATTTCCATCTCCCTAAGTCCTACTCATCTTTCAGGCCTCAGCTCAAAGAATGTTCTTCTTCCTAAATGTTTTCCCTCAGCTGGATGTAATTTTTTTTCCTCCTTTAACCCCTGGAGATTCCTATCTTTCACTGCAAAGCTATGCCCTGACACATACCCATTTGAGTACTTATCTTACTCTATTATTAAATTTCACATTCCCAGAGGCAGGGGACTTGCTCTTTAAGCTCATGCAACAAATAAGTAATTTTTGGCATCCTCCACATTGTAGTCCAGACAGAATTTGGTATATAAATATTTTTTGAATTGAGTTGAAAGGAAACAAATTGAGGACATGCATCCATGTGTTGCTGCCCTAAATAACAATAGCCTGAAAGGATATGGTTGCCATAATAAAAAATAGAAAAATGAGGAGTCTGTGATCCCTGGCCAGATAGTTCTCTATTATGAATTTTGTGTCTTCATTTGATAAGGTACTTCCCTCCATCATGTTAATATGATGACCCTAGAAATGGGACAGTCCAAACAGAAGCCAGGACTCAATCTTCTGCCTATACTCAGAGGTAAATGATTTTTGTAGAATTTTTTAATTCATAGCAGGGGCTGCAAATATTAACCAAGGTCAGTGACCCCTCTGTTTGGGTTATGGCTGGAGCTGTCACTGAGCCACATCCTCTCTGGGAGACAGTCCATGAACCCAAGATAAAGTTTGAAGAGGCCCTTGAGCCAGAAAATTTGTTTGGCAAAGTGCCTATGTCTTTGGTCATGTATTCTCTGGGTTGGTGGGTTCCTTTCTTCAGGGTCAGAATAGTTCCAAAAGTAAAACTGTATCAGGAAATGCTTGTGGTTATCTCTCTACTCCTGAGCAAGTCACTGGCCCTCTTTGGACCTCAGTTTCCTCAGTTCTGATATTCCAAGACTCTATTCTGAGCTGTAGGCTGAATTCCCAGGATTCCAGGGCCTTCTCTTCCCTGCTCCTAAAGGTGTAGATGTCTCAGATGTTCCCATGGGCTTCAGCCAAAACATGCTTACCTGTTCTCTGCAATAGTGTGGCTCTGCATGGGATGACTGTTTATCTGCCATCATGAAAATGTCCTTTATCCAGGAATTTATAAGAGAGTTTATTATCACAGATTATTATCACAGACTTTCATTAGGTCTCCCCCGATCTAAGTTATCCCTGGTTGGTTTCTTTTTTTTTTTTTTAAGCTTTTACTTATTAATTTATGAGAGACCCAGAGAGAGAAGCAGAGACATAGACAGAGGGAGAAGTGGGCTTCCTGCGGGGGAGCCCGATGCAGGACTCAATCCCAGGATCCTGGGATCACACCCTGAGCCGCAGACAGACGTTCAACCACTGAGCCACCCAGGCACCCCTCCCTGGTTGCCTTCACATGAAAGTGTCCAAGCTACAGAGAGTAGCTATATGGAACATGTCCATGCTACAAAGACTTTGGGGATATCAAAGTACAGAAAGGGAATTGTGAGTCTGGAGGTGTTAATGCTCAAGGCGTCACTATTCATTAAATAACTGACCTGGTATTACATGGTTATAGGTCACGAAGAAGTTCGAGTTCATCAAGTTCTTCAACAGAAAGCAATCACTGTGTTGAAACTCCTGCTCATCATCTTCTAGTTGGCCTATCGAATGTGTGGGTATGGTGACTTGTTAGAATACTAGTATGTCAGAATTGGAAAAGAACATATAGCTCAGCTAGTTCAAAACTCTGTTCTATCAGGTGGATAACTGAGAGCTAGAGAGGAGGTGGCCATATAACTGTTTATGGTAGTCAAGAATAAGCTCATGACCTCTAACTGCCAGGTCCATCTACCTTATATTACTCCAAAGCAGAAGTCACCAAGACCTATACCCAATTTCATGCCTTTCCTAGGCCTTCAGACTAAAACTATTTAGTCTTATTTTTATTAAGTTCTAATAAGAGCAGCTCAATGAGATTCTATTTTATAACATATATCAGCTAACTGATTTTAAAAAGACACAAAATAAAATATTACATGAAGGAGACATAAGAATTGCAAAGGCAATATAGTCTGGGGATGTTCAATGCAGAGCAAGTAACATCACACAACACAGTATCCCCAAGATGGTTGACATTCATAAAAAGGTCCCCGGAACACCAAAGAGGGTTAGCATGTTTCACCTAAGAAAGCAGGGATTTGTATAAAGCACCTTATAAAGCATTAAGCCAAATGATGATGATGATGATGATGATGATGATGATGATGATAAATTAATTATAGTCAGGTAAAACTTCAGCTATCTAAGAAACTCAGGTAAGCGAAAGGACAAATCAGCCGTGGTGGTCAAGGAAGTGACTGTGTGCAGATAGGTACATTCTACTTTAAAAAGGCTGGTGTGAGTTTGGCTAGTATCTGCAGAGAAGAGGAATAAACAGCAAAGCCATGATCTCATCTTCTGTTTACACTTCAATTCCCAAAGTTAGTGATTAATTGTCCTTGTGTTTTGTTGCCAGGGCAAATTGTTTTTCTTTAAAACTCCCACTTATCTTAAATAAATAAATCATTAGTTTCAAAACAGAAGTGTCAAATGTCAAGATACTTCTGACATACTAAGCTAATGAACAAAACAATGAATGCATTAGAAGCTACTAGAGATAGGCAGAGGCTTTGAGAACTTTTCCTTTAATGACTTTGAAAGGCAGCAGAATCATTCTTGCTAAAAGATTTTCTCATGCATCTTGGCTAAAATGTCAATCTAGAGCTTGCAAACACAAATACAACCTTAAAAGAACCCAGTTAGTGTAAATGGGAAGAGCAGTAGGTAGGCCAAGTGTTCATAGTCAAATAAATAGATCAGCCAGCTATCACACTGTTTCCCAAACCAAATTCACACAAAATCAGCTTTAGGCAGCCAGTTTAGGATCTCTACTTGGGTCTCTGAATTTACACAGGGCCTCTAGCTTTTCCAAAGTAGGGAATTCATTTAGCAAATAGGTCATTTTTGCCTCTGAGTCTTAACACAAACACAATTGTTTCAGGGATGAACCCAGTCATTTCTGAATTATTAAAACTATTTATTAAATATAGTTCTAAATACACAATTTCCCTGTTCAAAAGTTGTCAGTATCTTTACTCACAGAATTAAGAGTCGCGTGGTGTTATGATAGCTTTCAAAGACAGTATAATGTCATTTCAACCTATTCTTCAACCTCTCCTGCTATAATCCCCACAGACTCCCTGGCTTCTCATTGTTCTCAGAACAAGCCTTGCATTTTAGTTCTTGACAACAAACATTTGTTGGGTAACTGCTATGCGCCAGATCCTGCTCCGCTCACTGAAAACACATCTGTAAAGAAAACAAAGTCTCGCTCTCCTGCAGTTTCCATTCTGATGGGATCTTTCATCTCCTTCGGAGTGCAGTCCCAGCACTTGTGTTCCCATTAAAGCACTTGTCACACTGCATAATAGCCCTGTCTGTGTTTGCGTCCCTCTGAACCCTGCCTCCCCATGCACAGCTCCCATGCTCTGCTCACGGGCAGCACACACTGAATGCTCAATGAATGACCTGAAGTTTATCTCTCTTCTTTGGAAATGTGGTCAGTTTCTGTTGCATGTGGAATCTATCAGTGAGGTGATCTCTTTCTGAATTCTAATATTGAGTTATTTTCAACAAATAAGCCAGTAATAGGAATGATAAATGCCAAGCTACTCCTGATGGGCCTAAACAAGTGAATGAAACGGTGACTGAACAGCCCCAGAGACTTAACCTGTACGGTATCTTTCCTCAAGGCCCAGAATCCCGAATTCCCTATCTCTATCCCTGATCTACTCATAAGCAGACTCTCCCTCTTTTCTCCTGGAGACCATCAGGGAAGCTAATTTGGGAAGCGACTCATCTTGTTCCCTCTCTCTTTGATCCCAAAGGTAGAAACTGAAGAGCAGGTGCTGGCAACCTTCTGTGGCAGGGAGACTACAGACACAGAGCAGACCCCCGGCCAGGAAGTCGTGTTCTCCCCCGGCTCTTTCATGTCCATCACTTTCCGGTCAGATTTCTCCAATGAGGAGCGATTCACGGGCTTTGATGCCCACTACATGGCTGTGGGTATGTTGGAGAAGAGGGTGGCTCATCCCGAGATCTCCTTTTCTCTCAAAAGACTGAAAGTACCTTATGCTCTCTTACTGCCCCACTGCATTTGCTCTATCACATATCTACCCATCTGTCTATCCTCCATCTATCCATCAGTCCATCCTTTTTTGATGCATTTCAAGGTGCATTGCAGATGACAGTACACTTTTTCCTAAATATTTCAGCATGCATATCATTTTGCTGAAGTTCAATATCTATCCACAATTTTTTTATTTTAATGTAAAATTTACATTCAATGAAATGTACAAAACTTAGGCACACTTGTTGACTTTTGAAAAATTTATATTTGCATGTGACCCAAACCCCTAACAAGATATTGAACTTTACTGTTAAACCCAGAAAGTTCCCTTATGCTCCTTCCCAATCACAGTCTGCTCTTATCTCCCTTAGAGGCAACAATCGTTCCAATTTTTTTCCACCATAGATTAGTTTTGCGTCTTCTTAAATTTCATGTAGATGAACATACACAGAATATATTTTGGAAGTTAGGATTCTTTTACTTAGTGTAAAGTTTTTGAGGTTCAGTCATGTTGCAATGCATTGGAAATTTGCTCCTTTCCTGGCAGAGTAATTTTCCATTGAATGACTATACTACAGTCTGTTTATCCATTCTTCCATTGATGGACACCTGCACTCTATCCATTTTTTTTTTGGCTCCCATTAATAAAGTTTCTATGAACTTTCTTGTAGAAGACTTTTTGTGAAAATATATTTTCACTTCTATTGGGTGAATATCTAAGAACAGAATCACTGGATCATAAGACAGGTGTATATTTGGTTTTATAAGAAATTGCTAGACCTTTTACAAAGTTTTTTTGCACCATTTTATATTCTTTCACCAACATATGACAGTTTGATGTCAATTTTTAAGTTTTTTTAAATTTAGAATTCTGGTGGGGTATGTAGTGGTACCTCATATGGTTTTAATTTATATTTCACTGGTGACTAGTGATGTCATGCATCTTTTTTATGTGCTTTTTGGCCATTCCTGTATTTGCTGGGGGAAAAGGTACCATGAAATCTTAAAATTGGGTTGAGATCATAGTTTTTTTAATGTTTACATTGCCACTGCCCAAGGAAGTGGGACATAGAAAGAAAGGGGCAGCATGGACTAGAAGTAAAGAGTGGGTTCTGGAGCCAGCCTACCTGGGTGTGAATGCTGACTCCACCACATACCATCTCTGTGAGTTGGAGTAAGTTCTTTAAAGGCCCCAAGTCTCTGTTTCATCATCTGTGGAATGGGGATGGTAAGAGTCCTGCTTGCTATTGTCACAACTGTTAGAGGGCACTAGCACCACCGGGGGTCAGCTTGCCTGGCCTTGAACCTGGCTTTCTGTCAACTTGGGAAGTTGCCTCGCTGCTCTGATTTCCAGTCTCCTCATTTGTAAATGGAAGTAATGGCTACTTCTGGGCTTTGTGTGAGGCTAACACAGGGAGTGGCCCATACTACATGCTCTGTAAATGATGGCTGTTGTCTTGATCATCACGGGTGGATTGATTGCCCTGCAGATGTGGACGAGTGCACTGAACGAGAGGATGAGGAGCTGTCCTGTGACCACTACTGCCATAACTACATTGGCGGCTACTACTGCTCCTGCCGCTTTGGCTACCTCCTCCACACAGACAACAGGACTTGCCGAGGTGGGGCCCAGAGATGACACTGTATATATATCACCATTTTGTGCTGAGTTTCCCAATAAGATTAGGGGAGGCTCAGAGGAGGGGTATATATGGAATAGGAATAACTGAAAATGAAGCCAGAGAGCTCTGCCTCAGATACCACATGGATGAAGATGCTGAAATGCCTAGCAGCCAGGAAGTCCAGGTTCAGGTTTTCAAAGGATCACATTTCAGAATCCCTAGGCTCTAGGCCATCTTTCTTCCTGGATAGCAGCAACTTCTGCTCTCCTGGTTACTGTAGGTACCCGGGCTGGCCAAGTTATGGGAAAACACGGGTTTACCAGTCCCATCGCTCTGAGCCATAAGCTTGGCCTCACCCAGAAGTTTCTTTTTCTTTTCACTCCTATGGCCTCCCAAGTTCCTCTGTGATCAAGAGAACCTCAGTCCAAAGGAAAGATGAGGGAAGAGAGAGGCAAAGAGAGACAGCAAGAAAATGCCCTATTCCTTCTATCTTTGTTTCATGTCTCATCCATATGCCCACCCTGATGTCATCTCCAGGTGGAGCAGGGATGGAGAAATGGAGAAATGGAAGGCTTTGGCCATTTTCCATGAGGGCTTCTACCCATCAATAAAATGGGGATAGTGATGTCTTCCCTGCTTGCTGCTCAGGACTAGTGAGAAAATTGTACAGTAACAGATAAGAAACGGGTTGCCCTAGCTATGGTTGTGGTGTGTCACTTTGCTCTGGTATGTGTTCCACAGTGGAGTGCAGTGACAACGTCTATACCCAGAGGACAGGCATGATCACCAGCCCTGACTTCCCCAACCCTTATCCTAAGAGCTCAGAATGCTTCTACACGATAGAGCTAGAGGAAGGTTTCATGGTCAGCCTGCAGTTTGAGGACATTTTCGACATTGAGGATCATCCTGAGGTGCCCTGCCCCTATGACTACATCAAGGTAAGCCTACAATGGATGTTGGCCTTGGGGATACTGGGAAATCTTGGCTGAATTGGGAAAATTGATATTCTTGGCCCTTTGCCTTCTCCCGGGATAGGGGACCAAGCCTCTTGCTTCCCAAAAGGTAATTACTTAAAATAGCATCTACCAGCTTAATCAGATCCAGCCTAGGGACCTTCCCTGATTGAACACTAGCTCCTCAGCCACCTGTAAAATCCCTTTTGCCATGTTACATGATATCATCATGAAGTAACACCAGAGGTGAAGGTCATAGGGACCATCTTAAAATTCTGCTGATCACACAAAGTATCCCAGGAGCTACGCTGTGAGCCTTCTCCAGACACTTAATCTCACGAGGCTTCACTTCCCCCCCATCCACAATAAGGGTGACAAGACGGAGCTATCATCCAGGATTGTAGAAGTCACCACATGAGGGTTCAGGAGTCCTGGTCCTTGGAGCTGGAAGAAAAAAGAGTTAGAGACACAGAAAGGAACTGAGTCTGGGAGTCAGGAAATCTAGATCAGCTAATAGTACCTACTTCCTTCTCTCCATCTCACTGATTCCATCCCAGGCCAATGCCCATTATCTCCTGGTCCGATGCAAAGCTTCTATCCATCCTTGCCCTAGTAGTCTGCTCACCATGGTATCAAGGCTAATCTTTATAAAAGCCAGATTAAATCAGGATTGCTCTTGGAAATCAACATAAATTCCTCAACACAATATGGCACTTGCCCGCCTTTCCTACCTCAAGCTATGGTATTCCCTCTGTTTCAGCCCCTCTGGCTTCCTTCCTGTTCTTAATACTTGCTGACCCCTTTGCCACCTTTGACCTTGACCTTTACATATGCTACTTTCTCCGCTTGGGAAATATTTTCCCCTCTTCCTTAAATAACAAGTTTCTACTCATCCTACATGTCTCAAATCCAATGTCACCTCCTCAAAGAAGCCCTCCCGACCACCTATTTAAAGTTTTATCTATTAAAAAATAAAGTTTTTTGATTGCACTATTAAAGAGTTGACACTGGATAGAAACTCTGATCTGTAGGAAAAAAGGATGAGCACCAAAAATGTTAATTATGTAGGTAAATAGAAAAAATGGATCTTAAAAAATTTTTTCATTTCTTTGAAAAAGAACTTTAAATTTTTTAAAAATAGCATT
Organism: Vulpes vulpes; assembly: GCF_048418805.1. Classification (NCBI taxonomy): domain Eukaryota; kingdom Metazoa; phylum Chordata; class Mammalia; order Carnivora; family Canidae; genus Vulpes; species Vulpes vulpes. The sequence goes on from NC_132782.1 coordinate 54,019,520, forward strand.
TTAACCATATGATTTCACTCATGTGGAATTTAGGAAATAAAACTGACAAACATAGGGGAGAAAAAAAATAGGGAAACAAACCATAAGAGACTCTTAACCAGAGAAAACAAACTGAGGGCTGCTGGAGGGGCAGTGGGCAGTGGAATGTGCTAAATGGGTGATAGGTTTTAAGGAGGGCACTTGCTATGACGAGCACTGGGTGTTATATGTAAGTGATGAATTACTAAGATATAACAAGTATTATACTATATGTTAACTAAATGGAATTTAAATAAACAACAAAAATTAAAAATATATAAATAAATAAAAATAAAAAATAAAGTTTTACTTATTATATGAGTAATGAGTTAGGTTACATAGCTTTTACTACATAATTATAAATATATAACATATATTTATATGATGTGTGTATATCACCTTGATTATTTTTTATAATTCTTGCCACAGCATGTAATTTTTTGCTTAATATTTATTTATTTGTTTTGCTTAATATTTATTATTAGTCCCATCTGCTACCCCATCCCAGCCATCCTCGACTAGACTGTAGGTTCTTTGAGAGCAGAGGCCTTCTCTATCCCATGCACCTGGACAGAGCTCTGTCCCTTTCTGAGCCATATGTTCATTTTGAGCAGAGGGTCATTAGCCAGCTTCATCCATTTCCAAGGCCGTAGTAATCTGTAAATGGGAGAGTGGAAATGGAACTGTTTGGTGAATGGCAATGCCCACTAAAACATGAGTGAATACTACGGGTTCACATGGAGGCCTCCAGAAAACCAGGATGCACCATAGAGGTGGTCCCAGTGGCTGCCACCACTACTCAGATGTGACCTTTTTTCTCTATCTTGCCAATCACAGATTAAAGCTGGCCCAAAAGTTTTGGGGCCCTTCTGTGGAGAGAAAGCCCCAGAACCCATCAACACCGAGAGCCACAGCGTCCAGATTCTATTCCGCAGCGACAACTCAGGGGAGAACCGGGGCTGGAGGCTCTCATACAGGGCAACAGGTAACAGCCTCTCCCTCCATGGATCATGCTTGGTCACCATGCTCAGCCCTCATGAGCTGATGGATGAGGGGTGGCTCAGGGATGAGCAGTGCAGGCCTGAGACTCCTCTGGGGATTTGGCAGGACACCCAGCTCTGCTACAGAAGAGTGTGGGACCAAGAACCTTCTCTTCCCCTGAGTTTCCCATCCGTAAAATGGGAGCAAGGGCAGCAAAAATGGTGGATTTAGACTAGACATAGTTTTCAAACTTGCTGTACTTCAGAATCACATAAAGAGATTTAAAAACCAAAAACAAATAAATAAAGAAAACTGCTTATTTCCTAAACTCACCTCTTTTACACTGATTCATTGGGCCTGGAGAGAAACCTCCCACTCAGCCCTTTCCAAGTTTTGGGCAGGAATTTGAGTTTGGGCCCATAGCTTAAAATGTTTTGTCGTGGCAGTTTGCCTCCTGTAGCCCCAGACTGGCAGCGCCCACAGGTCTCATTTCCCAGTACTCCAAGGCAGCCAGTCCTGGCCCAAACCCGGATAGAGCCATTGCCTCAGGGGTCTATAGTTAGCCAAGAAAGAAGAGGGTGCTGGGTGTGGGTAATCCAGCTTATAGATCTGATATCCTGGCCTTGCCTGCATTATCACATTGGTGTCCAGTTCTGGAGAAGGATGTAAAGAGGATATTAAAAGAGAGTTTGTCCAGGAAAAAATGTCAGGGATAGACTCACACCTGGAATCCTGTCCAATGTGGCCTTTGGAAGGGAGCGCTCAGAGGCATATGGTCACAGTCTCTCTCTCTCTCTAACACTTTGAAGAATGGTCTTGGGGAGAAAGAGCGATTAGAGTCATCCTGAGCTGCCCAAGAGGACAACCTCTGCCCTGTGAGAGCAAATTACAAGGACATAGATTATGGTTGAATAGGAAAACACTGTTCCTTTGATCAAAGAAGTCCAGTAGGAAAGGTATAGGTTTGAGAGGTATTAAGCTCTCTGTCACTGTAGGAATGCAAATAGATGTCTGATGACTACTATTGAACATGTTGTAAACGCAGCCCCAGATAAGGGTTACACTCAATGGCATTTAATATCCTGCCGTGGATATTAAACCCTGAGTCGTGATGAAATCATTTGGCCGACCACCTCATTTTACAGTTGAGGAACTAGAGGTCTAAGTTGAAAAGTGACCTGCTCAAGGTTCCAGAATAAGTTATCAGGGCCTAGTAGGTACGAGGCCCCCAACAACTCATTTTGTGGGTCTCTCCTGCACCATTGCTTGCACCATGGGGGCTGGCTGCCTACTGCAGACTTTTCCTTGTTTTCTCACCCACCAATCTTTCATTGCTCCCACCAGGGAATGAGTGTCCAGATCCAGAGCTTCCTGTCCACGGGAAAATCGAGCCCCTGCAAGCCACGTATTCCTTCAAAGACCAGGTGCTCATCAGCTGTGACACAGGCTACAAAGTTCTGAAGGTACAGGGTCCTGTTGGGGGGAAGAAGAGCCACCAGGTCAGAGAAATGGTCCAGTGCCCCCCCAAGGCAGATGTGCTTCCAGAGCTTGCATGATCCCACCACAGTATTTGCTAACTTTCCCATAAATCTCCAACATGCTTCAAAAATTCCAGTCCTCTGAAAATCCGAAGCATGCATCCCAGATTTTCACTTCTGGAAATGGCACAGAAGTCTTCTTTCAGAGCTCAGGCTGATTTGAATTTCAAACACAAATTAAGATTCATTCAACCCTACTATCAGGACACACAACCTTAATACAGTTCATCGATCAGGCTTACTGGGGGAAACTGGGACAGGAAGCAGAGATTTTAGAGGTGGCAGACAGACGCTGCTCACTCTCCTAGGAATCACCTGGATAGTTTTTTAAAGATACAAAATTACTTCCCAGGCCTCACCTAAGATGAATTAAAACAGAATCTCTGGGGCAGGATGGGTGATTGGTTTTTCTGTTATGTTACCCAGTTGAGTCTGATGTGAGCCAAGCTGGAGGAACACTCTTAAGGAATGGGTTTTCACGTGGGGTCTCCAGAGCATCACATCACTTATTAGAAATTCAAACTGCTCTCCAGGCCAGACCCACTGAATCAGAAGCTCTGAGGGTGAGGCCCCAGCGGTCTGTGCAAATCCTCAAGGATACTAGTGCTTACTTATGTTTGAGAGCCACTGCTCTGGAAAGGGAGTCAGGGGTACAGGTTTCCCCTCCCAGACGTTGTCCAAGCTCTTTCTTCCACATAGTCCTTGCCCCTCTCCAGAGTAGGAATAGGGACTATGAATTCAGCATCTCTCTTTTCCTTATCATCAAGCTTGCCCTTGGAGGCCCATGGTTGGAAAATCTCAGTCAAGGACAACCGGGTTTGGAATTTGAGCTGATTGTACTGGGAAACAACCACCGACCCTACCCCTCCTCCTTCTTGCTGCATCTTCTTCATGTTTCTTCCTAGGATAATGTGGAGATGGATACATTCCAGATCGAGTGTCTGAAGGATGGGACATGGAGTAACAGGATTCCCACTTGTAAAAGTAAGAAAGCCATATTGGTCTGTGACAAGGATAGTGAGCTCCCCAGCACTGGTTGGTTCCAACCAGAGACCATACAAGGGTGAAAACCTGACAGATGGGCTCAAAGAGGGGTGGGGGCAGGAATGCAGCAAGCACAGGAGGGCTGGACCAAAAGGCTATTAATTTTTCTTTTGGCATTAAGACATTAGAATTCCAAGAGAAACTTCTTGTCGGTTCCAGTTTACTTCCTAAATACTAATTTTACCTCTGCCTATAGACAGGTTGCCAAATTTGCTAAAGGAGGAGTTTGTCCCCAGGTTTGAAACTAGCTCTGGCAATTGCTAATTCAGGAAACTATTTCAGCACCAGTGCCCAGAGCTCAATGACCTTGCCAGTCTCTATGTGGCCATCAGCCATACCCACTAGGGTTTCTGGAACAGCTCATGATTTAGGACCTGTCAGGAAAGGCTGTGAGGTCAGCGCAGAGTTCTTACATTGGCTCTGCTCCTAATCCACCCTGCGACCATGGATAAGATCCTTCACCTTAAATTTAAAATAAAAAGTTGAACTAGCTTTAATACTCTAGAATATATTGGGGTGTTTTCCAAATAATGTAATCCATATAAATCACTTAGTGAACACTGTAAAAATATAGACTACCAGTCACCACCCTGTCCCCCTATCCAGGTAGTTCTAGGCCAAGACTTGTAAAGACCGCATTTTTAGGAAACTTATTATGGTAGCAGTGAGGAAGGAAAGTGTGATGATGATGATAAGAGAAGGAAGAGAAGGAGCAAGGGAAGGGTTGGCTTTAGGATGGAGAGGTAAGAAGTCAAGCACTAGGGTTGATCCCGCCCATCCTCATTTCATGACTGCATATAAACTGTGAAGTGGTGTCCTCATCCCTTCTTCTAAATGGTTCAGATTCTTTAGGCAGGCAGATCCACTCCTTCAGTCCCAGGAGAACACTATCAAGGTGAACTCTCTTATGGCAAATCCCAGAATTTTGGAGAATATTCTTGCTTCTTAATTTTTCTTTTTTAATATAATGATGTGGCTGGAGTCAGAACCCATTGTGGGAAGAGAGGGGGCAAGTACTGGTTTCAACAAACATTGACTGGATGCCTATAGGGAGTTTAGATAGAAAACACAGGTTGAGAAATTGAGGAATTCAAGTGTCAGTAAACGCGGCCACCACCTTCTCCGACTCAGTAGTGCTGTGACTGAGTTCTGTGGGAAGCACTGTGTGGGACAAAGCAAGGGGACATTCTGAAGGAGGAAGGAAAAGAGAATTTGGTGTAGAGAGGACAGGACATTTTTAATAGCAGGAGGTTCTAGATCAAATCCAGACTCATCCAGTCAAATGTCCGTAAGCAATTTACTCAGATTTTTGTCCTCAGCTTCCTGCATTCCTGATTCTTCTAAGGATCAATTAACTGAATTATACCTGTGGGCCACCAGGAATAAGTGAGAGTCTAATAAAAGCTTATTTCTTCCCTCCCCCCCCCCCCACCCCCACCTACACCAAACCTCCTCACTAGGCAGAGGTTTCGTTTCTCTCATTCATGCTTTTGGAAGGTAGAAAATTTTAATGGTAATATTTTCCCTAATAAAGCATGCACACTTTTTATTGTAACAGAAGCGCTGATAAGTGTCACGCACAGCTGTATTTGATGGTAGCATTTTATGTGACTTTCGTTAGTATACAAAAGAACGCCTGCCATTTTGTACTAAAGAAAAGAGGATTTTTTTTTTGTTCTGTTTTGTTTTGTCTCCCTCCTGAATATGACCTGGTTCTCCCAGGATAGCCCAGATTTGAATTATTAGGATCCTCATTCAGACATTCCTGGTGTCTCTGCTCATTCACTGAGCAGGTTTTTAACTAAGCATCTCTCTGCCCCAGGCATGTGCTGGGTCCTAAGGATGTGCAAAGATGAGCGAGACTGAGGAATTCAAGTCCCTAGGGATTGTGAGAAAAGAGGTGAGGAACAGACAGGAAGTGTACATGTGTAGTGAAGAAACTTGTATTGGAATAGGAAGGGGAAATTACGCATTTTTATACCGCCTCCACCTTGCCATGGTGACCCGAGACAAGCACTGCTCCACCCTGAATGCTGTATGTCAAACGAAGGTTTGGACCAGATGAATACAAAGCTTGCTCCAGGGGCAGAGTGCTGTAATCCTCATGAGCCAGGATTTATGACTGTGCAGATTCTCAGAATGGTACAAATTCCACCATCCCCAACTGTCATCCACACCAGCTGTACCTAAACTGCATTCTTAATCAATCTGGTGGAGCGATTTCTGTATTTCCTGCATAAACTGTTTCTGCTTTGCTTGCTAATTTTTCTCTTTCTCTCCTTTTTCTCTCTCCCTTCCTCTCTCTGCTTCCTTTCTCTGCACCTCCTGACCCTTCTTTGATCTTCACCCTGGTGGCAGAAACTGAAATGGATGAGGAGAACGAACCCGGGTCAGAGCAAGAGACAGAATGAATGACGGGACCCCACAAAAGTGCAGACGTCCAGGAATGGACCACTCACAAGACCCTGGGGCCCCAGAGCTACTGCACCCCTCCCCACCCCGCCAACGCTCCATTTCCAATTTCTTTGCGGATTAGTGTGGATGCTGAACAAAGCAACACAGTGTCGAGCAGTTGAAACTGCTGCATAAAGGAGAACATTTCTCCACTGGAGGGCTCATCCATCATTCAAACAGTACTCTGGAAAATAATGTAAAGACAAGAGGCATTCTTTTTTTTTTTTTTTTTTTGCAACTTCAAGTAGACTGGTATACTCTTCTCGAAGAAAAAAATCACTTTGGTCCTAGAGACCCAAGATGTCATATAAAACCACATGGCCCCAGGCTGACAAGGTCAAAGTGGCCTCTGGTTCCTAATCCACTCCACACTTCAAGATAAAATGGGCCAGAAGGCCTGTGACTTTATGACTGTAATATTTTTATCTGTGTTACTTTCTAACAACCATGAGTAGGTGAAACTAACAATAACTCCGAGAGCATGGGGTTTTAGGAAATATAGGCATATCCTCAACCACAAAAGTTTCTATTCCACCTATACCTAACTCGGGGCTGAAAATCCACTATCAGAGGTTCTTTCCTCTGGGCTGGGACTTATAAATTTTGCATTTCTGAAAATTCCCTGATTAAAGATTTCGAAAGATAGATATCACACTTGAAAGCAGCAGTCCTCTGCTTTGGTGCCATGGGACATCAGTGGGTAATGCGATAAAGGGCTCTGTAGTGGCAACAGGAACCTCTGCTTCAGCTTGAACAAAACCAGAATCGATGTATCAGAGAATCCCTGCTTTACACTGTGACTACTCAGTCCATGTGGTGATTAAATGGGCTTTAATGAGGCAGATTCCTGCAAGGGTGGACAGTGGCAGGTGCATAGATTGTGGTGCCAGCCTAGGGCAGGGGTGCCTCTGAGAGCATAGATGAGGTGGGCAGTAAAGATGAGCACCGGTTCAATCAATATGCCTGAGCCCACAAAGTGTAGCAGATATTGTACTCAGTGAGATGAAAGGAATCCTAATTTAGGCAGAAGATTCGATATGGACCCCAATAATGGCAATACGGGGCAACAGAAGACAAATGCATCAGAGAGATGAATAGAGGCCTCTGTAAGGAGAAAGGAAGAGGTGCCCTGTCCAATTAGAATACTGAGAAAAGACTTTCAGGAAGAAGCAGTATTTGATCAAGGCCTCGAGGGTGGCCAGAGCATAGACCACAGTGGTTCCTGTGTGGGGAAAGCTGGCAAGGGAGCAGCGTCTGTGATGCTGGAGCATAGGTGCATGGAGGGCAGAGATAAAGGGATGCTGGGGTAGGAGCCACCCCTGAGGCCTGAGTGCCAGGGGGAGTCCGTGGTGCATAGTTCTCCAGGAAGCCCCAGATTGTGGCAAAGCACACTCAGGTCAGCAGGTGAAGAAAGACCTATCTGAAGGAAAATAAACGGCAGCCAGAGGTGACAGCAGAGACAGAGGGTGGGTGGTGCATCCCATCCCAGAGGATGATGAGAAAGTGAGGCCAATGGAATGGAAAAAGGAAGGGCGTTTTGGTTCCAGGGTGTGTAAGTAGCCAGAGAGAGCATTAGAGAAAGGATGGGACCCTTCCTAAAGCGAAGAAGCTAGACCAGCTGAGGAAGCAGGTTCTGGGTGTAGCAGCTTTGATTGTGACTAACAGGGCTCCAGGCTCCTCAGAAAAGGAAGTCATCTCCAGGTCCCAGAGACACATGGCCCTTCATCTGCCACTGTAGACTTGGGAGTAGAAGCATTCCACCCCACTTACCACACCCAAGCTGAAGCAACCCTCTATTTTATACTACTTATCACCTCTATTTGGCTGTAGGGCCAGCAAAGCTACTTCTCTGGAGTGATATGAAAGCAGGCCCTGTACTCAGGAAATAGCTCCCTACTATTGCTGGCCAAGTAACAGGCTTTCAAAAGCCTGACCATCTAGCCATGTCCAAGGCCAACCCTGCAATTCCTCCCCTTGGAACTAGGTATTAGGTCCAGAGACTACTTTAGGCAAAATGAACTGCTAGACCAAAGTCAAGATTCAGGCATCAGTCAATGGCATTTCTGGGAAAAGGAAGAAAATTCTGCTTTGAGACTCAGCAGGAAAATACATTTAAAACTATTTTGTAACTTTAAATAATAGATATTATTGCCTCTTGTGATCCTAGTGCTGACCCTCACTCACAGAGTGGAAGCATGTTTCTACTTTTGGGTCATCAAAACGAATGGGAACAATTTCGCTAAGGGGATTAGAGGACAAGACAAAACATTATCCAGTCCTCTTGGTTTTTGCCTTCCTTGTGGCTAGAAGGCACCTGCTTTTACCCTCAGCCTTCATCCCTCTCCTCCACAATGGAGGGCCTTGGTGTCATCCATGCTTTATATTAGATAACTCTTTATTCAATCAAAATGATGAATTTAGAGTTCTAAACTCAAAAGCTACAAGTTCAGGGTAGCATCTCAGGGGTAAATTGCCCTCTCTCTGTTTCCCAAGGTGAGGGGAAACTGGAAATTCTTGGTTTTGGAATGTTGTCCTCTGAAATTATCAGAAGATTAATAGCTAATGTCCATCATTACCTGGTTAATATTGATTTTAAACCATTTTAATTAGAAAGCAGATCCGTAAGAACTGTCAGATGGTTTTCTTAAAAGAACACTGAGTTTAAAGTCGGGTCTACTTTTCTGATTATAACTCGCTGTGTGACCTTAGGCCAGTCAGGTCTCCTCTGTGGGCTCAGTTTGTAAAGTAGATACTCTGGATTGTCTGCCTTCAGGTTCCTTGTCAGCCACAAAGTTCTATGATTTTTGTATGATTCTTCAACTCTGGCATAGGCTGTTAGACCTAAGATAAAGATTTCCTTAGAAATGAGCACCACCCCCCAAAGGAAGCGCCTGAAGAGACCCAAACAAATTGGGTCCTCAGCCTGAGACTTGGCTTCTGACAGACTCATGCTGAACTCTGTGCTGGCAACGGCCCTGAGATCACCTCTGAGGAGCAGCCTTCCTATAGCCAAGCCCAACATCCAGGCCCCAACAATTGGAGAACATAAGCAGATGAATGATTAAAACTTAGTCTACCCCAGACCCCACCTCCCACCTTCTGTGACCAAGCAAGATGCTTACAGAGAGAGACAGCAGGATGGGGTCGTGTACTCATGCAGGAGCTGCTTTCTATTTGTTTGCTTTTGGGTTTTTTTATGTGAAGCACTAATGTGAGCACATTAACTGCTCTTATTCAGCATGTGATCGAGTCAGGAAGGACTGAAGATTCTTCAGTTTGTGTCAGCCAGAGTTTTTTTGCTGAGCTAGAGACTTCATGCTTAGGCAGGAGAGACTAAGAGGGTTGCACAATAGAACTGGAAGTCAAGAAGAGGGCTACGTGGGGAAAAGACCAGGGTCTGCTTCAATCTCAGTAGCCCTGCCCCTGCCCTGGAATCGACACCAGGTCCAGTGAGTTGGCCACATGGTAGTGCCATGGTAGATGGAAGAGACCCCCAAAGCAGTACCACCCATGGCTACACAGGCCCTACACAATCTCTAGGGTACTACTCTCATGAACTATAGCATTGCTCTCTGCAGTTGTGCACAGTGCACAACCTGCACATCTGTATGAGACAGACCTACCACATGGCCCCAAGAAGAAGAGCAAAGGTTAATTGAGAGGTGTTAACTCTCTTCTCTCAGTTGCGGACTGTGGAGCCCCAGCAGAGCTGAAACATGGGCTGATCACCTTCTCCACCAGGAACAACCTTACCACATATAAATCTGAGATCCAATACTCCTGCCAGCAGCCCTACTATAAGATGCTCCACAATATCACAGGTGAGCCCTCCATGCTAAACCAGCCCTCTCCCACCTCACACCATTTGGGTCTCAGGGTGGGACTGGGGACTGCAGCAGTCAGGCCACTGGCTGAAGTTTGAGAGAAACTGGGAGGAGAAACATTTGGGGCCATACCTCACCTCTCCCTGCCTCAGGCTGCCATCCCAGGGATTAAGCCGCATGGCATCCCAGCACCTTCACATGTACACCCAGAGCCCCTTGCAGAGAAGGAGCCCTCAGGGAGATGGTAAAGCCCATCAGTTCTGCGTCTGCCACAGACTGCTCCTAAGAAAATTCTTCCAATTCCTCTAAGTTTCTAAGTCCTTGCTTTTCACAAGGGCAACAGCAGTATAATTCACAGGGCTAATATGAGACTCAGATGAGATGGTGGACATAAGCATGGTTTATTAAAGAGTTTATGAAGTGGGGAAAGGAAGGAAGGTAAGTGTGCCACAGAGAACTGTGGGAGTCTGGTGCCTGAGGGGGAGGAAGTGCCTGCCAGGGGCTGGGCCGGCCCAGGGGAGGAAGCAGCCCCCAGGCAGGCAGGAGTCCAATTATGCAGACCCGCAGGCACCATGCTGAAGAGCATGCTGTTTGTTTTTGAGGGCAATGGGGAGCCACTGATGATTCTGAGCAGAAGGGAAGCATAGATTCCCATTTTGGAAAGATCCTTCAGGTTGCAGGGAGAACTGGCTTAAAGGCATCAGAGAGACGATGTGGAAGGCTTGCAGCAGTCCATAGAAGAATTAAGAACCCAGATCTATATTCCATGTGCTACAAATCAACACTTTTCTCCCTCTTCTCCCACCTTTTTTCACTCTCCCAGGCATATATACCTGTTCTGCCCAAGGAGTCTGGATGAATGAAGTACTGGGGAGAAGCCAGCCCACCTGCCTGCCAGGTACCTGACCCTCCAGTCCTCTGCCTCCTGGTCTCCCACCCAAGGTTCTCTGGCTGTTGATGGGGTGGGGATGGGGAGCATGATGCTTTGATTCTTTGTTAAGAGATACCTCAAAGAGCCAAAAATAGAGAAGCCCAGCCTCTAGCCTTTGCAAACCAACCAGCCTCTACACTCAGCCTGTGCTATCACATCAAAAGCCTTCCTGTCTCCTGTCTCTGCAGTTCTGCTCCCTTCCCACCAGGCTTTCCCTCCAACAGTTTGTGTGTACACCTGCTGTGCAGCAGGGAAATCAGGAAAGTGGGCACCTCATCCTCAAACACTCACTGTGCTGTAGGGGAGATGAGCAACTTAAGGCAACAAATAACTATAGGACAGAGTAAGCAGTTCTTCCAAAGAGCAACGTGTTCAAGTCTTACTGCTACAACCCCATGGTTCACCTACTGACCCTACTTTAAAATGAAAAAAGAATTCTGTGAATAGAAAGTGTCACTGTGAGTAGAGATTTGGGAGACATTTTGTGGATATTTGCTTTAGCATTCAAAGCATGGGTGATTTGTATTGCAATCATAGTACACACTTATATTCAAATCAACTTAACTAGAAAATTATAGCCTCAAATGCACACTGTAGGATGAAACAAATAATCCACACCAAAAAATTTAAGAGTCATGGCATAATAATTTACACTTTTAATAAAAGCAAGAATAGTGGAATTGATTTAATTAATCAAACAGAATTCATTGAAAGATATAACCATTTAGGACAGCGCTGAGGAGCGATGTAGGTCCTGTCTGCACATTCAGCCGAACAGCAGGAGCTCTGCAGTGTAGTTCTATGTTGGGTGGCATTTGTATTTTACTGAATTAGAGTGTTGGGTAAACTAAGATAGTGTATTATCTGAATGGTGCATTTTAGTAACCCTCAATATCCCCTCAGTAAGCTTCTAGATGTTAGATTTAGATGTCAAAATGGAAAGACTATGGCGTTGTCTACCATTATCCTTAAGAACCAAAGAAAATGTTAGCATTCCATGTTGGCCATCACAGTTGCTATGAGATCCTAGAGAAGGAGACATTTACTGTGTGTGATAATCTGGGAATGGAGGGGTGAGGACTGGTTAGGAAGACTTCACTTGGGAGGGCTTTATGAAGCCTAATAAAGAACTTGAAGGAGGTGGAGCAGAAGAAAGGTCAGCCCACTCAAACTCTGCTGATCCCCATCATCTCATTTAGGCTTAGCCCAGAGCACACCCTAGGGCATAGTTGGTGAACCCTCAGAGAAGATGGAATGCGGTGAACTGAAAAACCTAACTCCCACTTAGGGAGTTAAGACAAGAAGAGTTAGGTACCATGTGGGCCAAAGGAAACAGCATTTCAGGTGGATTCCATCCTAGGCAGCCATGCTACAACCTCTGGAAGGGGAAGAGGTATTGAGCTGGGAGTCAGGGACTTGGGTCCTAGTCCCTTTTCTTACTGTGATCTTTAGCCAGTAATCTCACCTCTCTGAGGCTAGGATCCCATGCCTCAGAAGTGACAGAGCAGGACCAGGTGATCCATAACGTTCTATGACCCATAGTGGTCATTACCCTCTATATTTATACAAAGCATCTTAGATACAGGGAGTCATGAAATTCTTTTAATACCTGGTATTGGAAAGAACTGTGGTTTACCATTGGACCATGCCAGAGATTTCTAAGTTCTTTCCTCCTAAAACACCAAAATTGAACACAGAAGCAAGCTGGAATGGAGAAAGCCATTTTATCTAGCATCATAATATACACCTTCCAAGGAACCTTATTAACCATATTTGCCCTTCATTTTACATGTGAGAAAAACAGAAGCTCAGTGAGGTGTAATGATTTGTCAAAGATTATCTACAGAGTTAGGGGCAGAGCTAGAAGCTGAAGCCAAGACTTTTTTTTTTTTTTTTTTTTTTTTTTTTTAATCAACACAAGCAATGCTAAGCCATTCCGGACTCTGATTATGTTTCATGCCATCCTCATGGACCCAGAATTCTAGAATATCACATTTTGTTTTAAGGGCCCTTCTTAGTGCCTCCAGTGCTCAAGAGGCCAAATCTGGCTTCTTTCAAGAAGATTCCTTTGTTCCAGGAAAGACTGGATGGAGAATGGTAGCAGCCAAAAAGAATGGCCTCATTTCGATGAGCTCTCTCAAGGCCTGTTGCATCATTCAACCTCTTGAAAGGACAAAAGCATATCAAGAAGAAAAACAGACTTTAGTGGAGAAAATGCAGCAAGAGCTAGAAGAAAAGGGCTCTACTTCTGGCTCTGTCACTAATGTCTTTGAGTATGTCACTTGCCTTCTCTGAACCTCGATTTCTGCATCTGTAAATTAGTGGTTCTCCAAGCTTCCCCAGCTCTGACAGTGGAGAAAAACACCTCTCAGCGCTGGCTTTGTTGTAAGCATGGACTCAGCCACAGGCCCGGCTTTAACCAGATGAGGGCCTTTCAGCACTAAATGAACTATTGTGCAGGGCCAGTCACAGATCACTTTGAGATGTCACTCCATAGTCTGTGGCTTGTAGCTGAGAGTCTGGCCTTCAACTCTGAAAGACCAGGCCCCAAAAAGTTAGCAAAGGCCAGCTCACATCTGGCCTGGTGTGAATGACAGAGTGCTTAAGAATCATGTAAGAAGCCTTTGGCATCAGGAAGAAGAGCATCTGAAAAGCATTAGGTTGCTGAAAGCCTGACCTCTCAAAGTTGCCAAGAAAAGTCAAATGTTCCTTAGTCTTTAAAGGATCACTGAAAGTGTCCGGGACCAAAGATTATAGCCTGGCCACTTGCAACCAAAAGGAAGCCCACACTCACACCACGCTTACCTCCTAGGCCTAAGAACCTTGCTGGGAAGGCTCATGTAAGCTTGTTCTTAGCCAGCAGAGGAGTGGTACTGAAGACCCCCTGCTCATGGGCCAAAGGCATTTGGCTGCAGGAGGCTGGTGATGCATGTGCATGCTCGGGGTGCAACTCAGTGGAATGAAGCTTGATCAGACCTTTCTTCTTCCCCTGAAGGTACTACAGGGTTCCTGGGTGCAATGATGGGTGCCTCAGAGCTGGGCCTTTGCATCATTGCTTGTAGATTATGCCACCTTTTCCTAACCCTGGATGGCCTGGGCATGCACTCACAGCATTAGTCCTTTAGGCCAAAGAAGAAAAAGTAACAGAGTCCATGACCATGATTTGTATATGTAATGAGGAACTGTGAGATACAGGATAAGACATTGATCTTAGAATCTAGTTAAGCCCTCTTCTAATGCCCCTGTTAACTTCATAGCCACGTGACCTTGGGCTAATTATTTAACCTATGGAAAGTTTTACTCACCATAAAATGGAGGTGGCCAGGGGAAATGAAATAAAAATTGAGGGAATTTGGAATTTGAGAGATCCACAGAGATCATACTGACCAACTGTCTCATTTAGCAGATCAAAAATTTAAGTCCAAATTTACTTACCCAGAGTCATATGGGACCTAGGAGAGAAAAGCCAGGTCAAGGCCCCAGGTATCTCCAGCCCCCCCCAAAGTCCAGTGTTTGCTGTGACATGTTAGATAGTCTTTTAGTTTCCTTCCATCTCCCAAAGCCCATGATCTATGGTTTTTCTAAGTATCCCCTGCATGAGCCAATTCTGGAATATGAGATCATCCAGGCCAAAGTGACCTTGACTGGAAATGATGCAGGATGATGACGGCCCATGCATGAAATGGTCTGGTCCATAGATGGCACTGGCTACAGAAGGGCCAGACCACACATAAGCCAACCAGAAAGACTTAGGTCAAAGGTAACACCTGTGTGGAAGTCTCCCGGGCTTCCATGGCATTGTGATGTAGGGTAGGGTTTCATGGTGGCATAATCTACAGTGGCTGATATGTGAATTTCTTTCAGTGGCTATTTTCATGTGGCTGATCTGACCAGTCTCTGTCTCTTCTTCCCATTCCCTCCTCCTTAGTGTGCGGTCAGCCCTCCCGCTCTCTGCCAAACCTGGTCAAGAGAATCATCGGGGGCCGGAATGCTGAGCCTGGCCTCTTTCCATGGCAGGCCCTGATAGTGGTGGAGGACACCTCGAGGGTGCCAAATGACAAGTGGTTTGGGAGTGGGGCCCTGCTCTCTGAGTCCTGGATCCTCACAGCAGCCCACGTACTGCGCTCCCAGCGAAGAGACAACACAGTGACACCGGTCTCCAAGGAGCATGTCACCGTCTACCTGGGCCTGCATGATGTGCGGGACAAATCGGGGGCTGTCAACAGCTCAGCTGCACAAGTGGTGCTCCACCCCGACTTCAATATCCAGAACTACAACCATGACATAGCTCTGGTGCAGCTACGGGAGCCTGTGCCCCTCGGACCCCACGTCATGCCCATTTGCCTGCCAAGTCCTGAGCCTGAAGGCCCAGAGCCCCATATGCTGGGCTTGGTAGCTGGCTGGGGTATCTCCAATCCCAATGTGACAGTGGACGAGATCATCAGCAGTGGCACACGGACCTTGTCAGATGTCCTGCAGTATGTCAAGTTACCTGTGGTACCATATGCTGAATGTAAAACCAGTTACGAGTCCCGGTCGGGGAACTACAGCGTCACAGAGAACATGTTCTGTGCTGGCTACTACGAGGGCGGCAAGGACACGTGCCTCGGAGATAGCGGCGGGGCCTTTGTCATTCTGGATGACTTGAGCCAGCGCTGGGTGGCCCAAGGCCTGGTGTCCTGGGGGGGCCCTGAAGAATGTGGCAGCAAGCAGGTCTATGGGGTCTACACGAAGGTCTCCAACTATGTGGACTGGCTGTGGGAACAGATGGGCTCCCCACAAGGTCTGGGGGACCTCCAAGTGGAACGGTGAGCCGACTGACTTCCTCAGGGCCTACCTGCCCTCCCCTAGCCTGAGTGAGGCTATACACACACTTCCGATGGCACACTCCATGTTACTTACCAGACCAAATGGAATGGAACACACTGTTCCCATCCTCACTAGACAGCCCCTAGGGCTCTGAGAGGTAGCAGTGTGGTACAGGGAAAGGCTGCACGCAAGAGGCCTAAGTCCATGGCCCTGAGCAAGCCCCTTCCCCTCTATAGGCCTCACTCTCCCCTGCAGTACAATGAGGGGGCTAGACCTCTGGCCAATCCCAGAACTCCTCTCCAGGAGTGCTTGACCTTGGTGGCCTTATGCACTCCTACTCACTTATCAAACCTTTCCGTCCCACTGTTAGTGTGCCGTACATGGACCTGATTGTTAGACAATCTTTCCTTATGTTGAGCTGAAAGCTGAGTCCATATATTTTCCCAGATTGGCCCTTGGCACAGACAAGTCTAGTCCCTTCTTGGGGGAAAGTGCTTAGGCTTTAGGAGACAGGGATCAGACCCCCCAAAGCCTGGGATCTAGTTTCCTAGTGGAATGTCTTGGGATACTTTTGTCCCTTGGATTTCTCTCCCAAAAGCTTCTTGTAGTCCAAGCCTCATCCCTGTGTTCTCTAGTAAAGGAAATATCTCTATTAAAGGAAAAAGAGAAGGCTGGGAAGGTTTATGGTGACTAGGGGGAAGAGACTATCAGTGGGAGGTTCCTCATCCCTGATAAATTCCTATTGTCAATTCTGAACACATCATTTAGACTCATATGTCACTCTCCAATACCAGCTGACAACATGGGTGTCTACACCTGCCACTCCAGACAATAGGAAGCAAGCTTCCAACTTTGAAGTGTATCATCTGAAAAGACAACCTGAACCCCAGCCTCAGACACAGAGACTCAACTGGATCCTTGGAAAAAGAGAAGGCCCACACCATGCCCCACTGTGTTTCTAGGCAGGAAAATGGAAGAAGGAGTGGGTTCAAGACATTGGAAGTAACCTGACCCCACCAGACTGCCCAGCATACTTGTAGTCTGAGCTCTTCAGAGAACCCACCTGGCATGGATGTTCAGAGTGACCCACTCCTCATGTTTCCAGAAGCGAGACAAGGGAAACAGAGACTTGCCCATGAAAGGCAATAAAAAGAGACACAGCCCAGAGTGCTGGGTTCTCGCCTCAGCTCTGCCCCGAGCTGGCTGTATAACCTTTCACAAATCACACTCCCTTTGTGTAGACCTGTTTCCCCATCTCTAAAAAGAAGACATTAGATCTCCTTCAGGGTCCTTCTATCTCTAGCATTCAGTCTTCTGATTGCCAGCAGCCTCTCTCTAGCCCTCACAGGCTGATTGTGTTCCTCCTCCCCAGACCTTGCTCTTCTGGGGACTCTCCATCAGAGAAAGGCAGCCCCTGAGAGGGATTCCAAGAGAATGATTGAAAGGTGTCCACTTTTCGGTTCATGAAAGCACACTCCTTTGTCTATGAACAGTGCATGTAGAGGATACTATATTTTGCATACTTTATATCATAAGCTTCACTACTCTGCAAGGCGCGTCTATGCTCTGTTTCTCTTGTCAGGGATCTAAAGTGGAAATAAAC
Organism: Vulpes vulpes; assembly: GCF_048418805.1. NCBI lineage: Eukaryota > Metazoa > Chordata > Mammalia > Carnivora > Canidae > Vulpes > Vulpes vulpes. Next base: position 54,036,722 of record NC_132782.1, read on the forward strand.
TCTCTGTGGATAGTCAATAGCCTTCATTCTGGGGTTTGATTGTTGTTGGTGTTTGTTTATTTTGACTTTTTTTAAAAAACAGATTTTATTTATTCATTCATGAGAGACACAGAGAGAGAGGCAGAGACACAGACAGAGGAGAAGCAGGTTCCATGCAGGGAGCCCAATGTGGGACTCGATCCCAGGACTCCAGGACCATGCCCTGGGCCGAAGGCAGGTGCCAAACCGCTGAGCCACCCAGGGATCCCCATTTTGACTTTTTGAAGAGAAACTGGCCCCTTGTTAAGCTACTATCTCTCCCATTAGAGAAAAGTCACAAATTTTGTCATCTGGGCATCATCCAAGAAAGGGTAATGAGGAATGGAGTCTATTATGGACATGTGTCCCCCCAGGCTACACGTGCCTTACTGAAGTGCCTGCCATTTCAGCCAAGTCCTTGACTTCAAAGAGCCCAAACAAGCATGCAAGGCAGGGTCCCATGCATTTAGGTCTGACACAGGAGAAAGCAGTGAAGTGTCATAAGAGGAGTAGAGGTTGTGGCACCGCAGGGTCTTAGAGGTGAGAGAGAGGCACAGGACTGAAGGGGATCTCAAGAGCTTTGCAGAGAGGCTGCAGAGAATGTACCAGGAGACAGGAGAGAAGCCAGGGTGGATGAAGATCAAGCAGGGAAGCGTGCATAAGTGGAGCAGGAGCAGTGGAGAATCGGGGCGAATGGAAAGAGTCTTGAAGGCCATACTATGTTCACGCTCTGTCCTGTAACCAGCGATTCTCTAATTGGGAGTATATCACAATCCCCTGGAATGCTCATTAGAAATGCAGATTCCTGGGTCTCATCTACAGGGAATTCTGAATGGGCAGACCTGAAGATGGGCAGCAGGATGTGAGAAGTGGGGGAAAGCTGCTGCAGGCACTTTGGAGAGAGATGATGAGAACCCACCAGACTTAGGGCTAAGGGGGAGTGGGCACAGGGGGAGTTTAAAACATCCAAGTAGTGCATTCAGCAGAGCTTGGTGTATAGACATCATATGAAAGGGTGCAGATGTGGGGAGGCGAGGGGAGCTGGTGGTGCACAGCTAACCTGTTAGTGAGGCCTCTCCATGGATGTGCTCGTGGTTTACCTTTGTTTGGGGTTCGTATTATCATTGTAACATCATGTTTTTTGCAGTATTGAAAACTAAAAGAATCCCAAATTATGCTTGATGTTTTATATGTAGCTGGTCTTGAGGATTAGCCTGTCTTATGTCTTGAGTTCTACTATGTTTTAGATTTTTCCTTTCTAGATATTAGGATTTTGTGTAAAGATGTATGGAGACACTGAGGTATCATGAGGCTACATGGCTACATGGAAAGCACCCTATGACATGGGATGGAGGAAATATATTACTCTCTGCTTCTCCTGGTGATTTTTTACCAGCTTAGGGGCTGAATGAATATGGAGGTTGAAGGAAACAGAGGCAACAGGGATGCAATCTACGTGGGCATTCTCAGACATCTGGAATGTCAGAGGGGAGAAGGTCATGAGCAATCCAGGGGGAGATGTAAGGAAGGAATAAGCAAGAAAGGAATCGCTCAGAGGACAGGGAAGTTCAGAGACATGGATTTGAAATCAGGGTATACTAGAGGTGGTAGGGTGGCACAGGAGGAGACTGGTAGTATCTGCCAAAAGTGTGCAGAAGAGAGGGCCAAGTACTGCTCAAGGGTATTCCAGCATGGAAGGCGTGGAGAGAAGAGAAACCCCAGGAAGGAGACCAAAAAGAAAGGTCAGAAACACAGGAAGAGAAGTGCTTCAGAAGCCAAGGAGGGAGCATCAGGAGGGCTTAAGTAGTCAAGAGTGCCAATGCCAGGACACTCTGAAGAATAGTCCTCTGGCAGGACATTCCCCAGGGACAAGAATCCAGCCTCTACTGTCAACTCAGAGGATCCAGGAAGCAGGCCGCCTGCTGTGTTTAAAGTCTCCAGGTCTCCCTCCCTCTCTTCTCCTCCTCCTCCTCTCCCTCCCCCTCCTTCTTTCTTCTTCCCTCCTCTTCTTCCCCCTTCCCCTTCTCTTCCCTTTCTTCCCCCTCCTCCTCCCCCCTTCTTCTTTCTTCTCCCCTCCTCCCTCTCCTCCTCTCACTCCTTCTCCCACTTTCTTCTCTCTCTTCCCTCTCTCCCTCCCTCTCTCCTTTCCCCACTTTGTCTCCAGACTTCTCCTAGGTTTTGTCTCTCTCCTGAAGCAGGAAACTATCCTTACATCCTCCTTTCTCTATGACTTAATATAAAAATCATGTGATTATATGCTTAGTTCTCTGGGTTTTGGCTCCTTGAAACATACAAATCTTTTACCACAATCCCTGACTCTTCAAAAAAAAATGTGCACTTCCAACTTTGGTTTCTGCTTTGCTCTTTCAAAACTTAAAGTTGCATCCAACCTCACCTAAAACAATGGATACTCCAGCTTTAATAATAGGGAGCCAGAGGGCAAGGGGGAATTCCTGGAGATGAAGAATACATGAGAGAAAATTTCAAATAGTATCTTCCTACACATGTAACTATCACTGTTGATGTCCCATGTATGGGCCCAGAGCCATTCTACCTCTATCTATGATTGTGGATCTATTAAATATCCAAATAGCTACTTTATTTCCAAATGTGTCCAGAGCCGGCACTTCCTTCTTCCAAATCCACTTCCAAAGGAGAGGGAAGGATGTGGAGATTGAGTGTCAACTCCTCTTTCCAGAAGCTTGGCTATGGAAAGGAAGAGAGGGAGAGACTACAGAATGGATGAGAAGCCAGGAAAGTGGAAGCATGGTATTTAGGGTAAGAAGATTCGGCTATGTTTTAAAGGTGTAGGCAAAGGAGAGATTCAAGATACTGCAGAGGGGTGAGAATCCCCCAAGCCAGGTCCCCAGGAGTGTGAAACTGAGGAGATCCAGAGGCCAGAATTAATTCTGAAGAGAAAAAAGTTTACAGAGGGATGGAGAGATGATGCTTGAGGGAGTTCCAATCCAGTGGGCTCTGAGATTCTACTGAGAATGGGTACAGGACACTAGCAGGCAGTGGCCAAGGGCATGTAGAATGAAGCCACTAGGAGATGCTAAAGATGCATCCTTGCCCAACCCAGCAGCTTGGTGATAGCTACAAAGAAAGCAGGTGGCTACCTGGATCCAGCTTAGGGTATGAGTGCTCTGGGAAGTCACATAGGTAAGAGTTAGTGGTCCTGGCCAGGGTAGGAAAAGCTCAGAAGTCAGGAGGCCTAGAATTAGAGCCTCACCACTAACTCATAGGGTAACTTTTGGCAAGTTTATCCTTTCGTAGGGCCTCAGTTTCCTTAGCTGTACAATGAGAGGGATGAACTAGATGGTCTCCAAAGGCTGTTCAGCTGTAAGGTGCTGTGTGTCAGTGGAAACAAGATGGAGCAGGAAGACACTTGTAAGGCTCTTCAATCCCTCAAGACCCTGAAGAAGGACTTCTCTGTGGGTAGAGCATGAAAAGTCTTTATTAGTCAGGACTTTTTCATTCGTGTGAAAGAAACCCAATACAAACAGCTTACGGGAGAGAGAGAGAGGATTATAGGATTGTAGGCTCACATAGCTGAAAAGCCCATATCACAAGGCTTCAGGATGGTTAGACCAAGGAGTTCAAATATCAGGATACAATCTCCATCTTGCTTCACTCTTCATCATCGAGACCTACTCTTTTCCACTACTAGCATCATTCTCAGAAGACTCCCCATAAAGTGATCATTGACAGGTCTTGGCTTATTGTCACCAGTTTAGCAACCCCAACAGAGAAACACCTTCTCTTTTCTAATATGTTTAGCAAAACTCCCAAGGCAGACCTTCAGGGGCTGCCTGGGGTTACATTCCCATCTCTGAGCAATTGTTGTCCCCAGAGGTTGAGGATTTAATTTATCAGGTCTCAGTCACTTTCCTACCTCTAGAATCAGAGGTAAGATCATTCCACCTCAGGACATAAGGACTAAGAATGGAGGAAGAGTGGATCCCAGAGAAAAACTGGGGTGCTGTTACTTAAAAGAGCAATGAATGCTGAGAAGAAATCAAAAATAATAGATGTTCCTAAGAGAGGGTACTGAGCTGGTAGCTCTGGCAAAGAGCAAGACAAACCAGAGTGTGATCTGTCCCTCCGTCCTTTGACTGCAGTGTGTGGGGTCCCCAAGTTCTCCCGGAAGCTGATGGCCAGGATCTTCAATGGACGCCCAGCCCAGAAAGGAACCACCCCCTGGATTGCCATGCTGTCATACCCAAATGAGCAACCCTTCTGTGGGGGGTCCCTTCTAGGTAAGGAGATATGGAAAGGATGGGGAACCCAGGATTAGCGGGCAAGGTGAAAGCCAAAGAATATAACCATCTTCTTTGAGACTGACCAAGATTTCTTCATCCAGAATCACTCTCCACACTAGTAGTGAGACCTAGAAGGACAGTGTGGTAGGAAGAGCCCTTACGTGGAGCTAGAAGACATGTGTTTCTGCTCTAGTTGCTCCTTCATCAACAAACATGTATGAAATCCTGGTCAGTCTCAGGCACTGGGAAGGACTAAGTTGAGGAATTAGACCCTGAAACACTGATCACAAGGCACTTATATGATGCTCAAAGTCAAGGTGTAACCAGGGCTGTGGGACCAGAGAGAACCAGAAAACTCACCCTGGAGAAGTCAGGGAAGAGACACTTACAAAAGCCCTGACTACCATCTAAGGAATTTAAATCTATCCTGAAGGCTGCTGCAGGTCTATAAGGCTGTTCTCCCCAGGGGCAAAAACAGGTTCCAAAGAGAGTAAATCCTAAAGCCAGGATTTCAGTGAGGTGGCTATTGCAATTGTGGAGAGGGAAGGCCTTAACCTCAGAATAAGGACAGGGAACAAGGGATGGCAGTAAGGCAGATTCAAAAGCATTAGGAAATAAGATTGTCAGGATTTTGCAATGGAGAGAGTGTGGGTGGGAGTGGGAGCGAGGGTGGGAAAGAAACGGCTGATGGCTCTTCCTGCCTCAGTTTGGCCCTGATGATCAAAGAGCCATCCCAGTTCTGACATCATAGGAAAAAATAGCAACCTAGAGCCCTTGGACAGTTCTTGGTCTCATTTCATCACTGAGGAAGAAGGCCACATGCATCCACATCTGCCTGGGCAGCCCCCAGACTGCCAGCCTCACCTCTCACTGACTGCCCTCCCCAGCAGTGGAGTCAGGTGAGGACAGCCCCAAGCTAGATCAGTGCTTTTCAAACTTTAATGTGAATAGGGATTACTTGAGGGTCTTGTTAAAATCGTCAGATTTTTTTTTTTTTGAGGAATTTTTTTAAAGGTTTATTTATTTATTTATTCGTGATAGACATAGAGAGAGAGAGGCAGAGACACAGGCAGAGGAAGAAGCAGGCTCCATGCAGGGAGCCCGATGTGGGATTCGATCCCAGGACTCATAGGGCCAAAGGCAGGCACCAAACCACTGAGCCACCCAGGGATCCCAAAATCGTCAGATTTTACTACTGAATACAGATTCTATTTCGGTAAATCTGAGGTAGAGCCTGAGACTCTGCATTTCTAAAAAGTTCCCAAATGAGGCTGCTCCTGCTGGTCCAGGGACTACAAGTCCTGAAGGGTGGCAAGTAAGCCCAAGGTTTTCTCTGGACCCACCTTGGGCTGTCTGGAGCTCACCAAGCCCATAGGTTTAAGGGAGCCCTAAAACCCTGTTTAAGATGTTCAGTCTTGGCCTCTTGGTTAGAATAGGCAAATGAAATCACAGATTTAACTCCTCACCTTCAGATTAGGGTCATATGAGTGTCTGATGTAGGGCTCTGAAATGCAATGGAAAGGAATACTGTGCAGTAGTCTGAAGCAATGGGAGGCAGGACAGGGCAATGCACAGCAGTTCATATGTTTAATTCTGTTCTCAGGCTCTAGCTGGATCGTGACTGCAGCTCACTGCCTCCACCAGTCACTCGATTCAGAATACCCAGCCCTACATGACTCAGACCTGCTCAGACCTTCTGACCTCAAAGTCATCATGGGTGAGAGAGGGGCAGCCTGAAGTCAGTAGTGATTCTGGGCATGAGGTGTGTCCACTCACTCATTTATCAGGGCAGGACCCTTGGGAAGAAGAATGAACCGGAATTGAGGGGCCTGAGTCCAAGCCCAAGGCTATGATTTTCAGGCGGCAAGACCACGAGCAAGTCACTGAAGTCTAGGCCTCCGTTTCTATAATAGTAAAATAAAAGCCCAGTCTAGATAATTCTAAAAACACATCAGGCCTCTATGAATCCATGGTTTCAAGTAAGTCATCCCCAGACAATCCAAGCTTACCTTCTCTTTTATGAAATCTAGATCATCAGCTGATTCAGTTTGATTCAGCATGTACCTTTGGTTCGGCCTACTGACACTAGGCCAGGATCTAAGAACATACTATAATTAAGACCTAGTCCCTGCCCCCAAGGAACTTACAGCTTAATAAAGGAATAAAATATGATCACAGAGACCTCTAGTATTATCAAATAGGAAGCAGTAAGTTCTATAGGAGAGGAACAGATAAGGTGCCATTGGGAATTCACAAGAAAGAGACTTCTAACTGAAGAATCTGACTCAGGAATCAGAAAGGCTTCATGGAGGAGGCAACACATGACCCAGGCACTGAAATGTGATGATATGGTTTGAACACATGGCAATGAGCATCAGAATGAGTATTATAAGGCAATGGAATCAGCTCAAGAAGAAAGACAGAGGTGGGAACCCATGGGAATACTTGGGGAAGGGCACATAGGGTGGGATGGTTAGGAAAAAGGGAGCGAGGGGCAGCAAAGGGACAAGGCTGAAAACAGCCTGGATGGGACAAGGGGCAACAGGGAACAAGGGGTGATCTCACCTTCCATGCCTGCATTATCCCCACGCCTCATATGCCTTCTCTTACCCAGGCAAGCATTGGAGGCGCCGGTCAGATGAGAATGAACAGCATCTCAGGGTCAAGCGCATCTTCCTCCATCCTCTGTATGACCCCAACACATTTGAGAATGACGTGGCTCTGGTGGAGCTGTTGGAGAGCCCGGTGCTGAATGACTTTGTGATGCCCATCTGTCTGCCTGAGGAGCCCCCAGAGGAAGGTACTCTGCCCCAACCGCCCTCATCCCACGTCTGCAGAGCAGCAGGTGCCTCCACAGGGACTTCTCCAGCACCGGTGAGGCTCTGGTGCCAACCGAGCCAGCTGACAGTATCTGCGTGATCCCGCAGCTGCCTCCCCTCAAAGAGCTAGGTCAGAACTGGTTAAGGGCAGTGCACAGTAGAGATGAGGCTTGGTCAGTGCTGTTAATACTGAATGAGTCAGGGTCCAGATGAGAAAACAGAGACCAGACTAGTTATTGCAAGAGAGAGAATTTAATACACGGCATTGGAGGACTAGGGCGATAAAGGGGATGCTAACATAATGCATAGCACCCGCAGGAAAGAACCACCTCTCCTGGAGCTAGGGGGACACAGGGGAAGAGGGTGGAGTCACAGAATCTAGAAATTAGAAAAGGGACTCAGAAACCTGCAGAGGGGCCCCGTGCTAATATGCTGGGAGAATAGCTGGGACTCGGCCCCAGGGCTACGGCAATGCCAAAAGGAACAGCAAACCTTCCTGGAAACGCCTCCTATTTTGGGGACCCCCCCTCCCTGATGAAGCAGAACTGCTACTGCAGAGTCTCGTCTGCAGCATCACAAAGCAGAGCAAAAGAGTAAGTTTGGAGATGAGGGACAATAGCTAAATCACCAGCACAGGTTCAAAGCCCCATGAACTGCCACTTCCCAATTGGGTGATGTGGAGGCAGTGTTCAAACCTCAAGTCCTTTACCTGTACACTGAGGATAACGCCCCATAGGGTGGCTGTGATATTTAAGTAAAATAATACACTCAAATATATCAGCTTCCTTTTCATCTTGTTCTAAATTCAGTGGTGCTGTGTTGGAGCTAACCTTCTTGTGTTCAAACAAGTTACAAAAAATGGCTCAATAGAACCAAGCCAATAAGAAAGGCAAAGGTATGGTTCTAATGTATCAGGTGCTATGTGCCCACCATATGCCAGTTGTTGCTCTACTTTCATTAATTTATTTACTATGTATAAAAGCCTTGTGAAAAACGATACTGTAGTCCCATTTTCCAGATGAGAAAACTGAGGCCTAGCAACATGAAGCGACTTACCCAAGATACAACTTGGAAGAAGCATAGCTGGGGCTAGAAGCCAGGTTTACCTACTTTGACATTCAATGCTGTTTTCAATAGCCAGACTCTTTTTCAAATGAAGAAATGATTGCTCCATCAGTGCTCAACCCAATTCCACATTTGTCCCAACAGCTGCCAACTTCACAGACTTCTAGGATATCTACAAGGATATCTTCTTTAGCAGGAAGAAGGTTTTAGAGAATATCAAATCCAGCCTCTTCTTTTCTGTTTTATGGACAGGGAAGCAGAGGCTCAGCAGAGGAGGGAGGAGTGGGGCCTCACCCAAGCAGCACAGCACATTGTGAACTAAGCTGAACCTTTACATTTTTCACAATTACTGACTGAGCACCTCCTATGTGCCAGCACTACCAGTGGGCGCGGGGATACAGCAGGGGTGAGATAGCTGAGACTCCTCCCTTCGTGGAGCCTAGGTTCTGTGCTGGAGGGGGGTGCGAGGTAATGGGCAACAAATCAACCTAGAAACAAAAGTCCAAACCTCTGTTGCAGGTAAGGTCCAGCCCAGCGGTCCTCCTCCCACCATGCTGCCTTTCTCTCAGTGAAGGGGGGTGAGATTTCATCCTTCCTTCACAGGCAGAGAGTGATGGAGCAAGATACAACCCCCTGAAAACCCCACAGATGGCCACTCTTCTCTCACTGTGTCTTCTTTCCTCCAGGGGCCATTGTCATCGTCAGTGGCTGGGGGAAGCAGTTCTTGCAAAGGTTCCCAGAGACCCTGATGGAGGTGAAGTTCAATTTATGTCCTATAGAGAGTGATGTGTCTGCCCTGCATCGACCCTCTTGCTCCATGTTGCTTCTCAGGGATTCAGAGTCTTGGGCATGAGGGGTGGGTGAAAGAGAGACACCAGGGGCCCCAACTCACCTCCAAAGATCACTGGGACTTTGAATCCCATCAAGCTTGGTCTGCTCAACATGGGGCTCTATCTCTAAACATTGTTCAATGTTTCTATAGTATATCAAAGGCTCAGGTGATGGAAATTCTTCCAAAAAACAGCAGGCTTGGCTGCCCCAGAAGGTGATCCATCTGTATACCATAAGGATTCACATACTGGAGTAACCAAGAATGAGCTAAAGAATGGCCTCCTGAGAGCTACAGTTCTCGCAGTAACAAACTTGATGGTTGCATTTACAAGTTCACATTTACATCATTTCATAAAGGAATACTGCACTAGAAGTAAGGAGCCGTGGCTCCAAGTACTGGCTCCTACAAACTTGCTGGGTGATCTTAAGTCCTTTGTCTCTCTAAAGCCTTGTATAGTATCTCAAGCTGCAAAGTTAGGGGTGATGCTAGCTAGGTGTCCCCCAAGAGCTGCCTGGCTCTGACATGACTGGGGTTGGTAACTGTCACAGCTAATTTCTGCATCCTTCAACATGTTATTTTCACATACTTTAAGATTTGGGATTTGTGACAACCATTCACCCCTCCCTTCATTAGCTCCCAGGTATTTACTTGGTGCCTCCCATGTACCAGACCTTGTGCTAGCCGCTAGGTATCTAGGTATGCTGGGAGAGGGGGTGACACATTGGGTCCCCGGCCTCCTTGTGCTGATAGTCAAGTGAGAAGGACAAACGGAGTCAGCAACATGATAAATGTGATGAGGAAGAAGGGCGGGAAGCTCCAAAATATATAACAGGAAATCCAACCTCGTCTTCGGGTCCAGAAGGACTCCCCAAAGGAAATGACACTTGATCAGTTCCTGAACGATAAACAGAGGTGAAGCCGGCACTTGGTGGTTTGCTGAGGATATGTGCTCATGACCACCCTGCCCTGACTCTCTCCTCCCACCTATCTGGGAAGGCCGTGGCCCAGGAGGGACCTAAAGGGTGAGGTTCAACAGGAGCTAAACTTTTGGGGCATGTGATTCATTCAGTTCTTGGTTTGGGTAAATGAGACTCCTGTGTTTCCCCATTTTGTTCCAGACTTCTACTCCGACATTTACCCCCAGGGCCCAAGAGCAATAATAATCACAATGTCTTTATATATAAAAAATATATTTTTTTCCCTGAGTATTGACTATATTCCAAGCTATGTAAGTAGAAGTGTCTAAAAGCTCATACTATAGTGAGGGAGAAAGTAAGTAAATGCGTGCTGTAAGGTGAGCAGAGTAACCCCTACGGTACTTAACGTGTCTACAGCGCTTGTAGTTTACAAAGCATCTCTCAGTCATCTCCTCTGTACCAGTGCATGTGTTTAGTATGTCAAATATTGTGACTTCCATTCTTCAGATGAGGAAGCAGTCTCAGAGGTCTGAAAGGCAGTAATTACACTAAGTGCCACAGTCCCGCAGCCCACATTTGTAGGAACGTGGGGAAAGAAGCCTGACCATAGGTTTTGTATACATTTCCACATTTGAAATCATGAATGTGCTTGGCAAATACTACCTCCATTCTACAAATGAGAACACTGAGGCCCAGAGAAGGCAAAAAACCTGCTCAAGGTCACACCGCAAGTTCATAACTGAGACTGTAGCCCACTATGGATCTCCTGCCTCTTTAGTGTTTCTTCACCTGCACCATAGGGTACTTTCTGAGACCAGGTCTAAGGAGCCAGTTCTAGGGGTGTCAGAGCAGAGGGACTCCTCAGCCAGGGTGGAGATAAATGGTAACCTTATGTTCCAGATCGAAATCCCAATTGTGGACCACCACACCTGCCAAGAGGCCTATGCCCCTCTGAGGAAGAAAGTGACCAGGGACATGATCTGTGCTGGAGAGAAGGAAGGTAAGTCAAGAAGGAAGGTACCTGGGTGGCTCAATGGCTGAGCATCTGCCTTTGGCTCAGGGCATGATCCCGGGGTCCTAGGATCGAGTCCCACATCACGCTCCATGCAGGGAGCCTGCTTCTCACTCTGCCTGTGTCTCCCCCCTCCCCCACCCCGCCCTCTGTCTCTCATGGATAAATAAGCAAATAAAAATTTTTTAAAAAGAGAGAGAAAGGCGTACAACAAGGCACCACCAGCAAGCAATGGAAGGGCTGGAGACCCTCCAGTCTGGAGGGCTGAATGAAGGAGGAATCAGAGGAGAGGAAGGAGGAAGGTCAGAGAGGAAGGATTCCACCGGGAATTCCCCTGCATCAGAGAAAGGAGCGCTAAGGAATTCCCATCATTCCCCTCTCCAAGCCCGAGTTTTTCCCTCTGAAAGAAAAGTCCCGAACCTGCCCACACTTTCTGAAATTGCTGAGCTCTGAGGAGGCTGGACCGAACCACTCTCAGCCCAGGTTTGGGACACATGGTCCATTGCTCCCCCTCGCGTCCGATTCTCTGAACTACAAGTCAGGTGTAGGGAAAAGGAGGTTCTTTTGGATTTGGGGCTAAGAAAGGGGACAATTTAACCCGCATCTCCTCTTCGTCTAGGGGGGAAGGACGCCTGTGCCGGTGACTCTGGAGGCCCCATGGTGACCCTGGACAAGGAGAGAGGCCAATGGTACCTGGTGGGCACAGTGTCCTGGGGCGAGGACTGTGGAAAGAAGGACCGCTATGGGGTATACTCCTACATCTACCACAATAAGGACTGGATCCAGAGGGTCACCAGGATGAGGAACTGAATTCAATTCCCCACCCCTCACACCATCATCCATGGTCAATCAGCAGCACAGGATAATTCTCTGATGCAGGACGTCCCTCACCCTGACCCACTTCATTTAGCCCATCTTCACTGGCCAATAAAGGGGGCATCTCAGCCCACCCAGTAGTTGAGTGATCAGCACGTAAGGCTGAATCCAGGCCCAGTCACTTACTAGCTTTGCATCACTGGGCAAGTGACTTTACCTCTGAACCCCTTTCTTCCTCCATATTATGGAAATGGCATATCTTACCTACCTCGTAAACGTCTGATGAGGATCAAATTAATTAATATATACGTGGTACTTACCACAGTACAGACATAACCTAATGTTCAATAAACATGACTTAACAAAGAGTCATTGTGTTTACAAGGCAGACGAAGTTCTTACAAATTCCACTGGGTCTTAGGGCTGATCAGTATGCACCCTTCCCCTCAACCTTGACCATCTCCTTCATCTGCCTGCAAATATCCTATGCTTCTTTGCTATCATGCACTTTTTTTTCCTGTCCCAATCCCCGTTCTCATAAAAAAGCAGAGACAAAATTCTTTGTCCTAGAGCATGTGCCATAGCAACATGCTTATGAATGTGAACTGGACACCAAACTGTGAGAGTGCCTGAGAGAAGCAGGATGAGAATGAGGGAGGGACCAGGAACAGTGGCTAGGAAGTCAGATGCCAGTTTCTAGAACTAGCTCTGCTCTCAGCTCCCATGTGACTCTATGCAAGACAGTCTAGAATCCAACAAAGATATTTTGTCCTGATGAGATGAGTAAAGTATAAGTAACCAAAAGACAAAAATTACCTTAAGGTTCGATAGGGCTTTGCTGCAGACCCAATACTGCATCTGCTGCAATGCTCACCCCACCCCCACTCTGTCCACTAGGCCCTGGTTCCCAGGAGTTTAGCCCAGCAAAGTGTTAGTCAAGGCAACTTCCCTCATTCCTAGGCAGAGCATCTGCTCCTTCCCTTTCTGGGAACCTGGGAACCAGGCGCCTGCACTCTCCTCCTTATGTCCACAGCTGACTCCACTGATTCTTCACTTCTGTCCCTCACCCTTAATGCCACAGCCCTGCAGGGTCATAAGCATTTCCCAGGCAGAGTGTCTCTTCCCTCCTAGAGCCACCTTCTCTCTCAGGAAGCTTCCAGAGACCTCATCCCTTCCAGAGTTCTAAGATTTAGACCCTTCAAGAGATCAGAAGCCCCAAGTTCCTGTCCTCTGTTCTGTCAAAATCAGTCTTCATGGGACAGTTCAGTCCTTTACCTGCACTACAGCTAGGGGAATCATTCAGGATCTCTTGCTGGAAGAAGAGGGGTGAGGGGTGAGAACTCATGGACTAAGCCCTAGTCTGAATGCTGAGGGGTGAGAACTCATGGACTAAGGCATCGTCTAAATGCTCAGGGATAGCTATTGACATCCTGCTTCTGGTTCCATGAGTAAGACATCGAACCTCTTGGTGCCCTACAGTCTGTGGTGTAGAGCAAAGATGATAGTAGGTACCCAACTTCACCAGATATATGTCAAGCAAGCTGGAGCTCTATCTCAGACACCAAAGAATTGCAATGCAAAATTTTGGGGTTGCTCTAAGACATTCCAAAACCCCATTCCACAGCACTGCCTAGGTGCTCCCGTGTGATAGGCTGGGCTGACTACTACGGAGAATACCAAGATGAGGGAAGCATGGTTCATGCCTTCCAGGATCTCCTACAGGAAGAACTGACACATATGCAAGTGACTACCATGAACAGAATGAACTCTGCTAAGTGCTATCCTTGGGAGCAACATGGAGCCAAAAGAATGGCCACTCTGGTGTGGAAACATTGGAATAGGGGTCATCGGGAAGATGTCCCAGGGGAGTTGATGTTGGTGCTAACCATTGAAAAGGTGGGCATTTCCACAGGTAAGACAGGTGGAAGGAGGACAAGAGTAAATGTCCACTCAGGTTTTCCTCAGATTACACTAGTTTCTCTCACAAAAATGACATGTTTACTAGACCACTATTCTGATTTTGGGATCAGAACCAACATCTGAAAATCAGACAACTACAGGACTTCAATTTGTGTAAAAATCCCGACTTCTGGTTGCACCCAATTCATCTTTTTTTTATTGGAGTTCAATTTGCCAACATATAGCATAACACCCAGTGCCCATCTACAATTTTATCCTTATTCTGAGGAAATGGCTAAATGCATTGTGGGACTTCAGCTCACCCTTGTCAGCAAGCATTTATTAGATATATCAGCCCTTGCAGTTCTGCAAAGGTTCAAGAAACCCAAATTTCTCAAAGTCATAGAATCACAGAGGCTTGGAGTGTCTATTAGGACCGTCTTATCTAGAGGCGGGAAACTCATTACCTCCAAATGCAGCTCATCCCAACTTCAAAATGTGCTGCCTCCTAGATCGCCTATTCTATGCAATAAAAATCCACCTGCCTGGAATATAGTTTGTATATCTAAAGCTGTGATTCCATAACATGAATGTTGTTATTAGCAATAATGATCATGCCAATTTCATTAGCAACAGAAGCTATTGTTCTTGTGAGTAACTACACATTTGTTCTAATAAACATCTGCATTGAGTCAAAGCATTCTGTTTGGCTTGTATGTTTTTCATGCACTGATGATTCTGGTAAGTTGTGTTTTCATTTATCAACATTTCTCTGAATCTGATTAGTATCACTGTACCATGAAGAGAGATGGGGGGAAGATTGGATTGTCAATACAATAGCATGTCTTAGGTTTTTCGGATCAGTTCCAATTAAACACCTTGTCCTATTGTTCCTATCAATTACCAAAATATCCCAGGATGCCAATCTTTCAGCACCAAAGTTACATTTCTTTTTTTAAGAATTTACTTATTTATTCATGAGAGACACAAAGAAAGAGGCAGAGACATACGCAGAGGGAGAAGCAGGCTCCCCATGGGGAGCCTGATGTGGAACTTGATCCTAGGATGCTGGGATCATGACCTGAGCCAAAGGCAGGGGTTCAACCCCTGAGCCACCCAGGAACCCCCCAAGTCACATTCCTTGATTGTCATCTATACCCAGAATAGAAAAAAAAAACGTATTTTTGGATCATGTGTTCAATTGTTTGGTTCAGAAAATATGGCACCGTGTCTATGAATGTCCTGTTCTATATTGTAATATGTACTTTTCTTTGCTATGAGTTAATCTTGTTCCCTGATGGCAAGAAATCAAAGAATCACCACCAACAAGAGGCCCTTCAAGCAAAGGTAACTAGGATCAGGGAGGGGAAACCTATAACAATCATGTGACAGAAATGGTGGCCAATCTGGGTCTAGAAGAAGTGTTAAAACAAGCAACTTAGGTTCTAATGCAGCATAGGTTGACTCTCATCCACGTAATTTCTCCATCTAGTAACTGGCAGAAAAATCTTTGCCCCACCTCTGTCTGAGGGTTGTAGAATCAGATGAATTAGCAGATAAAAAAGAACTTTGGAAACTAAATGTAGCTCAAACATAAAAAGTTCTATGGGAAATAATCACTAACATTTCTGAGCATTTACTATCTGACTGAGACCACACTAAGCCCTGACATAATTCTCAAATCTAGCCTCACAAAAAAACTATTATTCTCCCATTTTGCAGGTGAGAAAACTGAAACACAGTGAGGTTAAAAATGTGGCCTAACCGGGATCCCTGGGTGGCGCAGCAGTTTGGCACCTGCCTTTGGCCCAGGGCGCGATCCTGGAGACCCGGGATCGAATCCCACATCAGGCTCCCGGTGCATGGGGCCTGCTTCTTCCTCCGCCTGTGTCTCTGCCTCTCTCTCTCTCTCTCTGTGACTATCATAAATAAATAAAAATTAAAAAAAAAAATGTGGCCTAACCTACAAACAGCAACACCCTAGTAACAACAAGCACACTAGTGTTCCGATTTTGGTTTCTAACACTAGTCTCCAAGAAAAGGAACAGGGCTCCTTAAAGAAATGGCTGATTTTAGGACTAGGGAAGAAAACATATAAGATGATCCTGGAATATCTTGTTCCAGAAAGTAAGACGATCACGCACAGTGATGGGGTATGTCAAAGGGACAGAGGAGCCAACTGGAAGAGCTCCAAAGGCCACAGCAAGAACACTTTGAGCAACAAAAGAAAACAGGATTGGATTATAACCCAGAGTATAAACTAAATTTCCATGAGTGCATACTTATATAAGTAAGTTATTGAGAAGATAAGTAAATGGAGAAGAACTGATAAATCCTCCATGGAGAATGCCAAATAATTTATGTTAGTAATTTGCTCTAATTATGGAACATGACTCTCCCCCCACCTTAAGTGTGGGCTGCAAGCAGTGACTTCCTTCCAAAATGCATGGTATGGAAATTGGGTGGTTAGTAGAATAACTTTAGAGTGGAGAAACCTAACAAAAACACCACCCCAGCCAGGGGATCACAGTCAATATGAACAATGAGAAGTCATTGTTCAATGACAGTTCAATGATAGTGTGTGACCTTGACACGCCATATGGAAAATAGCACTGTACCTCTGCATTGTTCCTCCCTTCAACTTGTAACCTCAGCCTAATCAGGAGAAACATATCAGAAAAATCCCATTTGAAAGATAGCCTACAAAATACTTGACCAATACTTCTCAGAATTAAGGTCGTCAAAGCTAAGGGAAGTCTGAGAAATTGTCCCAGCCAAGAAAAGCCCATAATGGGCTGAACTGTATCCCTAAAAATGATATGTGAAGTTCTCATCCTCAGGATCTCCAAACATGACCTTATTTGGAAATAGGGTCCAATAGTTATAACTAGATATAACTAGTTATCATAAGGTCATACTGGAGTAGAGTGGGCCCCTCACCCAATATGACTAGTGACCTTATAGGAAGAAAAGCTGAGACACAGACTCAGGAAGGAGAACACCATGTGATGTTGGAGGCAGAAGGAAGCCATGCAACTAAGCCAAGAAAGGCCAAGGGTTGCCAGCAACTACACACACTGGAAGTATGCCAGGAAGGATACTCCCCACCAGGTTTCAAAGGGAGCATGGCCCCACTAATGCTTTGAGTTCAGATCTCTAGCCCCAGAACCATGAAACAATAGATTTCTGTTGTTTTAAGCCATCCAGCTTGGGGTGCTTTGTCATGGCAGCTCTAGGAGACTAACATGGAGTCTAAGGAGACTTGACGACTAAATGACGTGCCATGACTTGACATGGGATACTAGATGGCACACTGGAACAGAGAAGGGACAGTAGGTGAAAACTAAGGCAATCTGAATAAAAGATGGACGTTTCTTAAGAATAATGTATCAACACTGATTTATTCTTTGTGACAATTGAATCATACTAACATGAGAGGTTAATAATAGGAGAAACTGGGGAAGGGTTTATGGGAACTTTCTGTACCATCTTTACAACTTTTCTATGAATATAAAAACCATCTTAAAATTAAAGGTTTCTACTTTAAAAACATGACCCAAGGTCTCTCAGTCAGGAGATCAGGACACTGCATTTTGAAACCAGTTCTTATGGATTCTAGGGCCCGAGCTCTTACTCCACCAGTTTGATGCTGGTGGTTCAAAGTAGACTGCACCAGGTGGCACCAGAAATACCAGTGTTTGGGTGGCACCCCCCACCAAGAGATTCAGATATAACCAGTGTGCAGTAAGTCCTGAGCATTGGTGGGTGGGGATTAAAAGTTCCCCAGGTAACGGTAATGTGTATCCAGTTTGAGAACTATATTTCTAGGCTATCCTGCCCATGTGTGACCTGGAGAATGTTGGGAGCCTCTATTTCCCCAGGTTGGGTCTTTGACTTAGGTCACACAGCTGGTGGGAAGTAGAAGTGAGGTAGGAGCCCTGCTGCTCTAGCACACAATCCAGAAATGTGACTTAGCCACAAAACTATCATTAAGATGTGTCTGCATGAGTGTTTTCTTGGAAAGAATAGTCTTTTTTTTTACTTTGCAATGGTAAACTGAGGAAGGGAAAAGCACCCCAGGCATGGGGGAACAGCATATGCAAAAACAAGGATATGAAAGGGCAGTGGGTGTTTGGGGGAAACTAAGCTGGTATCCCTGGAGAGACAGAAAAATTGGGAGAAAAGAGAACACCATCAGGAAGATCTGAAGTGTAGGCCTTAGATGCTCAGCTTGGTTTTGGGAACAGAGAGACATTTGAGTTTTTTGAACTGAGGAAAGATACATGATCACTTGACTTTTCAAAAGAGGCCTTAATGCAGAGAAGAAACTGAAGGAGAAAACGCAGAAGGTAGGGAACTCAGGATGACTTCCAGACATCAGACAAGGGACTTGCTGGTCCTGAACGAGGACAGGCCTGTGGGGAGGACCAGAATCTGCTTTTCAGAGCTCTGGGAATCTAGGGCTGAGCCTAAAAGAGACACTGTTAAGAGACTCCCGGCTTCTGTTAACACTTCAAGGTGAATTAGCTGAGAAGCAGAGAGGAAACAGGGCACGGACCCAAATCCAAGGGCGGTAATGGCTTTCCAGGCCCCTGATCTTTCTCTGAGCTGCAGGCATCAGTGCTTATCTCCAGAAAGGAATCCATGGGGGTCCCTGAATTTGAGGGAAGGACACACGGGGTTTTTGCAACCATCTCCGGCATCTGGTATGTGTTGGTCTTTTTTTTGAAGAAGTTAAGAAAAATCATTTGGATGCAAAAACCTAGGCTCAATTCCCAGCAATGAGCTTCTGATGACAGGAGCAAGAGCCAAGACCCTTTCGACACCTAGGCAGATCACAAAGGCTCCAAGAGAGTCCCCTCTGAGGAATGGAGTATTAAGACAAGACAGTATTATGACAAGGGGAAGGTGTGTCAAGCCCGGATGGCGCCCAGGGCAAGTGTGCTGAATGAACAGATCAGCGTGGGTGGGAACACATCTCTCCTACCAACGTCTGCCAGTCCCAGTGGAGCCCTCTGCAAATTTACAAGTTATGACCCCAATTCACACCATAGGCCAGAAGCAAGCAGAGCAAGCCCTGGGAATCTGAAGGGCACAGGGTAGATATGGTCCAGGCCTGAGAGGCTGACCTATTTTGAAAAAGGAGACCTTCATCTCCCCTTGAGCTGTTTATCCTGCGACACTATCCCATCTTGCCCATTTCCTGACACTATCTGGCTTATTTAATCCACAACCATCAAAATGCTCACACATGGCCCAGGCCTGCCAACAGGATCCAAGACAACGGAATTCTTCCTTTAAACAACTCTGACAACATTTCCCTTTGGTCCGAGTTTGTGTGTCCATTGCTCAAATCCATCGTGGCAGTCTAGGCCTCCCACAAAGCCTTTTAATTTTAGTGCATTTTAAAATTGTGAAATACTTCAAATACACTGAGAAAAACAGAAACAAAAATCCATATCCTGCTCAGACTTGATGAAATGACACTTCCCGGGCAAGGGAGACGGGCAGGACTCCCAGGCAGGGAGCAAGCTGGCACCATGACAGGGAAGGTGCTTTGGGACAGTGGAAAGAGCCCTCTGAACCTGGACCCCAAAGGCCTAGCTTCCAGTCCAAGCTCTGCTGCTCAATGGTTCTAGAAGCTCAAGCAAATCATGTTCTCTGTGCCTCAGCTTCCGCAGCCCCTGGTAGGCTGCTGCTTCTTTTACGTCTCTACATGAACAGCCCCAGGCTGTCCTCAGCCTCTTTTCTCTCTACCCTCACTCCCCGAGGCATCTCAGCTAATCTTATGATATTTAATATCATCTAAATACTGATGATTCCAATTTTATCTCTAGCTTGGGCCTTTCCTCTGAACTGCAATCATGAACATTTCACTGCCACCTTGCATTTCTCAAATTTAATGCCTCACATTAAATAGTCTAACAGGGATCCCTGGGTGGCGCAGCGGTTTGGCGCCTGCCTTTGGCCCAGGGCGCGATCCTGGAGACCCGGGATCGAATCCCACATCGGGCTCCCGGTGCATGGAGCCTGCTTCTCCCTCCGCCTGTGTCTCTGCCTCTCTCTCTCTCTCTGTGACTATCATAAATAAATTTAAAAAAAAAAATTAAAAAAAAAAAATAAATAAATAAATAGTCTAACAGAATGCCTACGATGCATCTCAAATTTCACATGTCCAAAACCCAGCTCCTGACAGTGCCTCCAAATCTATTCCTTACACAGCCTTCCTCATCTCAGAAAGGGGTAGAGATTCTACTGGTTGTCCAGGCCAAAAACCCTGGGGCCTCTTTGACTCCTCTTTCTCTCAGACCCCATGTTTGAGACATCAGCAAGTCCTCTCATGCTACCTTCAAAATATATCCAGACTCAATGCCAGTTGCCACCACACTGGACCAGGCCACTATCACCTCTTTCCTGGACTTCTGCAGAAGCATCCCAGCTAAACCTTCCTCTTTCATTCTTGCCCCTCTCTAGTCTATTCTCAACATGGTAACTGTAAATTGGATGGCATCACTCCACAGCTCAACCCTCCAGTGACTTCTTCTCTCATTCAGGTGAAAAACCAATGTCGCAGCCAGGACTGATGACTTATATGTTCTGACCCCCTTTACTACTCTGACCCCTGTGGACTACTAAGCCTGAACTACATCCCAGCCACTTTGGGCTCCTCACACCTGAACATTCCAGATGCCCTCGGCACTTGCCATTCCCCTTCCTTGGGTCTTTCACTTTTTAGATGTCACTTTCTTAGTGAGACCCTCCCTGGTCACCCAATCTATAACTGTACCGCTAGCCCTTACTCTTCTATCTCCTTTGACTACTTCATTCTTCTCCTTATACTGAACATCCCCTAATATATCACACATCTTACTTAGACTGTTTAGTGTCTGGTTCCTCTATTATTCATAAGGTAAACTATTGAGTCACTTTGTTCTCCCCTCTATCTGCAATGCCCAGAACTATGATTGATATATAATATGTATCCAATAAACATTTGTTGAATGAATGAATCTTGGAAATAGGGAAAATCTTATTATGTCCTCAAAATATGACTACATGTTGAGAATAGACCAGAGTGAAGACTTATTGAGCCTATTTTAGAAGTGAGGAAACAAGACACAGACAGAAATTCCATTGCTACCACACAAGTCTCTGTATAAGACAGCAACCTCTCAAGGTAACTGCCTTTCAAAATGTGAATATCGCTATAGAGAGGTCTAGTTACAGCAAGATATCTACAAGTTTGCCTCCAGAAAGGAAAAAGAAAAAAGATGAAATGCCACACCCACATAGGCAGACTGAAGTATTGAACCTAGATGATCTGCTGGGCGGTTCAGCATTAGGGGCCACCCCAAGTGCATGAGGACACATAAGACTAAGCAGCAGTTTATGAGCAAGGTCAAGGCCAGCCGGAACCCGTCAGATCACCTCCACTCTTTGCTTTACAAATAAGAAAAACAAGACCCAGGAGAGGAGAAAGACTAAGTCATCCAAGGTCAGCAGCCGAGATGCCTGGATAACATCTAACCCAGAGCTGGGACCTACATTGCCCAAACCCCAGGCCAATGAGCTCTCGATAGTACAACCCCCACCCTCACCTACCCTCACAAGCTTCGTCACAAAAGAGCCACACAACAGGTGGATTTCATTTCCCTAGTGCATGTGACAGTACCCACACAGGCCCAAAAATGATTCCAGAGGAATTTCCTCAGGGAGTCCTACAGAGAACCCAGAATGGGACTTGGAATCCAACTAAATTCCTTCTTGGGTATTTCAGCTAATGGGAATGGAGCCCAGAAATCACTGGTGTTTTCTGTTTGGGGTGATTTTTAAATAGCTGTCTTTGAAGAATGAAGAGTGGCTGGCTACCATGCCACTGGAAAAATGAAGTCACTGCTGAAATAAATTTTAGAGGAAGGAAAGAAATGACTCCACATATATTAAAATAAACATAAATAGTTCTTAGCCTTTCGCTGGAAACTTAACCCTTATCTTCCTTTTTTTTTTTTTTTCTTTTTCTTTCTTTCCCACCTAATGCATTTGTCGACAGAGCTGCAATCCAAAGACAAAGAGCCCCCTAGGACTCGAAGGAGAGGCTGCCAGCTGAAAGAGGAAAGGGAAGAAGGAAGAGAATGGGCATATGCTCTGTATCAGGCAGTGTTATCAACAGTGCATCATTCATTTTTTATGATAGCCCGACAAGGCACAGGTATTATTACCATTTTGATGAGAAGGAAAATGGGACTCAAGGAGTTTAAGTTATTTTCCTAAGGCCATAGTGCTCATAAGAATCAGGATTCAAAGGGCTGGCAGGATACATTCAGGGTCCTAAATGAGAAGAACCTGCAACTAAGAATACTTTATGCAGCAAGGCTCTCATTAAGAATAGAAGGAGAGATAAAGATAGGCAGAAACTGAAAGAATATGTGACCACCAAACCAGCTCTGCAAGAAATATTAAGGGGGACTCTGTAAAAGAAAGAGGAAGTCCAAGAAAACAATCCACAAAAACAGGGACTAAATAGGTATCATGATGACACTAAATTCATATCTTTCAATAGTAACTCTGAACGTGAATGGGCTTAATGACCCCATCAAAAGGCGCAGGGTTTCAGACTGGATAAAAAAGCAAGACCCATCTATTTGCTGTCTACAAGAGACTCATTTTAGACGTAAGGACACCTCCACCCTGAAAATAAAAGGTTGGAGAGCCATTTACCATTCAAATCGTCCTGGAAAGAAAGCAGGAGTAGCCATCCTTATATTAGATAAATTAAAGTTTATCCCAAAGACTGTAGTAAGAGATGAAGAGGGACACTATATCATACTTAAAGGATCTATCCAACAAGAGAGCCTAACAATCATGAATATTTATGCTCTGAATGTGGGAGCTGCCAAGTATAAGAATCAGGATTCAAATGTTTCTTAATCCCAAATTACATCATCTTCCCCTACTCCATGTCATATAATGCTGGTCAAGTTTCCTTCTTTCTCTAGGCTTCAGTTCCTTACCTATGACATAAAGGCCCTTATCAAATCTGTCTTACAGCTCTGAGTCTATGGGCTCAGTATGTTAGGAAATTGTCCTGAATTGATGATTTTCTTGGTTCTCAGGGCTGCTGACCTCCAAGAAGCATTCCTCCACAGGGCTGGCCCTGTCCCAATGAGTCTGAGGGAAATGATCAAGACTGCACTGTCTGCTGACCCCACATGGAAGATTTCAGCCCCTGGAACCACAAGTCAAGGCCTGTAGTTCTGTTCTTGGCTTGAACATCAAGACCAGCCCCCAGAACTTCCAGTGGGAGAGTTCTGGGATCCTGAAATGTCTCCAAGAAGTTTACTTATAATATCTAGGGCACATCGAACAAGTTCATCATGTGGCATGGGGCAAGATGTGCAAAGGAAGGACTGTCCCAGAGAAGTCTTTGCCAAGAGAGGGTTAAGCTAGTGAGCAAACCTAGAATCCCCCTATCTGTAGCAAGTATAAGAACAATATGGGAGACAGTGGAGGCCTCCGTAGGTTGTAGACATCTTCCTACAGCAGAGGAAGAGGTCTGGCCTAAAACTAGGTGAGGGTCTGACTCCTTGCTCTGTTACTAGATGGCAATGGGACCCAAGGTAAGTTGCTTACACACCGTGGCCACACGCTGGGGCAGGGGTGGTGGTGGAGGGGGCTTATAGTCAAAGGCAAGTAATTATAACAACAGTTGATAAGCTTCTGGCAAGGGTGGTAGAGCTCAATAATGGAGATTCTCAGAGCACAACAAAGCCATTGTAGCAGGGGACAAGCAGGAATAGGGAGTTTTGAAGGACAGTCAAGTCCCCAGGACAGGGAGAGGGAGTAAGAGGGAAGCTGAATCCTAGCCCTAGAGAATCCAAGGCAGGTCATCAAGGAAGACCTCAGGGCTCATTACAAGACTAAGTGTGAAAGCAAACCTGTTCCTCAGTTAGAAGGATTATACCAGACAGCACAGGTGGATCACGCAAGAGTCTTATTCGAATTCAAATTCTCAAATTTCTTGGATCACGCAAGAGTCTTATTCAAATTCAAAATTCATCAAATTTCTCGTGCCCAGAAATTCTGATTCTCTTGGTCTGAGGTGGAGGCTGGGCACTGGTATTTCTCTAAAAGCTCCCCAGGATTTCTAAATCTCAGCCAAGGTCAAAAAGTTCTGCAATAAGCAGATATCTCTGAGAGGCAGGGTCTGCTCCTTAGAACCCACTGGATCCCAGCACCCAAATCTGGATTTGCCAGACAGAAGGTGTTCAGGACATGTGGTCTGGATAAAGGGAGGAGCACTGCATGCATAAAGCAAAGGAAGTCACCAGCCAAGTGCTAGAATTGCAGCAAGGGCAGGGATAAGATTGGCCTTAGGCTGAGTCCCCTGGATGACTGACCAAGGGCTGCCTGCATCCTTCCTGACCGCGGATGTGATTGGCCCAGACCTTAAAAGTGAAGCTAGATAAAGCCTTATGTGGGAGCCCCAGGAAGGGGAGAGAGGGAGTGGAGATACAGGGGGTGTAACAGCCCGTCACATCAGGGACACTGTGGTGAATCTCAAGCACACATTAATGACCGCTAAGCCTGATTGAAGCTATCTCGTCTTTATTAAAGCATCCCACCTTAATATAAGTGACCCTCCTCCCTCCACCACTACAGATGGTGGTGACTCTCCATGAAAAAGGGGAGTGGTGAGGGGAGTGGGAGGAGTCATTATTAACAGATGTGAGGTGAATGAGGACCCTTGAAAGTGCAGGATGGCATCCCACCTCCTGCCTTCTGGCTCCCTCCATACCCCAACCATACTCCTACTATCAAAGTCTCTCTTCCTATCCCAAACCAGACTGCATCCCATTCTAAAGTGATGTAAGATTCTCCCACATATCTATGCACTTCCCTAGAGGCAAAGCACTTCATGCCTTTAATGCTGTCTCTCTTGCTAACAACACCCCATCCCTGTGGTTCTAGGTGGACAGCAGATGGCTGATGAGAGAGAGCCTATGCATGGCCAGTGTGGGAAAACGTCTCAAGTAGAGTTTCAGCAAGCAGCCCAGGAGCCCAGGCTCCTGCCCCTACATCGTGGCCATCAGAACAGCTAAGAATCAAGCAGGCTGGGTCCCTGAACTCTGCAGACCCTTCATTATAATGGAGAATCATATATTTGTTCGTTTCATAAGGATTTTGTGCTTTGTATCTAACACTCTACCTTCTAAACTTCCCCTAAGTTATCTGTCAGTTCATATGCAATGGATGGGAAGCCTAGCTCTATGGGACTTCTCCCCGAGTGAAGGCAGGTCTCAGAATCCATCCTGAGTGGAGGACGCCTGGAAGCTGGTGATCTGGGAAACAGAAGCAAGGGACCCTGTGTACCCAGCAGCAAAAGGAGAGCCTCGGGCCTCCACCTCTCTCTCCAAAAGGAACTCTGCTATGTGCATGAAGGCCCAGCTGTGGATGAGGCGTCTACACTAGGCACGGGCTAATTTAACGCAGCAGCCTCAGATGTAGGAGCTAATGAGGGGCAGGGGTAGGGAGTTAACAGGAAAGCAAGAATGAGCTCATTCCTGTGGAAAGGCTTTTTGCGATCACCAAGCCCTGTAGTTTTCTTTCTTTCTTTTTTTTTTTTTTTTTAAAGCAGTTGAACCTATTTGCATCCACAACTCTTAAATGAAACTCCAAGATGGAACTGTTCTGATTAAGGCAAGAGGAGGAAGTAGGAGCTGGGAATGGGCCCTTCGGCCGGGATGGGAAACCTGCTCACTCAGCCTACCTTCCAAATCCAAAAGTGCCTGAGGCACCTCTGCAGACCTTTGGGGCCCTGGCTTTCACTGGGAAGACCAACGATCCAAGCCAAACCCTTAATTTTACAGATGGTAAAGATGGGTGTTTTGTCCAGGATCCCCACGTTGTCAGTGGCGGCACCCGCACTAGAATTTAACCCCACTCCCAACCCAGGTCCCTCATGCCCCCCTCCTCCCAGCTGGCCGCCCCCCCCCCAGGCCGTGGGCCCCAAGAGTTCCCGAGGGGCTCTCAGACGGCGCTGCGGAAGGAGAACTGCAGGTAGATGATCAGCAGCAAGACCGTGGCCCAGAACAAGCACCAGGGGATGGAGCAGAAGTTGCAGCCAGAGCCGGCCTCGGCCTGCGGCTTGGCGGGGCTGGGCGCCCGGGAGAAGGTGTAGGTGGAGGCCTCCTCTTCCAGCAGCTTCTCGCTGGGCTTCCAGTGCACGATGCCCTCCTGGCAGGCCTCGCAGAACTCGCCGCGGTGGCGCCGCGTGTCCTGGCGGCCGGCCACGTGGATGCGGTACTGGCCGCCGCGCTCCCCGTAGCACTGCTCGCGCAGGCTGGTGATGAGGTTGTCCACCAGGCCCTCGATGTTCTCCTCCAGCATGCTCGACTCGTCCAGCCGCGCCGTGCCGCACTCGTAGCACAGCTGCTTGAACACGCGCATGCGCACCGAGCCCGCCCGCTGCGCGCGGTCCAGGTACATGTGGAAGAGGATGACCACGTGCGGCGACTGCCAGGTGTGCCAGCACCAGGAGCAGTGGAACCTGCGGGGAGGGGCGGAGGCAAGAGGAAGGGACCGGGTGGAGATGGTGCAAACAGCCTCGGAAAGCCGGGGTGCTTACGGGCGTCCTGAGCTCTCCCGGGGCACCTGGCCACCAAGCCGGCGCGTCAAGGTGCACCTGGCACCCACCTCACCTGGGCTCCCTCCATCCCAGTGCGCTCAGGCCTCGCCTTCAGGGCTTTGGCTCTGGGCATATTTCCCCATCTGCAAAATGTTCGCGGAGCACTAAATGAGTCCTCCCTGCTCAGACCTCCTTGAGGTCTCACAGCGCAGTTGGCCCGAACATTTGGGAAATGCGCCATCCATCCACACATCTTTCCTGCTAACGCTGACTGTGAGCAGGATAGACCCAAATCAGGAGAAAAATGACACTGTTAGTACTTCTCAGCCTCCAAATCAGTGCCCGACTTGATGCTTCCCAAGGCCTAGAATTGGAGGCAGTCTCTGGCCAGAGTGGGTGAGTGAGGTCAGCGGGGGACCACGTGTCACCTACGTGACTGGAGATGCCACAAGCCTTCCAGATCTCCAAGAAGCTTGTGGGCCCTGCCAGCAAATGCCCAGCTCTTGGTACCCCTCCCATCAACCAGGTTACGGGCTTCATGTCCTCATTCTCTTCTCTTCTACTTACATCCTTTGAGGACTATTTTCCCTCTCTGAGATTGGACTATAAAACTTGCCTTGGAGAATGTCAGAACTGGTGAGACCTTGGAAGTCACCTAATGAATGTTTTCTTTTACTCTCAGGCACTGAGAATGAGAAAATGGTCCATGTACACACAGCTAGAGTCAGAGCCAGTACCCAGCACATACCAGGTGCCCAAAAGATGTTTCTTGAGTGGAATGGATCGAACCAGGGCGGGAAGGAAGGCCTTGCTTCTGACCCCCACACTGCACCACAGGGCCTCCCCATCTCCTGTCCCAAAGGGAAGTCTTTACATAACAGGCCCACGGACAAGAATGCTGGAACATCATCTCAGATATTGTACATCCGAATCACTGAGAGACAGGCTGAGATGCAGGTTCTGATTCTGTAGGTCTAGAATGGGGCTGGAGGTTCTGCATCTTTCACAAGTTCTAGATGGTGCCGATGCTGCTGGTCCATGACCCACAAGACAAGGACCTAGACCAACCCCTCCTTTTGCAAATGGGATAAGTGAGGTTCAAGAAGGAAACTGAATTGCTCAAGCTCTATGGCACTAATAGTAGAGCCAGTTTCTAGCACACCTCATGTGTTTAGTACTTTATATTAAGTCAGGCTGAATTAAATAGATTGACATTGAACTATCCCAGGACCAGGGCACAGAATTCAACCCCCATTGACCTTGAGTGCCCCACCTCCTCTTGGTTTTCAACCATTTTAAGTTGTTAAAATCTGAAAAGATGTAAAATGTCAGAGTTTACAACTAATAAATATATCCCACCTCTTTGTCAGAAGCAGAAACTAAGATTCAGAGAGGGAAAATTACCCAGGAGTTCAGCGGAAGAACTGGAATCAAACTCAGGTGTCCCATCTCCCAGGTAAGGACTCTTTCTCTGCCTCCCAGGCTACGCCAGCCCAGCAGTGAGACTGACCCTAAGCACCTGGGTTCTCCATACTTCTTCTCTTCTTGGAAGGTGCCCCAGAGCTACCTGCAGGGCCTCTACTTACTGGGCTACTCACCTGCCAGAGGCATGCAATTCCAGGTACTGCTTCCAGCCAGGGGCCAGGACATTGTGTTTGAGGTTGGGATCTATGATGAGGTCCCAGCTGTCAGCCGGCTTGGCCTCCTCCATCTTCTCATAGAAGACTTTCTTCCATTCACCTGTGGTCACGCTTTTACACATGGTCTCGTCAGTGGCGAGGGAGGGCAAGCTCCACCTGAGCGAGAATACAGGGAGAGAGGGCAGGTGCAGGGTAGGGCAGCGCAGTCTCCACGGTCTAAAAATCCTCATCGACAGGACAAGGAGGAAGCGGGACCCAGCTCCCTCCTTTGTCCGCAGTGGAACCTGTTTCCACAGCAACCAGGCAGGGCGCCAAGAGACAGAGTGCGGGGAGGAGGGAGTCTCCAAAGGGGTGTTTCGGGGTCCTGAACCGAGGCTGTGGAGGCAGGGTTTGTGGCTAAGTGACCTGAGACAGGTGGGGGGCTTGAAAAAAGCCTGAGCTTCAGACCATCTCACTCTGGCCTGCGAAGGGCGCACAGAGGGAGGACCCAGGAGCTGGCTCAGCTTCACCTTGCTGCCCCTGGAGGCATCATCAGCATCTGGCTGCTATGGTAACCATGATGCCTTAGGGAGCCAAAGAGACATAAGGGATGGGAAGATGCGGACCTGTTAATAGATGCAGCAATAATAATAAACTCTCTGCACTCCCACTGATTTGTGACTGGCACTGTGCCATTCACAAAAACTATTGGAAGTCTTTTGACCCATGATTGTTATTGTCTCCGTACAGATCAGGAGACTGGTATTCATCTAGCTTATAAATGGCAGAGCTCGTATCTAAATCCAAGCTATTGAGTCCAAACTAATTCATTAAGTCATTCATATCAAATATACCCATGTGCCAGGCTCTATGCCAGGTGGTTGTAACTGGATATGTACCCAATAACCAGAATGCAACGGGATCTGTGCTTTGACAACCTTGTCGGAACAGCCACCTGTGCACAAGGTGGGAGCCATTGCATCAGCCTGGCAGGAGCAGAAAAGAGGATTTTCAACTTGATTACAGAAGAGGAGGGCAATATCCATGGGGAAAACAGACTTTATTCTAGATGCCTCTTCTGCTACT
Source organism: Vulpes vulpes (assembly GCF_048418805.1). NCBI lineage: Eukaryota > Metazoa > Chordata > Mammalia > Carnivora > Canidae > Vulpes > Vulpes vulpes. Next base: position 54,065,692 of record NC_132782.1, read on the forward strand.
TTTTAATAAATTATTTTTCCTTTATGAAAGTCATACAGGTTTGGGGTTCCTGGGTGGCTCAGTGGGTTAAGCATCTGCCTTCAGCTCAGGCCATGATCACAGGGTCGGGGATGAAGGACCCTGCTCCACGGGAAGTTTGCTTCTCCCTCTCCCTCTGCTCCTCCCCCTCACTCATGTTCTCTCTCGCTATGTTCCTCAAATAAACAAATAAGATCTTCCAAAAAAAAAGAAAGAAAGAAAGAAAGCTATACGTGTTTATTTAGAAAAAGTAGAAAATAGAAATAAAATAGAGCAAAAGTAATATTCTTCCTAATACCCATGCTCAAAATAATCACTAGTACTATGATATATGCACCCTGACTGCCACTAATCTGTACATGTGTATTGTGTATACACACATATACATATATAATATACATACACACACATACATACCCCACTGTAATCTGTTTTTAAAAATACATATATCATTAATATTTTTAGGAAAATAATATTCCATCTTATAGGCTGCCTATATTCTTTGATCTGGTTGGGCATAATTTATTTAACTAACCCTCTACTTTGGGGTACTATAGGTTTTTTTCAGTCTTTTATAATTTCACTCTTGCCACCTATTTGTATAAAACTTACTGATGAAGCTCATGGTCCTGCATTCTAGGTATCAGAGATGATGCCTCCTGCATTTGGTAAACACATCTCCTGACTACCTCTCCACAGAAGCTTAGTGCGGCTAGAAGAATCTGAGCAGGCTCTTCAGGGTGATTTATGAATCAGATAAGCCTGCAGATCCTGAAATGTACAGATGAAAAAGCAAGCCTAAATCTCCCATCTGGTGCTGGAGACCATCTTCCAAGTGCTCCTCCTGCTTCTGCATGAATGCTTGATGCCTTGAAGTAGTCCATTTTAGCCTCAGTTTATTTATCTCGACAATGGGATAATGAGGAAGCAGCAATATCTATAGTGATAAAAGCAAGGGCTCTGAAATCACTTGCTTGGGTTTTGTTCTTATGTGCTTTTGTAATTCTCTTATATTCTCATAAGTAGCTATTCTAAAATATTTAATGTGTATCATTTCATTCTGGCAAAATAAGTGTTGATATTTTATGTAAATATATTTTTAATTTGCGTAGAAACAGCAATCATTATATACCACTTACTCTAGGTATCAGGCATTATCCTAAGTGTTTTATACATATTAATTTATTTCATCCTAATAACGACCTCTATAGGTACCTAACAGCAGCAGCAGCTCCATTTGGCAAATATGTAAGCTAAAGCAGAGAGGTTAGATAACTTGCCCAAAATTCAACAGCTAATAATTAGTAGACCTGGGATTTGAGTCCATATGACAGTCTCCAAAGCCCCAACTTTGATCAGCTTTGCCTAGCATGGAATCTAGAACAAAATACTTGCCAAATAAATGTCTTTCTACCTTCTCATCACTCGATATGGCCATTCCAGACTCTGCGAAACGACATTCACATCCTTCCAGCAAATGCTTCCCTGGGCCCTACTGAGGCCACAACCCCAGGAAGAGAAGTGAGCAGTACTGACCTGCCAGGCTCCCTGTTACTGTTGCAGGTGCCACTCTGCTGCTGAACTTAATGTCAATATTTTAAAGCTGGAAGAGAAATTCATCTTGAGGGGCACCTGGGTGGCTCAGTGCTTGAGCATCTGCCTTCAGCTCAGGGCATGATCCCAGGTCCAGGTTCCCACATCAGGGCTCCCCACAGGGAGCCTGCTTCTCTGTCTGCCGGTGTCTCTGCTTCTCTCTCTGTGTCTCTAATGAATAAATAAATAAAATCTTCTCTCAAAAAAAGATATTCATCTTGAAATCGTACCAAAGAAGATATAGTGCATAAAGCTATCTCTGCGCATGCCACTCCTGTGAAGCTATGATCATTTGATGACAGGTACCCAGGTTTGGTGGAAAGAGCGCAGAAATGAAAGTCAGGATATAGAAATATATATCCAAGTTTTGCTACTGGATGGCTTTGTTTCCTTGGACAAGTCACATCTCTTGGCCTCAGTTTGTGCTTTTATTCAGTGGAGCATTAGAGTAGATGGCAACACTAAGGTCCCCTGCGACTATAGCCATTTATGGTTCCAAAGACATTTATAGCTAGAAATCTGAATCCTGGGGCACATGGGGGCTCAGTCAGTTATCTATCTGCCTTCCACTCAGGTAATCATCTCCAGTCCAGGGATCAAGCCCCCATCAGGCTCCCCCTTCCCCGCTGCCACTCCCCTTGCTTGTGTGCTGGCTCTCTCTCTCAAATAAATAATAAAATCTTTAAAAAAAAAAAAGAATAAGAAGAAATCTGAATCCTTGGAAGGCGAAGAGGTAAGATAGAGGTCATTGGTTGGAGGAGGGAAGCTCTTAATGAGGCATTGTGGGTAGTGTCTGGAGTCAGGGTCTGTTTCCTTAGGGGCCACTACATAGCTGAAGAATGCTGGAGAGCTGTCACTGCACTAGTTTTGTACTGGACACAGTAAGAAGGGCAGAAATTAAATCAGAGCCACTGAATGTTAACACAGAAAATGATTTTTAAATTCATTAAACTTTTTATCCTTCAAGTGTGTATTCTTGCCTCTGAATTAAGGCATCAATACTCAGAGAAGTAAACGGATTTAACCAGTCTTGGAGGCATATTGGGAGCTATCTCAGAAGGTATGTGAAGCTGAGAAAAGCTTATAAACCTTGCCCTGGAACCAAAGCATATACCCAATACCAGGAATGAATTCTCCAGAAGTATTTTGCAGGTGTTGCTACAATAAACATCATGATGAAAAACAAGAACACAGAAGGTAAGAATCACCCGAGTTGTGTGTGTGTGTGTGTGTGTGTGTGTGTGTGTATGTGCCCATGTGTGTATGTAACCAGCTGATGCAATCCCCATTGGCACAAATTAAGTTTAATTTAGAACTTGAGCTTGCTATGAAGAGGCCAGTATAATATATCCTTCTGTATCGCAGAATGCTTTCTCTAATAAAATAATATTTCTGTTGAGACGAATAACCCTATGGTCTTTACCAAATGACCTCACTGGGAGGTCTTCCTGGGCACCGCCACCAGAAGCTACATTTTTTTAGTTTCTAGGAGCAATGCCCCTGCTCCAGGAGCCAGAGAAGCCCCAGCAGAAGCGAGATGGCTTTCACACCAGGTAGAAGGCCAAGGGGCCTTATCTGCATGCCCTTGGGGGACAGGTGCAGAAGGCCCAAGAGCATGAACACAGCAACCCAGAACTGGCCAAGTCTGCACCAGAGTGAGCTCATGGGTCATAGTGACCCACACTTCCTCTTACATGGCAGCCACCCTTGCCTGGCTAGTCTTAGGGCTTTGGCATCCGTAGACTTTTCAGTTTAGGGGAAACCTTTACTATTTCCTGCAGATTCTTTGCCATTCTTTGACTGAACTGCATTTCAGACAGCTGGGGCCTGTGCTTCTGAAAGCAATGGGCATCTGGTATGATGCGGTGCCACACACATATCTACATCTTATTTGTAAATATGATACTCGGTACATATCTACATACAGAAACTCTCCAAAACTACAGGAGAGAAATAGTGTTAGCAAGAACTGTGTAGAAAGAATGGGAACAAAAAAGAGAAATGTTAGATCTTCATTCTGTCACTGACTTGCTACGTGTCTTGGCCTCTCTGGTCTTAGATTTCTATGTCCCTAAAATTGATAGAATTGTACCACGTGTCTGAAGTTTCCTCTCTGCCCTAACAATTTGTGAGCCCCCAATTAATGACACACCGTATCTCTGGTAAAGATTTCCCTCTCCAAAACCCCCCTAGAGCCTCAGAAACATATGCAAAGAGCCCATAATTTTTCCTTACTAAAGATTTTTGGAATAAATAAAGACTGATTATTATCTAGAATCCTTCTCAAATTTTTAAATGACCAGAGCTCTAAAATAACCACCTCCTGGTCCAGACAGCTCTAGGTTATATCTTTGCTAGGCAATGTGTCTTCCAAGTTTTTTTCTGACTCCAAGTAAACCCAGCAGGGCCTACAAAAGAAAGATGCATAAATGTGGAAATCCGCCCCTGTGTTCACACTTTAAGGCCACCCCACTGGGTTAATGGCTTAGTGTGGCACTCAAGATCCCCTGTGATCTGGTCTCAATCTTACTCACCAAGCCTAGTTCCCACTACCTTACCCTTTCTCAACCCACCTGACTGATGCCTCTCTTCACCCAGAACAGGCTCTGGAACCCCACCTCTTCCTTTTTCTTGATGCCTCTTCCACCTAAAATGCCTTACTCCTGTCTTCACAGGGCACCATTACACTCAGCCTGGTGTGCTTACTCACCTATGCTGGGGCCCAGGCACGGAGTCTCTAGGTTCTCTATAGCCACCCACATTTCCATACCACAGCATTTATAAGGACTGCTAGCATTTGCTGGGCACTTACCATAGGCCAAGCAGGCACCCTGCTAAAGGCTTCCATCCTCACATCAGCCCTATAAGGTAGGCTTTTGCTTCGCTGCCTTTGGTGGGTGAGTCAAATATTCCTGTGAAATGATTTAACAACTTGCTGGGAGTCACTTAGCCAGCAGGTAGATATCATCTAGATCAACTGTGAGTCCTAAATAAAGAATCTTCTCCCCAACCTTGTCTGCATTTACAGCTTCTGCTTAAATTCACCTCCTGCAGTCAACTGACTACTTCCTAACCTGCTTGATTTTGATAAAGCAATGTCTTTCATTAAACTCTTTGTTTCAGTGAGGTGAGAGCCATTTGTTTCCTGTTTCATCCATACAGTGACCTTAGGTTTGCCTTCTGGATCCATATTAAATAAATGCTACACCCCACCCCACACTTCATGGCACTCTTTGGATACTTAAAGGCAGCAGCTATTACAATCCTCGGAGCTTTCCCAACCCCATCTCAAGGCACAAGCCTCAGAAATGGCTTTATGACTAACTTCCATTAAACACAGGATGCTAAAGTTATAGGGTCTCCAGGGAACACCTCCATATCTGTAGCTTCCTGCCATCTTCGAGGTATTAATTCATGAAAACATCTCTGGGGAAAGGCCTCTTGGGCTTCCCTTCCACTCCATTCTATCCATTCTATGCTTTATCCCAAGTCCTTAAAAGACCTTTACTTTGAGAAATTGGCACTTCTTTATTCACAATAATACAGGGCTTGAAGACCTGCACAGACTTTAAAGGACAGCTGAGGGGATCCCTGGGTGGCTCAGCGGTTTCGCGCCTGCCTTTGGCCCAGGGCGCGATCCTGGAGACCAGGGATCGAGTCCCGCGTCGGGCTCCTGGCAGGGAGCCTGCTTCTCCCTCTGCCTGTCTCTCTCTCTATCATAAAATAAAAATAAATCTTTAAAAAAATAAAAATAAAAATAAAGTACAGCTGACCCCTGAACAACACAGGTTCGAACTGTGTAGGTCCACTTACGTGCAAATTTTTTAAAGATTTGTTTGAGGGATGCCTGGGTGGCTCAGTGGTTGAGCATTTGCCTTCAGCTCAGGGAGTGATCCCAGGGTCCCAGGATGGAGTCCCTCATCGGGCTCCCCACAGAGAGCCTGCTTCTCCCTCTCCCTATGTCTCTGCCTCCCTCTGTGTCTCTCACAATGAATAAATAAAATCTTTTTAAAAATTAAAATTAAAGATTTATTTATTTGAGAGAGAGAGAAAGTGTGCACACATAGGGTGGGAGGGGAAGGGCAGAGGGAGAAGGAGAGAGAATCTTGAGCAGACACACCAGTAAGCAGGGAGCCTGATGCAGGTCTTGATCTCAGGACCCAAGACCTGAGCTGAAATCAAGAGATTAACTGACTGGGCCATCCAGGCGCCCCACAATTTTTTTTTGATAAATGTAAGTATGCATTTTCTCTTCCTTGTGATTTTCTTATAACATTTTCTCTTCTCTAGTTTACTTTCTCATAAGAATACAGTATATAAAACATATAACATACAAAATATGTGTTAACTGACTATGTTATCAGTAATGCTTCTGGCCAATGGTAGTCTATCAGGAGCTAAGTTCTGAAGGAGTCAAAAGTTATATATGAATTTTTGACTGGGCAGGGGATCAGCACCCTGAGCCCCCCTACTGTCCAAGGGTGAACTGTATTTCCTAATGACTCCCTCTGTCTACATTCTTGCTGCCCTATACCTCACGTCTACCTATCAAATCTGGTCTCTCCCAGGCCCAGTTCAAAGCTACCTGCACCCCTGGAGAGACTTCCCAGATCCTCCTCTGAGGATGATGTCTCCCTTCTTAATCGTTTTCTTGATCCCTCTTTATTTTGGTCATTATTACTTTGTACCTTGTATGAAAAGCAAATCCATGTTTAACCCTCTGTCTCATTCGTCGCTATGGCTAGAGAATGGAGTGTATTGAGGGGATGGTTCTAAAATGTCTCCCCTTTTTTTTAAGTAGGCCCCATACCCAATGTGGGGCTTGAACTCAAGAGACCAAGACCTGAGCTGAGATCAAGAGTCAGACACTTAATCAACTGAGCCACCAGGTGCTCCTAAAACAACCATAATAGGTACATCCCCAGATATGACTCTAGACCTCCCACCCCAGATTCTCCCCCTTTCTGTGGATGCTCCCATCTCTCAGCTGAAGATATTAAAAATGTTGATGGCTCACTGGGAATTGTCCTTCACAGTAGACTCCCCAATGCCAATGACTGCCTGATTCAAGGATCCAAAGTCTTGCCCTCCTTGCTTGATTTGTGACAACTCTGAAAGGCTATCTCAGGTCCCGAGCTCCCCTTAGGATCAGCCGAGTCTCATTTGCAACCACATGGTATAACAGTATCTTGTCTATCCAATCCCGCCTTCCTCACCTCCCAACAGGGTTAACTTCCAAGAGCACTTCCCCGTAAACTCTGCCTGCAGCTCTCCCATCTCTGAGCCTGTTTCCAGGAAACTCAATCTGAGGCACCCTTAGACTCAATACAGAGTCACTGCTGCCCCACACCTGGTGCATCCTGCCTTCTTTAACAAGCCTCAACAGGTGAGCATGAATCCAAGGGAATCGGATATAAAACATCAAGTAAATGCTGCCAAGAAAGGAGCTGCAGGAAGATCTTTCCCCCAAAAGGCTCCAGGACAAAGAGGACCTAGAACTTCAGAACCCAACAGTCCCTCCATAACAGGAGATAGAGAACAAGGGGAAGAGATTTAAAGATGTCCACCATGTCATCCTCAGTAGGGGCTACATAAACTGAGAAGGGTAAGGGGAAGGAGGGGGAGTAAGATGCAGAGGGAGGAAGGGCAAGCAGAGGGGAAGAAAGAGGAGAGAGTATGGATCAGTGAAGGACTGAAGAGAGAGACAAAGGAGCCACAAGAAGAAAGCAAGAGTTGGAGAGAAAAGAAGGAAAGCACATTCTTCTAAAGCATGATTCTGATTCCTATAGTAACTTCTTTTGAAATGTATGCTCTTGGGATGCCTGGGTGGCTCAGTGGTTGAGCATTTGCCTTTGGCTCGGGTTGTGATCCTGGGGTCCTGGGTTCAAGTCCCACATCGGGCTCCCTCCACAGGGAGACTGCTTCTCCCTCTGCCTGTCTCTGCCTCTCTCTGTGTCTCTCATGAATAAATAAGTAAATAAAATCTTTTTTTAAAATAAAAAAAGATTATGCTTTTTTACATAAAAAGCATATGCTCGGGGATCCCTGGGTGGCGCAGCAGTTTGGCGCCTGCCTTTGGCCCAGGGCGCGATCCTGGAGACCCGGGATCGAATCCCACGTCGGGCTCCCGGTGCATGGAGCCTGCTTCTCCCTCCGCCTGTGTCTCTGCCTCTCTCTCTCTCTCTATGACTATCATAAATAAATTAAAAAAAAAAAAAAAGCATATGCTCTTTTTACATCTTTAGAATATTACTATGCTCTTTTTACATCTTTAGAATATTACTGTGATTTTTTTTTTGTCTTTTTTTATAGATTCCATCAGGATTGGGCTTATATTTTCCTTTGGCTTAATTTGGTTGTTTTCCTCATTGCTTAAATTTGAAAGAAATCCATGAAGGTTCGATGTCTTCCATCAGGCAGGTGGCATGGATTCCCACCATTCAGATCATACCATGGATGGAGGTGATTACCCTATAGACATGCATCAGGGGGTGACTCACCCAGACTAAGAAGGACTCTTTCATTTCTTCCACTGCCTGCTTGGGAAGAGGAGATGAATTTGGATCACCTTATAATCATTCATTAAACAGAGCCACAGTAAAAAGATGCACCGTTAAGAAAGGCATTGAAAGTTAATGTCTATTTTCATTGACATCTTTCTGAGAGGTGCCAGATGGGGAATTATTTTGTCACACAAAACAAACACACCACCATTCACTTCCCACTATCATAACAGCTATTTCTCTAAAACCTTTTTCTTTTTATTTCTCACAAACCACACGGAAACCCACCCCTTTGGGTAGACTGGCTTTCCTAAGTACCTCCCCCCAAAACCTGTTGACTTGCTAATTCTCCCTATCCTTTATTCACATTGGTACAACTAAAGCAAGGTGTAGGAGGGAGGAGTAGGGCAGAGCTGTCTCAGGAAACCAAGCCCAGGAGTGCACTGCCTCTAGGCTTCGATTTTCTGTCTGGCTGATTTTATATCTTGTACCAGGAAAAAACAGCACAAACTCTTCCACTATTTTCCTCCTCCCCACCTCCTCCCCATTCCCTCAGAGAATTACTGTGGTCATGGATGTGGTAACTTAGGGATGGCAAGTTTGTGTGGCCTGGAGAGAGGAATTGGATATAGATAGGAGTGTCAAACCTGCTCTCTGGCATCATTATGACTCACTTCACTGTCGTTTCAGAGGTCAAAGTGAAAAGTTTGTCATTTTAAGTCCTTCACATCTCTCTCCATTGGATATTTCCCAGACACTGGCAAATGGTGAATCACCATCCTTAATTCCCAGTGCTATGGCAGTTGTGTCCTTTGTGTTTTATTGGCACATTTTGGTAGGTAGTAGGGGGATGTCATATCAGGGATGGGTAGACTGATGCTATCTTAGACAGCAATATTTTAGGAGGTGTAGTTTGAAATGAGAAACAACGGAGTGGCCAATGGTTAAGAACAGGGTGGCCAAAACACAATGGTTAAGAGCATACACCTTAGAATCAGAGACAAGGCTGAAATCAAGGTTCTACTGCTTATTAGGAGTATAACTTTGGAGAGGTTTGTATCCTCCAAAGCCTTGTTTCCTCATTTGGCTGATTTGGGGTGGGGACAAGAGGAATAAGTGTTCCTGCTTCACAAGGCACTGGTAAGGATGAATGACATTAATACAGTGGGCACTTGAATGATGCAAGGGATAGAGGCACTAATGTCTGCATGGTCAAAAATTTGCATATAATTTTGACTCCCCTAAAACTTAACTACTAATAGCCTACTGTTGATTGGAAGTCTTGCCAATAACTTAAACATGTCAGTTAACACATATTTGGTATGTTACATGTACTATACATTGTGTCCTGACAATCAAGTAAGGTAGAGAAAAGAAAATATTAAGAAAATCATAAGGAAGAGAAAATATATTTACAATACTGTGCTCTATTTATCAAAAACAAAAATTCTGCCTGTAGGTAGAAGTTCAAACTTCACACAGTTCAAACCCATGTCACTTAAGGGTCCACTGTATATGGAAGTTCTACATTTACCTTTAAAACCTTGAGGTGACAGAGGAGTCCAAGATGGCAGAGAAGTAGGAGATCTTAGTTTTGTCTGGTCCTAGGAATTCAGCTAGATAGCTATCAAATCATTCTGAATACTTGCGAACTCAACAGAAGCTCTAAGAAAAGAATAGTCGCAATTCTACAAATAGAAAAGTGACCACTTTCTGCAAGAATGACAATACAGAAAAACTCACCTCAAAAAAAGAGAAAAAGAGGCAGTACTGACTGCCACGAACCTAATCAGTATGGATATAAATAAAATGTCAGAACTAGAGCTCAGAATAACAATTATGAAGACACTAGCTGGTCTTGAAAAAAGAACAGAAGACACTAGAGAATCCCTTTTAGGAGAAATAAAAAAACTAAAATCTAATCAAGTCAAAATAAAAAAAGGCTATTAATGAGATTCTATAAAAAATGGAGGCTCTAATTGCAAGGATAAATGAAGCAGAAGAAAGAATTAGTGATATGGGAAAAATGATGGAGAATAAAGAAGCGAGAAAAAGAGATGAACAACTACTGGATCATGAGGGGAGAATTCAAGAGTTAAGTGATACCATAAAATGAAATAATATTAGAATAATTGGGTTCGGGGCAGCCCTGGTGGCACAGCGGTTTAGCGCCGTCTGCAGCCGGGGGTGTGATCCTGGAGACCCGGGATCGAATCCCACATCGGGCTTCCTGCATGGAGCCTGCTTCTCCCTCTGCCTGTGTCTCTGCCTCTCTCGCACTCTCTATGAATAAATAAATAAATCTTTAAAAAAAAAAAAAAGAATAATTGGGTTCCCAGAAGAAGAGGAAAGGTGGGGTGGGCAGAAGGTATATTGGAGCAAATTATACTGGAGAATTTCCTTAATCTGGGGAAGGAAAAAGGTATTCAGTCCAGGAGGTACAGAGAACCCCTCCTCAAAATCAATAAAAACAGGTCAACACCTCAACATATAATAGTGAAACTTGCAAATCTCAGAGACAAAGAGAAAATCCTGAAAGCAGCTCGAGAAAGGAGATTCATAACCTACAAAGTCCATAACCTCTAATAGAAATATTAGAGACACCTGGGTGATTCAGTGGTTGAGAAACTGCCTTTGACTCAGGTCATAATCCCAGGGTCCTGAGATTGAGTCCTGCATCAGGCTCCTCTGCCTCTATCTCTGCCTCTGTCTCTGTGTCTCTCATGAATAAATAAATAAAATCTAAAAAAAAAAAAAAAGAGTAGAAATATTAAACTGGCAGCAAACCTAGCCACAGAGACCTAGCAGGCCATAAAGGACTGACATGATATATTCAGGGTACTAAATGAGAAAAATATGCAGCCAAGAATACTTTATCCAGCAAGGCTGTTTTTCAAAATAGAAGGAAGAATAACAAGCTTCCAGGACAAACAGAAACTAAAAGAATTTGTGATCACTAAACTAACCCTTCCAAAAATATTAAAGGGAATCCTTTAAGCAAAGAGAGAGTCCAAAGGTAACAGAGACCAGAAAGGAACAGAGATAATATATAGAAACAGGGACTTTATAGGTACCACAATAGCACTAAATTCATTTCTTTCTCTTTTTTTAAGATTTTATTTATTTATTTGAAAGAGAGAGAGAGCCCAAGCAGGGGGAGCAGCAGAGAGAATGAGAGAAACAGGCTCCTCTCTGAGCAGAGAGCCTGAAAGGGGCTTGATCTAGGACCAAAGGATAATGACCTGAGCCAAGGGTGGCCACTTAACCAACTAAACCACCCCAGCACCATAAATTCATATCTTTCAATAGTCACTCTGAACGTAAAAAGGCTAAATGCCCCAATCAAAAGAGACAGGGTATCAGGATAGACAAAAAAAAGCAAGACCCATCAATATGCTGTCTGCAAGAGACTCATTTTAGACCCAAAGACGCCTCCAGATTTAAAGTGAGAAAGTGGAAAACCATTTATCACGTTAATGGACATCAAAAGAAAGCTGGGGGGCAATCCTTATATCAGACAAATTAGATTTTAAACCAAAGACTGTAGTAAGAGATGAGGAAGGACACTATATCATAATTAAAGAGTCTATCCAACAAGATCTAACAATTGTAAATAGTTATGCCCCTAACATGGGAGTAGCCAAATATATAAACCAATTAATAATGAAATTAAAGAAACACATCAATAATAATATAATAATAGTAGAGGACTTTAACACCCCACTCACTGCACTGGACAGATCACCTAAGCAGATCAACAAGGAAACAAAGACTTTGAATGACACACTGGACCAGATGGACTTCACAGATATATTCAGAGCATTCCATCCTAAAGCAACAAAATGTACATTCTTCTCTAGTATACATGGAATGTTCTCCAGAACAGATCACATACTGGGTCACAAATCAGGTCTCAACCAGTACCAAAAGACTGGGATCATTCCCTGTATATTTTCAGATCACAATGCTTTAAAACTTGAACTCAGTCAAAAGAGGAAATTTGGATAAAACTCAAATACATGGAGACTAGAGAACATCCTACTAAAGAATGAATGGATCAACCAGGAAATTAAAGAAGAATGTTAAAAATTCATGGAAACAGATGAATGTCACAACACAACTGTTCAAAACCTTTGGGATGCTGCAAAGGCAGCCTTGAGAGGGAAGTATATAGCAATACAAGTCTTTCTCAAGAAACAAGAAAGGTTTCAAATATATAAGCTAAAGGAGATGGAGAAAGAACAGCAAATAAATCCTAAACCCAGCAGGAGAAGAGAAATAATAAAGATTAGTGCAGAAATCAACAAATAGAAACCAAAAGAATAGTACAACAGATCAAAAAAACTAAGAACTGGTTCTTTGGAAAAATTAATAAGATTGATAAACTGCTGGCCAGATTATCAAAAAGAAAAGAGAAAGGACCCAAATAAATAAAATCATGAATGAAAGAGGAGATCACAACCAACACCAAAGAAATACAAGCAAATATAAGAACATATTATGAGCAACTATATGCCAACAAATTAGGCAATCTGAAAGAAATGGATGCATTCCTAGAAATGTATAAACTACCAAAACTGAAACAGGAAGAAATAGAAAATCTGAACAGACCCATAACCAGCAGGAAAATTGAAGCAGTCATCAAAAGTCTCCCAACAAACAAGAGTCCAGGGCCAGATGGCTTCCCAGGGGAATTCGCCAAATGTTTAAAGAAGAAGTAATACCTATTCTTCTGAAGCTATTTCAAAAAATAGAAATGGAAGGAAAACTTCCAAACTCTTTCTCAGAGGCCAGTATTACCTTGATTCCAAAACCAGACAAAGACACCACCAAAAAGGAGAATTACAGACCAAGATCCGTGATGAACATGAATGTCAAAATTCTCACCAAAAACTAGCCAATAGATTAAAAAGACTATTCACTATGACCAAGTGGGATTTATTCCTGGGCTGCAAGGGTGGTTCAACATCTGCAAATCAATCAACGTGATACAAGACATTAATAAAAGAAAGGACAAGAACCATATGATCCTCTCAATAGATGCAGAAAACGCATTTTACAAAGTACAGCATCCTTTCTTGATTAAAATTCTTCACATGAGGGGCATCTAGGTGGCATCTGCCTTTGGCTCAGGGCATGATCCCGGGGTCCTGGAATCGAGTCCCACACTGGGCTCCCCACAGGGAGCCTGCTTCTCCCTCTACCTATGACTCTGCCTCCCTCTCTCTGTGTCTCTCATGAATAAATAAAATATTTTAAAAAGTGAATAAATAAATAAGGTGGATCCGAAGCTGGAGTTCATGCACAAATGAATCCCATGTGCTCCTATTACACGTGTTACAGGAGTGGCCACAAAAGTGGTAGCCCCCAGTGTGAAAAAGGAAAGAGTGGGGAGAAGGTTCTCAGTGTCTGTACAGCAAAAACAAACAAGACTTTCAGGTGCAGCACCACTGCCGAGGCCGAGTCCTAAGCAAAGCCTCTCCTATGGGTCTTCATTAGAGAGCCACTGAGAGGTGCCCTGAAAAGCACCGTCCTCAACAACACGTTCAAAACAAACCCAGGAAGGCTTCCCTGGGGCCGTGACTGACCTCCCGGGCCTGCACTTCACCATCTAGCTCTCTGTTCTCTGACACTCTGCCCCTCAGGACAGCGTCCAGCTCAGGCCAGGGAAGCAGTGTAGACTTATCTCCCACTCATTCCCCTCCCTGTGCTCTGAAATGCTCTGGACTGAGGATTACTCTGTTTGTTCTTCTCCACTGGAAAGTCCTTGCAGAGCTCATAGCTAGTCCTCTGCACATCCTCTGAAAGAATACAGGAGGGCCGCATTACTATGGTGCCCCAAGAGGGGCTCCACTGCTCCGTGCTATTGATTTGCTAGTGGTTTCCACACTGAGCTCTGTTTGAAATCAGTTGAACAGGCTCCTACCTCCAGTAACTTGACCAGCCAGATTTTTCTATCTTTGAAAATAAAATTAAGATTTTTATTTGTCATTAAGGAATTCAAATCGAAATGCATACATTTTCACCCAACTTGGATGGTATGTTTGGAACAGTCTGATCTGAGTCAGAAGCTGAGTGGTATATATAAAAGTTACAAAGGGCCCTGAGTGATAGAGGGAAGGAATAATCATCCTTCAGGGTGGCTGGAGCAGGAGTACAGTGACATTGAAAGGCCACGATGAATATTAATCTGGAGAGACATGTCATACATGCAAAGACTCCAACAGAGAAAGCAGAGGCTTCACTCAAAACTACAAGAGCAACGTGGGAGCAAGGATATGTTTGCTTCAGGACAATGCTGGAGAAGGCAGCTGGATCCACTTCCTGAATCTGACCTCCATGCCCACACCATGCCTTTGACTCCTTCATTGTTTTCTTAGACGTAGAAACTGGCATCCTGACAGGTAGAGTGACCAGACAATGTCACAGCCACTACTGGGCAGAACTGGGATGCAGGATGCAGACCCTGTTTCTTGGACTTTAAACAGGGTTTCATACCCTGCATGAAACCAAGACAGTGCTGGGAAGAGAGGGCATGCAAATCAATAAAAGTCAGGAGAGGGAAAAAGGCTGTACAAGGTAGAAGAAGAGGCTGGGGACATCCTATACTTTGCCAAGTGCCAAGCTGTGAAAAAGCCTCAGCAACATTCCCCATGAATTGGGATCAGGGATGCTCCAGAGGGGGTAGGGAAAGGGCTAGAAAGAAGAGTAGCATAAGGTAAGGCTACTCCAACTCCCTAATTTGGACCCAATAATGCCACCTGCCTTGCCTACTTTCCCCCATATCAGTCCTGAATCCACCTGTCATTGGCATTCTGCGGGATGGATGGGCTGAGGCAGCTGAGGGCTTGGCACTTTTGTATATCCAGCACCACAGAATCCATCCAGAGCATTCTCATTCTCTAGAGTTGACTGAGGGCTCTGGACAGTGTATACCAGGAGACAGACCAGCAGGGGATAATCAGCAGTCTCTGCCACAGTCCTTGAGTGAGATCCCAGGTCATCCTCATTCTGATCAGATTTTAGATGCAGTTACACATATGACTGAACAATGCACTTAGAAATCCCTAGCCTGGGGCACCTGGGTGGTTCAGTTGGCTAAGCATCTGCCTTCGACTCAGGTCATGATCCTGGGGTCTGGGATCGAGCCCCATGTCTGGCTCTCTGCTCAGCAGAGAGCCTGCTTCTCCCTCTCCCTGTGCTGCTCCCCCTGCTTATACTATCTCTCTGTTGAATAAATAAATAAAATATTTTTTTTAAAAAAAGAAAGAAGTCCTTAGCCCTGCTTATACTATCTCTCTGTTGAATAAATAAATAAAATATGTTTTTTTTTTTTTTTAAAAAGAAAGAAATCCTTAGCCTATTGTATTTATTTAGGGAATTGGGCGCAAATATTCAAAAGCCTTCATCATTTCCAGGGCCACTTATATATTACAGCCTGCATCAACTAAATAGTTTCATCATCCTCAACCTCAACACCCTAAAATAAAATGGCGTTATTTATGTGACAGTTAATTTTTTGTTAATTATTTAAGTGACAGTTAATTTACTGCAATGGTTAGCTGAATATCTAAATATTTGGTCAAATATTATTCTGGAGATTTCTGTGAAGGTGCTTTTGGATGACACCAACATTTAAATCAGTAGACTCAGTAAAGCAGACTGCTCTCCCTCATGTCGGTGGGCCTCATCCAATCAGTTGAAGGTCTGAAAGAAAAAAAGGCAGACCCTCCCCTGAATGAGAAACTTCTTCCTGCCAAACAGCATTCAAACTAAGACAGGCTTTTTCCCACCTTCAAATCCATTAACCCTTCATGGATTTTGGACCTACTAGTCTTCAGTCCAGAACAACACCAGTGGCTCTCCTGGGTCTCCAGCTTTCTAACTCACCCTGATGGGGGACTTGCTGGCCTCCATAACTGTACGATCCAACTCCTTATAATAAATCTTATATATATATATAAATGTGCATATATTCTATTCCTCTGGAGTACCTGACTAATAAAGTCTGTAATTAAGGAGTATCTATTCATTGCTTTATAACATGAAGCTATAAACATTCATATGAAGCTTATTTATAATGTTGGAGTCCATAGGATGTGGGATAATGTTTTCTATAAATCAGTTATTTCCGAAATGCCATTTGTTTTTTTGTTTTTTCTTTTCTTTTTTTTTTTTTTTTAAGTAGGCTCCACACCTAGTACAGAGCCTAACACAGGGCTCAAACCCACAACAATGAGATCAAACTTGAGCCAAGATCAAGAGCCAGCACATAACTGACTGAGCCACTCAGGCATCCCTCTGAATTCAATTTGGATGAAAATCTACAAACATTTCGATAACTACACTGGTCAGCTAAGCCTCATTCCAAAACATAGTAAAGCAGTTTCTAAGAATAAATAATTCAGTAATTAAACAGGAAAAAAGTTACATCAAATAGGTGAGACAATGTGGTCAAAGAGTAATTAAGAATGAAAAGATGGGACACCTGGGTGGCTCAGCAGTTGGGCGTCTGCCTTCAGCTCAGGGCATGGTCCTGGAGTCCTGGGATCAAGTCCCACGTCGGGCTCCTTGCATGGAGCCTGCTCTCTGCCTCTCTCTTTCTGCGTCTCTCATGAGTAAATAAATAAAAATAAATAAATAAATAAAATCATTTTAAAAATAAAAAAATAAAAGAATGAAAAATGGATCTGTAAGGTTAGTAACTTTGTTTTAAAAAGGAGATCGTGCACAAAATCGCAGCCATTGGTATAGTCTCCTTGAGCCAAGCCAGCACTCTGGATGATACTGTATACCTGGTTAGTACTCCATCTTCTAATGGTGCATAATCTTGGGGGGTTTGGTGTTTTTATTTAACTTTTAAGCCATTTTGATGCAACACAGATTCCTTTAAAACTTTTCAATGATTTCCTCCCAGGAAACCACAGAGGCATTTTTAAATCTTTTGAGGAGGTCTATCTTCAGTGTTGGCAGATAAAAAATCAAAAGGCACAGAAGCCCCCTGAAATATTAATTAATCAATCTTTAGTGAAATCAGCTTCCTGCGAGCATGGATTACATTTCTTGACCGTCTTTAGTCACAATTTCTACATCTCCCCTCCCTGTTTTTTTTTAATTTTTATTTATTTACTTATGATAGTCACAGAGAGAGAGAGAGAGAGAGAGAGAGAGGCAGAGACACAGGCAGAGGGAGAAGCAGGCTCCATGCACCGGGAGCCCCATATGGGATTCGATCTCCGATCTCCGATCTCCAGGATCGCGCCCTGGGCCAAAGGCAGGCGCCAAACCACTGCGCCACCCAGGGATCCCTCCCCTCCCTGTTCTTAATGCAGTCTTTCCCAACCAAACTTCCATCCCATCATCCTTACTAAGATCATTCTTGCCAAGGTCCTCAATAACTTCCAACCAGGAAAAGCCAGTGGTTAATTCTCGATTCTCATTTATGTGGCTTCTCAATAGCATTTTTGGGGGAAGTTTATTACTTTTCTTCTTTTTTTAAAGATTTATTTATTTGAGAGAGAGGGAGAGCATATGAGTGAGCACTAGAGGGAGGGGGCAGGGGAGAGAAGGAGAAAAAAATCTGAAGCCAACTCTGCACTGAGCATGGAGCCCTATGCAGGGCTGGATCTCATGACCCTGAGATGAAGATCTTGGCCAAAACCAAGAGTCAGATGCTTAACTGACTGAGCCACCCAGGCGCCCCTTTAATTATTTTTTAAAATAGTCTTCTGAGAACTAAACTTTCTTGGTTTCTCTTCCACCACAATGATCATTCCTGCTATTTCCTTTGCTGGCTCCCCCTCCTCTTCCAGCTGTCTAAATGGTGAGTGTCCCAGAGCAGGCCTCAGCCTTCTCTTCTACTCTCTCCTTATGCAATCTTGCTCAGTTCGATTTCTTCCATGATGATTCCCACATGGATACCACCAGCCTCAATCTCACTTCAAGACTTATATACCCCCATCCACTGATCAGTTAGATGTGCATGATCACATCCAGTTAGATGGACTTGATCAGTTAGATGTGCAATAAGCATCTCCAAGTTAATGTACTCCAGTAGAACTTGAGAGGTGTTCCTTCCCTCACTACTCTGACCTCCACTCCTCCACTTCAAGTTAAGCCCAAGCCAGGAGTCTTCCTGAACTCCTATCTCCCTCATTCTACATCCACATGTCCTGGAGGCTCTGTCATCAAAATACAGTTTGCATATGATCACTTCTCACAATCCCACCATTGCACCCAGTCCAAAGCTATACCATTTCTGGCTGGGATTTTTGTAGTGTTTTCTGTTTTACCACCTTGCTTCTATGTTCATCCCACTAGAATCAGTTTTCTGCCCAGCAGGCAAACTGACAATTTCAAAATATAAATTACATCATAGCACTCAAACTTTCCAATGGATTCCCACCCCCCTCAGAGGGAAGTCCAGTTTTCTTACCACACCTACAATGCCCTACCAATGTCTCCATCTCGCCTCCTGCTGCTCTCGTCTTTCTCCTCTGCTCTTGTCACACCCACCTCCTCACTGCTTCAAACACACCAAACTCTTCTCCACCTCAACATTTCTGCCCCTGCTCCTTTCTTTCCCCATGCTCTTCCCCTGGACCTTCACATAGCTTGCTCTGTTACTTCATACATGTCTTTCTTTGCCTGTCACCGGCTCTCGGTGGCTTTCCATGGGCCATCCCCATTTCCCTCTATTTCTTTACCTTTCATTTATCTTCTTTTTAGTGTTTATCTCTAACTGCCAGTGTATACAATAGTTATTTCATTATTTGTTTATTGGATTTATTTAGTTTTGTGATCTAGTGCCTAGAACAATCTGGGGCTCAGCAAACATCAGGTAAATAAAAGAATGAAACACCCATTGAAATGAATTTCCCCAGCCTGTTTTCACAGTAGGACTTGATGTCTGAATAATAATATTGTAAAAGATATTCTTTTATTCTTTTTTATTTTTTTTGCATATTTTTTATTGGAGTTCGATTTGCCAACATATAGTATAACACCCAGTGCTCATCCTGTCAAGTGCCCCCTCAGTGCCCATCACCCAGTCACCCCAACCCCCTGCCCACCTCCCCTTCCACTACCCCTTGTTCGTTTCCTAGAGTTAGGAGTCTCTCATGTTCTGTCTCCCTCTCTGATATTTCCCACTAGATATTTTAAAAACCATTCTTTTAGGCCTTCTGAGCCCTTCCAAGTCTATTGTGACACAAATCTCAAGTCAGAGCTCACCCTGGTGCAGGTAAGAAAAGCCTCTCCCTCATTAGAGCTCTTTGCAACTGAGATGAGTGGTCTCCTCAGCCCCCAGGTGTAATTTGAGCAAGCTGGTCTGGTGAAACTCCAGCTGGTTTTTGGAGCCCCTTGATGGATTCCAAAGAGTAAGAAAGGGGATACCTGATGATCCTGTGATGCTGGCAGTAAGACACCAGGGGGCAGCAAATCCAGCTCTTAGTTCTAAAGGAGAAACAGGTGTTCTGATGATAACTACAATTTGTTGTTCAACAGATAAGGACAAATGTCAGCACGTGCCTACACTGAGTGCTAGGCAGCAATGAAAATGAATAAGCATGGATGAATCTTACAAACATGATACTTTGTGAAAGAAGCAAGACACAGAAAAATATAGATGGCCTGATTCCATGTACTTAACACTCAAAAATAGGCAAAACTAAGCCACATTGTTTAGGAAGCATACATGGACGGTCCAGCTGTAAAAAAAAAAAAAAAAAAATCAAGGAAATTATAGTCACAAAAGTGAGACTGAGGATAGGTGCCCATGGTCAGAGCAGCACATACTGGAGGCTCCTGGTCCTGGCAACAATTTGTTTCTTTCACCTTTGCAGGAGTTGCATTGGTGCCCAATTTGTAATTATTTGCTAAGCTTTACATTAATGGTTGGTGCTTTCTTTGAACATATGTTTACATTTCATATTAAAGGTGTTTTCAAGAAAAGGAAAGGGAAAGAAAGCTAGGGAAAAAAGGGGAAAGAGAGAGATGACAGCGATGGGGCACAAATGGAGAGATTAAGAGATAGAGCAGCAAAGAAAAGTTTGGTTAGATAAGAAGAGATATGCCCAGAAGGGGGAGGGGAAGAGAAAGAGGGAGAGATGGGGAGAAAGAGAAAGAACGAGGTACATCCAGAAAGAAATATTTAAAGGAAGACACGTGAGGGAGAATAAGGAAGTAATGAAGGTCAGAAAGGGGGAAGAGGGAAAAAAGAAAGAGATCAAAGATGAGGGGAGAAACAGGCAGTGAAGAGGGTTACAGACAGAAAAAGGGAAAAGATGCAGAAAGAATTATAGGGAGGGGGCACCTGGGTGGCTCAGTGGTTGAGCATCTGCCTTCGGCTCAAATGGTGAACCCCAGGTCCTGGGATCAAGTCCCACATCGAGCTCCCTGCAAGGAGCCTGCTTCTCCCTCTGCCTGTATCTCTGTCTCTCTATATATGTCTCTCATGAATAAATAAATAAAATCTTTTTAAAAGAGTTATGGAGAGGACAATTCAAACAGTCTATCAGGAAGGAAAGGGGACACACACTCTGGCCAGGTTAGAGGTTGGCATTGGCCGCGGGACCTTAGGGAGGCCCCATCTTGCATAGACAGCAACTAGAACACAATGATGCCCAAGAAAGATGCCAGGAGACCCTCAGTGTCAGGAAGAGTTCCTCATCACGTCTCAAAGGGAACATGAAAGGCAGGACCGGCATCCAAGCAGGAACCTGATCTTCGATGACCATCAAAAGTATGGACTCAAGACTTCAAAGTACTCCTTACTGGGACTTCTATGTAAGCTCCACCAGTACTCTCTTTGCCTATTTTCAGATTTCATCTGTAACCTCACTTCCCCTGTCCCTGCTTACAGGAGACCTGGACCTCAACGAACACGTTGGACGCACTGCTGATACTCTAGAGACACCCATGGTCTCCGTGTTGGGGTAACAGGTGGGACAGGCCGTGGCACATTCCATCCGACTGCTCAAAGAAAGAAGTTCACTCAAAATTATACCATGAGTAGGTAAACTGATGAGTTAAGCAGGAACTTCAGTAACCCTCCTCAGCACCTTAGCCCTATTTGCTTTCTCAGCAACAAAGACCTCTCTGGTTTGGAAAAATTCAAGTGTTCTCAGGAATTGGAGTCTAAAACTGCCATTTGTACTTCTTATCTAACCCTGCCTCCTCTTCTTAGCTGAATCGTGCCTTCCCCATACAGGGAATTTAACTAAAGGCACAATTCTGGGTACCCAAATCCCAACTCTGATTTGTTTGGAGAGGCCTTTCTCCTAGAGGAATCTAATTATAATTCTAGCTGAAATTCAAACCTTGGCTTCAGTCGTGAAGGAACAGATTGGCCAAGGAGTGAGAGCATAGGTACTCCCAGAGGGAGACAGCCTATGTGCTCTCTAGGGCCATCTGGAGCTTTGTGAGATGCCAGAGGAGGACGTACTGTCCTGAGCAGGAAGTGGGGCTTCTGTTGGAACCAGAATTGGGAGAAACTTGAACCCAACTACCATCTGCTGAGGCCTACACACAGGACCGGGAATCCTGGCCGAGTACTCTTTGGGGTCCACACTCTTAGCATCCCTCCCACTCCAACTTCACAGAAACACAGGAAGGTATATAAAGATCAAGTTATCATCTGTAACAGCCCTGGGCCACAAGGCATGGCATTGTCGGCAGAGCAGAAACCTGAAGATATTTTTTTCAGGGGATGGCACAGGCAGGATGAGATCAAGAAACATCTCAACCAACCAGTCAGCTGTGAAAATCTGGAAATGCTAGGGAAAAGTGAATAAGTTGCAACCCTGCCAAGATCTGCAAAGTCACCAAGTGCAGGGGGGCTGCTGGGGGTCTGACGCGGAAAGATGAAATAGAAAAGAAGTCATGGCAAGCAAAGAGCTCCTCACTGCAAACATGGTTATAAAACACCGTAAGTTCATTTAATAATTCTTGGGAGATAAAGTACACAATGCAAAAAAATTAATAATCTGTATAATTTAATGATCCCAGATGAGCTTTACTGAGTAACATCTACAGACTCTGTGCGAGGGGCTTTTCATGCATTATCTCATTCAATCCTGATATAACACCAACATAGCAGATCTCAGACTTCTATGAATTTAAAGGATAAAGAAACCAAAGCTTAAAGAGAACCTGACCAAAACTATATGGCACCAAAATGTTACCCAGGCTGGTCTGACACTGTAGCCCAGGATTTAAATCACTACAGAATGTTTCCTCTCATGCAATTCCAATAAAAACGAGAGAGGACATGACATGGGCAGAGTATATGGTAGGAGACCTGTGTTTTATTAACGACCTTGACTGAAACGCACCGTGTGATATTGTTCTTGGTTTTTCTACATGAAAACCTGGTGTGACTAGAGCACAGGTTCTTTAAAACCCCCTTCATCTCGAACAATTTGTGGCCGCCTGGAGACTCTTTCAGGTGCAATATTACAGGTTTTTGTTTTGTTGCTTTTTTAAAGGTTCACAGTTGGATGATGGTGAACAAGAAAGCGCTATTAGATCACGACCACAGATTATTCTCAATTAGGTCTTTTCCATTTGGAGCCTTTCAGAGCCAGCATGCAAGTACAGTTAGAAAAGTGTCCTTGGAGGGGCACCTGGATGACTCAGTGGATGAGTATCTGCCTTTGGCTCAGGTTGTGATCCCGGGATCCTGGGATCGAGTCCAACATCTGGCTTTCCACAGAGAGCCTGTTTCTCCCTCTGCCTATGTCTCTGCCTGTCTCTCTGTGCCTCTCATGAATAAATAAATGAAATCTTTAAAAAAAAAAAAAACACTTTTTTTTCCCCCCAAACGTCCTTGGAAAGTGTTACCCTCACATCCAACAGTTTCAGATAAAGCTCCATCCCCTACATTGGCATCTCCCTAGTGTCTCAGTCAAAGGGAAAGATGAAGGGACAAGATGCAAGTCAGGTGACAAAGCCCTTGAAAGCTCTCCACCCCAGGACCAGGACGGCCCTTGGAGTGAGCCAAGCCCAGGGCTGTGTGCTCCAAGCTAGGAGGCAGCCAGGGACTCAGAGGGCTTATAGACAAGGCACAGCCTCACCAGTTAGTGGCAAGCACTATAGACTGCTCACACCAAGTCATAAGCCCAGAGAACGCCCTTGTACTTCATCCCCACCTCATTCTGCAGCACCTGTTTCATTTCAGGGATCTGGATCTTCTACCCACTAAGGCATTTGATCGTGAAGCTTAGAGTCTACTGAGCAGCTTTAAAGTTATCTCCAAAAGAACTTCACTGCTGCTCTATCTTTACCTATCAAAGCAAATCCATTCTGCAGGGCCTCCCTCAGATGTTACCTTTTCGAGAAGCTTTCCATCATTCTCCCAGTCACAGTTTCTCTATCCTCTGACCCCAAGGGTCACTTCATGGTTTTCTCCTGTAGCCCTCATTGATAGGGGCATAGTATCCCATGATGCCAGCAGCATGCACAGAGCCTATTGGGGAAAGCTGGATCTAGGTGCATGCCCGGCTCCATCTGGTTCCGACCTCAGCACTCTGCCCATACTAATGGGCTCACATTAATAATCATAACACATATTCCCTGGCTCATTAATATGCACCTAACCCAAGAAGCAGATATCCCAAGGAGACCCCTCATCTGTGACATGGTCAAGTGGGACACACAAAAGAGGACCCACCCAGTGCAGAGCCTTGGCTCAGCCTCAGTGGAGGGTGCATTCTGAATGCAGGACACCCACTGGGCACATGTGTAGTCCATTCTCCAGAAGAAGGTGCAAACAAGGGTAATGAGGGACCACTGCAGAAGGCATGTGCAGGCAGGCTCAAGTCTTAATGCTTTCATAAAGCCAGACTGAAGGTTTCTGAGAGGCTGCCCCATCATTGCCAGGACCAGGTAACACAAAGTTCCAGAGCCCCAAGAGGGCATGACTGGGGCAACTGCCTCTCACAGAATTCACCAATACCATGACTGCTCACGGGGGTGTTCTGAGCACATGAATAGGACAAGAGGGGAGTGGTCAAGGAAAAGAAGCTTGCTGCTCCATATTGACCCTATAACCTCACCCAGCATTCAGGTCCCATTCTGGATGCTCCAAAAAATGATGCTTCTCCCTGGGAATGGGGTTCTGACTCCTTTAGCCTCTCTCAGCATTGTGAATCTGGTAGCCAAGGTCATGCCCCTGCTAGCCAGAGACCTCTCAACACTGCCCAGAGGGGGCAGCAGGAGGGAGATCCTCCAGGCCAGGAGGAAGCCCCAGCTTCACCAACCCACAGCCAAAGGGAGAGAGAGACCAGCCACAAGGCTTCCTTCTGCCCCTAAGCTAGGACAACTGGGAGAAAAACAGGGCCATAGCAAGGGAGAGAATAAGGAAAGAAAATGAAAAGCTGAGAGTGGATAGAAAGGAAGAAAAAAATGTAGTAGTGATAAATGGGCAGCACAGAGGAAGGAGAAGGGAAAGAAGACGGAGGAAGGAGGAAGGACAAAGAAAGGAGGGTAAAAAGGAGTCTTTAGAAAAAGTTAATCAGAGACTCCAAGGGAGAGATAGCAACAAACATAGATGATGAGGAAGAGAAGCAAAGGAAAGAGTCAGAGACAAGAATAACAGGAGAAAACAGAGGAGGGAGGACAAAAAGAACAAAGATTGGACAAGAAAGACCAAGGGGTGGAACAGCAAGAAGGAAACTAGGGAAGCAGAGGTAGGAAGGGCACACAGGGCCTGAGAGGCAGAGACAGGAGGAAGGGGGAGGGGAGCCCTGAGAGGCAGAGATGATGAAGGGAGCAGAGAATGAAGGAAGGCAGCATCAGAATGGCCGGAAGGCACCAGAGAGAGCGAGGGAGAAGAGCAGATGAGGAAAAAGAGCAAACTAGGAGGGGAACTGGACCAGGAAGAGGAAAGGTTGAGGAAGAGCAATAGCACAGAACTGGGGAGGGAAGCAAAGTATAGCTAGGAAGGCAAGAAGCAGAAGAAGGAAGTGAAGGGTGACATAAATAGAAGGACAATGGGAGCAAAGAGAAAGGGTTGAATCAGAAAGAGAACACAGATATTTAACTTAAATCATGTCTGTCTCAGTTTTCTCAACTGTAAAATGGAATGCTCACTTGACTAATTTTTATGACAACTGAACACGATGATGTGTATAAGCTACCTGAAATACTGTAGTCACTTAATGATTTCTTTTAATTTTGTGGGTGACAGTTCTAATGCCAACAATGAACCAAGTTTCAGAAAAACTCACCTGGTTTCACTCATCTTTGTATCCTTACCACCTAACACATGCCCTGGCACATAGCCTACTTGTTGTATGCATTCAAATAAACCGAACAAAGACTGCCAGAGAAAGAAAGGTATGGAATTCTTGGAAGCAAAGAAGATAGATACAGGAAAAGAAAAATGGGGACAAGAAAGAAACAAAAGCAAGGAAATAAAACCAAAAAGAAAAAATTGGAGGAAGAGAATCAATGTGGAGGAAGGAGAAAGAGAAAGCAAAGAACTTACCTTGATGACAACTGGGCAACTCAGGCCAGCAGCTGCCGCCCAGCAGTGAGACTGGCAGTTCCATGGACCTCAGAAGCTATAAACTGCCAGGCTAAGTCATGGTTGAGACATGGCACTACAGTGAGTGATGAGGCAGGAGGCAACTTTGAGAAGGATCACAGGGGCGTGTTGTGGACTGAAGAGCTCATGAACATCTATCACCTTTGGGAACTTAATAAAAACCCTCCTGAGCCCACCCTAACGTCTTTGAGCTGCATCTAATTTCAGGGTGTTATTCCTAGTCAATAAACTCTGCTTGTCACAGCCATACCATCACACTGCTTGGGCATCAGAGATCTCAGCCCTGGCTCCCTTGAGTAGATTGTGAAATACAGGATTAGTGAAGGCTCAGTAACCACCCATTGGATAGAGAAGTTTGCCTCAAGGTACAGTTTAAGTAGGTAGGATTGATTAATGAATGCATCAACCAACCATGAAGGGCATCATCCAACCATGAAGGGCAATCCCTTTCATGCCCTTCCTGCTGCACATCTGGATATTATCTCCTTCCAAGGGAACCTTTGGGAGCCCACTGCCTTGATGAACTAAATGTGGGGTTTGACTTTAGAACCTATACTTTGGATTAATAGATATCCAGGCAAATGGTGAATGGGCTAAACTAGCTCATTAAAAGCAATGAGCATGGAAAATGGGGAAAAGTTTGGACAGAACAACCTGATTACCAGTGGCATCAGGTAGGGAAGGACCATTCTGAGTACAACTATTTGTCATGCGTCCTGGGGAAATGGGATGGAATGGAAGGTGGAATGAAAATAAAAACATTGTTTCACTAGGTATCATGTTAAATTCTGGGCAAAGCATCACAGTCATGGTATCCAATGACCAAATGTAACACACAAAGGAGAGGGGTGCTGTCCCCCATGGTATGCCATAGAGCTTTGGCACATGAGCGCTCCACTGCATCATAATGGGTAAGGGACAGGCAGGACTAGATAGGGAGAGATAGATGGGGGGCTATGTGATCAGGCTTACAGAAATCCCAAAAAATGCAGAGGTGTAAGGAAACCAGAAATAAGGGAACATACCAGACCACACTGTCCTAGGTGTCCAAAGCTGGGGGAGGGGGGCATTTATGACAGTCTCCTGTGGTCAACAGAAAATAAACAGACCCTAAAAAGAAGTAAGCCACTAAAGATGTTATCACCAGTCTTGCTTACACAAAGTTACTGTCAGTAGAGAAATTAAAAAGATTTAAGTTCCCTGGTTAGCTTCCAATAAAAGACCAACCCTAAAAGCCCTCAGTGGCAACCCTGTCAGGACCCATCTCACTCCTGAAAGCTTTTTCTATATCCTTGCTCAATAAAACTCTATGCTTTACTCATTCTCCTTTGTCCACGAGATTCATTCTTCAACTCCATGAGACAAGAATCTAGCTCTTGCTTCAATAATTACCAATCCTAGGGGTAGCTAATAGGTAGTAGTGTCCAGAAGAAAGCAAGTAGCTAAGGTATCCAGCAAGGAGTATGGTGCGCCACTGATTCTGGTGTGAGGTAATGCAGAATCATGAATTTAATGAAATGAACACAACTAAAATGAGTGTCAGCAGAGCCTGTGGTTGGCAGACAGAGCATTGCCCCACCGCAGAGAACCAGGACAGAAGCAGGAAAAAAACAGCTGCCCTGACAGTTCCCAGAGATGATTGTCAGGACGCGGTTCCCTTATTAAGACAATACTAGAATCCCCAGAATGGCCAGGGGGAGGACAGTCTTTGGGAGACACGGCTGCCCCTGCCTGTGCTTATCACTTCTTGAGATCCACCCTCTGCGTTGGTCAGGAGTTGAAGCCAACCTGCAACCATAAAGTAAAGGCCAAAAACATAAGACAGCTGCTTACCCTGACATGACTGAGCCATGGCTTCTATGTGAGAAAATTAATTCCAGTTTCTTTAAGCCTGTGCTGAACTAGTTTACATTACAATTAAAAGCATGTTATTTTCACCCTTGAAAATAACTGAATTATACCTTAGAAGATATAGCTACTACACGTACCCCTTCTTAGACCCCACAAACCTCAACCCATCTTCATGCTTCTTTTTACTGGGTCCTCTGTCAGCTGTTGACCCTGTTGGTATCAGTGACCATCTATCACCCTCCATCCCAAAATACCTCAAGCATAAGACTCCCTAGAGTTCAGACCCAAGAGAGAAGGAGCTAAAATAAGAAAGAAGTAGACCTACATTCCAGGGATAATTTGTTGGGGGAGGGGGAGGTTTTTTTTTTAATTTATTTACTATATATAGATGAGCAAGACATGCATAAGCTTCCACCACCCATAGAGAGGGAGCAGTTGAAAACAGAATTCTAAGGGAGTGACTGATGGTATAAAATAAAGGGATTTTTTTGAACAGGAGAATAAGATCTTTGTCCTAGAAAAAAAGGAGGTGATAACTAAAGTTTCAGATAGCCAGGAAATTAAAGTTTGAGTTAACCTTATGAGAAAGTTCTACGGAAAGGGAGGATGGAAGTTTGGGGAGAAGTAATGATGTTTGGAAAGAACCTTGTCGGGAATGAAGGAATAGCCATCTGGGAAAGGGTGAGGAGGCCACCAGCAGGACATGTCCCAAGCTTCCATATAATCAAATTAGACTTCTGGTTTGAAAAGGCAGCAGTCTGAATACTTGCTTTTATTTCCACTTCCTGCCCACACCACAGAAATAGAAGACAAAGTAGCTTTTAAAAATATGTAAATCCATAAGGACAGACAGAATGGGAAGTGAGACTACAGATGGCAGGAGATTTTAATACAGTTTGGGAAAATAGAATTAGTTGGATGAATATTAAAAGAAATTAAATTGTCTGAAGGTAAAATGCCTGCAGATAAAAGCAGACTGCATCACTCACCTGAGGTAGCAACATCTCCTGGGAGTTTGTCAGAAATGCAAATTGTTTGGCCCCACCACAGACCTACCACAGAGGAGGCTCTGGGGGTGGGCCCCAGGTATCTGTGATTCAGTAGGTCTTTCAGGTGATTTTTATACATGCTGAGTCTGAAAGGCACTGCAATAAGCAGGGTGGTAAAACCCAGAGTTTGAGGAACTATAAGCACTTGCTATCGCTTATAGGACAGGGTTTCAGTGGCTAAACCTCAAAAGAATAACCTAAAGTCTGCTGGAAGAGAGGTCAGAACCCCCAACTTTTTCTTTCAGTTCAATCAGCCAGATGACCATACAAACAAGAGGCTTGCTTTTGGAATGATGTAGCCGGTAGGCTTGAAGCAGATGGATCAGGAATGGCTCAGAGTAAGAATGAGTCCATATAGTCCAAACAAGGAGATTATTAAAAAGCCTACTTATTGAAATAGCTCCTTCTGCTTCTTGGCTTCCAAAGCGTTGGAAATCAAGATTGTCATTATCTCCCTGCCCACACATTTGGGAGTACTCCTCTGTAGGTAGACTGAGTAGCCTACAGACATTGATATTGATGTAGTTTGGGAATATAGATGAGGTTGGGTGGGGTGAGGTCCAGAGCCGAAGGCTAATAAAGAATTCTTGGGACATCTTTGGTGCAAAATGGTTGTTTTATTAAAACATGGAGACAGGACCCATGGACAGGAAGACAGGCTGCCCGGGGCCTATGAGGGGCAGCCCATTATATACTTGGGAGTTGGGAGGAGGTAAGGAAAAAGGAGGTTTCAAAAGAACTTTCCTTTGCTGTAGAGGACAAGGTACTGAAGACCTTGCCTCTCTTAAGCTAAGGTTGTTTTCCCCTCTAGCAAGGCATTAACAAGAAGACAGTTGGGAGCTTCCTGGAGCAATGTCACACCTAGCCCACCCAGGAGTGGAGGATGGGGTAGGGTTTATAGAGTGTCATCTTCTGCTTTGTCCTCAGCTAGCCTTCTGCTTCCTCTTCAACAGGGTGGGGTAACCCCCTCTCCCACCTTAAAAAATGATTGGGTCCCTTGCTGCCCATCTACCCTGCAGTGAAGGCCATCATCACTGGGTTTCACTGACATTTGAAGAAAGACATTTGAAGAAAGAATATAATGGTAATGTAACATTGTATGTCTACTGTACTTTGGTTAAAAAAAAAAAAAAAAGAATATAATGCCAAAGAAACAAAAGCAGACCAAAAAGAAAAAGAAAAGGAACTCTAAGTGATGAGGGGGAGCAGAAGACAAACTGAAGCTGAAGCATAACTTAAAGATATCACAGTCCTGCAAGAGCAGAGTCTCCCTAGGTCTATAAATATCTTGGTGATTTACAGGAAAAACCATTCTCATCAATGACCTGACTTCCAGAAGGAAATGTAGATACAATTAAACATCTTTATAATCAGCCCACTGACAAATACTTGAGGCAGGCAGAGTATAATGTTCCTCCAGGAAGCTCCCAACTGTGTTCATGTTAATACGCCTCACTAGAGAGAAAAACAACCAGACCACCAGACCACCACCTCCTGGCAGACAGATTCTCCCTCCCATCCTGCTCTCAGCTCCCTTGCAGCATATTCAACAAACTTCTATCTCCCTTGTTCTGCCTTGGGTGAATCCCTTCACCACCTCTACCTATGAGGTTGGCCCACAATTAATGCCCTGTGAAAACTAAGAAAAACTACTCCATACATGAAACAAAAAAACTGTAAAAAGAGTACCCAGAAGAAAAAGAAGAAAAATTTAAGTCATTAGGAGAAATAAAAATGGGAAGAAAAGAACTGAAAGGTAAAGTTGAGATTTCTAAGAAATCAGACCAAAAAAAAAAAAAAAAAAAGAAATCAGACCAACAACAACAAACAGGCAAAGAGAACACAGAAAAGACAAAGAAATCGGGGGATCAATCCAAAAGATTCAATTTCTTGAGGAACAAATGAAGCGGGGGGAGCGAGGTTCTTGTCTAACAGAGTCAAAGAATGAATCTCACGGACAAAGGAGAGTGAGTAAAGCCATGGAAGTTTATTAAGCAAGAATGAGGAGAAAGCTCTCAGCAGTGAGAGAGGTCCCAAAAGGGTTGCCTCTGGGGTTTGAAGGGTTGGTCTTTTATTGAAAGCCAACCAGGAAACCTAAGTCCTTTTAACATATCTATTAATATCACCATTGAGTAAGGACCAGTGAAAACACCTTTGATGGCTTACTTCCTCTCTGGGTTTGGTAATTCTTTGTTGGTCACAAGTAACTGTTAGAACAAGACAGAACCTCTGATAACTAGGACAGGATGTCTGGTTTGTTTATCTCCTGTTTCCCTTCGTTTCCATATTTTTGGGATTTTTGTGAGCCTGATTCCATGGTTCCCTACCTAGCCTGTCCCTAACTCACCTCCATACTGTTTTTCATACCAGCTATACCATTTTGCATTTCCACCAACAGTATGCAAGGACTCTGATTTCTCACCAACGCTTGTTGCCTCTTTTTTTTTTTTTAATAACCGCCATCCCAATAGGTTTAAAATAGTGTCACGTTGTGTTTTTAATTTGCATTTCCCAGATAATTAATGATGCTAAACTTTTTAAAAAATATATTTGTTGGCCAACTTTGTCTTCTTTGGCAAAATATCTATTCAAGACCTCAGCCTATATTTGATCAGATTAAATTCAGAGGCAAACTTGTATCAGGGAAATACAAATCAAAATCACAAGGAGATACCACCTCACGCCAGTGAGAATGACTAAAATGAACAAGACAGGAAACAACAAATGTTGCAGAGGATATGGAGAAAGGGGAACGCTCTTGCACTGTTGGTGGGAATGCAAGCTGGTACAGCCATTCTGGAAAACCGTGTGGAGGTTCCTCAAGAAGTTAAAAATAGAGCTACCCTACAACCCAGCAATTGCAATACTGGATATTTACCCCAAAGATACAGATGTAGTGATCTGAAGGGGCAGCTGCACCCCAATGTTCATAGCAGCAATGTCCACAATAGCCAAACTGCGGAAGGAGCCTCGGTGTCCATCGAAAGATGAATGGATAAAGAAGACGTGGCCTATATATACAATAGAATATGACTCAGCCACCAGAAAGGACGAATACCCACCATTTGCTTCAACGTGGATGGAACTGGAGGGTATTATGCTGAGTGAAGTAAGTCAATTGGAGAAAAACAATCATCATATCGTTTCACTCATAGGGGGAATATAAGAAATAGTGAAAGGGATTATAAGAGAAAAGAAGGGAACTGAGTGGAGTAAAATTAGAGAGGAGAATAAACCATGAGAGACTCCCAACTCTGGGACAAATAAAGGGTTGCATAAGGGGAAGTGAGTGAGGGGTTGGGGTGACCGGGTGATGGGCACTAAGGAGGGCACTTGACGGGATGAACACCAGGTTTTATATGTTGGCAAAGTGAATTTAAATTTTTTTAAAATAAAGTACTTGACAGTTAAAAAAAAATTACTAGGGGCATTTTGCTAACTGAAATATAGGAGTTCCTTATATAGTTTAAAGATTCACCCCTTAATTACCATGTGATCCACCAGCTCCACTTCTGAGTATTTATTCAAAAGAATTGAAATCAGGATCTTGGGATGCCCTGGGTGGCTCAGTGGTTAAACATCTGCCTTTGGCTCAGGATGTGATCCCGGCGTCCTGGGATTGAGTCCCGCATCAGGCTTCCCAGTGGGAACCTGCTTCTCCCTCTGTCTATGTCTCTGCCTTTCTCTCTGTGTCTCTCATGAATAAATAAATAAAATCTTAAAAAAAAAAAAAGAAAGAAATCAGGATCTCAAAGACATTAGCACTTCTACGTTCACTGCCACACTATTTACGATAGCCAAGAAGTGGAAATGACCTTAAAGTCCACTGGTGGATGAATGAACAAAGAAAATGTGGTGTATGAATACCACTCAACCTTAAAAAAAAATGGAAAATCTGCAATATGCGACATGGATGAATCTTAGGAACATCATGATAAAAGAAATAAACCCATTACAGAAAAACAAACACTGTCTGGTTCCACTTATTTGAAGTATCTAAAATAGTCAAATTCATAGAATCAAAGAGGGAATGGTGGTTGCCAGGAGCTGGGAGGGGGAAATGGGGAGTTACTAATCAAAAGGCAAAAAGTTTCAGTTAAGCAAGATGAATAAGCTCCAGTGTTCTAATGTTGTGTTCTTACCACAGTAAAATCAATTTAATTCAAAAGATTCAATATTCAATTAATAAAAATTCCCTAAAGAGAAAATTATAAAAAGAAATAATTTCCCAGAGCTGAAAAACACGAATTTCTTAATTTAAGCAACCCACCAAATTGTGGCTCGTTAACTATAAAAGGAACCACAATGAGACCTTGTTGTGAAATTTCAGAACAGCTATAATAAAGAAAAGATAATAAAATTTCCCAGAGATGGGGAAAGGAAGGTTACATACACAAGTTCAAGAATCAAATAGGCATCAGATTTCTCCACAACAGCTCTAAAAGCTAGCAGATGCGGGAAGGCCATCAACATTCTGAAATAAAATTATTTCCAACCTAGATGTGTTTACCCAGCCAATATTCTAATTAAAATAAGGGAAGAATAGAGATATTTTCAGGCATATAATGTCTCAAAATACTGCTTTCCTCTCCTGCACTCATTCTTAGCAAGCTACTAGGGGAAGTGTTGTTACACCAAAATAAAAGAATAAATCAAAGAGGAAAGTCTGAGCACATGGTAAACAGAGGATCTGACACAGAAGAAAGAGGAAGAGAATTCTTAAGCTTGATGACACAGGAAAATCCGTTGCCCTAAAAAGCAGCCAAGGAAGGATTCTGAAGAGGATAAATCTCTTCAGAATAAGCAGATTGTGGGGTTTTGCTTCCTATGTCAGAATCTAAAGTGCCCTTTTATGATTTCTGGGGCTCCTGAGTGGCTCAGTTGGTTAAGTGTCTGCCTTTGGTTCAGATAATGATCTCAGGGTCCTGAGATCCAGTCCTGAAACAGGCTCCCTGCTCAGTGGGGAGTCTGCTTCCCCTTCCTCCTCTGTCTGCTGCTTCCCCTGCTAGTGCTCACTCTATCAAATAAATAAATAAAATCTTATACATACATACATAAAGTGTCTTTGCAAGGTTTCATTTCAGGTATTTTCAGGAGGTAGAAGATTTGGGTACACCAAATGCATTTCTGACAACGGGGAATTTTAAGGGGGTTCACAAAGGAGATGGGGAGACAATAAAGGTTGAGATGTATCACATACAGAGGAGGGGACCTGGGAAAAATCACCTTCTATCTAGTTAGGCTAGGACTATGACTATTTATCTGGCTAGAAGGGCTCATTGCTAGGACAAAGGTCAAAGAAGTGTCACCATACCAGATATTCAAGAGGCAATATTCAGTAAGATAAATATCCACTGCTGGAAATTCTCTCTGGCCACATCTCCCCCACATACTTCTGTCTCTACATGCATCCAAAAAAAAAAAAAAAGCTCCGGCAAGTTCTCATGGCTGGAAGATGGAAACCACAATTGACAAAACTCCAGCCAATTAAAAATTTAGTTAGAGGATCTCTAGCTTGAAGATGGGGCTTGAGGTTTCCATTCCTCTCTTTTCTTGGAAATCATTCTGCAGCAACCAGCAGAATGAGAAGAAGAAATGCAAACTCTTCCTTCAAAGAAACAAGGAAATTGCTGAAAAGTCTGGTCACAAAACTGGAAAAAGCAGGAAAGGTTAGGAAAAGCAATGGAACTGTATGAAGGCAGACAGTGGAAAGGAGGCTACACAGCTCAGAAAGAGATCATCAAGTGTATTTTCCGAGGACAAGAGCGCTCAGTACAAAACCAAAATCTTTTGTTTGTAACCAAGGGATATAGTGTACACACAATGGCAGGTTCCTTGGCCCCGGTTTTGATGTGAAAAGTGGATGAGGCGAGGTTGAATTACACAGACAAGAAATAATTTTAGGTAATAGTCTACCCATGTGGTTGGGGGAGAAGAGACACATGCAAAGTGAAAAGCCTTATAGCAGCCATTTTCCATTACTGGGGAGAATGAAAGCCTATGAAAACTCATATCTAAAACCCAGATTCTGGGACACCTGAGTGGCTCAGCCGTGGCTCAGCCATTGAGTGCCTGCCTTTGGCTCAGGGCATGATCCCGGATTCTAGGGTTCGAGTCCTGCATCCAGCTCCCTGCATGGAGCCTGCTTCTTCCTCTGCCTGTGTCTCTGCCTCTCTCTGTGTGTCTCTCATGAATAAATAAATAAAATCTTATAAATAAATAAATAAATCCCAGATGCAAAAGAAAATTTCTGCTCACTTAAAACACAGGTGTGGCCTCACCTCCATGTGAACTTCCTGAAAATATCTGATATGGGAAAAACTTACCACCAACTCAAAAATGAAGTCACCAATGGGAACTGCAAAAGATCTGTGCAAAGATCTTGGAAAAACAAATGTGGAAAAGAAAAACAAACAATATGGAAAACATTTATCAGGAAAAGAAAAGTGGCTTTGAACAACTTGAAATTATTTAATTTTTTAAAAATCCTTTATAAGAAGATTTGATTTGGAAAGTTGAAAGGACACACAATGTCCCAGGACAAAATAGTACAGAGACATACTGTGTCACAAAGCTACTAGACTTCAAAGACAAAGAATCCTTTGAGGAGCTAAGCACAAATATTAATTCCTTTACAAGGGGGAAAAAATAAAGCTGACGTCAGATTTCCCCAAGGCAAATTCCCGTACCAAAAAAATAGTGGAGCAGTGTTCATAACATGCTCAGGAAGATAAGTTGTAACCAAGGAATATTTTCCTCACTCAAAATACCATTCCAGTTGAAAGCAAGAAATGAACATTTTGAATATCTGATGAGCCTTTCTTGTAGAAAACACTGGAAGATGAGGTTTCCTCAGGCAAGAGATAAATGAAAAAAAACAACAGCCTTACCACTGAGATTGAAGATAGTTTGCTGTAGGATAAAGATGAGGGTAAATGCAGGGATTATGGTAAAAACGCAGAATGTGGAGAACTGACCTCTGTGCTTCTGAGCCAAAATACATGATGTGAAGACAGAGTTTGAGTATAAAAAAGGAAGATAGTTTATTACTTTGCCAGGCAAAGGAGGCCGCAGCAGGCTGCTTGCCTCCAAGACTACAAGCCCATGTAGGGTGAAAGGCTGAGGAATTTTACAGGAAAATGCAGACCTGAGTGGCCTCAGTAGGAATCTGGTAGTGGGCCAGCCCGGTCTGTCATTTCTTCAAAGGTGGTCTCAGGACTAGGACCAGAGTCAGCCACCTGAGTCTTCCAACTGACTATACGTTGGGGTCAGCAAGATGTCATTATCAACACCGAGCTCCAGAAACAAAGGATTCTACAGAAAAACAGGTGAAGCTGGGCAAGGGGAGCCTTCCAGAATGAGGAAGAGAGAAATGTGCTCACTTTAAAGTCAGTTGCTAAAGCACTAGTGCGTCCACCTTCATTTCCATCTACCTTTACGTTTCTATAGCGGTTCGGTAATTCTTACCAGATGGAAAGGACATATCAGATTTGAGATAAGAATATGGAGAGTAAGTGGGTACTCGTGAACACTGAGTTCATTCATCCTTTATAGTAGGGGGTCAAAAGATATCACTGGAAACTGAGAAATCAAGTAAAAAATAATGGAAATGTATCTAGCAATAGAAAGATAAATGCTAAGAGAGATAGCAATTAAAGTTGAATGGAAGGGTGAAAGGGAAGAAAAAGCAAATATACTAATTTGTGACTGCTCACAGTGGGGAGTTAATAGACTCTGTCTAAGCAGATATAGGATTAAAAGTTTTTTTCCCGCCGGGACACCTGCACCCCAATGTTTCTAGCAGCAATGTCCACAATAGCCAAACTGTGGAAGGAGCCTCGGTGCCCATCGACAGATGAATGGATAAAGAAGCTGTGGTCTATGTATACAATGGAATATTCCTCAGCCATTAGAAACGATGAATACCCACCATTTGCTTCAACGTGGATGGAACTGGAGGGTATTATGCTGAGTGAAGTAAGTCAATCGGAGAAGGACAAACATTATATGGTCTCATTCATTTGGGGGAATATAAAAAGTAGTGAAAGGGAATAAAGGGGAAAGGGGAAAAAATGAGTGGGAAATATCAGAGAGGGAGACAGAACATGAGAGACTCCTAACTCTGGGAAACAAACAAGGGGTGGTGGAAAGGGAGGTGGGCGGGGGGTGACTGGGTGACGGGCACTGAGGGGGGCACTTGATGGGATGAGCACTGGGTGTTATGCTATATGTTGGCAAATTGAACTCCAATGGGAAAAAAAAGAAAAACAAATAAAATAAAATGTTTTTTTCCTAAATTATGTTTATAAACAATAATCTTTAGATCAAAGATACTTTCCAAAGTATTAGAATAAACAGGCATACTCCAAAAAAGTACAAAACATATTGCATAATAGATATAAAACACAAAACACAAGGTAAAATAGGATGACAGACTCAAGCTAAACGTATCACTGAGAGCCAGCGGTGTGCTAGCAAGGACTTAACAACTATCCTTGGGGAAACAAAGCAAAACACGTAACTTGTAGCTTTTGCTGATTTCCATGGTGTGCACACTCCCACTGAAGGGAGAAGGGAGAGTCTGCATTGTATGAATGGAGGTCTCGGGTTCCCTCACTTGTGTTCCCTGTGAGAAGATTTACATGGGGACCCAAACTGGAATAAAAACAGCCAGAAGGAAAGTAGAAACACAAAGCAATTTATTAAAGTGAAAGTATCCTCTCAAG
Source organism: Vulpes vulpes (assembly GCF_048418805.1). Taxonomy (NCBI): domain Eukaryota; kingdom Metazoa; phylum Chordata; class Mammalia; order Carnivora; family Canidae; genus Vulpes; species Vulpes vulpes. Next base: position 54,102,980 of record NC_132782.1, read on the forward strand.
GAGACAGCAGCAGGCACATTCCCAGAGGTTGTTTGGGGATTGGATATTTGCTGCGTCTCTCTGGGCTGAGAGGAGCTGTGACATACAGTGAGTGGGGTGGTCTCTAATTGGAGGCTGCTTCCAATCATTTGGGGGACTCTTCTACAGGTTGGGAGGGGAGTTTTTGACCTTACAAGGTTTGTCCCTGAGCCAACCTGGATGAAATATATAATGTCCTAATAAAATTAGTTTTATTAAAATGTAACTCACCAAAATTGGTCTAAATAGTTCAGTTATTATGGAATATACTTATTTATTACTTATTTACTTATTTATTTTTAGAGACAGGGAGAAGAGGGGGAAGGGGCAGAGGGAGAGAGAATCCCAAGCAGGCTCCCCACTGGGCGGGGCTGGATCTCACAACCCTGAGATCATGACCTGAGCTGAAATCAAGAGTTAGATGCTTAACCGATTGAGCCACTCAGGTGCCCCACTATGGAATATATTTAAAAATTGTCAAAGATCTGTCTTCTCCAAAATACTGTCAAGACAGTTTCACATGGGACTTTTAAACCCACACTTGATCCCAGTGTTATTTGTAGTGTTCTAGAATATTAAAAAAAGAGGGGGTTTCCATTTTGGAACTATTTCCCTTAAGAAAAGACACCATAGAGAAAAAAAACCCTCTAGAATAATCTCACACATCAATAGGCATAAATTCTAAACAAAATGGTAGCAAACAAAGCAGCATATTAAGAGACCAACATGACATGACCAAACATGGTTCATTCTAGGAATAAAAGACTGGTTCAATATCAGAAAATCTGTTTAAATAAATTGCCACATCATATTTCAGTATATAAATATATTGTCACTCCCTTAGACACTGACAAGTGTTAGAAAAAGTTCAATACCTAGTCTGGACAAAAACTTTTAAACTGTAAGCAGTAGGTACATCATTAACACAAAAAAGCACATTTATCTCCATCTCCAAACCAACCTTTATGCGAAATGAAGGTAGCTTAGAAACATCTTCCTTAAAATCAGTAAGATACAAATGTAAATCCCATAGTACTGGATAAAATTTCATCCTACAATCTGTACAGTAGTATATCAGGGTAACAATGAAAAGAAATATGAGTATTGTCTTGAGTAATTATTATATTTTTTGAGAAGAACCCAAGGCAGATGAGATGAGAGATGTCCACAAATAAACTGGAGTCAAACTAATTTTCATTACCATGCATGAATGCATCCTGAATGATAATACATGACAATGAAGCTTTGCTGCTCACCCTTTAAGTGTGTAAGGCATTCAAAGATGATAGATTATATGAAACTAATACAATGTTACATGTCATTATGTCTCAGTAAAAATAAACATTTTACATGACTCATGTTGCTATAGAAATTCCATATATACTCCTTTTAATAATTGCATAAAATAGCAGAGAAGATACCTAAAATGTTACACTTTGGAAATAAGGATAAGGATATATAAGTTCATTAGGATAAATAATGCTATCGAGGCAGCTGGGTGGCTCAGTTGGTTAAGCATCTGACTTGATTATCATGATCTCAGGGTTGTGAGATCAAGCCCCATGTTGGGCTCCATGCTCAGTAGGAAATCTGCTGAGATTCTCTCTCCCTCCGCCTTCCCCTGCTTTCACATGCACGCTCTCTCTCTCTCTCTCAAATGAATAAATAAATGTCTAAAAAAATAATGTTATAAAGAGCATCCTCTTCCTTTTGGATTAATTACAAAGGATACATTGTAATTGTCTCAAAGAAATCTTGATTTTTATTGAAGAAAATAAGTCTTCTGTTGGCAAAAGGAGTATTGCTTTTTCTACAGCTAAATACTGTTTTCTTAATAAAATTTAATTTCCAAATCTTCAGCTAATCTTGTAGTTTTGCCAAATTTACAATTTTTCCTTTTTTTTATTTATTTTTTTTAAACCTTTAAAATACAAAACCTTGTGTCGAGGGCTGACTTTCAATAGATCGCAGCGAGGGAGTTGCTCTGCTACTTACGAAACCCCGACCCAGAAGCAGGTCGTCTACAAATGGTTTAGCACCAGGTTCCCCACGAACAATTTTTCCTTTTAAAGTTTTTTAAAAAAGATGACAGGAGTCTAATTGCTGCTGGAGTAATTTCATATCCATAAACAAACAAAAATGAATACTAAGTCTTATATCTTAAACAGAAATTAGCTCAAATAGGTCAAAAACTTAAATGAAACTATAAAACAACTCAGCTCAGGTCACTATCTCAGGGTGGTGGGATCTAGTCCAACATTGGGCTCCATGCTCAATGGGGAGTCTGCTTGAGAGTCTCTCTCCTTCTGCTGCTCCCCCAGCTCACATACTCTCTCTCTAAATTAAATCTTCTAAAAAAATATTCTTAAAAATCACCATTTGAATACGTTCGCTATTTGAAATGACTGGGGAGAGCTTGCTTCCATCAAAGAAGTAAAAAGTGTAAATGCTGTGAAATTAACATATTTCAAATATATTTGAAAGTTAAAGCCCTTCTTAAATTGATACTTACAATGGATATAGCAGAGCTGATAAGAACGGACAATGGATATAGGGGAAGAAAATAAAATCAATCTCCCTATGGTGATATTTATCAACAAATTTGTATTGTGTTAACCCCAGGTACCAACACCTTTCAAAATTTCCATCTTTGCATGAGTTAAATAACACAGGCTTAAAGACAGATTTGGAAATCTACTGACACTGAGTATGATGGTTAGGTTTAAAGATCTTTACGATTAATTCATTTGTGATTATGTAAAACAGCACCAGGATAATGTAAGGTTTCACTGTTGCATGATTTAATCGGTATAAATAGGAAACATTTTAGACCCAATTCAAACATTTAGATCCACTTATTTGGAAAGAAGGACCAGGGGGATCCCTGGGTGGCACAGCGGTTTAGCGCCTGCCTTTAGCCCAGGGCGCGATCCTGGAGACCCGGGATCGAGTCCCACGTCGGGCTCCCGGTGCATGGAGCCTGCTTCTCCCTCTGCCTGTGTCTCTGCCTCTCTCTCTCTCTGTGTGTGACTATCATAAATAAATAAAAATTTAAAAGAAAGAAGGACCACTTCTATTACAATATCTCCAACTACATATTTGTTTTGAGACAGATTTCAAATGCAGTTACTGCAAAGGTGAAGTAAACTGCTAATATGTTACAGGAGATTTGACATTCTTTTCAATTTAGAACTAGGTTAGCATAGATGTTACATTCACAGGAATCTTCTTGCCAATATTATTTTCAAGAGGGCGCCTGGGTGGCTCGGTGGTTGAGCATCTGCCTTTGTCCCGGGCGTGACCCAAAGGTCCTGGTATCGGGTCCCCCGCTCGGCTCCTCGTGGGGAGCCCGTCTGTCCTGCTGTGTCTCTGCTTCTTTCTGTGTCTCTCATGAATGAATGAATGAATGAATGAATGAATGAATGAATAAAATCTTTAAAATATACATTTTTTTTCAAATCAAGTGAGTCATTTAGAGTTTTGCTGCGCAAGAAATCTGTGACCTGAAACTGGCATCTTGACTCTGGGTTGGGACATCAGTGAATGGAGAGCAAGGAAGAAAGGGGGCCACAGGACAGCCGCTCGAGAACCCGAGAACCCGAGAACGCGGCGGGTGTTCGGGGGGGTGCGCCCCCTGGAGGCGGCGGCCGCCCTCGCCCGGCGGCGCCCAGGAGCCTGAGCTGCCGGGCGGGGCCTCCACCCGCCAAGGACAGCGCATCTTGCTCTCGTTTATCCACCACGACTACGACGCCCTGCGGCGCGCCAGGCTCCAGCTGCGCGCCGCGGCAGCACAGGGTGCTAAGGGAGCGTCCAGACCCCAAAGCGGGCGCAGGCACACGCCAACCGGCTTCCGCCCTAACCCGCGGCTCCCCGCGCCGCTCCTCCAGGAGCATCTCCCCCGGGCGCGGCCAGGGGGCGGGGCCTGTCGCCGGGGCGGGGCCTGTCATCGGGGGCGGAGCCTGTCGCCAAGGGGCGGGGCCTGTCGCGGGGGCGGGGCCTGTCGCGGGGGCGGGGCCTGTCGCCGGGGAAACCACCACCTGCGGAGCCCCGCGCGCTGCCCCCGGGTTTCCGTTAAGCTGCTGGTAGACGCCCCGACCGGTTGCGGCTCCCGGACGCCAGCGGCGGGCGAGGGGTCTCTGAGGCTCAGGGCACCGAGGCCCCTGCGACCTCGGTCGCGGCCGCGGCCACTGTCAGTGGCGAGCCCCTGGCCACCCTTTGCAGCGGCGCCGCGGCTCCAGCGACGGTGGCGGTGGTTGGGTCGGTGGCGGCGGCGGCGGGTCCCGGGTCCCGGGGGCCGTGGGTCCCGGGGCCGAGCGCCCCGCCCCGCCCTGCAGCTGGCCGTGTGCGTCCGCGCCGCGCGGGGGGTGGGGGGCGGGGCCTGCGGGCGCGGGTGCGAGCCGAGCCCCCTCGCCTGGCGGTGACCGGGTCGCTCCCGCAGGGTCACCCGCGGCTCCCGCCGGGCAGCTCCGGAAGTCCCTGCCGGCAGCGCCCCTTCGTGGCTCGGAGAGCGCAGCGTCGACCCTGGAGTCGCCGGGAAGGGGCCCCTGCTCAGGCCCGCGAGTCCCGCGGCAGGTGTCAGCCCGTGGTCGCCCAGCCTGCGGTCACAGCAGCTTGACCTTGGGGTGCCCGGGATACCCAGTGGTTGAATCAGCAAAGGCGAGTCTTACCCACCTCCTTCGACTCCTCGCTTACTTTTCTCCAAAGCGTTCCCACTGGCCTCAAAACCTCTTCCTCGGGGAGTTCTAGCACACATGATTTTGGGGAGTCTCCTCGAAGGTAGGGGTCCTCGAGGATAGTCCAGGTCGTCTCACCACTTCCTGGCTTCCTCGAGGAACATAAGCCTCAACTGGGACCAGCTGCACAGAGGTCCAACCTGTGTAGTCGCACAAGTCTCCATGCTCAGGAGGAGGGCCTTGCACTTTTTTTTCTTTTTAAGATTTTATTTATTCATGACAGAGAGAGATGCAGAGACACAGGCAGAGGGAGAAGCAGGCTCCATGCAGGGAGCCCCATGCAGGACTCCACCCCGGTCTCCAGGATCACGCCCTGGGCCGCAGGCGGTGCTAAACCACTGAGCCACCCGGCTGCCACTTGCACTTGTTTTAGTGCTCTGCAGTCACAGTTCAAAGTTCTTAATTTTTGAACAAAAGGCCCCATATTTTCTCTTTTCCACTGGGCCCAGCAAATTGTCAACCTGTGGTACCGGCCCCAGCTCTCCTCTTTTCTTGAAGGCCTTCTTTGATAAAGGTCAATTGTATAAAAATGGAGTTAAAAAGGATACTTCTCTAGACCTCTTAGCAGCTACTAAGACATCAAGAGACACAGAAGGGATGGTTCTATTGATTAAATATACCGTTGTTGGAATCATGACGACCTTTCTGTTCCAGAGCTCACCTCCCACCCCTCATTATATTTCAGGGCCTTTGAAGAATACACAGAATGTGAAAGTGCCACACTTCTGAAGGCAACAATGTTTGGTTTCTTGCCCAAGGTGGAGGCAGGTGAGAAATGAGATGTGTTAATGGGTGCTCTGGGACTACTTTCACAGATGTCCTGGAAGGGCTGGTGCAGGTGTGTGTGTGTGAAGCGGGGAGGGGAGGACACTTCAGGAAAGAAACTGAGAGGCTCTACAGCTGGGCTGTCCAACACGTAGTCACAAACTACAAGTGGCTGTTGCACACTTAAAATGAGGCAAGTCTAAAATAAGATTTGCATCGCTCGTCATCAGAAAATGCAAATCAGAACTATAATGAGATACCACCTCGCACCTGTCAGAATAGCTAAAATCAACAACACAAGAAACAACAGGTGTTGGTGAGGTTGTGCAGAAAGGGGAACCCTCTTGCATTGTTGGTAGGAATACAAACTGTTACACTGTGGAAAATAGTATGGAGGTGCCTGAAAAAGTCAAAAGTAGAATTACTCTATGACCCAGCCATTGCACTACTATGTATTTACCCAAAGAATACAAAAATACTAATTCAAAGGGATACATGCACCCCAATGTTTATAGCAGCGTTATCTAAAATAAATTATGTAAACAGCCTAGGTGTCCATCAACTGATGAATGTATAAGGAAGATATGGCATATATGTACAATGGAATATTATTCAGCTATAAAAAGCATGAAGTCTCACCATTTGCAACAATATGGAAAGAACTAGAGAGTATTTTGCTAAGCGAAATAAGTCAGAGAAAGACAAATATATGATTTCACTCACATGTGGAATTTAGGAAACGAGCTAAGGGGGAAAAAAGGCAAACCAAGAAACAGGCTTTTTTTTTTTTAAGATTTTATTTATTCACGAGAGACACAGACACAGGCAGAGGGAGAAGCAGGCTCCATGCAGGGAGACTGATGTGGGACTTGATCCCAGGACCCTGGGATCACGCCCTTAGCCAAAGGCAGACACACTCAACTGCTGAGCCACCCAGGCGTCCAAAGAAACAGACTCTTAACTATAGAGAACAAACTGATGTTTACCAGAGGGGAGATGGGTGCGGGGATGGGTGAAATAGATGATGGGGTTTAAGGAATGCACTTGTCATGAGCACCAGGTAATGTATGGAAGTGTTGAATTACTATATTATATACCCGAAACTAATATTACACTGTATATTAAATAACAAATTTAAATAAGACTTAAAAAAATAGATGTTAACAGTTTTAAAAAATAAAATGTGTTATAAGTGTAAAATGTCCACCAGATTTTAATGTCTGGTTACAGGAAAATATTTTTATAGTGATTACATGTGAAATATTTTGGATATATTGGGTTAAATAAAATATTAAAATTAGTTTCACTTGTTAATTTTTACTTTTTAATGGAACTACTAGAAAATTTTATATATGTAGTTCACATCATTTCTTTTGGAGAGCACTGTTCTAAAGATTTCTGAGTATTGAAAACTACTTAACTTAAAAAATGTTCAGAAAACCTGCCTCTCCCCAAAAATCTCACATTGCCCTTCTTCAAAAGTACTCTGGTGTAGTCGAGAATGGAAGACTTATAGTCACTCATAAAGGAAAGTCTCAAATTTCGGTCACCAATTGCCACTAAAACCAATTCAGATGCCAGCAGGACTGTTTCTACTGTCTAGTTTTGTAGAAGTAAACTATAGAGAATATAGATAAGGAAAGGAAGAATTAAGCAAGGGAAGGTCACTTCACCAACCTTAGCTCTAAATTATTGTGTTATTACAAATTATGGGATTATGGCAGCCTTGGCCTGACTCCCCTTTTTTCAGTCATGCTATCTTAAAAAGTAATTAGCTGTAGTGAAGAAATTGCCTGGTGCACTGCTCAGAAGTATAGATGCAGCAGAAAATTATATTTACGCTCTCACTTAAGCAGCTTCTTTTCGTTATGGAAAATAACAATGGGTGGGCTCCACTATCTTAATATTCAGTGTTTTGAATGTCTCTTAAAAACAATGTGTTAGGGAAGCCCAGGTGGCTCAGTGGTTTAGTGCTGCCTTCAGCCCAGGTCATGATCCTGAGGGCCTGGGATCGAGTCCCACATCGGGCTCTCTGCATGGAGCCTGCTTCTCCCTCTGCCTGTGTCTCTGCCCCTCTCTCTCTCTCTCTCTGTGTGTGTGTGTGTGTTTCATAAATTAAAATCTTTAAAAAAAAAAAAAGCAATGTGGTAAGTGAAGAGGTCCGCTGTTTATTGGAATGTATTCCTAACCCAGTCCTTCTAGAGCCTCTAGTTTCCTAGAGGAAAGTGGCCCTAGTGTGGGAATGTGGGTGGAGGCTGGGGGGTGGGGGGTGGCAGGGAGGAGGGAGGACTGGTGCCTTGGAATAACTTGGAATTCTAGACTTTCTGCAATTGCCAGTAGGTTGAAGCTCAAGCATTTCTCCTGGGACCTAATAAGACATATATCAAATAGATGTATACTAAGAAGAGCTAGCTTGGTCTTGTCCTGATCTTGACTTTTGGTAGTGAAGGCATCTTGACCTATAGTCTTCCTTGTTAGAAATTTTTTTAACTACAAATTCAATATCTTAATAGACCTAGGACTATTCAAGTTATGTACTTAAGTGAGTCTTAGTCGTTTGTGTGTAGAAAGGAATTCATCTATTTCATCTAAGTTTCAAATTTATGGGCATACAGTTGCTTATGATACTGTCCTATTATTTTAATGTCCAAGACCTGTAGTAATGTCCCCTTTTTCATTTCGTTGCTTTGGTATTTTATGTCTTTTTCTCTTTTTTATCAGGCAGGCTACAACAGTCTGGTACTGTTGACATTTTGGGCTGAATACTTTTTTATTGTATAGGGCTCACCTTTCTAGGATGTAGGATGTCTAGCAACATTCCTGACCTCTATACCCATCAGATGCCAGTAGCACTGCCTCTCCATCCTTACCCCCACCTCAACTGCAACAGTCAAAAATGTCTCAACATTGACAAATGTCTCCTGAGAAGCAGAATTGCTCCTAGCTGAGAACCACTGCTTTAAGCTACCAATTATCTTTTAGAGCAATTCAAAAAATAAGAGAAAATATATCTTTTGTATTTTACTTTCATTTTAACTATTTCTGGAAATCTTCATTTTTTTTGTATAGATGCAAATTCTGTTTAGTATCATGTTCTTTCTGTTGGAGGAAGTTGTTTTGACCTTTATTTTATTGCAGGTCTGTTGATAATAAATTTTCTTGGTTTGGTTGGTTTTTTGTCTGTCTTTTGAAGTCAATTTTTCCATCATATCTGAAAGATACTTTCCCTGGGCACAATATTCTGGGCTTACAGTATTTTTCCTTTAGTGTTTTATAGTTATTACTCCACTATATTCTGGGTTACATATTCGTTTCCTGTCCCTCCTTATCCAGGGATTGAAGCTCTTCGTCTTCTCTTATTGCTGTTCTTACCCAATACTGAGAGCCCTTTACCCGAGCCCTGGAGACAACAGAGTTTGCTGCCCCTTTCCCAGTGGCTTGAAGCCTTATCATTCATAGAAAGGGTATGACAACCAGACTTTTGTTCTTTCCATAGTGGGAGGTTACTCTCCTCCAGCAAGGCCTTCACCTCCAAAGGAGGCACTCACTCTCTGGTGTCCTGCTTTGTTCCCAGTTTTCCTCATCAGCACCCAGTGAGAACATGGAGAAGTGGAAGCAAGCTCCTTTTTTTGTCTGAGGCTTACAGAGATTGTGAACTTTCCTCCTGGTCCATATTTGGCCTTTAGCATCTGTTAACAATTTTAGCTGAATTCTTAGCATTCTGTATGGTACCTGATGTCTCCTCTTCAGTGCTCACATCCTATCTCTTCTTGGTGGGGCCAGCCTTTCCTTGGATCTCAAGTTACTTGCTGGGTCTGCGACCCTTGCTGTGATGTCCAACTATCCCAACTTGTGTGGTACTGAGGAGTTTCCCAGGACGTGGGACTTAAAGAACTAAAACTGGGAAAAGTCCAGTAGGTCACCCTAGCCTCAGCTCTCCAACAGGTTCAAGAGAAGCTTTTCTATAGTTTTTCTAGTTGTTTAGGTGAGAGTGATGTTCTTTCTAGGTTTCTACATCCTAGGTAGAAGCCAAATTGGTGAAATAATTACACATGTTGAAAGTGAACAAAAATGGTTCTTGAGATAGTAAAAAGCCATATTTGGTAAACATCTGTTTCTTACTAAGGCAGATGGGTTTTTTGTGAAATCCCTAAAATAGAGAATAAGCAAAATTAGTTTAGTCTCTTCCATTCTTTTGTCTGTCAACAACAGATATATCTCATTACGTAAATAAACTCTAGATGAAGAGATAGATTCTCACTTATTCTTCCTATAACTCTATTCAATATTCAGCTAGCACCAGATTTGGACTTTACTTCTAGCATGAGAGCAACTCCTATACATTTTTTAGTGAAATAAAAAAAATTAAAGCCCTTTTGTGGAATAAGAAGGCTGAGTAAAGCAATATGCTTTCGACAAGAATATTGACCACCTCTGAGTAAATGTGTATGTATATGTACACGTGTGTATAATTTTGCTATCAACTGTCTGGGAACATACTTGATTTATATTGCCACTGGTGATACATCTGGTCTTATGCTTTTTATTTCAGATGTCATGGGAGCCTGGGAGAGTTTGTGACCCCTCCAGGCAACACTAAGGGTAATGAGGTAGGCAGCCTCAAGGCAATGCTTTATATTTTGTGTGATGATGAAGGCTCTATCATTTGCACAGTTATTTGTTGGAGTATCTTTTTTTTAATTTTATGTATTTATTCATGACAGACACAGAGAGAGAGAGAGGCAGAGACACAGGCAGAAGGAGAAGCAGGCTTCATGCAGGGAGCCTGACATGGGACTCGATCCTGGGTCTCCAGGATCACATCCCAGGCTGAAGGTGGCACTAAACTGCTGGGCCACTGGGGCTGCCCTCCTTGGAGTATCTTTGAGCAACCAAGAGAAATACTTACAGCCGTTCAATGAGCTTGTAGGCTCTGTATATGATATCTTCCTTCTAAAATTGTCAGTATTTGATTAATAGAATAAATAAGAACGGAAATTGTAAGACAGGAGCATGTATAATCTCAACAGCTGTGGGATTTATATGGCTGTAGATATAATAACTAAGATGTATAGTGTTGATCATGTGTCCAGCATTTTCCTAAGAGTTTTACATCTATTAACATATTGAATTCTTACACATAGAAACTTCATAACAATCCTATGACATTTAAATAAAGTTGGGACATTTTAGAGTCCTTAAAAAAAAATCCTATGACATTAGGTATTATCCACATATTACATATTAGGAAAATGAAGGACAAAGAGTTTTGGTAATGTGTTCAAGGTCACACTGAACAAATGATGCTAATGTAGTCTGTTTAAATAAAGCTCATGTAGTCTGTTTCTAGAGTTCTTTTAACCACTATGACAAGGATAAAGAAGAGGTAATGATTTCAACTTTCAGGAGGGTTGATAGTAGTAGGAGTTGTGTATATGTGAACAAAAAAAGCCTTTCAAATAACCTTTTGATTTTAGGTTGTGTATCAAACATTGATGAAAGGAAAGCTAAAAGAGGACATGCTAAGGAAGAGGATTCAAAAAATGATAAAAGTGATGTTATGTACTCACTACAAGTCAACAAAGTATGAATTACACTGACAAGTTTGGTCAAATATTTGATTTAAACTTCATGTAACACAAATAACCCAGTAATGGCAGAAATGCTGCAAAAACAACTTGCAAGAAGATCTCTACTTCTCTTCAGGAGATACTTGAATACTTTCAGTTTCAAAATTGAAGATTACTTAAAGGCTACTTGCCACACAGAAGAAATTAAGGCTGAAAAGTTTTATCAGTTCCATGTATGATTTCGTGGTTGAGAATAAAACCAGTGAATGGTATGTAAAAGAACTTTGGTTTAAAGGTAACAATATGGACATTATCAACCCACATGAAACATAGATTTACAAATGACTAGAAAATTCAACAACTCTCCCAACCAATCCTTGCAATCAGACGACATATGGGGGACAGGACAGTCAATAGGTACGCCCACAATTTTGATGAAGTCTATTGGCAGAGACTCTTTCTTGAAAAAGTAGGATACTTTGAGGGCTTGTGATTGGTTTTTCAAGTCAAGTGGTTATTATAAGAAAATATTGTCTATAACTATGCATGGGATGAAATCTGTAACCCAACCTGAGAGCAATCACCAAAATCCTCTCTATTACCTACTAGATAACCTACATGACTTTATACAGCTCTTAGACTGACACTCATTTACATGTGAATTTGATATTCTCATAAAGGCGAAAACAATCTGGGCATAAGGAGAGAGTACTCCGATTGTGTTGAAGGGTGTAATAATGTGGAAGTTCTGGAGGATGTTTTCTTAAAACTAATCTTGACCAGAGTCTAAAACGTTTAGAGTATTGGTAATCCAGTATAGCTTGTGGTCCTTAATAAAAGGATGCTGTATTTGCTTTACTATAGTACTTGTCCTCAAGACAAGTGCAAGAACTTAATATACCAAGCTCAGCTACACATGATAATCCAGAATTTTCTGTTCAAAAGAATTGAAGGATGATGGCCTTTTGAAGGGCCAATTCAGTATTTAAGGCAATATCAATAATGAGTAGAAATGGGAGCGTTGCTTTACTAGGATCAGCTCTACTCCAAAACTATGTTTATGCCTTTTTTTTTTATGAGAATTACTTTTTAAATTGAAATGACCTCACAAAATAATTGGTTCGAGGCTTAGTGAAGGATGCCTTGTAGATAATGGGCACAAAGGATAATGGGTTGGAGTGTTTAGCGAATGTGGCTTTTCAAGTCTCACCAACTCCTCCCAGGACAGGTATTAAGGCTGGTAATACTCAGGTCTGCCTGCCCAGGATGGAGAAGCTTTCCAAGCCTACATTGTCCTGAAATTCTAGCATATTATATGATTACAAAAACTGCCTTTCAGAAGCCAGATCATCTGGATCTAACCTTCAGGATCCAGGAACGATCCTTGCTAAGCTACCAACATTATCTTGCTACATTGCCTACAATTGATATAATAATGATTAGACATTATTCTAGAGGAAGCTGTGAGGGGCATATTAATTTGGGTCTGCAGTGGTCAAATGTATAGTGGGAGCTAAGCCAAGCACTCTGGTCAGTTCCTACCACATAAATGGGAAGGTATGTCTGGGTGTTGAAGGTGTCTGTAACCACTCTCATGGTGCTTCTGGACATAACAAAACCCAACTGTATGTGTTTTTGCCATAGCCTTAGTAGTTTGCCGAAGATAAGGTACTATCTCCAGACCTAGCTGTAGGAACCACTTGGTTGTTCCAATACCTGTCTGGAACACACAAGGTGTTAGACAGCTACTGAGTAGTTGCCAGAGTCAGAAACTATAATCGCTGTTATCATTGTTTCCTCACAGAGTAATTGGCGAGGGCTGGTGTAATAGATATGTTGGTACTATGAATCAAAAATGCCAAGTATTAACTGTTTTTTGAAGTGTACCGAAGAATGTACTCCAGAAAAAAGTATTTTGTATAAATATGTAAAGTGCAAACTCATAAGTACAATTTGCACTGATCAATTTAATATGGTGCTCTTCGATCTTTTTTTTTTTTTATTACTCCCCTCCCCACAAAGAGACTTTCAGTATTTTCTCTTACAGAGTTTACAGATTTAAGGCCACTTGATGAATATAGCTTTGCTCCATAGGGGAGGATTAATGAAAAGAGTAGGATCATATGGTTACTACAAGTGGTACTAGGTATTTTATTTTTGGGTTGTATTTGGAGAGAAGCATCTTTGGAATATTAAGTTCAGACTGGTAAAAGGTAGGGTCTTCTCCCTTTATTTTAACTTGGGAGAAAAATTGACTTTGGGTACTTTTTCTTGTTAAAAGTTTAAGATGATTATTTACTTTTGCAGGTATTTTTACATTGGGGTCAAAGAACTAAGACTATAAATAGTATCATATCTCTGGGTTTTTTAAAAAGATTTTATTCATTTATTCATGAGAGACATGGAGGGGTGGGCAGGGACACAGACAGAGGGAGAAGCAGGCTCCATGCAAGGAGCCTCATGTGGGACTCGATCCCAGGACTCCAGGATCACACCCTGGGCCAAAGGCAGGCGCCAAACCACTGAGCCACCCAGGGATCTCTCATATCTCTGGGTTTTAAATAGGGTTTTTAGAAACTTAGACTAAATTTTTCTTGTCTTGAGTTATAAAGCTATTTGATTTTGTGAGCTAACTACATTAGGAACAAAAGTGATGGAAGCTATATCTTGGAACTTTGCAATCTTTTACACTTTCTGCTTTGGGAGTTGATGATAAATGAGGGTGGTGGGATGGTGGTAGATAGGATTAGTGCAGTGGCATTTGACTTATATGATTGAATGGAAAAAGGACAACAACCATTGATCTCATTATGCATTCAAATATAAACATATAATATAATGATTACAGTGTGTAACCACCACTGAGATCAAGGAAGGGAAGGTTGCCAACCTTCCACATGTTACTTCCAAATTGCCGCCCTCTCCCCACAGGTAACCAGTATTCTGATCTGTAGAGTAGTCCTTTTTGAATACTAGTGTTCCTCAAAGTATGGTCTGGCATGAGCATGATCTGGGAACTTGTTAGAAATGCAAATCCTTGGGCCCTTCCCAAGACTTGACACACTTATACATTTTTGTGTGTGGGATGTATACTTATGTGATTAAAGTATAAAGCAGTGATTCTCAAGCTTTAACATGTATGAGAATGACTTGGATGACCTATTAAAACAGAGATGCTGGGGCCTACACCTAGAGTTTTTGATTATCTCTTTCCGGTTGTTTTATTCACTGATTTTAATTTTCTTATGTGCTGGGTATGTTTGACTTGTGCTAGTCATTGGACTTGAAATGTTATTTTGCTGGAATAACTGTGAGGCCTATAATGAAAGTACTTTGCTCCAAAGAGTATTTGCATTTGCTTCTGCCAGGCACCGGAGGGCACTATCAGTCTGGGATTGCCTGTTCAAAGTTTGATATTTCCTGGACAGCTCAAGGGATTCTTACTGTTTTAATTCTCTTTAGATTATTCCAACTCTTGTTCCCTTCACTCTTAGATCCTAGAACCCAGACTGTTGTAGGGGAGGGCCTCCTGTCAGGTTCCCCAACTTGAATGGATCCAGAGTTTGTCCACTGCTTTACTCTGAAAGGCCATGAAAATGGAGAGTCTTACATTTCTGGGGTTAGCTAGTACTATCAGGGAAAAAGTAGCTTCAAGCTTGTTCTCGTCTCTAGATTCTTGACTTCTCTTTTGTCCTGATGATTCCAGACTATTTTATAATCTCTTTGATGCTTTTGAAAAGATCATTTTAAATATATTTTATCCAGTTTTTTTAGTTGTCTTGTTATAGGACTGATATGAACAACCTGAACCACCTTTACCAGGAAGGAAATCTGGAAAATAAATTATTAATGCACAACGTTTTTTCAAAATACTGTGGTTTTTCAAAACATTAAAAATCTATGGATATTTATATCCTTAAAAAAATTTTTGTTTTTAGCTTATAACTTCACCCAAACATGGGGGAAACAATATGGTTTTGTTATACAAACTCTCCTTATGAAAAGATTCCTAGGGTTGCATATTTATGACCTTTAACCATGCCAAATGCTTTGATATTTCTGGTGGGTTCCAAGGAATGCTTCCCACGACTTCAGAAAGCCTCACAAAATGCAGAGATGTGCCTAGTCAGTATCCATTTTGCAGCTTATGGCACTTTCTATAAGGTTTATTTTTGCCCATAGCTTTAACCAGTCTGGACACACCAAATTTAGGAAGCATAGATGGCTTACACTTTTATCCCTAAGATGGTTTCTGTCTGAGATAGCATGTGGAATGCCCCAAATTTTATTTACTGTCAGGTTCTAAGAGCTTGATAGATGATATTTTGACTATCTCCTCCTCCCCCACCCCCAAATAGTATGTCATATCATCTTTTTTCCTGTTTGACTCCTGTCTCATGTTGCTCCTTTGAGATAGGCAAGATTCTCAAAGAGAAAATACCCCTTCCCAACCTTGCTGATAAATCAAAATTCATCGTTTCTGGATAGAAATGAGTCTGTTAATATTTATCTTTAGGTATCTTTTGAAGGGGATTGGAGATGGAAATACATTAATGCTACATATGTGCATTTGGAAGGTAATCTGATACACTTTCTAGATGTCAGAGATTGTTAGGAATTTGGTGAGACACTTTATCTTAAATACTCTCACTGATGCTTGATAATTAAGATATGTAGCAATCTGTGTAGGCTGGGCTAGGGGTAGGAGTGAGCTATCTGTAGAGTCCTTTAAGGATTCTTGACAGTCATTTGATGAATGACCGGATCCCCTGAAGGTGTGGTAAGGGTCGGTTGTAGTGGAGCCCACGACCCCCGTATGTTGTGTGTCAGGATAAATGCCAGAATTTCTCCTGATGGTAGCAATCATTAGTTTATCTCAAATAAAGGCTATGACTCAACTAGTTGGAGCATAGAAAGCCTTAAGACAGTGAAGTGCATGCTGCTCCCCAGTACCTTTCTTTACCTTTATTTTTTCTCCATGAAATGTGCCCACAATCCGTGGGCTATGTCACTAGTGCAGGATGGGAGTCAGAGTCCTACCAGGTCAGAGGAACACTAAGTCTCCACAGTCTGTTTTTTTCTTTATCAGTCAAGAGGATGTCATCATCAATATCTAAATCAGTAAACCTGGAATTCTAGCTACCTTGTTTCTGGATCTAAAGTTCATGGTTTGAATATAGACTTTCAAACTGTACCCCAGGATGTAGGAACTCTCCATTTTAGAGTAACAAATAACGGGTGTGGGGGTGGGAGGAGGGTGCTTTCCGTATAACACAGGGGCTTTCCAACCATGACATTTCTTAGGTTACAATACTTAAAAAGTCCTGACCCAGCACAATCCACCCCTTAGTTGGTAACTTTTGTGTGGACCAACACACTGATCTCCAGACCAACATGATGCCATCATTATTTTCACAGAATTCATCCCTTAATAGAAATAGCACTTTCACAAATAATAAACTTCCTTATTATAAATTGCTACTTTACTAAAAGGTGTGGAGAACTAGGATCACATGAAGTCCACTCAGTTTAACCATTTCCATATGAACATAACTTACTGAATCCCATGTGTTCAGGGAGTTGTCCGAAATGTAGGCATTTTTCCTTTTTAATAGCACATGGTCCTCCTTCCTTTCCAGCTAGAGTATAATCTTAAGGACATGTGGTGGGAGACTACCATATATCTTATGGCTACAATTTCTTCAGCAATAATGTTGTATAGCTGGTCATCTGTAGCTGTATCACAGATCTTTGAAGTATCCCTGTCATTCTGACCTTGGAAATTATATAGTAAATTCTGTTCCTGAGCCCAATAGGGACTTTGGGGAGCCATTGGATGGCTCTCAGTGCTGGTCTAGTTAGTTCCAAATAGCGTCTCCCCCCTATATTCCTCAGGCAGTCAGTCACTGGTATACATTTGGTCCTCATATCCAGTAGGTGGGAGAATTAGGAGTGGACCTACACTTTTTACCAAAACTCAGAGTTCAATTTTTGGTCTTAATATGGATGTTATAATATAGGACTTTTATGAGCATTCTTGATGTTGCTAGTGCCTATTCCCTTTAGCTCAGACTCAGAGAAAACATATTTAGATAGGGTTGGGACTATGTCTTAGGACAACAGGAGCCAGGCTGTCTCAGGGTTTGAAAATGGACCATCTCTCATGGGTCCACTCAAATGATCAGGTACAATCAACCCTGTTCCAGCCGTTAGATATTTGGTAAGTCTAATGTTGCCCATCCCCACATATATTTTCTCTCTTAACTGCATTATTACTTTTAAGCTTAGCTTTTGCATAGGCTATCCAAGTTCTGAATTTTGCATGGTTTTTTACTGGGTACCATGATTTCTCATCCCTCAATTGTTCTAGAGGAAAGTATGTATCTCCAACAATTGGGATATGTATTACTCTGTATCTGCAGCCTCTAGACTATTTAGGTAACTTGGCATAGATCCAAACAAATAATTTAGTATTTTCCTGAGTCAATTACTGCAGGTGCTGTGAATCACCTGAGATGTCTAGGGCAATGTCTGTGATCATTCCTTCAAGGTAAAACACATTATCAGTATTTTTTGTACTAAAATGAGGACTATTGGCTTATTGACTGTAAGCTAGTCCTTCCATAATTCATCTTCAGTGTAGGTAGGAGAGACCTCTTTGAGTTTCTTTCAAAAAGTTTCTTCTTGGGCAGCCCCGGTGCCTCAGTGGTTTAGCGCTGCTTTCACCTGGGGTGTGATCCTGGAGACCTGGGATCGAGTCCCACGTCGGGGTCCCTGCATGGAGCCTGCTTCTCTCTCTCTCTCTGTCTCTTTAATAAATAAAATTTTTAAAAAAAGTTTCTTCTTTCAAAAAGCAGAGTTACCTCCAGCTATAGCAATATGTGATTGGCATTGAACTTTTGGGCAATGCCAGCTCCAAGTCAAAGAGTACCCCCCCCCCCCCCCCCCGCCCACAAGAGAGCACTCTACATACCTTCCTTACCTTATTAGGGGAACTAATACCTGGAATAGTATAATATACATCTTTGGCTTACTGAACTTCTTTGTTTTACTACAATAACGTTTTCTTTGAGAAGACTTTCAATGAAGATGACTTCATGAATGTAGCCAGTACAACAGTCTATACCTCAAGGGAGATTGGTTTGGCAGCAACCCAGTCCAGTTCTTCCCCTGCATCTTCCCAAGCTTGTTTCTGGAGTAGTTGGAGCCAAATAGCCCCTGGTAGAAATTGTTATAGAAAGAATGGTGAAGCCCTATATATAGAGTAGAACAGGGTCAGCTAGATGCTTTCTGTAGGTAGCTAAAGTTATCATTTAGTCAACCTAGGATGAACTGTAATAGGTGGCTAAAGGTTCTTTTTTGTATGAGGAGGAAAGAAACGAGAGGATGGGGCAGAGATAGCGTATCCTCCCTATTTTTATAACCTATTCAGTTGTTTTTAGTCCTGTTACCTCTGTTGGCCTATAGATTCCTGCAAGGGTACTTGTGACTTGGTGTTCGTGAAACATTTGTGTCTCAGCCACACCCCAATCTACCCCACCCTCCAGACCCACAGGTCTATTACTTGCACAAAAAGCCTCCTGTTTCCATGTGTTCCCAGTGGAGGAAGTGTCCTCATTTGGGGTCATGGGCCTCTCCTCTAGGGGCATTTGTCTCAATTGTCTGAAGCTTGGATATAGGATTGAAGGGCAGACATTATGGTTGACAAGCTCTATTATTTCTCTTGGTATTTCCTTACTGTGACCATTAATGGGTTGCCCATCAATTTGGGTTTTTTTTCAAGTTAGACCAATAGGTCTTTCTACTGAGAGCCTCTCCTTTTTCCTCTTTTTACATTTCATTCTGCCCCCCACCCCCGCCTTTTTTGTTTGTTTGTTTGTTTTTTTTTGGGGGGGGGGAGCTGAAATTCCCAGAAGTCTTTCTAAGCATGTTTTCCAAAATTGTGCATAGGAAAGATTGCTAGTTATCTACCCCTTTCTTCATTCTTCTTTTCTTCTTTATTAACAGAACCCTGATTTTAATAGAGCACATTTGAAATGCGCTCAGCTAAAAAAAAAACAAAAAAACAACACTGTCCATCCTCTGCTACCAGTAAGGATGACACAGTGTGACACAGTTGAGGGGTGACTGAATGTGTTGAGAAGGGTTTCTCATAAAGCTTCTTAAAAGGGGGTAACTTCAGGGCATATGCCCTTTTGCTTTTCTTTCTTACCCTTCTTCCTGCATGTATCTTAGGGGAGATGATGACATAGGACTGGCATCTTGCAACAATATGACCATGTGAGAATGGGGCATGCCAGAGTGGCTCAGTGGTTGAGCATCTGCCTTCGGCCCAGGGCGTAATCCCAGAGTCCTGAGATCGAGTCCCACCCACACT
The DNA here is from genome assembly GCF_048418805.1 of Vulpes vulpes. Taxonomy (NCBI): domain Eukaryota; kingdom Metazoa; phylum Chordata; class Mammalia; order Carnivora; family Canidae; genus Vulpes; species Vulpes vulpes. The sequence continues at coordinate 54,122,443 of NC_132782.1, forward strand.
GGGCTCCCTGCAGGGAGCCTGCTTCTCCCTCTGCCTGTGTCTTTTGTCTCTCTTGTTCTGTGTCATAAATAAATAAATAAATAAATAAATAAATAAATAAATAAATCTTTAAAAAAACAAAAACAATATGACCATGTGAGAAAAGCCAAGTGAAAAGCCTGCATTACGTTTGAAAAGGCGGGGTTATATGGCAGATAGGTGCTGTATGTGAACTCACACTGCATAAATTTTGCACACTACCACCATCCCTGCCACCTTAGGTTGTAAAAAATCCCTTTGTCACACGGACCTATACTGCTCGTATATATCTGTTTGCAGAAGAACTGCACTGCTATTAGTTACTCTCACCATCTGAGACTTAGACACTTTTTTACACCTAAATCCTTTAAAAATAACTGTTCATACCAGTTTGCCCCCAGTTCAAAACTTGACATTTTTTATGAATGGAAGACCTAAAATCCTCCAATGGAGTAATGGCTAGATGATACAATTTGAAAACTGCAGATTCAGTTGACAGCAAGTTGGTTAATTTTGACAATTAGATTTTAAAAATTAATATCCACAGAAACTGGCTTTTGAAAGAGTAGTAATATAAACATACCGTGATATGGTTTACAACACATTACCCATTTTAAATGTTTAGATCCATATTTTAAGTTTTGTGGAGGTTAATACTCTTTTTTCAGATTCCTATTTATTTTCAGCCAGTCATTCCAGCTTTGTATTGTTTGTAATAATAGTGTATTATTTGTAACAGAACAGGTTTAAGGCCTACAAATACAAATGGTTATTTACAACAACTTAACAAAGTTCCAAAAAAGTTATGTATTACTTCCATGTGGTCCACAAAATAGACTCTACAAATGCCTCAATTTATAAAAATATCATTTCTGTATGTATGTATATATATATATATATATATATATATTTAAAATATCAAGCTTATTCTTTTTCCTAGATAAATGGGATAATAGAATCTTTTAGGGTTCTATTTTTTTCTGTAATGAGCTGGTATTAACTTTTTCATAAGAACATTTTTTTAGGGCAGCCCGGGTGGCTGAGCGGTTTAGCGCCGCCTTCAGCCCAGGGCGTGATCCTGGAGACCTGGGATCGAGTCCCATGTCAGGCTCCCTGTATGGGGCCTGCTTGTCCCTCTGCCTGTGTCTCTGCCTCTCTCTCTCCTCTCTGTGTTTCTCATGAGTAAATAAATAAAATCTTTAAAAACAAACAAAACATTTTTTTTAAATGAAAAGACATCCTCTTGATGGACATTTAACAAAAGAAATGGAAGACTGTTGCTGAGAAATGAAGAGCATTCAGGAGCAGCAGGAACCAAGGGATGCATGCTATTGCTACTGAGACACCACTGTCAACAATCCAGACTGCTCATGAGCTGCTCCTTGACCTCTTGCAGGACCTGAGGGGCCATGAGCCCTGGCTATAATGCCAGAGATGCTCTCTCTCATCTGCCTTTACTTCCTCGTGGTGCCTTGCCCCCTCCCATGTTAACATGTCTCTCTGATGCTTAAAAAGTGTGCTTTCATTTACAAAATAAACAACAGAATTTGAGTTATATGCCAAACCCCTGAGTAATGCTGAGAACATACCAGTGAAGCCAAACAGACCTTCATGGAATTAGTCTATAGTAGGGGGGATAGATGCTAGTCAGATCATACCAACATATGGAATGGGATAAGGACTATGAAAGAATAGGCTTCTAGGAGGTCAAGTTTTTGGGCAAATGGGGAGACCCTCATTACACTGAGCATTCAGAACTCCCACCTACAATGAGAACTGCAGGGGAAGAGCAGATACATGACAGTTACAGTGAGGGGAACAAGTATTTTGGGCAGAGGAAACAGCACACTTGAAGACCCCAAGACACTATGGACCTTATTGTTCTGGGGAAGGGGAGAAGATGGTGGCTAGAGAAAGCAGAGAATGGCTAGATAAGTTTGCAGAGCTAAGCAGAGGCCATATCACACAGGGCTTTGGGACTTAGGATAGAATTTTGTCTTTTTTTCCTAAGTCACAACACTGAAAGGTTTTGAGCTGAAAATAGCTGAATCAGATTAGTTTTCACACTGGCTCTGGTACAGGAAATGGATTGGAGGAAGAGACGAGAAGGACTGGAAAGAACAATGATCAGGAAGGGACCAGTCATTTCTATAGCTACCTTATGTAAATGAGGCAATTTTGGACTTTGGCTGAGAGTTTGTAACCTTGGCTAACTACTAGTTAGCATTTTCTGCTTTTGAGATGGTTGCCCATCTTCATTCTTCCCTATATGGGTTCCCACGTTTGCCATAGATAAACTTTTGGGTAGTGGTCATGTCTGAGTTATGAGGTAAATTCTTTGCTCTTCTCAATGTATTGAAGCCACAATTATGAAAAGGACTGAACAAATAATGGGTGCTTAGTATGAGGCAGGCAGTGTAGTAGGCACTGGCATATAGAGTAAAAAGAGTCCTTACTCTCATGGAACTTACTGGATTGGGAGCACAAATTAAATCTTACAAATGTGATTACAAACTATGAGATGATCATGTCTACCTGTCTTGTTCGCCACTAACAAAAGGTAGCACACTTCATGATTCCCAGACCCAGGGCTACCTGATATAATTGTGCAGTTTGAGTGTTGCACAGAGATGCCTGGCCAAGGGAGCTAACAGGGTCAAAAACTCTGCCAGAATTCGCCTTGTCTACCCATACCCTTGTGCAAGGCTACAACTGCCCAGAGGAAGGAAAGGTACCTACCTTTTTCTTTTGCAGCAACGTGTCCTATAGGTCAGCACTTCTCTTCCTGTAATATTAGAAGGGAATTCCTTATTCTTAAGATGGAATGGCAGGTCAAGCTTGTAAATATGTAGCTGCCTTAAGCACAGAAAAGTATCCAAGGTGAATGTCCTAAGCATGAGTGGATATAATTTTAAGCTAAGAAAAATGGAGTATAAAGAAGGCCTAGGACATAGATATTTTTAGGGCATAATTTTTCAAAACAGGTTCTGCATCTGCAGGACTTAGAGCAATGTTACACAGAGCTAAGACAGAATGGATAAAGACAACCTAGCAGCAGGACAGTGGAGGAAATCCCTGGTTGTGCATGAGGAAAGGTGGTTGTACGGGGTGATAGGATGTGTGGCATCACACTGGGGAATGCTGTGGTGGAGGAAGGGGATCCATCTATAAAATCATGTATTGGTTTCTGGATGCTGAGCGTGGCTAGTTAAACAGAACTTTACTCCTATAATATTAACATTTTAGTCTCCATTTTGAAATCACAGACTCTTAGCTTTTGGGAGTGGCTCTGCTTCTGGGAAGAATCCTGCCAGAATAAAACCAGAAAGAAAAGGCAAAAGACCAGGAGCCAGGTATCTTTAAGTCCTGACTCTTCCTAGTAGTTGTATGATCTTGGACAGGTGGAGTAAACTTCTCTGAGGTTTAATTGTTTCATGTGAAAACAGGAAGCTGCCTTCCTCATTGGGTTACAGGTCTTAGAAGATATTGAGATAAAACTTTGTAAACTGAAAAGCAAACTGAAAGCATGCTTTTTGTCATGAAACGCCAAGTTTCAAAGTGTCAGAGGCCTGACCCTGAGTTGGGTTGAGCTGACCGGGTTGGCTGAACTTCTGCTTTGGAGTGATCCATTTCTGAAGGTGAGTCTGGGCTCATCTGTCTTCTGGACGTGTCAAAGGTGTTGATTACGCTCTAGCATTGATGATTGAAAACATTTAAATTTGTCATACAGACCCAATACAATAGGTAGTTTCCTGATTCGGACAAGTTGTGTTCTGACCACAGGACATCTGTCTTTTAATGGAATCTGTGGTCAAGATCTTTTCTCCTTTAATGGGTGTTGTAAAATTGAGGTTAACTTTCAGGCACCAGCACCACCCTTAACAGATGCATTAGAGAGCTCCTCTCCCCTCGGTTGCTAGTTTGTTGGGCATTGCAGCCTACAGGACTATTTCACTGCTTCCCCTTCCCAGGCTCAGGCCCTCACTTGCCCTCTTTCTCTGACAGTTATTTTGAGCTACTGAGGATCATAGAAAACAGTGGCAAAGGTAAGTAAAATATCTATATCAGCCTTTTTTTCTCTCTCTCTCTCTCTGGTGATCATTACTGAATAGCAGCCAAAATGCAGTTTACTCCCAACTTCTGAAAAGTTGGGGGGCTCAGACCAACTAGAATAAGAACCCTAAAAGGCATTTCAATGCATCTTACCACATATATAGGAAAATTGCCTTCCCCTCTTTCCAAGTTAAGACAGAAGTCCAGTGTTCAATCCACACCCATCCAAAAGGGTGTTGAGTTCAGTTTGTGTGAGGACATTACAAAGGTCAGCAAATTGGCAGAGTGAGAGGAAACGTGTCCTCCACAATGAACAAGTATAGCAGAAGGCTAGTGACACCACTGCACGTGGGCATTCGTGTAGCAAGGTGGCTATCACAAGGCCAGAACTGGACCATAACTACAAAAAGATCCTTGAAAGCAATGCCAAATGGAAAATATATCTGTGTCTTTGTGAGGACACACAGGGAGGTTTCTTTGTCTCCAAACCAAAAACGATCTTGAGTCTCATGAATGACAGCTTTCTCTATTTCGTGGAGACCTTCTTCTTGTATCAGATCAAGTTCCTCATTTTCACAGGCTTCTTTGATGCCCAGAGCACACATATGACAAAAAAAATATGCAAAAGGTGTGAACAGATCACAAACACAAAAGATGTAAAAGCAGTCCATAAACATATGAAAAGATATCCAATCTTACTCAGAGAAATGAAAATTAAAATCACAATGAAATACCATTTCTTACCTTTCAGACTGGGAAAAATTGCATAGTATAATATTCTGATGCAACGTTATAAGGAGACCCCTAACCCTCATATGTTGTGGGTAAAAATGCAAACGAATAAAATCATTGTGGAGGAAATATAACAGTATTTCACAAAATGACATAATCATTTACCTTTTGGTACAGCAATTCCATTTCTGGGAATGTACCCACTTGTGGGACTCTATACCTCTAATCATATGACAATGTGTGTCATGAGAATATTCACTGTGGCACTGTTTGTAATTGCAATACTGACAACAACCATCAACCCAGGAAATTTAAAATGATTATGATTAATATGACAAGGGCTCTAAGGGGGAAACTAGCATGCAAGAAGATATGGGCAATGTAAGCAGAGAGATGGAAATCCTAAGAATCAAAAAGAAATACTGGCAATCAAAAACACTATAACAGAAATGAACAAATGCCTTTGATGGCTTATTAGTAGATTGGACACAGATGAAGTTTCCCTGAGCTTGAGGATATACCAATAGAAATATCTAAAACTGCAAAGCAAAGAGAACAAAAAGAATAGAAAAAATAGAAAAAAGAATAGAATATCCAAGAACTATGGGTTAGTACAAAAGTTGGAACATACATGTAATAGACATGTCAGGAAAAAATAGAAACAAAAGGAATATATGAAATAATGACTGAGAATTTCCCTCAAATAAATATCAGACACTAAACACAGATCCACAAAGTCTAGAGAATACTAAGTAGAATACATTTTTAAAAAATACTATACCTAGGGATATCATTTTCAAATTACAGAAAATCAAAGATAAAAAATCCTGAAAGAAGCCAGAGGACAGTCTACAAAATCACAACTTGAACTAATTAGGTAAGGTTACAGGATAGCTGGTTATCCTAACTCTAATGAAATATAGAGGTCTCTAAAAAGAGACCAGACACAAAAACTGACTCACTTGTAGAAAAGCACAGGAAGACTATAGGGTCAGATCAGAAGTAGGGAAGAAGGTTTCAGCTAACACTTTTTTTTTTTTTTAAAGATTTTATTTATTCATGAGAGGCAGAAACACAGACAGAGGGAGAAGCAGGCTCCATGCAGGGAGCCTGATGTGGGACTTGATCCCAGGACTCCAAGATCATGTCCTAGGCCAAAGGCAGGCACTAAACCGCTGAGCCACCCAGGGATCCCCAGCTAACACATTTCTTCAGCTGCTAAAGTCTGGATATGAAGTGGTATAATCTGAAAGAACAGGATCCCCAAGGAGCCACAGAAATAAGGGATTTCATACTTGCAGGCTTTTCTCCATGGACCCCACAAGGTATTCATTCACAAATAAGTCTGATTGGCAGAGCAGGGGGCTAGAGGAGAAAACATCTGTGAGGCACAGGCCTAGGGGAGGGGAGCAGGCTCCGTTGCAGGAAAGGCAGGAAGCCTTGTCTGGAAATGTAGCCACTGAACCAAGGGCAGCAATCCCTGTTACTCTCAGGGCATAGGTGAAGACTGATTATGGCTGGGAGGAGCAGAAAGAAAAAAAAGTTCTCATGGGCTCAGACCAACAAAGGTGGTCTGCTGGGGAAGGACAGGGTCACTGAGGTCTTACCCCTGAAATTCAGGGATATAGGGCCTGCCTAAGACCGGTGGGATCAAGGCATCCTGTCCCAACTAGGCAAGCAAATACTGGTAGTAAGAAGCACTTGCAACCTACCTCTAGGAGAGGATCAAGAGGGTGGAGAGACATCCTCTCTGAAACACAGGCAAAGGTAAACAGTAAAGGCCTAAAGCCGAGAGTGGAGCAGGAACATGGAGAAAAAGGTAAACCTGTCCCACCGTAAGTAGAGGGAAGCACTAGAATTGGAAGCTATTGGTGAACTGAAAGTAAATATAGAAAAAAAAAAAAACCCATCTTAGTTCCTGCCTAAATTGACTCAACCTCCCTCATACTTACGGCCTAGCAGAAAAGTGCCCAATTCGGGCATAAATACTATTTACCTCAGTCCTTACTGTCCTACACACAATGTCTGCCTTTCAACCAAAATAAAAAATACACAGAAAAAAAAAGGAAGAGATAAAAATATATGCCAAAGTAAGCAGCAGAACTAGACTCTTATATGATTCACATGTTGGAACTATAACTTAAATATTTAACTATAATATGCTAAAGGCTCTGGTGGAAACGGTGGACAATATACATGAATGAGGGAATTTTAGCAGAGATATGGAAACTATAAAAAAGTGCCAAATAGAAATAATATGATAATAGACAAAACGCACTTGTGGTAATAATATTGCAAGGTAGGTAGAGAAGAATGCTATTTCTTCTGTGATAAAGATATCTACAGAAAATCCATAGCATCATACTTAACTGGTGAAAGATGGACTGCTTTGCTTGTAAGTCAGAAACAAAGGATGTTTACTCCCAAAACCCTATTCAACATCAAACTGAGTTCAGTAAGATAAGAAGAAGTGATTTTATACTTATTGGAAAGGAAGAAATAAAACTGTTTCTATTCATAGATGAATGATCTTTTATGTAGAAAACCCCCAAATTCTACAAAACAGATACTGAGACTCATAAGTGAAGTTATCAGCCACAAAATATACAGTCAATATAAAAAAAATCAATTGAAAACAAAATTGAGTTCTACATTGTAAAAGTCAGTGATTGGAAATTTTTGTAAATAATACCATTTATAATACACTAAAAAACATGAAATACTTGAGTATAAACCTAACAAAATATGCATAGGATTATATGCTGAAAACTACAAAATAGATTTAAAAAAGTAAAACCCTAAGCAAATGGAGAGATACGCAATGTTCTTAGATTGGAAAACTCAATGTTGCTGAAATGTCTTTGCTCTACAAATTGATCTAAAGGTTGAACACAATTCTAATCAGAAACATTATAGGCTTTGTTGTACAAATAGACAAGTTTCCATATAAACTTTATATGGAAATGCACAGGACCCAGAATCCCCAGAACAATTCTGAAAAAGAACAACAGTGTTGAAGCCCTCGTACTGCCTGATTTTGATGCTTACTGTGAAGCCATAGGAATTAAGCTGTTGTGGGCTCAGTGAAAGAACAGACATGTAAAGGGTAGGAACGAGATAGTTTTATTAGCTTATTTTGGAGTTGATCATTTCAGATTCATCTTTTTTAGCTGATTGATCCTTTCAATTTGTAGATTGGTGTTTATTTCTTCAGGTATAGATGTTCCATATATATTTTAAATTTTTTAATACTTTATTTAAATTCAATTTGCCTTCTGAAAAAAATAAAAATAAATAAATAAATAAATAAATTCAATTTGCCGACATATAGTATAACACCCAGTGCTCATCAAGTGCCCTCCTTAGAGCCCATCACCCAGTCACCCCATTCCCCCACTCTCCTCCCCTTCTGCAACCCTAGCTGTTCCATATTTTATGTTTCTTCTTTAAGGACTCCAAGTTTACCCATGTTGCTTTGCTTGTCTTCTGTGTCAACCGTTTCCTTCCTGACCCTTTTTACTTTGCTATCTCATTTCTTAGCTGTTTGCTTACCTTTCTTTAGTGCCACGTACTAAATTTACATTTGAGGCTGTTCTGCCTCGGGTGCTGTAGTGGATCGAATGGCAGTTCCCCAATAGATATGTCCACTCAAAAACTGTCAGTGTGACCTTTTTTGGAAAGGGAGTTTTTGCAGATGTAATTACATTGTGGATCTTGAGATGAGATCATCCCAGATACCCGGGTGGGCCCTAATTCCAATGGCAAGTGTCCTTAGCAAAGAAGGCGAGCAGATGTAGAAAAGAAGGGAATGTGAAGTTGGAGGGAGAGATTACAGTCCTGCAGATACAAACCAAAAAGCCCAGGAATTGCTGGCAGCCACCAGAAGCAAGGAGGGAGTCCCCAGAGGAAGCTACTCTGCTGACACCTTGATGGCAGACTTCCAGCCTCTAGAACTGCCAGAGAATCCATTTCTGTTATTTCTAGTCACTCAGCCTGTGGTGCTTTGTTGGGGCAGCCCTAGCAAACTAATGCATTTAACTTCTTAAAATTGACTCTTCAGGGATGCCTGGGTGGCCCAGTCCATTAAGTGTCTGACTCTAGATTTTGGCTCAGGTCATATCAGGGTCATGAGATCCAGCCCTGCGTCCAGCCCCATGTCCAGCCCCACCCACATCGAGCTCCACACTGGACATGAAGCCAGCTGGAAGATTCCTTCTCCCTCTGCCCCTACCCCCACTTTCTCTTTTTCTAAAAAAAAAAAAAAAAAAAAAAAAAAATTTTACTCTTCAGTCCTGAGATGATTTTTCTTTTGTTCTATTTATTTCTTGAGTCCAAGCAACTCTTTTATTTTTTTTTAAGATTTTATTTATTTATTTAGAGAGAGAGAGAGAGAGAACATGAGTGGGGGGGCAGAGGCAGAGGGAGAAGCAGATACCCCACCGAGCAGGGAGCCTGACGTGGGGCTTCATCCCAGGACCACAGGATCCTGACCTGAGCAGAAGGCAGATGCTTAACCAACTGACTGCCCAGGCACCCTTTGGCAACTGTCTTTTAATCTCTTCCTGTTCTTTTTCCAAATCCACTTTTGTTTTTAATTTCTGATTATAGGCAGTTTTTTATATAATACTTTTTGAGGTTATTTAGTTCAATCTAGAATGTTGTCATTTAGTTTTCTTCTGCTTCAGGGTGGTTTTATGTTGTTTGGATTTGTTTTGTTTTGTTTTGTTTCTTTCCTATCTCCCTTAGAATAGTGAAGGATTTTATCACTTGAGGTGTATTGATTCTCTCTTTCTTTACCTTTAGGTAAATTTGCCTAGATTTATTTCATTTTCTTCAATCCTTTCTGTGGATTTGGAGTGGTTTAGAAGATTCTTAGTTTAATGGTGCCATCTTCTGTCAGTATGTGGCAAAGTACAGCTTTTTTTTTTTTTTTTAATATTTTATTTAAGTTCAATTTAAGTACAGTTTTTTAAATATTTGTTTTTGGTGGTTGGGGAGGGATTGTCCTCCATATAAGATCCAAGCCTGTGATGTGGGCTGAAGAATATAATTTTATCTGTAGGCACTCACCTTTCCAATTCTGTATGGTTGAAACCTGTTGCCTTCTCAGGAAGAGCTTCCAAAAGCATAAGGCATCCTTGCTCACTTCACATTTCCTTATATGGGACGCTTTTTTGGCACCATCCCCACCTTCACTACTTGCTTCCCTTTCTTTGTGTGCCCTCTCTTTCTAGTAACCACTGTTTGGGTACTTCCCACAAAAACAAGGAAATGTAAACCAAGGAGGAACCAGCTGGGGGCAAGAAGGAGGAACAGAATTCAAAGAGGAGAGGGGCAAAGGGAGTTCCTGAAAGGAAACAATATTGTTTGGTGTAGGATTAGAGATGGCCAGCTCTGGAGGTACAGTTCCCCTACAGCCTCCCTCAAAACATGAAGGTAGGATCTAATATTTATAAGTAAGTATATCGAGAAATTTTTTTTTATAGTTCCCTCAGAATTTGGGGATAAATTATGGATGTTACCAAAGAACACTAAGCAAGCAACAATAACGATAACAAAAAAAAAATGTGGGGCACCTGGGTGGCTCAGTTGCTTAAGCATCCAACTCTTGATTTCAGCGCAGGTCTTGATCTCGGGGATGTGAGTTCAAACCCTACATTGGGCTCCATGCTGGGCATGGAGCCTTCTTAAAAAAAAAAAAATCATTAACTCTGTCTGGGGTAGGAAGAATTTAAAAGAAAATGTAACCATGAAATATGGCTCACCTAATAACATTTATATAGTAAAAAATACAATGATTGAATATTGATTTAACCAAACATAATATTATTAGGATTGAATTAGGAGTGGAATATAGAAGTGTGTGTGGGTGAAGGGTGAATTGTAAGATAGCTAAGTTTTCATCTTCCATTGTAGAAAATAATTTCCAAAAACTGAAAAATAAAAATCTGGATCAAGCTTAGGAAGCACAAAGGTCACATTCTCCCTGCCCTGTCCTCCATACTAGATGCCTTCGCTCATACACCTCAACTCCCTTGAAGGCAATTCCCCTCACCTTCTCTACATCACACTGTACTCTAAAGCTCAAATCAGGTCCCATATTCTTCTGCAAGTCACCCCTGTTTACTTGAACAAAATTGGGCCTCGAGCTCTCATATTCATAATTGATTACACTTTTCTGGCATCTCATATTTTTTATAATAAATTTATTTTTTATTGGTGTTCAATTTGCCAACATACAGAATAACACCCAGTGCTCATCCCGTCAAGTGCCCCCCTCAGTGCCCATCACCCATTCACCCCCACCCCCGCCCTCCTCCCCTTCCACCACCCCTAGTTCGTTTCCCAGAGTTAGGAGTCTTCATGTTCTGTCTCCCTTCCTGATATTTCCCACCCATTTCTTCTTCCTTCCCTTCTATTCCCTTTCACTATTATTTATATTCCCCAAATGAATGAGACCATATAATGTTTGTCCTTCTCCGATTGACTTATTTCACTCAGCATAATACCCTCCAGTTCCATCCACGTTGAAGCAAATGGTGGGTATTTGTCATTTCTAGTGGCTGAGGAATATTCCATTGTATACATAAACCACATCTTATTTATCTATTCATCTTTTGATGGACACCGAGGTCCTTCCACAGTTTGGCTATTGTGGACATTGCTGCTAGAAACATCGGGGTGCAGGTGTCCCGGCGTTTCATTGCATCTGTATCTTTGGGGTAAATCCCCAACAATGCAATTGCTGGGTCGTAGGGCAGATCTATTTTTAACTCTTTGAGGAACCTCCACACAGTTTTCCAGAGTGGCTGCGCCAGTTCACATTCCCACCAACAGTGCAAGAGGGCTCCCTTTTCTCCACATCCTCTCCAACATTTGTGGTTTCCTGCCTTGTTAATTTTCCCCATTCTCACTGGTGTGAGGTGGTATCTCATTGTGGTTTTGATTTGTATTTCCCTGATGGCAAGGGATGCAGAGCATGTTCTTATGTGCATGTTGGCCATGTCTATGTCTTCCTCTGTGAGATTTCTCTTCATGTCTTTTGCCCATTTCATGATTGGATTGTTTGTTTCTTTGCTGTTGAGTTTAATAAGTTCTTTATAGATCTTGGAAACTAGCCCTTTATCTGATACGTCATTTGCAAATATCTTCTCCCATTCTGTAGGTTGTCTTTTAGTTTTGTTGACTGTATCCTTGCTGTGCAAAAGCTTCTTATCTTGATGAAGTCCCAATAGTTCATTTTTGCTTTTGTTTCTTTTGCCTTCGTGGATATATCTTGCAAGAAGTTACTGTGGCTGAGTTCAAAAAGGGTGTTGCCTGTGTTCTCCTCTAGGATTTTGATGGAATCTTGTCTCACATTTAGATCTTTCATCCATTTTGAGTTTATCTTTGTGTGTGGTGAAAGAGAGTGGTCTTTCATTCTTCTGCATGTGGATGTCCAATGTTCCCAGCACCATTTATTGAAGAGACTGTCTTTCTTCCAGTGGATAGTCTTTCCTCCTTTATCGAATATTAGTTGACCATAAAGTTCAGGGTCCACTTCTGGGTTCTCTATTCTGTTCCATTGATCTATGTGTCTGTTTTTGCATTCGCATTTTGTTTTATATTAGTAGATAGCAGTGATTTGCAATTTGAAGCAAATGCTGAGCCCTCAGAGGAGGCAGGAGAATAATAAATGTTCAATACGTACAGACATCCAAGAGAGGATGCAGCATCTTACTTACCATACTTACTATACTCACTTGCCTACTTAGAATAGAATGAGGCAGGGGAGAAAAGGTGCTGATAAGGGCTGGGGAGCAGAGAAATAAGGCCAAGGTGTTTGGCATCACCCCTTCAAAATAAGTTTCCTAGAAGAGGCCTTGAAACAGACATGGAGAGAGGAGTGAGCAAGAATTGATATTTGAGATATTTGTGTTTTTGCTATGTATTTTTTTTTCTCCAGACGAACAATGGTTCTAGAGAAAATTACTAAAGAATCTCAACAGCAACTACAGTGTTAATGTAATCTGTCTAATCTACAGTGCTAATCTAATTTGTTGGGGCCTTCTGTGTGTCAGGCACTACTGATAGCCCCACCAAATGTAATGGCGATGCCCTTGTTAATACAATAATTGGATTCACAAGTTTACTTCCCCTTCATAAGCTTACTCAAAGTCTGACCTCATGCAGCCCCTCCATCTCACTCATGATCTCTTGATTTTCTGACCTCAGAGCATTTCTTTCTGGATCACCTTGGAGTAGACAGAAGGAGATCCCGGCCCAGATGCCCTCCGAGGCCCTTTATCGCAGCGTGTCTCCATCCTCCCAGCTTCTGCCTGCTTTGTAGTTAACAGCCAACACCTGTGGCCTTCGCAGGCTTTCTCTCCTAGGCAGTAGGGCTGCTCATCCTTATTGAGAGTGGGAGGTGCCTGTGTGTTTTACATCTACCTTCTACCCCTCGCTGCTCCCCAACCCCCGCCCCCCCCACACACACAGACACATAGCTCCTATGTTATCAAACAAACAGGTGAAACAAACTTTCAGGAGTCAGTTACTCCCAGAGGTATCTACAATTCAGGTGGAAGCTGACACTTCATCAGAAACTGCAGCCTTGCTTAGCCTTTCTCCCCTATCCTGCTACTGCGTTTCCTTACTAGTTTCTTCCTTAATGTATCACTAGTACCTGAATCCTTGACTCAGGATCTGATTCTGGGAGGATCCAATTTAAGATAGTTGGTACCAGAAATGGTCCTAGGAAGTACCCTCTAAGGATGAGATTCTGGAGTTGGATTGTAGGTTGGCCAGAAGGAAATGACTCCCTGCTAGTGGTAATAGGCCCTGACACACTAGCGTTGCAATTACTAAAACTTTCACTGAGACAGTACGGAGGTAGACGGGAATGCATGAACTTATTCATTATCAGCAGCATTTGAGAGATACAAGGGAACTCATAATTATGACTACCACAGAATTTGGTAACTTTCACTGGGTCTCCTTGATACATCAAGAAAGGCCTGCCATCTGCAGCATAGAATTATACACTATTAAAACAAAGACAAAACAAAAAACGGCTCCTAGCATGATACTGAGCCCTGATAGAGACAGAGAATCCGATCTTAGGAACTCAAGTAACTGGGACCAGAGCTGCCCCATCTTGAGCTGAGAGCTGTCTGAATTCCTAAGTCATAATGTTGGGCAGGCCCAACAAGAAGCCATCCAGAAGTGGTATATTCTGGATGTGGCTGGAGCTGGTGCAGAGGACACAGATAATCTGTGTGGAAGGTCAGCTCTGTTTTCACTCATTACTCATCACCCATGCACCAGTAACTTCTCTGCTAGCATGAAGTGAACTCTCCCCTCTCATGGCAGAGTTCCTTTGATCTACCAACAAAGGAGGAAAATAACCAGGTCTGATTCATGGATGGATTGAATATGTTGGTATAAGCCCCAAATCAACCATGGACTATATATATATCCTCACTCAGGGGTGGCCCTGAAAGACAGTGGAGAGGGGAAGTTCCCCAGCTGGACCGAGTTTGGACATTGCATCTGGTCATCTACCTTATATGGGGAGAGAAGTGGCCTGTGGTAAGGATGTGCGTATAGAGATTCATGGACAGCAGTGAATGTCTTGGGTGATTGATTAGGGACCTGGAAGGAGAAAGATTAAAGCCATCTGGAGAAGAAGCATACAGATGAACCTATGAGAGTGGGCTCAAAGTGTGAATATGTTTCATGCCCACCAGTACCACGTGTTTCACGCCCACCAATAAGTATTCCTGCAGAAGAGACATACCATAAGCCGGACATTCCAATGGATGTCAGTTTGCCTCATTCTTGACCATATCACTGTCCAGCAGGCCCATGAACAAAGCCAGCCATTAAGGCAGAGATGAAGACACACTATTTATGAGCCCATAGCTCCCTTTCACCCAGGTGAATCTAACTGCTGGTATTGCTGAACATCTGACCCATCAGAAACAGAAACCAACACTGAGTCCAAATATAGCGTTAGCCCTTAAGAACAATGAGTCACTTTTCACTAAGTGAAAAGTTGATTACATTGGACCCTGTTCACTCTGAAAAGGAAAGCATTTTTCCTGATTGGAGTTTGATGTATATTCCAGGAACAGGCTTGCCTTTCCTTCCCACAGCCTCATTTCACTAGCCAAGACCCACAGAGCATCTGATTTACCAGCATGAAATGTTGCACAACAATGCTTTGAATGTGCGTCCGTGGGCACAAAACTCTAGGATCCATTAGCCCTACCACATACTAGATCATCCAGAGGCTGGTGGCCTAATAGAGTGTTGAATCAGCCTCTTAAAGGCACAGCTGAAGTGCCAGCTTGGAGGTGATACCCTGTGAGGATGGAATCTGTGTAATCAATGGATAGAACATAGAAATCTGGCAATCAACCAGCAGAAGTAGGAAATGACCCCATTACCTTCACTCCCACTTGAATAATTTGTACTTCTTGTTCCTGCAAACTTAGGCTCTGTGGGTCTGAAGGTCCTGGTACCCAGGGGAGGTATGCTTCCACCAGAGGATATATTAAGAATTCAATTAAACTTAAAGCTATGGCTACCATCTGGTTACTGCCAGTAAACCAAAAGATACAGAAAGGGGTTGCCATACTATCAGAGGAATTGACTCTGAGGAAGTAGAACTGTGCTTCATAATGAAGGTGGGGGGAGTATGTTTGGTGCTCAGGTGGCTCACTGGGATATTTCTTGGTACTCCTATGGCCAATATTAAGTGTGAATGGGTAGCTGCAGAGCCATGGCCTAATAAAGGCATGGTAACCAGGAGCTCAGAACCCTGAGATTGAAGGTCTAGGTCATCTCACCAGGCTAGCCACGTAGCCCACCAGAAATGGTAGTCAAGGGCAAGAGGGGAATCTAGAACAGGTAGTAGCAGAGAAAAATGACAAACATTACAATCTCAGGACTAACTGAAGTAGTGAGGGCTATGGCTTCTCTCATGAACATACCTCTCATAAGCTTACCCCCAGAAAATTGGGCCAAAGTTTCCTTTTTTCTCCACATCCTTGCCAAAGGTTCCTTTTTCTCCACATCCTTGCCAACACTTGCTAACAAGTGTATCATCTTTTTGATGATAGCCTTTCTAAGTTTCTGTGAAATAGTGTCTTTTTTCCTTTGATTTGCATTTCCTGATGATTAGTGATGTTGAGCACTTCTTGATGTACCTGTTGGCCATTTGTATGTTTTCATTGGAAACTGTCTATTTGGTTCCTTCTCCCTCTGACCAGTTTTTAATTGGATTATCTGTTTGTTTGCTATTGAGTTGTAGGAGTTCTTTATGTATCTTTGATTTATAACTATCAGATATAAGATTTGCATCCTATATCTACCCTATAGGTTGCCTTTTTATTTTGTTGATTGTTTCTTTGCTATGCAGAAGCTTTTTAGTTTGATATAGTTCTACGTCTTTTTTTTTTTTTTTTTTTTTGGCTTTTGATGTTGTGCTTTTGGTATCATATCCAAAGATATCATTCCCAAGACCAATGTGAAAGAGTTTTATTCATATGGGTTTCTTCCTATGAGTTTTGTGATTTCAGTTCTTATGTTTAAGTCTGTGGTCCATTTCAAGTTAGTTTTGTGAGTGGTGTAAGGCAGGGGTCCAATTTCATTCTTCTACATGTGATAATCCAGTTTTCCCTGCTCCTTTATTGAAGACTATCCTTTCCCTATTGGATACCTTCTAGGTAGCATGTAGTTGTTTGTTTGTTTTTTATTTTTACCCATCCACCACTTGATATCTTTTGATTGAAGAATTCAGTCCATTTACCTTTAGAATGGTGGTAGATAAGGACTTACTAATGTCATTGTATTCTTTTTTGGCTGGTTTTGTAGTTCTTTTGTCCCTTTCTTCATTTCTGCCTTCCTTTGTGAATTATTGATTTTCCTTAATGGCTCTGATTTTCTTCCCTTTATCTTTTGTGATTCTACTCTAGGTTTTTGTTTTGCAGTTCCTGTGCGGCATTTATAAAAATTTTTATATGAATAACACTCTATTTTATGCTGATAAAAGTTTAACTCAAATCACATTCAAAAACTCTAAACTTTGACTCCCTGCTTTTATGTTTTTGATGTCATAATTTACATCTTTTTATATTGTGTATCCATTAACAAACTTGTAGCTATAGTTATTTTTAATATTTTGTCTTTTAACCCCGATGCCAGAATTAAGTAGTTAACACACTACATTAGTATTAGAGTATTCTGAATCTATGTTTGTATCTACCTTGGTGTATATTTTCTCATTACTAATTAGCGTCCTTTTGTTTAAGCTTAAAGAACTTATTTTATCATTTCTTGTAAAGCAGGTTCAGCAGTGATGAATTCCTTCAGCTTTTACTTATTGAGCAAGGTCTTTATTTCACCTTCATTTCTAAAGGACAGTTTTGCTGGATAGAGTATTCTTGGTTGACAGTTTTTTCATTTAGTCCTGGGAATGTATCATCCCATTCTTGCCCAGCCAGCAAGATCTCTACTGAAAGGTCACCAATAGTGTTATGGGGATTTCCTTGTTGAGGGAATGTTTTTCCTTTTACTTCTTTTTAAATTCTTTGCCTTTGAGTTTAGACTGTTTTATTATATTATGTCGAGGGTAAGACCTCCTTGGCCTGACATTTTGGGGTGACCTATTAGCTTCCTGAAATTGCATGTTTAAATATCTCCTCAGATTTGGGAAATTCACAGCCAGTACTTCTTTAAATAAGTTATCTACCACACTTCTCTCTCTTCTAGTGGGACTCCAATGATGTGCATTATTTCCCTTAGTGGTTTCCCATAGTCCCATGGGCTCTTTTCATGTTTTTT
The DNA here is from genome assembly GCF_048418805.1 of Vulpes vulpes. Lineage (NCBI taxonomy): Eukaryota > Metazoa > Chordata > Mammalia > Carnivora > Canidae > Vulpes > Vulpes vulpes. The sequence continues at coordinate 54,140,074 of NC_132782.1, forward strand.
TCCTTTTGTTCCTCTGATTGATACTTCAATTGGTCTGCCTTCTAGCACACTGATTCTTTCTTTTGCTCAGTCAAGTCTATCGTTGAAGCTCTCTATTGAATTCTTCAGTTATTGTATTCTTCAAATCCATGTTTCTTTGTTTTTTCATATTTTCTATCTCTTTGTTGAACTTATTTTTGTATTGTTTTCCTGATATCATTAAATTGTTTATTTGTGTTCACTTTCAGCTCTTTGAGCATTTTTAGAACAATTATTTTGAATTCTTTGTCAGACAGTTCTTGGATATCCATTCTTTTGGACCAGTTACTAACAGCTTAATGTCTGTATTCCTTAAGTGGAGTTATGTTCCCCTTAATGATTCCTGAGGCCCATGTAGGTGCCTGTGCATTAGAAGAAGCAGTCACCTCTTCTAGACTTTAGGAACTGACTTTGGTAAGGGAAGACATTCACTTGCAGGTGGGGGCATGCTGGAGTGTGCTGTTACCCCAGGTCTAGTAGTAGAGGGCTCCAACTATGGGAGCATGTGGCAATACCAGGTCCGGGGGAGGCATGATATCTCTTCAGCTCAGGCCACTGGAGTCCCCAGCATCAACAACTATGTGTGCATGGTGATGATGGGGAGAGGAGTTAGCAATGGTTGTAACAGCTGTTGTGATATTCAGTGGTACCTCCAGGTCCAGCAGCTAGGGGCCAGAGCTGGTGGTGTGTACACTCTGAGCTGTGGGAGCCAGCTGCAGGTGCCTATGTAATGGCAGGAACCAGTTGCAGATACACATATCCAGGGTAGGCAGCAAGGGCCAGGGACAACTCTGGGTTCACTGAGAGCTACAGAGGCCCTAGGTGTCAATAGGATTTTCTGTAGTACAATCTCCCACTGCATGTGTGTACTTCAGTAGAGGCTGGTATCAGGAGTTGGGTCAGGGTATTACAGATCACAGATGGAGGGGCTAGCTATACATTAGTACAGTCGTACAGGCCAGTTATAAAATGCAAGGCCTGATCTGGGCCCATAAGCAGCTATGGAGGCCCATGGCTGCACAGTCTCTGTGGTGTGTGCACTGGGGGGTGTGCACTACAGTAAAGGCTTGTGATGGCTGTCTGGTCAGCAGCATGCAAGGGAACAGCTGGAGGGTCTAGCCCTGAGTACACACATAGCAGTCAGTGGGGGGGGGGGGGGGGACGGTCAGCAGTGAAGATCTAGGCTGATGCAGTCACAGAGGTCCAAGTTAGCTGCCAGTGTGGATCCCAGGCTCTGGCAGGGGCAGAGAGGGGTTGGTGATGGAGTAAGAGGGACTCAGGTGGCTGGCATCAGTGAACACAGATACCCATAGAGCCAAAGCTGGTGAACCATGCAAGGGGGTCTGGCAGCTGTGCTGGCCATTTGTTCTTTCTTTAGGGTGAAGGCTGCTGAGTCTGTCTGTGTAGCAGGTCACTGTGAGCCACAATTGGTCCTGCTGCATAGCTGCTCTCAGTAGCTGCTGCTTTCCTTTTTGTTCCTAGCTGTCTCTATACATCTCAATTTTGCCTGTCCGGGTGGGGCGGAACTGAAGCAAGTGTTTTCTGTGGTGCCATGACAGGCTGCAGAAGCTGGTTGCTTAGCCTGCTTTTCCTTTCCTGAGCAGAGGAGCTCTTTCTAGCTGGGAAGTTCCCGCTTGGCCCTGAGCATACCACTTGGCAAGGCAGGGTGATGCAGACAGAATGAAGCTGTTCTCCTTCTCGTGCAGTTATGCTGAGGTTTTTTTTGTTGTTGTTGTTGTTGTTGTTGCACTGTGTTGCTAAAATTTCTTAAGTGGACCCCAGAGCTGTTTTTGTTCATAGCTAGCTATCTAATTATTGCTCTTTATGTGGGGACAGGAGCTGGGGTCTCCTTTGTCACCATTTTGATGATATCACTCTCCTCGTCATTATCATTATCATTATCATTATCATTATAATCTTTGTAACTTCATCACATGGCACCAGGATTGGGCAAAATGTATATACATCAGCATTTATCAGTTGGATGAACACGTGACGTGGTTGGATAGGTGAATGGAGGAACAAATTTACTTAAACAAAGTTAAACAAATATTTTTTAGAAGTTCTAAAAGAAAAAGTTGCAAAGAAAGGGCTGGCAGGATTAGTGCACACTAGATTCAGAGTTTACAGTGAACTTTAACGTCTGCACTAGAGAGTCTGTCCTAAGTGAAGATTGCTGAGTTAGGCAATAGTAGAAACTTCAGCATAAGGATAAACTTAGAAAGTGTTCCTACTCTTGAGTAGTGGCCCGGCAGTGCTGGTGTCCTTCCAGCTGGTAAACATGGAATATTGCTATGTGGCTTCTGATGGAATTTACCATGGTCTGATAGGAAATAATTCACATGAGCGAAACCGAAGGGAAAAAAGCTGAGATTACTAACTGCTGGCCAAGTAGAGCAGACAGTGAGATCAGCATGGTCACCACAGGCCAAACCACTAACTCCCTTCTCTTGGTAAGTAAGCACTGCCTGGAGCATTAGAATCAACTATGGTTGGATTATTTTATTGTAAAAGTGGCTACTCAGGGTTTCTCCATGTTTTTACTTTCATCTAGAACTCTCAGTTGAATATTACTTTATTACTCAGTTCCCAGGGCCATACACTTTCCCTGTGCAATGTTCCAGGAACAGGAGGTTTCCTATTTGGAAAAGAGGTATTCGTGTAAAGACCTAGCGGATACTTCCCCCTTGCTCTCCCTCCGCAGAGATTCATACGGGCTTACAGCCTCTGTGTCAGCGTGAGCTGCAGGGTTTAAGACATGCAGCCATGTTCATGTCTGCTCCTGAGACTGGTCCTTTCCATTCATCTAATCATGCCTCCGATAGACCTTGGGCAAGTGGGTTTCAGAGCGTCCCAATAAAGAAACTTGTGTAACTTTCCCCCACTTATTTTTAGGCTCCTTCCGTCTGTCTTTGGAAAGAGGTAGAAACAAACCTCTGAGGCAGCACAGTGAGAGCTCTGGGCAGTGCCAGGGTCTGAGGCTGCAGTTCTGGCTGTTTGTTCAGCTGCGCGGCCCACCTGTAGGCTGCCCCAGAGCAGAGATGTTGTCATTAGAGACACACACACACCTCCTCGCCACAGAAGGGCAGACCAGATCTCATGTCTGGAAAGAGCGGGTCACTTCTGTAGCGAAAGACTTGACCGATTCAGTTACTCAAAGCAACCACACTACTGTGTCGCCTCCGCTATCTTGCTGCCTCTACTCCCCTTCCTGGCTGACCTAGCTACATGCGTGCGCTCCCTCCACGAGGGACTTCTCTGTCAGAGGCCATCTTGTTTCCCCAGACCTTGCTTCATGCTTTGGCCTTGGCCCTTTACTGGAAGCTCCAGCTCCCTCGAACCTTGACCCGAATAGGACAGCGAGGCCTTGGTGTGAAGTGGACCTGCCTCCATGGCAGCCATCACTGTCTTCCTCTTCTTGTTTCTTCTTTGGACACCAGTGCCAGGCACCAGCCACTCTCACTGCCTCTCCTTACCACCATCCTCACTGCTGCAAGAGCCACAGGCTGCTCCTGCCACACTGAATTCTCAGTCTTCCGTAAGTGTTGCAGGGAATCTGAATTTAGAGACTTTCCTCAGACTTGCCCCACAGTTCCTCTCGTCCTAATTCTATAACAGAGCAATAGAACAATCTGTGTCCCTTTCCTCTCCTGTTGTGACCCCCTAAACTTGAGCCAGGCCTGCTAAGCCTAGAAGGGCAGACTGCTCCCCTAGCCTGGGCCTTTGGCAGCAATCTGTATGACTGTATAAAATAATTTATGGTCTGCCTAGTAGAGTCCACTTTCAATCTGTTTGGCTAGCAGATGTTGGGCCTCCACTGCTTTAGGGAAAGGGGGACTTGAGCCAAAAGCAAAGAAAGACACAGAAGATAATCTTGGACTTTTGTATTTTCAAGTGTCCAGATCTAGGGTTAGGGTGCTTTAAAAAAAATTTTAGGAGAAGTTTTCACTATGTGTGCTTTTTGCCTTCGTTTGTTTTTTGTCTTTTGTTTGTTTTTTGCTTTTTGCCTTCTATATTGACTTTTTTTTTTAAGGTTTTATTTATTCATTCATGAGAGACACACAGAGAGGCAGAGACACAGGCAGAGGGAGAAGCAGGCTCCATGTGGGGAGCCCAATGTGAGGGACTTGATCTCAGGACCCTGGGATCATGACCTGAGCCGAAGGCAGACGCTCAACTGCTGAGCCATCCAGGCGCCCCTATACTGACTTCTGAACCTTACAACTAGATAGGAATATGATTCCACTGTGCAGTTTTATAAAGAAACTAGAATTTTATAGCCAGGCAATTTGTTTTTCATGAAAACAGAAAGACATTTTCAGATATGTAAGGACTTGTGTACCCTTGAAACAAGTTTTTGAACATGTATTGCAACAGAATGATAAGTGGAGCAAATTAAGAGCATCAAGATTGGGGATATTACAGTATAAAATGATTATTGCTGAGTAATTAATCTATTTAAAATAGAAATATTCCTTAAAATATGCTGTAACTGGTTATTAAACTGAACAATACCATCCAAAATTATTCTCCATACAATATTCTGAATCTAAAATCCTCTAATTAAAAAAAATATATAAATTCAATTAATTAACATGTAATATATCATTAGTTTCAGAGGTGGAGTTCAGTGATTCATCAGTTGTATATAACACCCAGTGCTCATTATATCAGGTGCCCTCTTTAATGCCCATCACCCAGTTACCCTATTCCCCTTCCCTTCCAGCAACCCTCAGTTTGTTTCCTAGTGTTAATAGTATCTTATGGTTTGTCTCCCTCTTTGATTTCATTTTATTTTTCCCTCCTTTCCCCTCCATTCATTTGCTTTGTTTCTTTAATTCCATATATGAGTGAAATCACATGATAATTATCTTTCTCTGAGTGACTTCTCTCGCTTAGCATAATATTCACTCTAGTTTCATCCACATCATTGAAAATGGTACAATTTTGTTTTTTGGGGCTAATACTCCATTGTTTATATATACTACATCTTCTTTATCCATTCATCTGTCAATGGACATCTGGGCTCTTTCCATAATTTGGCTATTGTGGACATTACTGCTATAAGTATTGGGGTACAGGTGCCCCTTTGGATCACCGCATTTGTATCTTTTGGGTAAATGCCTAGTAGTGCAACTGCTGGGTCATAGGACTAAAATCCTAATAGTAACAAAGGTTAAGGATAGGGAATAGAGAATAAAAGTTTGTCAAACTTACTTTGTTTATATAGAAATATAAGATATCATTTCATTTCTGACTCTGACAAGGAGTGAAATATAGGTTAAAGTACTTTTGCAAAGCTGTGAGTAGAATGACATATGGGATATATATATTATGCTACATCAAATGTATATTATACAAAGCTCTGAAAATGATAAAAGGAAAACCTATATAATAAAAGGAGAAAACAAAAAATAGTTGGAAGTATAAAACAGAATGAAAAAAGGTAACAGTTAAAGATAATTATGATGGTACATTAAAATGATTTTAAAATAAATTAAAATCTCCCTATTAAAAGCCACCTGGGTGGCTCAGTTGGTTAAGCATCTGACTTCAGCTCAGGTCATGATCTCAGCATCCTGAGATCGAGCCCTGCATCAGGCTGCACACTCAGTGGGGAATCTGTTTCTCCCTCTCCCTCAGCCCCTCCTCCTGCTTGTGTTCTCTCTCTCAAATAAATAAAGTCTTTAAAAAAATTAAAAAAAAAAATAAAAGGCTAGCATTCTGAGTCAGAAAACAAAATCTAATAATGTATTGGTTTTAAGAAATGCACTTAAAACCAAATGAGACTCCAAAAAGCCTTATATGCAAAAGGATGGTCATGAGTATATCACATCTTCTTAACAAATAGTACTGAGGCAACTGAATATCCACATACTCCAAAAAATAAAGTTGGACTCCTTGTCTTATACCTACCCCAGAACTAATTCAAAATGGATCATTGACCCAAATATGAGAATAAAGCTATAAAGATCTTACAAGAAAACAGAAATAATTTTAATGACCTTAGGCAAAGTTTTATTAGATATGATACCAAAAGAATAAGGAACAAAAGAAAAATAAACTTCATAAAAATTAAAAATTTGTGTGCTTTGAATGACACCATCGAAAAGGTGAAAGCCCACAGAATGGGAGAAATATTGGCAAATCATATGTCCAAAAAGGGACTTATATCCAGAATTTATAAAGGACTCCTAAAAAACTCAATTATAAAAAGACAAATTGACCCATTTTTTTTAATGGGCAAAAGTTTTGAATAGATATTTCTCCAAAAGGATATACAAATGGCTGATAAGCACTTGAAAAGATATACTGGGTGATATCATTACACTGGCAGCATAGGTCATTCCTTATTTCAGCCCCCCTCACAAGAACACCAACTAGCAACTATTCACAGACAAGATACTATTGTGAAAATCCCATAACCCAGGGGTGAGACTGAGGAACTCCTTGGGGCCACAGAGACCAAGACAGACGACTACATTAGAAGGGTTAGAAGAGTTGGGGCGCCTGGGTGGCTCAGTTGGCTGTGTCAGACTCTTGGATTGGGCTCAGGTCATGATCTCATGATCATTGGATCAAGCCCCAAGTTGGACTCTGTGTTGAGCTTTATATTCTTTCTCCCTCTTTCTCCTTCCAGCTCATGCTCTCTCTTTTTCTCTCTCTCAAATAAAAAAAATATTTAAAAAGAAGGGAAGAGAGGGATGCCTGGTTGGCTCAGTGGTTGAATGTCTGCCTTGGGCTCAGGGCATGATCCTGGAGTCCCGGGATCGAGTCCCACGTCAGGCTCCCTGCATGGAGCCTGCTTCTCCCTCTGCCTGTGTCTCTGCCTCTCTCTATATATCTCTCATGAATAAATAAATAAAATCCTGAAAAGGCAGCTTGCGTGTTTCATTCCACCATCCACCTGGACAGACACTTTGGTGATGAAAATGTCAGCAGGCCACCTGGCAAGTGGCAGACCAGTGGGCCGGTGGTGCAGATCACCTTGAACGATATGGCAGGGAGCACAGGACACAGCAGAAGCCCCGAGAAGTCGTCCCCATGTGGAGAGGCCATTGGTAATGACAGTGAGGTTTGGTTCTACTCCAGGAAACATTTTCAAAAGGTAGGAATTTACCCTGAGGGTTCTTTTGCTTCCTCTTTGTATTAAACAGGAAACTCACCTTTCAGTCTTGGTGATTGGTCCTTTGGATTTCCCCAGTTACATATGCCTACTTGAAGAATCCAGAAACGTGTGGAAAGCTTTGATGTGCATAGTGCTTTCGAGCGTGGGCTCCAGAGCTGGACTGTACCCTGCTCGTACCACTAGAGCAGGCTCTACCACTAATACCCTACTTGTTACTTCCGTTCGTACCCGACCTGTTCAGGCCTCTGTTGCCTCGTCCGTAAAATGGGAATAACAAAATTGTCGATCTCCTTGTTGTGAGGATTACATGAGTTAATACTCATCGAACCCTCAGAACAGAGCCTGACACATCCTACAGCCCTGATTAGGCAGAGAGCCACACCAGCCCCCCTGTCCAACTGTTAAGCATAACCTCTGCAAAACCTGCAAAAACAGGGAGCCTGAACAGTGACCCTGGCAGGCTCGGAGCCCAGCCTGTGATCCTGCCTGCTTGCTGAACACAACCTTTGACCTTGCACAGGCAGGGATCCCTGATGGTGACTGGACTCGACTGCAGAGTATAGTGGGCCCAACCTGATGAAGGAACCCAGACGTCAGCACTGCCTGGCCGGAGAGCACAGTCTCTAGTCCCACCCAACTGCAGGATACAGCTGGAGGCCCCTTCTGACCACAGGACCTGGCCAGCAACCTTGCTTTTACATGGCTGGCAAGTTTCTGTTGGCTGTTGACAAGAGGCTTCAGTTCTCAGGACTTTTCTGCAGGACTGCTGGAGTGTCCTCATGACATGGTGGTTGGCTTGCCCTAGAGCAAGTGATCCAGATGAGAGCAAGGTGGAAGCTACAATGTCTTTGTGACCTAACCTCAGAAGTAATAAACTGTCATTTCCTCAGTATCCTACTGGTAACACTGATCGGTACACTCCAGCATGGGAAGGGATTTCATAAAGACATGAATACCAGGAGGTGAGGGTCAGTGGGGGTCATTTTGAAGCCTGGCTACAACAATCTGCCTTATTGACCCTAACCCTGCCACATGCAAAATATATTCACTGCTTCCAAATCCTTCTTGCTCCTCCCACCCCACATGTTCATCCCTTTACCGTGTCAGAGGAGCACGGCATAGCCAGCAGCTGCCAGACCACAGAGCCTAGTCTACAGCCCTGACTGATCCCAAAGCACAACCGGAGGCCCTGCCCAGAGTCTGCTTGAACACAGAGTAAAGCCCGCAGAACCATCCTGTCAGGGAGCACAGCCTGATACCCCAACCAACCAGGAGAGATAATGGAGTGCAGCCTGCAGCCCTGCCCAATCACAGAGTCCAGTGAATGACACCACCCTGCCGGGGGAGACTCACCCAACCAGAGGTGATTGCAGAGCCCAGCTGGTGGCACCACCCCCACCTCAGAGCCATGTAAGAGCTGTCTTGAAAGGAGACCAGTCAGCCCCCAGTTAAGACCTCAGATGGTGGGGGATCCCTGGGTGGCTCAGCGGTTTGGCGCCTGCCTTTGGCCCAGGGCACGGTCCTGGAGTCCCGGGATCGAGTCCCGCATCAGGCTCTTGGCATGGAGCCTGCTTCTCCCTCCGCTTGTGTCGCTGCCTCTCTCTCTCTGTCCATCGTGAATAAATAAATCTTAAAAAAAAAAAAAAAAGACCTCAGATGGCTGAAGCCCTGGCTGCCATGTTAACTGTGATCTGTGAGAGATCCCAAGCCAGAAGCACTTACCTAAGCTACTCCCCAATTCCTGATTCACACTGTGAGAATTAATGTCTACTAAGCTGCTAAGCCTTTTTAAAAAAAAAATTATTTATTCATGAGAGACACAAAGAGAGAGAGAGTGAGAGAGAGAGAGAGAGAGAGAGAGAGGCAGAGACACAGGCAGAGGGAGAAGCAGGCTCCATGCCAGGAGCCTGACGTGGGACTAGATCCCAGATTCCGGGATCAGGCCCTAGGCTGAAGGCAACGCTAAACTGCTGAGCCACTCAGGCTGCCCCTTAAAGATTTTATTTATTCATGAGAGACACAGAGAGAGGCAGAAACATAGGGAGAGGGAGAAGCAGGCTCCTTGCGGGGAGCCCAATGTGGGACTCGATCCCAGAATCCCGGGATCACAACCTGAGCCAAAGGCAGACACTTAACCACTGAGCCACCCAGGCGCCCCTAAGCTGCTAAGTCTTGAGGCCACTTGTTAGATAGCTAATATAACTAATACATACTCTTCACTTTCTAGCCTTTTACTAACTTCTATGGAAAAACAGAAAGGAATAACAAAATAATAAACCAGAAAAAGTCACAAAGTTTCTAGCAGTCTTATAGTACTGCCTTTGGTTTATTCCCTGGACTATCTTTTCTGATTTTTCTAGGATCATTCCAGAAGTTCCTCTAAGATGATTCTGAGAGCTTCCCAGCCACAATTCCCGAGAGGAGAAGACCACTTCTCCTACCCACCTCCCACCTCAGGATATAGTCAGAGATGATGACATACACTTATATGTGCAGTTATTTGTGGGGGGAAACAAGTGTAAAAAACCGCATCTCCAATTCTAAGGAAAATTGTATAAATTATAACATATTTTTTGGTAGAATATCATGCACCCATTACAAAGCGTAATTACAAAGACATCCCTACTGTTCTGGAGACATTTTTATGATGTATTTTTAAATTTTAAAAAGTGGGATGTGATCTTATGTACGTGTGTGTATGTATGGATATATAGTATTTTAAAATAGAATTGGGAACTACTAGCAGAGATTATCTTTGGATGATAGGATGCAGATGACTTTTTCCCCTTTATGATTTCATGCTTTTAACAGTGAAGATGTACTATTATCATCAGAAAAAGCATTTAAAAAAAAATGGGATCCTGTCCATCCCTCAAGACTGTCACCCATTAAGACTACCCAAATCCCTGTCAAGTCAATCTCTTTTTTTCTATAATTTCATTATCATTCTTTTCCTTGTACAATCCCATTTCTTCTTATTTGGCATTTGTATGATACTCTTCTCCCATGCAAATGCATGCCTAACAGCGTGAGTGTACCACCTAGGTCTGGCGCTCCAGAAAATGGCCTTGCTGCTGCTCTCACCTAAGCCTGACACGGCACACAGGCAAGGCAGGCCCGTTCTCCCAGGCTCTGATTTCTTGGAGGGCAGGAACTGTGGCCATTTGTCACTGTCTCCCAGTACCACCCATTGGACTGAAGTCCTCTTCCTATTAGAAACTTGTTATCCAGTCAGTGCTGAAAAGGACTGGCTGGTGGTATAAATGAGTCAGGAGGTGAGATTTTATGGGTGCCCCAGGACTTTTCCTCTTTCCTGCAACTGATGTCATTATCCCGGCCACGGGGAGGAATTTTCTGGCCTGGAAAAGTGGAAAGTGACCCTGGACAATAATGCACTCCCTATTAAATCACAGCACATCCCAGAGGGCTGCCCAGCGCATCACAAGGAAAGAGGAAACCAAGATCACATGGGAGGCCAGAGCTAGGACTGTTGGGGGTGGCAGTTGGGGCGTCCAGGTGTGCCCCTCTCCCCTCCCATTTTGGCTACAGAACTGGTACCCGTAGGGGTGTGGGCTCAGCACGCTGTCAGGGTGCAAAGGTTTCTGTAAGAACAAAGAGCCTAAGAGTTGGGCTTTGGTCAGTGAGGAGAGCTACTGGGGTGGCCGACGAATCTCTCGCTGGAATGGCCTTTCCCTTTGTGGGCTTGCTCTTCCAAGTGGTTGGTGAGGTGAGGAGGAGCCAGGGTCTCGTTCTTTCTCATGTCCAACATAAACACCTTTTTAAAAAGCAGCAGATTAACTAGAGTAGGAAGTAGGGGAAAGGCAGCCTGAGGAGGTTGCAGAGTTCCCCTCCAGACGCAGATAGAGGGGCCCAGCCCACGTAGCTCACCAGCTAAGAGGAACTGACAGATTTAGGGCCACTGTAAATGTGGCGAGAACAAACCTCAGTTCCCAGAAGTCTATTTTTCTGTCACTTCTATCCTGAGCTCCCTTTCCACTGGGGTCTGGACAGAAACCCAGTCTGTGTTGATAGGGCATTTCAGCTGAGTTCCAGGAAGCCTACAGCACTAAAGCACTGGGTGCAGGTGCCAGAAGTAAATACGGGCATATCTTGTTTTGTTGTACTCCACTTTATTGCACTTTGTGGATACTGCATTTTTTAAGAATTGAAGGTTTGTGGCAACCCTGTGTCAAGCGAGCCTACTGGCATGCTTTGTCCAACAGCACTTGCTCAGTTCCTCTGTCACATTTTAATAATTGCCATATATCCAAGTTTTTCATTATTATCATATTTGAATTGCTGCAATTTCAGATAAAACTTGAATGGATGAGGAGTTGCTTCTCACGGAGGAGCAAAGAAAGTGGTTTCTTGAGATGGAACTCTCCTGGTAAAGATGCTGTAAAAATTGTTGAAATGACAACAAAGGATTTAGAATATTATATCAACTTAGTTGATTAAGCAGTGGCAGGAGGGACGCCTGGGTGGCTCAGCCGTTAAGCATCTGCCTTTGGTCAGGGCGTGATCCCGGGGTCCTGGGATCGAGTTCCTCATCGGGCTCCCTGCATGGAGCCTGCTTCTCCCTCTGCCTGTGTCTCTGCCTCTCTCTGTGTGTCTCTCATGAATAAATTAAAAAAAAAAAAAGCGGTGGCAGGGTTTGAGAAGACTGATCCCCAATTTGAAAGAAGTTCCACTGTGGGTAAAATGTATCAAGATTGCATGCTACAGAGAAATTGTTCATGAAAGGAAGAGTCAATGTGGCAAACTTCGTTGTTTTGTTTTTTGTTTTTTTTTTTTTTTTGAGGGAGAGAGAGAGAGTGTACAAGTGAGGGGCGGTGAGGGGCAGAGGCGGAGGGAGAGAATCTTAATTAGATTCCCATGCTGAGTGTGAGTGCAGAGCCTGATGCAGGGCTGGATCCCATGATGCTGAGATCATGACCTGAGCCAAAATCAAGAGTCAGACACTCGATAAACTGAGCCACCAAGGCACCCCATATCGTTCTCTTAAGAAATCACCACAGCGACCCAAGCCTTCGGCAACCACCACCCTGATCAGTCAGCAGCCAGCAACATCTGGGCAAGACCCTCTACTTATGACTCATTGGAAGCTCAGATGATGAGTAGTATTTTTTTTTTTTACCAATAAGAAATTTTTTTTATTAAGGTCTGTGCATAGTTTTTGTAGACACAATGCCCTTGCACACTTTTTTTTAAAAAAGATTTTATTTATTCATGAGAGACACACAGAGAGAGAGGCAGAGACATAGGCAGAGGGAGAAGCAGGCTCCCTGTGGGAAGCCTGATGCGGGACTCGATCCCAGGATCCCAGGATCATAACCTGAGCCAAAGGCAGACGTTCAACCACTGAGCCACCCAGGTGTCCCTGCTCTTGCACACTTAAACAGACTGCAATGGAGTGTGGTTTAGGGGGACACATTCAAGCCAGAATGGCAGGTGTATGCAGTTCACAGAGAAAAGGAACTTTCCTTTCTCTCCTATTCCTGCTTCTCATGGTTTTTATTCAAACATTTTAGCTATCCCCTTGAGACATCATTCCCTTAGGGTCCTTAGGCCTTTGGAAACCAAGGTGAACACCTTCCTTCTCTTTCTGTCCTCCTTCATCCCTTCCCTGGGGGCAGACAACTCAGTCATCTGAATCCAAGCAAGAGCAAAAGGGAGAAAAACCAATCAAGCTGCCATATAAAGAGACCATTCTTCCTCCTGGAGTACTGAAGAGAAACTAGTGGGGGAGGCTTCATGGCTTTGGGATTCCAGTCATGTCCTCCTTGGAGACAAAAGGTGATAAGCAGCAGTGGTTCCCTTAGCGAGTAAGAAGAGAGGGAGAAGCTTTTTAAAAACATGTTTATTTTAAAATTTTACATAATCTTTGGGTAATTCAGAATGAGATTAGGCATGTTTCAGACACTTCTGAGATGGAGGTCTCCAAACCAAAGTGAATAGCTTACGTGATTGAAGGACTGGGGGAACACATGACAAAGGATGAAGAGACACCTACTGACAAAGACACAATCCCCTTGGGATGGGGACTTCCCTGCAGCACACAGTCACCATTTTTAAATTACCTGTCGCAAATATTAAACATCTCACCAGACCAACAATAATACCCCTGTCTTATTTGCATTTTACTAGTTTCCATAGAGAGAGAACACAGAATTAAAAGTTCCATAGACCCAGAATCACACTTAAATTAATTTGATCCCTTATATTAATAATAACAATTAAAAGCTAGCATCTACCCAGTGTAGTCTCAGTGTCCACACCAACGCCTATCTCCCACTGGTGGAATGCCACCTTCCTCTCACTGTTTATGATTCAAAGATTGCAATGAGTGCATCGAAAGAGAACCTAAAGCAAGCTGAGAATTCCTGGGTGCACAGAGGTGGAGAAGACTCCCTCTACACAGCAGGAAGCAGCCCAAATGCTCTGCCTATTCCCAAGCCAAAAGACCAGAGCTGCAAGGAGGGAGCAGGAGGAGGAGGGACACTTCTGCACTTGCACCCCCTCTGCCTTGGATGGTTTCCTGGGTGCTCCAGCCAGGGCAGTTGTCATCTCCCAGTAGCATAGTTAATTCCCTGATGATGGGATTCCCTCTCTGGCTTCCCTCAAAGCAAGGTCCTGCCCAGGTGTGAGCCTGGAGCAGGTTCTTATTGGAGGAAGGAGGGAGAGAGGCAAAGAAGCCACTATGTACTAAGCACCTGCTATGTGCCAAGTACAGACCCGGGACAGGTGTTTCATGTAACCTTAACAACAACCCTGTGAGGTAGGCTCATTACCTCCATTTAGCAAATGTGGAAACAGAGCCTCAGGAGAATTAGCCCATGGTGGCATGGCTAGTAAACAGGGGAACATCAATTTGAAAACCCAGGGCTTCTCTCTCCAGGACTCCTTCTACTGCCCATATAACCCAAGGGTCTGGCAGCACGAGAGCACTCCAGCTCCCAGACCGCTGGTCTAGAACTCAAGCTGAAGAGGCCCTTGAGCACATGGAGCCAGGAGTCCACAGCCTGGGTCTAGGAGCCCTGGCTCTACAGCATTACTTTGTAACCCTGAGTGAGTCCTTTACCTTCTCCTCACCGGGGCCAGACCAGTCCAGTGTGGTTCTTCACCTGGGAAGGGGGTAACAAAACTCCCCAGGAAGCTTATTTGCACACCACGGTGGGAGGGGCTCTATCTGGAGACTCTGACATTGCCCCTCGCCGTAGAGGTGGAGGGCATAGCCGTCTGATAAACCGTTATCTCTAAGGTTCTGTCTTTTTTTTTTTTTTAAGATTTTTTTTTAATTTATTTGAGACAGAGCGAGAGAGAGAGGCAGAGACACAGGCAGAGGGAGAAGCAGGCTCCATGCAGGGAGCCCAATGTGGGACTCGATCCCGGGACTCCAGGATCAGGCCCTGGGCCAGAGGCAGACACTCAACCACTGAGCCACCCGGGCTGCCCTAAGGTTCTGACTTCTGAGAGCAACTTTAAATTCTAGGGAACCACATCCCTAACTCCCTGAGACACATTCTGCAAAAAAGCCCATGAAGGTCAAAGAAATCATTGGATCAGGATGCTTTTAAAGTACAAAATGCCTAAAAGTAATTTGAGAGAGGGAAACAATCTACTGTTTTAAAGGAGAAAAACAAGGTGGCAGGCAGGAGGGGGTGGGGCAGGCATTGACAGGGAAGCAGCAGACATGGTGTGTGAACCCAGCTGCAGCGAAGGGTCAGGCCAGGCCGAGCGTGGACAAGTCAGGTTTTTGGCATTTGGCTTGCCAGGTGTCTGCCATGGGGCTGCACTCAGCGGGAGCGGTTTCCTTAAAAAATAACTTGAGCCTTGAAGTTTGGGCAGACCTTAGAGAATAAACATGGGCAGTAAAGGCAGAAGGGAAAATACAATTCAAATGACTCAAACATCTGCTTGACGTGTTTCTCCACTTCCTCTAAAAGCTCCTCCAATGCGCAGCTCAGCGAAGCCCTCTCCGACCACAGTCACGGCAAATGCGTGGCCCCTCTGAGCACGAGAGCGGACAGCACGGAGTCGGCCTCGCCACGAACACCCTGAGCACTGAGCACTGAGCACACTGAATCCTCCCTGTCTCTCTCCCACTGAACTGTGGACAGCCGGAGGATGGAGACAGTGCCCTTCTGTGCCTCTCTTCTCCATATGGAGAAGATGTGGGTTCATCAAGACCCTCTGCTCAGAAGCACCCAGGCTAAGGACCCACCAAACCAGCCAGAGAGATAGGAATGCCACCTCTCCCAGGGGCATGGGCTTTGGGAGAAACTTTGTTCTGGAGGAATCGACATGTTTCCTATGCCCAGTACCACTCATTGGCCCCCAGAGCCACCTTATACTGGGCCCAATCATAATTTGGGAGAATTTCTTTAAAATGTGACATCGGTGTAAAGGTGCAGGTTTGAAGCAATGGAGAGTGCTGGTTTGTGAAAATAAGGAGAAAACAACCCAGCTTTGGCAGCCCTGGTGGGAAGGTGGTATGGAAAGAACGCGAGGTGTGTGTGTACATGTGTGTGGCAGGAGGCTTTGGGCTCGCACACCTCTGCAGCTACGGGGCAGAGTGGACCTGGCTGCTTGCTGTTGGGACTCCTACAGCCTGAGGTTCTCGCTCACAGAAGGCCCACAGTGTGGGCCGCGATTGTTTAGGAGCATGATCTGCCCAGACTTGGTGGAGAATGGCGAGGGGGACCTGACCAGGGAGCCCATGCTCAGCAGCGAATCCTCCGGAAGCCAGGCAGTGTAGCTTTTCCCAGCAGGTAGATGTCCTCGTCTGTGCCCTGGTTGAGGTGCTTCACCAGATTCTTCTCGAAGAGGAGTGGGTGGTAGGCGCCCATCGTGCAGGCACTGTCAAAGAACTTCTGGTAGTAGTAGCACACATCAGTCTTACGCTTGGATGGGAGGAACTCGTAAATATCCACCTGGTCACACAGCGTCATCATGATGATGATACCTGAAGAGGAGAGCAGAGGTAAGTCCTGCCCGACAACCCACTCCGGCACCCTAGAGGTCTGCCCCGTGAGTCCAGCAGCTCAGAAACCCAAACCTGGGGAGATGTCGATCTAGAGTTTCTGTTGACAACTCTGATTCCCAGCCCGAGCTCTGCCAGTAAGCCAGTCCAGCAGGCTTCCTCGGGGTGCAGGCTGCTGAGCTTATGACCTGTGAATCCCTAGCACCCACGTCAGGGGCTGGGCAGGGCAGCCTCTCCCTAAACACTAGAGGACTGAAGTGCTCCGTTCATCAGTCACTGAGTGTATCGGTGTGAACATGAAGAGAGAGGACAAGAGGACAGAGGAGACAGTACCATCACACGTAGATAGTACTTTCTAGCACTTGTGTATCCAGCAGGAGCCTCGCAGGTGGTGTTGACTGTGGGGAGTTGTTTCTTAACGGTACTTCAGAGAAAGAGTGTGGGTGTGGAGGCTGTCCTTCCCTCAGCTGCCACGGGGGTGGTGGGAACAGGAGCTTGCGTGGCCCATATTGATGGGCTCCGTTCATTCCGACGGGAGATGGAGCGGAGGGGGTGAGGCCAGGTTGGCGCTCTCGGGGAGGTGGCACAGAACACTGTGCTAGAGACACAACCCAATGAGAGGCAGGAGACTCCTGCTACACCCATGCTCGTCCCCACCTGGCTCAAGCGTCTCATGCAGGACACGTCTCTCCCTGGGCCTCAAGGTCTCCATCTGCCCTGAGGGGTGATCCAACCGCTTCTCCTACCACACAGGTTGTTGCTAGCATACAGTGAGATCATGGCTCTCAGCTCCTTCTAACAACCCCTTCTGACTCCTTAGGATGAAGCAGTTCTCACTAATAGCCAAACTGTGAACTGCTAGCAGCAACTATGTTCCAGAGGAATCAGATATGGGAAAAGCCCTCTCTGGCTGCCCCTGGTCCAGTGGGGGAGAAAAGATACTTCTGCAACCAAGCTGGGGAGGGCGCAACAGAAGTGGCTTCTGAAAATTATGGGAGGGAGCACATCCTATGGGTCTCAAGTAAATCTCCTGGCAGCAGTGGTATGGGGCCCGGTAGGGGCCATGACCAGGAGGGATGGATGAGGGCAGGGCTGGCGATGGAGGGGACTGCATGGATAAACGCCAGCCACTGGGGCGATGGGAGAGTGTTCCCCAGATGCTTTTCCAACTATTCCTGCTCATAAGGTCTCCCAGAAGAGCCCCAAATGCATACATACAGAAGTTGAAGAAAAAGGGTATGAAGATATGGTCCTGAGATGGCCCCCATCCCTTTCTCCAAGGAGTGCCTGTGACATTGAACACTCAGTTGTTCATGAGCTCAGAGGACAGTTCCCATGGGGCTACCCTGTGCTGCACCCAGAAGAACCCATCAAACTAAGAGACTCTTAAAGACAGAGAACTGAGGGTTGCTGGAGGGGAGGTGGGCAGGGGAAGGGCTGGAAGGGTGGTGGGGATTAGGAGGGCACTGGTGATGAGGAGCACGGGGGCTTGTATGTAAGTGATGAATCACTGAATTCTACTCCTGACACCGATTTTATACCATGTATTAACTAACTAGAATCTAAAGTTTTGAGGGAAAAAATGTAAAATTAAAAAAAAAAAAAAAGAATGCTTCAGTCTCACGTCCCACCCTGAGGGAGTCTGCATTCCAGGAGAGCAAGCACATCACACAGGGTGGTGTCCCGAAGCCATCTGGAGGAGAAGAGCCATCCTGCGCGGGGGGGGGGGGGGGGGGGGGGGGGGGTGCAGAGGAAAGAGATGCCCTTCCATGTGTCCAAGAAGAAAGTCTGAAGCTTGCATTTAGGACCCTCTGGCCTCAGACCGCAGCCCACCTACACCAGCTCCCTCAGCTCCATTCACAACCCTCAAACCCCATAAAGCTTTGCCTCTCATTCTTCTTCTCAGGGCCATGACTAGGGTATTCACTGGTTAAGGCCGATTTTTAAAATTTTGAATAAAATATTATTGATTCTTGTTTGTCCTCGGATTCCAGTATGGCTCAGCATAACATGATCACTGATCCTGTCCTTATTTAAAATGTTGATATTTCACTCAGCTTAAAATCTTACATTAATTGTGATTTTTAAAAGATATTATATGCATAGTATTTACCCAGTCACTGAATTTTTTGGTGCCCCCTTAAATTGGGAGGCCAATGCCTGCCTCCCCTCCTCTTCCAAATCCCAGTGCTGCCCTTCCTGTTTTCCTGCCCCCTCCCCACACCAAATCCACCCCTCACCCGGCCTGGCCCAATGCCACTCCTTCACCAAGCTCGCTGACAAAGGGGTGCGCCCTCCTGGCTTTCTGACCCCTGATTGAACTCCCCCACAAACACCCTAAAGAAAAGGGATTCTCTCTTATTGGTCTCTGGATCTTATGTAGAACTTAGCACAGCCTACACATACAGCAAAAACCTAGCAATTGTTTGGTAAGCAATGAATTGGATGAAGGAATGAATGAATGAATGAATGAATGAATGAATGAATGAGATCTCATTTTCTAATCTCTTCTAGAAACAAACATGAGATGTCTTTCCCCAGATACGGACTCACCGAGCATCCCGGAGGACGGGGGGTTGGGCTGGATCTCCTCTGGGGAGACTTCTTGAATGATGTCCCATAGCTCCCAAGGCATCTGGGGCTTGAGAATGTAAAAAGGCTGGTCGGGATGCAGCTTGCGATAGCTCTTGTAGTTCTCAAAGAAGCTGTAGTCGGGGCTCTGGTACCACTGAAAGGGAAGGAGAGGATCTTCTCAAGAAGAGGGATGTGCCTCAGAGCTCCTTCCTTGGAGCAGACTCCAGACTTCTCCGCATCACAGCTCTCGCTTGACAGCACAGCAGACTCAGCACACAGCTGGTGCTCACAGGGAGTTTTGAGCTTGGCCACCCCGGCACAGCCTCAGACTTCGGGATCATGACTCAAGGAATGCCATCAGGGCCCAAAGGGGCCATTGGCACCATCTAATCCCACTTCTTATTTTTAAAGGGGTGAAAACTGGGGCACAGCTTGCCACATCTGTGGGTCTGGAGCCCCTGTCCCGCCCCAGGCAAACTTCAGTTCTAAGTGAGACCAGAGCAAGACTGTGGAGGCTGAGGTGGCGAGGGCACCGGGGACGGATGACCAGAGCCCAGGGGGTCTGACTTCAGAATCCAGTGTCCCCAGGACAGCAGCCTCCCTCCTTGCGCCCTGACACCGTTGTCTTGTGGCACTACGGCACGTAGGGAGAGGCTGGTTGACACGCCCGACGGACAGCAAGCATGCCACTCTGGAGGAGCTGCAGAGCAAGGGGGCCTGAGACTCCCAACCCCGAAACAGAGCCCTCCGCTTGGTAAACAAAGTCCTGGGCCAGGTGACTTCCCCTCTCCATACTCTAGTCTCCTCACCTGTACAAGGGAAACAGCCATGCCCCTATCTACTTCCCTCTGTTGTTATGAGTGAAATGGGAAGAATTCTGGAAAGCAGAATGGTGATTCTGTCCCAGGAATGTGTAATCACTGTCTACTCCTGCTGATCCGCACCCGAAATGACTGTACTGGACGGCCCCACCCGACAGTGAGAAATCCAGCCACCCCGACTCCTGACCCGCGCCAGAGTTAAGAGAGAAACACGGCCCTGTGGGGCCGAGCACAGCAGCAAGGCTGCAGGACAGGAATACTTCTGCGCTGCTCGTCCGGATGACGAAGGAGCCAGTCTTCAGGGCTGGCCAAGGTCAGCCGTGACTTTCAAAACCCAGGAACTTGGGAGCATCTCTGAGTCTTCTGTTGAAGACTCAATCTCTCTTTCCCACGGACGCCCACCTACCTTTGGGATATCTGAATGGTAAACAGACGGGTCCCACACAATTAGGATTCCTTCGTTGTACAGACTGTCCTTGAGGAAGCGCCCTTCGGTGGTGACCAGCTGCAAGGAAGAAACAGACCAACTGTCACCTGGATGCTGACATGTAAACGCTTGGCTTGACAAGCACCACCGGAGGCCCCAGGGCCCTCGACGCTTCTGTCTTGGTGTAGCACTTAATTTCAGTGATCTGTGAGATCAGCCGTCGGACGTTCACCTTCAAAAGCACACTTACCCCAGGTGGAAACTGAGAGGAACAAGTGGCAGAAATCAAATCAAGAGCTGCTCTGAAACGAAGAGCAAGAATCACCACAATCCCTCCGCACCCCGATCGCTCACCATCATGAGGCAGAGAGCTAATCAGTGTCACTGTAATAGCCCAAGAATGACTATGGGAAGGTGTCAACCCAGAGAGCGGCAACTTGCCAGGAGCCTCTGAAGTCATTCAGCTACCTCGTCCCCCCCCAAAGGTAAGAATGGCCTGGAAGCCTGAAGACTACAATCCCACTTCCTCAGTATATCTTTGAGATAAGAACTATTAGCAGTAGGCCCACCTTGGCTGGGTTCTACTCGGTGCTAAGGAGTCCCCAGGGAGGGGTGGCTCAGTCGGTTAAGCGTCTGCCTTTGGCTTAGGTTATGATCTCAGGGTCCTGGGACTGGATCCTGCATCAGGTTCCCTGCATCTCTGTCTCTCTCTGCCTCCCGCTCCCCTTGCTTGTGCACTCTCTCTCTCTTAAATAAAATCTTTATGGGGATCCCTGGGTGGCTCAGCGATTTGGTGCCTGCCTTTGGCCCAGGGCACGGTCCTAGAGTCCCGGGATCGAGTCCTGAGTCGGGATCCTAGCATGGAGCCTGATTTTCCCTCTGCCTATGTCTCTGCCCCTCTCTCTTTCTATGTCTATCATGAATAAATAAATAAAATCTTTAAAATAAATAAATAAAATCTTTCAAAAAAAAAAAAAAGGAAAAAAAAAAAAAAAAGGAGTCCCCAGGGGGTTACAGGGTGCCAGCGTGAGTCTGGCCATGAGGTGAGTGAGTGTTTAGGGACAAATCATAGCCAGCCAAGCCAGGGGAGTGGGGAGGGAGGAGACAGGATGTCCCAGCTGTGACTGTGACATGTGGCAGAGACTGCTAGGTATCACCCAATATCCATTCATTCTTTCTTCCTTGGAAACAAACATTTCTGTTTACCTCAACACATGGCCACCTAAAATAAAGATGACCTGAAATAAAAATTTCCCAACTTAAAAAAAAAAAAAAATTTCCCAACTTCTCTTACAGCTAAGTCTGGCCCCGTGATAAAATTCTGGCGAAGGGTATGTGAGCAAGTGTGACTTCCAGAAAGTGTCCTTAGAGGCAAATTCATGCCTTTCTTTGTTCATTCCTCCTTCCTGCCAGCTGAGAGTGGATGTGATGGCTGGAGCTGGAGCAGTCATCTTGGACCATGAAGCTGAAGTCCCATGACTGAAGGGCAAATGCACAAGGTAGCAGAAGCCTGGGTTCCTGACACACTAGAACACCATAGCAGTTCTGGAATGTCCACCCTTGGCCTTCTTTTACATGACATAGAAATACATTTTTATCTTGTTAACCTAGTGTTGAGGGGTGGACAGCGTGTTCCTGTCACTAACAGACAAACCTAATTCTACTCACTACCATGAGGAGCTTATCTGGGAATACGCAGGTTGTCCAGTGCAGCTAGGATACAAGGGGAGAGCTAGAAGGTATTAGAAAAACATAGGCAGGGGCCACGCCTATGTGGGTTTCTTCAGTAGATTATGGAACTGGTGAAGGCTTTTCAGTGAGAAGGATGTAAATTGACTAGTGTTCTGGAATCTCGAGAATTTGAGAGAAGGGGAGACCAGGTTTCAGCCAAAAAAAAATGATGGGGAAGGACAAGGAGCTACAACTTGCAGCTGGAGACTTGTAGACTCACTGCGTGCTGAGAGTGAAGGAAAGTGGTTCAAGGGGACTACTAGACCTCAGGCCGTTTCCTACAATGAGAATGTGGAAAGAAAAGCAACTGGTATGTGCCAGGGGTGGGTGAGGTGGGGGTCTGAAGTTCAAGGATGAGGCAGTTGGGCTCAAGTCCCACAGCGAGGGGCCACTGGATCAAGGAATGTCTTCTCACTTTAAGTGCAGTCCTGTGTCCCTGGGAAGCATTGTAACCCCCGGCACAGGCATGCAGTGCTGTGGTCCAAAGGCGGGCCAGGCATCCTGGCAGGCCCTTGCTTTGCAAGGCAGACACCATGGAGCTGGCGACAGGGAGGCCCAGGGAGCAGTGGGCGACCTCCCACTATTCTATACTTTGGGGACAGAATTCCACAACTTCATTCCTATTCCCACCCCACTCCGCCCCCCTCGGAGAGGCTGGTGTATTGAGAGCCCAGGTCTTTTCCTGAGCCCCGCTTCTTTCTCTGCCATCAGCCAGGTGATGCAGGTGTGCTCAGGAGGATAGAGACAACTGGGATTCTTAAAACGTCCCTGCTCCTCCCAGTAATCTCTGCACAAGGAGGAGGCCACTGGCAGCCAGTTCTGGCATCCTAAGGCTTTCCTGGGATCTGGGGCTTTGCGGGCCTCAAGTCCCAAGGGAGCTGCTCAAAAGTCTCTTCTCCTTTACCACAAAGGCGAACAACGATAGCAACCGATGCCATCCGGTGCCGTTCATCCCAAGCCACGTACTTCCATACACTGTCTCAGTTCATCTTCGCAACAGCCCCAGGAGGTATTATTATTATTAGTACGCTCGTTTTATAAATGAGATAAAGTGAGAGATGCCAAGAAACTCGCCCCAGCTTACAGCTAGTAGCAGGGGGTCCGGACGGGAGCCCTGCTGCCTGGCCCCAGGGTCCGCCCCGCTGACCGACCCGCACTGCCTCCCGCAAGGGTGGGGGGTCGGCGGGGGTTTGGGAGGAGACAGACACGGCGCGAGAATGTTGCTTGTCTGAGTCGCAGCAAGTCAAAGCTGGAAGATCCTCGAGGGGCTGGACCCAATCCATCACGTTTAGATGGGTAAACTGAGGTCCAGAGAGCAGAGAGACCTGTGGGCGAGCTGGGCACAGAGCCAGAAGGGGAGCCCAGAGGCTGCCCCCCCCCCCAGTGCGCATGCGCATAAGGAGCGCCCTGGCGCCACAGCCTCGGTCCTCACGCGCATGCGCACGCTGGGTAACCCCCCCCCCCCCCCCCCCCCGCTCCCTCCAGCTGCTGCGCGGGGAAGCGCTGAGTAAGAAACTGAGAAGAGAGGAAGGTAAGGGCTCGTTTTCCAGAGCAGGAGCAGAGGTGACGGCAGCCAGGCCCCAGGGGGGACGGGGAGCGGCGGGCAAGCACCCCGCAAGTGGAAACGGACCTGGCCCTGACCTGCCCGCGCGCATTCTCGCATTCTGGCGGCCCTAAAGTGACGCTGAGAGATGTCCCCCTACCCGAGGGGCCTCCGCGCGGCTCCGGGAGGCGGGCAGTGCTCCGGGGCCGGGGAGGGCCATTTCCCCTCGCGGGGCTCAGGTGCGGGGGGACCAGCCGGGGCACCAGCCGTGCCAGGAGCATCTCGGCCAGCCAAGGCGCTGGGGACAGAATGCGCATCTTCTCAGGTGCCCCTGCCCTTAGCCTGGTGCAGAGTCCGACTGGGGTCCGGGATCCCAGGAGCCTCGTGACGAGGGACGTGAGTCATCGCCACAGCAACAGAGCCCCCAGGGACACCTGCCAGGAAAAGGCCACGCAGGGAGACGGAGAGGTGCTATTATGGAAACCTGTTTGTTTATTTTTATTTTTTAAAAAGAGTTTATTTATTTATTCACGAGAGACACAGAGAGAGAGAGAGAGGCAGAGACACAGCCAGGGGGAGAAGCAGGCTCCATGCAGGGAGCCCGACGTGGGACTCGATCCGGGGTCTCCAGGATCGGGCCCTGGGCTGCAAGCGGCGCTAAACCGCTGTGCCACCAGGGCTGCCCATGGAAACCTGTTTAAAGTCATCTCTCCAGTCACAAAGTAAGAAATGCTCACTGCAGAAAGTGAGAGAAGAAAACACACGACTGCATAAGAGTAAGAAAACAACAGACAATATCTGTATGAATATGTTGGCCTTTTTTCTCCCCAAATCTTTTTTCCCCTCAGTTATAGACTGAACTACGTCTTCCCGCCCCCCACCAAAATTCTTATGTTGAAACCCTAACCCTCGATGTGACTATATTGGAGATGGGGCCTTCGAGGAGATAATTAAGGTTTAATGAGGTCACAAGGATGGGTCCTTCATCTGATAAGACTGATATCCTTATAAGAAAAGGAAGAGACCCTAAAGATCTCTCTCTCTCTCTCTCCCCCCCCACATGTGCACCAAGGAAAGGCCACGTGAAGAGGCGGAGAGGTGGCCCTCCACAAGCCACGAAGAGAGCCCTTATCAGAGACCAAGCTTTATGGCACCCTGATCTTGTACCTCTGACCTCCAGAATTGTGAGAAAATAAATCTCTGTTGTACAAGCACTCCCATCTGTGGTATTTTGATGGCAGGCCTAGGACACTGATAGACCGTGTGTGTGTGTGTGTGTGTGTGTAGATACTGATAACTATTGAGTCTAGACTTACTGTCTTGTTAAACTCATACACAATCAAAGTCCATGTCTTCTTAATCCTCCCTCACAGTATTTTCAGCCCCAAACAGGGCCTGAAAAGGAAGCTGTCAGAGGTCATATAACTGGCCCAGGATTGCACAGCTAAGAAAGGCTGGAGCTAGGGTACAAATTAAGGACTGTCTCATCTTTTCCCACTGTACCAGACAACCTTCATTCAAGACAGTAAAAAGTCTGTGTTCCAGCTGCCAAACTGGCAACTTTGCCAGAGTTACAGAAGTAGTCAGCGCTCCAGGAAGACACACGGAGCGGTGGTAGAGGTCCTGAGCAGATACGAAAACTGAAGGCCTGACCATGGTAAACTGGACCTGGACAAGAAGCAGGTGCTCTCACAGAGAGAAGGGTACCTCAAGTGGAAGGCCACTGCAAACCCCAAATCAGAGGTGCCTGTAATTCCCCCTGGCATCCCAGAAAGTCATCAAAAGAATCAGCAAGTATAAGAAGAATTGATGTTGGAAAGTACTTCACGGTCCAAGCTGGAGAGGTTACAAGAATAAAGCTACAAAATTCAGCCACAAAGGACTACTATGCCACTATAACAAAGGAGGAGGAAAATTTCTACAAGCTAATGGAGTGATTTCGAGAAGACACTCGGAGAGAAGCAGTGTAAAAGAGCACACAGAGCCCACTGCACTATCTTCTGTGTAAGAGCCACGGGGACCTCAGAAACCCTATACACTGTTTGTCTTGACAAACACAAACGCAGAAGGACACATCTAAACACAGTACAGTTGGCTGCCAACAAAGGGTGAGGGTAGAGCAGGGCGGGAGGAATGTTATAGGGGTGGTTAACACTTCTCTGTAGCTTTTCGGATAGTTTTGAATTTGGAGAGCATGTTAATATTGTGCATGATTTAAAAAGAAGGAAAAGAAAACCCCAAAACTGAAACAAAATGGATACAACAGAATTTCAAATGAATTCGACAATCGCAGTGAAGAGAAACACTTCGGAGGGAGGAATCCAGGTGACTTAGGTATAAGATACATCTTGTGACTGTGCGACCCCAGGCTTGGGCAGCATGTGGAGGAAAACTGCAAATCCATCCTGAACTCCCTCTGGTAGATTTGGAGTACGGAGAGATGTGCAAAGTAATTTTCAAACTATCTTAGGGGTATTACCAATGCGAGCAAATAAATAAATGGGCACATGTGTTAGATGCAGGATCCTCACTGTGAAAGGAGGGGGAAATGCAAATATAGAATGCAGAAGGCAAGGGATACTTTATGTGGATAGACTGAATTCAGTCGGGGTCTATCATTTCTAAAACAGGCATATCTGCGTGAACATGCATGTGTCTATGCAGATGTGTCCATGCACACACGCAGGTCCATATATGCCAGTAAATACATGAATGCGTGTATACATGTACTATTTCCTAGTTCTTTGTGCTATAAGAGCCAAGAAGCAAAGATACTTCAGTAGGCATGAACCACCTAGCACCCAGATCTTGGTTTCTAATATCAATGTTTACTTAAAAGAGCCAAGATTCCTTGGAAAAAATGACATATTCCAGAGCTAAGGTAGGTTAGTATGAGGAAATAAAACTTTCCTCAATATCTCAGTGCTCCTGCTATAAGCCCTAGATGCCTATACTCTTCTATACCATCAGAATGAACTCTATAGTTATTTGTCTAATTAGTTGGTCTGCTCTGGTTCAAAACATAATTAAATCTCTTATCTCCCCAAGAAGGCAAATGGTTATAGCTCAGACGATATATCTAGGTTAATACAGAGATATGCTAAGAGGCCAGGAAGCCTGGTGCAAGAGGAAAGAGGTCCAGGAACTTATAGACGTCTCTGGTTTCACATCTGAGCCAGTTTATATTCTAAAGGACTGGATTAAGAAGGGTTCCCTTTGAGGGAGGGGACAGCTACCTCCTGCCTCTTACAAGTGGTGTGTTAGAGAGAGGGGAGAACCACCTACTTTTTGTCCCTTGCCTATGAAGTACCTTGCTAGTCATGTAGGACAACTGATGTGGCTCTCATTGCATTGCCCTAGAAGTCAGAGCTTGAGCAAGGAAGAACTAGTACGTTTATTATCTGTTGTACAGTATTAGATCAGAAATCTATCTCTGATCCAGAATACACGTGTATATATACATTCAGCATAAAACTAATAAAGATGAAACATTTAAAACACAACAGATAAGTACAAAATTAATTGGACTACCTTGTTATGCCAGAAGATACCAAACTTAAAAAAAAAAAAAAAACTAAGGAGGGCATGCATGTCACAGAGAAATAGGGGCCAGCTTCAAGGAACTCCCACTGGCCAAATCTAAGACTATTTGAACACCAAAGTAATTCAGAACAATGATGAATTACAAACCACCGGAAAAAGAGGAATCCATGAGTTCTTACCAACCATAGATAGAGAAAGGAGAGGAGAGAGGGAGAAGATACATGGAGGAGGAGAAGGGAGGGCTCTCACTCACAGTAGAATTCCAAGTGCCAACCTAATGATGCAGAACAGAGAGAGCTATAGTTAGAAGACTACCATTTTGCAAGCATCAAAGGAAAGACTGGTTCAGGCAAAAGTGAGCCAGGTATGCTAAATATAGGAGGAAATTTTGATGAGGAGAAGAATAGTGGCACAGTGTTAAAGTATTCAGCCATACACTATAAGGGAAAGGTAATAGCTATACAGTGGAGAAATCAGACAATACCTTATCCAGGTGATCAGAATTAAAATCAGCTGAAGGGCAGATAGACTTTGGATGCCTCCTGGTGTGATGCTCTTAGGAGGACCCAACATCATGTGTGTGCTTTTCCAGCCAGGAATGTATGAACCGAATCTAAGAGAAGGCATCGGAAAAACCTCAAATAATTTATTTTTTTGAAGAAGGACTTCATTCTTCAAAAATGTCAGTGCCTTAAATGAAGAAGAAAGGCTATGGAAATATTCCAGACGAAAGGAGACTGAAGAGGCACAACTAAATGCACTACCAGATCATGGACAGGATCCTGTACCAAAATAAATTAATATATGCCATAAAAGACAGTATTAGGTCAATCAGCAAACAAACCTATCTGGAACTCAGATTAAAGTGTATCATCAGTGTAAACATAAAAAGTTGATAACTGTGCTTTGATTGCATAAAACAATAATCTCGTTCTTAGGAAACAAAGCCTAAGGTGGTGTATTAACTTAGTCCATTCAGGAACTACTATAATAAAATACCAGAAGCTGAGTGCCTTAAAGAGCAGACATTTAGTTCTCGTAGTTCCAGAGGCTGGGAAGTCCAAGGTCAAGGTGCCAACATATCTGGTTCCCCAGTGGGAGCCCACCTCCTGGCTTGCAGATGGCTGCCTTCTCCATGTCCTCATGTAGTAGAGATTTCTCTCTTCTTCTGAGGGCATTAATCCCATCATAGAGGCCCCACCCTCAAGACTTCTTTTTCATCTGGTCATCTTCCAAAGGCCCCATAGCCAAGCACCATTGCACTGGAGGTTAGGGCTTCAACATATAAATTCAAGAGAGACACTTTCAGTCTAGAACACTCTGCCCCTGGATCCTCCAAAATCACATCCTTCTCACATGCAAAATAGATGAATTCCACCCAACCTCCTAGATGTCTCAATTCATTCCTATACCAACTCTAAAGTCTGAAGTCTCATGTGAATATTATGCAAATCAGATAGGGTGAGACAGTTCATCCTGAAGCAAAACTCTTCCCCAGCTGTGAACCTATGAAACCAGAAAAGTCATGTACAAAGTACAGTGGTGGGATGGCACAGGATAGACATTCCCATTCCAAAAGGGAAAAATCAGAAGGAAAAAAGAGGTGACAGGTCCCAAGAAAGTCCAAAACCTAGCAAAGGAAATACCACTAGATGTTAAGGCTTGAGAAGAACCCTCTTTGGTTCAGTGCTGTGCCCTACGGACCCACGAGGGCAGCGGTCCCATCTGTGTGGCTCTGCCAGGCCACAATCTCACAGCCAGGGCTCTGAGCAGCTACCATCTGGCCTATTAAAACCAAGGCCTCCCTCCCACCTTTGAAACCAAGGATGCAACCTTGATGATTTCTGCATCACCTTTGGGATCATGCTTTTCCTTTCATGAAGAACAATGCCCATTCGCAGCCCAAGAATATAGTTCTGGCTCGTAGGACCTAAGAGGCCCACAGCCTTCCTCCACTTTGTCCCGTCTCCTTCAGCTCAAGCTGGCAGAGTTTCTGCTGTGGTGCTGAGTAGGTCTGTGGTTCACACCCTTGCTGATCTCCTTATCAAATGGTTTTGGGGCCACCCCTTCATTTTCTCTTTAGAACAATTTTTTATTTTTCTTTCTTTTGCCATACAGATATGCCAAGAATTTTCCAAACCTTTAAGCTCTGTTTCATTTTTGCTAAACAATTCCTTTTTTAATTCATTTCTCTCTTCTCACATTTCACTAAATGAAGTCAGGGGAAACCAAGCCAGTCCTTCAACACTTTGCTTGGAAATCACCTCAAGTAAATCATCCAATTTCTTTGCTCACAAGTTCTACCTTCCACAAAACACTAGAACTCAGTTCAGCCAAAATCTCTGCCACTTTCTAACAAGGATCACTCTTTCTCCATTGTTCGAGAACATGTTCCTTATTTCCATCTGAGACCTCACCAGAAGGGCCTCTGTTATCTGTATTTCCTCCAACATTCTGTTTGTGATTATTTACATCTTCTTTTAAAAGATGGAAACTCTCTCTCCTGCCCTCCTCTCCTCTTTTTGAACCCTCACCAGAATTTCCCTTAGTATCTATATTTCTAGCATGCCCTTCAAAACTCCTCCAGCTTCTACCAATTACCCAGTTCCAGAGCCACTCCACATTGTTAGGTTTTTGTAATAGCAAAATTCTACCACTCAGCACCAAAAACCCTTAGCTCAGGCTGCTATGATAAAATACCATAGACTGGGAGGCTTAAACAACAGACATTTACTTCTCATGGTTCTGGATGATGGGAAGTCCAAGGTCAAGGTGCTAGTAGATTGGTTCTTAGTGAGGATGCTCATCTTGACTTGTAAATGGCCGCCTTCCTCACATGGCATATTATGGCGGGGGTGGGGGCCCACGCTCAAGAACCCATCTAAATAGATTTGTCTCCCAAAGACCCCATTTCCGGATATAATCACACTGAAGATTAGAGCTTCACTATATGAATGGGGGAGGGCATAAACTTTCTGCCCACACCAAGTATTTAGGGATTGATGTCTACAATATATACAACTTCCTCTCAAATGAAAAAATATTACAAAGAATGAACAGAGCAGATGATGCAGCAATGAGGTAAAACAAAGAAATAGTGAGTGCCTCTGGATTAACAGTATACAGGCATTCTTCCTATTAGATATATTATTGCAACTTTTTTTGCAAGTTTTAAAGTACTTCCAAATAACAAGTCCAAAAAAAATTTTTTTAAGAACTTAGAGAAGTTTGGAGGCAGTCCATTGAGTGAGCCGAAGGTTCTCTAGACTATGCTTCATTCAACAAATATTTATTGCATGCCTACCACGTATTGGGCACTGGTCCTGGTACTTGGGTATATACAGTGAACAAAACAGACAAACACATCTCCTCTCGGAGACAGAACATCATGGTGGGAGAGCCAGGCCACGGGTGAGATGGGTAACTCCAAGGAGGGAGTGAGAGGCGAGGACTGGGAAGGTTCCAGAAGAGAGCCGGTGAGGAGTCTGACCCAGCTGTGAGGAGGCCTTCATCCTGTCCAGGCCTGCCATTACCTTCTGTGTTGTGCAGGCCACCTTCTCTTCCCGGGCCTGGGTCATCTTGTTTGGAAAATGAAATGACCCAGTAAGACCCTGAGCTCCACAAGGGCAGGGAGCATGTCTGTCTGTTTTACTGCTATTGTGGGCTGCTCAATTCCAGCTCCCTTCACAGAGGCTGGCACAGGGCAGGTGATCAAATAAGAACTTCTGGAATGAATTCATGGCTCGTTGATCTTCAAAGTCCTTTTAAGCTCTGTGAATTCCAATACTGCTTGAATCACCCCAAAGGATGTCTCCTATCACATCAGACATCACATCATTTTCTACAGACATTAAAAAGGATAATGAGAGAAATACAGTAAATCTTTTACAAAAGGATAAAGAGGTAATATTATGAACAACTTCATGCCAATAAATTCAATAACTTAGAAGAAATGAACAAATTTCTTGAAAGATACAAACTTCCAAAGGTTAGTCAAGAAGGAACAGGTAACATGAATAGCCCTAAATCTTTTCCTTTTTTTTTAAGATTATATTTATTTATTTGACAGAGAGAGTGAGAGAACACAAGCAGGGGAAGAGGCAGGCGGAAGGTGAAGGAGGCTCCCTGCTGAGCAAGGAGCCTGATGTGGGGCTCAATCCCAGGACCCCAGGATCAGGATCTGAGCTGAACCCAGACGCTTAACTGACTGAGCCACTCAGAAGCCCCGAATAGCCCTAAATCTATTAAAGAAATTGAGTTTATAGCTAAAAACTTCCCACAAGGTAAATTAGGCTTTACTGACAAACTCTACAACATGCAAAAAAAAAAAAAAAAAAAAAAGAAAGAAAAAGAAAAGAAAGAAACATGCCAACTCTACACAAACTCTTCCAGAAAACTGGCAAACAAACTTCGATCCAAATCCCTCCTCTATCACATCTTTTCTGCCCTCCCCTGAGCAATTCACTCAGACTCTTTGAACCTAGGTATCCTCACATAAAATAGTGGTTGGTGATCACACTTCACAGCACTGACCCCAAGATCAAGTGAGATAAGATATGTATGGGCCTCAGACAGAAGAAGTATTAAAGAAGTGGCACCAGCTGTGGTCTCAGGCTAAGCCTCAGTAAGTGATCTGGGAATGTCCCGGTTGAAGTCCAATCAGGACGCCCTGTTGCCACATACGACATAGGCTTTCTCTCCCTAACCTGGAAGAGGGCTTCTTAGGCAAACCTACCACAGCTTTAAAGGAAATCTTCGCAGGATGGATACTTACCTCTCCATTAACCACCTGGAAGAAATGCCTAAGGAGGGGCAGCCTCCCAAATCCAAGAGAATTTCAGGGCTCCTCCAAGCTCCCTCTTCTTGATCGCTGCCCCTACAGATCTGGAGATCATACCCATTCTCTCTGAAGTCACAGTCTCCAGCTCCAAAGTGGCCAGCATGGCCTGGAAATCCTGCTCCATTCCTCTGTCTGGCTCCTTCCTCTGCTCGCTTCAGGCCTTCTTTGCTCAAACCTCCTCTACTGAAACCTCACTTCCCCTCAGTCTCCTTACAAAAAAAAACAAACAACAACTTCCCTTTCTCTACATCCTACTTTTTTGGAGAAAATAGCAGCCCTTTCATCCTTCCATTCCAAATGGTCTCTTGCTACATCTTTCCTAGCCTTCTTCTCTTCTGACTCCCTCCTGTGGGGGGCTTGATTCTCAGCTGGGCTTTGGATCAATCCCTCTACCCCATCACTTAGGTATTATCCCCTCTTTTTAGTATATTCAGTTTCTCCCTCCATCATTTGGTTTCTCCTCATTGACCTAAAAGAAAATTATGGTGGTAAAATATACCTACCATAAAATGTACCATTTCCACCATTTTTAAGTGTACCGCTCAGTGGCATTAAGTGCATCCATGCTCTCATACAACCATTACACCATCCGTCTCTAGAACTTCTTCATTGTCCCAAAACAAAACTTTCTACCTATTAAACAATAATTCCTCGCCACCCCCAGAAACCACCATTCAACACTCTGTCTTTATGAATCTGATGCACCCACACAGCACATGCTCTCTTGTGACTGTCTTCCCAGTGACTTGTAAACTTACTCAGTTCTCTCCAATCTAAAAAAAAAAAAAAAGAAAAGAACAGAAACTGGTGCTGGAACTCTCGACTCTCTCAGACTCCCTGCCCTGCTTCTCTTCTGCCCTACAGAGCTAGCCTTCCTGAAAGAACTATCCACATTGGCCTTCCCCACTCACTCCTGACCCTAGGCTCCAATTGGCATATGGCATCCCTGCTCTCCCAAAAAGCTGCTGACAAAGGTCACCAGTGGCCTCCCTTTGGCCAGAGAGAAAACAATGCTTTTCAGGCCTCACCTCAGAGGGCCTTGGTAGCATCGGACATTGCTGACTACCCTCTCTTTTTGTTTTCATTACCCAAAGCCCCTGCATAGAACTTCTGTCTACACCCTGTCCCTCATGCTTTCATTTGGCCCCACTGTTTCATTGCCTCACATATAAAAATGACTGGCAAAGGGACACCTGTGGCTCAGTGGTTGAGCATCTGCCTTCGCCTCAGGGTGTGATCCCGGGGTCCTGGAATCGAGTCCCACATCAGGCTCCCCCCAGGCAGCCTGCTTCTCCCTCTGCCTGTGTCTCTGCCCCTCTCTCTGTATCTCTCATGAATAAGTAAATAAAATCTTTTTAAAAAAAAAAAAAAGGCAAATTCTCACCTCCAGCCCAGAGGTCACCATTGAGCTCCAACCCCCTCTGTAGAGCTTCCTACTTGACATCTCTTCACAGGTCTCTATGAGGCAGCTCAGATTAACCCCATCCAGAACCACAGTTTTTAATCCTACCCTCCTCTCTGACCCTAGCCCACACAACCCAAAATGTCTTCAAGCACTTGCAATCCCAGTGACTTCCAGCCGGCCAACAACACAAGCCAGAAATCCAGTAGCACCTGCAGCCCCTCTCCCTTCACCCCCCACTGCTGACCCACTAATGTCTCAGGACCACACATGCCAATCCATCTCAAATCCATTCCATTCCATTCTCATGCTTACCCTCATTTCTCCTCTGCAGCAACTGTTAGCATTGCCCTGCAAGAGCCTCCTAACTGTGTCTCCATGCACCGCAGGGCTCTGATCAGATGGATGCCAGCAACCTTTGCAGAGAGTACGTCTGGTCATGCCACAGAGATTAGCCCTGGCTGCAGCACCAGGGCATGGCTCCCCCTTACCTTCAGCCTCAGTGCTCACCACACCCCCACACATGCTCCCCACCCCCTGGGCCCTTATCTTCCCTTGCCCTGTCCATACATGGCCTCACATAGGCCGTTGTCTCATTAGGCAAGGCCCTCGCTCTTCTCAACTTCTATACCCACACAGCTGACTCACCTCCTCACGACTCCTGATGTCCCTGACCAGGGAGAGTTTCCCCTGAATGGGCTCTGGGAGCACCTTGATCCTGTCCTTTGTAGTTCTCTGTTGCAACCGTCTGTCTCTGCATAGCAACTGATTGCAGCCGTAGGTGGCAGGTGAAGGCACCCAGCCTTCTGGGCTCACCACTGTATCCCCCAAACCCATCTCAGCGCCACCCCACATGAATGTAAGAGTAGCTATCATCCACTGACGTATATGCCAGGTACTAGGGGCTCTCCGTGGTCTTCTCACTTATTCCTCCTAACAACCTTGTGCCATGAAGAAGGTACTGCTATTCTCCCCTCCACGCCTGAACAGATGGAGGCATAAGTAACTTATGCACGATCATTTAGCTATTAAGAAGTAGAGCCAGGTCTCAGCCCTAGGCAGGCTGACTGCAGACCGATGTGCTGACTACTGCATTTCACTCGGTACTGTCCATATTTGTGAAAGGGGGAAGGGAGGGACAGAGGGAGGCAAAGGTGGATCTTTGGGTACCACCTTATACAGAAGTAGAGGTCAAGCTGTAGCACTTCCTGAGCTCTCCCACTCCAGGATTTCTTTGACTGGGGCATGAGAAGGAAAAGGAGAAAGAAGGGAAAGCTCATCCCACCTTCTCTGCCTGATTTTCTAGACTTGCCAGGTCCAAAAGCAGCCATGAAGCTCCAGCCTCATCTCCTCTCGAGGGCAACACAAAGCCATCCCCACCCCCTTGCCAGTGAGACTTATTTGGATGTCTCCTTCATTGCCTATGTATCTCTGTCCTGCCGATACCACTTTTAAGAATGCCTATTACTCTTTCTCCAAATCCTACCCATCTTTCAAAGCCTACTCTGGTGCCACATGCTCCGGAGCTCCATAGTCTCTTGCTCACCAATCTAGTTCTTTTATTCTTCCCTCTTCTAGTTTATAATACAAGTCATATAAAACCCAAATATGAGGTTAAATAATAAATAGGAACTGAAAACACATAGAGTCTACCGAGGATATTACAGTGACAAAGAGTGACATTATCACCAAGGGATTTGAGAAAGAACAGAAAACAAAATGGCAGCCACTTGCAAAGAAGTTAAGTTCGTCAATCCCAGTCCCTTCATAGAAAGGTTCCTATGACTGTGGGCCTCAGATGGAAAGTGGGCCATGCAAGACGCAGTTTCTGCCCAGCTGGTGAGTTCCTGAGGGGCAAACAGTGAAGAGACTGTTGTCTGAGGGAAACAGAGGTAGGGCCTTGTGCCAGAGGGGTGAAGAACTGGAACAGTTCAAAGGGCACTTATGATCACTCCCAGGATGTGCTCCCCAGCCACAGAGTCCCAGGCAACATAGAGTCTACACACTGACATAAAAACACCCAAGGTTTATGTGCTTACACAGAGAACAACAAACATTGATAGTTGTGAGCAAGGTGAATGTGTTTGTAGACCTCTCATGCTAGTTTTGATATATGGGTCGTTTTGGTTTTTTGTTTTTGTTTTTGTTTTTGTTTTTTACCACTCATTAAATTTATTAACAGAACTTTGTGGCAAGAGTATTTCTCAAGTCCCCATTAGTTTTGAGAAATCAGTATGTCCTACCTGGAAACACTTCAGGAAACTAATTCTCTTGCAGAATTCATGAGGGCAATGCAACACTTCTAGTGCCATAAAACACATCATCATCTGGTGCTGATGTCTTATGATACTTGTAAACTATTTTATAGCTTATCAAACACACCCACATTTATTGCTCCCCTTACGTTTCACAGTATCCCTCACTCTGATATTCTCTGCCACGTTGTCCCTCATGCAATACTCACATACAACCTGGCAGCTATGGAGACAGCAGAACTCTGCTTTCTCAGGGCACTGGACACCTCTGTTAATGCCATCTGATGCCTTCGGGGCTTTTTCATGAACACATCACCAGGCTGGGTCTTAGAATGACCTCAGGAAGGTCATGGGACTTAATTTGGCAGTTCTGCTATGCTCCCAGTAGGTGGGTTCTACATTAGGATCTATACTGTGATCCTTCTCTCACTCCAGATCCACACAGAAGAAATTTTACCTGAGAGTTCATCAGGCGAATGGTGGTTTTCGTGCCCACATCTTGTTGGAAACTGGCTGTGGGTGCCCCATTAAACCTCAGGACTGCGTCATGATCATCTATAAACCACAAGGAAAGAGAAAAGAGGTGATGAGCACCAGCAACATGCAGAAACAGAGGAAGGTCTGGAGGGAGAGAGGGCAGGAAGAAGGGGAGAGGCAAGAGAATACTACTTCCTAATCTTTATCCCATCATGATCCCCATCACAAGAGAAAAGGATCATATTTATATGGGGCATTCTGGTACAGTTTGTAGACAGAGATGACCACCCACCTGCCTGGCAAAACCTAACGAGGCTCGTATTGTTGCATCCCTGAAATCCATTCCATGACTCCAGTATGCCTGGGCACGACAGAAAGGTGAATAGGGCCAGCGTGCTACCTCAGATGTAATCACTATTCCAGTTACCAAAGGAGCAAACCAGATATTCTCTTGGTGTTACCAGTAGGTCACACTTCCACCTCCATCAGAAAAATGAAGACGCTTCCCTAAGCTCAGTGTAACCCACAAGTGCAAAGTCCACATAGCACTCTGAAAAGCTTGCAATGCTCAGTAAATTGGAGAGATTTACTACGGTATCCAAGACAACTCCCTGAGTGTTCCATTATGAACCTGAGGCCCAGGAAGGCTCAAAAACCTGAGTGGTGGTAGAGATGGAATAGAAGGTCAGAGATCGAAACTAAATCCCACATTTTCTATTTCTTTGTCAGAAATAGTGTCCTAAATCCAGGCAAAATCAGACAGATCATGTTTTTAAAAATTCATTCACTCCCTGGCTCTAGTTCCCTGTCCCTTGTAGCTGTTTCAGCAGAGATTGGAAGACTTGGAGAATTTTTTCTATTTGGCTTTGACCCATCTTCTGAGGGAGAGGACTAATGACTTTTAAGCTCTATCCCAAACCTGAGCCAACCTCCCATGAGCTCATCCTAACCTTACTTGATTCAAGCAAGTTTAGGGTTCACCACTGCAATCTGCACAAGGTTTGGAGGCCAACCCAATTTTCTGTCGTTTTATTTCCCTCCTCGTGGGAAATTTATTTGGGGTGGTTCTTCATCCACAAAGGTGACACCAGAAGGTGAGGGGCGGGGAGGAACTTGGCTCAACACAAAATGATCTGTAAAAACAATGCCCACGGAATTAAGAGATGAAAGCCTCCCTCTTTACTTCAATTCTAACATAGTTTTTAAGCCTCAGGGGTCTAGACATATCATCTAGTCACAAAAACAACCCTATCTCCATCCTGGGACGAAACTCATCAAAACGGTTTGAAAATTCCATGAGATGTACATAGTCCAAACTTTATCAGCCTCCAGGGCAGACCCCCTGAACTGCAAATAGGGCAGAAGGCACACCTTTACACAACTCAGGTTGCAACACGCTTATCAGTATCAGCCACTGGCTTCGAAAATGACTGGCAGTAATCACACCAGAAAAGCAGATCCATCAGAAGCTTCGCTTGGTCAGCTTCTCCATTTCACAGGTGAGCAAATGACTAATCTGAGCATCTCAGTACCCAAACAGGACCAACTCCGACGGAGTCACTGAGAACTGGATAAAAGGATTATTTACAAAGTTGTAGGCAGAATTTAAAGAAATCCACAGGGAACGGCCAATACCCCAGGGTTGGCTGCAGCAGGGGCCACTACTGGCCTGCCCCAGATGTGGCAAGAAGAGCAGAGGCCCCGAGCTGAAGAAGGCCACTTGTGCACAATGGTGGCCCGTAGGGAAACACGGCTATAACTGATGTCCAGCCAGCGAGGATGGAATCGGTACCCCAACCTCTCTCTCCTCCTTCCCTTGGTTTCTTGGCCTGAGGGAAAAGAGAGAGAGACTCAGAGACAGAGAGGCACTTGAAAGGGGCCAGACTGTAAGCTGAGAAAGAAGCAGCCTGTGAGCATTCTGCAGTGAGAGAGCTGCCCGGGTGGGGGGGGGGGTGGAGGGAGTGAGGGACAGACACCCCAACTTCACTCTCTTCCTTCTCAGTTTTGGAGCAGGACTTCTACTGTCTGGTCCCAAATAAAACCCAGAGAGCATGGAAGCCCAAGTGACACAATCCCAAATTTAACCTCTCAGGGCCCAAAGTGAGCCAAAAAAGGGAAGAGCATGGGGCCGAGGGGTAAATGGAGAGCATCCAGCAAGAGGAGGCTTAGGAGCCATCTCTGGTACTGACCATAAGAAAAGAAAAATGTATTTGTTCACTTAACAAATACTGATTAAGCACCTACTCCCGTCAGGCACAGTTCTAGGCACTGGAGACAATGGCTGTGAGCAAGAAAGACAAGGTCCTTGCCCTCAGAGCTCTTGCCATCCACAGCAAGGAGGGAGCCAACAAAGAAGCACAACCAGCTACACGCAAGACGGTTACAGTCTGTGATTAATACCACGGCACGAATAAACTAGGCGGTATGACAGAGATCCTGCGGGAATCTCCTGTGGACAGAGGGAGGATTCAGGAGCATGCCTTCAAGCTGAACCCAAAGAAGGGCCACCCACGGGGAGGGTCCCAGGAAGCACGGTCCAGCCAGAGGAGGCAGTGTCGTCGGGGCCCCAAGGACAGTAAGGACTTGGCTGGAGACGAGTGAGTGAGGGGAAGAAAAAAAAAATGCAGCTAAAGAAGCTGGCAGGAACCAGGTCACACAGGGTGTGGAGGCCAGGTACGAAGTCTGGATTTTATTCTAAGGAGAAAAAAAAAATATATCAAAGAAGATAACTCTAAAATTGACTACTAAATTGGGCTCCTAAAGAAAGAGGACAGCGGCCTTGTTCACCAAACTATCTTTTGCTATCGGAGGCTGAAGAAGTCCTCAAGTCAGACAGGCCTCTAGGAAATCACCAGCAGAGAAATCCACAGCCACCAGGCCCCCCACAAATGAGCCTTTGCCAGGGGGAGGCTGCAGAACACAGCGGCCACCACTGCTGTTGAGCTTAGAATGAGAGGACAGAAAAAGACACAAATTAGAAAATGCGGAAATAAATGCACCACCATGTGCATGTCTAGAATATTCAACAGAGTCAGCTCCTTAGTAAATTCATCAATACACCAAAATCCACGGTCTGCAGGTATAGTAGCTCTAAATAGCTGAGAATTGGAATGGAAGGGATTTTATCACAATTTAGACCAAGCTTTTTTTAGATTTTCAAGTTGGCTTCATGAATCAGGTAATCACATTTGGGAGGCTATATTCTGCTCCCGGTTAGGAAAATTAGATATAATACACATCAGGGCCGGACAATTATGGCCTTTGAAGGCAAAAATCTGGCCTGTTCTCCGTTTTGGTTAATAAAGTTTTACTGGAACATAGCCAGGCCCGTTCGTTTACTACTGTCTAGTTTGCTTTTGCACTATGACAGCAGAGTTGAGTAGCTGCGAGAGACACTGTATAACCTCAACACCAAAAATATTTGCCATCCGGCCCTTTACAGGAAGTGTTTGCTGACTCCTGATAGAAGCAATCCTATTTTCTGAGCTACACAATCCAAGGATGTCTTCTCAGACCTCACTCTGCACAGAACCCCATCTGCCCCAAATCTACCCAACCTCTGCTCCCCTTGCCTCCCATCGTAAGGCATACACCTGCTTCTCCCTGTTCCTTCTCTCTGGCCTTCAGAAAGCCTGCCTTCCCTGTTCTTTCCCTTACATCTTGTCCCTTACATCTCTACACTTTCCAGAGGCTTTCTCCTGAGCCCTCTCTCCTGACTACAACTACCGCCTAGGGACAAATGACCCCTGCCTGAATCTGATCTCCCCACCCACAACCCGCCCCCCCACCTGACCCTTCCCCCAGAGTCAAAAGCCTAACCGCATAGATATCTACTCAGAGAAATCCACAAACACTTCAGATTCAGGCCCTCCCAGACAGCACCTACCCTCCTCCAAAAGCATGCTCCCCTATGATTC
Source organism: Vulpes vulpes (assembly GCF_048418805.1). NCBI lineage: Eukaryota > Metazoa > Chordata > Mammalia > Carnivora > Canidae > Vulpes > Vulpes vulpes. The sequence continues at coordinate 54,179,734 of NC_132782.1, forward strand.
GAGATATCCTCCCAAGCTAGAGACTCTGGCTCCCATCTGTCCCTCAAGGTCCTTTCTAGTTAAATAATTTCTGTCTCTTCTCAAATCAGACCTGTTCTTTCCACCACCACCACGATCACTGCTCCAGCAGGCCAGGCACTTCTCATCCGGAAGTGGCAATAATCCCTGAGAATAGATTACATAGCATTCCCCATAGACAAGGGGGTTCAGAGAAATGAGAAATCCCTCCAAAATGCACATGATCTCATCACTAGCTTGCTGAAAACCCTTCTAGGACTCTATGGCTTAAAGAACGAAACCCAGAGTCTTTTCTGTGACCGTCAACATCCTGTGGGGGCTGTCCCTTGCCTATCTTTCTGGCCTGGCTCCTCAGCCCCTTCACCCTACAGGGCCCCCCAACATGCTCTGCATTTTGTCCCAGGCAGCCTTTGCCTCTTGCTTTTGCCTCAACTCAGAGTGTGCTTCTCCTTCCCGTGGGAGAGCAAGTAAGCAAGAATATCACGGGATTGCTTTTTTTCACCTGACAAGGGATTCATCACACCAAAAACTTTATTATAAAGCTACAACTGGGGCACCTGCGTGGCTCAGTGGTTTAGCATCTGCCCTCAGCTCAGTGAGTGATCCCTGGGGCCATGGGATTGAGTCCTGCATCAGGCTCCCCACAGGGAACCTGCTTCTCCCTCTGCCTCTCTCTGTGTGTCTCTTGTGAATAAATAAAATCTAAAAAAATAATAAAATAAATAAAATAAAATATAAAAAAATAAAAAATAAAATAAATAAAATAAAATAAAATAAAATAAAATAAAATAAAATAAAATAAAATAAAATAAATAAAGCTACAACCCCTGTAGGCACAAGAGCAGAGCGAGTGAGCATGCAGGCCTTGGAGTCGAAGGACCCGGTTTCAAGTCCCAGTCCACTATTTATCCGTTACATAATCTCTTTGAGCCTCAACAGTCAGCTAGTAAGTTAAAAGGGAACAATAATCATCAGTTAAATGGGAACAATAATCATCCCTACATCACAGGATTACAGAGGAGGATTAGAAAGCAAAACATGCTGGGTGCACAGCAGGTGCACAATAAGCGTTACTCCGATTGGTTACAATGTTTGAGAAATATGCTTATTGTTTGAAATGAAAACTCAAATCTAAGTCACCTTACATGTACATGTAACAAAAATAATTGAAAATGACTGTGCCCACCACGGTTGGCTGGTTTCAGGGGCTACTGGAGATAATAGTACATTATTACAATCCCTCTGGTAAACAATTTTGCAATGGACGAAAAAAGAGCCATAAAACTTATCTTACTTTGGTCTTCTAGCCCCATGACTGTGGATATTTTCCCTTTGGTCACTTAAGTTACCTGCACAAAAACCCTGTCAACAGTACAATTTGTAAGAGCAAACAATTCAAAACCATTCGGTACACTCAATACCCGGCAATAAGCAGAACAAATTCTAGGTATAGTGGGAGGGCCGTGGGCCTGACATGCTGTCTGATACTCCCAGGCCTTCAGCAAAGAGCTTTCCCCTTTGTCTTCTGAGACCCGCTCTGTGTTGTTGAAAGATCCACAAATGAATAAAAGAATGAATGAATTCCTTAAAACATTTGTTAGACTAAATGCCCAGGGGATTGCCCTAAGAAAAGGGAGGAGGCTGGAAGTCCAACATGCAATGTTTGTTACATCCCAAGAGCAAAGTCTTCCCAGGGTAATTCATACCTGAAATTATAACTGTAGTCTACAGAAAAAAAAATTATTTTACTGTGTATGTAAGTCACTTGCAAACTTTCATGGAGTGCATAAAGACTGTAGTTCCAATTCATAGAAGTATCAGGCTCTGCCTCAAACTCAGCCAGTTCCAGCCAGGCCGTCAGTGATGAGCTAACACAGAGAGGAGGATCAGTTAGCACCTGGGATATTGGAGACATTACCATTGTAGAGCAAAAGTCAGGAAGAAAGAAAGGAATTTAGTTCCATTATGGGTGAACAAAAAGCAATCACATGGAGCTTCTAGAAAACAAAACCCAGAAGAAATCAAAAAGGCAAACGCCAAAGTTGGGGTGGGGCGGATTATCTTGGCAGCCTTGATTAGTGAGTGCTGCCTATTTGGGGAGGCACAAGATGTGACCTCATCACTTCTTTCTGCTTCAGGGAATCCAATTTGGGTCTACTTTTCTGCCTTTGAGAGCTGTGGTTTCAGACCATTTTTCCTGGCAGTCTTAAGGAGGGAATAAAAAAGGAGACATATGACCTCACCTGCTCCAGTACCTTCCAGAGCCGGACAGAAGAGCAAGGCTTCCTGTGCTTTTTGCTTCCTTTAGCCTGATTCATTTCACAATAATGGAAAACACAACTAGGGAGCCTTAAGCAAGGCCATTGCTTTGTGCTGTACACATGTTTACAAACATGGACAGACTCTCCATCTTTATGAAACTGTGAGGATTTCAGAAAGAAAGAAAAAAAAGCAAGTTGATATATTCTGACCAGTGGCTTTTAGCCAAGTCACAGAGAACTCTCAGAAAAATCGATGGGAAGCTATGGACTTTCTCTCTGGAACAATGTACGGACTGACTTAACACACACACACACACACACACACACACACACACTTTATACACACCTAATCCACAGGTATTTTCCACACAATTTTAAGGACTCGTGAACCCCCTAAGTTTGGTCCATAGCCCCCAAGTTAAGAATTCCCACTCTAATTAGTGATTTTCAAACAGAAAGGCTGAAAATTACTCAGACAGCTGAGGCCAAAAGAGGCAATTAGTCCCCGACTAGCCAGTACAAGTACAGAACTTCAGAACCTGAAGATACAGGAGAAATCAGTGCTTCTACTGTTTTCAAGTCAATTATAGGGTTGTGCTTATCACTCAGGGCAGATTTCACTTTTCCAATGGTATCGTCTGTAGAACAGCAATATTATACACAGAAATGCTGGGTGCAATCGTCTAGGCTCTGGCATGTTGGTTTTCTCTTTTTCTCTCCTCCCTTGACTATGTAAGAGCTACTTCATTTTAACTTATAATGGTGATCATGTAAGTAAGACAAAAAGGAAAGAAAAATGTACCTCTTTTACTGGAATAATGTTTATGATTACAAGTGAAATAAGGCATTTTTTTATCAACATAAAGGCAACCTTGGCTTATACAACCTCTTCTCGATCATGAATACTGACATCTTTACTGCACTCACTACCAATAATAAATATATTTTCCAAAGGGGGGAAAAAAAAACCCAGAGAAAACAGAGGAAAGCAAAGCTGTTCCCATTGATAAGGGTGCTGGGGGCCCAGATGGATCCTCACCCTTTCGGCTGCCCCCCTGCTCCCTCTGAGTCCACGAGAAGGCCAGAGGACGCCGCAGGGAGCGCAGCACTAGCTCACGGGCCAGAGTGGGGCCTTGCCAGTCCCGTCCACACACCCCGCTCCATAGGAGGAGTCTTCACACTCCAGAACCCACCTATTTCTCGGCCCAGCTGGGAGGACTTCAGGGATCCGGCTGAGGAGACAACAGCGCACCTTCCCCATGGCCCAGCCTTGGTCCTAATGTTCTCCTTGGGTAGGAAACCCTCCCATTCAGAGGTGTTGAAGGGAAAATCTGTGGCCTCTACCATGGAGACGTTCACGTGGTCCCGGAGATGGCAGTGCAGGGCCTCTGCACTGAGCTTGACCCCCGGCCCTGGCCCCTTGTAGGACACTTTATACTTATTCATGTTCAGATAATTTCTCCAGATCTTCTGCAGCCTGGGGATGAGGTTTTTGGAAGAGCTGTCCTTGTTCCACACCTGGAAGGAGGCCTCTGACTTGGCCTTGACTGGGCCCCGGGGACTGCTGAGGGCCTGGCTGGCCCTGGGGAGGTTCTGAGTGCTGCTCAAAGTCGCAGCCTGTTTCTCCAGCCCTCTCACCACCTGGAATTCCTTGGTTTGCAACTTGAGGGAATCATAGAAGCTCCCTTTCTTCTTCTCCTTCCACACACAGATGACTGCAAACAGGAGAAAGGCCAACACGCAGCAGCTGAACTTTTTCTTCAAGTTGGTGTGAATCATAATGAAAGATGTGTTCAGGGCAGCCACTCTGTGCTGAGTAGAAAACGAGCCTAAAAAAGGTAAGAGGAGGCAAAAAAAAAAAAAAAAAAAAAAGATGTGAACAAAATCTAGTGACCGGCAGGAGGTGGGGCAATGAGCTGGGCAATGGATTCAGAATGAAGGGACTCATTTCCAGCCCGTCTACCTTCCACCAGGCTCGCAGCCTGCAGCTCCTTGGAGCCAACATTCAGCCTCAGTCTGAGCTTTGAATGTAGGCCGTGGGCCTCAGACACTCCCTTTTTCCTCTCTAAGCCATGAACACTTTCTGTATTCTCCGACCATTCCTTCTCACACACTAGCTCCCTGACTACCTGAGCTTGGTGAGGTCAGGAACCATCTATGCATCGCTGGTCTCCTGGGGCCTTATGCTATCTGTTCAACAAAGGCACATATGCTTGGAAAACAGGAGGAAAAAAAAGGAAGAGCAGGATGACTGGTCTACCTGACAAGAATCCAAACTCCCAAAAATGCGTAGAGGCCCACCATCCTTTTAAAATTGCCAGAAAAAGGGGATCCCTGGGTGGCTCCGTGGTTCAGCGCCTGCCTTTGGCCCAGGGCGTGATCCTGGAGTCCTGGGATGGAGTCCCGTGTCGGGCTCCCTGCATGGAGCCTGCTTCTCCCTCTGCCTGTGTCTCTGTCTCTGTCTCTGTCTCTCTCTCATGAATAAATAAAATCTTTTAAAAAATTTTTTAAAATAAAGTAAATAAATAAAATTGCAAAAAAGAGACCTCTGTCCAGAGACAGTGCCAGAGACCTGGGACGCATCTCTTTAGGGGTTGCGGTGTTGGACTCCTGCTTGAGAAGAAGACCACCAGTTAGCTTACAATGTAAACTCAGCTTCATGGAGTGCCCTGCGAGAGCACTATCAAGTGGCAAGGAAGCAGCCTCACCTCATGGTAAAGGAGAGGACATCCTGGGAAGACAGCAGGCACATAACCAATTAAAGAGATAAAAAGAGAGGTGCCTCAAGCACGTCAGGTGTTCTTTCATGTTATTTCGCCATAAACCAGGGCTCTGTCATGTACGGCTCCAGCCAGCACCACGCACATGACAGTCCAGCAGGAAGGGCATCCTCTGTGCTGTGCGGAGAGGCCCTGACCATCCCTGGCCAGGAGGGTGTCATAATCTCCGTATTTATAGATTAGAAGCCTGAGGCTCTGGGAGGTTAAGAGAAGTGCCTAGCATCACAAAGCTGAGTAAATTGTAGTGATGAAGTTCAAATCCAAGTGCACTTGATTCCATAATCCATGTCCTTTTCAGCATAAACATGCACGAAACTGCTGAAAGTTCTGGCAAATGGATTTTCTTTATACAAATAGAGCCTAATGGTCCCTTTCATATCTGGGTAAAGCCCTACTTTGTTTTCCCAGAATTTATTGTGTAACTGAACGGAAGATGGAAGTACTTTGAACTCAAACAATGTCTGTATCTTTTGGAAAACATTAAGTTCTTTCCTAAATAACTGAGTCTATTTACCGTAATGAGTCTAAGCAATCACCTGTGGGGTTTTGCTAACCCACTAGGGATCCATAGTTTCTTCTCTTGGAGCCCAGTGCTAAGGATATCCAGGACAAGGGGTAGGAGTCCTAGACTAGATATTCACAAAACCAGAGTTCTCTCCCCATTATTGGTGACTTTGGGCAAGTCACTAAACCTGTCTCTACCTGGGTTTTCTGTGAGTAATCTCTCTCTCACTCAGGTGTGCTGGGAGGACCAGCAGAAATGGTGTTTAATCTAGATCATCATTGCACAGGAAGTGTTCTGAACACAGACCAGAGGGCAGCCCCTTGGCTGAGGGCCACATGGAGGCCATGTGGGACCCGGAAAGATGGCAGAGTAGAACACTGGCCATGATTCCTCAATCTGAGTTTCAGGTCCTCCTCCGGACTCTTTAATGTAAGTGACACCCAGGCTGCTTCTGGAATCCATGGGCAGTACCGGTGATACCGTGCTTCCCATCACCCCAGACCTCAAGAGCCAGTGGATCTGGGGAGAATGGGTGCTTGCCTGGAGCCGTGGAAGTCTGAGAAGTGATACAATGTACATAGAGGAAAAAAACCTCAAACATGGGATCAAGAAATGGGTTGAGGGGGTTGCTGCTTACAGGTCAGAAAACTAAGGAACTCAATTTCCTCAGACACTCGCTCAGCTGATCACATGGCTAGGGTAGCTAAGGAGCTCAAGAAGAAGGAAATGGAACTCAAGAAGAAAGAGAAGGGTGCTTTCCATATGGTAGGCACTTTAGTTGCAAGGTCTAATTTAATATTTACTGTGACACAATGGAATAGATATTCACGGCCCCCCTGGAGAAGATGAAAACACTGAGGCTTAGTAAAGCTCCAGGGCTTCTCCAAAGTCAACAGGTGGTCGGAGCCAGAACCGGAATTCCAACCCAGGTCTGTCTGACTCTAAAAGTTCACGGTCTGTGTGCTCAAAGACAGGCATCTATATTAAAAGACAGAGAAAAGTGTTGACCAAAGAGGACTCAGAAATCAGGGGCTCTAAGAGGGACAAGCCAATCTGTCAGATGATCACAGGAAAACCACCTCTGCCATAGCATGTCCCAGCCCTGACCCGCCTGCATGCACCAGGTTACCCTCAGGCAGCTCCTTCGCAGTAATTAGGATTTTGAGACCCAGAATAACCCTGTCATGTAAGCAGAGCAAATCATCTTGGCTCCATTTAGAGTTGAAAAAGCTGCAGTTTTATATATCCACGTTTATTATTTATTTAATCTCCACAGTTGCATGAGTGATTTGGAAGTGGCACAGTTGAGAGCTGGGATTTAACTTTTATGTGTATAAGGAAAGTGAGACAAGAGGTAGGGAGGCAGGCCCCGATTCACTGCATAGGAACTCAGGCTCGGAAGGAGCCGGTGGTCACCTTCCTGCTAAGACTGACTCTAGAAGGTTGAGGGTCTCAGAAGAGCTCCTCCAAAATGCCAGGCACAATAGTCCTGCAACTTTGAGACAGCCCGAGGCTTCAGGGTCACGGCACCAGGACACTCATCTGAAAGCTCACCTCAGGGCTCCCTAGGTGTCCTGACACCACCCTCTCTTGGGGCTCCCAGTCCAACGGCTGGCTGGAGCTTCTGCTCATAAGACACAGAGAGCTTCAAGACCCTTGTTTCCCTCTCCAGCTGCTCTAAAGAAACACGATGGAAGCAGTTTCCTTTAGCCGAAGCTGAAGGAAAGGAGTAGTATATTTTTTTCCCCTAATTCTTTGGGAAAACACATCAAGCTTTGGATTTTCCAGATGTCTTAGCCTCTGGGCCTTTTCACTGCTGTAGTCTCTCCCTGTCCATTTGCCTGGCAACTAGACAGTGTTACCTTTCTATTTCTGACTTCCCATGAAGCCCCCTCCCACTCGTTTTTAGTGTTTAGCAATGCTCACTATTCCTGCTGACCGCCAGCTAGAGGGGAACCCCCCCCCGCCCGGCTCATTCCTGAAACCCCAGTGTCCAGCACAGTACCTGAAACTGACTGGGTACTCAATAAAGGATTACTGAACTGATGGGACTATATCAATAAATCCTTAACCATCCCCACCAGGCTTCTAGAAGAATATGGTAAGAGCCCACATTGTCACCTATAGAGAACAAGCCAACACTGAACCAAGAGAAAATCTCAAAGTAAGGTTCCTGCCCTGATTTACTCATCACTACATGAGTACCAAAGGTGGGCTTGGCACAAAGTAGGTGCTCAAAAATGGTGGACTGAACCCCAGAATAACTTCAAGTCTAATACTTACCAGTTATAGACACAGGAAAACCATCTATCCCCACCCCTCACCGAATCAGAACTAAAAAAAAAAAAAGATGAAGAAAACAGCAAAGCCATAGTCAGACATTGAGACTCTGACTCCCAGCCACACACTCCATTGCCCCATTCTTCAATTAGGAATGTACCCCTTTGCTGCTCCCATAGCCCATGCCTTCCTTACCTGCTTTTGGCTAATCCCCCTGGGGCTGCAGGCCCTGCAGGTCCTCAGGAATCAGTGCTCTTCTCCATGGGAGGAATGTATGCTTTATTGGATCTGGAGGCCAAGGCTCATTTTTCTCTGGATGATCAAAAAACATCTGCAAAGGCCAAAATGAAAAAAAAGAAAAGAAAAGGGAAAAAACAACAAAGAGGAGGTTAGGGGCTGGTTTCCAGCAGGGTCAGGGTTAAATATTAACAAGGTGGACAGGCCCCTCAGCTAGTTTCCTGGCCTCCACTACAGCTTGATCCAGGAAGCCTGGAAAGCTCAGAAAAAGAAACACAGAGACAAGAGCCCATTATAGGTGCAGTGCTCAGAGTCGTGAGTAGCAGAGAAGGCCTAGAAATAGACTGATACTAGATAAGAACATGCTAGAAGGATAAAGCAGTCCCCACAGACCAATGTAGGAAGGAAGGATTATTCAGTCACTGGTTTGGGGATACATAAATAGTAATTTGGTGAGAGAAGATTCGGATCATCCCTAAATACACTCTAGACAGATTTTCTTTTATTTATTATCAAAGAACACTTTCTTTGAAATTTCGATCAGTATAATGCTAACTAGAAAAAAGAGATTGTAAAACTGTATATCATATTCTAATCAAATCCATGAAAATTGTTCTTTAAGGTACCCGTAAAAAGAGAAAGGACTAGAAACAGAACAAGATAAGATAACCCTGGACGGTAGAATAATGAATGGGTTTTCATGTTTTACAATTTTTTGTATATTCCAAAATTTCTAAAATGTACATGCATTACTCTTAGAGTTGGAAAAAATATTATAAAAATATAATTTGAAAATGCTAAAAACAGACTTCTATATTTGTCAGCTCTTTCTTCTGACAGAATATAGAAAAATAATAAAAGACAACTTTAATAGTCACTTGCATGAAAACTCTCACTTGTCTCCAAGAAAATGCTGTAATTAAAAGGAAATAAAGAGTCCAGCTGTGCAAAGGGTAAAGAGAGTCAAAGCTCCTCAAAATAAACAGGCACTCCACATGAATGGACAAATCACAAAACAGGAAACATAATTAACAAGCACATAAAATGATGATGAATCTTGATAGAAACCCAAAAGCGACAACTGGCATATTAAGATGCTGGTTTATAAAAATAAAAAAATAAAAATGCTGGTTTATAGAATTTATATCAGACAGTTTTCAAAATGATTAATATCATTACTGAACAGGTTGTAATAAAATTGGTATATTCTGAGGGAGCAGTAAAAATTAGAAGGTACCAGGTCATAGAATTAAGAGCTTATGACCATCAACCAAGTTACCATACTTGTAGGAAATAAGACAACAAATGATTGAAAGAAGATCAAGACGACATATTCTGGTTTCCTTGCACATAAATGACTCCCTACCTTCCACAGTAGTGGTGAGATTTAGAAGAGGATCAGTGGGATAAAGAAAGAGTTTTATAAAGCAATATGTACATGCAAGAAAAAAAGTAGTTTTCAATTACAAAGTGATTTCTAATGGTGAAAATCTAAGGCTAACAACTAGGCTTTCAGCAAAAGGGAAATAGTTAAACCAGGGTACCTCTACCTGATAGACTATACACATATATATTATGTATTAGCAATATTAATTTAAAATATATAAGGTAATATGTGATAATATATATAATTGCATGTGAATTTCTGTAGCAATAAGGGGGGAAATTCTTCATATATTAAAACAAAAAAAGTAAAACAGAGAATGTTATCTCTGCAAAAATCATTGTGATGAAAAGTTACTCATGTTCAAATAACTAGAAGAAAGGTACAAGATAATGACCTGAAAACAGCTGAGGAACAAGCTGAGCAAGGAGTCCTCTCTCAGTTTGACTTCTTTTATTATGCTTATTATGTTACCAGAATAATTAGGCAAAACAACATGTTAGGAACAATATTGAAAATACACTTGGACCCTGTATATCAACTCCATACCCACTCCTGGGCTGATCTCAAAGCCCGTCCTAGGAGACGCAGCACGAAGAGATCAGAGGAAGTCACAGTGGCCACAAGTGGCTCCATCCCATGACCTAAGGGGAAGCCCCCACCTGGCAGGCCTGGGGTTCAGACTGGCAGGTGGGCAGGTGTGGGCACTGGGCAGGTCTGACGGGGCAAAAGTGAGAGGTGTTGGGGTGATCTTGTCAAAAACCCAGGGCTCTCATTAGTTCAAAGAACTGGCTCCTGGGTAGACTCCTGGTTGAGTCCTAGAATATCTCTGATAGCTCTACCTCTTTTCATGTCACATATGTGTCCTTCGTGGTGCGAGTCTGTAATTATGCATGCATTCATATTATTATATGATTACCATCTGGCTCCGCTACTAAAAATGTAAACTCCTTCGGTAGAAACCTTGCCAGCCTTCATCGCTACTATCTTCAATGCCTAGACGAGTGTCTGGCACATGGTAAATACTCAATCAGTATTTGTTGAACGAAGGATCACCAGCTCTTAAGAGGTCTACGCTTTCCTCAGGCATCACTGATGGAAAATATTCTTTCTTGGCACCCTCCTGAGGAACACTGCAGGTAGGCCCCCTGCCCTTTAGATGATGCCTCTAGCTTATGAATGTGGTTTGCTGCCATTCCCCTAAGCTGTGGGGCAGGTGACTTCAGTTTGAATTCAGGACACAGACAGCAGAAGAGTGCAGCTAACACAGATCTTCCTCCCCTTATCAATCACATCTGCTCAGAACAACTTCGTCTCTTAGGAGATAACAACCACTTCCTGCTCTTGATTTCTAAAAACTGACTAACTGAAACAAAGTAGAGCAATTGTTGATGTACATCTATCATACGTGATGGGAGTCTTCCAGAAATTTCACTGCTGCTCATGAGATTGCAGCTGTGGTGAACTTCAACCAGCCTCAGAAGTTCTACAGAGGCCTCAATTCTCCAGGTGAGAAATTAGAGCAATCAATGACAATAACAGTTACCACTTACTTAGCACCAGCTATGTGCTCAGCACTGACTAGGGGTTAAGGGTTAGAACTCTGGGCTGGGGGTGTTGGTGGTGTTGGTGGTGGTGGTGGTGGTGGTTAGAAAGATCAGGGCAAGAGTTCAAACCATCTTGCACCAGTTATATGACCTCCGGCAAGCTACTCAACCCTCAAAGACTCAGCTTCTTTATCTATAAAATGAGAATACTAATAAAAGAGCCAGATGCACCTGAGTAGCTCTGGTTGGGCGTCGGTCTTTGGCTGGGGTCATGGTCCCAGGGTCCTGGGATCGAGTCCCACATCGGGCTCCCTGTGGGGAGCCTGCTTCTCCCTCTACCTATGTCTCTGCCTCTCTCTGTGTGTCTCATGAATAAAAAATATAAAATAAAATCTTAAAAAAATTAAAAAGCCACTCTCATAGCATTATTTAAATAAACAAGTAAGGGATTACACTCAAAGGGATTACAATAGGGCACGTGACAGAGATTATACACATTATTTCATTGACTCCTCACCAGGCCCTACCCAGTGCAAACCATTACTGTCCCAACTACAAATAGGGAAACTAAAATAAGGAAGAGGCGTAATTTTCTCAGACTAACTCACTTGTGACCCTCCAAATGTCCTACTCTTTCGTCCTTTGTCCTTGGTTGCCTCACAAGGCAAGTTCCTTCTGATGAAATGTCCTTTCCTACCCTGTTCACACGAGGCCACAGCCACTCAACCCCATCTCCCACTCCCTTCCCACCCCCCCATACCAGCTTAGGTGCCCCTGGACCCTGAAGAGTTTCTTAACCCCACAGAGATCAAGACTCCATGGTGCCTGTTCTGGCGCTCCAGAGACTACATGACATTTATCTGGTCGCAGGTCTATCCCACCCAGACTGAGGTTCCTTTAAAGGTTTATTTCTGGCCCCTCCACTTCTAGCCAGGTCTGAGCCATAAGTGGGACGTGTTCAGTCATGTCTGAATGAAAGAATGAAGCTGGCTCCAATACCACCCTTCCCCATTTCCCATGTCCTTCGACTGCTAGACTGGCACTCGCTCAGCCACCCATCACTGCCAGTGGCTAGAATCACCTCGGCAGCATTGTCACTGCAGAAGTCCATTTTGTCTATTGGAGACATGAGTGACAGGGAATTTACCCCCCCCCCCGGGGGGGCACTCAGAGTGATGTGAATAGCTCTGCCCCTTAGAAGGTCTTAAAATGAAGAGAAATCAACTCCTTATAAGAACTAATCCAGTGGGTTCAGCTCTGCCTTTTGGAGCCACTAAGGCATGTAGAGCCTGTGCCTGGTGCTGAGAACTTCACACAATCTTGTTTCATCCTCAGACAAACCCATGCAGGCCAGGCTGCCTGCGACCCACCTTGGTGAAGTCATTTCCCCTCCACCAGGACACTCTTCTTCGTTCCTTGAATATTTTTGCACTTGGCCCACCATAATCCTCCCCGCACTACTTCTGTCCTTCCTCTTGGGGATATAAACATCTACCTACAGAACCATTCTAGCTCCCTGGTCTCACAGTTCTTTGAGCTCCTCTACTCCAAAGACTGTGACTTTAGCCACTCACCACCAAGGTCATATCTCTGATCTTATCATTTTCAAAAAATACTCTACAGTCCTGATTTCAGGCACCACCACCCCCAATCACCACTCCTATCTTTGTAGCTTAGTCCAACTAGTACCGACCTTCGACTATCTTCTCTGGCTATTCCTATCACCTTCTCACTATCTCTCACTTCATTCATATTCTCACTTCCCTTTCTACCCAGCTGCAACTCCGTGGTCAGGCATTAAATTGGCCTCTCTCGTCACACAACGTTGGATAAACCCCAATTCTGGTTAAATCCAACTCTCTGTCTTCCTCCACACCTGCCGGAGTGCAGCTGCAGGGCTAAAGAAAATCACAAAGTAAAACTTAGGGATTTCACCTCAAGTTCATGATCACTAACTTCAAGTAGCGCCTTCATCCTTCCTAGCAATCACATGTTACTTTTTTGGTCAATTCACCCACCACTCTCCAAGAGAACTATCTGACTTCCTCCCCATGAAAAGTCCCCTCATCTTCCACTTCCCTTGATGAATTTGCTACTTATTCATAGAGAGAAAGGAAGCTATCAGAATAGAATTACCACAGACACAACACACCTTTGTACCACAGCTCCTCACCTTACTTGCATTTACGCCCAAATGATCTCGTGTTGCTATGGATGAATTGGTGGCACCCAACCCTTGGAATACCCAACATCTGTTCCAATAGATCCTGTATATTCTTGTCTACTTAAGGATATTCTTCTACAAAATCTCCCTTTTCTTCTGCATCATTTGTAGCCCTCTCTCAAAGATCATGCTTATCAGCACATAGACATGCTATTGCTTCTCCTATCTTAAAAAAACAAAACAAAACAAAAGTCTCTTGATTAAGGCAGCCACCACCTGACCCTGATCGGTCTTAGCATCACTAAGAGTAGGGCACCTCAACAGTATGTGCCTTCTGGTGTGAAGCAACAGGAAGCACACGGTGCCACCTCTGAAAAATTCTCACCCGAAATGTTTAGTTGGTATATACTCAAGCCTTTATATGTAATTCCAGGTTTTAGAAAACACAGGAGCAAGAAGAACAAGGTACCTGACACAAGAGAGAAGTTATCAGACAGACCCAGAAAGCAGGGCATTCTACAGAACAACTGAACAAGCTTCATCAACAGGTCAATGGGTGGGAAAAACAAATGGCTAAAAGACAAAAACATCATGCAGACTTGGCTTGAATCCTGATTTGAACAAAACACCGTTGGGGGCAAATAGGGATATTTGCATATAGATTTGCTATTATATGATATTAAGAAATCATCCTTACTTTTGTTAGGCATATAACAGTAAGTATTCCTTTATTATGATTACATAATGTGCTTATGTTTCTTTTTTTTTTAAGTCTTATTCAGGTGATATAGTTAGAGATGAAATCTCCTTTAGAACACTTCAGCCAAAAAATAGAGGAGGAAAACACCAAAAAAATGCAATGTCATATGAAAAAATGTGTTCAAATTAAGCCATGTAAGGAGTAAGAGTTATTTGCAGACTCTTTCCGAACACTATCATTTGGGAGTGGGAGAGTTTGAAAGAGCTTGAAAGGAGAATATGGGAGACAATCTTTCTGTTTTACTGAAGGAATTCGCTGAAAAAGATATGGGACTTGACAATAGTCACATATTTAGCCCTGGCACGAGTTCTAAATAACCTCCATTTCCCTGTTCCTCCTGTGTAACTTCTTGACCTCATCTTACCTCCCACCTCCTACCTGCTTTCTTTTGCGGTAAAACTCCTTGAAAGAACTGTGTAGAGTCAGTGTTTCCAATTTCCCTCTTTCCATTCTCATTTGAATGCCCCCCAGCAGGCCTCCCCCATCTCCAGAAAACTGTTCTTGTCAACGTCACCAAAGACCTTCATGACCACTGTGTTGCTAAGTAAATGAATGGTCAGGGCTCAGTCTTCATCGCGTTCGGCTCAGCAGCAGCATTTTCCAAAGTTGGTCATTTCCCCCTTCTGGCTTCTCTAATCTACAACTCGCTGTTCTGGTTTTTCTTCACTTTACTGATCATCTCTCAGAAGTCTCCAATGCTAGATCCTTCTCATCCTCTTCCCCCACCTCTGCACACTGAAGCGCCCCTTGATTCTGTACTCAATCAACAACACTTGTCCACTGGTTGTGAGCACCTCCTGGTCTGTTTCCCCTCTACCCAATACACATTTGCTGACATGCACTAAGATGAATTGAGAAAGCAGGTTCTGTCGGTGAGTTTCTACGGAAAGGAACTTCTTAAGAACTTAAAAACCACAACAATTACAAAGCCGGGTGGGAATAGGGGTGAGAATAAAACATCTATACTCACTTGACCATTTCCCTATCATCTATTAACCACAAGGGGAAGCAGCACCACGCAGAGCACGGATGGTCAAACTCTGAGCACGTTGCAATTATCAAATGACTTGTTGAAATGCAGATTTCTGAATTCTTCCTCAGTCATTCTGATCCAAGCAGTCTGGGAAGGAGCTCAGAGATGGGCATTTAACAAGCACCCAAGCAACTCTGACATGAGTGGTCCCACCTGCCCACCATGCTCTGAGAAGCAGAGGGCACCATTACTCCAGTGAGATTTGCACATAAGGAAGGGCTAGTTTGAGAAAGCTTTCTCCAGATCCAGGATGAGAAGAGTACAGATAGCGAATGTAATCATTTCTTATACTAATTTGGAAGAGGAAATTTATGCCTATTGAATCTAACAGTAACTTTAAAAATAAGGCTTGTATTTTAAATGTCCTTCTTTGAATTGTTCCAATAAATCCTCTTCATTGTATTTTAGAAACTACTGATGTGTGTGACAGGTTGGGGTTGGGAGGGAAACCTGATCCTTCAGGGACAGTTTGAGAAGCCCTGGCTTCAGAGAAAGAGTTCACGCTCTGTCATTTCAAAAGCCCAGATTCAAATCCCAACTTTTCTATCTGTCCATTGTGGGAGGATAGGCCAGTTGGTCAACTTTTACAAACCTGGTGTCTTTATCTGTAAAGGATGGCTAATAAAATTTTAAAATTTGCCCCTGCAGGGTGGTGGCAACAATTTAATGACAGACTTTGGGACTTTGTTGCAGCAAATAATTATTGAACTTTTACCATGTGCTAAGCGCTTTACATACGGTAAAGCTCCTGTAAGTCAGTGAAGCTCATTTAATTCCTGCAGCAACGACTGCCTGAGGCAGGTACTGCTGTCACTTGCTTCCAGAGTCCCCAGAGTCCCCAGAGATGTGGGCCTGGCTGCTGACTCACTCCCAGTCCCTGGTGCCCCGAGTTTCATCAGTGGGCACTGGCACAGGTCAAAAAAGGGAATAGTTAATGTCAAAATATTTCTGACAAGTCACAATTTTGTTCAGATCACAAACACATTAAGCAACAGGAAACCAACCTGCAGTGAGTAAATCTGAGAAGAGAGTAAAAGGAAAAAGGAAGCCACAAGAGATTTCATGGGGTGTCTGAGTAGCAGTGTTTGCCAATGTTTACCTGAGGGCAAGCCCGGCCTCCGAGCTAATGGTGGGGAGAGGGATATCCTGCCCAGATCAAAGCCCTGAAGATAAAGGGGCTTTCATCCCAGCTTGCCCCAACTGTTCCAGACCCAGGTGGCAAAAAGTGTCTCTTAACAGAAATTAGATCTTTTCCCAGCCAGGCAGCCACTGATAGAGAAGAAACACCTGCATACATTTCCCTGAGGTTTCTGGAAAGCCTGAGGACAGGACTTTGTGGGGGTACTGAGTGCCCACCATGGACAGAGCAGCCCCTCTGGGGTTTCTGCCCAGAGCCAGCCACTTGGACCAGGTGGGGAGAGCTCTGAACACAGGATTTCCAGAACCACAGCAAAGGGAAATCACAGGCCATTTGCTACGGTCTTCAACCTCGTGCCTTCCCCAGTTGTATATTTGAAGAAATATGTACCTTCCCATTTGACAGGTATCGGCTGAACAAGGAACTTTGCCCCCACTGGCTCCCTCTCTGGCTGATGCCCACCACCCAGTCCCAGCCGGCATCTTGCCCGATCTTACCACACTGTGAACCACTGCGCACTCCACTGCATCAGTCAGAGTAGAGCCAAGGAAGAAGGAGCAAAGGGCCTATAAGGAGGGGTGAATAAGCACGACATGCCTCCAGGGCAGCAGGCCCATCCCCTTTGCCTCCACACTTCAACCCACACCCAACAGAGGAGCAGAGAAAAGAAAATGGGCCTCCCTCCCCATCAGGAAGTGGGACTGTTTCACCTCCTCCCAATATTTAAAAAAGAATTTCATTTATACGATAGAAGTTTTTACACATACAAATAGGTACGGAAGTAACACAATGAGCCTGTTTTTAGAACCCAGCTCCAAAGAGTACCAACATCTTGCCAACTTTATCTTTTTTTTTAAGATTTTATTTATTTATGCATAAGAGACACACAGAGAGAGGAAGAGACACAGGTGGAGGGAGAAGCCAGCTCCCTGAGGGGAGCCCAATGCGGAACTCAATCCCAGGACCCCAGGATCATGACCTGAGGCAAAGGCAGATGCTCAACCACTGACCCACCCAGGTGCCCTTTGCCAACTTCATCTATTTCACCTTCCCTTTTTTCCTCTGAAGTAATTTAAAGCAAATGTCAGCCCTCTGACCAGTCTCTGCCACCATCTCTTCTCCATTGGCGTTCCTTGGGAAAATTAAGCCCTAATGTCTTCCAACACCCATTTATGTCATAAATGAACTCACCTTGCTGGCATCTAGGATGGTATTAGCTATGTGCCATCCTTGGGAGATGTAGGACCAGAGCCCCTCAAATAATTTTCTAGGGAGTTTCTTTCTCTAGAATATGCCACACACACACACAGTTGGTTCTGCCAGAGAATATATGAGGATATATATATATATATATATATAGAACCACAGTGCCATCGATACTCAATTTCAAATTTTCACCAGTTCTCTTAAAAGTGTCTTTTGCACTAATTCCTTAAAGAGGATCCAAATGTCATGTGTGGATAATATACCATTCTAAACTCTTTTAATTTATAATAGAGCCCTTATTTTCCTTTTTTAGGACTTCTGTTTGTGGGAGAAACTAAGTCCTCTGACCCATGGAATGTTCCTAGTACTGAATCTGGCGGAGGACCTCCTTATGATTTGTTTAACTTACTCCTCTCTGCTCTGTGCTTCCTGTAAATGGAGTGTTAGATTTCAAGGCTTGTTGAGATTCGATGGTCTCAAGTTTGATGGTTCCCCCAAGTGTTTTATACGTAGGAGGGTCTCAGTCGCGGTTGGTTAGGGGAGTTCAGGGTGAGAGACATGAGCAGAGAGGCCGGAGCTTCTCCACTCTGCAGCAGTCCCAGAGTCCATGAGGACAACACACACACGTACTTACAGATAGGTGCGCTCATTCTGCCAATGCTCATTGCCTACTGTGATCCACCCGGAGATACGGCAGTGCAGAAAACAGCCAGAAATCCCACACCCCACCCCCACCCCGGAACTTGCCTTCCAGGGAGGGGATAAGGGAAGAGTAAGACAAAATATATATGTATGTGATGCTTTGGAAGTGGATAACTGCCAGGTGGAAAATTAAAGCAGGGAAGACAGGCTACAAACAGCAGGTGTATGGGGGAAGGGTGGAGCTCAGGGTCACACTGGATAGTCAGCCTCACTGAGAAGGCATTTGAGCAGAGACTGGAGGGAGGTGAAAGAGGGGTCATGCAGATTTCTGAAGGAGGAGGGTTCCAGATGGATGCAAAAGCAAAATATCTGGGCAGGGGCAGGCCTGACCTGTTTCAAGAATAGCATCAAGGCCAGGAGAAGAGCAGGTGAGGAGAAGGGTAGCAGAGGGTGAGGTTGGGAAGCTTTAGAGCCAGATCACCTTGGGCCTTAGACTGGTGTAGGATTCTCGCTTTCGCTCTAAAGAAGACCCAGCTGACTTAGGTTTGAAATGATCATTCTGGCTGCCGCACTGAGAATCAAGTGTTGTTCATGGCAGGTTGAAGGAGGTTAAAAAAAAAAAAAAAAAAAAGAAGAAGAAGAAGAAGAAGGAAGACCTTTCAAAAGGCTATTGCAAAAATTCAGATGAAAAGAGGCCTGTGAGCCATCTACTAAGCTTCTTCCTGGGTGCTAGCAATTTAGAGATGTTACCAAATTTAATCATTATCAGCACCTTATGGGGTGGGCTTTTAATTATCTTCTTTTATAAACAAAAAGGAAGCTCCAAGAGTTTAAGCCATTTGCTCAAGATGTCATTGCCAATGGTCAAACTAGACTATCCTAACTGCCCCCCACCGCCCAAAGTGCTCATGCTATCCAACATATGTCTGTCTACTCAGAGTCCTTCAAAGGGCTTTACCAGGTCCAATGCAGTGGCTGGTCACCATCTTTGACCTTCTGGTGACATCTCTTTACTCTGCCCTGATCACCACCTCCTTAACCCCTCGGTGTGAAAACCCCATCGTTCGTCTGTATCTTAGAACCTACATTTTCTGTGCCTAGAGACCCTGATCCCCAACTATCCCCAAAGGATACTTTAACCATAATGCCTTTGAGAAACAGTCCACTTGCCCTGACTTCCAGAAACCTTCACCACGATGGGCTCACCTTTCCTAACTTGTGCCAGCTGAGCTGCCACTTAATCCCATAATGACTCCTCTTCCTGTTTCTCATGTCAAGGATGACAGGCTGCCCCACCAAAACTGATCCTTCTGTCATTACAGAGTTCTGGCTGAAAGGGTGGGCTCATCCAGGGATGACATTTTCCAGCAAGTACGCACGCACACACATACACACCCTGCATCTACATGAGACCAGTAGACCATCAAAGCTGAGCAAAAATAACAAGTGTCACTTCTAGACCAAGACCACTAGGAAGTGCAGCTAGCATTATATCAACAGGGTTCTTAGTAGAAACTTCCTGAATTTCTATTTGTACCAGTCTAGGAATTTCTGCAGAATTCTCAGCGGTAGAGTCTTCCATCATCTGCACAGATCTCTCCTTATCTCAGTACTTCCCTAGCACAGGGAAATAATAGGAGCTCCCCTTAATTTAGTCAAAGCCAGAGGTTCCTAAATTCTTCGGCACCAAATACCTGTTGTATTTGTTTCCCCCTGCTACGACTGCCAGGTTCTAAAAGATGCTATCAGCCAGATTTAATTAAGAATTTGAGTTCTTATTTGTTCTCAAATGAACAGAGATACTGCTGCCAATAAGAGACTCTGATCAGCATGAGATTGTCATTGTTATCACAATCTGTTGGTAACATTCCAGCATGACACAAAGAAACTGGATAATTTCCTTGGCCCATGCAGGGCTTTTTTTGTGAATAAATGTGCTTCTGCCATCTGGTTTTTTTGAAATACTCTGAGTGTCTGGTGGGTCTCTGGAAACCCTGGGCAAGGCATTCTGATTTGTATGGCCTGAAACTTACCCCCAATAAAAATCATAATTTTCTGATCCCAGCTGGCCTCCTGAAAACAGGTTTTACTGGTTGGCTAGATATGTAGGGTACTTAAAAAAAAAAAAAAAAAAAACTACACACAACTGCCCCCAACGAGGCAGAAATAAGGCATTCTGTGCTTATCTGGAAGAATCTGGCCCCCCAAGTGCATAAAGCTCAAGGGCACAGCAATGTAAAAACCAGAATTTTATTGACAGCCAGATCAAACAGACACAGGTGCCCCACCCATCATCTCAGAGCTCAGCAGCTGAGGCGGGCAGCAGTTATATCAGAAAGATGCCCCCTCCAGGACAGCATAGCAGAGCTCCTACAGCCCAGCAGAGTAACGAGGCGGTCCAGAATTTTCGCTGAAGAGCAGAGGAAGACCAAATAACAACCCAAGAGGAAAAGAGTTCGGATGAAAGATGGAAGATTAAGACTTTTCTTTTAAATCCTAATAATGAGGGCCTGACGACCTACGTTTCTCTTCAAATCCAGTTTAACTATGTCTTTAGTGAGAACAATGATGTTGTCTTAAACATAAATTTTCTCCAGAAATTCCTGGGCCAGAGATCATGCCAAGGACTGTTTGTTCTTCCCTCGCATCTTGGTTTTACCCGACTGGACGGGAGGATGCCAGGACAAGAGTTCTTAATATTGCCCAAAGGTCAGAGTCACTGACCACTCCTTATGGCCACCAAAGTGACAACTGTTTACTTCGCTCACTTAGCAAATTGACCTCTTTCCTAAGTCCAACCCAAGCCCAACTGGGCCACCATCCAAAGAGAAAAGCAAAGAGAATGTAGAGGAGAAAAGGTTCGATAAAGTCTGTTCTCGGAGGAGCATCCTACCCCTAATCCCATAGCCATTAAGGTCAGTGTAGGTGAAAGGAACCACTTCTCTATATTACTTGGGCATTAACATCACCTAGGAACCATGGAAAAATATAGATGCCCAATACTGTCCTCAGTAGATTCTGATCTAATTGGTCTGGACCAATCAACAATAGAGTCCTTGAAGAATGTGAACATCCACAGGAGGGTGGCCTCAGGCAGAGTGGGAGGGTCCATGCTGGCTCAGCATAGTGTGAACATGGTCAGTCAATAACGTGACCTCAAGCACGTGAAGTCCTTGCTTAGCACAGGCTCCTCCACTACCCGGGGAGTCTGTGCCTCTTCATGACCCAGAGTTCCTGAGGAGGTGGCAGGGCCTCCACCTCAGTCCAGGTCTTTGAGAATTTCAGGCCCAACTGTTGTCAATTCTGGGCTGCCCACTCCAAGGGGAGATGTGGATAATTCATGTCGGTTATAAGGTCAGGGGAGTCAGGACTACCAGAGAGAGTGCTAACTGCCCTTGCATCAAGGGGTGTCTTTCAGCTTTCTCTCCCCTTGGTTGTGATCCGGATTTCAGTCGCCAGCTGACAGAGGCAGAAATGGGACTGAAGACTAATCTCATGGGCGCAGGAGTGTGCTCCATTCTGGGCAGTCTCAGATGAGGGCTCACACATAACTTCCACTCCTGGTGAATGGTCCTTCTCCCCTAGATGGCAAGGGCTGGTTTTCTGAAGTGTTCTACATTTACTTGCCTCGCCATCACCCATACACAAAGACCACTTTATATCGCACCTAGCTGGTGCTTAATGGAGCATGTTGACCAGTGGAAGGCTTAGATATTTTCTTTAGGGGCCAGATCCACACATCTCAGCATTTACTAGTTAACCCTCAAGTATCCCTACTCATCATTCCCTCCTTTCATTTCAGGGATCCAAGGGCATCCCCATTACCAGCCCATCTCCACAGAGGAAGCTCCCTAGATCCCCCAGGGTGGGGTCCTCCTCCTATGAGGAGTCCCACCACACTCCTGGCCTAAGTGAATGTTCTCTAATATGCTCCTCCAGGGGCTGTGGAAGGAGTGGGGATCTTATTTTTCCCATCTGATAGGGTTCCATGTGGACAGAGTTCACCAACACCCATTCTGCTGCTTCAGCACTGCCAAACACAAGGTATACAAGTGGTACCCAATATCAGAGAGGGCCCATTGCCAGGGCTTGTAATGTGAATGTTGGGGGTGTAAGGTGGTTACTTTTTATTTATTTTATTTCTTTAAAAAATATTTTATTTATTTAGTTATGAGAGACACAGAGAGAAGGCAGAGACATAGGGAGAGGGAGAAGCAGGTGCCTCCCAGGAAGTCTGATGTGGGACTCGATCCCGGAACTCTGGGATCATGCCCTGAGCCAAAGACAGATGCTCAACCGCTGAACCACCCAGGAGTCCCGGTGGTTAATTTTTAAATAGGAAAATGATTTCAGACTTCATCAACAAACATGAAGCACCTACTGGGTGTGTATCCCTGTAGAGAGGGAGAGAGAAGTTACTGTGACTGCTTCTGGGGGCTTCCTACATACACATAGGAGAGTTCATTCAAATCTAAGAGCCATCCTCTAAGATTGGCATGGGTACTGCTTCCATTTCTCAGATAGGGCTGAATTTTAAAGACACTGAAGAGCTTTGACTAGTAAATGGAAGTGCCCAAACTGGAATCCAGAACTGTCTTAATCCAAAGGCCATGCTCTTAATCCCTGTACTCCAATGGTCATCTTGTTTGACCTGTGACTCTCTCGGCCACAGTCATGCCCACCGAACCGCAGAAGCAAATGGTTTCAGTTATAAGGGAACCAATAGTATTGAGTTCAAAGTCCAGAGCACAGTTAGGATGCTTGATATGGTGAACTGGATATTTCAGCAGCCCTGGAGGGCTTTGGCATGTACAGAGTCAACTTTGAAATGTTGACTACTGGAGAACGACCCCAAAGGTCCTAAACCAAAAAGCAGCCTGATCTGTGCTCATGAATGAATATGAAGCATGTGCACAGAAAGCTAGTATATGGGAGAGCTCATCCCCAGGCCACGACCCAGGACAAAAGGGAAGAGAGGATCTCTGTGCTCTCCATGCACCAGAACACGCTACAAATAACTCCTTGTGATCTACAGCTCCCAAAGAAATAAGACTGCTAGTCCATGTGAAGAAAAGTTTATACTCCATGATGAATTGCTGCTAACAGATTTATAAATGCCTATAGCCCTATATTCATACAATCAATAAGAGACAGAAGTTGCCTCAATTGTTCAATTATGCATGAATGCATATATGGGGAAATTGTGTGCTCTGGGAGCATGTGCATGAGGCGGGCAAGGACAGGGCACCAGAGAGAGGGTGGAGTCAGCCCAAATAGGTACACGAAGCTGAGCAGAGGGAGGGGTCATTTCAAGGGAGACTCGGACCTCAGCCTATGGCATTGTGAGTAGCCATGGAAGAGCCTGGCAATTTTCAAGCATGTAGCAGAGAGCAGATAGAAAGCTTCAGAGCAGGCGAGGGAAGTGATGAGCCAGCGGGGATAGTCCAAGGTCAGCAGCAGGAGGAGGGTGCTGCAGCTCACAACACCCTCCTCCATTCCCTGCAAGTAAGCAGCCTATAAACTAGCCACAGCAGGTACTTCTTAGCCACCTGCTATGTGCCAGGTCTGGGGCCGAACACCTACTGAATCTTCAAAATAACCTGCACTAAGGCAGAACCCAGAAACCAAGGCTCAGAGAGGCAGCGGGACGTGCCCACAAGCATCCCACTGTCAGGAGGCAGAACCAGGATCTCAACTCAGATTCGACTCAGGGCACAGAGGCCAGGAAAACCTGGGTGCAACCCCCAGTGCAGACGAGATGAGGGCCTGAGATGAGGAAGATGCTCAGATGAGATCCACTTTGGGAGAGTGGTGCAAAACTTCATGGGAACCCAGTTTTGCAGTCAGATGAACCTAGCCTTGGGTCCCAGCTGCATTACTCAGCCCTGTGTGATCTTAGGCAAATGTGATAGGAACACCCTGGGTTTCAGCGTCCTCCTTTGTAAATCGGAGGCAAAACAACCTACCTCGCAGGACTGCTGTAAGGGTTGGAAGTGAGGACCGTGCGGTGCTGGGCATGTGGCAAGTGCTTAGTAGCTGGTGACTTATAAACCTGCACCTGGCAGGGGGAGGAAGAGGGCACAGGAGACGGGGGCCTGGCTTTGCTGCTGTGGGTCGAGGAAGTCTTCACTTGTGAGAGGAGATGAACTTTCTGGGAGTGTCATGAGCCAGTATTTGTCTTTGGCTAAATACAGGACCTTTATATTCATCTCGACAAATCCGGTATCTGCTGCTTTCAGTGTTAACTCTTTCAAACACCTCTGCACAGTCAAGAGAAGCAGAATTTGGGACCCTCAGGAAGCCAGAGCCAAGGGAGTGGGACTAGGAAGGCCATAATTTCAGGAAAAGTCTGAAACCAGGTCCTAGCCGAGTGGTCCCTCTATCAAGACATCAGAAATAAAGCTGGTGGGTAAAGCACCTTCCCATTTCAGAGACGAAAAGAAACACTGTTTAAGGAACTCCTACTTAAGACATTGAAGATTTCTTCTTAAATCAAAGTATCCTTCTATTGTGAATTGAGGTGATTTATAACCATTAGAAGAATCCCTTCTTGGGGTGCCTGGGTGGCTCAGTGGTTGAGTGTCTGCCTTGGGCTCAGGGTGTGATTCTGGGGTCCTGGGATCAAGTACCACATTGGGCTCCCCGCAGGGAGTCTGCTTCTCCCTCTGCCTATGTCTCTGCCTCTGTGTGTCCCTCATGAATAAATAAAATCTTTAAAAAAAAGAATCACTTCTCTGTGATCGTATGCATGAAAACATAAAGCTGTTCAGTTCCCTCAGAGTTTGTACCCTCCGAGAGCCCTCTGCAGACCCCAGAAGGGGGTGGGGGGGTAGTTCTCTCATTACTATGGAGCAGAGGGCTCACTGCCCAGAGCAGGAAAAGCTGGTAGATCCAAATTCTCACAGGAAAGCCCACCGTCCTTTCTCAGGATTTTCCCTTAATTTAGAAAACAGGCCAAACTCACTCCCCCTCCCAGCTTTATTAGGTCTCTTTGCAACTATCTGATGACCTGAGAAAAAAACAGGAAGTCAGTGACGTGGTCCCAGAGTGTAAACAGGTTAAAGTGGGTAGCCCTGAGGTCTGGGCACCCAACCTTGATGTCAGAAGAAATGCTTCTCTACCCAGCCAACTGCATCCATGCTCTGAGCTGATGGTTGTAGGGTTTTCTGGCCTCTTGCTTGGTGTTGAAATAACCTAAAGGGTTCTCACCACCTCCACCTCCCACCAATCAAAAGCTGTAAATAGAGGAAGAGTACTTTGGGTTCTCTCCTAGTCTGCAAGCAGGCAGGTTATTTAGAGCCATAGTCCTCTTTTCTGTTTCAGGGGTTCAACCTTCTGGAAGGGGTGTGTGTGTGTGTGTGTGTGTGTGTGTGTGTAGTAAGAACAAGTCCAATGGAGGGGGTCTGGGCCTGGGCAGAGAGAAACAGTACAAGGAAGGTGAAGGGCCAGGGAGGGGCCCAGTGAGTTGAGGCAGCGATGCCCGCTTGGCTGGGCCACCGTGGAAAGATCACGTTCCAGGTGTGAATTCTGCTCCCAGGAATAAGGTGAGACACTGCCACACACAGCCCCCTGAAGCCCACCCCAGTCCTCTGGCCCAAGCACCACAACGCGCATTCCCACCGAGCCAGACAAATCCTGGGAGCAGGCAAATCTGAATCCCTTCCTCGATTCCTTCCTCAGGCTCACCCAGCTCCCCACGCTGGATTTCCCGGCTGGGGATACCTGCCTTCCTCTCTCAGCAACGGGAGGCTGAAAGGCTGGGGAGACTTCGAAGAATGAAGGGTGAAGGGACAGTGATACAAACAGGAGTAGGAATTCCTGCCCTGGCCTTTCCTGTTCAGGGAGTGGGGCAGGTGTAGTTAGGATCAGGGCTGGGGTTGGGCTTGGGGGAGACAATGACACCCAGTCTGGAGTTCCCTCCTGCCTGCGTGCAAGATAGCAGGAGGTCCTTCTGAGACACTCTAATCCTCAGCTTCCCAAGGGCAACAACAGCTACCATCCTGCGGTGGAGCGCTGTGCACCAGCTGGCCCCGGTGAGCCTCTGTCTCCTCGGCCTCATGAGGCCGGCATGACTGCCCTAGCTCTTCCCCGAAGACATCTGAGACAGGGAGAGGCTGATGGTGTACAGTCAGTAGCTGGTAGGTGACAGAGCCAGGATTTGAACCCAGGGCTCCCTGGGTCTGTTTGCCTCTCATCTTCAAAGTGGGGAATGGGGAAGGGGCAACAAATCTCTTCCCTTTTCCTACTCTTCTCCCCTGCTCCCTCCCTGAAAGGATGGGAACCAATTCAGTGTGAGGCTGGGGAAGTCAATGTCCCTGGAAACCAAGGCAAGTCACATAAAAACTATAAGATACCACCTCCCCCTCTATCAAATTAACCGAGGCTGAAAATATATAGAACGTAGAGCTGATGAGAGCACTCTTAGATACCTCTTGTATGGAAACTACATACAACATGTCTTCTGAATGGTGATTTGGCAAAACACAGCCAAGCATTAAAATATCCATTCTCCCCCCATCCTTTTTTTTTTAAGTGCCATCTACTTTAGGAAACTTGGCACTTTTTACTTTTGTTTTTAAGATTTTATTTATTTATTCATAAGAGACACAGAGAGAGGCAGAGACACAGGCAGAGGGAGAAGCAGGCTCCATGCAGGGAGTCTGACGTGCAACTCGATCCCAGGACACTGGGATCAAGACCTGAGCCAAAGGCAGATGCTCAACCACTGAGCCACCCAGGTGCCCTTGTCCATTCTTCTTTAATTCAGTAATCACATCTCCAAAAAGTTAATAATCAAGGAAGCTCTCAAAGACTGCAGTCTCATCTCAGCCCACATATAACCTAAAACCACCTCAACTCACAACAACAGAGGAATACTTAAATATGGGATGTCCACAGGATGGGATATGATTAAATAATTAAAATTACATTCATGAAGATTTCTTAAAGCTTTTTTAATGAAGAATTGCATACATATAGAATACTACAGAAAGAAGTACATTGAACCATCAAGTACCCATTACCCATTGTCTGCAATGATCAATTTATGGCCAATTTTTTTGTTTTTTTAAGATATAGTTATTCACTTGAGAGACAGCATGAGTTCGGGGAGGGGAAAAGGGAGAGAATCTTTAAGCCGACTCCCCACTGAGTGAGCAGCCTGCCACAGGGCTCGATCACACAACTCTGAGACATGACCTGAGCCAAAACTAAGAGTCAGGTACTTAACCAACTGAGCCACCCAGGTGCCCACGCCACTTTTTTAAAGATTTTATTTACTTATTCATGAGAGACACAGAGGCAGAGAGTGAGAGGCAGAGACAGGAAAAGCAGGCTCCATGCAAGGAGCCCAATATGGGACTTGATACCAAGACTCCAGGATCCCACCCTGAGCTGAAGGCAAACGCTCAACCACTGAGCCACCCAAGGCGCCCCTTTTTATGGCCAATCTTAGCTCATCCATATCCAGCCAGCTCCCCACCTTGGGTATTTGAAGCAAATCACAGACACCATAGCATTGCATCCATAAATATGTCAGCGTGTGTTTCTAAAATGTATTCTTTTTAAAAACACAACAAAAGGGATCCCTGGGTGGCGCAGCGGTTTGGCGCCTGCCTTTGGCCCGGGACGCGATCCTGGAGACCCAGGATCGAATCCCATGTCGGGCTCCCGGTGCATGGAGCCTGCTTCTCCCTCTGCCTGTGTCTCTGCCTCTCTCTCTCTCTCTCTGTGACTATCATAAATAAATAATAATAAAAAAAAAAATTTAAAAACACAACAAAAATACCATTATCAAACCTAATAAAAACTGTCAGTAACTAAGGTTTCCTAAACAAAAAAAGTATAATACAATGTGAACTGGTAAGGAATATTATAAAACCATATATGCTATATATAATCTTAATTGGAAGAGAGAGAGGGAAGAGAAAAAGAAATGCTATTCACAGAGAAAACAACTTGAAGGAATCATATCCAAAATATTGCCAGTTATCTATAGTTACCCCCATGTCATGGCATTAGAGAGGATGTTTGTTTACTTTTCTATTTTTGTCTGTAGGTTTACTAACAGGAATCTGCAGTGTTATATATTTATGTATCATTTTTCTTACTCTTCTTTCATTCAAGTTCAGTTTCCCACTGAGGGGCACCTAGGTGGCTCAGTGGTTGAGCGTCTCTGCCTTTGGCTCAGGTCGTGATCCCGGGGTACTGGGATCAAGTCCCACATCGGGCTCCCAGCAAGGGAGCCTGCTTCTCCCTCTGCCTATGTCTCTGTCTCTCTGTGTCTCTCATGAATAAATAAAATCTTTAGAAAAAAAGCAGTTTCCCACTGGTATCACCTTCCTTCAGCCTGAAAAACCTCCATTAACAGTTCTAGAGCAGGGCTGCTAGAAATGAAATTTCTTGATTTTCCTTCATCTGAGATCTTTATTTTTCCTTCACTCCTAAAGGATATTTTTTCTGGATATAAAATTCTAAGTTGACACACCTTTTCTTTTCGTACATTCAAGATGTTATTTCACTGTCCCTGGCTCACATGGTTAGAAATGAGAAGTCTATGGTTGTTTTAATAGGTTTGCCTGATGTATATGTCTTTTTCTGGTTGCTCCCAGATTTTTTATCTTTCATGTTTAGCAGTTTATGATGTGGCTGAGTAGTTGCCACTGAGTTTATCCTGTTTAGGATTTACTGAGATTCTTTTTATTTTTTTCCTTAAAGATTTGCTTATTTATTTGAGAGAGAATGAAAGTGCACCCATGAGTTGGAGGAGGGGCATAGGGAGAGAAAGAATCTCAAGCAGACTCCCCACTGATCACAGAGCTGGACATGGGGCTCGATCCTAAGACCCTGAGATCATGACCTGAGCCAAAAGCAAGAGTCAGACACTTAACCAACTAAGCCACCCAGGTGCCCCACACTGAGATTCTTTAACTTGTTAGCTTATGTCTTTCCCCAAATTTGGGACATTTTTAGCCATTCTACCTTCAAATTTTTCTGTACCAATACCTTTTTTCCCCCCACTTTCTGGGCTGGGACTCCAACCACATGAATTTTCAACTTGTTGATGTCCCATGGTATCCTAAGATGCTGTTCGTTTTTCCCCTGATAAAAACATATATTTACAAATATAAAATACTGTATGATTTCTATTGTTCTATCTTCAAATTCACAGATTTTTTTTCCTCTGTTATCTCTTTTCTGTCACTAAGCCCACTGCAATGAATTTATTACTTTCTGATGTCATCATTTCAGTTCTAAAATTTCCATCAGGTTGTTTTGTATAGTTTCTATTTTTCTGCTGATAATTTCTATCTTGTTCATTTCAAGAGTGAAGAATGGTTATAATAGCTACTATAAGTCTGTCTCATAATTCCACCATTGAGTCATTTCAGGGTTAGCACCTATTATGGTCTTTTCCCTTGAGTATCTTTCAGAATTTCCTGGCTCTTTTACATTGAGAAAATTTGGATTGTATCCTGGACTTTTGGATAACATGTTATGAGACTGAATCCTGCTTAAATTCTCTGGAAAAAATGTTGATATTTTTATTTATTTTATGTACAATTAACCCAGGTAGGTTCAGATTGAAAATTCTGTCTCAACTTTGGTGGCTTTATGCCAGTTTGGGTTTCAAAGCCTTCACTAGGCTAATTGGGTCTGCCTGTCATATAGGTAACTCTGGGTTTCTCCAGGACCTGGGTAGTGTTGATTTCATAGTTAAGTACTCCAAACCTTTGCCATGCTTCTTTGGGTCTATTCCATCCATAAACACCTTGGAGCATGCCCATGACTTATATTAGTCCATACACAGAGGGAGTATGGCCTTTTTCCCAGCTCTCTCCTCTCAGAGATTTCCTCCCACTCTCTGGAGGCTCCTTTGCCATGTTCCTCTGGCTGAAAGGTGGGGCTATCTCAGAGTTTTAGCCTCCCACACTATCGTGCAATTCTCTGTGACAAAGGCCATTTCGGGTCGTTGTCCAAGTTTTGGGTCCCGTCTCCTTTCTGTCTGCTATCACTTCCTGGGGCTCTTGCATAGTTACTTTTGCATTCTGTCCAGTTTTTTAGTTGTAAACAGAAGGAGGTTAAAGTTGAATGACATCATCTTGGCTGGCACTGCTGCCCTTCCTTCTCAGCAATTTTTACTTTGCAAAATTTCACTCATCTCTCCAAAGCTCCATCAAAACACCATCTCCTTCCAAGAAGCCATCATTTTTCTCCTAGCTAGAAAAACTTTTCCTTTTCCTCTATATTAGGGAAGAATCAGATTTGGCAATATTGAGACTCAAAGTCAAATCTTTTAATGAACATCTCTGTTCAAAGGTCCAGGTTTGAGGACACGGCAGAGATGAAATTGAACCCAAACAAGAAGACTTGTGGTGATTAGGAGAAGAGATTTCACCTAAAATGCAGCTTTGCTAATTGCTGGATGTGTGACTTTAGGTAGGTCACTTAATTCTAGGTACCTCAGTTTCCTTATCTATGGAATGGAAATAATAACACCACAAAGAACTGTTGTGAAGATTCATTGGGTCAATAGTCAGAAAGCATCTAGAATAATGCCATGTTGGAGATGTAGGAGGTTATCACTCTCTCACAGGTTCCAATGACTTTGCCTGGCAGATGAGGCAAGCCTACACAGGGAATGAGGAAAAACAGACGGAGTGAGCTCACTCTCCACCTTGTACAATGTCCTGTAAGGGACTAGCATCTTTATTTCGGTAAATGGTTCAAAGAGCACAATTTATGTGTCTGGGTAGATCTTCTGAGAAGCCACATGAATGGAAGGATAACTGCATCAGTGGGTTAGAAGATCTGGCTTCCAGAACTGGGTCTCCTTTGGGTCTGGCTGTTCTGTTCAAAATCATGACCACACAGGGTAGAGACTCGTCTAATAAAATCTGAACTTTTTTTTAGACTGTTGCAGGGGAGCTTTTATGATTTTTGTTCCTTCTGTTGTTATCTGTAACCTCACCTTCCACCACTCCCTCAGCCCTCACATTTCATCTGGACTAAATTAACTAGAGTATACCCATCCTACCTCACCATTTCCCACTCGCACCACTGCTGTCATCCTCAAGCTCAAATACCTCTCCCAACCCTCTTGTCAAATATGTTAAATGCTTCCTTTTCTATGCCAACTCTTCAAGGACTTCTGGGAGGCTTTCCCAGACTCTCCAGGACACTGCTTGGTTTGGCTCCCTACCCTTGTGTCCTAGAGCTCTCTGTACACATCTTGGTGGCACTTTCCAGTAGATGGTAATCACTTATTTTATAGGTCCTTCTCTCCTTAACTGCACCAGTGTTTATCAAAAATATGTACATTACAGGGGCTCCTGGGTGACTCAGTTGGTTAAGCAACTGCCTCCAACTCAGGCCATGATCCTGGATTCTTGGAATCCAGCCTTGCATGGGGCTCCCTGCTGCTTCTCCCTCTCGTGCTCCCCCTGCTTGTGCTTTTGCACTCTGTCTCTCTGTGTCAAATAAATTTTAAAAATATGTATTTTACATTATTGGTCTCAAAATCAACTCAGAGCATCACTACCAGCTTTCTTTTTTTTTTTTTTTAAGTGTATTTATTTATTCAAGAGAGAGAGAGGCAGAAACACAGGAGGAAGGAAAAGCAGACTCCATGCTGGGAGCCCAACGCGGGACTCGATCCTGGGATTCCAGGATCGCCCCCTAGGCCAAAGGCAGGCGCCAAACCGCTGAGCCACCCAGGGATCCCCACTACCAGCTTTCTAAAAATAGAATACACTGTGTCTGTGCACGCACACATGTGCGTGTGTGTGCATGAGAGAGAAAGTTCTACCTCTCTGGAGAACTCTTCCACATTGATACAGGCTCAATGCATTCTCAGTCAAAATTCCCAGTTATTTTGTAGACACTAACAAGCTAAGTCTAAAATTTATAAGGAAATACAAAGGACCTAGAATAGCAAAAGCAATATTAGAAGAACAAAGTTAAAGGACTTATATTAACAATTTATTATAAAACCAAAGTAATCAAGACACTGTGTAATTGGTGTAGGGACAAACAAGTAGATCAAGGAAAAAAACCACAAAATCCCTAAATAGGCCCACACATATACAGTATCAATTTTTTACAGTGGTACCAATGAAATTCAATGGAGAAAGAAAAACCTTCTTAATAAACTGTTCCGAAATGTCTGGATATCAACACAGGGGAAAAAAAAAATGACCTTTGACCTCTACTTCACTTTATCCATACAATTAATTTGAGAAGGATTTGAGAAGGATCTTAAATCTGTGTGTGAAAGTTCAAACGATAACACTTCTAGAAGCAAATATAGGAGAGTATCTTCATGAACTTGGAGCAGGCAAAGATGTCTTAGGACACAAAAGGCACTAACCAACCAGTGGAAAAAACAACAGTTAAGTAGAAGTTCATCACATTTAAAGTCCAATTTATTTGGAAGTGGCCCTGACAACTAACCTCAGTTCGTAATGTGAGAAAGACTGAAGAGGCCCAGAAACAACCGTCTCAGGACAACACATACCCAAGATGTGCCAAGGCCTCACACAAGGGTAACAGAATCATATTTCACCAATGTGGTAGGCCCAGAGTTAAGCATTTAAGAGAACAAGATAAGGTCTTTGTCACTGGAAGATCAGAGTATCGCTAGGAGATAAGACTCACTCAGAGCACGTAGTACTACTAAATGATGTAATTCTGACCTGCAATCTAAAATAACTCAGGCAAAGAAGAGAGCAGGTTGGGTTGGAGTGGATACACTGAGGACACGAAATGGGGAACTGAGAAATCTGATTGCTTCTCCCCATCCCATTTTCATACATAAGAAAGCAGGACCACTGGCAGAGAGAAGGCCACATCACTGGTTTCCAACAGAGCCAAACTAGAACTCCAACTTCTTGGCTCCCTTTCAAATCCTTCTCTTAGCACTGTGTCATGCTGCTGACTTCAGTCTGGCCAGGCTTCCTGGAAGATGTAGGGGATTCACGTTGGTCCTTAAATGTGAGCATCTGAGATAATATCTGTGAAGCTCCCAGTACACTGCTCAGCATACAATAGGTGTTCAGTAGAGAAGACGATTGTTAAGGTAGGTTGGACTTCCCAGGTGAGCAGTGACAAACCAGAGGCCCCACAGCCAACATTTCTAGAGCAAAGCGCATTTTACACCAACTTATTCCTACACCTTCCACCAGTTACTGCTGTTCGAGGAAAGCCAGTGAGGCTCTCTCTGGCTCTTGTCTAACTCACAAGGCATGAGGATTTTTTTTTTTAATTTTTATTTATTTATGATAGTCACACAGAGAGAGAGAGAGAGAGAGAGGCAGAGACGCAGGCAGAGGGAGAAGCAGGCTCCATGCACCGGAAGCCCGACGTGGGATTCGATCCTGGGTCTCCAGGATCGCGCCCCGGGCCAAAGGCAGGCGCCAAACTGCTGCGCCACCCAGGGATCCCCCACAAGGCATGAGGATTAAAGGAAATATTCATCCTTTCTGTAACACACCCAGAGTTCAGGTTTTTCCCATAACACAGGGAGGCTAACAAATTGGACATGAACATGCCACAGAACTATCCTCACCCCAAATCTTAGGCACAGGTTGATGGCACAGTTGGGAACTGGTGAGAGGCTGAAAGAAAGAGGATGCTTAGGGATAAGAAACAGCGGGGCTGAGAGGACAGACAATGTCTCACAAGGTACAAAGGCAGCAGAAGCAAAGGGATGTCCTATGTGTTTTCCAAACAAACACTATCGTTTTCATTCATCCTCTGCCCATGCAGAAAATGGCATTTACCTTCCACTTGCCTTTCTTTTGCAAATCCACCTGTCATTGTCCTTCTAGCATGTACCTTCTAGCATCATGGGCAGATTTCTGCAAGTTCATCCATTAAGCCAACACACTTATGGAGTCCTATGCTGTTCAGGCCCCGGGCTAGGTAAGAAGGATACATGGGTGACTACAGCAGGTCTCTGCCTCCGGAGGGAGAAAGACTGGTACGAGAGAACCACAGTGGTCCAGTAGGCCACCATAGAGAAAGGCCAGTCATCCAGTCCAGATGGTCCGGGGAGGCAGCCTCGGGGAGACACCTCATCTCCAACAGGAAGATGAGGACGAGCTGGAGAGACAGGAGGAGGGGATGGGTAGGCTGTGCTCTAGTGCCTCTTCCATTCTTTCTTTGCATTTCCAAAAGATTGTGCCCTTTATCTCTTCATTCAGACAAATATCATCGGAGCATAATGAAACACGTGATACCTTCCATACACCTGCCAGTTTCTTTTGATGCCAACTGGGAGGAGAAGCCACTAAATTACTAAGTATATGAAATATCACCCTCTCTCTGTGAAATTATGCACTTACTAACCTTCAAAACAAGATTTCACTAAAACCTGTCAACAGCTTCAGGGACACGAAAATGTTGCTTTGCTTCCCTCTTTGTTTCAGGATGGCCTCAAACCTACAACATAGAGACATACAAATACACCGTAACAAGTATGATCAAAACCTAAGAGCTCATTACAATAGAAGTGCTGCTCAGACCAGGGTAAAGGGACAAAGCTCTCCCTTCTGTAGAGTAGAAAATAAGAATTTTTAAAAACAATATTTTGGGTCGCCTGGGTGGTTCAGTCAGTTGGGCATCCGCCTTTGGTTCAGGTCATGATCCCAGGGTCCTGCGATCGAGCCTGTATAAGGTTCCTTGCTCAGTGGAGAGTCTGCTTCTCCATCTGCCTGCTGCTTCCCCTACTTGTCCTCTACGTCAAATAAATACGTAAAATCTTAAAAATAATAATAATAACAATGTTTCACTTTTGGCTCCCTTTATGCAGGGGCTTTGATGTGCAGCGCTTTGTGCTACACACCATCTCACTAAAACCCCCTAGCACCTTTGTGAGGCAGGTGTTATAATCCCATTTTACAGAAGAGGAAGCTCAAGAAGAGAAAGGGTTAAGAGATTTGCACAAAGTAGCATCTAGGAAGTGTTGGGACTGAGATTCAGACCCACATTTATAAGCTCCATGGAGTACTAATTATGTGCCAAGCACTGTTCTTTCTACTTTTCAAGGATGAACACATTTCACCCTCCTGGAGACCTCACAAGGAGACTGCCGTTGTTCTCATTTTAGATGAAAAATGAGCCAACGAGAGACTAAATCACAAGCCCACCACCACACATCTCTCTGCCTCCAAAGCCTGGGACAGATCCACATGCGATAGGAAATGTGGAAGGAAGCGGGAAAGTCATCCCTTTCACATGGGCTGTGTCCAGTTCAGGATGGAGTTCTATACTCCTTTTGTGCCACTGTGGAAAACTGAGGCTGAATTTCGGGGAGTGCTATGCCCAGGCTTGAAGGCAGTGGGTATTGGGGCTTGGCCCTCACCACCAGGTAAGGAACTGTTGAACCACCCTTCCTCTAGGAAGGCACCCCAACACTGATGGTGGCCTCACCCATTCCTCTGGATGGTGACATCAGTGATGTCCCAAGAGGTATATGAGGAAGTAAGTACACACAAACACTTGGCATATCTTTACCTTTGTTAAGTTTAGCAAAACTTTGAATCTCATGATTTTTGTGGCAAAACGGTGAGCTCGCATTAACACTTGATGCTGGGAAAGTGGAGGTATGTACTGGATACCTTAAATTTATTATACAGTGCTGTATGTCAATTATATCTCAATAAAGCTGGTAGGGGTCAACAGCAGAAGCAATACATCAAGAAAATGAAAGCAAGATCTCAGAACAACCAACACATTTTAAAATGTTTGTAGCTTTCTGGCTTAGAATTCAAAGGCTGGGGTTTTTATTATAAAGAAATAATTTTAGAGACACCTAGAAGATTTAGGGACACCTTTTAGGGATGCAGCCCGTTAAGGGTCTGACTCTTGGTTTTGGCTCAGGTCATGATTTCAGAGTCCTGGGATCAAGCCCCGCATCAGGATCCGCACTCAGTGTGAAATTCTCTCTCTCCCTCCCTCTCTACCCGCTCCTGCTTGTATTTGCACTCACTTTCTCTCAAATAAATAAATAAATAAATAAATCTTTTACAAATTAGTTTTTAATGTATAATTATAATTACATATTACTTATAAATACAATTATATTTAATTATATCCCATTTAAATGTAATTAAATTATATTTAAAAGTAATTAAAGTAATTCATAAATATATTTATAAATCTTAGTGACCCGATTTTATAATCTAATTACAAAAGATAGAAAAGAAACCTAGGCATGAGGTTGTAGACTGGAGTATTAACTATGTCAATTTTGAAACCATCTAAATATCCATCCATAGAAACAGAGAAATGTAGAATTCAGTGATATCCTCTGAGGCCATTAACATATCACACACACTATAAAAATAGAAAAATGTTTATGGTAAAGGCAGAAACAAAATAAACTCCATCCATGCTAAAATTATAGTTCTAGCAAAAACCATTTTGCTCCCCACCACAAATGGAAAAATGGATGATTGCAAGAGAACGTTGTAAAATGAACACTAATGGGCCAGAATGCCAGGAATTTAAAGAGTTTATTGTTATTGCTATTGTGATGTTTGTGAATAAAACAAGAAAAACAAATTTAGAACCCACTTGGTTGCCCAAGAGGCAGGCACATGGTCCGCCTAAGCCAGTTTCCCCTCCAGGAAACTATCATCTTCTAGGAAAGGGATAAAACTCAGATAAACTGTAGGCTCTCCTGCCTTAGCATAGGGAGGGCAAACATGTGTACTTGGCCCTTACAACCTGGCCCTGGCTGAGCTCTCTCTGTGAGTTATAACCTGAACCTTCACATACATAACAGGCTCACCACGTAGTGAACGGGCTCCCTTAACTTCTGCTCTGACATTTGAAGACAAGCCTTCTCTTCACTCTCCTGTGATCCCTCAGCCATATCCTCAGAAGCAAAGTCTAACAATGGTTTGGAAACTGGCTACCCCTGCTCTGTCCCCGGACACCCCGCCCCTTGTCCACTGCACACAGTAGTATCAACACCAGCAGCAAGTCACACCCTCGGGGGTAATATCACAACCTCAAGGCCATTGCTCATTTCCACCTATTCAATTCCACCATCCTTCCAGGCTCAGATCAAGCACAGGGGAAGAGGAGGGACAGACCTGGGTCACAAACCAGCTCTCACTTTCCAGCTTTGTGATCTCAGGCAAGTTACGTAACCTCTCTGGTCTTCATTTCCTAAGCCATTAGGCAATATGATAATAAATGCTTCATGTAATGGCTGAAATATATAAAATCCATACAACCCAACTTCACCTAGTACAGGAGTCACTAGCCACAGGCGGCCATGGAGCCCTAGCAATGTGACTAATCCATACCGAGATACTTTATAAATTTAAATTACACAGAAAAACAGAATGTAAGAATGTTGGACTGATAACGTTAATGTCAATTGCATAATAAAATAAATAATATTTTGTAGATACTGGGTTAAATAAAATATATTAAAAATCAACCATCTTTTTTTTAAATGGTTAACTTTTTTTGTTTTTAAGATTTTATTTATCTATTTGACAGAGACAGAGGAACAGCAGAAGGAGAGGGAGAAACAGACTCCATGCCAAGCAGGGAACTCAACATGGGGCTCGATCCCGAGACCCTGGGATTATGACCTGAGCTGAA
The DNA here is from genome assembly GCF_048418805.1 of Vulpes vulpes. Taxonomy (NCBI): domain Eukaryota; kingdom Metazoa; phylum Chordata; class Mammalia; order Carnivora; family Canidae; genus Vulpes; species Vulpes vulpes. The sequence goes on from NC_132782.1 coordinate 54,217,309, forward strand.
GGCAGACGCTTAACCAACTGAGCTATCCAGGTGCCCCTTAACTCCATCTTCTATTTTTACTTTTGTAATGTGACTATTATCAAATTTAAAATTACAAACACAGCCCAAGCCTGTGTCTTGCTTTCTATTTCCACTGAACACTGTTCCATGTTTGTGCTCTCCCTACTTCTCCCTCCTCACTCACTGGCCACATAGAAGCTCACACCTGGCATCGTCTCAAGTCATTAATTACATCTGTGGTTCCAGGTGGAGTCCTTTCTCCTCCTCAGGTCCCAGGTTACCAACCTGAGACAAGTGACAAAAAGGAGAAAGGAAACTAGCCCTAGTATCAGAAAACTGCACTCCAGTCCTAGCTCTACCATTACTAATTAAGTAGTAATGCCATTACTTAGCATGCCATTTCACTCCACCGAGCCACAGTTTTGTCATTTACAAAACAGAGGGTAATGATATCATGTTCATGGCATGAGAGATTGCAGGTGGAAGGTGCTCGATAAACTGTCAAGGACTGTAGAGGTAACGATTAAGTAGTATGATTTGCACAGCAGCAAGGAGGTGGGGTGGCCATACCCGCCTCCTCTGATATTCTCTGCCTTCCATCTTATACTATTACTTACCTATTTTCCACATCTCCTGTCTCTAAAAACAAGTATCCCCAAAAACACTCCTCCTCCTCCTCACAAGTCCCCCAACATAACCAACGCAGAGTGCTACAGGCAGACCCCTCAAACCTCCACATAAATGGGGTGTGCCCTTATGCACCAGGCATTAAGCTTAGTGGTAGGGGTGGTCTGGCAAGAAACCTGACAACACAGCATGGAACGTGCTTGTAACAGAGGAATTGAATACATGTAAGTGCACCAGGGGCCAAGAGCAGCATGCTCCTTACCTGGGAGAAGCAGAGAAGTGCGGTGGCAGGGAGAGGTAGGCAACGGCCAACAGGAAGGACTCTGACATGCACAAAACAGAACTGTATGAAAGCCTGAATGAGCATGGAATGCTGCGGCCCTCAATCCAAGGTAAACACTGGCATGTGATGTACAATGGGCCACCTAACAATATAAATCTTATCACGAGAGGTCCCTGGTTGAAAGGTCCTTCCTGCAGATGGAACATGACTGCCTTTTTGACTTTGCTACTTCAGCTTCTCCCTAGCTCACCCCGCAGTCCACTTAGGGACATGTGCAAAACCTGCCGTTATGAGCTGAACTACCACCTGTGGTAACTGCATTAACTGCAGCGTTGTGCACAGAGCCTTATGGGAGCAAAAGCCCCTGTCTCAAAACATCCTGTTCCTATTTTTAGCCAGGAAATACCTCCTCACCATCTATGCTCCATCTACCTCCTCCCAAGGCCAACAGGCGTGAGAAGCACAAACCTACCCCATCACGTGCGTGGCTGGGTGGGCTTCTCTACATGCTCAAGTGTTTCTTCCTGGTTCCCAAATAGGATCCAGATTATTTCTAGGAAAGTTAGGCAGCAAGCTCTATCAAAAACACAGTGTTCCACTTGCATGGTCCAGTTAAAGCAAACACAGAAGGCTTCTTGGCTGAAGATCTAAAGGTGAAATTTCTGAAGCTGAACTTGTCCTTCAGCTTGGTCTTCAAACATATAAAGTAAAATAATCTCAAATGATCATATTTTTGTTTAAGAATGAAAAGATGAAAGATCAGGAAGTGGGTGATTCTAAGAGGGACGGTTGAGCAGTGAGAGCAGATAAGCACCGTGAGGGGGAGGCATCTGTGTCCACCTCTGCTTATATGGAGAGTAAAGCCATGCCTTACCAATGGCTAGCTACAAAATCAGTACCAGGGCCGAAAATCCTCCTCCCTTGGGAAACTACTGATTACAAGCATTCTAAGAATTCTAAAAGTCAGATCAACCTATGACAACGTAAGGACTGTAATTGGATCCTGATTGGAAAAAAAACAGCCTTTATTTTTTTTTTTTCACACTAATCTCTCCAGGGACACCTGGGTGGCTCAGTGGCTGAGCATCTCCCTTCGGCTTAAGTCATGATCCTGGGGTCCCGGGATCAAGTCCTGCATCGGGCTTCCCGTAGGGAGCCTGCTTCTCCCTCTGCCTATGTCTGTGCCTCTCTCTGTCTCTCACAAGTGAATGAAATATTTTAAAAATTAATTAATAAAATAAAATAATCTCTACAGCTAATATGGGGCTCAAACTCATGACCCTGAAATCAAGAGTCACAGTCTCTACCAACTGAGCCAGCCAGATGCCCTTCAAAAGTCCCTAGGATCTTTTAAACATACACTGAAACATTTATGTATACAGACAAAAATGAAAAAATAAGTGGCTGTATGAGAAGTCAGGCAAAATAAGATCTCATCTGGTATGGATAAGCACGTGCAGTAAAGGAAAGCTGAATGAAAAGTCCTCCTACCTTAAATCACCCATAGAATAGAACACACAGTCTGCTACAGAACACACAGTCTGATACAGCCCTGAATGCTCACACAAAAGTTCCTTCCATGAACCCAACTCTGCTGGGTTCTCATCCAGCCCTGGAGCAGATTACAATTTTTCCTCTGGGTAACAGAAGAAATAATTATCTTGACTTTAGCTCCAGGTAGCACAAAAGACACAAATGCTGAGATCAGGCCCTGCGAGAAGATGCTCAGCCTAACAGAGCCGGAGAGGACGTTAGAGTCGCGCTCCCGACCCTGCCCTTGTGCCGGCCAGACAGGAATATGACTGAGTGGCTATCAGAATGGTGGGCACTATTTCAATTATTCTTTCTTCTTGAATCCCTCCCCCGCACCGCCTTTTTATGAATGTGCTGAGTGGATGGAGTTAATGACATGCCAGTCTCCATGCTGTGTGTCGCTTCTCTGAGTCTGCCGCCAGCATTAGAACTGCTACTGGAGAAAAGATAATCACATCTGAACACACAGAAAGATACAGACAGTAGGGAGCCATGCAGTGTTTGCGTGACGCAGACAGTCCCTGGTGAGGCAGCAGCACGGCAAGCAGAGAGCCTAGCATTCTGTTATTGTGATTAGCATGTCATTATTGTCCTTGTGAGCGTCCCTGAAGCCCTATTCTAGGTGCGGTGTTTTCCATTTAATCTTAAATCTTCTGAATAACTCTGTGGGTGGGTTATTTCACAGGTGAGGAAGCTGAAGCTCAGAGTGAGTGAGTGATTTCCCAAAGGCCACAGACAGCGAGAAGGGGACATAACCAAGATGCAAGTCTTGCTCCCCAGTCCAGCCCCTTCTAGCACAGTGCTACATGAGGCCTTTGAGCACAGTTACTTTAACTAGACCCCTTTATTTTCTAAAACACCTAAAAACGAAAAAACAAAAACAAAAGCAAAATCCTGTTGAGTCGTCCAACTGAAAAGTGGAGAAAACCCTACTCTGCAATCCACAGGATGACTTCTGCACATTTCCAGTCCCATTCTGTCTCACTTCTGATTTCTCTGGCTGCCATTATGATGGATCCACCTGACACACTTGAGAGAACAGAACAGGAAATAACTCTTCCGTTTGGAATGACAGATATTCAAGTGATCCCAGGATCCCATCCCCCACTCCCTCAAAATAAGATGTTCCTTAGGAGGATTTTTTTTTCTTTAAACTTCAAATCCATTCCGTTGTCATGGCCACTTAATAGCTGAGTCAGACTGGCCATTCACAGAAGTGAACTGACAAAGGGCATGCTCTGTCCTAAAGGCCAGCCAAGTGGTGACTTAGGCACCCCACAGGGAGTCTGACCCCAGAATAGATCCCTTTATGTACTTGCTACTGCAATTCCTCATGCAGGAGTTTATCAAGTGCCTACAAAGGGAAGTGCCCATCCCGGGCGAAGGGTTGTGGGGTACATGGACACTCAAGTCACCATCCCAGGCCATAGGTAGCTCCAGGCATTGTGGGGAGTGGGTATGCAGCCAAACAGCCATCTGCTGCCACAGGAGCCTATCCTTTGCCATACCCAGATTAGAAGGAATGGGTGGTTTTGGAGGGGCTAGTAAAGGACTTGTCTCACAAGTACTGACCAGCAGTGAGAACCATCCAACAGAGAATAATAGTGGACTGTGGGTACTTTAAGGGCAAGGACCATGCCTAATTTGCCTCTGTACTTTCACAAAGTAGGCCCCAAATATTTGTTGTGGGTTTTTTTTCCGATCATGGTAAGGTACTATATTTACAATTTTAAAAGATACCGAAACTGTTCTCAGGTGCCAGAACAGAATCTAAAGGGTTCAGTTTGGAGAACAAGATTCCTGCCCTCAGAGTCAATTTGGCCGTATCAGTGGTCATCTGGAGATGAGGGAGATGATACCCACAGGCCTCTCAAAGGGTGGGAAGCACAGATATCCTAAAAGATTATGGGCAGGCCACCCTCTGTCCTCAGGAGGAAGGGGAGGTGGCTAGGGATGGAAGCCCCCTCTGGCTTCTATTATGAGTAAGAGGCCAAGCTCCGTGACTCAGTGGAATTAACTTCTTCCCATAAATTCAATGTCCCCCAGCGCTGGGAGCAGTGGAATCATGGGAGCAAAGGCAGCAAGTTGAGTATGGATCATCACAGAAGGCCCAGAGCAGCTCATACCCCTGTCTAGTATGGGATGAGGCCATCAGGCAAGTAACTCCTGCTTCCAAGGGAGCCGGGTCACAAGAACACACATCTTCACAGGTGAGACCTGGGGAGGCCAAATGACATAATCCTTAAGTATCTATCAGGGCACCCCAGAGAGGACTCGAAGGTTTTCTTTGACTTAGCATGTGGGAAGAACCAGTGGATCTGATGTAAAGAACCTATTGAATATGAGGCAACTGAGAACAGAAGCCATGTCTCCCTGCTCCCCAGTCTGAGTTAGGAGCTGCCCCCCCCCCCCCCCCCACCTTGTGTCCCACAGCATCCCTCTCAGTTTCTGTCCATCTCCTCCGCTAGGGTATGACCTTCTGGAGCACAGAAACCATTCAAGACTTTTCTACCATGCTGCTAGGTCCAGGCTGGGTCCTGGGCAATGACTTCTGCAGACTCTGAATGCATGAACTGTGAATGATTTACCTATAGAAGAATCACACTCTGCCTAAGAGAAAATAGAGGCCGGGCCTGACTGAAAAGCCAAATCAAAACAAGTCCAGGAGAGGGCAACTGACTGCATTCAACCTGCCTCCCCCGTATTATAAACTAACAGTTTCGATGGAAAGGCCTAGATCACACGAGAAAAAAAGTCAGTTACCACCAGGTGCGCGGGGTAGGAGCCTGGCGTGAAGATTCATACCAAGACTGTGAAACTCTGCCCAGCTATTTGCAGATGACGTAAAAGCAAGGGCGGAGAAGGTAGCGAGGCAGGCAACCATGACGGGCAGTGATGGAGAACTCGCTGGCTCAAGTACCTGAGTCAGCTGGTGCCAGATAAAGCCAGAACCTGGTCTGTATTATTAATTGGAATTTTTAGAGGAAAGGACTGGTTTAACAGAGAGGGACTTGGTTCTTCATTCCAGGTAGCCACTCATGGGGTAGTTGAACACAGCGGTCAATCCTGATGCCAATCAATACATCATCATAGAGGCGCCTGGGTGGTTCAGTGGGTTGGGCAGCTGACTCTTGATTTCAGCTCAGGTCATCATCTCGGGATCCTGGGGATCGAGCTCTGTGTTGGGTTCCATGCTCAGTGTGGAGTCTACTTAAGTAAGATTCTCTCTCTTCCTCTGCCCCTACCCCCATCCACATATACTCTCTCTCTCTAGTAAATAAATAAATCTTTAAAAAACTACAGCATCATAAATATCAACACCACTTACCTAACATGAATTATGTGCCAAGTGCTACGTGAGGCAGATTGTCTCTCTCCAATTATTGTAAATGCAAGTCACCCACATTTATAGATGAATATCTTAATAGGAAGACCCTTGCCCAAGGTCATGCATCCAGCTAGATCAAGGCTAGAATTCAAACCCAACTCCAAAGCCCATGTTTAGAGCACACAGAGGAAAGATCACCCCTACAAGTAAGGGTAGGGAAGGGAAAGGTTTCCTGTGAAGAAATAAGGCTGGACCTGGAAGGAGGTGTAGGATGTGGACACCTAGAACAGTACTGGAAGGACATCCAGGAGATCCTGACGGTGCCTGAGATCCTATGTGAGAAGAACCCTGCAGTCATGCCACTATTTTTCAAATAGCAAATGCTACCTGATGAGCATTTGGGGATTCCAACTTTTATTCATCACAGAGAAAGTCAAATATGTACAGGAAGACTTCAGTCGTTAGCTCTTCATCAAAAGCTCAAGCGTTCTGCATGAAAAGCTCAAGCGTTCTACCCTGCGCTTCCTATCAAATCATCACCGTTAGGAACATAGTGCACGGGGCCTAAACGTTCTCTGTGGCCTACCGCACACCATCACAATTAGAAATGACCTCAGTGGACAGTCAGGTTGGCCAACCTGCCCCCTGATGAACGAACTCTCCCCTCAATAGCAACAGCAAATGCCTGGTCAGTGAGCACCTTCGTCCGTACCTGTAATAATGATAATCTCTTCTTCCAAGGCAGCCCAGCCACAGGTAGCCAAACATTAATTCTGAAAAACCTTTTACTTACATTGGACTGCAGTCCTCCCCGTACCCCTTACCTTCCACCTGCTTCTAATTCTACTCTCTAGAGGAAAACACATGTCTGTTCTTTTTTCCATAGGCCAATCCTTTAAGACCGTTACACTCCCCTAAACCTTCTCTTATTCAGGCTAAAGATTCCCCTTCTTTGAGCCATTCCTTCAATAACATGGTCTCTGAACTCTTCACCTTTCCACTTACTCATCTTTGGACTCATTCTCATTTGTTCACATCACCCTGACTAGAACTCAACAACTTCCAGGTGTGACCCAACTAGTATAGAACAGGAAGCTGACTATACCTCTACAATGCAAATGTTAAAAATTTCTGGTTAGTTTTTAGCAGTCTTATGCTAAAGACTCTCAGTTGAGTACTACTGAAATCAAGCTCACTCGCCTTTTTTCCAAGCCCTCCTCTCTAGCCACACCCAGCTGGGCTGCCTTACTGGTACCTTTGGTATTTGGAGCTCACATTTATTCTGGTGCATTCTTTCTTTCACACTTAGTCCCTCTCTTAGTCTGTGGACCTTATTCAGAACTTTGACCGTGGCACATACAGCATTTGCTACCACAAATGATGGCTGGAAATCATCCATAAATCAGTGAGCCTTCTCTGTGTATTCGTGTAAAGCACAAGTTAAGAGCTGAAGACAGGCATTATCTCCTGACACAAATGAGCATTCGTTAGTGATGATAATAGAAGCAGCACATCTGCGCCAACTGAAACACCATCCAATCCACATCTTCCATGTTGTTCCTCAGAAGGTAAACCCTCATTTAATGAGGATACAAAGATGTCCATTGTCTGATAGAAGAGTTCTAAGTTAACGATCATCATAATCGGCGTGTCTTTTGATATGACATCACACGTCTGCCCTTGAGGGGTAAGGATACTTGGGATGGTCTTTAAAATATAGACTATGGGACCATACACAAGTTTCATGGTACAGACGCCACAAGGAGCAGCTAAACTAAGGCACAAGAGGTGGCACGGGACTGCCAACTGGGAAAGACATTATCATTTGCAATAAGATATTACGAATCGAGAGGAGCTATCATTTCCAATATGTGCCCCAAATTGAAAAGTCTCAAGTCATGGAACCCTATGCCTCATGTTCCAGAGTGAGGAGAAGCATGGGGATAGACTTAATAATTTGTAATGCCTTGAAGTATACAGTTATCATTTATCAAGTAGTACTACATGCTGTGCATGGACATAGGACATTTCAGTCATTGCCTGATGCTCATGGTTCATAATTATGCCTTTTGAAAATTTAAATTCTATTTCTCTCTCCCTTGATTCTTCCCAGTCTCTAGACTTCCAATAGCACTTCTGCAAAAATATTTACGAGTTTTCTCAGGGTCCTAGTAATTCATTCAACCACCCCTCTGATAAATATTTCTCAACATTTTCCTGACAATAAGACACTGGGCTGGGCACTAGGAACTCTGGCTGACTTCAAACAGAAGTTTCTTGGTCTCTTTTTAGCCACAGGCTTCAACTTTCTTTCCCTGGGGCTTGTTCTAGCCTCTCTCCTCTTTGTTGGCTGTGAGACCTTGGGTAGGTTACAGAAAAGACTGATTCAATGCCCTTCACCTAATAAGGATAGATGAAAGGTGCACACAGGCCTAGCATAGCTCCAGGCACATCGGATACTTAATAAATATTAGAGATTTCTTCTTTCTTTCATTCTTTTCTATGCAGCCTGCCAAGCTGTCTCTTTTCAGAGAAGATAGGAGTAAAAGAGGAAGGAGTAGACTCATCCTCCTCTCTCCCAGGACATCTCTGAACTTTATGGCATTTGCCACCACCAGGGAATTAAGCCGACATGCTTTGCATATCACATTTTTAAAAGGAAGAAAAAGCAGACAGACTTTGGCTCTGGATATATTTCAAGTCATCGTTCTTTTCCTGACACTATTCTTTTTATAAAATCCACAGGAAGCAAACTCGTAACATTAAAATCCAACTCCCAGGGCAGCCCAGGTGGCTTAGCAGTTTAGCGCCACCTTCAGTCCAGAGCCTGATCCTGGAGACCAGGGATGGAGTCCCACATCAGGCTCCCTGCATGGAACCTGCTTCTCCCTCTGCTTGTGTCTCTGCTTCTCTCTCTCTCTCTCTCTCTCTCTCTCTCTCTCTGTGTGTGTGTGTGTGTCTCATGAATAAAATCTTTTTTAAAAAACAATAAATAAATAAAATAAATAAATAAAATCCAACTCCCAGAGAGGTGGTACAACTTGGTATGAGAGGAAGCTGGCTCAATGCCAGGCTCTGCCCAACAATCAAGAGATCTGCCACCCTTAGCCAACCCTTTTGTTCCTCTTATTTCCCTGGAATTACTATCAGCGTTGGCCTGACTGTATGTATCCACCTCCCCCGCAACACTGGAATTCATATGTTGAAATCATAACCCCCAGAGGCAAAGGTATTAGGAGGTGATGAGGTCCTGAGGGTGAAGCCTTCATGAATGGGATTGGTATTCTTATAAAAGAGGCCCTAAGAGCTCCACTGTCCCCTCTGATGCGTGAGGACACAGTGAGAAGGCACCAGCTCCCAACCAGGAAGTGAGCGCTCACTGGAATGTCACGGAGCTGGCGCCTTGAGCTCAGACTTCCCGTCTCCAGGAACTGGGAAAAATAAATTTCTGTTGTTTAAGCTGGTATTTTGTTATAGCAGCCTGAATGGACAAAGACCCACCATATCCTTCACATCCATGTAAAACTGTTAACTAACTTGTCATTCTAGTTGCTCAACTGAGTCACCTGAAGATTTACCTCTTAAAAACACAGCCCCTGTGCAGTAAAGGAACCCAAAGTATAACCAAAGAGTGGGCTGCTCGAAGTGCTAAGACCTGTGTAGCTTAGAGGAGAGAAATGCCATGAACCAACACTCAGTGGGACACTCCTGTTATTTTGTTGTTGCTGTGGACACAGTGACTGGTCAGGAAGGTCTATAGTTGTTTCTACTGTATTCAAAAACTATTTACTATGGACCCACTGCGGGCCAGGCAGGGTGCTGGGGGTGGGGCTCGGATTGAGTAGCAGCTCTCTGGCAGGGACAAGATATAATCTGGACCATGTTCTTTCAGTCTGGATGGTATTAGCTTACTGTGTGTCACTTCCCCACCCACACCCAAAAGACTGGTTTTTAGAGCTAAAAACAAGTCCTTCAAACAAATCACTTCCTCATGCCACCACCTAATCTCGCCTTCCCCATCACAGGGCTTCTTGAGTTACTTACGCTTCCCCACTTTCTACTTGTTCCTCAAATAATTGAAGTTGGCACAGATCATCCAACTGAGATTGCATTTCTAATCGCAAAATCTGAAGATCCCTCTCCAGGCCTTGTGAGGCCTCTCTGGGTCTCCTTCTTCAAACTCCCTCCTATTAAAGTCTAACAGGAGGGACACCTGGGTGGCTCAGTGGTTGAGCATCTGCCTTTGGCTCCTCCCTCTATGTCTCTGCCTCTCTGTGTGGCTCTCATAAAAAAAATAAAATCTTTAAAACTATAAAATAATAATAAAAAAAAAAAGTCTAACAAGCATACTTCCCGTTTCCCTCCTCCCTTTCCATCTCTGTATCCTCTGGTGGCCAGCTTCCAGAGCAGCCCTGACATCACCAGGGAAGCCAGCCTCAGCAAGAGCTCCGCTCACTCCCTACTGCCTTACACAGAGGCAGGTCCTGCATCCCTGTGGGCCACCCCCATTCTGGCATCTCCCTCAGACACCAGACCACATCTTTTTAAAAATATTTTTCAACTGAACTCCTGTCCAGAATCTTTGGACTCTACACTGACTCATTTTCTTAAATGCACGAGCCACGATGTCCTCAGCAAAAATCTTAGTGCTTAGGACACAAGAGTGAATAAACCAGATGAAGATCACTGCCCTTAAGAGGGCAGAGTGAAACATCAAAAAACCCATAAATGTAATAAATTATTTAGTTTCTCAGAGGATACTAAGTGCTATGGGAAACAAAGTAGAGCAGAGCATGGGAAGGGGAGGATCAGAAGTGCTGGGATGAGGCAAGTTTCCAGGTTTAAAAGGTCAGAAGAAGCCTCACTGAGAAGAGAACATTCCAGCAAATTATAGCTAGTGAAGGAGTAAGCCCCACAATATCTCAGGAAGAGCACTTGAGACAGAGGCCTGAGGCAGGAGTGCCTGGGTGTGTATAGGCCAGAAGGCAAGGTACAAGCGAAGGGGACAGAGGGGATCCCAGAGGGACAGAGACAACTGGGTGGGGGTGGGGGTGGAAGAGATGAGCTAGTACCTTACAGCTCATGGTAAGGACTCTGGCTGTTATTCTGAGTAAAAGTAAGAGCCACTGCAAGGGTTTGGCAAAAGAACAATGTGGTTAGACTCAATGTTGCCAGGATTGCTCAGGCTGCCATGTCGGGACAGGGAGAGGGGTCAAGGGTAAAATCAGGCAGAGCATCAGGAGATCACTGGAGAGATCCCAGTGCCAGATGCCTACAGCCTGGAGTGGGAAGTTGCAGTGGGGTGTGGTGAGAAGGAATGTGTTTCAGGTGTGCTTTGAAACTCAAGTTCGATGGCTTGGGTGCGGGTGTGAGAGAAAAGTCAAGGGTGATTCCAAGGTTTGGGGCCAAAGCAGCCGGAATGATGGTGCTACTCGGAGGAGAAAAGGTGAGAGAAGTGAAGAGCAGAAGTTCAGTTGGGGTTCAGTCTGAGTTCGAGATCAGACTGTCAAGTGGCATGTAAATAGGCAGCCTGATGGCAAGTCAGAGGTCTGGAGAAAAGTCCAGGCTGGAGGTGTAAATGTGGGAGCTATGGGCAGTGAAGGCCTCTGGAGGCTCTGGAGCAGTTGGTCGAGTCATTCTAGGGTGTTTGCTCTGAAGCAAGAGTTCCTGGGTTTAAACCTGACTACTTTTCAGCTGTGTGATCTTAAATGAGCTCAAATGCTCTGAGGATGTCTCCTCCTCTGTAAAATGGAAAAAATGAAAGTATCTACCTCATTGGGGTTTTATGGATGAAAAACAAGCAATTCATGTTAACTACCTACCCCACACACGGTAATCGGCACACAATAAATGTTGACAGTTAAAACCGTCCCTCTCTCCAGCTCTTACTGTCTTGCTAAGCCTAGTATCTTCGACTTTTCCTTCTTTCTTACCCCATAGTCAACCCATTCCTCTCCCCAAGTGCTCCTGGATCACGTGTTCATCCTGCTACCTCACTGCCCCTAGAATGAGCCCTTAAACGATACTGAATCAAACTAAATAGGAAACAAAGTTCTATTTCTATTCTTAAAACATTTCTTAAATCTGTCTCCATCTCTCTTTTCTCATTATTTCTCATCTGAGCTCCCAAGAAATTTTACTAAACCTCAATTATAGCTCAAAATATAATTTTAATTTGCGTGCATGTCTCTCTTCCCTTAAAACCATAAGCATTTCAACCACCAAGTCATAATTAGCTCCATATCCCTAGTGCCTTGTGTCCAGTGCACAGACCGTGGTAAGTGTCCATCAGTTGATCAAATGACAAAAACAATTTTCTTGGCCACTCTTACTTGCTAAACACAGAAATTAAAATAAAATCACCACTACTTCCACATAAACTACAGTCCCTACCTGTAAGGAGTTTTGAGAGGCAAACTTGGTACACCTGAGGCAGAAAATAAAATAGCTGAATAAATGGAATGAGACCACTATAATGAAAGGGCAAGCTGTACAATACTGACTTTACAAAAAAAAAAAAAGAAAAAAATACTGACTTTACATAAGGAACTCCAAGAAAAAGATACCATCTTGGCTAGATTAGAAATGAAGATAGACAGTAGTATTGGAATGGCTGGCTATGGCCTGAAGCCTTCAAAAAGGAATGATGGGAGCAAGGTTTTTAAACAGAAGGTGGGGACGGGAGGCTGGCCACTGGGGCTTCGTCAGGGGTCAGAGAGATAAAAGGAGAACAAAGTGGCAGTGTGTGAGAGCACTAACCTCAAGATGGAAGCCAAAGAAGGTGTTGGGAAAAAAGATGGCCAATAGGCAGTCAAAAAGGGGAGTGTGGTGGAGGACCCTCCATCTTGACATGAGTATGTACGTGATGTAGAGCCAAAAAGTAAAATCTGTTCAAGGAAAACAGCTTGAGTTGAAGAAAGCACTCAAATTCCCTCACCTTTCTTGGGGGATTTTTGTTTCTCTAACACATCAGATCTATATACTAGAAGAAGCCATCTCCTGGTGTTTGGCAGACAAACTTGGGGGCTCAGATGGACTCCTTATTCAAGTTAATACACACAGGTATCCTTTGGTTTCAAGCTCCAGGTTGATTTTTTTTTTTTAAGATTTTATTTATTTGAGAGAGAGAGAGAGGCAGACTCCCTGCTGAACAGAGACCCTGACTCAGGGCCCAATCCCAGGACTCCAAGATCACAACCCGAGCCAAAGGCAGTTGCTCAACCAGCTGAGCCACCGAGGTACTCCACTGCAGACTGATTAAATGATGCACAACTCATGCTCTCTTGCTCTCATTTCATCTTCCAGCTGTCATCCCTCATGAGAAGTCAGATTTCTGGCCCTCAACATCCTTGCCTCAGAGCCCACCAAGGTGTAGACACATACTCTCCAACAACCTTGGCAGGGATGGAGTCTTCCTCAGGGTCACAAGGGACTGGAAATCTTGCTGTGCTGCCATCACCAAGACATGACTAGAGAAAGATCATGGTTATCCACATTCACAAACGTTAGGGATAACTTGAAACGTGAATGTAGGAGTCAGTTATCCTTTTGATGCACTCTGAATGTAGCTTTGAGCTCTATCACCAGTTTGGGGAACCTATCCCTAACTTTCCTCCTCATCGAGAGAAGCAAAACTTATCATTCCAATGAGACAAAATGTTATAAGCATAATAAGTTCTAATTTGTGCATCACACAGACATAGGTCTGAAGCCCCAGCCCATTTCTTACTAGCTCTGTCACCTAGGGCAACTGGGCTGAATTCTCTGAGCCTTGTTCATTCAACTGTAAAAGAGGGATAGTGTTACCTATATCACAAGGCTGCTGCAAGGATTAAATAAGAATAGATAATATAAAGCACCAACACACAACCAGGGTTTAAAGTGGCAGCACTTATCATGGATCTTACAAATGAAAGTATCCACAGCAATTATTCGGTAGGTTTCCATCAGCTTTCAGCAAGGTCGTTTAGACGCTCTTGATCTCTAGGAAAGCCATCACCAAATTGTCATCAAGACTGAGGTTGAAAACGGGATAGAGGTCAAGCTTTTCTCCAGGCTCTGATGGGACAATATTCCCTATGTTCTATAATTTATAAGCCCATAAGATGGGCCTTAAGAACTTAAAAATAAAGGCAAGACCCAGACATATGAGAAGAGCGAGACATTGGCTCACCACCAATCCCCAAGGAAAATGTGTCCTCATGGCCAGGGAATGAGAGTCTGGAGACTCAGAAGCTACAGAGGAAAGTGCAGTACAGGCTTCCTGAGACACAAAGCAGGGAGTGATGGCCCTGAAATACCTACTCACCATCTCTGCCATGCCTACCTTCCGGCTTTCCCTGCCGGAGCTGGGATCCCTCCAGACTGCGCATAGCTGCACCACTCCACCTCCACCGGAATATCAAAATGCCAAACCCATGAACAGCTCCTCAGTGCATGCATTCACAGGACAGGCACTGACCGAGCACTGGGTCCTCTCGACCAGCACACCTGACACATGGTGTCACAGACTGCTTGATCACGAACAATAGGGACCTTTGTAAGCAGCTCATTCCACTGGCAGGTAGTTCTGAGTTTAGAGTTTCAGAATGCAGACTCCCTGATCCAGGATCTACTTCCTTTAACTTCTATCTTCAAGATCTAGTTGTAGGACTAATGAGCTTTTAAAAGATGAAACGCTTTTCACAGTAAGATGTCCTTTCAATCAGTTCAGGTCATAATACTCACAGCTAGTGTTTATTGAGGGCCAACCCAGTGCCACACTTTATAGGCAGGAACTTACAATACTATGTTGCCTAAACCTGTCCAATCCTGACATCATCCTGGGTACCTGTTACAGCCTCTGCTCCCCATGCCTGCTGCCTGCCCCCTGCCAATAAAGTGGGCTGAATGAAAATCTGATACAGAGCCTGGGAACTGCTCCTTCAGCAAGAGCCCCTGGCAATTCTTAGGATCATGCAGATTGGAGACTGGTGACGTAGTGGATCAGATGTAGGACACCTGAGTCCACTATCTGATTCTATCATTTACTCACAATGGGACCTTAGGCAGCTTGTGGAGCCTCTCTGAACCTCAAAGATCTGTGATTTCAGAAGGATAACAGCATGTATCTGCAGGGTATTCAGAGGAATAAATTAGATGTCTTAGTACACAGTCTCTCCATAGTGGCATCATCACTTGTCCTAATGACCCTATAAAATTGCAACCCTCATAGACCTAGAGGGCATTATGCTAAGTGAAATAAGTCAGTTGGAGAAAGATCAATACCATACAACTTCACTCATATGAGGAATTTAAGAAACAGAACAAAATAAAAAAAGAAACAAACTAAGAAACAGACTCTTAACCACAGAGAACAAGCTGATGGTTATCAGAGGGGAGGTGGGTGGGGGATTGGGGAAATAGGTGGAGGGGATTAAGAGTACACTTATGGTATTGAGCCCTGAGTAATGTAGAGAACTGTTGAATCACTATAAACCTAATATAATACTATGTTAACAGTACTGGAAGTAAATTTTTTTAAAAATTAAAAAATAAAAAATAGCAACCCTAGTATTTTTGCTCAGTGCTACACAATTCGCAGTTAAAGTATCTGCAATCAGGATTTAAACTCAGATCTTAACCATAGTTAAAGCCTAAGTGCCTACATCCAGCAGTGGGGGAAGGAGGAAGTAAACAGGCAGGAGGCCTAGGGGCACAGAATGACCTACATATCCAGGTCTGGCTCCAAATTCTTGCTTGGATCCAGCTCATACTGCATCCTCAGGAGCAGCCGTCAGGCAGGAGCTCTGGCCAGCAAGATGCCCCCGGCATCACAGTAAGGAAATAAAGTTTGCCTTGTACTTCCTCCTGCCTCTGCTTCTGCTCCTCTCCTGAGTAGCGCCCCCATTCCTCTTCCTTTTGGGACCATTCAGAATCCCTACTGTTGCTCCAGGTCTACACCCACCGAGCCCTAAGGAGCTCCGCTCTTGGGAGGCAGGCTGGGTGTAGAGTTTGAGAGGCTGGCCTGAGGAACAGGGCGGGCTATGCTTGACTCCACGACTTCGAGGTTTTGTAATGTCTCTTCACCCCTGGGAGACCCTGTCTCTGCTGCAGGGCTCATCTGCAATAGTGCTCTCAGCACAGTACCTGGCTCATCTGTCAATCAATAGCACCTGCGACCTTGTACTTAAAGTGGAGCCACCTGTGACTCACACTTTAGCACGTAATTCATTAATGAGCCCCCATTCATTTGCTCGCACAAATATACACCAAGTACAGGTGAGAGATAAAGGGTCCAGCCCCAGCCCCTTAGGCCCTTAGAGGAAGAGAAAGACCCATAAAATGGTGGGTGTAAACCCGTGTAAGGCATTCAGAACTAAAGGCTGGGCTGGTACCAACTCCACTACAGCAAGTCAGGAAAGGTAACATGCCTTCTGGGTTCCGAAGGGTGAATAGGAGTTTAACAGGCAGAAAAAGGCATACTTAACAGTCGCCCAAAGGTTTAGCCATGAAACGGGGCCCATAGTAGCCAGAGAACGGTGAGAAGTTATGAGAGGTGAGGGTATGAGGGCTGCAGTGATGGGAAATGAGATTCAACAGGATTATCTGCTCCAGACAAGTATTTCTAAGTCCCAATTCATCCTGTAAGAAACTGGGACTGGTGGAGGTTTTCTAAGCACGTGATATTATTTTCTCTAAATTTAGTGTTGAGCTCCTGCCACTAAAAAGGGCTTTGATGGGGTGTGAAGGGAAGCCATTTCCACTGATAGAGAAAGTGCCAGAGACCATCTTTTATCACCCCCGGCCTGTCCTTCAGTCCCACCAACCGCTGACCCAGCAGACCCCAAACTCCAGTCAGGTCCCCCAGGAACCCTCAGCTCCAGAAATCAGATTTCCATGTTTGCAGAGCGATGGGAAGAGAGGAGGGTAAGCGACCCAGCGGGGACGGGCTGCAGGTGTAACCCGCAGGTGCGCCGGGAAGATGTCCTTCCGGGTGTGGTGGCCCTCGGCCTCCTGAAAGGAGCGCGACAGACCTGGGCTCAGATCCCAGCCGCCACCCGGTCCTGCCTGCGTGGCCTCACGTCCTTCCCTCGGGCTCTCTGAGGCTGTTTGCTCATCCAGTAAGTGGAGATCAGCCCCCTTCGAGGGCGTTCTGAGGGTCTGTCTCCAGGGGCCAGCACAGCATCCTCTGTTGGCAACGAGGGACCCTCTGGACAGTACTACACTGAGTAACAGCCCCGCTTTACCTTGTGGAGGAGGGAGACGGGGACGGGGGCCAGGCTGCGCCAGTTCCTAGAGGTGACCGTCCTCCGGCTGCTTCTGTGGGAGCAGAGCGCCTCTGCCACCTGAGCCGGGCCCTGGAGAGCTGCGGGCTTGCAGCCGGGGCTCAGGGGCTCACATGACAAGCTGGCAGGGCGCAGCTGTTCCGCGCCGACCTGAATAATACGGGCCTTGCTCCGCCAACTCTGCCAAACAGGCTGAAGTGACAGGTGAAAACACTGGGCCCCGACTCTCACCCTCACCCTCACCGGGGCTGAGGGCAGAAGAGGCCAAAATACCTCGCCTCTATCTGGGAAGTGAATCAGAGCTCGGCGGCCCGGTGGCAGCTGAAGGAAACTAGGGGTGATAGATGCCAAGAGAGGGAGGGGACCCGGGAGGGGGAGGCGGGGCCGTCCAGCTCCGCGCAGGACAAACCGCCCCTCCTGCCCCAGGGCCGCCTCACTGGAAGGTTTCAGAACCCCAGAGGCACAGAGGAGGGGGCCCTGTGACCTGCTGGCTGGGGAGGGAATGGGGCCGTGGATTTCATCTCCGCGGTTGCCAGAAGTCACTGCGACCACCACAGGAGCCTTTTTTTGTTTTTAAGATTTTACTTATTTATTCATGAGAGACAGAGGCAGGAGCCCTTATGAAGAGCCAGCCCCCACCCCTCCAGAGCAGGGGACAAGTGGGTGGGCTTAACGGGATTTCATCTCCTTTGTACTCTGGCAGCACCAAACTCGGTGCCTGGTAGCCAGGCACAGTCAGTCTAGAAAACAGAGTAAAGGGCAGCCCGGGTGGCTCAGGTTTAGCGTCGCCTCCAGCCCAGGGCCTGATCCTGGAGACCCGGGATCGAGTCCCACGTCAGGCTCCCTGCATGGAGCCTGCTTCTCCCTCTGCCTGTGTGTGTGTGTGTGTGTGTGTGTGTGTGTGTGTGTGTGTCTCTCATGAATAAACGAATAAAATCTTTAAACAAAAAAACTGAGTAAAGCTGTGGTTGGAGGAAGAACACAGGCTTTGGACACAGGAGCACCTGTCAGCAACTCTGCAGACTTAAGCAAGCACTTGTTCCTCTGAGCCTCAGTCTCCTCATCAGGTAAATGGGATGATGACATGGACCTGGAAAGGTTCTTGTAAGAGTTAAAATGATGAATGTGAAAGCCCCTAAAACAGTGCTTGGTAGGTAGCAGGCACTCAATAAATGGACTTCTCAGACTGCAGTCTTCAAATATCTTAAGACCTTCAGTATCAACTGTTTCTAATTCTTCTGGAAGGGGGGATAATAAAAAGAAGCTATAAAACTGAAGATGATGAACCAAAGGAAAGTACAGGGAGACCTCTAGGGTCACACTTGTGGTCTCAGAACTGTGTGTGTTGGGGATTGGAGTTGATTGGTGTTCTTCAAACCGTGCTCCAGGAACCCTAGAGATGCCGTGGAGCCCCTGAGGGGCTGTCTTAGAGTGGGGAGAGAGAGACACGTGGACTCGTGTGGCTTCGGGAAGCTTCCCACAGAAGGCTTCCTTCTGAAGAAACAGTTCCACACTCCATCCTGAGCCTGTTGAAAGTCACTGCTTTGTCCAAGGTCACCAGTGTCCTAAAGACCAGTTTTCTCCAGGCTCCTAACCCAGGACTAGGGTAAGGCAACAGAGGCACCTGGAGTGCAATACTTAAGGAAGCCCACCCCCCTCGGGGTCATGTGAGGACGGGGTTGGCATCCAAGTGGGAATGCCTCCTGAAATTCAGCACCTGAGGCACCTGGCTGGCCTGGCTGCTACCAGCCCTCAGTCCCCTTCTTGGGCATGTGGCACTTCTCTCTCTGGAAATCTCTCACCATTACCTTCTACGGCCCTGCCTTCTGTGGGTAGTGATCTGCTTTCTGGCTCCTCTCCTTGGGCAAGAAGAATGGGATAGAGCACTGGGGGGGGGGGGGGGGGGGGGGAGAAAAGGAGGGTGGGAGGCAAGGAGAGGACACTGTGGGGAGGGGCTGTTGAGTCTGGTTGTGAACAAGCTGAGTGTGAGGGGTTCGCTGAGGTGCAAGAGGCGGGTGGGCAGGGTAAGTCTGGCCCCCAAGAGAAGCTGGAACAGAGAGATTTCTCTCACCTGAGAGAATCTTCTCTCCCATCTACTTCCCTCTTCCTCACCTCACTGACCCACCCAAGGTCAGGCCCACACCACCCTGAAGCTCTTAGAGCCCTGAAGCTCTTAGAGCCACACCACCCTGAAGCACCTTAGAGCCCTGAAGGAGCCTCCTGAACCATACCTGCCTCCCATCTTTCCCCACATCTCCACAAGCAAGATTATGCCCCAAGTCCAGCTCTGGACAATTATGCCCCCATCCCCTTGGAGACAAAAATGGCATCTTCCATGTACACTCCACTAAGTCCTCACCCCCACCCCACCCTCAGGCCTCCAAGCAACACCCCACCATATGCAAATACACCCTTTAGTTGTAGGTGACCTAATGCACCATGACTCCCTGAATTCACCTGAGCCTTCTGTCCTGACTTTGCTCCTGCTCCTATCTTCCTCCAGGCACTCTCGCCGCTCACCCTAATTCCACCTGTGGAATCTTTGCACAGTAAACAACACGCCCACTCTCCTCTCTTTGCAGGTCCTGCATCCAGGTTTGCCAAAGCCCAGAGCTGTTTGCAGATATTGGAGAGTACACTTTCCTCTTTCTGCTCAGCCAGTATTTTCCATATGTCAATATTGCAAAAGCAAGCAAGGCCCTTGCCTTGTCCTCAGTGAAGAGCCACTGGGTGGAAAGCAAACACCTGGCCTGCCCTGAGACCCATGGCTGCAGGCAGGCTACACTGAACAGCGGGTCTTCAGTAGAAAGCTTGTCGACCACAGAGAAACCGCCCTCTCCACTGTTTCTCTATTCTATTCCCCCTTTGCACCTAGCCCGGCTGTGGGCTCCAGCAGGCATTGGTAAATACTCGTTGAATTAATTAATGAGATCTGCGGGAAGCACAGAACTAAGTCCAGAAAATATAATTATGGAGCGATTTCCATACAAAAATAATTTTCTTGCCTTATCCATGTGAAGATGACAACCCCTCCAATGATGAAAATGCTCTAAAACTGGATTATAAATAAATAAATAAATAAATAAATAAATAAATAAATAAATATAAATAAATAAAACTGGATTGTGGTGATGGTTGCACAACTTTTACTAAAAGTCACTGAATTTACACACAAAGGAAGTTCATGAAATATAAATTATACTTCAGTAAAGTTGTTTCAAAAAAGTCTGTGGGATTTGATGGTGGCAAACTACGCTCCGCTGAGTAATAAGCTGAGTCACAAGCACACTTAACAACAAAAACGCAACCAGGCTCTGTAAGGTGTGGCTCTGAGCTCAGCCTTAGCTCCCATGGGTCGGCATCAGCTGTCAACGGTGGGGTCTGGGGAACCTCCCAGAACAGTTGTGGTTTGTTAGGGTGGAGAGAACACCAGGGTGGCCAGGCTTCAGGTCAGTCTACAGTCAGGACACAGGGTCAAGTGAACTGATCCTACAGAACATTCTATGTGGGCTCCTTCGGTGGATTAGGCCTAAAGAATCTGACCCAGATCAGAATCACTCCCCCGAGGAAGTGTCCTCCGGCTCGCAGAGTACCAGTGAACTTCCTCCACAGCAATTCCACAGGCCATGATGTCACACTCAGCTGTGCTATTATTTAATTAACATTTGTCTCTCTCTGTAGACCATATGCTACATGAGGTCAAGGATCTGGCTCGTAGGCTCCCAGGGTCTATTATAGAAGCAAGCGCTTGGTAGAGGGTCTTTTAGAAGTTAACTGAATGCTGAACGAGTGGATGGACACCTCTTCATCTTGCCATGCAGCTGGATATTTAAGACTGGGAAGGGCCCCATGGAGAGGAGAAGAGGGGACCAATGTTCCCTAGGGCAATGCACCACACTGTCCCCCCTTCACCTCACCACAATCTAGACACCAGATATGGTTATTGGCCTGTCAATAGGTAGAAATGGGGGTTTAACAACCAGAATCCAGATCTGTCAGGCCAGGAAGGCCAAGTCACCTCTGGGGTGGGGAGTTCCCCTTTGGTGCTACCTCAAGGTTATTACTGCACAGGCAGGTGGCTGTGAGTCTGAGGGCCAATGAGGTTGCTACTTTTCCCAAGGTCGGGGCCTCTGCCCACAGTGTGCGTGAGCCAGTCCTGGGTGCACAGCAGGCTCATGGTACAGAATCATGTATTCACAAGACTGAGGTGCAGAGCCCGAGCCTCAGTCAGGCCTGGACAACGGCCCATGCCCAGTGCAGGCCTCCAAGGAACTCCCCTTTCTCCTGAGAAAGCACTTCCCACCTATTCTGTTTTCCACTGCCATCATGAAGTGCTGACGAGCCCCAGAGACCACCCATGGCATGCCCTCCCCCTCCCACTTGCTGCCAAAGGGAGAGCCTGAGGCCAGGCGTATACTGCATAAGGCGCACCCGTCCTCGCAGAGGGATAGTATAGCAGGCCTCGTTGGGGATGGACTTAGTGTCAGACCATCTGGGCTCCAGTCCCAACTTATTCACAGCTTACTAGCTATGAGACCTCCCAGACCCTAGTCTCCTCACGTGTCAAGTGGAGTATTAACAGTATTGACAACTCTTTGGGTTGTTGTGGGCATCAAATGAGTTAATACATATAAAGCACGTAGTACCTGGTACATAATAAATGCTATAGAACTGTTAGCTGCCATGATGATTTTTCCCAGCACATTAAAGCTGCCTCTCTGTAAGTGAAAGGACAGAAGATGCTGAGCACAAGGAAGGCCTGAGGCCATGACAGATTCCCTTGGCATTTCAGGCCTCCAAACACTGAGAAAATAGCCATCCTGGCCTAACTCCAGAGGCTTCTTTATCTCAGCTGCCAGTAAGTACAGATGTTGGCATACTGGCACCAGGGAGGGACAGGGTGGAGAGAGAGAACTTACCTCACGGCACAGTAATAAAAAATAAAAAAAAATCAACACTCACAGGTTGTTTGCTCAAAGAAAAAAAAAACTTCCCTGGAAAAATACACACCTCTAAAAAATATCACTTTCCTGGAGACACTCAGAACAATGAAAAAGGATCTCCTGTAAGTGCCTAACTGGGTCAAAGGACAGAGAAGTGAGACTTCAGGGCAGCTCCAGAAATGTGGGAGGGGGTGATCAGCATTAGGTCTTCTGGCTTCTCAGATTTAAAAAGTTCGGGCTGAGGTCTAGATTCATATGGCCAGACCCGAAGGAGCAGAAAGGGTAAGAGCCACACAGCTAGCCATCAGAGAAATGCAAATTAAGGCCATAATGAGGGGTGCCTGGGTCAGTGGTTGAGCATCTGCCTTTGGCTCAATGCATGATCCCGGAGTCCTGGGATCCAGTCCCACATCAGGCTCCATGTAGGGAGCCTACTTCTTCCTCTGCCTAGGTCTCTGCCTCTCATGAATAAATAAAATCTTTAAAAAAAAAAAACATAATGAGACACCACTGCCTGCCGATCAGAAGAGCTAACATAAAAATATGACCCTACCCAATGCTGGCAAGGGAGTGGATCTCTCCCACACTTCTGGTAGGAATGTTAAATGGTACAGCCACTCTAAAAAACAGTTTGGCAGTTTCTTAAAAAATTAAAATTATGCTTGCCACACAACTCAGCAATTGCGCAGCTCGGCATTTATCCCGGAAAAACAAAAATGTACGTCTACACAAAAACCTGTACAAAATTGTTCATAGCAGCTTTATTTGTAAGAGTCAAAAACTGGAAACACGCAAAACGCCCTTCAAAAGGTCAATGGCGAAACTGGTGTACCCGTACCATGAAATACCTCTCAGCAACAAAAAAGAGCAAACTATCAATACATCCAACTCCCTGGACGGACCTGAAGTGTATGATGATGACCAGAAACCAGTCTGTCTCAGAAGGTTGCATATTGCAGATCACTATTTACAGAACATTCTCAAAACGACAAAATTCTAGAGATGCAACACGGGGGGGGGGGGGGGGGGGGGGGGAATGGGCACAGCATGGGACAATGAAAGGGTGGCATGCGGGAGATCTTTCTAGTGATGGAATAGTCTCTTGATTGCAGTGGTGGCTCTGCTAATGCTCTCGCATGAGAAAATAACCTAGAAGTATGCATACATTGTACCAATCTCACATCCCTGGTTTTGCCTCCACCAAACTAACTTTATTTTTTTTAAGATTTTATTTATTTATTCATGAGAGATACGGCGGGGGTGGGGGGTGGCAGGCAGAGGGAAAAGCAGGCTCCATGCAGGGAGCCCAACATGGGACTCGATCCCTGGTCCCCAGGATCAGGCCCTGGGCCTAAGGCAGCACTAAACCGCTGAGCCACCCAGGCTGCCCCAAACTAACTTTAAATTTCCTTTACAACTCAATTCACATACCTTCACCACCTAGAAGTTTCCCTGACATCCTGACCTAAGATTACTGACCTTTCAGAGCACCCGAGTGGTGTAGTTGGTTGGGCATCCAACTCGCAGTTTTGGCTCAGGTGGTGATCTGGCCATGGTGAGACTGAACCCCACATCTAGCTCCAGGTACAGAGTCTGCTTGGGATTCTCTCTTCCCTCTGCCCCTCCCTCTATACTTGCTTACACATGTGCTCTCTCTCATACTCTCTCTAAAAAATAAATAAACCTTTAAAAAAAAAAGATTACTGATCTTTCCTTGTATTTCCCTATATATATACTTGCTCAGCTGAATTGTAATGATTAGTTTACGTGCTATTATCTCTCACCACATGCAAGCCTCCGAATCGGAAAATATATTTTCAAACCTCTCCGATAAAGGACTTGTTTATAGAATATATTAAAAAAACCCGCTTAATCATAAGAAGACAAACAAATCTTTTTTTTTTTTACGTGAGCCTTTAAGGAAATTCAAATAAAACCACAAGATATCACCACATACCTATTAAAATAGGTAAAATGTAAAAGACCGACTATACCAAGTGTTGGCAAGGAACTGGGGCAACCAGAACTCTCATGTAGTGCTGGGGACAATGTAAAATGATACAACGACTCTAGAAAACAATTTGGCAAGCTTCTTAAAATGCTAAACATATGCCCACCATAAGACCCAGCCATTGCACTCTTAGGTGATGACGCAGGAAAAAGAATTCATAGGTCCTCACAAAAAAATTTTCACAAATGCTTAAATCGGCTTTTTGTTTGTTTGTTTGTTTTGTTTTGTTTTGTTTCAGCTTTATTTTAATAGCTAAAAACTGGGGACAACCCAAACGTCTGTTAATAGATAAAAGGATAAACAGATAGTGGCGTTTCCTTATTGTAAGATGCTATTCGGCAATAATGAGCTATTTATGCACACAACACGGATGAATATCAAATAATTAAGGAGTGCTCTTGTGATGAGCACCAGGTAACGTGTGGAAGTGTTGAATCACTGTATTGTGCACCTGAAACTAATATTACACTGCATGTTATCCAACTGGAATTTAAATTAAAAACTTAAACAAACAATACTTTAAAAAATTATGCTGAGAGTAAGAAGAGCATGTGCTGTATTATGCTATTTATAAAAAGTTCTAGAAAATGCAAACTTATCTATAATGATAGAAAGCAGATTAGGGAGTTGCCTGGGGATGGGAGGCAGGACCTAGAGAGGGGGAGGAGGGAAGGATAAGGCAAAGGAGGAAACCTAGAGGGGTAATGCTTATGTTCATTAACTTGACTGTAGAATTTCATGAGTGTATACATATGTCAAACTCATCAAGCTGTGAGGTTTAAATTGTGCAGGTGGTTGTCTGTCAATGATAGCTCAATACAGGTGTATGAAAAAAATTATGGGGGATGCCTGAGTGGTTCAGCAGTTGAGAGTCTGTCTTTGGCTCAGGTCATGATGCCAAGGTCCTGGGATTGAGTTCCGCATCCTGCAGGGAGCCTGCTTCTCCCTCTGCCTATGTCTCTGCTTCTCTCTGTGTGTCTCTCATGAATAAATAAATAAAAATCTTTAAAAAAAAGAAAGAAAAAATAAGGGGGACCATTCAATAGGCACCTATTTTGTGGGAAGAGCATCATATAAATAATTATTAGTCTTCACTCAGGGTAGAGGTTATTTAGCCCATTTTACATATGAGGAAACAGAGTCAGAAAGGCCAGGTAGTCGTGCAACTATGATCAAGCAAGGCTCAAACCCGCTTTAAATGTTCTCAAAGCTGGGCACTTTCCTCTGTATTGTGAGGTCTTACGACAATGGTGAACTTCCGGGAAGAAGCCAGAAGGAAGGATACCCCTTGGCGTCAACAGACCTCTAAGAAGGATGTGAACAAAGGAGGAGGATGGGCTGGCATCACTGAGATGCCAGGGGATGTGTGGCATCACTGAGACGACACCCTCTCCCTTCTGGGTTGCCATGGCCACAAACTCCTCTGACAGCCAAACCCAGCCCATCACAGGCTTTGGGCCAGATAGGCCAAGGCAGGAAGTGGGCTGTACCTGGCTCTGGGAACATTCTTCCCTGGCGTGGGGGGAAGGACCTTGGCCAGACATTCAGAAGAGATTCCAGGTCCACTGGTGTCATAGACAAGGCCCTTCCCCTTTCTGGGCCTCCATTTCCTCAGATGGAAGATGTGAAAGCCAACCAAGCAGCTTTCCAAGGACCTCTTTCAGCCGGGACTCACATTCCAAATGCTCAGCTGAAATGAGCTTTTCCTCCTTCTGAAGCTGATGGGTGCCAGAGAGGAAAAGGATTCTTGATTATCTACAAAACCATACAGCCCACTACCCGCCCCCAGCCCCAGCTCCACAGGCAGAGGCACCTGCCCCACTTAGCAGTGCCTGCCCAAATCTCTCCCTCTGCCACTCTGTCTCCTCCCCTCAGCCCCACCCCTCTGCAAGAATCTTCCAAAGACCCCAACCCAGCCTTCGCTGATTTGCTCCCTAGTTATCAGGGTAAGCACTGAAAATTCTGTTTTTCAGGGCTCTGGGAGCTTTGGGACACACAGTCTCCCCATTAGAATTATTGGAGATGATGTATGGTTATGGGCTAATATATGTCATACACAGTCTCAATACTGGAGCGCACCTCCCCTTGTCCCTTGGCATACCTGTATGCTCAAGAACAAGCCAGGATCTCTTGCCCGAACATGCCAGGTTATGTGGCTGGGTACACAGCATCTGTGAAACTGAATTAAATCCCTCTTGCCAGAGGAACAATCACGAAAACCAAACAGGTCCATCTCGGTATCCCCCTGACAAGAACGCCGAGAGTCCAGAGGCTGAGGCTTCTGCTTCCAGATGACTCAGAGACCCGGGGCCAGCAGCACCCCAACTCACTATCCCCAGGTGTCACGCGAGTGAGGGGACTATGCTAAAGAACTTATGGATGCTCCCGGCTCTGACGCTATCTTACTGTAAAGTGAAGAGTCCTTGGTATCTGAAAGGAACAATGTGGCCTTTTGTGAAGCTCCAAGCACTACAGCTGCCACTGTTCACAGAGCTGCAGAGATAGAATGAGGTACCCCAAGGGAAGGGACCCTGCTGGCTGGAACTGCATTTGGGAACTCCCACCCACCTGTGTAGGCGGTACTTGCTGTGAAGAGCATCCACTACCTCTGAGAAGCCAAGGAGTCACAGCCAGGCTCCGTTTACAGCTCTGTTGCCTGTGGGCTGTCCAATCTTGGACAAGTCTCTTTACCTCTGTGAGAGACCCCACTTCCACATCTGCCTCGTTAATAGAAAAACCTACCCCGTTAGGCCTTTGCAGAGTTCAAGGAGGTCCTGCAAACAGAGCACAAAGCACAGGGCCTAGAGCCATCACTGAGTCTTCCCTACCCTTCCCTGCCTTCCTTATACACACACCTAAAAGTCTTCAGAATTAGATCTGTCCAGCTGGTTTCACTGACCTGGAAAACTGAAGCCCCGATGAGGAAGGGGTCTTACTTGCAAGCAGGCCAGGGGACCAGGGCACGCATCACACTGGAGCTGTGGCTGCAGCTACTGGGGGAGCGTGGAGGCAGGGCCAGCCCCTGAGACCATCCACCAGGTCCCTGGGCCAGTCACATAAAGGGCTCCAGGATCCTGAGGCTTCCTGAGCAGCGCCCCACCCCACCAGCCTCATTCTTTGCCTCCCCGGGAGCATGTGCTTATTATCCCCTCAGCCACAGTTGTCACCAGTGGTGTGACCTGGGACCAAATGGCCTCCCTCCCACCTTTATCACCTTCTGAACTACAGTTCTACAAAGTGAGGGCGTGCTGAACTGATGATGCCCCACCTTCTCCCCATCCCCCTCTCCAGGATACAAAAAGGAGGGAGGGGTAGGGAACCCAAAGGTTCTGAAAGTGGAGGGGGAAGGGCAGAGGCTGGGGTTCCATTATGCTAATTTAATTAGCTCTAATCTGCCCACAGCAGGGCCTTGAAGAAAGAGGCTTTTGTTTAAATTTCACATTTGGCAGGAAGTGCTCCTTCCCTCCCCACCCCCCACACCCCCCAGGAGAGTTCCAGAGTCAAAAGCTCCCATTTCAGTCCTGGCTCTCCCATCCAGCAGCGCCCGGGCTTCCTTTTCACACTTTTCTGACCGACTCCTCGATTTTTCCAGGAAGGAAACATGCCCCAGATGTCTGTCAGGAAAAGGAGAGTTTTTCTTTGCCCTTATAAAAGGGTGTCAGTAATTCACAGATTTCCCAAGAAGCGAGCGCCAAGGCGGGAAGGGCCAGCAGATGTCTCCACTGACAAGCCTGGGGTTTGCCCATCTACCAAAGTCCACCCCCCCCAAACCCCGCGGGCAGGGAGCCTCACAACCGCCTTACTGGATAAGAGCAGAGGTCTCACTCCTGTTGGCCACGCAGCTAATGCTGACTGAGCCCCTGCTCCTCACAGAGGGAGAGGGGTGCGCAGGGGAAGCCACTTGCTTCAAGTGTCCCGGCCTGTCCCTGGCCTGTCCCTGTCGGTGGCAGAGCGAGCTGGTAACCTGAATCTCCCAAACCAAAGGCCCTGTTTGTAGCCCTGGCTAATTGCCCATGCTGTAAACTTCCCCACCGTGGCCAATTTCCGGCTGTCAACAATTTTTAACAAGCAGCTCGCAAAATTCCTGAAGATTACCCAAATCTGCTCTCTGAAAGCCTGCAGACTAGAAGCCGATTCTCCTGGCTCCTGGTTGGGGGGTTTTCCTGCCTCACCTCTCTACCTCCAGGCAGGAGGACGTTGACTGCTAACTGGGGGCTGACTGAGGAACCTTAATGAAACCCACCCTGAAGGATTGTTAACAGGGGTTGCATTTCAGACAGGTTTTATTTTCTTCCATGTCAGTATTTTTCCAAATATCCTGGAGCACATTTTACCTTTACAATCAGAACATATCTAGGTAATGAGTCATTTTTTAGGGAGCTTAGTGGAATGCTTTGCAATCACTGCCCTCCCCCCCCCCCCCCCCCCCCACATAATTTCTGTCCTCCTGTCTCTCTTGGGTGTGACAGAGAGTCTCCAAGGAGCTCAACTTCCCCCGCAGGACCGAGCAGGTGTTGACCTGAACCTGGTGCAGTCTGATGTGGAGGTTAAATTCAACCCCTTTGCAGTTCAAATTTCACAAGCGACTGAGAAAACACGACTCCCTGTTAAGGTTCCAAAAGTCGCACTCTGAAAAATCAAAGCCTCCTTGGCCATCAAATGGCCAAAGGTGGAAGCAGATGGTTTGTACCAGAAACAACTGCTCCTTCTCCCTTGAGCCTTTA
This sequence comes from Vulpes vulpes, assembly GCF_048418805.1. Classification (NCBI taxonomy): domain Eukaryota; kingdom Metazoa; phylum Chordata; class Mammalia; order Carnivora; family Canidae; genus Vulpes; species Vulpes vulpes. Next base: position 54,246,025 of record NC_132782.1, read on the forward strand.
GAGGAAGAGGTTTCCATGGATGAGAAGGCGTTTTCTGCCCTCTTGGTCCCCGAGCTGGCATTCGGGCGGTCTTACCTCAGGGCTGGGACAGAGGCCTGGCGCCAGGGCTTGGGCACGCTCAAGGGCCTAGGCCAGTTCATCTCAGCTGGGCTCCAGGACTTCACTGCTTCTCTCGGGGCCGCTTGCTGCAGAGCTCTGCACAGCTGGCTCTACCTCGCCTGCAGAGACGGAAAAAAAAAAAAAAAAAAAAAACAACCACACATACAAACCAGAGTTGCCAACAGAGCCCCAGAAAGCACATCTGTTAATACATGCAAGCGGGTTAGCACCCTGCCTCCTTCCCACTCCCGGCCCTGGTCACTCCTGACACTTCAGGGCCCCCTTCCAGAACGACAGCGCCACCTGAAAGGGCCGGCCCTCTCCCAGGACTCTAGCTTCCCATAGTTCACCCCCAGACCTACCCCTTCTGCAATTTCGGTGAGCTGTAGATGAAGCAAAGCAGACTCTGCCACAGTCACCTAATCCTGTGCTACTTGCTGCTATGAGTAAGAAATCCAAGAAAAAGTAAACGAGAGTTCTGGTCTCAAGTTTCGTGTTTAGAATAAGGCTTATGGAGAGCTGATTTCAGTGAACAAACACATCACACTGGCTCAGTCTCCCTTTGACCTATGGTGTATTGTTTGTAATGTTACAAATGTGAATTCAATCCCTAATTTATTTTGGGAGCATTTTTAACGGAAACTGAATTTCCAACCCATATATTGTTATGGCTGTCTGGGTGGACAGCATTTGTTTTTAAAGTAACTGTTCTTTTTCCAAGTGTCAAAGAAATTTATGTTCAATCTAGAAATTTTAGGGATCCCTGGGTGGCGCAGCGGTTTGGCGCCTGCCTTTGGCCCAGGGCGCGATCCTGGAGACCCGGGATCGAATCCCACGTCGGGCTCCCGGTGCATGGAGCCTGCTTCTCCCTCTGCCTGTATCTCTGCCTCTCTCTCTCTCTCTCTGTGACTATCATAAATAAATAAAAATTAAAAAAAAAAATTTAAAAAAAAAAAAAATCTAGAAATTTTAGAAAATATAATTAAGTCCACAGAAGGGGCAAAAAATTACCTATTCTTTTCTCCCCTAAGATAGCTACAGATAACACACCCTTCCTGGTTTTATTTGGTTATTGGATTTTTTTTTTTTTTTTACACAGATGCAGTAAAGCAAGGCATGGCTTAGTGCTGGGTCACCAGTGTTCTCCTGCAGTGGCTACATAAATTGCCCCTGTGTGGCCATACCAGAACAGTTACCCCATGGTAACTGGCCATTTCCAATGTTGTTTTTTGTTGTTGTTAATGACAAATAGTCCTTCAAACTAAATCTTTGGGAAAATCCATGGTTATTTCCTTAAGACCCAGCAAGGAATTTCCAAATGTCTCAGTCTTGGCATGCTGCCTCCGGGGCCTCTGTGCCCTATCAACTGCTCCCAGCAATGGAGAGAGGTGCTTGGGGCCTCTACCCTTGCTCTGTGAGAGCACCCACATCCTTGCTCACCACGTGAAACATTTCTCTGCAAATGAGCGTGCAGAGCCAGCCGTCTGGGTTGTCACTTTTTATGTTCACATTCAGCTCAGCCCAAGTCTAAGACCTGATGATTAAATGAGCTTCCCTAGTCAAGCTTGGGGTGCGGGGCACAAGAAGGAGCTGGTTAGGAGGAATAGATAAGACGAGAGCAGTAATGCACAAGTGCAGTGTCCAGGAGGAAGAGACTCTGAGATGCCAAGAGAAACAACAGCCAGGCCAGGAGAGTGCAGACACTGAGACGGAGTGTCACCAGATGAAAGTGAAGAGGTGGTGGAAATGTCAAGGTCTTGCAATGATTCAGGGCGAGCAGAGCAAAGGACAAAGGCATCTGGTGACATGGAAAACGAAAAAATCACTTGCAGCATTTGGGCACTTTGCTGCTGTCTATAATTAATAGTGACAAAATACCAGGAGCCAAAGTCACGGTGGGGAGACCGAGGCAGGCTGGAAAGAGATGGCTACTCACAAATGCAGCTGAACTGGTGGCCACCTGGGAGCCTGCCAGCAAGCTGCCTTCCCCCGGAAGCAAGGTGCTCCTGGGTTTGGGGTTCTGGAGCCACTGACTCACTTGCCCCCCTAACAGGGGGGGAGGCCCCCTCTCTCCATCTCTCTCTATCTAGCCTCTCTTCTCCCTCCTTTTGCTCCAGGCCAAACCTTCAGTGAGACATAGTTCACCGCATAATCTGTCTAAACAGACTTACTGGATTTCTGTGGCCCTGTGACCCAGGCAAAGACCCTGGGAAGCCAAGCCTTGTGCCCCTTCCCAGCTGACAAGTGCCCCCTGCCACTCCACCCTGTGCACCCTTGCACTCCAGCCATAGCAATCTGCAGACTGGTGAGGAAAGGTGGGGTTCCACTTGTGCTTAACAAATCCTTTGGCAGATGGCTTGCAGACCTCCAATTGCTTCAATAGGCAAGTCATCCTACCTGTCTCCCTGCTACCCAACCCGCACTCACACCTGAGCCCTCTCTGATGGACAAAGGGTGGGACTTGCATTTAAAAGCAATTCACCTCAATGAGGGAGCTGGGCTAATTACATACTCTGTAAATTGCAACTCTGAAGAAAGACTACAGTCAGCTAGGGCTCTAGAAGAGGTGAATGGCTTGTGCAAGATCAAGTGATCGGGGCATGTGGCCCTGCAGGAGAGGAAGCTGCCTCACAAAGAAAACAGAGCTGAAGCAGACAGGAAACTGTGCAGCCCCAGAGAGAACAGATGCTTGGTGATATTCTAGAAAGTGCAAAGATCATCGGTACTTCCTCCTTTTTCTTCCTATAAGCATCCCCTGAATCCCTTCCAGAAGCCCTTGAAGAGCTGGGTGTAGACCGGCTCTGGGGTCCCAGATGGCTCCAGCTCACCAAAGTCTTCCAGGGCCTGGGCTGAGAGCAGAGAAGCTCTCCCACCAACACCCAGTGCATGGCTGTGCGGTTAGGCTTTAGTCATCCATTGTAGCTACTCAAAAGACTTTTTTTTTTAACTTCCTTCCCAAGTTTATGGCTGGATTTTTGCCAGATGAGGCAACCTGATGGGACAGTCTTGGATTGCAAGTACAACTTGTACTTTGCAGAAACATGGGAAATAAAAAATAATAGAGCAATAATAACAGACAGTAGATGTTTCTAGTATATGGTTTTACTATTAAATGGCCTATCCTTACTCCTCCTGTCACCTTACCAGTGTGACCCATTCAGCTGACCACAGAATCCTCTTGCATTCCCTTGCCCCTGAGTCACCTATATAGACTCATGTGCTTCCTTGCAGTTTTAATATAGCACCCACCGAACTGTAGCCTCCCATAATCTGTGTGTCTTCTGCTCCAATTCCACAAGGGTCAATGGCTTGACATCTAGATTTGGCTTCACTACTTTTCTCCTGAGGGCTAATCAGCCAAAGTTTAACTCTGTGCCTTCCTCATGCTTGGGGCCTATTTGCCGCTCTTGCCCTCACTCCTGCTTGCACTATTTCCCCACCTTACAGCCCCTGGCAGCTCCTCAGCTAAGGCCCTTAGTCAGCCCCAGGGGCAGTAGAAGATGATTCTTATTTTTTTTTAAGATTTTATTTATTTACCCATGAGAGACACACAGAGAGGCAGAGACATAGGCAGAGGGAGGAGCAGGCTTCCTTCGGGGAGCCTGATGTAGGACTCCATCCCAGGACCCATCATCACGCCCTGAGCTAAAAGCGAAGCTCAACCACTGAGCCACCCAGGTGCCCACAGAAGATGATTCTTAGAATCATCTAAGGAAGAGAGCAGATAAATGAGAGGCTGCCTTGGCCTCATTAACTCCCTCATACCTCATGCAGGCATTACCTTCACGTATGCAATGTGTGCACGCTGACCACAGACCACAGCCAGGAGTTAGAGAGCCCACAAAGAACCAAAGAACCCAAAGAAGTTCATGAAATGAGCCAAGAACATAAGAATTTCAGAGCCCAGCACCTGCTGATACAAGCATCCTCCAAACAAGGGCCATTACTAATGGGCTTGGTAAGAGAATGGGTTAGCTTGTCCCAGGGGTAGGGCCCAGGCCCCAGCTTCCTGGCTTAAATGAGCAATCACCATAAGGCACACAGGAGCCGTGGGTAAAAAATAGCCCTGTTAACCCTGCATCCATTATTCCACATTATCTGGAATATGAGCGACTTTTCTGATTGTTTAGATATGGAAGCTAAATTAGCTAAGAGCTCTTATCGATCCTGGTACATAAAATTTTCCAGGATCTAGGTCTCCACAAATTTTCTGAGCTCTACAGTCAGATCAGAAGACACTGTACCCAAAATGCAATAAGAATCTCTGCTAAAATTGGATGACTTCCTGGATTATTTCTGCCTTCCCCTTCCCTCCAAGCTCTTGTTTCTTCTGGACGGTTCATCTGTAGGGCCCAGACCCAACATTATAGGGTTCCTGTGCTCGACCAAGGGCTAACCACAATGTTCCTTTGCATATTTTTTTTATTTAAATGTTTTGGGCAATTACTATGTGCCAGGCACTTAATATACTAAATTATTCATTTATTCCTCACACGATCCTATGAGGCAAGGAGTGTTTTCTCCATTTTCAGACAAGGAAAAGGACTTTAGTAACCAGCCAGGGCCCAAAGCTGACAGATAAATGACGAAGCCGGAATTCTCTACACCGGCCTGCCTCCCCCAGGCCTTCTTCCCCCAGTGTTAGGACAGAGCTCCGCTAAGTGCTCTCAACAAAAGCTGAAATTAAAGATGAGTTCAACCCTGAATACAAAGGTTCAGACAAGAAAAGAAATGGTGTAAAGAATTTATTTCCAGACAACCAGAAAAAGGAAGCCCTTCTGCCTCGGCCGTATGCACAACACCCAAAATAAGGGAGCTCCTGTTCATTTCTTTGCGTCGTTAACATGTTGTTGTAGGCAAACAATCCCTCAGTTTTGACTGTGCCTGTGTGAGCTGCCAATGTGGATATGCTCGGAGACACATAAGCCCTTCCTACAGTCCGAGCCATACACAGACATGGTTTCAGGCCCTGCCCCCGTCCTACAGACCTCTGATCTCTGCCGCCCAAATGCAACGACTTTCAGCTCTCTGGTCTAATTCTAGAATGATCTCAGTGTATCTAAATAGCATACTTATATGGCTTTTATTCATTACTTCCTACCACAGAAAATGAGCATTTAGCTTGCTTTTACCACCATCCCACGTCCCTCTTCTACTTCTGCTAACATAGTTAAACCATTTTTCTTTTTTTATTAAGTCAACACTAGATGTTACATCCACATAAGTGACGGTTCACAGCCAAACTCTGTGGTGTGCCACGGTTCATTCCTTTTGTGTATATTCCTTCGTTTTCATTTCTGGAGTCCATTAGTGTCTCTCTTGTTTATTTGCTTAATATGCTATATACCTACCACTAACTCAGCCCTCAACTTTCCAACTTGTCCTTTTTTTTTTTTTTTTTTTCTTGGAAGCTCTCCCTTCTGGAATCTTCTGTCCTCCTACTCCAACCTAAGCTGGTTGCTCTCTGGGCTTAAAGAAGACTTCTTTTCTTCCGTTAATTAACCCCTCTAATTTTGAAGGAACATATCTAGAGTAGCTTCCTCAGAAAGGACATACAGGGAATAGAATAATTGAGATTGGTCTTATCTGAAAATGCCATCATTCTTCCCTCATATTTAATTAATAATTTGTTTGAATATAAATTCTCAGTTGGCAATAAGTCCCTCTCAGAACTTTAAAGGTATGGTTCCATTGCCTTCTTGCTTCCAGTGCTGCTGTAAAATCAGATTTCCATGTAATCAGTTTAGGATTTTTTTTTTCTCTTGTGTCTTCAAGCTTTGCTTCTGATTTGTGTGGGGTTTTTTACACAGTGATGTGCTTTGATGCGTATCTTTTTTCATTCATGGCATCGGGCACTCAAGTGAGTTTTTTCACCTAGAAGCCTATGTTCCTCAGTGCACAGAATTTTCCTGGTATTATTTCTCTGATAACTCTTCCCATTGTGTCTATTCTCTTTTTCTTTTTGTACATCCTCCTATTCAGATGTTGAACTTCTTAGAATGATCCTTTTTATTTTTTATTGCATAGCCCTTTTATTTCTTTTTTTTTTTTCTTGGTTTCTAGTCTTTCTCCAAGATTTTTCCAATTTTATATTCCAAATCTTCTCTTGAGTCATTGATTTCTATCATACTTTTAATTTACAAGGGTTCTTTCTTATTCTTTGAATACTCCTTTTGTTGCACGTTGTCTTTATTTTATTACTGTGCTATCTTGTCTGGCCTCTAGGACACCAGTAATTATAGTTTTTGTGAAGTTTGCTTTTCTTCCCACACTGTCTCTATTTCTTGAGAGTTTCTTTTTATGTGGTGGTCGTTTGTCTCTTGGTTTCTGTGTTTTATGTTTCGAACTTTTCTCAAATATCTGGAGATACTTAGAGGTCTTTTAAAATTTAAAAGTGAGGGGTGCCTGGGTGGCCCAGTGGTTGAGTGTCTGCCTTCGGCTCAGGGCATGATCCTGGGGTCCCGGGATCCACTCCCACATCAGGCTCTCTGCATGGAGCCTGCTCCTCCCTCTGACTATGTCTCTGCCTCTCTCTCTTTGTCTCTCATGAATAAATAAACTAAATAAATAAAATAAAATTTAAAAGTGAGACAACAAAGGCTGACCAGAAGCTTGACGTACAGGGGCAGAGCTGCTGGACCAGTGGATCTTAGGAGAGGAAGGTTGAGAGTAATCTCCCCATTTTATTTAAAGAACTCCAAATATCAATATCTATAGGCCTTTTCTTTTGGGCTGTTAAATTTATGCAGAGTCCCCTCTAATTTCACTACTAGGGAAAAGGGGATCTAACCCTAGCTCCCAGGATTGTAGGAACTGTCAAAAAAAGAAAGCTGGGGTGGTCTCACTGTTCAGTATGTTGAATTCTATTCATTCCCTCTGTTTTATTTTATTTTTTTCTATTTAAGTTCAATTTGCCAACATATAGTATAACACCCAGTGCTCATCCCCTCAAGTAGCCTCCTCAGTGCCGGTCACCCAGTCACCCCAACCCCCCATCCTCCTCACCTTCCACAACCCTTTGTTTGTTTCCTGGAGTTAGAAGTCTCTCATGGCTTGTCTTCCTCTCTAATTTTTTCCACTCAGTTCCCCTCCTTTCCCTTATAATCCCTTTCACTATTTCTTACATTCCACGTATGAGTGAAACCATATAATGTTTGTCCTTCTCTGATTGACTTACTTCGCTCAGCATAATACCCTCTAGTTCCATCCACATCAAAGCAAATGGTAGGTATTCATCTCTTCTGATGGCTGAGCAATATTACATTGTACATATATATATAGACCACAGCTTCTTTATCCATTCATCTGTCGATGGACACCAAGGCTCCTTCCACAGTTTGGCTATTGGGGACATTGCTGCTATGAACATTGGGGTGCAGGTGTCCCAGCGTTTTACTAAATCAGTATCTTTGGGGGTAAGTACCCAGTAGTGCAATTGTTGGGTCATAGGGCAGATCTATTTTTAACTTCTTGAGGAACCTCCACACAGTTTTCCAGAATGGCTGCACCAGTTCACATTCCCACCAACAGTGCAAGAGGGTTCCCCTTTCTCCACATCCTCTCCAACATTTGTTGTCTCCTGTCTTGCTAATTTACACCATTCTCACTGGTGTGAGGGGGTATCTCATCATGGTTTTGATTTGTATTTCCCTGATGGCCAGTGATGCAGAGCATTTTCTCATGTGCCTGTTGGCCATGTGTATGTATTCTTTGGAGAAATTTCTGTTCATGTCTTCTGCCCATTTCATAATTGGATTTTTGTTTCTCAGGTGTTGAGTTTTAATAAGTCACCCCAAGATTGCTAAAACTCATACGGCAATTCAGCAATGTGGCAGGATACAAAATCAATGCACAGAAATCTATACACTAACAATGAGACTGAAAAAAAGAGAAATTAAGGAGTCAATCCCATTTACAATTGCACCCAGAACCGTAAGATACCCAGGAATAAACCTAACCAAAGAGGTAAAGGATCTACACCCGAAAAACTACAGAACACTTCTAAAGAAATTGAGGAAGAAAAAAAAAGAAATTGAGGAAGACGTAAAGAGATGGAAAAACATTCCATGCTTGTGGATTGGAAGAATAAATATTGTGAAAATGTCAATGCTACCCAGGGCAATTTATACATTCAGTGCAATCCCTATCAAAATACCATGGACTTTCTTCACAGAGTTGGAACAATCTTAAGATTTGTATGGAATCAGAAAAAAAAAAAAAAACGAATAGCCAGAGGAATATTGAAAAAGAAAACCAGAGCCAGGGATTGAAAAAGAAAACCAGAGCTGGGGCATCACAATGCTGGATTTCAGGTTGTACTACAAAGCTGTGATCAAGACAGTGTAGAACTGTCACAAAAACAGACACATAGATCAATGGGACAGAATAGAGAATCCAGAAATGGGCCCTCAACTCTATGGTCAACTAATATTTGACAAAGCAGGAAAGACTATCCACTGGAAAAGGACAGTTTCTTCAATAAATGGTGTTGGGAAAATTGGACAGCCACATGCAGAAGAATGAAACTAGACCACTCTCTTACACCATACACAAGGATAAACTCAAAATGGATGAAAGATCTAAATGTGAGACAAGATTCCATCAAAATCCTAGAGGAGAACACAGGCAACACCCTTTTTGAACTTGGCCACAGCAACTTCTTGCAAGATACATCCATGAAGGCAAGGGAAACAACAGCAAAAATGAATTATTGGGACTTAATCAAGATAAAACTTCTGCACAGCAAAAGAAACAGTCAACAAAACTAAAAGACAACCTACAGAATGGGAGAAGATATTTGCAAATGACCTATCAGATAAAGGGCTAGTAGCCAAGATCATTCCCTCTGTTTTAGAAAGGCATCTCATGCATGCCCTTCTCAGCACGCCTGCTGTGCCTGATCTTAATCAGGTCTTAAAATCGAGTTTGTTCCTGGAAAGATCCCTAAAAGAAGTTTTAGTTACCAGGAAAAGAAAAAAAAAGAAAAAAAAAACTTGCCTGGAAAGGCATAGTTTCAAAGGCCAGACATTTAGGAAAGCATTAACACAGGCTCAGGATCACTTATCAGGGATCGCCGAGGCCTGTTAAGTGTCAGAATTTAGAATACTTCATCTTTTGGAAAAGTGACATGTGGCCCAAACCATATATTGCATAACACCTGCAGCCGGCTCAAGGCAGCTCTTTCTAATGGTACGGATTAATATTTCTGCAGCAGGACAAATGAATGTTTATACTAAGTAGGTTAAAGATTTATAAATAGGCTCATTCTAGTCCAGGACAGGTTTTGCCACCAAGCAGGTTAAAAATAAAACTTGGTTTTCACAGATTTTTGGATTTGGAAATTGCAGATAAGAGATGGTACATGCATTTTTCCTAGGCACCTCCTACACCTCCAGTCACACTTGGGGCATTTTCACACGGATTTTGTCACTCTGTGGGTCTGCCTGCTTGCAATGAGATGTGGAACAAAATGAGGCAAGTTAGGATGTGGGGGTTGGGGGGAGGCCTGCTTCAACAGAAAGAGTGTCTAGGGGCATAGTCACTTAGAAAGTGTGTGTCCCACTTCTGTGCCAGCAAGCTCTGTGACTCTGAATAAGTTACTTAAGCTCCTTGAACCTCGATTTCCTCATCTATAAATTGAGGTAATTTCAACTAATTCTGAAGTGTTTTTGTGAGGATTAAGGTAAATTCAGCCAACAACTATGTATCCTGCCCACTATTCCTAAGGCATTGTTCTGGGTCCTAGGAAAATAATCATAACAAAAGAGATAAAGCCCCTGCCCTCATAGAAACAACTTCCAAGAGACATAAAGTAAATAAACCAGATGGCCCTATATGCCACTAAAGACAATAGTCAGGATAAAGGGGAGAAAGCCAGAGGGATGAGGGAGGAGGCTGGGACCAGAATTATCTTATATAAAATGGTCAGAAAGGCCTTTCCAATAAGGTGATGTTTAGTTAGAAACCTGAAGGAAAAGACGGGGAACATAATGAAAGTGTAAGAAGGAAGGGTGTTCCAACTGAGTGGAATAGCAGTGCAAAGGCTCCGAGTAAAAAAAAATATATAAATATGTGCTATATGTTTAAGGGACATGAAGTAACAGAATAAAGTGGCAGAAAATTGTAGAAGCTAAAGTCTGTGAGGACCTGAAGACCAGGTCATGCAGAACCTTGCAGACCCTTCTAAGAACTTTGGCTCTGAGTGAAATGGGAAGCCCTTGTTGGTTTCTGAGCAGAAGAGAAATGAAATGGTACATCTTTTAACGTAGTTGATCACTCTAGTTGCTATTTTGAGGAGACCATAGGAGCAGGAATGTAAGTAGAAGACCCAGTGACAAAGCTATTCTAAAAATTAAAAGCAGTGATTGATCTGTCCTGGACTGGTGTGAATTTAGAGGATCGAACAAGTAGTCAGCTCTTTGACTTACTTTGCAAGGACAGTTGACATGATTTGCTGATAGCCTGGATGCAGCATGAGAAAATGAGTCAAGACTGACTCCATAGTTTGGAGCCCTAGCAACTAGAAAGATGGAAGTTGTCGTCTCCTGAAGTGGGGATGGCAGTTTTGAAGGAAAAAGCAGTTTAGTCTTGGACTGGTCATCACTGTGATGTTTATTCGACACCCAAGGAAACGTGGTGAGTAGATGATTGAATATATGAATATATGAATATATTGAATATATGAATATTGAATATGAATAAATGTGTAGGGAAAGGTCTGCAATGGAGTTGTAACTGGAGGATTGTTGGCATACGAATGGCAGGAGATCACCAGGGAATGAGGAGACAGAGAAGAGGTCAAGTCCAAGGGCTGTTCCCTGAGGTGCTGCAAAGTGAACAAGTGAAGATGAGCCAACAAAGGAAACTGAGAAGCCAGTGACAGAAGAGGAGAACCAAAGGCTGTGATAGTCCAGAAGCCAAGAGAAAACACATTTCCAAGGGAAATGGAATAACCAACCATATCGAATGCCGCTGGTAAATCAATATAAGGCCTGAGATTTAACCGTTGGAATTGACAACATGGACGTACTGGTGAACCTGACAGGTGTGGTTTCCGTGGAGCGATGGAGGCAAAGTACTGATTCGCGTGGGCTTAAGTCATGAGAGAAGAGGACTACAGGGAGCAAATGATTCTTTCAAGGAACAAAGAAATGAGGCAGCAGCTGGAGGGGTAGATGAGGTCAGGGGAAGAAGTGAATGTGCATATGCGTGTGGGTGGGTTTCAGTGGGAGAAAAACAACAGCCATAGATCGACAGATGGGGCAGGCAGATGGGAATGGTCCAGCAGAGAGACAGAAACATTGGGAAGAGAAGGGACTATTGCCGGAGTCGTGTCCTTAATTAAGTAAGGGAACAGGATGCAGCACACGAGTGGAGGGGTTGGTCGGAAATAGGAGCAGAAATAATTCATCATCCACAGTAACAGGCAGAAAGTAGAATTAATGGGCATGCATTTGGTGGCAGAAGGGTGTGAAAGTTCTCTGATTACCATTACTTTCTCAGGTAAGTGGAAAACAAGATTCTGATGGTGAGTAAGGATGGGAGAGGAGGTGTTAAAGGTTTGCAGACAGAAAGAGGTGTGAACAGTCACCTGGATTAGAGAGAATGGCAGTGGTTCTCTGCCAAGACAGCCCATTGGAATCAATTTTTAAAGCTTGGCTTTAAAAAAGGGTACTAAAAAAATAATAAATAAAATAAATAAAAAAGGGTACTAATGTCCAGGTCCACTCCATAAAGACTCTGGTTTCATTTGTTCTAGATGGAATTCAGGCAGCACTACCTTTTATGATCTCCCCAGGTAATGCTACTGGAAACCAGAGTTGAGAACCACTGGGCCCAGGGAATAGAGACAACACCGAAGTCCACTTAAGGATCATGGTCATGAACTAGAGTGGGAGCAGTCAGGACAGCGGTTTGCTTCTCTACCGTCACACTGAGCTGTGGGGGGCAGGCATGGTGGGGAGAGTGAGCCTGTGTTAACCGGGATTACATGAGATTCCTGTAAAGTGCACATGGTTAGAGTCCAGTAAATGAAAGCTGCCATATTTCTATCACCTGCTAGATGACATATACGCTCCTTGTAGCCAATATGAAATATAACTTTGTTTTTATCTCACCCAAATGATTCACTCAATTTGTGTCTATCACAGGGTTTCGAAGTCATTTGCAAGTAACTAAAATCACAAATGTCTATCCTTAAACATGAAAGTGTCCTGTGGTTCTCTTTTGTGACATTGAACACTACATATGGGATCACAGGAATTCACAGGTCATCTCTCCCACCCACCCTCCTCGAGTCCCAATTTGATAACAATAGTTCTGCGCCCAAGTTTTGTGAAGCCCGTCTCCAGGCCACAACACTGGGAGCCTGCACTTTCAGGGTTCCACATTTGCGATGCCTGTCTGGTGACCTGTACTACCCCCTCTGGGAACGTCCACCCCTGATCCCAGCCCTGAGCCTGGAGAGATCTCTGTGGTGGTAAGTGCCATCTCAAGACTCCCTCCCCAAGCCACTGTTGGCTAGGTCCCTGTCCACATCTACCCAACTGCCAGAGAAAGACTGCAGGTGCTATCCTGAGCCTAAACTGTGTGAGCTCGAATGCTAGCAGAGGGCAGAAGCCCTGTGGAGTCCCCTGCTGGCCCCCCAATGTCCCCTACGGTCAGCTCCTGCCCTCCCTTATCAGTGGATCTCATGCCAAATCCCACTTGTGAACTTCCTTCTACCCTACCCTAACTGCCCGGGCAAACGCCTCCACGAGGATCTCACCTCGTCTTCTCTGACCCTACCCGGCCCCACCCCTGCCTTGTGCTCTAGCAGCAATTTGTGCAGCCCACATTCATCTGCGTCCTGGGTCCTGATACCACCTCCCCTCCTAGACAGAGGCTCCTCCAGGGAGAGGCTGGACCTCACGTAACCTCATACCTACAGTGCCTCGCAGAGTGTCAGGCCCATCAGGTGGCCAATAACTGAAAATAACTATGATGTTAAAAATAGTTACCATTTAAAAAAAAATAGTAACCATTTATTATCACCAATTACATGCTGGCACTGGGTTAAGCACTGCACAGGACTCGTACCAATGCCACGAGGTAGCAATGATTAATTGCTACAGATGACAAATTGAGGGTCAGAGAAGATAAGTTCCCAAGTTCATACAGTGAAGAAGTGACCAACACAACAACAATAAGAACAAGAAGCGGCACATCTGGAATTAAACCCGAGTCTGTGTGGCTGCAAAGCATGTGGTGTTTTTCCCAGTATGATAGGCTCTCGGAGAAAGATGACCCTGCAGATGGTGAGGGGAAGCCAGGGAGTTGCCTCCCAGCCCCCACTCTGGGCGTCACCTGGAAGGCCTGGGGGACAAGAGTAGGACTCTCCAAATGCAGAAGCATGTCCCTGGGAGGTGCCTTTCATCCCTCTTCTGCTTACCTGATCTTTCCTCTCCTCCGGATTTATAGGCCAGAATAAAATGTTCATTGTGTAGAGCAAAAAAGGAACCGCCACAAGCCCTCTGGCAGGAAGCATCTTCTGGGGATTTATTCCTAACACTGTCATTAACCACCCCCAGCTCGGGCCCTGGGCCAGCATCCTCCCAACACCATACAATTGACAAAGGCTGTCCCAGCAGCGTGCTTGGGTAAGTGAAGGTCCAACCCCACTGCTTTTGTCAGAGTTCCCTTATTGCCCTGCTCCCTCTCTCACCTGGGACAAATTCCTATGACCCTGGTTCCCAATAGGAGAAGGAAAAGAAGAGCAAGGTCCTGAACCTGACTCCACCCACCCTAGGGCCCAGCTCCATGCATCAGCCCAGAGAACTTTCCCTACTCATCTTGCTGCTTGTGTCTCACCTCGAAGGCCAGAAGTGACGAATGGAAAGGGACTGCCCTGAGCATTCCCCACCCGGGGCTGCTGCATCTCCCACTGTGCTCTCACGCCTTGACCTTACCTGGAGAGCACCTGCTCATGCTCACTGGGAATGGCTGCATCCTGGTCTCAGGAGGCAGAGGGCAAGCATAGTGGGGGAGTGGAGGGCACTGTGCTGAGAACCGGGTCAGCATCCTGCCATCCAGGGGGCCGCTGTCTCACAGAGCTAACATAGCGGGAGTATGGTGTGTACGAGATGAAGGGTCTTCTCTTTGCTGTAGGTGCCAGCAATTTGAGGGGCCCATCCTGACTTAATGCTGAGCTATAAGGCCTGTCTCAGAATAGCAGAGAGACCAGCAGGATGAGGAACTGGTTCCTTCAGCAGTACAGAGTAGCTTGGCTCTCTAAAACCACCCCATCACCCCCACACACAACAGGGCTTTTGGAACCCATCCCCCCCCCACCACCACCACCACCAACTGCCAATGGTATGCTAGGCCCCACTCCAGACCCTAGAACAATCCAAATCCTTCCTGGGGCAAATGAGAGTTGCCTCCAGACCACACTAGCGGAGTCCTGAGGTCTGGCTGCCAGCCCACCCTGGTGTGCTGTGTTAGAGACCGATGTCTTAGAGGCCAGGGCCCTGCCTTGTTCTCAGCAGCACTCCTGAAAAGTAAAGACCGCTCTGGAGGCCCCTGGCATCTGTCCTTCCTGTCCCTCCTCCAGACCGCGAGCCTCCACCAGACAGACATGGGGGGGGCCTGCTTGCCTGGCAGCTCCGACATTCCTTCCCATAGCCTGGCACGTCTGGAACACCCTCCTCTGCCCTGTGTAACTCACCAAGCTGTTCACAGCTGTCCCTCCCGCCTCGACACTGGCCCAGACGTTGCCAGCAACCAGGAAGGCAGGGGCCTCCTCTCGCCCGCCCGGCGACGGGAGACACCCAGACAGGACCTGCCTCCCTCCCTCTCCGCTACCTCCTATCACAGCCTCCAGCTGCCTGTCTGAGTCAGGGCGGCACAGCTTCTTGCCTGGTGACCAAGTTGCATGTTGCAGGCCTGCAGGGAGCAAGTCCGGGACTGTGGCGGGTTTTATGGCTCCCTGTGGGTGCTCTAACACATGTCTCTAAGTTCTCAGAAGGGCAAGGGGTGTGCCAGCAATAACAAACCCTTCTGTGTAGCTCTTTTATACTTTGTCATCTTTTCACATCAATGATCTAATTTGAACATAAAAACAAATCTGAGGGTAGGCAGCCCCACAATTATCATTTCCTTTTATGGATAAGGAAATTAGGGGTAGGATTAAGTAGCTTGAGGCTACACACAGCTACAGTCTGGACCACAATTAGGTTTATATATTTACCTAAAATTTACATGTAAGATAGATTTATATTTCATCAGTCTGTATGTAGGTAAATTATGTATAGTTACCTAGAAAGTCTTTACCTATAAAAAATGTCTTTTATATCTATTTGTGTTTTTATATTTTATGTTTCACAAAGGTGGCCACTGAAGGTCTTCCGTGCGCCACAAATCACAGAGCAGTAGAAAACCGTGGCCTTTGGCGTGCTGGCAGCCCGGGGGATTCAAGCCGCAGTGCAGGCAAATAAATCTGTCTCTCAACCTCAGGTTCCCATCTGTACCAGAGGGATAATTATACCCATTCTCTAGGGTTGTTGGGCAGCCTGGAGATACGGTGTGTCACATCTGGCACACGGTGCACGCTTAATGAACAGTGGCTACGCTTTCATCCATCCTTTGTTCTCCAACCATCGCAAAGTAGTACTCACGGCTACCCAGACATGCCAAACCTTCACTGCTCCAAGCTTGTGCTCCTGCTCCCCGGTAGGCCAGGGATGCCCTTCTCCCGTTCAAGACCTATCAGAACTCTTCCCGTTCTTCAGCACCCAGTTCAAACCCGATCTCTTTGGTGAAACCTTCCCCTTCATCCTCTGCACCCCAGCACCCACTGGATCATCTGGTTTACAGCATCTCATCCTACCTAGAGTTCAGAGTTCACAGAACTGACTCACCAACTTCCCCATGAAAAGACAATGTTTTATTCATCTATTTTATCTCCCATATGCTTTCCATACCCTGAGCATCAGTACTTAACAATACTTTTTTTTTATTTGTTTGAGAGGAAGAGAGGCAGCATGGGGTGGGGGGGGAGGGCCAGAGGGAGAGGGACAAGCAGGCTCCGCAGTGAACGAGAAGCCCCACGCAGGGCTCCATCTCAACACCCTGAGATCACGACCAGAGCTGAAACCAAGAGTCGGACCTTTAACCAACTGAACCACCCAAGCGCCCCAACAACACCTTTTGACAACCTCATACAAAATTATACGGAACTAAAAGCCACCCAAGATCCCACCACCCAGAAAAAAAAAAAAAAAGATGAGTATCATTCTTCACATATCTCTACATTTGCATGTGGATAGAAAGGTGGAAGAGGGAAGACTGCAGGAAACAAGGATGGCTGGAACTACTAAATAAAATAGTTATTTTTTAGTTTTGAATGTTATTTTATCTCCATTCTACATAAAGGTTAAGTTTTTAAAGAGCTGAACTTTTCATGAATGTTTCTCCACCAAAACAGATATTATTTCCTTAAAGATGCCTCCGAGCTTAAGAAAAGAAGGAGTTGAAAGTTGGAACCATGACTTTTTCTCTTTAGACAGGACGGGAGCGGGAAAGTTAGCAACATCCGCATCCTCCCATGTCCTCCCCCAGTCTTCCACTTCCCTGACCTTCTTGGTACTTCTCACATTCTATTCCTTAGCCTTCTTGCCCACCCTTGCTTCACTTCTATTTGAGTGGATTAAGGGCTCACCACTCTCTCTCTCTCAAATAAACAGATCTTTAAAGGAGGGGGTATTCACCAAATGACCCTTAACCCTGCCTTCCTAGGTACACCTTGGGTTCATCCTTTTCGTTGGCAAGTAGGTTTTCCCAAGAAGGGCTCCTCTGTCCTACCTTAGAATTCTTGCTCTCGTGACACCTGCCTTATCCCTGCAGAGTGCGTCGCATCAGTGTCTAAGTCTTCGGTCACACTGCCTTTCCCTCAGAACCCTCTGAGTATTTCTTCTCTGCGTTCTCAAGTGTTCTCCTATTGCTGATCAAGCCTGAGGCCCAGGCTTCTGCTCTGGGCAGAGCTGAAGTGCTCTCAATAACCACCTTCCTCCTTTTCCTTTTTGTTATAGGAGGCCTTCCCCGCCTGAGTTCTAAAAGGGTGCTCAGCCCCCCCAGCTGGAGATGCTCTCCCGGCCTCCTTTACAGTCAGGCGTGTCTGTGTTTTGGTCAGTTGCCGGTGCGCAGAAGTGACATGTGTCTCTACAGATGCCCCAATGGCCATTCTGAGAGATCACCTCTGCAGGCCTTTTAGATCTCTGATTTTCCCTGATTAATTTCCTTATCATTGTTCCCAGCATATAGTGTGATTCTCCTCGAACCTTCCCTAACAACTTGGTTTTCAGTACGTACAGCTCTGTTCCTTTATTAACTTCTCCACGGTGATGTCCGTATCCTCATTTGTTTCCTTACTCTCTGTTTCATTCCACAGTTTGCTCATCTTGTCTCTGAGCTCTCCACTGATTATTTTTCAAAAAACTTTATTTGAATGCTCAAATGGATACTGTCTCTCCAACCCAAGAACCGACTCCAAACCTGAAATTAGCTTGGGAGATGGGGAGAACAGGCCAAAGGGATCCCACTTTTCATTGGGAAAGATGGAATAATTTTACTCATAGGTCATCTGTGGTCATCCACCATCCTGATCCTCATTCTTAAAGGAACAGCTCAAGACCCACCTGTTCAAATCTCTTCCAGCCCAGACTGATGGCACCCTCTCCAGCCCCCAACAGTTTCTCTGAACTAAACATTCACAGGTAACACATGGGCTTCTAAGTGACCCTGGAACTTAAGAGAAAGGGCAGGAGTCGTCTTCTCCCCTGTCACACATGGTTAGGCACATAAAGGTTTTCTCGGAAGGCCTCTGGAGTCCTGATTTTCTGAATGAAAAGGAGGGCAAAAACTAGAACCAATACTCAGAAGAGATGCCTTCAACACCAAACCCACTAATCCCAATTTAATTCTATGTTGGAAGACACCATGATGCGGGTGGAAGGAAGAAGATTCAGTAGGATATTACCCTTAAAAGATCAAAAGGGAAGGCACAAGCACCTTAGCCAGCAAGCTAGACCTCCCCACCCTGCCTCTGCAGGCACTGCTGTGGGATTAGTCCAAGTACAAGCACCGAAATTCATTTCCTGGCTGACTCTGAGCAAGTCGAGGAACCTGCTTCAGCCTTTGATGCCTTCCTTACCTGCTAAACGGAGGTGATAATAGTGTCTGCCACATGGGGAAGTTATAAAAATCATAGGGAATGCAAGTGATGGCCCAACCCAGGCCCACCACTTCCTGCCTTATGTGCTCTCCTCCAGGAACACCAACCTGCTAGTGGTCCCCCCACACCTTTGCTCCCACAGCTCCTTCTCCTCCAAATACCCTTTCCCTGGAGGGCTAAAAGCTACTGCCCTCCAAGACCCAGTTTAGGGGGTCACCTGCTCCAGAAAGCTTTCCCAAACATACTGTACCTTCTTCCTTGTTTCATGATATTTTTCATACAGTATTGTAACTAACATCTGCCATGCCCTCCTCCAACTAAGCTCCTGAAGAACAGAACTGTGGGAATGTCTGGGTCTCTGTTCTAAAAATGCACATTGTACAAGGGCTATGGCAGGCATTCAATGTTTGTTGAATGAACGAACAAAGCAAGGCCTCCGAAAAGAGGAAGAGGGTGACATGGGAGGTCTGTCTGCCACTAATTTCCAAGGCCCTGCTTGTTACGCTGAATACATGTGGGCACGTTATCTACAACACATGCTCTTTATGTAAATATTCCCAATGCCTAGCACAACAACTAGCACATAATAGGCACTCAAAAAATATTTGATGAATAAATTAATGTTGAATAAACTTTAAAACAGAAGAAATTGTTTAAGAGCCTAGAACAACAGGTGCAAGATAAGCCCTTAACAATGTCTTTATTGAGTTGCATTTAAAAGCTAAAAGCATGTAAGGCACCCACCAATCTGTGGCCATACTCACCACTAGTGTGTTTATTCCCAGTCATAACAGATAATGAATCAGGTGGGTATCCTAGCTTTAAAAGGCAAGCAAAAAATAAATAAATAAAGGCCAAACCAGGCTTGACGCAAACAACTTTTACCAAAAAGGGGAATGAGCAAATGCTATCCACACATGACTGTCCCACGAATTCTTTCCCTCAAATGTTCTCAGGGGAATGATAGAAAACTTCTATCAGCCCCTCTAGGGAGAATTTCAGCCAAGCTCCCAGTGAAACTAAGGGTGAGACCACTTCTCAGATTCAAAGGACTTAGAATTATTAGCAGTAGAAAAATCCTGTAACTTAACACAGAGAAAAAGCTATGCCCCATGCCAGCCTCAGTCCTTAGCAGCAGTGAACCTTCAGGTGAGTCTCTACCCCTCTCTGAAGCTCAGTCTTCTCATCTGCAAAATGGAGCTACTGATACCCAGACACGGAGTGTGGCTGTGAGAACTGCATGTATGAGAGAACACATAGTGTTTCATCAGGGCCAAGAGCACAGCAAAAGCCCAGGACACGGTGAACTTCCCAGGTCGCCCTCACAAGACTCCACTAAAGCTTAACTCCAAGAGGCTCTTCCTTTTCCACCGACAGAAAAGGACGAAGAGCATTATATATGGCTGGTACTGTCAACTCTAGCCCGGAGGACCTTCAAGAGGTTGCAAAGGGTAGAGTATTGCTAAAATTAAAGCTGAATGACGTCTCAGCACTGCTAGGGAAACCAGGAGATGGATGCAAATTTAGAAAGACTGTAATAAAAAAAAAATTTACAATCCCCCTCCTGGGACATGTAGTTCTTTTCTGGTTGCCAGATTTCCTGGTCATCTAAAGTGTATGTGATATATTTATTACTGTGGAAATAATTTATGAATATAAAGTCAGGTAGAGCTGCAGCCAAGGACAGAACAGGAGGAAGGTTGCCAAGATCCAGGGGAAACAACGTTTAAGCCTCCCTGGAAGGCGTCTGTTCGATGCCACCTGAACAAAGCAGGTGAGACCTGCTCCGGGTCCTTCCTACGGAACTTGCCCCAACCCTGCAGCCCTACTTTGCTTCTTTCTGCTTCTTGCCCCAAGGTCCTAGACTGCCAAGGTTGGAAGGGGCTTCGCAGGCATCTAGGTCAACTCACCAGCCAAGCCCCAACCCTCTGATGGCCAAAAAGGTCACGTGCAACGTTGGCTCCAATACTCCCACGACCTGCCCCGGGACCTTGCCTGCTCCACAGCTGGCCAAGTGGGCTCTGTAGGGTCCTTCCAGTCTGCCACCCTGCAACATCTGCCCCAACCTGCGCTGGTCCTCCCCTCCCCCACAACCGCTCCGCATGCTTGGTAGCCTTTTTCCATAGGAAGAAGGTGCCTTTTATTATCTCCTGCAGCCAAGAACATCCAGTTTCCACATTTATCCCACCTCCGATACAGAAGACACCTCTGTCTTCTAAGTGGCCCGTCTCCGGGTGCGCTGCATTTTCCTACGATCTGCATCGGAGCCAAGGAACACTCCAGAAGGGTCTGATCAAGCAGAAAGGGCAGAGAGCCCCGGTGCACTCCCTCCTCTAGGCCTGGCATCAAATGCCCCCTCCTTCCCTCTCCCCGCTCCATCCCCATCCCTCCAGTTTTAGTCGCCCTCCCCACTCCCTGCATGCCCCCACCCCTTACACACACACACACACACACACACACACACACACATGGGGTCTCCTCGGGCCCTGGGAATAGAAACAAACTTGGCAGTGCCAGGGACAGTGCAAGGAGGAGGAGACGGTGATGACGCAGCTCAGTGTCTTGCCCTTGCAGCCTAGGGCACCCAAGCAGCCAGGCTATCTCCAAAAATAACCCCGTCCAAACAGTCAACCTCTTAGTAATTTCCCGGGAGCCCTTCGTTCCAGCTTTCCAGGGTGTGGTCCCCAGTATCCCTGTGCCATTTCCCTTTCCAGAGCTTAATGGATTGGCTTCATTTAACCACTGACATCTCCAACCTTCGTTCCATAAGTTGAGGGTCTAAATACAGTTCGAAATACGTTTTTATGGAACATTTTTATGGTTAAGTAAACATCCCGATATAGAGCATAATGCAGCTATGAAAAAGAAAAAGTATCTGTATACGCTGATAGGGAAAGATCTTCAATACGTATAGTACAGTGGAAAAGGCAGGTTTGTCATGGATGGGTGGAATGAGATGGAATCTATTCACTGATTCTTTTTTTCTTTTAAGATTTTATTTATTTATTCATGAGAGGCACACACAGAGAGAGAGAGAGAGAGAGAGAGAGAGAGAGAGAGAGAAACAGACTCCACACAGGGAGCTCGATGTGGGATTTGATCCCAGGACTCCAGGGTCATACCCTGGGCCAAAGGCAGGCACTAAACCACTGAGCCACCCAGGGATCCCCTTCACGGATTCTATTCATAACCATGAATACACACATAAATGTACATACCAAAGGGTCTGAAGGACCCACAAAGTACAAAGAGTAGTCACTTCAGAGAGAAGTGGGATTGTGGAATATGGCAAAAGGTGAGGTTAATGTTTTACCCTGTTTGAATATTCTAAGAGGAAACAGGTTTCATTTACTGTGTGTATGAAGAAGCCCCCTGACCTTAGGGATACATTTCTCCCTTTGTCATTGAGCATCTCAGAGCTGGAAGTGGCCTGGAGAGCTCAGACTTGGGTCCCTCAGGCGGGGTGACATGCACCTTGCCTAACATACAGCTAGCTAGCAACAGCCAGAGACCACAAGCCAAAGCGCTAGGCATAGTGCTGACATAGTGGCACCCCCAGAGGATTAAAGAGAGGGCTTCAACTTAATTACTAAAACAAATCAACTTCCTTCTTTTAGTTGAGTCAGAAATTCCTACTTGGAGGAACAGCCAGATAGAAGAAACCAAGCTCATCACACCTGGAGGAAAAGGGGTCCCAGACAGGGCCCGTCACTCAGGCACAGCCAGCAGGCCCTACCTTTCCCGGGCCTCCGTGCACCCAGCTATGAGTCCAGAGGGAAAGGCTGAGCGGAAGGGAACAAGGAGAGATTCACGGGCATGGGGTGCAGTGTACGGCAGGGGCTCCCCTGAAGCAGTCGCCACCTCCTCAGGATGAGACTGGCAGCAACACTCCCTGGATGCCTCTCTGGTGGTGGGGCCACCAGTCTGTGACCTCGGTGCCACAGGGAAACTCTGCCTCTCAGAAAGGGAAGGCTGGTTCAAGCCTGACTCCATGACCTAACGTGGAGCTGCTTGGGCTATCATATGGATTACCTCATTCAGTACTTGCCAAACGTTTGTGAGTGTGCCCGAGGAAATTCACAAGTCACATGCCAAGCACAAACAATTGGCAAAAGTTGGGGACACTCTGGAAAATTAGGCCTCCCAACTCTAAATTCAGCGTTCTCTCTATCCTGTCAGTTTGGGATGAAGCAGCCAGGGCATCCTCACTTGAGCAGTAAAACTCCAGAAGTTCTCCAGTTGGCACCCTCCCTCTCCCTCTCCCTCTGTCACACACACACACACACACGCACATACACACACACACACACACACGCACACGCACACACACTCACACAGAGTCCCATAACAGTCACAGCAGAGACTGGCTCTAAGAGCAGCACCACTCAATGCCTCATATATGCATCATGCTGATAAGATATCTGCGATGTGCTTCAAAGTCATGTGGGGCTATAGATCAGCTCTAAGTTGTGATAATTGTTGAAGATAAGTGATTGTTTACAGGGGTTTATTACACCATTCTTTCTACTTTGGCATATTTGAAATTGTCCATAAGAAGACTTTTTGGGGTGCCCGGGTGGCTCAGTCCGTTAAGTGTCTGACTCTTGATCTCCGGGTCATGAGTTTAAACTTCAAATTGGGCTTCACATTGGGCATAGTGCCTACTTAAAAAAAAAAAAAAAAATTAGAAAAAGAAGAAGAAGAAGAGGAAGAAGGAGACTTTTTTATAATGCATCATGCACGTGATCATTTCCTTCTCAATTTGTCACCTAGTAGGCGGTTCCATTTCAATGAACTTTCTGCTTCCCTCAGCACAGAAAACCACACAATGGCCTGCTCTCACGTTAGGAAAAAATATTACGGCCACAGTTTCTGCAGGTTGTGAAAAATCTCGACAATAATAGCCATCACTTAGTGAGTCCTTCCTGTGTACCTGTCACTGCACTGGACCCTTTAGCTATGATTTCATTTAATCCTTACAGCGGCCCAGTGAAGTAAGGGCTGTGCTGCCCATTTTATAGAGAAGGACACTGAAGTTCAGTGAGCTTAACTAGCTTGTCCAGATATACACCTGTGATAAATGATGAGCAAGAATTCAAATCCTTCATCACAAGAAAAAAAAAATTCTATACGTGTGGTGGTGGATTTTTTTTTTTTTAAGATTTTTAAATTTAGGGCAGCCCAGGTGGCTCAGAGGTTTAGCACCGCCTTCGGCCAGGGGCCTGATCCTGGAGGCTGGGAATTGAGTCCCACGTCAGGCTCCATGCGTGGAGCCTGCTTCTCCCTCTGCCTGTGTTTCTGTCTCTCTCTCTCTCTCTCTCTCTGTGTGTGTGTGTGTGTGTGTGTGTGTGTGTCAGGAATAAATAAATAAAATCTTTAAAAAAAAAGATTTTTAAATTTATGTATGAGAGAGAGTGGGGGAGGGGGAGAAGCAGAGGGAAAGGGACAAACAGAGTCTGTGCTGAGCATAGAACCTGACTCCAGCCTCGATCTCATGACCTTGCGATCATGACCTGAGCTGAGAACAAGAGTCAGATGCTTAGCCGACGGAGTCACCCAGGTACTCTTTAACTAGACTTATTGTGATGATCATCTCACAATATACACAAATATCAAATCACTAAGTTGTATGCATGAAACGAATACAATGTTGTATGTCAGTTACACCTCAGTAAAAACGAATCAAATCCTGAATTACTTGTGCTCTAAACTTCTACTGCTCCCCCAATACGTAATACTTTAGCACTTGGAAGACTTCATATGTAATTGGGACTGAACCTATGAAGGTTTTTTTTTTTTAAGATTTTATTTGTTTGAGGGGATAGGGGCAGAAGGACAAGTAGACTCCTCACCAAGCAGGGAGCCTGGAGCTGAGCTCTTTTGATCTCAGGGTCCTGACATCAAGACCTGAGGCCAAAGTCAGATGCTTAACCAACTGAACCACGTAGCCATCCCTATAAAGTTTTTAAATGATCATACCCTTTAAAATGTGACCCAGTTATTTTAACCTTAGCATTCTATCCTATGGAAAGTACCTTGGAATATAAACAGAGATTGATTCACAAGCATGTTAATCACAGCATCAATTACCATATGGCAAATTAGAAGTGGCTGGGGTACCCCCATCCCAGAAACCTTCCTAATGCTTCCTCTGGGCTCCCATAGTACCCTGTACCAGTCTCTTGCTCCCCAGTGTCCTCCCCTGGACCATGAGCTTCTTTAAAGCTGAGTTCTTCTCATATATCTTTGGTTTAAAGTGAGCACTAGAATACATGAGGACTGAATTAGTGAATGACCATGGAGTTGCTTACTTAATACCCACAGAAACTGTTCAAGTTGTTTGGAGGTCACAAGAGTAGGACTAGAACCCAAGGTCACACACAGGGCCCTTCTCCCTCCACCTTAGACTTTATAAACTTTTTCTAAAATAACAAGTAAAAAATAAAAAATTAAAAAAAATTAAAAATTTAAAAAAATAAAATAACAAGTAACATAAAAATGGCTGGAGTTTGGGGGCGCCTGGGTGGCCCAGTCAGTTAATTGGCCGACTCTTGGTTTGGGCTCAGGTCATGATTTCAGGGTGGTGCCCACATCAGGCTCTGCGCTGGATGTGAATGAAGCCTGCTTAAGATTCTCTCTCCCCCTACCCCCACATGTGCTCGCTCGCTCTCTTAAAAAAAAAAAAATAGCTGGAGTTTGAATGCTCGAAGCAGGTTGAGATAGAAGGAGGATGTTGGAGGCTCCTCCCTCCACAGGCCCTCACTGAAATATCACTGAAGTGATCAGAGCCCTTGGGCCACGTGACCTCAGATGTGCTGAGCAGCGGATACGGGTGATGAATGAAAGATGTAGTTTTGATGCTGATGTCAACCACGACATGTGTATCTGAGAAGGTTAAGCAAGAAAGGCAAGTGATAATGCGCATACAGCATGTTCTCAACCATTTAGAGAAAACAAATCCATTAGGAGAAAAAAAAAGGAACAGAGGGAAAATTGCCAAATGTTAACAGTGGTTACCTTTGAATAATGGAATCTTTTTGTTTCTCTATACTTTTTTGTACTTTCCAAATTGTCCTCCATGGGCATACCTGAGTTTCATAATCAGAACAATAAATAAAATTTAAGTCACCAAATGGATTCTGAAGGCTACCCTGAACCCTACCCATTACCGTAGTAATGACTTTGAAACTGAATCGCTTATTATGTTACTGTTACAGCTAAGATTAGAAAGAATCCATCAATTGGAACCAGAACGACATCATGTAGTTTCAGTATACATGCATACAAGCGAGAAAAAGGTGTTTTTCCCCAACTCGGTTTTTACTGAACAAATCACTGATACCAGGTCTAAGCAAATTCTCAGTATTATAATGTTCCAGAAGATTACTATAAATGTCACTAATGAACTATTCTTGTCATTTTTTAATGAAACCACATCCTCACACTGGTAGAGAAGTTACATTCTCTTTGAAGCCTTCCCTCTTCTACTGGCTCATTTACCACGTGCTCTTGGTTTGACTCATGAAGAAAAGGGCAACCCCTCCCCACCCCCACAGGTCAATATTGAGATGAATTAGATCTATTTTCTGTGGGTTTCTGAGGACAATTTCTAAAAGGGAGATCCAAATGTGTTCTGAGCAAGAGTGACAGGGCACAGAATGGATCTGCCTCTTTGTAACTCCGGGTCAGCAAAGGACCCCACCCCCAGCCTGCCTGCTTACCAGTAAATACGAAATGGATGAATGGAATCACTTCAGATTGCACAACCTGGGCACGAACGTTATAGTTTCCCTTTTTGTTTGTTTTTTTACTAGGTTTATTTACCTTAGAATCGCATATGCCTCACAACCACTCATGGCCCCTTTACAATTTGGCAGACATTCACACCTCTTTGCTAACTAGGTAGGGCCTCCTATTTTAAGCAGGGTCTCCTATTTTACCCTGTGGGGTTACTCTCCCACCAACATTCTCTACCACCTACAAAGCGGGTGAGTACCCAAGCCTGCCAAGAGGTCTGAGCGGTCATAAGCATGCGTCACATGACTTGATACCCAAAACAAGTCCAGGAGACACAGACCCAATCTTCCCCTCACATTATCCAATCATATCCTCACAGAACACAGGAGAGAAGGGTTGACTCAAACCCGCTCCTCTGATTCTAAGGCGTAAGCATCTTCCATCCCACTAGCACAGTCTGTGCAGAGACTGGGCAGGAAGGACGATCAGTGCACTTCCTAAGAGAGGAAACTGCAGCCGCTAAGTGGGGTCTCTGTTTTCTGGCTTCTTGTTGCCTTTTGCTTTAGGATTATGCTCAAGGCAGCTCCCTGCTGGGCAAGCAAGCAATAGACAGGGAAACACGGAGGAGGCCAGGACCAGGGTAAAGTAAATGCTAACTATGATGATAACGTGATGATAACCATAATCTTCTTTACCATAGCTACCACGGGGATCCAGGGCTTTGTTTAATAACCAATACCTATTTAAATCCTTAAGGAACTCATTCTCTGACTTAGAGGGTGTTGTTATAGCAACCATCATAACTTTGACTTTACTCTGGGGTGCCAACAACTCATTTGATGCAACGGTTTTCCTTTTACACAAAAAGAAACACTAAAAGCAGACACCTGGCTGCATGTCCTGGGGCAAGTGATTTCTCCTCTTTGGGGCTCACTTTTCCCATCTGGAAAAGAAAAGGGTCTGGCCAAATGATTTCTGAAGTTCCTTATAAGGCGAGCATCCTGATAAGAAAACTATACTCCCAGGCCCTGTGGAATGACCACAAACACGAAATCCTCTAGAACCCCTAAGAAAAGAAACAAGTGTAACCGGGAGATAACAGGGACAGGACATGAGCTCTGGGGAAACCCGGAGCGGTTTTTTGGTTTGGGTTTTTTTTCTTTTTTTTTTTTTTTTTTTGGTTTTCCAACTTTCCCACTGCCAAATATAAAAATAGGCAGCTAACTTCCACAGAACTCTCAAAAAGAATTTAATTAAATAAAATCAATGAAAACAATGCTTTGTTCTCCCACAAGTGGCTCAGGAGTAGCCCGCTTAAGAGACACTTTCTTGCCTGCAGGGCTGATGTCAACAGCCCCATGCTTAAGCCCAAACAAAGACCTCCTGGCACAGGGATGAGAGGCGAAAACATCTAAGTCTCCACAGTTGGCCCCATTCCAATCTGAGGGCAAAGGGGCAGCGGGTAGAGAAAAATAACTAACCTTATGAAAGGCTAGGACGAGAGTCAAGAATTACTAAATCTATTTTTTCTCAAATGAATAAAGCACTCTTGAAAGGGATAATGGAAGGGTGCAGCTTTCAATCTGAATTACTTTCTTTGTTTAACTCTGTTCTGCCTATGGCCACTGACTTTTGACCACAGAATCCTGGTTTTGCCTTCCGTGGCTGGCAAGGCTGGGAGGGGCAGTATGGGAGTTGGGAGACCCATACTCAAACCCTGTTTCCGATTTCACTTGTCTTGAACTCAGATAAGCGGCTGCACCTTGCAGGTCTCCATTTCCTGCTTGTAAAACAAGAGGGTTCACCAGATGCCCCTCTAGATCTGCAGGAACAGTGGGTTAGGGCTGACGGCCCTCGGGTTCTCCCCAGGGCCGGGCTGAATGAACCCCCATAGGTACCGGCAGCCCCACTGCTCAGCGAGCACCGAGCACCGAGCACCGTCTGGCAGGGGCGCCCCCACTCCCGCACACCCACCACCCACTCCCACAACCCGAGGGGCTCACCTCTGCACCAACACCCTCCCCTAAGAGGCCAATTCGCCCTCCCTCCCACGTCCCCACTGCCAGAACAGGTCTGATGAACTAAACCTGCCAAGCTGAGCAGAGCATGTGTGTAAGCAAAGAAAAAGCCAAACCAGCAAGAGCCCTCTCTTATCAGGACCTCAGAATTTCGCTCAAACTGATAGAACTGAAAGATACGAGCGTCCCTACCCAGCACTG
Organism: Vulpes vulpes; assembly: GCF_048418805.1. Taxonomy (NCBI): domain Eukaryota; kingdom Metazoa; phylum Chordata; class Mammalia; order Carnivora; family Canidae; genus Vulpes; species Vulpes vulpes. The sequence continues at coordinate 54,274,288 of NC_132782.1, forward strand.
GAGGCCTCGCGAGCCTCGCTCGTAAAAACACCTAAGAAGCCCCCAGCCTAAAGGGGCCGAGCACACCCGGGCTGGCTCTTGGCAAGGAAGGGACCAACGAGGCACAGCGCAAGGCAAGGCCGAGACCGAGCCCGCGCCCTGCCTCCCGGGGCGCTCCCTCCGCAGGCCGGAGGCTCGCGGTCTCCCACGGGGCCGTCGCCCGAGGGCAGGGCCAAGGGTGCTGGGCTCCGTCCTGCCTCGCTCAGCGCGGGACCCGCGGGCCCTTGATTCCAGCCTGGTCTCCGACGTGCGGTGGGCGCGACGGGCTGTCCTGGTCACTTCAAGGACGCATCGCGGCCGGGCAGGTCTTGGCCTGGGGTAAGCTCTTCTGTAACTGCTCCCGCGTTTCGTTTCCCCTTTAGCCGGGCAGTCCGGCCGGAGGCCCGAGGGTGCCTCTCGGGGTCTCCGCGGTCCTCCGGCAAGCGGCGTCCCCAGCGCGGCTCGCTGCCCCCGGCTCCGCAGGGCCCGCGGGGCGCGGGGGTCCCCGGCCGGGGCGCACGCGCGTGTTGGGGCGCCTGAGCCCACCCCCGCCGCAGGCCTCAGTTTCCCGGTCCGTAAGGCCAGAGCCGGAGGTTGCGGGGGCGGAGTCTGCGAGGCGTCCCACACCCGACCCGGGCGCGGCGGAGAAGCGGGGCTCCCGGGGGCCGAGCGCACGTGGGTTTGTTGTGGGTCCGCAGCTCGCGGAGCCCGGGGGAGCAGGGCGGTCCCGGCCCGGACACACGCGCGCGCACGCACACCCCGGCCCGCCCGCGAGACCGCTCAGGCGGCGCCGGGCACCGGCTCCGAGCGCCCCCCCGCGCCCCGCGCCCCCCCTCCCCGCGCCCCGGGCTCCGCGCCCCTCCCGCAGCCCGCGCCCCGCCGCCCTCCCGCGCCCCGGGCTCCGCGCCTCCCCGCGCCCCCCCCCCCCGGGCCCCGCGCACCCCCCCGCGCCCCGGGCTCCGCGCCCCTCCCGCAGCCCGCGCCCCCCCGCGCCCCGCGCCTCCCCGCGCCCCGCGCCCCCCCCGCGTCCCGGGCTCCGCTCCCCCCCGCGCCCCGCGCCCCGCGCCCCGCCGCCCGCCCCCGCCCGGCCCGGGCCCCCGCCGCCCCGCGCACCCCGACTCACCCGCGGCGGCCGCTCCGCCCGCTCCGCGCCCTCGCCGGCCGGCGGCCGCTCCTTTTGTTAGCGCCGGGCAGTGCCCCAGGCGCCCTCGCCAGCCCGGCCCGGCCCCGCGCTCCCCTCCCCCAGGTGCCGCCCGACTCCGCGCCCCGCGGCCGCAGGGGAGCCGGGCAGCTGCGAGCCGGGAGCCGGGTCCGGCAGGAGGGGCTGCTGGGACGAGGGGGGCCGGGGCTGAGGGTGGCGGGGCCCGCGAGGGAGGGGAAGCGCGGCGGAGGGGCGGGGGAAGCGGCGGGCTCCGTTATGCAAATAGTCGGGCCGACGGGTGGGTCCCGGTCACACGGCGCCCAAGCCCCTGGCGTGGCCCTGGGGCGCTGGGAAGCGGGGCCGGGGCCGGGGGTGCCGGGTGAGCGCGGCGCGCGGTGCCCGACCCTGCCTCGCGCTGGGGAGGTCGCCGCAGGGACGGGGGAGGGGCGAGGCCTGCGCGGGGATCCCGGGCTCGCTGCGCTCGCAGCCCGCAGGTCCCCGACGGGCTTGTGCTAACCGGCGGGAGCTATGAATCCTGCTCTGCTGCCGATCGACCGCGCGACCCGGAGCAAGTCCCTCAGCCTCTCGGAACTATTGTCACGTAGAGTATGAAGCCACGAGATCCCTTTCACGGGCTTTGACAAGCACCTGCCAACATCGGGCGTGGCACGTCCTAGGTGCTGCCGAGCACCGCAGACACAGAAGGGGAACCTGGGCCGGGAGCTGCCTGCGGGCGGGGGCGCGAGCCCTGAGGTCGGGGCGGGGGTGAAGGCCGCGGGCGCTTTCCTTTCACCGAGGCTGACCTGGGGCTGCGCGGGGAAGGCCAGAGGAAACCGCAGGCTGAGCAAGCGTCGCCGCTCTATACTTACTAACCACCCCTGCCGCCTCTCCAGTCCCCTAGAAAGAAGGATGTGACTACCAACAGCAGTCATCATCACCCAGGTGGATTCTGGGCACCCACTTGGCGCCAGGCTCCGTGCTGGAGGGAAGGGAGGAGTGGAAGGGAGGCTGGGTCCCCTGGGGACACGATGTACCGTGGGTGAAGCCCGGACACAGAACTCCCCCTCTCTCCAGATCGAGGTGACCACTCCCCACCAGCAGCTTGAGAAAGGGGAGCTCACATCCTCATCTCAACCCCATCACCCTTCTTCCAAATCCTGCTTCCCCCTTTCCCAGATCCCTGCCCCCTCTCGGCTGCTGAGGAGCCTTACTGCTCAGTACAGAGCTCCAGGTGGAGGAGGTGTCAAGCAGGGTGAATTCAAATCTCTATGGCCCACTCGCTGTGCGTTGGTTGGAGTCCCTCAACCTCTGAATCCCTTTGGACCCCTTTCCTCTTCTGTATCATGGAGATACTAATGACAGTGTTGTTCTCACGATTATGTGAAACCATCTCTAGGAAGCATTTAGCCCAGTATCTGGCATATAGAAGGTGCTCATAACAGTATAATGTATGAGTGAGTAAGTGCAAATAGGCAAACTCAGAAGACTGTTTCTGGGAGGATGCCATATTGAAGATTTCAGACTTTATTCTCAGAAAATTGGAAACTCTTAAAAAGATTTTATGCAGGGGCATGGCATGCATCCTTGTGTTTTATGCTGATTTTTCTGACAGCTTACTGGAAAATGGATGGCAGGAGCAGGGACTGCGAGCACAGAGCACAGGGACCAGCTTGCAAGCTGCCATCAGGGGAGACATAATAGGAGCTGAGGCAATGACAGCAGGAATGAACAAAAGACATGCAAATAATACCCGCCATTTGGGGAGTAAAAGCACTTTGCCTTATTATATCGTCTCTCCTTGTTGTAAGATATGCGATGGTGTTAGCCCCATTGTATGCATGAGAAAATTGAAGTCCAAGAAAAATGGAAGAGCTAGACTTTGAGTCCTCTTCCATATCAATGGAAAGCCTTAATCGTTTCCTTCCTCCGTATCACTTTTGTGTCAACACGACTTAAGTACCAAGAACAACTGAGCCCTTCATAGTCTCAGTCAAAAGAACATGCGACTCTTGAACTGGGAGCTGGTGAGTTTGAGCCCCCACGAGTATAGACTATAGAGATTACTAAAAATAAATAAACTTTAAAAAAAAAAAAAAGAAACGAAGAACAAGAAACAGGGGAGAGGCTTTTTTCTAGAAGGTTCTCCAGGGCCCACCCCCACAGTACTCTTTACAAGGAGAATTACAGCCAAATGATGGAAGAAGCTCACTCTGGATTCTTACAGAACCCTGGTGACCAGAAAGGACATGAAAAGCCCAAGAAGTTTCTGGGGCTATGAGGCAGATGGGCAGGCAGGTGGGGAGGTAGCTCTGGGAGATGTCCAGGGTGGGAGCATCTGTGGAGCCATTCCCCTTGGGGGCCACTCCCTCCAGGTTGCAGCTGGGGCCTTCCAACCTGTCAGCGAGAGGCAGGAGGCACGTGGTCCTGTCTGGAAGGCTTCCCCAGGTATTGTCTCTGGGGCTCCTACCTTGACAGACTATTTTTCTTTAAAGTACAGGAACCTAACTTCCCTCTGGACACTATCTCCAGCTCCCTCGCCACCCCCCACCCCATGAACTCAGTCTCTGCTCATGAATAATACTTTAGGTAATGCCTTTCTTGGTCACTGTTTTAGGCAGATGACCAGCTAAAACAAATAACGCCCTACTTTATAACCTTCATTTGCAACAATCCACTCACAGACAGTATTTTCATAGCATTCTCGAATTGGAGGTGGTGCTATTACACAGTCTTGTAGAGACGAAAGGAAGCACAGGCAGTTGAAAATATCCTCCCAAACCCTTCTTCCTCATCCCACTCTAGATGCTCACATAAAACCTTCGATGGCCCCCACGGTTCTTTTCTGCACACCTTCAGCACCCATTGTCCAAGATAAGGGTGGGCTCAGGGTGACAGGAACTGCCCTGTGGTCTGTCTGCACCCCCTACCTTGGGTCTCAGTGCCCTCAGCTTCAAGGATAAAGATACCAAACGCAAGCCAAGTCTATGGAACCCAAGTCAGAAAACAGGAATAGAGCAGCACCACCTCTAAAAGAACCACACTAGGGGGCAGAGGCTGGACACTAGAGAGAGGCCTCCTGGGAGGACCACAGCCACAAGGTGGCAGGGAAATGGCTGCCCCAACCGCGCCTGGTACAACAAGCAGTGGCCTTGTGGCCTCAAGACCTCAGAGTATGATCCGGGCATAGTGTGAGCAGGCATGGTCAGAGAAATGGACGTATGTGTGGGCACAGGTGTCGTTGGACTGCACTTCACCCAAACAACTTCACTGTCCAGCGCTGTCCTAGGAGATATGAGGAGAAACCAAGTCTCAATTCACAAATCATTTCTGTTTTGGTAAAATATCTTTTGGCTCATAAATAGTTAATAATTGCCATGTACTGAACATCTACTATGTGCAAGACAATCTATGTGCGTGTTCTCATTTAATCCTCACTTGGGGAAGGGGGTATCATTCTAGAACCCTGGTGCACCTAAGTCCTCTTATGCTACTCCTCTTGTTCTTGCCTCAAGGCCAATCTTAGCATGAAATTAATGTACGGGAGGCAAAGGGATGGCTACAAATCTCACTGTAAGAACCTTAAAAAGTGAGAGAGGTCTTTCCTGCAGGTTTCTTAAGGAGACAGCATGGTGTCACACCAAACGTCAAGACGCAAGGCTTCCTAGATATCTGCTTACAACGTCCCTTTCTCTGATGTTCTACTCCCGACATCACCTTCTCAGAGTTCTCCACCTGCCTCCTCAGCATCCCTCACCCTCCCGTTGTTTCTCCAGCTCCCTCCCACCTCTCAAGTCCTACCCTCTGGAGGTCTCCCTTAGTTTGAACCAGCCTCTCTCAGTGATTCCAAAAGGTATGAAAAAAAAGAGTGGGAAGCTGCAAAACAATAAGAAAATGCACATGAATATAGATCTTTACATTTACAAGTGGCTTGCATAGGCATTACCCCACTCGAGGTCTTTTCGGACTCACAGCAGCCTGTGAGGTGTGGGTATGGCTCCTTATCATCCCCACCCACAGATGACAAAACTGAGACTCAAAGGTAAAGCAAGTTGCCTAACATCCATCACTGGGTATTGAGCCATGCCCTGAAACCAAGGCCTCCTTCATACCACGTGTGGCTCAAGGCTGCAAAAGCCTGAAGGAGCACATCAAGCTGTCAGTAATAGTTCACAGGCTGCTGGGAACTGCTGCCCTGGTGCTCCGGGCCAGGACTCAGAAGCTATGCCCAGGAGACCACATTCCCCAGCAATGCAAGGAAGTGCAGGGGCAAAAGGACTCAGAAACCAAAGATGCTTGTCATAAATTCTCTCAAAAAGATCTAGGAAATTGGCTTCTCTCGAGGGACTCCTATCAGAACCAAAGTGGAAGCTGCCTCCTGAGTATTTATTACTTGAGGATGACCTTCAGAACCACCCACAGTGATGGTCAGGCTTTGTGCAAGACACTGTGTGGGCCAAGGAAAGGTCTCTGAAACGAACAAATGTTTTGAGGGGAAAAGAATCAGTGTCTGATGCCTGTTGGTGATTTTGCCCAAACCTGCCTCCGTAGGGCCTCCGGTTTTTAAAAGGCTATTTTTAATAGTTGTTTTCTAATTTTACAGATTGAGTTTGCCTTAGGAAATTTAGGAAAGTCAGACCAGTCTAAAGAAGCAAGGGGGAAATACCGTCAGCCCAGCTGCTACAGGTAGAATTAACCTTTGGCCTATTTTCTTCTAGTTATTTGCTATATGTTTTCCTACAATTTTCCGTAGTGGAGATCATAAGATGTTTAATGATACCCAGCTTCTCTCCCCCATGCAGAGGATAGCATAAGCATTTCCTATATGTATGTCATAATAAATTTTTTCATTCACGTCAGCCCTTATTAGATGCCAGGCAAACATTCTCAGGCAAGTTGTTACGGTTTGTTGCACCATTTGTTGGCTGTCGGAGGGACAAGTTAGGGACTCAGAGTAGTTACTGACTCTGGAGTCAGGCTGCCTGGGTTTGAATCCTGATTCTGCTACATCCTGGTTGCGTGGCCTCGGACAGGTTCATTAACCTCTCTGGCTCCACCTCCTAACGTATAAAATGAGGATAGTGGTATCTACCTCACCAAGTGGTTCTAAAGATGAAATGAGTTAATTACATGAAAAGTGCTTAGAATAAGAGATGTCACGGTAAGCACTAAGTAGGAGCTATTAGCAATATATGCTGTATGTGGTAGCGTCATAAATTATTCAACTCTTCTCCTGCAGCTGGACATTAAGGCTGCTTTCAATTTTTCCACTATTATAAATAGTCCTATAAACCATTGACTGCATGCATCAGGGAAGAAAAGGCAGATTGAAAGTCTGCTGTGAAAATATTTGAATGCCAAGATAAGGCATTACAAATTAAGAAATTCGGGATAGGGATCCCTGGGTGGCCCAACAGTTTAGCGCCTGCATTCGGCCCAGGGCATGATTCTGGAGTCCCGGCTTCGAGTCCCACATCGCATGGGGTCTCCCCCTACATGGAGCCTGCTTCTCCCTCTGCCTGTGTCTCTGCCTGTCTCTCTCTCTCTCTCTCTCTCCTCTCTGTGTGTCTCATGGATAAATAAATAAAATATTAAGAAAGAGAAAGAAAGAAAGAGAAAGAAGAAAGAAAGAAAGAAAGAAAGAAAGAAAGAAAGAAAGAAAGAAAGAAAGAAAGAAAAAGAAAAGAGAGAGAAGAGAAGAGAAGAGAAGAGAAGAGAAGAGAAGAGAAGAGAAGAGAAGAGAAGAGAAGAGAAGAGAAGAGAAGAGAAGGAAATTCGGGATAAACAACCCAGGAGAAAAACTCACCTCGGAAGGAAGCCTCCAGTCAACTCGAAGAGATGACATTTAATTCTATGTATGAACATTTGTTGAGCTCTATGGACCAGGAGGGGTCTAGGCCACACCAGGAAACATGGAGATGAACAGCAGACAAACAAGAGACAGGCCCGACTCTCCAGGACCTTCAGACCTTCAGGCAGTTACAAACATGTCGCAACTGTTAGGTCCAGGAGTAAATTGTCACTGCGACATACTTCTACCTTGTCACCTGTGTGGACAAGGATCACAAAACGCCACATTTCAAATGACCAAGACAGCAGAAAGTATGAATTCGACCAGTCTTTCCTTCACGCCCTCATTGAGAAGGCTTGATCAAGAATGCCTGTTTCTCAGAAGTGTTGTGACACTAGAGATGGCATTCATAAAGCTCTTAATATAGTGTCTGGTACGTGGTAAAGGCTCCAGAAACTAATAGCTGGGACACCTGGATGGCTCGGTGGTTGAGTGTCTGCCTTTGGCTCAGGGCATGATCCTGGCATGGAGTCCTACATCGGCCTCCTCAAAGGGAGCTTGCTTCTCCCTCGGCCTATGTCTCTGCCTCTCTCTGTGTCTCTCATAAATAAATAAATAAATAAATCTTAAAAACAAAAAAAGTAATAGCTGTTCGTTCCTGAGCACTTGCCAAGTGCCAGGCACTGCGTTAAGTATTCTCCAAACATTCCATCACGGAACACTTACCACAACCCCATTAGGCAGAGACTACCAATTTTATTGCTCATATTTTATAGATGAGGAAACAAATAAGTTAGGGACCTAATCAGGGTCACACAAGGAAAAAGTGCTGAAGCTGGATCCTTAACCAAGGTATTTGGTTAAATTAGGGCAAGCTAATAGCCAGGGCTAATTCTGGTGGTTAAGGCATTCAAAGGATCATGGCATTGCTTACTGTGCTTTGCCTATGTGTATTTTACACGTCTCCCCAAAGAGAGCTGACATTTCATGAGGGAAGCTGCACAGCACAGAGTGCCCCAACCTGTCAGTCAGCTGGCCTGAATTCTCTCTTCAACATTCATGTTCCAGACTGCAGAAACCAGACAAAGCACTTCCTCTTTGCTACTTTGTGAAATGAGGACAGTTGGACTAAATTAGTTGTTTCCCAGCCCAGTGGACCTTTCAAATCACATGCAGAAATCATTTAAAATACAAGTTCTATTCTCCACCCAACATTTCAGGGGTTCCGGGGTTGGACCTTGGGTATCTGTAGCTGTTAACATGGGTCCCCAGGCAGTGTTGATGATCAGTGGGATTGGCAGATGAGTCAACGAGGTTTCACCCAAGGCTCTTTCCAACTTTTCCCAGAGAAGTTCCTCCAACAGGATAAAAAGCCACCAACAATGCCTAAGCATGGCGGCACCCCATGACCAGAAGAGCCCTCTCTCCCAATATCCTGAGTGAGGGACCCTTTGCCAAGGGATTGTGAACTTTGAATGCTTTAGACATGACTGCAGCCTCAGCCACATTCTTGTTGACCATCGTCCCCAATAGTTAATGGGCCTCCAACAGCTGGACGATAACCTTTGGAAAAGGTCATATTTTCCCATCACTGGCATAGCTCCTCAAGGTCAAATGTCTCCCGGAGAGCTGCATCAACTTCCCAGACCTTCGTGTGTAGGGTACAACACAAAACCTTTGGTAGCTTCCCAGGAGAGCCCTGAATGTACAGCTGCCGCATTACCCTGTCATGAGTTGGTGCGGGGATTGGTGATTAAATTTAATCTATAACAAGCTCCGCTAAGGTCTAAGTATGTGCACAATCAGATAGGCATTTGAGGAGCACCGACAAGCCTCATACAGGAAGTAGCCCCTGAACAATGCCACATTATCCATTACAGTCTTCCTTCGCTGATATCATAAAACACTCAACTGTCAAGTTCAATTAGCAAGTAGGTGGTCTATAATGAGAATAACAGTTTGTATCTCTCAACCTAAATGGCTCAGAGCACTACAGAGTCATGACCTGAAGGCCTCAGAATAACTCCATCCAGAAAGCAGGGACATCAGGGCAGGGCCACTTAGCCCAAAGATTTTTGTGTTCCTGAGGGAGAAGTAGGAGTGCAGGCGTTTGTGTTAAATATATACCATTGTATTAGAAGGGTTATATCAAGTTGGCCTGGGGTCCTATCAAATGAGCTGTAATTCCAGGGTGCTTGGGATACCATCTATCGTACCTCTTTGGCCAGTTCCTCTGTGAGGCCTTTCTCAAACTCACAGAAAGGATAGAGGGTAGGAAACTCATTTCCTTGCCCTTGCCCTTTACAGATCCAAAGCTCCTAAGTCTACACCGAGAGTGAACTATACAGGAGAGATTTTTATTTGTAGAATCTGAAACTCATCTGATGGTTGGGTTAAGAAGGGGGCACAGTGCACCCACTTCATTTTAATCTATCCCCTTTAAAATGTGTTCCTCAATAAATAAAATCTCTTTTTAAAAAAAAGGGAGGGGGCACCTGGGTGGCTCAGTGGTTGAGCGTCTGCCTTTGGCTCAGGTCATGATCCCAGGGTCCTGGGATCGAATCTCACTCTGGGCTCTCCACAGAGAGCCTGCTTCTCCCTCTGCCTATATCTCTGCCTCTCTCTGTGTGTCTCTCATGAATAAATAAATAAAATATTTTTTAAATAAATAAATTAATTAAAATAAAATAAAATGTATTCCTCACTTAGAGGACTCCCACCCAAGGCGCTTTCCTATACCTCTTTCAATTTTACAGATAAATCCACTGAGGCCTAGAAACTCAAATGGCCTGCCATAGATTACCTAGCTAATAAGTGGCAAAGTTTGGACTACAACCTCCATCTTCTGACTCTGTTATAAATGTTAATAAGGGGCTGCAGGGCAGCCCAGAAAGTAGAGAGAGAACCAGAGACTTAAAAAGCAGAAACTGTTGTGGGCTAGCCTCCCATAATGAGACCCTTGAGAGGAATCAGGCCCTGCTCATTATTTTCTGACTTTACAGAGTGGTCAGGGATCATTAGGCTGGGTTTTCAGCCTGTCTCTTCAAAGGGCTAAGAAAAACATAGAAAGTGATAAATGGAGATGGTAGAGAATAGCCAGATGCCTGGTGGAATGTTATTGTTTCTGCTGGAAAGGAGGAAGTCACTCCATCTGAGATAGCTTTGTGTGAGCCTAGACCCCTGATGGTTCATTTCCTTCACCTCAGCGTTTTTGGCACAGAAGATGAGGCGGCGTTATTGCTTCTGAGATCTGGTGAGCTGGAAGAAATAATAATTCTCAGTTATTGATTACTGAGGTGAAATAGAGCAGGTTAAGATTAGGATCTGGATATTCCAGAATGATCTGAGAGGTAAGAATCACTTCCGCAAATTACTGAACCGGCAACTGAACTGTGCCATAGTTAATCCTCGCAGAGACCCTGTACGTGTGCGTCATTAAAGCATTTACAGAGGCACTAACTAAGGCTTAAGGAGTTTGAAAAATTGACCAAAGGCCACAGGTCTTGTAACCAGCAGAGCTGGGGATTGAACCAACCTGTGCATGACTTCAAAGCCATTCTTTAACAACTGTGCTCATCTTCAGTTTTTCCTTGGAGGCAAAGTGATGTGAGATTGGTCTGACTCATCTCCCCATTATCTCTGCCACTGGGCCTTGCTTATGCTTTTTCAGTTCTCTGAACTGCCCTCTTCACCTCACTCTGCCTGCATGGACACAAGCCCTCCTCTAATGTCTAATTCAACCCTGAGCTTCTGCAGGAAGCCTTGGGTCCAAAATCATTTCTTCCTTCTCTAAAGTCTTAGAAACACTTGCAGAATTTCTCAGGACTGTATTTTTTTTTCATTCATTAAATGTATAACTAAATGAGATTTGGGTTTTTATATATTTTCAAATAAATATGCATTAGATATTTTATGGAAATATCTATTTATATAAATAAATCCACAAAATAGGACAAAATTTGCTTTAACAGATTCAGAGATGTGAATTGATTCAGTTCAGAATCTTCTTCTAAGCTTTTCCCCAAATTTGGACCCAGAACCACAGAGGTGTGAAAGTGGGGGTCCCTTCTGGCTTCATCCATGGCCAGGAAACAGACTTACTCCGCTTAGTTGACAGTTTCCTCTCTGATCCTCTCCAAGGTCTTTAATAAAATTCCAGGAAGGCCATGCCTCTGCAGTGTGCCTCTCCAGCAGGCTACTGCCTCAGCTCATTCCCTAAATAACTAATGAGACAGGAGCAAACTGTTTGGTAATGGCACTTCAGCAGGCTTTGGGGTCAAGCAAAATGGAGTATGACCCCTGCATTGCTTTTTACTAGTCGGGTGGCTTCAGGAAAGACCCTTAACCACGCTGAATCTATAAATTGGGAGCACTATAGCATTGGAAAGATCAGAGTCAGGATCAGTAATAATACGATTATGTGCATCAAACGGGTACTCAAAATATGGCAGCTATTATGATTATTAGATGTGACCCCAATCAAATGGAGAGAAACAACTAATTTCCCTAGGGCCAATCCAGAAAAAAACATAAATGTTTTTGGTCTTACCTAAAATGCTTCCTTCTTCTCTTCTAATCCCACTGAAAATTAAACCCTGTCACTGCAATTACCTACTGTTTGTGTCTCTCCAAAATTCACGTGTTGAAAACTTAATGCCCCAGGTGATGGTATTTGGAGGTGGGCCCTTGAGAGGTAATGAGGTCATGAGGTTGAAGCCCTCATGAACAGGATACGTGCCCTTATAAAAGCTGCCTGAGGAAGCTCCCTTGCCCCTTCTACTTTGTGAGGACACAGCAAAAAAGATGACCCATCTATCAACCGGGAGGCTGGCCCTTGTCGACACTGAGCCTGCTGGCGCCTTAGTTGTGGACTTTTCTGTCTCCGGAACTGTGATAAATACATTTCTGTTCTTTATAAGCCACCCAGCCTCTGGTATTTTAGTTATAGCAGCCTGAACAGATTAAGATACCTACTTTATGAGATGGACACATGTCCATGAGAGAATTAGCATTACTTTTTAGTTTCTAAAAGATTGCTGCTCATTGCTCATATCTGACATATTGAAAAAAACAATATGGAGACAACATTCTCATGTTCAACCCTACAATGATAGGCCTTGGACTGAATCAGAGAGCTAGAGGCCACAGGAACTCTTGTGCTAGTAGTTGCTCATCGTCATGTGAGAAAAACCTCAGGTATTACTGGAGATTTTACTACATTCATAGAATGTCAAGGATTATCTCATTTTTCTTTTTTCTTTTTTCTAAGATTTTATCTATTTATGCATGAGAAACACAGAGAGAAAGAGAGGCAGAGACACAGGCAGAGGGAGAAGCAGCCTCCATGCAGGGAGCCCGACTTGGGATTCGATCCTGGGTCTCCAAGAACACCCTGGGCTGAAGGCGGTGCTAAACCCCTGAGCCACCCAGGCTGCCCTCTCATTTTTCTCATGAGGAAACAAGCACCAGCGTGGTAGAGAAACCTCTCCTGTGTTGCACAGTGACAGAGCCCCAAGCAAAATCAGATTTCTTTCACCCTTCCAACCATCGGTTTGAAGACATTACTGAGTACTCCTTGCACACTAGCTCTTAGGGGTGCCAGGCAGCAGGGGCCAGGACTCCAGCCCTGTATGAGCTCACAGGATGAAGAAAAAAGAGTCACGGCCATAAGGGAACAGCTCAAGACTTTTATGATCGAGAGCTAAGTGGGGCACCCAGGCCTAAGCAAACTCCATGGTGCAGGAAGCATATTTGTTTTGTTCACTGTTCCATCCCTAGTCCCTAGAATAGTTCAACTGAGGCAGCACATATAATTGTTAATGCAGTTAATGGACTCTGGAGCCGCGGGAGCTGGAGTTGATTCCCACATCACCCAAGGAATAGCTGAGCAATCTTGGGTGAGTGACTTAATCTCTCTGAGCCTCAACTTTCCCAAAGTAAAGCATTGATAGTACTATAAAGATGAAATGCAATAATCTACATAAAGTACTTTTAAAAGTGCCAGGACAGGTGGGGCGCCTGGGTGGCTCAGCCGGTTAAGCATCTTGGATGCTTCAGCTTGGATCCTGATCCCAGGGTCCTGGGCCCGAGCCCCATGTTGGACTCCCTGCTGAGCTTCTCGTCTCTCTGCCCATCCCCTACCCTACCACACCCCCATGCTTACGCTCAATCTTTCTCTCTCAAATAAATAAATAAATAATTTAAAAATATATATAAATAAATAAGTGCCAGCAAAGGGTAAATATTCAAAGGATATTAACTTTAATTATTATTCTAAGCAATCACATTATTAGGGAAGATCTATATATAAGCATACTTGTGATATCAAGTGATACTTGATGAATAAATGAATGAATGATGGGATGAAGTGAATGAATGCAATTGGAGTCAGAGAAGGAAGGAATTTTTGCAGACTGAAGTGCTTGGGGAAGGTGTCCTAGCAGAAGCCTGACCTGAGGCAGGCATTTAAGAAAGTGTAGGATCTGGGCAGGATGAAACAGAAAGAGAAGAAAAACTCTTACATTTCCAGAAGATCTCTTAGGCAAAGACTTAACATCTAAAGATGTTTACTAAAGTGTTAATTTTTTTTTCTTTAAAGTTTGGAAACAGCCTAAATAGCCACAGAGAAAAATAAAATTTGATAAACCTATAAAATAAATTACTTTTAATCCATTAAAATATTTTCAAATAGTGAATAACAAATATGTTCAGATTATAAAACAAAAAAAACCCACCACACACTATACACAGTATAATCTCAACTAAATAAAAATATACATTTGCATATAAAAGGAAAGACAGATAATTATCAAAATGTTAGAAGAGAGGAATATGGATAATTTTGTTAAATCTTTCCTAGCTTTTCAAACTGCCTACAATAAGCAGGTATTATTTTAGTAATTGTGTTTAGTTTTAGTTGTGGTAAAATATAAAATTTGCCATTTTAACCATTTTTATGTGTCCAGTTCAATTAATAATATTTTTGAAGACTTGTATTTTTCCCAGGTGAACAAGAGTCCCAGGCCCAGGGCCATGTTCACACTGCCATCACGTCAGAGTGGCCTCCCCAGATGCCAAGGGAAAAACATGGCCAGCGCTCATGCCCCAACACCCCAACGGACCCCTTTGCCCTGGAAAACAACATTATGATTCTGGAACATGTAACTGCCTGCTGAGAGTTGGCACTTTGGGTCTCCTGTGTGGGGAATTATTCCTCCCTAAAGTCAGGGTGTTCACAGGCTGGTCATGTCTGGACAACAAGCGGCCTCCCCCATCCCCAGGCCTCTTCATTTTGTCTCTGATACTGCTCCACACGAATGCAACTTTCAGCCATTTCCTCCAATGCTCCCAAATGGGGTGGGGGGAGGTTCCCCTCAGGCTCCAGAATCCCCAAAAGTTCCTTTGTTTCTCCTGGAAAGTATACAAGGTAGAGATATGGAGCCTCTTCGCCTACTTCTCAAGGGTTGGCCTCATGCTGCAGCTTGCATAATGAATCACCACCTGAGTTAGAATACCTTGGGAAATAGAAGCCTGGCCAGAGGGAAGAGCTTCCTGGCCTCAGGCCTGTGTGTCAGCGACGTGCCCACGTCCAACGGGAAAATGCTTGTCTTGAAATTGCTCCTCGGTTTCCCTATAATTCCACCACCTTTTACATCCATTCTCTTCCTCTGCTGTTTTCATGAGTCTAATTCATTTATTCAACAATCATTATTCACCTCTTTCATACACCAGGGACTATGTTAGGCATGAGATACTGCTAACAAAGGTAATGGCGATAATCTTATAAACTGCCAAGCACTGTGCTTAAAGTCTTTACCTGCATGATCCCGTTTAACCCTGATAACAACTCCACAAGGAAGGGACTGTTCCCCCATTTTACAGATTACAGAGCTGAGGCTCAAGAAGAATAAGACACTTGCACAGAAGAACTTCTGGGTAAAGGTGGTAAAATAACTGTAGATGAGAACATCTCTCTCTCCCAACAGTTAACACAATGAACAACAAAAGTCAAAACAGCAAAATAGCAAAAGAAATTATCAGTAATAAGCACCTGCCAGACCATGCTCTCCCACAGATAACGGCTGTATGCTCCGGATAAACTATGAATAACAACAACCTGAAGGCATAAGAGAATGAACAGCCTGCAAACAGGCTGAAATCAGCACCACATGCAGCAGCTAAAACTTGAGTTTTAAAAAGTCCACACTCTTTCTGGCCTAAGAAACCAGAGGCCAGAATATGCTGGAAAGCAAGGAGAAAGGAGGAAATATGGGAAAGGAATGATCCAAAGACAGAGAGCCCCAAAGTCTGTGTGTAAACTCTGACCAGGCTGCTGTGAGATCCCAAACCTCTCAAGCACAAAGCAGACTGAAAGTAACCACACCAAGGGGAGAGGAACTGGGTTGAGCTGCTTCCCCAAAGGGCAGCTTTGCAGTTTGGATCCACCTGAGTTTATTTGCTTCCTAAACCAAAGCATCAATTCTCTCAGAGAACTACAATAGGGCCTAGACTCTCCATAACATCAAATTCATAATGTCTAAGATATAATTCAAAATGAGTCAACATACAAAGAACCAGGGAATATAATTCAAGCTGAAAGGAAAAGACCACCAACTGACACCAACCCCAATATGATCCAGATGTTGCAATTAGATAAGGAGTGTCAAGCAGCTATTACCATTATGCTCAGTGAAATCAAGGAAAATATATCTTTTTTTTTTTTTTAAGAGAGACAGAGTGTGTGTTTGTGCAAGCAGGGTATGAGGAAAGGGCAGAGGGAGAGGGAGGGAAAGAGACAATCTTAAGCAGGCTCCATGCTCAACACAGAGATCCATAGGGCCAGGAGGCAGCGTGGAAGGGGAGGGTGGGCTCTATCTCATAATCTTGAGATCATGACCTAATCCAAAATCAAGAGTCAGACACTTAACTGACTGAGCCACCCA
The DNA here is from genome assembly GCF_048418805.1 of Vulpes vulpes. Lineage (NCBI taxonomy): Eukaryota > Metazoa > Chordata > Mammalia > Carnivora > Canidae > Vulpes > Vulpes vulpes. The sequence continues at coordinate 54,290,177 of NC_132782.1, forward strand.
GGCGCTGCACTCCCAGGAGAATACACTTAATGAATGAAAGGCAGGAAATCACAGATGAGAATTAGAAACTATATTTTAAAAGAACCAATGGAAATGCTAGAACTGAACAATACAATGTTTGAAATTTAAAATTTCTGGATAAACTTTACAAAAAGTCAAAGAACTTGAAGTTAGCTCGATAGAAATGTTCTAAGCTGAAGAACAGAAAGAAAAAAACATTGAAAAATATGAACAGACCCTCAGGGACCTGTAGAATAATGTAAAAATGTCTACATATGTGTAATTTTAATTCTAAAAGTGGAAGAAAGAGAGAATGAGGGCAAAAAATACATATTTGAGGAAATAATGGTTTCCATTTTTCCCAATTTGTAGAAAGACATACATTTATAGATTCAGTGAACCCCAAACAGCATTAAGTGTAAATAAAGACACACAGAGGAGTATCCTAGTCCAATTGCTGGAGAAACTAAAGTTTTTGAAAGCAGCCAGAGCAAGGGGGAAAGATACATCCCATAGTGGAAGAATCATGTGAGCCCCTGTTGAATTCATATTGTAAATACTGGAGACCAGAAAGACAGTGGAGCATCGAGGGGAAAGAGAAAAGCAGCCCGTAGCAACCAAGAATTCTATATCCATTGAAAATATCCTTCCAAAACAGAGGCAAAATAAAGGCATTTTTATTTTTTTATTTTTTTTAAAGATTTTATTTATTCATGAGAGACACACAGAGAGAGAGAGGCAGAGACACAGACAGAGGGAGAAGCAGGCTCCATGCAGGGAGCCTGATGTGGGACTCAATCCCGGGTCCCCAGGATCACACCCTAGGCCTAAGGCAGCGCCAAACCACTGAGCCATGTGGGCTGCCCAAAATAAAGGCATTTAAAAAAAAAAAATCCACCAGCAACAACAAGGAAAGAGGTTCACGTTGATCCCCGGATGTTGAAAAGAAAGAACAAAGGAAGGAGTTTGGAGGTGGTGCCTCATGCATCGCGATCTCTTACTTCCCTCCCAAGAAGCAGTATGGAGGGAAACAGGTGAGAGGGCAAAATCCTGATAACATTCAGGCACTGGCGCACCCCTGTATCCATTGGGAGAGAATAGGACTGAGCAAATGAAAAGTCAGCTTGGAGAAAAATGGCAAGAAAACACTTGGGAGCAGAAGCCCCTGTATTCCACTGCAGGACCATGAGGGAGTGAGGACAGGTGCCCCGGGCTCGACAGTTCCCAGATCATGGTGCTAGGTTGGAGGCATGCCCACAGGAGTGGTAGACACAGCCAGAGGGCTGGCATGCATCCTGCAACTGGACATTCTAATGGGTCTCAGAACAGCACAGGTCCCCGGCCCTGCAGCAGGGCCACATGCAGCCCCGTCCACTCCCCAGGTCCTGCAACTACAGAAAAGTAGATGCAGCAGGCAACTCGCTGCAGCCCTCAAGCCAGAGCTCTGATGGCAAAGCAACTGAGTTTTAAATAACAGAGGAAGAGTTTTAAGAACTCACCCATATTTTTATATTGAACCAAATAATCCATGTTAGTTCTCAGGCTAAATAAAAAAGAAACAGGACAGAAACTGAAAATATTCCATATAGAGAAAAAAAAATCAATCCAGTCTGCAAGAAAACCTAGCCAAAACCAAGCAACAGAATACTCTGTGGATTCATCACTCTTCAGACATACATATTCTTTTTTTTTTAAGATTTTATTTATTTATTCATGAGAGACACAGAGAGAGGCAGAGACAGAAGTAGAGGGAGAAGCAGGCTCCCTGCAGGGAGCTCGATGTGATACTCGATCCCAGGACCCAGGGATCATGACCTGAGCCCAAGGTAGATGCTCAACCGCTGAGCCACCTGGGTGCCCCCAGACGTACATATTCTAATAAAGAATATGATTTTATTTTCTTTAAGGTTTTATTTATTTATTATTTATTTATTTATTTATTTATTTATTTATTTATTTATTTATGAGAGAAAGAGGGAGGGAGCACATGCACGCACATGCACATGGGCCAGGGAAGAGGCAGAGAGGGAGAGAGAATCTCGAACCGATTCTCTGTTGAGCATTAAGCCAAACTCAGGACTTCAGCCCAGGACCTGAGCCAAAACCAAGAATCAGAGGCTTAACAGACTGAGCCACCCACGTGCCCCAAGAATATGACTATAACAAAATCAGAGCACAAAGACAAAAGGATTAAGTAACAGTGGGAGATTAAAAAAGAGATTATAGTGCTACAGAGGCAAAGTGTATAGCCAAATCTGCATTCGCTCTAACAAGTCTAAATAATAATAATAATAATAATAATAATAAACATATAGCAGAAGAGATACAGCAGGATAGCAAATTATTTTAGTGGACAGAAGACTTGAGATAATCATAGTGAATACTGAGGGAAAGTACATGAAATTTGAAGCAATTAAAGAATAGGTGACAAAGACAATCTAACATAAAAATTACTGATGTTCCAGAGGTGAAGATTTACAATAATTAAGGGAAGAAACTGTAATATAGGAAAGTGTGATGGAGAGAAATTTCTCCAAAGTGTAAGAATTTAGGTTTTTAATCAAAAAGATATACCGTGGGGACGGCTGGGTGGCTCAGCAGTTGAGCGTCTGCCTTTGGCTCAGGGCATAATCCTAGAGTCCGGGAATCAAGTCCCACATCTGGCTCCTTGCATGGAGCCTGCTTCTCCCTCTGCCTGCATCTCTGCCTCTCTCTCTCTGTGTCTCTCATGAATACATAAGTAAAATTTTTTAAAAAGATATACTGTGTTCCAATAACTTGGAAAAAAAGAGATTTTTTAGATATATGCTTGTTAAGTTGAAGGATTTTAAAAAAAGAATTATTTAGATATCCAGGAAAAAAATCCAATCACCTAGAAGGGTGAAATTTCAGATTTTCCACGACAGTGTTCAATGGAAGAGGACAGTGGAATAACATCTGCAAACTTCCAAGGGAAAGAAGTATCCCCAAAATATTACATCCCACTGAAATGTCATTCAACTATAAACGCAAAAGGCACACATTCTCAAACATGCAAGAACTCAAGGAAAGAAGCATGCATGCTTGAGCCCTTCTTGGAAACACAAGCTTTACCTAATCAAGAGTTGAATAAGCATTAAACAACTTGGGGCGGGGGGTGGGTGGCAAAAACCCTGGTGGTGAGCAAGAAATCCATTTTTTAAAGATTTTGTTTATTTATTCATGAGAGACACACACAGAGAGAGGTAGAGACACAGGCAGAGGGAGAAGCAGGCTCCATGCAGGGAGCCCGACGTGGGACTCGATCCCAGGACCCCGGGATCATGACCTGCCCTAAAGGCAGATGCTCAACCACTGAGCCATCCAGGTGCCCCATGAAATCCATTTAGATATAAAAGCGAAGTTAAATAACAGAGAAGTGATAGAACAGAATTGAATGGAACAGAATGGTCATAACCTTTACAAAGAAATAATACGGACAAGCAAGACCTAGTAGGAGGGGAAAAAGAGGCAGGAAGAAGTGCTATGGTGCTGGTCTCATATCTTCTAGGAAGCCATCAGTTGGTGGTATCTAAAATTAAAATATGACAGTTTTGAAAGCATAAAAACTCCAGCTTCTAATGGTTTTTATCATCCTCTTTTCCCCCGAATCTGAGCACAGGAGCCAGATAGCAAGTAAAAATAGCAAACATTTATTGATGTTCACCATATGCTTATTGCCCTAAACTCTTTAGAGATTAATTTATTTAATCCTGTCCATAGGGTTAAGTCTATTACTAGCCTCATCTTACATAAGAGGAAATAGGACACAGAGAAGTTAACTAACCACCCAAAGCTAACAAGTCATGGAATCAGAATTTAAACCCTGATAGACTGGCTCCCCAGCCCATGTACTTACTGCCCAGTGAGCATGTGAGGTGGCCAGGCCAAGATATTCAGCTTCTATTTCTCTAAATAAACTGAGTGCATGCAAGCAGAGCACCTGTGTGGGTCAGTGCGCAGCTTGCTGGGCCCAGGAGAGGGTTCTGCTCTATGAGGGGTTTAAAGGAACTCCCTGTACCCCAGTATTCCTTGTGGCAAAGAATCACTTATCTGAATTTCATCAATCCCTTGAATTTCTTTTTTTTTTCTTTAAGATTTTATTTATTTATTCATGAGAGAGACACAGAGAGAGAGAGAGAGAGAGAGAGACAGGCAGAGGGAGAAGCAGGCTCCATACAGGAAGCCCGACGTGGGACTCGATCCCGGGTCTCCAGGATCAGGCCCTGGGCTGAAGGCGGCGCTAAACCACTGAGCCACCTGGGCTGCCCCAATACCTTGAATTTCACTAGTCTGTTGTTGTTTGTTGTATTTTTCCTCTTCAAAACAACAGAATATGGACTATCATCCAATGGTTATCATTTTTTGTTTGTTGATGTATCATCCTAACATCCTGATCCACTTGGAAATATCTATAACCATGCTTACAAATAATAATTTTATTTCCGAATGGTGAGATCTGGGGGTCATCTTTGCTTTCTCACTTGTGCTTTTCTGTATAACCTATATCACTTTGGTAAAAACAAAGATTTTTCGAGAAAAAAAATGAGAAACTTGTTTCAGTTCACATAGCTTGAAGCTGCGATATGAACTCAAATCTCATAGACTTTAAGAACCATGCACTTGGAGTTGGATGGCTCTGTAGGTTAAGTGTCTGCCTTCGGCTCAGGTCATGATCCTGGGGTCCCAGATCTAGCCCCATGTGGACTCCCTACTCAGCAGGGAGCCCGCTTCTCTCTCTCCTTGCTTGTGATCTCTTGTGCACATGCTCTCTCTCAAATAAATAAATAAATAAAATCTTAAAAAAAAAAAAGAAAGATGCACATACCCACTTTACTCTCTTACCTCCTATACCCTGGGTATAATGAACTCCAAGTCTTAATGTGAGTAATAGCTGCATATGCTAGAAATTATGGTGCCTTTAAAGTGCCAACATCACATCCAGCAAATATAAGTAGGAAATAAGTATTTGTGATTAAAAAAACAGTATTATTATTCACTGATACTACAGTATATTATTAGAAATGTTACCATAGAACTAAGTATATGATGACATGGGAACATAGAGGAGAAAATCCTGCTAATTCAAACAGACAGTCAAAGAAGGCTTCCTGGAAGAGGGGAGAGAAGTTGACTTTTTAAAGAATAAAGTTTAGCCAGGTAAGAGGCAAGAAGAGTAGGGCATTCCAGGCAAAAGAAAGCATGATGGATTAAAATAACTAGATTGAATGCCATATGGAAATGCGGCTGGGGAAGAGGGGGGAAAGGTAAGTCATTGTTAGATCTGAGATTACCTCCTGTGCCATGCTGTGCTATACATGGAATTGGCTCTTTAAAGTCAATGGGAACCCACTGAAGGGTTTGTTTGAAGCACCTAGTGTCCTGGGAACGTAGTCCTTTTGAGAGCCCACTGGCTGCTATGTGGAGAACTGGTTGGAAGGAATGACTCTGGAGATGGCCTACCCGTTCTAGTTATTGTCATAGTCCTCCCAAGAACTGATGGGCCTTAAGACAAAGAGAGTCTCGGTGGAGAGCTGACTAGTATTGTGGTTCTCAAAGTGTGCTCCACAGATCCCGAGGGGTCCCTGAAGTTCTTTCAGGTAGGCTGCAAGGTCAAAATTATTTTTGCAATAATATTAAGGCGGATAGAACTGCTGGTGCCTTAGCTCAATTAAGAAGCCACTAAAGTCCATTAATAGTCTTGCATTCTTCACCTCCATCCATTCATTAAAAAAAAAAAAAAATCAATTCCTTTTCAAAACGTCCTTGATAAAGGAATAAAGAGGATTAATTTCATTGAAACTTGGCCTTGAAAACACCTCTTTTTAATGCTCTGTATGAAAGATACATAAAGCATTTTACTCACAGAGAGAAGTACAATTGTTGTCTCAAAGAAAAATACATTTGCAATGAGTTATGAGCTGCACTGACCACTTTTTTCGCAGAACACCATCTTTACCTTAAAAAAAAGGACTGATTAAGGTTATTCACATCTGAATATTTAGGAGACATTTTCTTAAAAATGAACAAACTGAATCTGCCACTTGAAGGAAAACAACTTTTTCTTATTTTTGTTGTGGTATTTGTTACGAGTTATATCTGTTACCAGTAATGAAATTTGAGTTTTCAGGCAAAAATTAGAATTTGAGGGGTGTCTGGCTGGCTCAGTTGATAGAACATGTGACTCTTGATCTCAGGGTTGTGAGTTCAAGCCCCATATTAGGTGTAGAGATTCTTTAAAAATAAAATCTTTATTTTTTTTTAAGATTTTATTTTATTTATTCAGAGAGGCACAGAGAGAGAGGGGGGCAGAAGGAGAAGTAGGCTGCATGCAGGGAGCCCAGTGTGGGACTCAATCCTGGGTCTCCAGGATCACACCCTGGGCTGAAGGTGGCGTTAAACCGCTGGGCCACCGGGGCTGCCCTAAAAATAAAATCTTTAAAAGAATTAGAATTTTGGGGGATGCCTGGTTACAGTTGATTAAAACATCTTACTATTGGCTTCGACTCAGGTCATGATCTCAGGGTCATGAGATCAAGCCCCACATTGGGCTCTGAGCTCAGCATGGAGTCTACTTGAGAATCTCTCCCCCGCCCTCTGCCCCTTTCCTCTGCATTCACACACACACTCTCTCTCTAAAAATAGATGAATATTTTAAAAATTAAAAAAAATAGAATTTTGGAAGATTTGCCCACCACTGTACTTACTGATTTTTTTTTGTAGGTCTACACCCAATGTGGGGCTCAAACTCATGATACCAAAATCAAGAGTCACATGCTCTACCAACTGAGCCAGCCAGGTGCCCCTATATTTATCAGTTCTTACAGATTTCTCAGATGAGGTCATAGCTATGGGTTGAATCATGTCCCCAGAAAAGACATGTTGAAGTCTTGATGCCTGGTGTCTGTAAATATAACCTTACTTGAAAATAGGCTCTTTGTAAATGTAATCAACTTGAAAGAGATCATGCTGGATTAGATTGGGCCCCAACTCTAATCACTGGTGTTCTTATAAGTAAAAAGAGTTTTATATACATAAACACAACCACACACAGGGAATGGTGTCATGTAAAGATGGCATTGACACTGAGGTCAAGTCAAGTCAAGAAATGTCGAGGATTGCTGGCAACTACCAAAAGCTGGGAGATGGGCATGAAAGAGAATCCCCCTCAGTGCCCTAAGAAAAAAACCAACTCTGCCAAAACCTTAACTTCAGACTTCGAGCCTCCAGAGAGATGAGAGAATAAGTTTCTGTATAAGATATATCACCTTGGTAAAAACAAAGATTTTAAGCTGTGCTGTGGGTGGTGCTTTGTTAGAACAGCCCTAGGAAACTAATACAGTGATAATAACCCCACATGTAGCTACTTGATACTGTAAAGGAAAGTGTGTCAGCATTTGAAAGATGTGCAGTGAACCAGTATTTCCAAAAGCCCAATGTATGTCCTAAAATCATGCATGAAAGAGAGCCATTCGAAGCGTGAAGTAGACTGATACATCGCAATATATCAGAATACAAAGAATTCAGTGTCAGGTTTCAGAATTCATGTTGCAGCTAACCTTTAAGAAACTATCACTTGTGCTTTGATGTAGCATCAAAGGAAACCATCTACAATTAGTTGGAAAGGCTGCTGAAACCTCCCTCCTTCTTCCAACTACTTACCAGTCTAAGGCTGGATTTTCCTAATATAGTTCAACCAAAATAATATATTGCAGCTGATTGAGTGCAGAAACAGATATGATAATTACCTGTCTTCCAGTAAGCCAGTCATTAGATTCGCAAAAAGATGTAAAACGATGCAACTCTTCTCTCTCTCTCTCTCTCTCTTTTTTTTTTTTACTTTGGAAATGGAATAATTTTCACAAAATATTGTATTCATACTAATATGTGATGGGTCTGTTATTATTTTAAATATTTCAAAAATCTCTTAATTTCAAATTGAATAGATATCGTTAAATATAGCTCATATAGATAGAAGCTTTGAGGGATCCACGATGAGTTTTAAGAGTCTCAAAGAATCCAGAGACCCCCAAATTTTATTAGTTTACAAGGAAAAAACAGCAGGATTTAGCAAATGTTTGGGGGAGATGAAGTGAGCAGTCTTGGTCCAGTTCCAGAACTATCCTCCTGATGGGGATTATGTCAAGAATAGGCTTTAAAGGAGAGAAGGTGTTTCAGTCGGGCAAATGTTGAGTGTAGGTTGTCTAAGGAATGCCACCAGAATGCTACTGTGAAGGGAGAGAATTGTCCTAAGAAGAGTGCTCACGATGGACTCTAGGGTTACACCTACATGAAGGCAGAGCAGGAGCGCAGGCTAGAGACCAGTCTGACTCAGAAAAAGGGTATGGGGGAGGTGGGGAGAGAAACTTTGCAGGGAAGGATGTCACAGAAGCCAAGCAAGGTAGAATTTTCAAGAAGGGAAGGGGTCAGTAGCAGCAAAAGCTCTAAAGGAATTCAGCAGCGTCATTCCTGATGAGCTGAGAACAGTTCTAGAGAAATAAGGGAAGTCAAGGAAGCAGCTGGGACGGTCTGCTCATAAGTGACAAGCCAGAAATCAGCCAAAAGTAAAAAGAGCCATAGCTTATGGTGAGTGAGGAGAAGGCCAGAAGACATGTAGCAATTCAAAGTTCAGAAAAGGGAAGCATTGACAGTAGTACAAGATTCCCCAGGAAGTCCAGAGGATGGGACTTTCTAGGAGACAGTGGGGTGGAGCAGGCAAGCCCAGGAGGGCTTCTGAACCAGACTATCTGATTCAGGTCTTACAGGCGAGGGCCTGGATGTCTGTGACCTCCCAAGAGGCGTGCCTGGAAACTCTGACCCCTTCCAGGCCCCAGTGGGATAGTATTTGGGGATGGGCCTTTAGGGGAGAATTAGATGGTGAGTGAGAGCGAAACCTTCTTGAATGGGACTAGTGGCTTTTAAAGAAGAGACCAGGGAGTTGGCTTCTCTCTCTCTTTCCCTATCGCTCCCGCCACCAGGTGAAGATACAATGAGAAGACCAGCTGTCTGCAAACCAAGAAACAGATTCTCACCAGACACCGAATCTTCCAGTACGCTGCTCCTGGCCTTCTTAGCCTCAGGTTGGCGAGAAATAGACATTTGTTTATGTAAGCCACCCAGTCTATGGCATTTTGTTCTAGCAGCAGGGGCTGAGCCACTAGATAAGAGAACAACAAGCTGCTTAACTTCTCTGTGCCTTAATTTCCTCTACCAGAAATATAGAAAGCAATAGTATATACCTCAAAGAGCTGTTTACAAAGCAGCATGAGTTAACACACATCAAGAGTTTAAAATTCGGGGTGCCTGGGTGGCTCAGCGGTTAAGCACCTGCCTTTGGCTCAGGTCGTGATCCCGGGGTCCTGGGATCTAGTCTCACATCAGGCTCCCTGTGTGGAGCCTGCTTCTCCCTCTGCCTCTGTTTCTCATGAATAAATAAACAAAATCTTAAAAAAAAAAAAGTTTAAAATCCTGCTTACCAAATGGAATTTACTTAACCAATCACTGCTACTGGTGAGACAGAGGGGGTGAGGCAATGACCATGTCCGTGGTCCGTCAAAGTCCATAGGTTGGAGGGTGGGAGCAGAGATGGCTCCTGCCCAATAACTCTCCTCATTTCTGGAGTACTTAGGAGGCAGCAGATGGTCTAGTCCGAGTGTAAGGAGGGCGGCAGAGTTCTGAAATATGATTCAACGGGACATAAACACAAAATTGCTTTCTTTTTCAATTACTGTCTTCAACCACAGTCTTTCAAATCCTCCTTTCCAGTTTCTTAAAAGGTAGTTTAAAACTTCAACCTCACCAGGGCTCCTGGGTGGCTCAGTGGCTGAGCAGCTGCCTTCGGTTCAGGTCATGATCCCGAGGTCCAGGGATCGAGTCCCGTGTCAGGCTCCCTGCATGGAGCCTGCTTCTCCCTCTGCCTTTGTCTCTGCCTCACTCCCTCTCACTCTGTGTGTGTGTGTGTGTGTGTGTGTGTGTGTGTGTGTGTGTGTGTGTCTCATGAACAAATAAATAAATAAAATCTTAAAAAAAATACTTGAGGGGATCCCTGGGTGGCGCAGTGGTTTGGCGCTTGCCTTTGGCCCAGGGCGCGATCCTGGAGACCCGGGATCGAATCCCACATCAGGCTCCCGGTGCATGGAGCCTGCTTCTCCCTCTGCCTATGTCTCTGCCTCTCTCTCTCTCTCTCTCTCTCTCTCTCTCTGTGACTATCATAAATAAATAAAAAAATTAAAAAAAAATACTTGAAACTTGCCTCTATAGGCTGGAGTTGGGATTGTGACGATGGGCAGCACTTCCAATGAGGGGCGTCCAGGAGGGAGGAAAGGGAACGTCATTCTCCCCATCCCACCCTTGTCTTGATCCTCTCCAGCGGTAGCTGCGTCTCTGGCTAACACTGGCCGGCCTACTTGTACTTTTCGGCCTATGTCCAAGTGCTGAGTCAGCCACAGGCTCATGTGGGAACTTCTGAGGGACCCCAGCTCGGAGCTTGTTCGACTTCTCCATGCCTCCAGCCTGCCCCTCTGCTGGGTGACCTGGCCCTACACTCAGCCCTCCAAGGCCAGGTGTCAGCAAGGTGCATCCCCTTGACCATCACCATCAGGAGCAAGATACTCTGCTGTTTGCCTGTGACAATCCCCCGAGGTCCCCACTGCCCTCCCTCCTCCGCAGGCGTGGGCAAGTGTCTAGGGGATGGTGGTGATCGCTGGGGGGGTGGGGTGGAGCTGGCTCTGTAGGGAGGTGGCTATACCCACACTGGTGGCTCTCTTTACAAGGGGAGATTCTACTGCCTATTGTTCTCAGTTCTGGGCCCTGGGGCCTAAAGCAGCAGGGAAGCCCCCTCAGCCTGGTGGGAAGTAGGGGAGGTGCTGGCTCAGCTGGGAGCTACGCTAGATGAGCCTAGGGAAGCCCACCGGGCCAGACCTCCAAGCACTGCTGATTCAAGTGATCCTGGTGCTGAGGTGGATGGAGAGCCTTTGAAGAGTTTCATGCAAGGAACTAGCATGATCAGATATAGGGTTCAGAGCAATCAATCTGGTGGGAGGTCAGGAATTAGGAGCCCACACAAGGAATCCAGAGAGAAATGGCAAGAGTGTGTCCTCAGAGTGATGGTGAAAGGAATTGCACTCATGGAGTAAAGATGTGGGAGGGACAGGCCTTGGGGGCTCAGGGCACTGAGGCCATGTCTGTGTACCATTGCTATGCTCTGCCCACCAGTTGGAACACCCCTTCCTCAGAGAAGGGCACCAAAGCCAATGGTGGACTCACCTGGTCATGAACCTTCCTCTGTCTGTGTCTGCAGCTGGGCCTACCCCCATCCTCTGACGCATCATCACAGCTTGGGTTTTCTAGTAGACACTGTAACGGAGTTGGCGGGTGCATTGTGTTTCTTAGGAATCAACACCTATAAGACAGTGCATCTCCATGACAGCCCCCCTCACTGCCCTCTGGCTTTGGGGCTTCAGGGCTTTGGGTCAGGCTGCCACCTTCCAGCTGGCCTTTCCCACCTCTGCAGAATCTGACAGCCCAGGAAGTTTGCCAGCAAGGCTTTGCAGAAGGAAGCAAGAAGGACTCTAAGTTCTGGAAAGGCTCTTTACCTGTACCTGTAGCCCCAGGCACCCGTAGTTAGGAAGACAAACTTACTTCTATAGAAATGGATTGGCAGTTCCTTGGTAAGAGGTATTTTAGGGATTTTTCTGCTGTGCTAAATAGTATCTGACTCCCACCCTCACCTAAGATAATCTAAAACCAGGAGTGCTGAGCATCAGGAAGATGGCAGCTTCTGGAGCCTTGGACATGCCCTTGCTCATGTGGATTTGGGACTTGAACTGACCAGGTATGCCCTTGCCCAGGAAACTGCATTAAACTAGAGACAGGGTCTGAGGGGCAATTTGTATGATTACCTGCAAGTCACTTTGAGGGTCATTTTAAGAATCCAGAGGCTGGCATGTTGCCGGGTGCCAGGCAGGAGCCCCAGGATGTTTGTGGGAGGGAACTTCTTCACGAATGTGTCTACCGTGAAGTGTATTTGGGATGGACACAGCTCTCAGTCAACTGTTCTGCTGCCCTCACTCATTAAATTCCTGTTAAAGGGGAAAGCAGATTCTGTTTTCAGGAAGATGGATAGGAGACCAATTGGTAACTGAGAGAGGACGGGGGAAGAACAGAGGCGTTTCCAGAAAGATAGCTTCTGATCTCACTTTATGACAGAAAGGCTTACGTAGAAGCTCTGGGGCTCTTGTTTCTTGTTGATAACCCTGAGCTAGTGACTTATCATTTATAAGTGTGCAAAAGGAGCACGTTCTTTTCTTTTAAGATTTTATTTATTCATTCATGAGAGACCCAGAGAGAGAGCCTGAGACATAGGCAGGGGGAGAAGCAGCCTTCCTGTGGGGAGTCAGATAGGGGACTCGATCCCAAGACCTCAGGATCATGCCCTGAGCCAAAGGGAGACACTCAACCCACTGAGCCACCCGAGCACGTTCTTAATACCTAAATTACAAAGTGTGGTAAGGATCGAGGTGATAGGTGAAGTGCCTGGCCAGCCTGACCCTCGAGGTGAGGTGGCTCTAGTTGTTCATCAGAACAGAGGTTGGTGTTTCTCCACAGAGGAGGAAAGGCAGGGGAGGAGGGGCGAGGAGTCTAGAACAGAGAGGTCCTTTCCTCAGGCACAAAAGAAAGGCACGTGGTTACCAGTCACTTATTCAGTCATTCCTTCACGACAGTTACTGAGTGCCAACAGATTCCAGGTGCTTGGGATTCATTTGTGAACAAGACAGGCAAAGAGATTCTAGTCCTCCTGAAGCTTACATTCCTGCGGAGAAGGCAGACCATTAAAAAAAAAAAAAAAAAAAAAAAGAGTATATAAAGAGCTGATGAATGCTCTAGAAGAAAAAGAATCAAGCATGATGGGAAATCAGGACTGAGGAGTAGAGGGAGGGAAGCAGGTTGTGAAGGTAAATACAATGGGCAAGGTAGGCGGGATGCTGGGGGAAGTGGGCCAGAGGGAAACCTTTGAAGGCCAGGACCCCTGGAGGTCATGGGGATAGAGCCTTCCAGAGCAGGGCCGGGGAGCTAGGGGCAGGGAGCATGGAGGGGTCACTTTGAAGGATGAGACACAGAGCTCACTGGCTTTGCAGCTGCTCTCGGGACTTGGCTGTTGCTCCAAGTGAAACGGGAGCCTTTGCAGGGTTTTGAACAGAAGAGTGACAGTATCTAACTTTAGAGGGGTTATACCGGCTGTGGTGGGAGAGCCATAGAGGAATTTCTACAACAACAGTTCTATAGGGTTGATGTAAAGGAATCGGTTTCCAGATAGATTACGTAGTTTATGTAGGACAAGTCCCAGCAGGTGGTGGCTGAGACTGCACAAAGCTAGTGCTTCCCTCAGCTCCAGAAACTCCAAAGGACGCAGATCCAGACTTTTCAGACTTATTTTAATGCATGAACTATTCATCCTCAGCAAAGAAAAGAAAATGCAGATAAGAAAGATTGAGAGGCAAACTTTTCCTTTATTGTTACCTAATTAAATTTTTAAATAGGTATTACCTGCATAGGATGCTTCAAAGTTAAAAAGGATGGAAGTGTCTTTTCCTTTACCTGTTGTCTGTCCAACACTTCCTTCCCACAGAAGCAAACACAATCACGTTGGCTGCATAGCCTCCTAGAGGTACCTGCATGTACCTCATTGTTAGGGACCGAACTGGGGCATCCCCCCTCCCCGATTTCATATCTTAGAGTCCTAACCCCAGTACCGCAGGACATGATCACATTTGGAGATAGGATCTTTAAGAGGTAACCAAGATTAAATGAGGTCATTAGGGTGGGCCCTAATGCACTCCTATTGGTGACCTTATAAGAACAGGAGATTGGGACACAGATAGACAGGCAGAAAGACCAGGAAAAAACATAGGGGAAAGGTGGCCATCAGCAAGCCAAGGAGAGAGGCCTCCAGGGAAACTAATCCTGTGACACCTTGACCTCACACTTGGAGCCTCCAGAACTGTGAGAAACAAATTCCTACTGTTTAGGTAGTCAGTTTATGGTACTTTTTACCATAGCCCTAGCAAAATAATACAGAAGTGTATTATGGTATTTTAGTACCATAAACTTCTGTATATCTTGGGGAGACACATATATATATAGTTTCTCCCCAAATTTTGTATGTTGAAATCTAATCCCCAAGGTGATGGTATTAGGAAGAGGTGGAGCCTTTCGGAGGTGATTGGTCAAAAATGAGGGTGGAGCCCTCATGAATGGGATCAGTGTCCTTAGAAGAAGAGACCAGAGAGCTAGCTCACTCTTTTTGACCATGTGAGGACACAATGAGAGGCCAGCAGTCTGCAACTTGGAACAGTGTTCTTAGAACATGACCATGCTGGCACCCTGATATCAGACTTCTAGCCTCCAGAACTGTGAATCACACATTTCTGTTTCTTTTTTTTTTTTAAGGTTTTATTTTATTCATGAGAGACACAGAGAGAAGGCAGAGACATAGGCAGAGGGAGAAGCAGGCTCCTCACAGGGAGACTGATGTGGGACTCTATCCCAGAACTCCGGGATCACGCCCTGGGCTAAAGGTAGGCACTCAAGCACTGAGCCAGCCAGGCATCCCACACATTTCTGTTTCTTATAAGCCTCCCAATCTATGGTGCTTTGTTATAGCAGCCCAAATTGACTAAACTATGTATTTTTTCCACAATTTTAAGAGATTATGTATACTATTATGCACTTTGCTTTTTTTCACTTAAAGCTACATCTTAGGGACACCTGGGTGGCTCAGTCAGTTGAGTGTCTGACTCTCGATTTCAGCTCAAGTCATGATCTCGGGGTAGTGGGATAAGGACCCACATTAGGCTCTGCTCAGCCCAGAGTCTGAGATTATCTCTCTCCCTCTCTTTCTGACCCTCCCCCCATCATTCGTGTGTGTGTGTGTGTGTGTGTGTGTGTGTGAGACACGTGTGCATGCACTCTCTCAGTAGATAGATAAAATCTTTTAAAAAATAAAACTTCATCTTAGAGATCACTCCAGACCAGTATATGTAGAACTGCTTTATTCTTTTTAAAGAGTCCAAAGTTTTCCACCACATGGATTTTTTTTAAGTAGGCTCTAATCCCAATGTAGGGTTTGAACTCACAGCCCTGAGATCAAGAGTCACATGCTCTACCAACTGAGGCAGCCGGGTGCCCAAGCATAGATTAATTTAACCATTTTTTATAAATAGACATTCAAATTGTTTAAAAACTTTTGCTCTTACAAAAAGTGCCACAATGAGTAACTTTGTATACAATGTCATTTTATACTTGTATATAATGTAAGTAGGATAGATTCTTAGAAGTAGAACCACTTGGCTGAAAATAAATGAATTTAAAATTTTGGCAGATATTGCCAAATTATCTTCCAAAATTATGAATGTGCCCTCCAATCAGCAAACGTTTCTGTTTCTCCATATCACCATCCATATGTGGTGTCATAAAACTATTTGATTGTTGCCAACGTAATGGATGAAAAACAGTATCTTGTACTTATTATAGAACAAGTTAAATGACTTTTCACATGTTTAGATATTTTATTTAACTTAAGAATTGAACATTTCAGCATTTTTCTTATCCCACTCTGCATGGAAGTCTGGGTACCATAACCACTAATCTGGCCCCAGGTGTTTATGACTCTGGTATTTCAAAGCCTGTTTCCCTGTAGCATTTACCATTCTTAATACCACAGGGCACATCACAAAGGATGATCACTATCACCGTGGTTGTCACTAGATACCCGCAATCTAGCTCAGTCAGATGACATATAAACAAATATTTACAATTCCATAGCTACCTGGAGGAACCCAGGACAGTTTCAAAGTGGAGGTGATACTTGAAGGACTTACGAAAGTCAGCCATGTAGGAAGCCTTCTAGGTTGGGACACCTGGGCTGCTCAGCGGTTGAGCGTTTTTGCCTTTGGCTCAGGTTGTGATCCCTGGGTCCTGGGACTGAGTTCTGCACCAGGCTCCCTGCGTGGAGCCTGCTTCTCCCTCTGCCTGTGTCTCTGCCTCTCTCTCTCTCTCTCTGTGACTCATCAATAAATATTTTTTTTTTAAAAAGCCATTCTAGGCAAATAAAGAGGCTGCATACTTGGAACATCAAGTATTCTGGTAGGACATCTAACACAAAGTAAGGAAGAACATGGTTGAATGGCCTCCTGTCCCTTGTGCAGGTTTGTGAATGCAAATAACCACACCTACCATGGTTTAGAGCTGAGGCTGCTCACTGGCATCCACAGGAGCCTCTAATTCCACTCCACTCCACTTCCTCTCCTGAGTTTCCTCTCTCCAAGCAACCTGCTCTCATGATTTTAAAATACCTGTGTCATTTTTTCTGATTACAGTAGAAAATCTTACGTAGCCAATTCAAGGAATACAGAACAATATAAAAAAAATTTTTAAAGGACAAAAATACTGGGCAGCATGGATGGCTCAGCAGTTTAGCATCTGCCTTCAGCCCAGGGCCTGATCCTGGAGACCCCAGATTGAGTCCCATGTTGGGCTCCCTGCATGGAGCCTGCTTCTCCCTCTGCCTGTGTCTCTGCCTCTCTCTCTCAATCTCTCTCTCTCTTTCTCTCTCTCTCTCTGTTTCTCATGAATAAATAAATAAAATATTTTTTAAAAAGAACAAAAATACTAACTCCCAGAAGTTTTGTGGGACATCTTTGTAGAGGTCTCCCTAAACACAGATACACATACAGACACACACAAACACACACACATCCCACGCACACATATAAGGTTGACTATATATATTTCATGTAAATTATATAACATTTTTCACTAAATGATTATGGAAATCTTTCATGCCAATGAACATAGAACTACATCTTCCTGATTACTGCCTGCACAGTATTTTATTCTATTACAGCTACCAGAATTCATCGACTAATTTTCTTTTATGGGCACTTAAGCTATTATACAAACTTTGCTACATTGAACAACCTTGTCTATTTATGTACATCAAGATTATTATATTTTTGGTGTAATGATATTTTTGTTTGATCAGTTGCTGTTGGACTGACCTCAGGCTGACCAGGTCTTCTTGCAAAAGGACAATTGTTAGTCATTGCCTTAAACCCATTTGCCTCCCTCCTTTCTGGCATGATTTTCAATTTAAGGAACTTATTCCTCATATCATCCTCATCCCCAAATCTCCCAGGTTTGTCTCATGCAGAATGGACAGCACCCCCCACTCCCCAGTGGGTAAAAATGGGGACGTTGCTAAGAAGATCGTTGCTAATGTTTCCTGGCCTCTCTGAGTTTATGTGAAGTTAGGGTCTGAAAGGTTTCCCTGGGGCTCTTTCTTTGAAATGTAGACCTTTCCTCTTGAGTCCCCAAAGACTGGCTTCCCTCCAGGTTTGGTGCACATTATAAAACACCCCTTTCATCTGCTACTCCACGTAAGTGACTGCAGTGTGTAGGTGAAGTTACTCTGTTGTCCTGTAGATTCTTGTCACTGGAAAAAGTTACATTGATTATTTCATCTAGTCAATAAGGACATTGAGTCTACTCAATGTCATCAGTAATTGACATTTTGCAGAGTACCAGATCTACCCCTGTAGCCCCTACTGTATGTCATTATAAATTGAGCCTCAACTTCCTTATTTGTAAAGTAAGAAGGCTAGGCAAGAAGATTTCTGAAGTGTCTACTGCCCTTAAGGCTGTACTGATGAATGGACTAAGCCAAATGAATGAATGAGCATATTCCTGGAAGGCAATCTTCTTATGACTTAGTGGGATATCAAAGCAACAATTTATTACCTCAACAACAGCTCAGGACCACAGTGGCAGGAGTATTCCAAGGACATCTTGAGTAATCATGACAATAAGCACAGTAGATAGAATATCTAAGGAGATAGATGTTAAAGAGGTCAGAGGTAGCCAGAGAAAGGAAGCCTCAGCCTATTTACGAGGAGGAAATTTTACCCTGAATCCTGTCTCTGGTTACATCTGCAAGGTTTCAGGTTCCCCAGACTCTTCTCTTCAGCACCCTGTCCTCGGATCACCCTGTCCATATCTTAATTGCCAGTCTCTTTCCACCCTTCCCTCTACTCAGCAGACCTCCCTACCTTGATTGGGCTAGAATTCACCTTCTCCTTTGTACCTCATATTATAATCATACAAAGACTTCAGGAAGGTGGGCTTAGGAAAAATGAGAGACTACCAAGGGATATGCAATTCTGATTCTCATGACATCTGATTCTCAAGGTTTCATGTACAGCCACCCTTCTCAAAGTGTCAGTCACTTCAAAAAAACTCCTAAGAGTCAGTTCTGACCTACAAGGAACAAAAGGTAGTTTCTGCCTTGGCTTGATTTCCCCATACTCTGGAGACCCTTCTGTTCACTTTCACAGACTGCCTCTCCTATTGGACCAGCTCTCCACTGGATTTGCATGGAGTCCCACCATGGAAATCTAGCAGTCATTTGTTGTATTAAATCTCTTGCAGGCCGGATGGTTGTTCAAGTTAGCCAGTGCTGTATAACATACCTCCCCAAAGCTTAGTGGCTGGCATAAAACATTTTATTACGCTCACAGATGCTGTAGATCATGAGTTTAAAATGGGTGCATAGCCAGAAGGGCTCTGCTCTGCTCCACAAGGTCTAGGGCTTCAGCTGAGATGACTTGGACATCTGGGAGTGACTCAAATGGCTGAGCACTGCAACAGATTGGGTTGGAGAATTCATTTGCAGTATGGTTTCTCAACATATATGTCTAGCCAGTTGGCTGGGATAGCTAGAAAGCTGGGCTTAGCTGGGACTGTCTACCAGAAGCCCTACACCTGGCCTCGCCAGCATGGCAGTGCCATGTCAGACTTGAAAAGATACTTGGTTCCACCAATTTCTAACCCACTGGGAGCACATAGTCAAATGCTCCTTTGTGTTCTCCACCAGCTTAAGAGTAAATTTTCCAGTTTGATAAATCAGTTACCATTCTTTTTATGCCTTATGGATTTTATTGCTACTGTCTACACTCCTACTTGTCCTTGTGCAAACTTGGCTTTAAAAATGTTCACTAGGAAAAAATAAATAAATAAATAAATAAATAAATAAATAAATAATAAAAATGTTAGCTAGGGATGCCTGGGTGGCTCAGTGGCTGAGCGTCTGCCTTCGGCTCAGGGTGTGATCCTGGAGTCCCAGGATCGAGTGCCGCATTGGGCTCCCTGCTTCTTCCTCTGCCTATGTCTCTGCCTCTCTCTCTCTGTATCTCTCATGAATAAATAAATAAAATATTTTCAAAAAATGTTTGCTATTGTTTTAATGGATTTTGGAGAAATAGCAGAGATAAATATATGTGCTAATCTACCACCTTTAATAAAAAGTACTGCGTGTTTTCTGCGAAAATGTGTGTGTGTGTTTGTGTGTATGTGTGTGTAATGATTGTGAGATACATCAGACTGATACTCATAGCATTAGGTGATTCATTATCACTGTTTGATGCTACTCTATTCTTTGACTATGCAATGCTTTATTTATCCATTCTTTTTTAATGAATGTTTGGATTGCTCCCAAGTTTTGCTGTTACAGAACAATACAACTGTGGAAAGTCTTGCATATGTCTCTTTGTACACCAAGATAAGGATTTCTCCTAAGAAAGACAAACAGGAAAAGAGTATAGTTTATAAATCATCAACCTCTTCAGCTTTATCAGATAATGCCAACTTGATTTCTAAAGTGGTTAAATCAATGTGGATACTCCCTCCCATCAAGAGTGGGTAAGAGCGCCAGTGCCTTTGCACTCCCACTAACCTTTGGCAATATCAGATTTTTAAATTTTGCCAATATAATGGATTTCAAATAGTATCATACCCCAAAAGTAACAATTGAATCATCAGAGATCATTAGTGCATACTAAAACCACTCCTTGTAAATTGTAAAAAGAAAAAACACGTCTTTACAATGGAGGATTTGGCTGTCACTGCCTTAGCTAAGTGACCAAATTT
The DNA here is from genome assembly GCF_048418805.1 of Vulpes vulpes. Lineage (NCBI taxonomy): Eukaryota > Metazoa > Chordata > Mammalia > Carnivora > Canidae > Vulpes > Vulpes vulpes. Next base: position 54,310,175 of record NC_132782.1, read on the forward strand.
GGCATCACTAATAGCAGTACCGTCTGATATTATGAGTCCCATGATACAATGCAGTATTAACTATATATAAATTTATCTATAAATAATTCTCATCAAAGATATTAACCTGAATCTAATCAAGCCCTTGGCAAAGCTTCCACCTTACAAGAAGTAAAGGGAATTGAATGACAAAGGGAGTGATACTCTGAAGAAATAGACAAATCCAGAATATGGGACTCTCCCTATCTGGCTGGGTGCCTTTAGCGAGTCAGTATCATGGAAGAGGAAGAAAACCATTTTTAATTAAATGAGACTAAAGTTACATACCAAAACATACACCTTGATTAAATCTTAATTGGGACAAAAGAGAAATTTGGGGATGAATTTTGGAATGATTGGGAAAATTTGAAACTCGACTAGATGAAAAATGATATTAATGAATTCTTGTTAATTTACTCAGGTATAATAAATATAATATTAATAAATATAATAATGATGTGATTATAAATCTAAGCTTACTCTAGGGTGTTTATATATAAACAAATGTAGCTAAAATTTGCCATATTTGCTTTATTTTCTTTTTCAAAGACTTTATATATTTATGAGAGACACCCAGAGAGAGGCAGAGACATAGGCAGAGGGAGAAGCAAGCTCCCTGCAGGGAGCCTGATGTGGATTGAGTTCTGCATCATCCTAGGACCCTGGATCACCACCTGAGCCAAAGGCAGATGCTCAACCACTGAGCCACCCAAATGCCCTAAAATCTGCCATATTTGCGGTAATAATGGTTATATCTAGATAATGCACAAAGGAAATAGAGGGAATGATTATACTGTTCTATTTTGTGTGTGTTTGAAATTTTAAATATTATAATTTTAGAAAAAATATGCCTTGTACTATTTAATTTGGAAAAATATATATAACATAAAAGTGACCATTTTTATCATTTTTAAGTGATACAGTTAAGTGGCATTAAGTACCTTCACAGTGTTTATTGAAGTATAACATTTTTAATCAAGCTTAATGAGGTATAACTTATATGCAACAAAATGCACACAAGTTTTATAATTTTAAAGATTTATTTAATTTTATATAAATATTTGCTATATATATATTTATATATAAATATTTGCTATTTATATAAATGAGAAAGCATGTGTCCACACGCACGAGTTGGAGAGGGGCAGAGAGAGAGAATCTTTCAAGTAGACTCCCCACTGAGTGGGGTCCAACATGGGGCTTGAACCCATGACCCATGAGATCATAACCTGAGCCAAAACCAAGAGTCTCTCACTTAACTGACTGAGCCACCCACGCGCTCCAATATGTTTTATGATTTTAAACATAGAGGCTTTAAATAGCTTGATGTATTACAAATTGATTTTTAAAATGGAATCTTATTGTGATTTTAGTTTAATCTCCTAGATTATTAATAAAAATAATTCTAATATATTAATAATTTTATATTTTTATATAATAAGTTAATTTTATTAATGCAAATAATTAATAATATAATTTATTAATAATTTTCATATATTAACCAACAATGTATTCTTTCATACTTTTGTTTAATTTTATAGGACTCTTTTTTAGTTCTTTATATCTTCTGAATACTAATTCTTTGTCATCGGAGATATGTGGTGTAAGTTCTTCCAATATGTGGCTAGTCCCTTTCACTTTCTTTAGGGGTATTTTCTGATTAATACAAGATTTTTATGTTACTATAATAAGATTAGAAATATTTTTCTTCATTGTTTATGCCTTTTGAGTTTTGTTTATACAATCCTTTTTTATCCATATATTTTTTCTAAAAATTTGAAGTTTTCTCTTTCATATTTAAGTCTTTAACTTTGTTGCAATAAGTTTATGTGCATGATGCAAGGAAAGGATTCAATGTCATGGTTTTTAAAATATATATAACCAAGTATCCCAGCATCACTTATTGAATTATCTAGTATTATCCCATTGATCTGTGAAGCAGCCTTCATTATGAATGAAATTTTCATATATGCATGGGTTTATATCTGATTCTATTTCTTTGTTCCTAAATTATACCTTATTGCCTTAATTACTATAGCTTTATAATAAGTATTATTATCTGGAAGGACAAATTCTCCAACCATGTTCTTTTTTCAGAGAATTCTGACTCTTCTCAGCCCTTTGCTCTTCCATAAAAATGTTAGAATCAGCCTGTCAAGTTCCCTGAAAACCTTACTGGGATTGAAATAGCCTTGATTCTATACATCAATTTGAGACCTTATAAATAAATTTTTTATAATTTTGATCTTCATAATACTATCTTTCTGTGCATGAGCCATGTCTTATTTTGAATCTCGTCTTTTGATTTCTATCAAGCAACCCAATGTCAGACCCAGAGGAGAAATTCAATATTTTTTAAAGGTTTTATTTATTTATTCATGAAAGACACAGAGAGAGAGGCAGAAACATAAGCAGAGAGAGAAGCTGGTTCCCTGTGGGGAACTCGATGCAGAACTCGATCCCAGGATCCTGGGATCGTGCACACCCTGAGCCAAAGGCAGATGCTCAAACACTGAGCCATCCAGGTGTCCCAAAACTCAATATATTTTGTTGAATAGATTGATTATTAAAGAATGGAGGTAAATATGCCTAAAATCTCTGATTAGTCTTCACCACTGCATTGCTACCCGGTGGTTTGCAGTGCAACATCTCCAGGATTCCCAACAAGAGTATATAGTAGCTCAGTGAGCAGATAGAGAACATGAAGAAAGGGTAAAAGTTTCCAGATGATGCCCACAGGAGCTTCTTGCAACACAGCATTTATGTTGCCTACACTAGCCAGCCTTTGTGCATTACCCATGTAACAAGCCTGTCTCAGCAAGCAGACCAGTTCAGTTACTGTGTCTTATAGGAATTGAGGAAAGAATGGTTTGTGGGCTGTCAAAACAATTTAAACAAAACAAAGGTTTTCCATTGTATATAATATTCAGGGAAGCTACCAGAATCACTTTTGTTTCCCCTGTTAGAAGGTGACCAAGTAAAGTATTCATCTGAACCCTATGACAAATTGAGCTTTTACAGGTTTTAATACATGGCAGCTTTAAGAAAGGGTTAGTAAAGTTATCCCGTAGCATTTTACATAGATGAATATAGTGTGAATTCATCATCAGTTTTCCTACTAGACACTGATTTGTGGCATAATAATATAAACAATGTAACAAAAGCATTCGAAAATAAAAAAGACTTTTTTGCATATCAGAAAAATAGGCTATCAAATTTATGATCACTTAGGAGAAGGTTCTTTCCCCTAATAACATTGTTAATGGCTCAGAAAAAATTACCACAGCATAAAGAAGGCAACAAAAAGGGGCCCCTGGGTGGCTCAGCTGTTGGGCATCTGCCTTTGGCTCAGGGCGTGATCCCAGAATCTCGGGATCCCACATCCGGCTTCCTGTGGGAAGCCTGCTTCTCCCTCTGCCTCTGTCTCTGCTTCTCTCTCTGTGTCTCTCATGAATAAATAAATAAAATGTTTAAAAAAGGAGGAGGCAACAGAAATATATTCCCTTCCAGGCATTTTTAACCTTCAACCTTAGAGATAAGCACTACACTAATTAGAAGCTGCAGGACATTGTTCAGTAAGAAACATTTATTTCTCACTTAATCCTTTTACATTAAGAGAGGCTTAAGGGGCTCAGTCTGTTAAGCGTCTGTCTTTGGCTTGGGTCGTGATCCTGGGGCCCTGGGTTGGAGTCCCATGATCTTGGGGTCCCTGGATACAGCCTCACATCGGCCTCCCTGCTTAGTGGGGAGTCTGCTTCTCCCTCTGCCTCTGCCCCTTCCCCAATTCATGTTCACTCACTTGCTCTTTCTCAAATAAATAAAATCTTAAAAAAAAAAAAAAAGAGGGGCTTAAATGCTGTTTTACCACAGAGCTACATAAGGAAGCTTTCATAGGGAGCCCTGGGTCCCTCAGTGCCTTCTATCACAGCAAACAGCCTCTTGGGAAGGGCATGGAAAGCAGGCTGAGGACCCCAAACATTCCACCCTCTAATTCTTGAACATCCTATAACCCAGACAAATTCTAGGACTTCAAATTCTCTCATCATGGCAGGCTTACCAATTTTTTTCTGCTTGATTCCATGTTTGATTTCAGGAAGATTATTTTGCTCAGAAACAGGAAATCATGAAGCAAGTGCTGACTTGGAGGGAAAACAGGGATATAAAAAGGACGTTGACCGAACAGAGAAGGAAACCAGGCTCAGTGATTAACGGACAAAGGGAAGTGGTGCCTCTGGTTAATCTGGCCAACTGACTCTATCATAAATACTTCCTGTTCCTTTCTGAGAAACTAAAAGTCACCTGAAATTTTACTTGGATAGACTAAAAAGCAAATCGGAAATCTCCTTATAATGGAAAAATCAGGCTCGTATCAACTGTGATCCACTCCCTAAATGCTCCTCACAAACAGGCACCTATCAGCCTTAGAAGATATTTTTTAAAGATGTTATTTATTTATTTGAGAGAGAGCGAGATAGCATGAGCAAGGTGAGGAGTAGAGGAAGAAGCAGACTCCCCGCTGAGGCCCGATGAGGGCTCAATCCTAGGCATGACCTGAGTCGAAGGCAGATGCTTAACCAACTGAGGCACCCAGGTGCTCCTAGAACATATTTTCATAAAGCTCATACTTATATAAATTCCAGATACCTCACCACCCACTAACCATAACATCATCCCTCAATATATAGATAACCCTGTGTTAAAATAACTCAGAGTACATTATGGAAATACAAGCTGACAAAATAAATTCATTAAAAGGCAACAATTTTCAATATGGAGGTAACATTCAGAGTCCCTTCAATGAAACAGATTTCATAGGGAGAAGTGAGCTTCTGATAACTTCAAGTGTCCAATTGTGAAGAAGGTCACAAATGATTTTCTCTATTGAAGAAATAGAGCCTTAATGTGATAAGATAGAGACGCGTGTTAACCCTATGTCTGTTATTCTCTGTGAGCAGGGGCTGAGGCACCCACCTAACACACACTCCCACTTCTCCTTTTACCTGGCTCATTATATACTCCAACTGAATGAAATAGCAAAAATTAGGTTATGATTATATCCTAAATTTATAATTCTAATGTAGAAATATCTCTAGAATTGAGTCTTTGCTCCTCAACACAATCACTACTGCTTTTGCCTTTACTTGCTGGGCCTCATAACAAAGAGCCTCTAATGTAGTCTTTGGACAGCAATAATGCCAGCAAGTGACCTTAATACAGTGCCAATCTGATCATGTTATGCTGTTGCTTAAAAGACCTTTGTTGGCTTCCCATCCCCAAAGATAAAGTCCAAACCCTTTCTACCCTACTAGTCTCTTTTCCTGAGTTTGCTATACTCAACCTCATCTCTGGTCTTTTCTCTTACGTATGTTTCTTTCCAGTCATATTGAATTTCTCATCTTGCCTTATCAGCCTATTTATGCTTTTTTGGCTTTGTATCTGCTCTTCACTTTTCTTGGAATGTGTCCTCCCTTGTTCCTCAATTTAGTAGATTCCTACTCATTATTTAAGACCTAGTTCAAATGTTATCCCCAATGCACAGACTTCCTGACCTTTCTGGAGGTCTAAAGCATCTTCTTTCTTAACCTGGAACCATATTTTATTATTTTTTATGGAAACAATTATTAAGATAAAGGGAAATTATTAGCTTACATGTCTATCTTCCCTCTAGGTAAGTGCTCTCCAGTAAAACTTTCTGGATGATGGTAATGTTCTTTCATTTTGTCCAATAAGGTAACTATGAGCTACATGTTAGCTATTGGGTACTTGAAATGTGGTTAGTGTGACAGAAGAACAAAACTATTTTATTTTTTTACATTAATTTGAATTTAAATTTAAAAAGCCACATGTGGCTAGTGGCTACAAAATTGGACAACATAGTTCTACTCTACCCACTACAGATCCTGCATAACAGTAGGTGATCAATACCTTTTTGTTGAATGGCTAAATGAATGGATGGAAACAATATCAATATTTTACATTTCAAGGCCATCTCATTATTATATATTCCTTGTACCTTAGAAGTATATAAGGTTTCCCAAATGTATCTAGGAGCACCTTAAAGTCATAGTACTCATTTCAGAACCCAGTGAAATGGCTGTATTTAATTTAACTATATAACTCAAGAACTAGGAAATGTTATCATATTATATCCCCAACTCATACATGAAGTATTTTAAAGATCACTTTTTAGCAGGATAAACCCTCTTACCAAAATTATGAAAAACTTGAAACTGAGTTTGAATGAAAAAGCTTGATATCAGATGTATTTTTCAACAAACACATATTTATTGCAAGGACTGCTGTGCTCTGTCCTAAGAAAACCTGAGTAGAGAACTGAGTTCATCTGACAGTGACAGTGGAGGTGGGAAGATGGCTTCTAAAGGGTAAGAAATGCTAGCAGCAATAATAAATGACCCCAGACATTGCATAACACAATAAACTTAACAAAACAAAGGCTTAATTCTTGCACATGTTATATAGTCTGATGTCAGTTGGGGAGTTCCCTAAGGAAGCTCTCCTCCAAAGGTGGCTCAGGGATGCAGGGTCCTTTCATCCTTTGACTCTCATTGCCCATCATTAACATTTGGCTTCCCACGTGGAAGGAGAGTACAGTGTGTGGGAAGGCACATCAGATATTTCATTACTTCAGCCTGGAAGTGATACCCATCTCTGCTCTTTTGGCCAGACCTAGTTATGGGGCCAACTTAACTACAGGGAAATATAGAGGAGCATGCAAATAGCAGCGAGTTCCAGTAGTCTATGTCACAATACTTAAGGCAATAGAATCCATTAGAATTTATTAGAATTGCCCTTAACAATCCTTCTTAAGAATTTTGAGCATACACAAAACAGTTGCCATTAGTAGATATGTTGAATGAAAAATATCTATTTTTATGGAATGGATAATACTCAGCCTTGGGAGAAACCCACATCTAAGAAAGATAAGTGAACAGTGAAGGAAACAACAGGTTCACATTTCAGTTCTCGTGTTCACTGCAGGGACCATGATTCCCTACACATTCTGAAAACATCTCTCTCAGTAAATGTGGATTTTATTTTGTGAGACTACTCTATTGTAGGAAAAGATGGGGTGGAATGATAGGTTCTTTTGTTAAATATGGGAAATCAAGACATGTCTTTATCTTTTTTTTAAAGATGTTTTTATTTATTTATTCATGAAAAACACAGAGAGAGGCAGAGGCATAGGCAGAGGGAGAAGCAGGCTCCCCGTGGGGAGCCCAATGCGGGACTAGATCCCAGGATCCCAGAATCAGGCCCTGAGCTGAAGGCAGATGCTCAACCACTGAGTCACTCAGGCAACCTAACATATATTTATCTTATTTTTGATCAGGTTACTACTTATAAATATCTTAAATCTCTGTTATACCTGAGATCCCCTCAATGCTCCTTCTCTTTATTACTGAAGACAGGGAGTATGCTCTTGACTGGGATGCATCACAATTTCCAGTTTCCAGAGAAAACAGTCACTTGTTGAAAGCAGTTTGGCATGTGGACATTTCCAGCATTGTATCATTCCTCACAGAATTACCCATCATGAAATTATTCTCAGAGAGAAAGTTTTCCAGGGTGGGAAAGCAGCTGAATAGAACTTTTCTTCATTTGAATACCAGGATTCATTCTTCCTTTTTTGTGGCTATGATTGTGTCATGAGTAAGGAAGACAGTAAGATCTTTGTCTTCAGGATTCAGATGTAATGTATTCCTATTTACCAAAATAAATGTGCCAAGGAAACAAGACTATGAACCAGATGATATCTTACTGCCAATAAGTCAAAAGGAATGTGTGAATCTGAGAAAGAGCTGCTACTTCAACTTTTTCTACTTCACCTTTTAACTGAGCCCTGGCTTACCCTTTGCTAGACCTCAGCACCCAGGACTGGTATATTAAAAAGTTTTCTACAAACTCAAATTATAGAAAACAATTATGCTTTCAAAAGCCTGGGTTTTACCCTGTTAGCAACATTGTTCAAACTCATGTGTGAGTCTGTGAGGCCTTCTCATCTCCATCCTCCAGCCATCATTAATACTCAGCCAACTAGCCCAGCGTGGAGATTTCCAAGTTTCCTGGGCTCTGACACCATTCTCCAAAATAGTCCAGTAGTCAGGCATTTCTTTCGCCCTGTCTTTATATATATCTGCCAACATGTTTCATTTCTAGGTGTAAACATTATTGAAACAAATCACCATAACACCCGGCTGTATCCCCTCCTCAAACTTCATTCATTATTTTTTAAATATTTTATTTAGATTCAATTTGCTGACATATAGTATAACACCCAGTACTCATCCCATCAAGTGCCCTCCTTAGTCCCCATCACCCAGTGACCCCATCCCCCTACACAACCCTTTGTTTCCCAGTCAGGAGTCTCTCATGGTTTGTCTCCCTCTCTAAGTTTTACCCACTCAGTTTCCCACCCCCCCTTCCCTTATGGTCCCTTTCACTATTTCTTATATTCCGTATATGAGTGAAACCATATGATAATTGTCTTTCCCCGATTGATTGATTTATTTCACTCAGAAATTTCATTTATTATTGAAGCCTAATGGCTAATGTGTTGGTATTTGGAGGTGAGGCCTTTGGAAGATAATTAGAGCCCTCGTGAATGGGATCGGTGCCCTTATAAGAAGAGACCCAAGGGAGATGATCACTCTCTGTCCAAGTAAGACCCAGCCAGAAGAGGCCATCTGCAAACTAGGAAGAGGGTCCTCACCAGAACCCGACTGTGCTGGCACCCTGACCTAAGAATTCCCTGCCTCCAGAATTGGGAAATAAATCTCTATTGTGGTAGTCACCCAGTCTATGGTATTCTAGTAGAGCAGCCCAGATTGACAAAGGAACATCCATATTACAGAATATTATGCATCCATATGAAAATCACATTTACAGGGGTGCCTGGGTGGCTCAGTCATTTAAGTGACCAATTCTTGATTTCTGCTTAGGTCATGATCTCAGGGTAATTGAGATTGAATCCCACTCAGCACGGAGCCCACTTAGAATTCTCTCCTTCTCCCTCTACCCCGCCCCCATCCCTCGTGCTCTTGCTGTCTCTAAGGAAAAAATTGCACTTATGAACTATATTTTATGACATTCAGTTTACCCGAAAAAGCAGGGCAAACACTGAATATGGATTTTAATATTGGTATCATTATGATACCAATTTTTTAACAAATGTGTTGTGTATCCCAACTTTCTATTCCTCCTCTCTCTTTTTTTATTTTATTTTATTTACTTATTCATGAGAGACACACAAAGAGAGAGGCAGAAACACAGGGAGAGGGAAAAGAAGGCTCCAAGTGGGGAGCCTGATGTGAGACTCCCAGGACCCCAGGATCCTGACCTCATTCAAAAGCAGATGCTCAACCCCTGAGCTACCCAGATGCCCCTCCTCCTATCTCTTTTAGAGTGTCTCTTTCTTCCAGGAAAAATACTGCAAAATCAAAGGTTCTGTTTTTGGTCACTCCGGGTGGCCCTTGTATGAGTGGAGCAGCTCTACAGCTTCTCCCAGCTTTGCCACAGACCACCTGTTTCCTACCAGACTCTGCTGAAAACCATTCCCACAGTTCCCTGTTTCCTCTCCACGAACACCAGTGGTTGATGTGGGGCAAGCCTTGCCTTATTTGATTGTCCTATTCCTTTCTTGATCCCCATCCCCACCACAAAAGACTGTAACGAAGGGCTCAAGAAATGTAAGGAAATTATAACACTGTAGGAAGAACAAACCTAAAGAAATGCTCACAATACGGCTTTTGCCAGAGTCCAAAAGCAAGCCTCCAAAGTTAATCCCAGCACAGGAGTCCCTTTGCAGGAATAACTCCATTCTTAACCTGACTCCCTTGTCCTAAAGTTCTCCCTTTTGTCTCTGCTGTAAAAATTATGCATTTTGGAAAATACCACTGCCTAACCAAAGATCCATTTACTGGAAACTATATGTGAGAGCAAAGTCATGGAACTCAGAGTTCTCAAACTGTCAAACAGTGTGGAAGGTAACCAAATAACTAGCATGCTACCCAAGGTGCTTTCATACACAGTGGGAGCCACTCTTTTTTATTTATTTATTTATTTACTTATTTATTTATTTACTTATTTACTTGTTTGTTTGTTTATTTATTTATTTATTATTTTTTTTGGAGGCACTCTTACTGCAGGAGCTTTCTGACTTGTTTATCAAGCCCTTCTGGAGTGCTGCCAAATTCCCAGAATAAAACATATGTGATAATCCAAAAACGTTGAGAACACAGCCTAGGGTGCAGTTCCTTTTTGCCATCTTAATGTGAATTTCTTTTATTATTAGATGTGCTGACATTCAATTCAGAGGGACGAAGCTCACTATAAAAAGAATCAGCTATCTTTTCAGCACACGTAGTTAAATTTCTTGAGAACAAAGAGAGCCCACAATTATTTCCGTTTTTGAGCAAGTGAACCAATGAAAACTCAACGTGTCCTTAGGAAAGATTATCAACCCCTGTATCAGCATAAAAGCTAACACTCATTCTTCTATTGCAATGTTCTATTTTAATCGAAATATAACTGACATATGACATTATACTAGTTTCACGAGTACAACCTGATTTGCTATATGTGTAGGTTGCATAGGTTGTTTAAATGTTAAATACACTTCAAACCAAATTATTTTACCTCCAAACTATATTCTAAAATATTCTGACAATTTTTGTTTAAATTATAATTTGGAGGTTATCTGTGACACCCTACCCTGTTCCCCAGAACTGGAGCTTAAGAGATCACTATCAACTTGTATGTATACACACACACACAAAATTACTGGTAGAATCATATTTACTGTAATAGTCTCTGAGAACTGGAACTATGATTTTTTTTCTTTAAGCTGTTTTGTGCTTTTCAATTTTTTTGCAATGAAAATTCATTGTCTTTGTAATCAGGAAGAAAAACATCCAAATATGTTGTTAAATGCTTTGGCCACTGATAAATGATCAGCAACTTACATAAAAGCAAGTGCCTTTATACTTCCTTAACAAAGAAATACCAAATATATAATAACATTACTAACCTTTTAAAGTCTTCTGATTTTTAAAAAGATTTTATTTATTTATGCATGAGAGACACACAGAGAGAGGCAGAGACACAGGCAGAGGGAGAAGCAAGCTCTCCACAGGGAAGCCCAATGTGGGACTCGATCCCAGGACTCCAGGATCACTACCCGAGCCCAAGCAGACACTCAACCACTGAGCCACCCAGGTGCCCCAAAGTCTGCTGATTCATAAAACAGAGAAGACAAAAGAGCCCCAAATTTATAAGCTGGAACTGTAACTGATAATTCTCCAGTATCATTAAACTCTGGGGTTGTATTTCCAGCCATGCCAGAGTAATTGGAGTCTGCAATTATCTTCCCACCACAAGCAACTAGAAAATTGGAGGAAATGTAGGAAAAACAAATTTTGGATATTGGACAATAGGTAGTTCAGGCTCATGATTTTTGAGAAAATGGGAAAAAAATGATGTGAGCCCTACACTTTTCCAACCTTTCTGCCTAGATGCAATGTCCAAGCTATGGGACAGATGGGGGCATACAAACTGAGCTGAGGAGATGAAGATTGGATTTGAAGAATACTAAGGAGGCTGAATTTATAGGGCATAATTCCTGAAAAGGAGAACAGAGCAAAGAAGGAATTCCAGAAATCTGAATATGGATCCCTTTTCATGTTTGACTAAAAACCAGTCTGTAGGAATCCCTGGGTGGCGCAGCGGTTTGGCGCCTGCCTTTGGCCCAGGGCGCGATCCTGGAGACCCGGGATCGAATCCCACATCGGGCTCCCGGTGCATGGAGCCTGCTTCTCCTTCCGCCTGTGTCTCTGCCTCTCTCTCTCTCTGTGACTATCATAAATAAATAAAAAATTTAAAAAAAAACAGTCTGTACATGGCAGGCTGAAATCCCACAATATCAAAGAATGATTTCCAGAGGCAGAAACCAAAAAATTCAGAGAGCACCAGGAATTGTTCAAATCCCAGCTAGTCAGAGTAGAAAGGCAGTATTGTACACACAGAACCTTTATGAGAGACTCCAGAAAGTCCAGGCTTAACAGTGGGGATAAATTAACCTCACAGTATAGCCTACTCTAGACTCTCCCTAGGAGATGAGTCCACAAACTTAACTGCACAGCAAAAACAAACAAAAACAAAACACTCACACGTACACACAAACCCATAAAAAGCACAAGGAACCATTCTTTAAAGACACACGACAAAAGCCAAAGCTCAACAATCTAAAATTTAGAATGTCCAGTATTCAACCAAGCATTAGTAGGTCTATGAAGAAGAAGGAAAACATGATTCATAACCAGAGGAAAAATTAGTCAATATAAAATGATGCTGAAATGCCAGAGATGGTGGAGCAAGATGACAAGGACATGAAAACAGCCATTATACATAAGCTTTATATTCTCAAGGACATAAAGGAAAACAACACAATGAGATAGGAACTGCAAAGTATAAAAAGCAAATGAATATCTAGAAATTGGAAAACACAATATCTGAAATGAAAATTTGGTCGTAGGTATTTTTGCCACAAGCATCTTTGCCACAGACATTTTTGCTGCAAGCATTTTCGCCACATAACTAATGGCCATAAGGCAATTTTGCAATAAAGGATAAAAAAGTAACTGGTTAACGGTTTGCGTATTATTAAGTAGAAGAAGCCAATCTGAGATGGCTGCCTGATACTGTATGATTCCAGCTATATGGCGTTCTGGACATGGTAAAATGATGGAGACAGTAGAACAGTGACTGCCAGGATTCAAGTGAAGGGATGGATAGGTGGAGCACAGAGGATTTTCAAGGTAGTGAAAACACTCTGTAGGATGCTATAATGACACATAACAAATATGACTTGCGTTTTGTTTTCTTTTGTTTTTAAGATTTTATTTATTTATTCATGAGAGACACAGAGAGAGAGGCAGAGACACAGGCAGAGGGAGAAGCAGGCTCCCTATAGGGAAGCCCAATGTGGGACTCGATTCTGGAACTCCAGGATCACGACCTGAGCCCAAGGCAGATGTTCAACCACTGAGCCAGCCAGTTCAACCACCCAGACATCCCAAATGTGACTTGTTTTTAAAAGGATTATAACAAATATAGTTATAGATTTGTTATCCAAACCCACAGAATATGCAACACCAAGAGTGAGCCCTAACCTGATATATCAGGTACATCAATTGTAACAAATGTACCATCTGGTGGAGGATGTTGATAATGTGGGAAGCCGTGTAATATTGTGGCAGGGAGTACATGGAAATTCTCTGCACCTTCCTCTCAATTTTTTTTAACGAACAAAAGATTTGGGCAGAACTTCACAAAGGAATATATAGAAATACTCATTAAAGGGACACCTTGGAGGCCCAATGGTTGAGCCTCTGCCTTCGGCTCAGGACTTGACCTCAGGGTCCTGAGATCCAGTCCTACATCCGGCTCCATTCAGGGAGCCTGCTTCTCCCTCTGCCTTTGTCTCTGCCTCTCACTCTGTGTCTGTCATGAATAAATAAATAAAATCTTTGGGGAGGGGGGGAGAAAGAACCATTAAAAAAATTTAACCTCATTTGTCATCAGAGAAATAGACATCAAAACCAGCATGAAATCTCACTTCACATGCACTAAAATAGCTAAAAGTAAAAAGGATTGAAAATAATAAGTGTTGGCAAGGATGTGAAGCATCTGGAACTCTCATATGCTGCCAGTGGAAATATAAAATGGTACAGTTACTTTGGAAAGGAGTTTGACAGCTTCTTTTAAATTTTACCATTTGGCCCGTAAATTCTACTTCTAGGTATTGATTCAAGAAAAATAACAACATATGCCCACAAAAAAGAGCTGTACAAAATGCTCATGGCAGATTTTTTCATAATAGCCAAGTACTGGAAAATCCCCAAATGTCCATCAATGGCTAAACAAATCGTGTTCCATCGATACAATGGGGTATTACTGAGCCATGAAGACAAGCTGCCGATGCACAAAACAACATTTTGTAAGATTGTCCTGAGTCGTAGCCTCAGCTCTGCTTATTTCCCTAAGAAGCCCTCAGTTATTGTTCCCATGAGAATAGTTCCCTTTGCAAGAAAATGTTATGAGGAAAGCCTTATGAGTGGGATGGTCATCGAATTCTCATTGTAGTCTCTAACTCTTTGCAGCTAGAGAGAAGCCCATTCTCATGTCTTTATTAGTTTTGTTTTACTTGTTTTTTTTTTCGTTTTGATTTTTGGGGTCTTTGGAGGGATGGGTCAACATTTTAACTTAAAACTTGATTTTCGATGTCATAACTCAGGACTTAATATGTTTCTCCAATAGTATGAGCTTCCTCTCAAAATAGCTTTTCACTTTATTCCTAGGTTTGATGTTTCTAATAATTTATAACTGTGTATCACCTTCAATTTTAAGAATTATTTCTTTTTGGTTATTTAATTCATTGGTTTAGTTTCTAAATGAAATGACACACTTTAACCAGTCAAATTTGAAGAATACTGGGTTTTTTCCTTTCTTGGTGAAGGGTTGGGGAGAGGTGGGTTGATGGTAGCAATTTGCTCTTAAAAATAAGGTTTGGTCTTGTAAAGAATCTATTTCCCTGATGGCCCCATCATCCACATACATCACACACCATTAATAATTACATGTCGCCACCAAATATTTGGCAAACCTAACACTTAACAGGCATTACTATTGCTAGCAAAATAATGTATTTTTCTTAACAAATGGTTGTGGGGGGGCCTGGGTGGCTCAGTCTGTAGAGCATGTGATGCTTCATCTCAGGGTTGTGACTTCAAGCCCCACACTGAGGGTAGAGATTACTTAAAAAATAAAATCTTCAAAAAATAATACGGTTTGGAAGGGGCACCTGGGGAACTCAGTTAAGTGTCTGGCACTTGATTTCGGCTCAGATCATGATCTCAGGGTCCTGAGATCGAGCCCCAAGCTAAGTGGGCAATCTGTTTGAGGATTCTTCTCTTCCTTTCCCTCTGCCTCTCCCCCTGCTTGCATCCCCCTTAAAATAAATAAATTAATAATAATAATAATAATAAGGTTTGTGCCCCTGCGGGGCTCAGTCATTTAAGCATCTGACTTGATTTCAGCCCAAGTCATGATCTCAGGGTTGTAAGATTAAGCACTGGGTCAGGCTCCACACTGAGCGTGGAGCCTGCTTAAGATTCTCTCTCTTCCTCAGTCCTTTCCCTTCCCCTTAAAAAAAAATAAGGTTTGTTTTTTTCAGTTTATATGCAATACCTGTTTGTTATAGAAGATTGCTGTATTTCCCTCTTTCTCCACATTTTGGAAGCATGCTTTCCTGCAGATTTCCCATCAAAAGTGATTCAGGTAGGACTAACTCCATGCATGCATTTCCCCCACTCCTTAATAACTAGCAACAGAACGGGGGGGGGGGGGGGGGGGCTTATTAGATCAAGGTCACCACGTGACCTGACAAGGTTAACCACAGACTGCCAGACTTTCAGGGTTTTTTTTGTTTGTTTGTTTTAAGATTTTATTTATTTATTTGAGAGAGAGAGAGAGAGAGAGCAACAGAGACAGTGAGAGCATGAGTGGGGAGGAGAGGGAGAAGCAGACTCCCCACGGAGAAGGGAGCCTGACACAGGGCTTGATCCCAGGACCCCAAGATCATGACCTGAACTGAAGGCAGATGCTTAACTGACTGAGCTACCCAGGAGCTCCCCGACTGTTTTTGTTTTAAATGAAATCTAGTTGGCACACAATGTTACATTAATTTGAGGTGTAACGCATAGTGATTCCACAACTCTATGTTATGCTGTGCTCACCACAAGTGTAGCTACCATCTGTCACCATACAACAGTATTACAATATAGTTGACTATATCCCTTGCACTGTGCCTTTCATCCCATGACTTATTCATTCCATAACTGGAAGGCTCTACCTCCCACCCCTTTCCCTCATTTTGCCCATCCTTCCACCCCCTTCCCTCTGGCAACCACCAGTTTGTCCTCAGGAGGGTTTGAAATACAGACATCAGAAGAGTGAAAATTTCTTCAGTTCTGGGATACAGAGCTATGAGAATGACAGAAGTAGAAGTCTTTTTCAGCCGCCTTCTCTGGTCTCACAAAAGAAGCCATCTGTATCAAGGAAAAATGTTATTGATGCACTAAAAGCAGCAGGGATGAGCGATGAAATAATAGGACAGTTAGACTCATCACCATGTCATTGGAGCCTCTGGATCTAGACTGAAATGTGCTATCCCTGGGATTTTTGATTACTTGACTGATAAACTTTTATTTTTGCTCATACTGTTTGGAGTTGGGTTTCTGTTACTTGTAACCGAGAGTTGATAATAAAACAGAAGTATAAAAGGGAAAAACAAGTACTGTTAATTCCACCCCCCAAAGACAACTGGATTTTTGTAGCATTTTTGTAAGTTTTTATTCCAGTTGTTTTCTCTGCATACTTACAATCATATACCACAATTCTATACCCTTTTTTAATTTTAAATTTTATTTTTTTAAAAGATGTTATTTATTTATTCATATGAGACACAGAGAGAGACAGAGGCAGAGGCAGAGGGAGAAGCAGCCTCCCCACAGGGAGCCTGATGCGGAACTTGATCCCGAGATCTTGGGATCATGCCCTGAGCTGAAGGCAGATGCTCAACCACTGAGTCACCCAGGCACCCTTATATCCTTTTTTTAAAAAACTTAATGTAATTATGTAAGCTTTGCTCAGGTAATTCAAAATTATTTGCAAATATCATTGTTCATAGGTATCTTATCATGCAACCATGCTATAACTATAACCATCCCTCCATTATTGCATACTTAACTTGTTTCCAATGTTTCTCCATTATGGATTATACTATAATAAATATCTTGGTACCCAGAGATTCTTTTCCTCTTGAATTTAGGACTATTTCCTTCATATTTAATCTCAGGAATTCAATTACAGGGCAAAACATATGAACATCCTAAATGTCCACGATAAAATGTGACAAATTTATATCCAAAGAGTTGTATAATTTATAACCTCAGCAAAGGTGCATGAAGATGCTAAATTTATGACCACATTAAGTGCTACCACTTAAGACAATCTTTCCTTAGTTATATGGCTGAAAATAACATGGCATGACTTTGTTGTTTTAATTTGTACTTATTAGAGAGAATTGCATTGCATAAACTTAAGTCATTTATTTTTTCCTTTCTGTTGCTTGTCTCTTCACATCCCTACCGAAATGTCTACTGGGGACATTGTGTTTTTCTTATCAGTTTGACCTCTCTCTCTTTTAAAAATTTGTTTATTTATGTATGTATTTATTTATAATCTCTACACCCAACATGGGACTTTAACTCACAACCCAGGGATCAAGAGTCCAGCAGTCTGCTGACTGAGCCAACCAGGCACCCCTGTTCCTCTCATTTTAAACTCAAGAGTCTCCTCTCTCCCATTTAGAGACTTGGTAGTCACTTTTGTAGACTTTTAGAGTATCTTTAATAGTTTTTACTTTCTACTTTAAGTTCATTTAACTATCTAATCTGTGTGCAATCTTTTTCAAGCACGTATGAAGAAAAGGCCAGGTTTTCTCTTTTGTTCTAAACAACTGAAATGCATAAAGCTTCTTTGATCACATGTTAAACTTTCACATATCTTAAGGTCTAATTCTGAGCAATCTTATCTTCCATTAATCTGTCTCTTCTTATGCCAGGAATACTCTGCTTTAATTGCTATGATTTTGTAATGTGCTCCAACAACCAGTAAGGCTAGCTGCCATTCCCACTTGTAAGTTTTTATTTTTAAAGTTTTATTCTTATATCATCTCATCTGTCTGCTCTTTCAGATGATCACCACAAAAGGAAAAAACTGACACCTCTGAAAATTCACCAGCAGCCACAGAATAAGAAAAGGGGTATAACTACAAGTCATAAGCTTCAAAATGTGGCTATTGAGGAAAGAAACGAAACATTCTATCAGAGCAAAGCCTGGCTTCTAGTCCCACTGCAGCCTGCTACCCACCATGATGGTACTGAGGAGGGAGGGGATTGGACACTAATCCTGAGAATTCTCACTAATGCTGCCCAACCCAGAGAAAAACAGACTCAGAGGTAAGTAAGCAGCCCAAGGAAACACTCCTCAGAGTAAAGGCCCCAACTCCAGCTCTCACTGGATACAGGAAACCATCAGGAACACAGAGGTATCCTACCATGAGGACAGCACGCATGGCCAATTTGACAGATTAATTCCTGGTACCAGATATTTAACATCATTTCAGAAAAGAGACTAAAACCCAGATTACTTAACAAAGGGTGCATGCAGCCGCGGCAGAACGCTATTTCTACCCTTTCTGTCCTCAATCTCAGAAGAGTGGATAGAACCCAAAATTTTAGCTCCGCCCTGTAGCCTGAAGGTGAGACATGCATGTCAGGGATGGAGGTCACAGAGAACTCATCCTCACTGTCTCAGGGAGAGCTGAAGGTCTGGAAAGAGCTGCCCACATTCAACACGAACAAGCTACAATTAATCAGATATACTTTGGAAGAACAAAAAGAAACTGGTAAACATGCCAAGGAGGAGCCAAGGACCCAGGCTGGGGGAAAACAATATAAGCCGAGCAAAAAGTAAAAACAAAATAAGACTTCCCAAGAGTATGTGTTCTATGGAAGAGTGTGATGAAAACCTGAATAAAATAGGAGGGAGCTCAATGACAAAAGATAGAGCAACAGAACTTCCAGAACATTGTTAAGTAAGACTGGAAAAAGTGGTTGTCCTTGTTTTGCACCCAATTTTGATAAGGACATATTTGGTGTGCATTATTTATTATAGTGTAGACACTATTTCGAGCGTGTTATTCTTTATCATGTTAAGGAAATAGCATTCTATTTCTAATTCACAAAATGTTTCAGTAACCGATGGTTGAACGCTGACTCAACCTATTTCAGCTGGCATAAAGAAGCTATTTTGCAAGGTGCTTTTTTTCTTGCACCACACTTACAAAGAACCTCAGTGCAGTCCTCAGAACTTGTCCATATAAATGATGAGTGAGACATTTCATCATCTTTCCTTTTAACAACCAGACTTTCTGTCATACAGCAAATTTAATGACTCATTTTACAAAGGCAAGTTTTTCCACCATTAGTATTTACAGGATTGCTGACGTCAGGGATACAGGTTGTATAAACGCCCTATCCCCCAAACATCTTGAAACTAGAAAGATGGAAAAGCTGGTGGGATTGGGGTTCGTTCCTTCTGTAAATGTGAGCTTTGGAGTTCAGCAGCTCTGAGTATAAACCCCTGCCCTGCAATTTACTAGTCATGGCTTTGAACCACAATTTAGCTTTCAGAAAAAGCACCAATTTTCTCACGTAATGGTTGGGTCTATGATACTTAATTTACAGGGTGTTGCAAAAATTAAATAAAATGATGCATTTCAAGCAGGTACCTCAAAATGATTATTTATGCTATTATCATTGCTATTTTTTTAAAAAAATTATTACATGCCTGGCACATAATAGATATTCAGTAAATATTTATTGAGTGAATAAATGATCTCTATAAAAAATTCAGAGATAGGGCAGCCCCAGTGGCCCAGAGGTTTAGCGACGCCTTTGGCCCAGGGTGTGATCCTGGAGACCTGGGATCGAGGCCCATGTCGGGCTCCCTGTGGGGAGCCTGCTTCTCCCTCTGCCTATGTCTCTGCCTCTCTCTCTCTCTCTCTCTCTTTCTCTCTGTGTGTCTCTCATGAATAAATAAACAAAATTTTGAAAACTTCAGAGATGAAATAGAAAGTCTATGCCCACAGATTTGCCAGCTAGGAAATTCATTGCAAATAAAATAAATCTAAATAAAGCTGGACTTCTAAGTTTGATTTCATGGGGCCTAATGACTTTTTTATCTGAAAAAAATATTATTTTAAATTCCAGTCTTGTGACTTAATTCTGTTACTAAGTATTCTTCCTAAGTTGATCTCAGCCTGGTCCCTGAGCACACTCACAAACCAATTCTTGACCCCTTGTACTCTTTGGATGCAAGTAGTGGAAACTAACTCGAGCTAGTTTAAGTTAAAAGAGAAATTGTACAAAGATCTAGGAACTGGTGTCTCAGGGGACCCAAGGGCAGGGATATATCTGAGTGTTGAGAAGGAATGGAACCAAAAAGTGGCAAGATTTTGGAAGTAGAGTTCTCTTTCTCCTTCCTTTTGACTTTCAGTTCTATTTCTCTCCATTTCTTTCTCCAAGGTGAGTCTCTTCTCTCTCTGGACTGCACGGCAGAAGGTCACCTGTGAGTCTTGAATCTCTGTGTTTTGCATCCATCCTAACTCATATTCCTGGAAGGACTCTGGTTGGCTCAGCTTAGATAAAGCACTTACACTCATCCATTCAGTAGCCTCCAGGAGAAAGGGGTCAGAATGCACCATAGAATGGACCACCTTCACTGCTTGAAGTGAAGGGCCAGGGGTAACCCACCTTGAGTGGAGAAATAGCAGAACATCCACTAGGTGTCCCCAACACCTAGCACCTACCTCACACTGACCCTTAACATCTCGCAACCCTAACTCAAACCACAAACTGAACTGCACATTAACCTTATTCTTGGTCCAGGAATTCTGCTTACACTGAGCTTGTGACACACACATAACTGATAAAGTGAAGAGAGCTTGCTTCACTTACTTTTGGGAAAATGTGGTTTTTATATAATAGATTTTATTCAAAATCATGTTTACTTACTGTAAAATACCTGAGTGAAAACTAAAAAATTAAAAGAAAAAATCTAGTTCTTTCTAAATGTTCTTAAAAGCTTGGATATTTCCAAACATTCCTAAGTAAACCACTATATGTAGAATAAAATTTCTGAATTTGGAGGTAAATATTTCTGCTTTGGTCCCTGTTGCTGGAGTCACGCTGACTTCTTTAGTGTCTGCACATCATTTAAAGTATTCTTATCAACCACTCCATGTACAGTAAAATTCAGAGACTCGGGTTATAATCAAGACTTTACTTGGCCCCAAGGAATTTTTGGTACCTTCCAAGATTCTCCCTCTAACAAGAGTCTGTCTCAAGATTGGACTTTTTCTTTGACCTCTATCAACTTCAGAGTAAATTACATGCCTTCCTGGAGTTCCTGCAATCTCTCAATGCCTTCTCCTTTTCCTTCCTCAGGAGTATCATGGGACATAAGATATTCAGTGCCAGCCAAGATGCAATGAGTCAACAACAGTCTATCTTTCCCACTGATTACAACCAAAACTTCTAGGCAAAATGCAAAAAACAAATATCTAAAATACCCTAGTTATACACATGCATGGCAGACCCAAAGAAGTGTAGTAAAGCTTCAAGAACGGAACTACCAAAGTCCGAGGCTAAACTCAGAGCTGTGCATGTGATAGATAGACCCAAATACCATAGCAAAGGTTTGAAAACTGAACTGACATTGGAATCATAACCCACAAAAGGTGAGACACAACTTGTAGTCTGAACCTAAGCCAACTGATTACCTGCTAACAAAAGCAAACAAACAAACAAATCAACATTCTCTAGAGGATTTTAACAGAAGCCAGAATCTCATAATATAATATTAAAAATATTCTGGATACAAGTCAAAATTACTGAATGTATAAAGAACCAGAAAAATCTGACCAGAATTCAGAATAACTTGGAAGAAAAGATAATCAACAGATGACCCCAGTTAAATTACCAGACACAGACTTTATAATACCCACTGTAGCAATGAGGTAAAGATGAACATTCTTGAAATAAATGAGAGGATAGAGTTCTTAGCAGAGAAAGAAAAATAAATTTTAACCTAAATGGAAAATTTTAACTAGAAGATACAATATCTGGAATTCACAGTTCTACCAAATGCACTCAATAGCAGAATGGAGATGACAGAGGAAAGAAAACCTGAAGATAGATCAAGAGAAATAAGAAGATCAAAGAGAAAAAGATAGAAAAAAATTAGTGCAACCTTAGGTGCTTATCAATCTAACATTCATGTCATTGGGATCTCAGAAAAAGAGAAAGATTACTCAGAATATATATTTGAAGAAATAATGGCATAAAACATTCCATATTTGATGAAAAGCACCTATTTACAGTCTCAAGAAGCTCAATGAATCCCATCAGCTTAGGTTAAAAATATATATATACCCAGATATATCATAAACTATTCAAAGCCAAAGTAAAGAAAATACCTTAAAAGCACCTGGAAACAAAAGGTTACAAGTAAGGGAAACTATGACTACAGGCTTCTTATCAAAAACCTCAGAGCCTGAAGACAGAGAGAGAATATTTTTAAAGTGTTGGAAGAAAAAATAATAAATAAGTAATCATAAAAAGTCCTGGCTGGATCTGTCAGTAGAGCATGTGACTCTTGAGCTTAGTGTTGTGAGGTCAAGCCTCCATTGGATATAGAGATTACTTAAAAATAAAAAGTGCTGGGAGGAAAGAACTGCCAACTCGGAATTCTATAGCCAACAAAAATATCCTGCAAGAATGTAGGCAGGATAAAGGTATTCTCAGATGAGGGAAACTAAGAGAATTCATGACTTGCAGACTTGTTCTGAAAGAAATGGCAAGGAAAGTTCTTCAGGATGAGGGGAGACTATACCAGAGGGAAACATAAAACTTTAGGAATGAAGAAAGAACAAGAGAAATGATGAATATCATTTCAGCTAAATAGAGTATTTGGGGCCTCTTAAATTCTTTAAAATATGGAAGACTGTTTAAAGCAAAAATTATAGCATTATCTGTAATGTTTCAATGGATATAGATATAAGATACACAACAACCACAACATAAAAGGATCAGGACACAGAATCCTATTTGATTATAAGGCATGCATATTTTATTTGAAGTGGTAAAATATTAATTCTAAGTATACTCTGAAAAGTTAGGTATACACATTGAAATTCCTAGAGCAACTGCTAAAAAATACTAAAAATACCACAGCCAAAATCCAATAAATAAACTAAGATGAAATATTATGGAATATTCAAGTAATACAAAAGAGAATAAAATATATTTAAATATAAATGTGATATAAATAATAGAATATTATATAATATTTATATGAATATATTATAAAATATATAATACATGTAATATACAAAGTTCATATTAGTTGACTATGTTATCATTCAGGATTCCACTCAACAGTAGAAAAGTTTTTGGAGAGTCAAAAGTTATACACAGATTTTTGACTAGGTGTGTGCCCCTAAACCCCACATTGTTCAAGAGTCAACTATATAGATAGATTTAAAGCAACACAGTGGGAAAAGATATACGATGCAAACAGTAATCAAAGGAAAGTTAGACTGCCTATATAAACTTCAGACAAAGTAGGCTTCAGAATAAGGAAAATGACCAGGGATAGAGAAAGACATTAGGTAATGATGAAAGAGTAAAATCATTGAGAAGACATAATATTAAATGAGTATGTACTTAACAGGAGAACTCCAAAATACAGGAAGCAAAAGCTGGCAGAACTAAAAAAAAATAAATCCATACTTATGTTTGAAGATATGATGTGACCATGAAGATGTCATGGGACCATTAATCTTAAAATCTTGGCCACAATTCCTCTCAGGAGGGGCTATGCAGTTTGGGTCTCTCTGTTTCCACAAAGAATTGGCCATGCTCCAGAGAGCTTAAAGTGAGAGTGACTCCATGTCCAGTGCAGTGAAGATCCTCCCACCCCCACCCAGACGTGGGACTGTGAGCATGACCAGATATCAACCACTTGTTGAAATTTTAGAGAAAACCAATAGTAATCTTCCAGCAATATCTAAGAAACCTAAGAAAATTCAAACATAACATTAAGAGTTTATGGTGAACAGGTGCTTTCGCATCCATCATCCACTCTCCCACTTCTGGCAACTGTGTCCAGTTTTGCCTTAGAGAAAATACCCTTTCTCCAGCTTGAGCCATAATCAACTTAAGTTGATAAGTACACTCCACCCTCCTGACTGAAGTAATTGGTCAGAGACAGCCAAACAACCCAGTGAGAGCCAATGAGATGCAAGAACATACTTGCTGGGGCTTCTAGAAAAGAGAACTTCCTCCCGCCTCCGTGGGAATCACCAGAAAAGAGAATGTCCCTTTAGCCACATGATGTGGTGGGCGGGTGCCAGAGCTGGCAGGCTGCCAGTCAGTCTATTTAATATCGTGAGGAAAGGCCTAGAAGTGTACTGTGTAGAGCCTGAGAGTTAAGTCCACACTGCTGACGGCAGAGAAGGACAGATAGAAAAGGGTCTTAGATATCACTTGAGCCTCTGGTTCAAGCCTTACCCAATGACAAAATAGCTGCTCTGGTAGTTTCTATCATGCAAAGGAATCCTTTTTTCCCCCCATCTTGACTGAGAGTTGTTTTCCATCATTTATAACACAGAGGCCTAACATGCAATGTCCCCTTACGCCTTCACCCCCCTCTGAGCCCCATGTCTTTCTCCAAAAATGAAAACAAAAGCCATATGATTCAAGTGCTTCTACTTTTAATGCTAAACATTATTTTTATTTGTATAACATGATGATGTGAAAACATTTTATTTTTTTACTTTATTTTTAAAAAATATTTTATTTATTCATGAGACAGAGAGAGGCAGAGACACAGGCAGAGGGAGAAGCAGGCTCCCTGCGGGGAGCCCGATGTGGAACTCAAACCCAGGACCCCAGGATCATGCCCTGAGCCAAAGGCAGATGTTCAACCACTGAGCCACCCAGGTGCCCCGATGCACAAACATTTTAAAAAATGAAGCTTTGTATGTAGAAATAATAATCCCTAATGATAAGCAATACACAAACAAAAAGGAATCATTCAGAATGATAAAACTGGGAGGAGAATAAAAAAAAAGCTTCCCCTGTCTGTTTATACAGAATGCTACTAAGTCTGCTTTTGCTAAAGACTTTGAAAAATGTTACTCAAGCTGTTGTCTCCTGGGAGGATATTTATCATTATCGACTACTTATATACTTCTTTATTTTTTGAGAAATATTTGACAACTAAAAATTGTCTATAATGAGATGTACAATGTGATGATGTATTATAGATAAACATGGTAAAATGATCACCGCAATCAAGCTAGTTCACATACCCATCACCTCAGATAGTTCTTTTCTTTACTCTTCTTCCTTTTATAATTCTTAAAGAACAAGAATAGATTCAGAAGGCCCAGGTCTTTCCAGACCTTGTTGGTACTCAAGGAAAGAATCGTCTCCAAATTCTTTTGTGGGTTTTGCATTGCAGGCTCAAGCTACCCCCTTGAGGGAGAATTCTTTAAGTATTCTCGAAAACACACCCAAACCTTAGTGGAAAAAATTCAAGCTACTCAGTGGAAAGGATTGAATTCAGGGAGTTCCTAAAATGAAAATGTTTTTGTAGATAAGGATCAGTTATATGAAGAGACTAAACTGGAGTTAATTCTGGGTAGAGGTGAGATTCGAGAGATTAGTCTTCATGAGGCATTTATCAAGGACCTGTAAAGGGACTCAGAGGTGAAAGAAGCACAGTCCTTTCCAGGCAGTTGTCTCCAGGCTGGTAGAAAATGTCAACCCAGGATTCTCATCCAGCTTAATATGTAGAGGGACACAGGGGCACGGTGTTGTGAGGAAAATTTGCAGGAAAGAGCTATCACATCAGAGAAGCTTCCTGACTAGGTGGTTTGGAGGAACAGGGAGGATTTCACCATGTGGAGACGGAAGTAGCTTTCTGAGCTAGAGAGAAGAGCATGAGGAAAGACACAGAAGCAGAAGTACAGAGTAATTAGTGGTCCGGCTGGGATGGGACCTAGTCATAGAATCACCTTCTCTGAGGGAGCTCTACTGGGGAAAGGCTTAACTCACCATGAAGACCAACTTAGAGGCCCTCAGGTGAGGTGGGTGATAGACCCCCTACCAACACTCTCAAGAGGCCGTATACTCCTAAAAAAAGGCCAGGGTCTAGTGGAGAAGGCCTACAGACCTGGGTTTGGTTACTAACTCTGCCACTTAATACCTGTGTGAGCTTAGACATTCCCTTACTCTCTCAGGCTCAGGACCCAAGAGTAAAATGAGAAGAATAATATCTTTCCTGTGCACCTCCCAGGATTGGCATGAACGTGAGGAAAAAGGGTGGACACAGAATAGCACTGCCAAATACTTTCTGGTAGTCCACTATCTCACCATATATGTGAAGCACCCCCAGAAATATTTTTAACTTTTCGTTGCTACTGCATAACAGATCCTTGAGGCCAAGAACTATGTTTTCTTTAGGACAGGGAACATAGTATGTGATTTTTTTTGAAAAGGTACTTGCTGAATGAATGAGTAAATAATGAGTAATGTTCAGAGCTCTCCAACTAGACACCAAAATTAATCTTCTTCTTCTTCTTCTTCTTCTTCTTCTTCTTCTTCTTCTTCTTCTTCTTCTTCTTCCTCTTTCAAAATTAGTCTTCTAACTCCACTGAACACCTGTTGACTGTTTTTTTCACTTTGGGGTTGTTTGGCCAGGTGGAGGCTCTAAGTTAGTTGTGGTCAGTTGGTGTCATGGTAGAGAAGGAAGCCCGTAAAGGTGGAGTCATTGACGTTATCTGCGTAGATCCCATAGGAGTCCCCATCCCCGTACACCTGGAGCCAGACTTGGTCGCCCACTTCCAGATGAAGGAGCACAGAGCCAGAGGCCTGGTCCACGTTCTTCTCCTGGTACTGGTCGTAGGTGAAGAGCATAGCCTTGTCTTTCTTGTAGAGGCTGACCTTGACATCCTTCAAGTAGACTGTGATGTGGTAGGAGAAGTAGTACAGCCCAGGAATGTTGCAGTGAAATTTTCCAGTGGTGCCATCGTAGTGGTTTTGCAGATTGTAGAAGATTTTGGTAAAGCGAATGGGAACATTGGGGACAGTGATCCGGCTCTCCAACCCCACACTGAATGCCGAACGGTGTACATAGGCACTTTCCCCAGGTTCTCCTTTCCTTCCTGGGGTTCCTGGAAAGCCTCGGGGACCTTCAACCCCAGTTATTCCAGTTTCACCAGTGTCACCCTTAGGACCAACAAGACCTAGAGAATGAGAAGACCTCAGTGACCATAAGGAACAGAACACTCCTGCCTAGGTGAGTTCTAGACTGAAACACTGTCCCTTTGGCCCTTACCCACAGCCTGCCTGACTTACAGAGCAAGGGACCAATGGGAGCTCTCAAAGAGGTGAGTTAGGCCTTCTACATCCCCAAGCAGACTTCCATAAATTCATCTCCAGCCTTATTTCCTGTAAGTTTGCATCCTAGACCCTCCACCCTGCAAACCCTTTATATGCTGGCTCAACCAACCATACATTTGCTCTTCTATCCCTTCTATCTGGGATGCACTCCCTCTTTTATTCTGTGTACCCATCCTTCAAGGCCTGACTCAAGCCCCGCCTCCTCCTGAAAGCCTTCCTTGTTAATCCAGATCTTCATTAAGAGCGTTGCATTTTCTCTCTGTTCCATACTTTGGGCATTTGTCCACATTCAATCTGGCATATTTGGAATAGACTTCCTTGTAGTAATCTTTAACAGCCTCATGCATTAGACTTTTTTTTTTTAAGATTTTGTTTATTTATTCATGAGAGACACAGAGAGAGAGAGAGAGGCAGAGACACAGGCAGAGGGAGAAGCAGGCTCCACGCAGGGAGCCTGATATGGGACTCAGTCCCGGGACTCCAGAATCATGCCCTGGGACGAAGGCAGGCCCTAAACCACTGAGCCACCCAGGGATCCCTAAATTTATCTTCTTAACTGAAACAAGAGTTCCCCAGGAGCAGGACTACGAGCTTTAAGAATGCATTAAGTGTGAATGCCACTGGGTGGAATGGGAATTAAGTAGAAATCAGTGGAATGAGAGTTAAGTGGAAATGAAGGGAGACACGAATGTGAACAGATTGGGAATAGTGATGGATGGTGTGGGGGTGGGAAAGTGTACAGGGAACGTGATGTGGGTAGAGCAGAGTCGGAGGTGCTGGTTTTATAGGTTGCTTATGGGTCACAGAAAAAATTGCTCCCTTCCTGTGTCTAAGCCTTTGTCAATAGCTAATGACTTTGTATAGTTCCAGAAGCCCTCTTCTACCCAGAAGTCTATGATGGAGGAAGCCAAAAAACTTGTTCTTACCTGGATCTCCTTTCTCACCCTTTTCACCAGGGGTGCCATCTCTGCCATCACGGCCTGGGGTCCCATTGTGGCCAGGATGCCCCGGGATGCCTGCCATCCAACCTGGGCAGGCCCCCTTCGGCAGGGGAAGCAGGACTCCAGGCCCTTCTGCCACGGAGTCCTGGCCATGAGCGGGCAGGACTAGTAGCAGTAGAACAGCTCGTAGCAACAGCATCCTGAGCCCTGGAACCCAGATCTGCATTGTCAGCCACGCAAGGAGACCCCATACAGCACACCCCATCAGGACCTAAGCAGGATTCGGGCCATCTCAGCAGTGTCCACTTCTGAGACCTGTTTTCTCAACACTCACCTCTTCTAGAAGACTTGTTTGACTATTTCCACCTAGCTTGATCTCTTTCTGCCCTGAAATTTGCAATATTTAGCATTATTCTTTGTGTGTAATCTCCTTTCCTCAAAAGATTGTGAGTTCAATGAGAGCAGAACGACACTCTTCCAATTGCCTCATAGGCACAGGGCCAGGCTCCTTGGACCAAGTTCCAAGAGTCCATTTGTCAAGAACAGAAACCTCTTGAGTTTTCCAAGAATGACGACTCTAACCAACTTCTCTCTCTCTTTCTGGCTCCTTCCTTTTTCTTCTCTACTTCTCTCCCTCATTTCTTTTGTTGTTGTTTTTTTTTTAAGATTTTATTTATTCATTCATGAAGGACACAGAGAGAAACAGAGAGAGGCAGAGACACAGGCAGAGGAAGAAGCAGGCTCCATGCAGAGACCCTGACATGGGACTGGATCCTGGGTCTCCAGGATCAGGCCCTGGGCCAAAGGTGGCGCTAAACCGCTGAGCCACCTGGGCTGCCCATCTCTCCCTCATTTCTATGTCTGTTCCTCCTCCTTTCTCTTTCTCTCTCTCTCTCTCTCTCTCTCTCTCTCTCTCTTTCTCTTCTGCCTCTGCTCATCTCCTGGATCACATATTAGACCATTTGGTTTATTGTACATGCGCCCGCACACGTGCACACACAGGCATCCATCCACATGCTTGCACACACATATACACAGTCACACAGTGCACACACACACACAGCCTTTCCCTATGTTAGTCAGACAACCAGAGCCACACTGTCCCATGAGGATGACCCTCCGCTGCTGACCCTTTGCCTGGGCCATTCTTAACTGCACCTCCTCACCTGCCGGATCCCTCTGCAGCCTTCAGGACACAGTTAGGATGTCTTCTCTTTCAGGAAGTCCTCCCTCCCAATCGGGGTTGTTCGTTCCTCCCCTGCACACACTCTGCCCTTGCTTACCGCTGGTATCGCACTTCCTGCACGATCCAGTGATTCCCCGATCTGCTCATTCATTTCACCCATTAAACTACAGGTACCAGGAGGCAAAGCCTAACACACTATCTACTTTTTAGTAGGGACTAAATAAATGTCTTTCTAAGGAAGAAAAAAGAGAGCAAGAGAGTCAGAGAAAGGAGGGAGTGAGGGAGGAGAAAGGAAGAGGGAAAGAAGGATGGAGAGGGGAGTATATTTGAAATATGTGTTCTGGGAGCCCTAGCAAAAAGCTCAAGTGGCACACGTGGCCGGGGACATCCTGTCTCAACACCGTTCCTCCATATCCCGCCCCCACCGCAGAAGATGGTCCTTTATATATATACTGGTCCCCTCCCAGCTTCTGCCTCTGATGTTAGGGTGATCTTAGCCCCCCCCCCCCATCAATAATAGCCAGGGTCTTAGTCTCCTCAGCCCTCTTTCACCAGGGAGTTGTAAGAAGGCACCACAGAAAGGGGAATAAGTCCTAGGATCCTGGATTAAGGCAGCCCTAAAATCTTCTGTGGAGTTTGAGAGGTGCTTAATCCCATGAACCTGATTCTGAGTCAAACACAGTCCACGTGTATTTTTTTACACCAAGGACTTACCAATTTTCATCAGTTTGCTTGTCTCTTAAGAGTTATCCAAAGTCTCCAGAATTGGGCTTGGGTTCAGGGGACAGCTCCTGTGTGCAGGAGGCAAGAAAGTCTCTGATTGACAATTTTACCCTCCAAGATATGCATGGTGTCTAGAATCGTACCTCTATGCCCCATCACCTAGGCTCTATAGTGCCCTCTCAACGCAACGCACCAACTCATCATTCATTCATTCATATAGATATGAATATCTATATATCTATATATATCTATATATGTCTATATATCTATATATATGAATTCACCTTTCATATAGATAGATAGATGTAGATGTAGATGTAGATATAGACACACATACACGCACATGTATTCACTAAAAATTGGTAATATAAACACTTTGGAAACTACAGAAAACAAAAAGATCCCCAGTCCCAAGGCTTTCTCCGTTTATTTTTAAACATAATGAAAAACACATTTTACATAAAAATTTTATTCCCCCATTTTTGCCTTGTCACTTTCTGGTTCTCATAATCACCATTTTTTAAAGGTTTTTATTTATTTATTATAGAGAGAGAAAGCATGAGCAGGAGGGAAGGGCAGTGGGAGAGGGAGAAGTAGACTCCCAGCTGAGCAAGAAGCCAGCCCAATGCAGGACTCGATCTGAGGACCCTGAGATCATGACCTGAGCTGAGCCACCCAGGTGCCCATAATTTTATTTTTATTTTTTTTTTCATAATCTTCATTTTAAATGTGTGTGTGTTAGTTCATCAAATGAAAACAGTCAAAATATACTTAACCATTCCTATTTGGTTGAACTTTTACTTCCATTTCAAAGTATTATTTTAAAATCCATAACTAATATCCTTGGTCATATAGCTTATCCCCAAGTTATATAGTTATGACCTATTCCCAGAAGTAAAATTACTGGCCCAAATCTATGAACATTTTTAAGGCTCTTGATATGTATTTCCAAACTGCAGTTCGTTACACTGTTACTAGGTAATGTGTTAGTGTGTGATTAAGAAAGCCTATTAACTACTCTCACCAGCAAAATTTTAAAAATCTATTTCTGTTATTGCTAGTTTAATGAACAAAAGAAATGGCACCTTGCTACTTTGATCAATAGTGAGTTGCACATTTTATTAAAGGCCTATTTCCTAACTTAATTTCCTCATTCATGATACACCCTTTAGTGTTTTGGGTTACTTAATTTATTAGGGACACAATGTGCTTTTTTCTTTTTTCTTTTTTTTTAAGATTTTATTTATTTATTTGACAGAGAGAGAGTGCACACACAAGCAGTGGAAGCGGCAGGGGGAGAGGGAGAGGAAGAAAGAGAGCTCTGCAGGGAGCCCGATGTGGGACTTGATCCCAGGACCCTAGGACCATGACCAGAGCCAAAGGCAAATGCTTAACTAACTGAGCCACCCAAGCTCCCCACACTGTGCTTTTGAATCAATTTGTGTGACCTCTTTTTACAGACACTTTATCATATATGCCACACCTGTTTTTTCTGGTGATTATTCTGTAGATTATTCTTTTGTCTACCCTGATTTTTAAGTGATGGAAGTTTTCATTTTTAGAGTCAACTCTTATTTTTCTTTGCTTCTAAGTTGTAAACAGTTCTTAGCCCTTGTAGGTCTTGGAAAATATTCTGTTTTTTGTCTTCTATTGTTTGATATATTTTAATTTCACTCTTTAATTCATCTTCAATATTTTGTTTTGTGATCTAAAAAAACTCAAATGATTTCTATTTGAAGACTAGCTGTTTAAAGACAACTTTAGTTCATCTTTCCACTCTTTATTAAGCTGCTGCATCATTTATTTAGTAAATATCAAGTTTTACTATGATCTTATAAGTAAGTGAGAATTGAGAAGGAGATGGATTGATAGAAAAAGGGGCAGAGAGACCACACAGCAGCAGGCACTGACCCTATGGTCCTCTGTAGCTGTGAATCTCTAGCCATCGCACCCCTTACCATCTATGTACACCTTTGTCGCCCTCTACTGGATTTCAAGGGCTCAGGCGAGTGTAGTCCATAGCTGCTGGAAATGAAATGAGATACAGCCTAGGCTTGGCTGGTCCCAAGATAAGAAGAGGTGAGTTAGATTAGAAGGCAAGGAGGAGAGACCAGCCAAGCCCGCTTTCATATTTAGGAAGAACACTTCATATGAATAAGACTTAATATGCATTCAGTTTCCCACTATTTGTCACTTTCATCCTTTCTTCTTCTGGAATTAGCATTCCAAGTCCCGAGAAGACCTCTGAAAGGTTGTGTGCTTGCTTTCTCCTGAAAAAAGGAGGCTGTGCTCTTTCCCACAAAGAGATAGGAAGAGAGAGCCCAGAACATGAGAACTGGTGGGGGACAGCTACAGAGGACCCAAAGATAGGAGAAGATTGGCTTTTCCAAACTGTTGGGGGGAATGTTCTCTGGTTTAAGATTCTCTTCTCTCAGCCCAAGGGAAGGCATTCTGTCCTCAACACTTCAGTATTATGGATGGATTTCTCCACTAACAGGGACAAGCAGTCCGGGTACCATGACAGTGGCAATGAGGAGGAGGTACTGAGAAGAGAAGTGGGGTGAAGATCGGTACGTGATCCTCAGAAATTTCTGATGCTAAGAACAGACTCTGATTGCAGAAGAAAGTTGTCTTCTAACCTTAGTTCTGGGTGGAAAAGTCAGCAGTTGATAACAATTGAAGGTCAGGGCAGAGACACTACTCTCAAAAAAAATGTATTCCAAAATTATTTGTGTTCTTTGTTTAGATGTGGCAGTTGTTACACTTACATTTGGAAAGACTTCTAATTCTACAGGGGAAAACGTTAATTAATGAAACCATAATGTAAGACCCAATGGTTTCTGTAAAGAAAACATTTATGTGTATCGTGAAGCTGGACCCCAAGTTCCACTTATAATTCTGTTTCTACAGAACTCCATGTGTCACTTAATGTCTCATTTAATCCTCACAACTATTTTGAGAAACAGTATGAAATAGAACAGGATCACACGCTCTATGATCTTGGGGCTTGGGTGAGAATGATTTGTTCTTACCTGTAACATGCATTAGTCATATATTTGTTGGAGGATTAAGGGCATAAAATCCATATAAACCACCTAGAATGGCACATGGCACATGTCAGTGCTTAATAAATGTTAGCTATGACTGTACCCATTTTAGAGATGAGGAAAGTGAGTTTCAGGAAAGTTAAGTTACTTGTCCAAGATCTTAGAGCTTTTAAATACAAAAAGAACTGGAAATTGAATTCTGGTCTTCCAAACCCCAAAAATGGACCCCTGGGCATACTTCAGAGGAGAAAAAAAAAGCATCAGGATCACATTTCTGCCTTTTCATATTTCACTCCATGGGATGGAGGACATAAGAGAAAATAGCTTGAAAAGCCCTCCAGATTATAATGCAAGCTCCCTGCCTTCTAGCCTAGGCTCCACCATTAACACACTGGGTGACCTCACCTCCCAGATCTCATGCTCGTTGCCTGCAAATGTGATCATTAATGATATTAATCCTTACCTATCCTATTTCACAATCTTATTGTATCAGTTGACTAAAAGTATGAGGTATTTTATAAGCTTCCACACATATAAGTGAAGAGAAGGGAAACTAGCAAATATTTACGGACCACCTGCTGTAGACCACCACTGTACGGCCACCTGTTCTTCATCTCTTTCCATCCCTACTACTCCAGGAGGTAGGACACAACTGCCACAAGAGAATTCCCAGGACCAGAGAGGATTAGTAACTTCTGCCCATGCATGAAAAGGGAAAATTGCAAGGGTGCAATTTAAAACCCAAAGCCTGGGTTCTTTCAGTGGCACTGTCTTTCACAGTATACCGTGTATAGGCATGGATCTCTTCATTTTTAAAACTATATTAGGGGATGGCCACGATGTTCTCTGGATCCTAAAGGGCCATATTATGATCTCTTCTTTTCATATTTAGAATATATAAGAAATTCCACTTTGACCTGCTGAAATTTCAATAACAACAGCAGAATCTTGTGAAATGCAGGATGGGGTTTCCTTTGGGACTGACAGGAAACAGTAGAGGGGGAAAAGGCCACCAAATCTGGTGCCAATTCTTCCAGTAGGAAAGGGCACTAAAGCACAGATCACTGAGAGCCTAAATGAACCCCAGAATCATCTCACCCCTGTCCTCCTTTTACAAACGGGAGGTTAATGAGAAAGGAAGGGGTGCATTTATTAGATCTTCATAGAGGCCAGCTCCCACACTAGTAGCTTTTACCCATTATTTATTTTATCTATTATGTATTTTAATCTTTACAAGAGCTCCATGAAGCAAGGAAAATAATCCCAACTTTAGAGATGGGGAAACCAAGAGATTAAGGACATGATCCCTCAGACATTCCTGTTCTGACTTCCAAACCAGTGAGCTTCCCATCATGCTACAAGGCCTCTAAAAAGCCTTCTCAGACTCAGCTTCCTAACCTGCTAAAACGTGATCACATAAGATGAGGGACATGAGAATACTTTGAAATCGTCAAGGGTACATTGGAGTAGAAATTGGATAAGGCACTTTAACTTTTATTTCATGTAACTTCCCCCATAGCCCTGCTCTTGCTTCCACTATAGAGAAGAATCGGAGACTTGAAGAGACCAAAATGCTGCCTTTAAGATCACACAACTCTTAGTAGAAGTGCTGAACAGCTGGGAGGGGAAAAAAAATAAAGAAAAAAGATCATGTGGGCAACTCTTGTGGGTTCTATGAAATTGCCATTTTTAGGGGAACCTGAGTGGCTCAGTGGTTGAGCATCTGCCCTTTGGCTTTTAGGTCATGATCCCAGGGTCCTGGGATTGAGTCCGCATCAGGTTCCCCGTGGGGAGCCTGCTTCTCCCTCTGCCCATGTCTCTACCTCTCCTTCTGCATCTTTCATAGGTTAAAAAAAATCCAAAGAAAAAAGAAACTTCCATTTTTAAAGGTTAAAAATGGTTTCGCCTGCTACAACCTAAGGATGAATGACAGAAGCAGGAACCAACTCAG
Source organism: Vulpes vulpes (assembly GCF_048418805.1). Classification (NCBI taxonomy): domain Eukaryota; kingdom Metazoa; phylum Chordata; class Mammalia; order Carnivora; family Canidae; genus Vulpes; species Vulpes vulpes. Next base: position 54,345,214 of record NC_132782.1, read on the forward strand.
TTCAGGCTGGCTCCCAGGAGGATTACTTGGAAACTTTTGCATCTCCACACCCAACACACACACACACACACACACACACACACACACACACACACACCCTCCAAGAACTAGAATAGCAGCACATCCCTCCAATGCGTTTTTAGGATCCAGTCACTCTCCAAGTGAAAAAATTCCTGATTGAAAACGTCTGCTCTCCAAAGCTTCTACCTCCTGACTTCAGCTAAGTGGGGACACTAATCTCCTGTCCTGACAAGGAGTCCATGGAAAGTCTGTCCCCTTTAACCACCTTAGAAAGGACAAGAAGCAAGTCCTGTGTATCTCTTTACAACTCCTCAAGAATTAAGGGAGGGAGACTGCAAGGACTGCCCATTAAATTGCAGGGCTCTCTCTCTGCTTCTGTGTTTCCAGAACAAAGCTGACCCCCTCCTGGTCCTTTGGGCACATTCCCTTGGGCACATTCTACCAACAAGGGCCCCGCCACTCACCTACCTTGTGTGGAGGAGCCAGCCTTACACCTAATGGGAGGAGTCACCGGGAGTGAGGCGCTGCAGCCCCTCTGAGGTTGGATCTGAAACCAGAACCTCTCCAGACCAGGGACCTGCACCCACTGACACAAGAGGGCTGGGCTGATCTCTAAAATCCCTCCCGCTCTGACCTCTGCCTTGACATTGAAAACAACCAGATGCCTCAGATGCAGCGCTCGTGGGGGCCAGCAGGATTGGGCTTGGCAAAGGCCAGGCTGACCCACTGGTTTCTGTCAGAAAATGTCTTCTATAAGATTGTCATAGGTTTTCAGTATATACCAAGCTCACTGTATCTCGTTTGAGTGTCTCAGTCATCCTGTGAACTATCTCCACATCTGTGTAGGTATCTCCATATTTACAGATTCCCTCAAATCCAGAGAGTGATTATGTCTCACTCATCTTTGTACTTCACTAACTCTACCCGGTGTCTGGCCTTATAGAATCTGCTCAATCAATATCTGCTGAGAAGAATCAAGTGGCGGAGCTGGGTTCCAGACTCAGCCTGAGCGCTGGCTTTCCCCAAGCTGCCTTTCCATGTGCTTCTTTCTTTGCCTGCCTGGTCAACCTGAGAAGTTCGTCATTTCCTTCCCTTCTTATTTGACTGAACTCTATCACTGGGCCATCCCTCCCTCCTCATTGACCCCAACCTTTTCTCTGGGTAGGCATCTTGCCACAGAGTGAATTGGGCAAAATTCAAGATGGCCCCAGGCATTCTGATCAGAAGAACCTTTCCTTTTCTCTTACAGATGTGGGAGAACCAAGGAAGAAGCCCAAGGCCCATCTGCCTCCGCCAGTGCTGCTCTGGCCAAAGTTTTGCCTGTACCCATCTGTGCCCTGCTCTGACAAGAGAGCCTGTGGAAACCCCAGCCAGAGGCTCCATTGCAAGGCAGCCCCCCTACACGCACCTCCCGACCCAGTTGGGAACTGTAATAGACTTGTTCTTACCCTCAGGTGTAGAATCAGACCCACAAACTGCAGTCGGGATGGAAATGAGGAAATGATCCAGCCTCAGCAGTCTGGTACTCAAGCGGGAAGACAATCCCCACCCCAAAGTTGTCCCTTCCCATTGGCCAGCCCTGTCAGGGTAGAGGCCAATGGGAGGGCACCCTGCCCCCTGGCAACTGCTTCAGGTCTCCACTCTGGGGAACCTGCTGCAAACCTTCTCGGGTTTGGGAAGCCAAGTGGATCCTCAGTCACAGCACTCAGATTCTCTTGGCTCTTATGTTTGCTTCCTACAACCTCAACAGAAGGTAGGGCAAGGTTCAAGACCAGAAAAAGGAAAATAAGCTATCTCGACATCTGAGGGAGAAACTTCCTCCTGTAAAGTGAACTGCCCAGTGATCCAGGAGATGCCCCTTTACCCCATCGATTTGCTGTAATAAGTCAGGGACACCAATTACCACCACCACACTCCTGCGCGCTGTGCGTGACAAAGTGTGAGATTGTGTGGTGCACATGGAGCACTTCAGGAGGGGGAATAGTGAGAGGGGTTACAATAAAGCAAGAAATAGAACACAGCCTCCCCTCTCTGGGCTGGACCCCAAATTTGGGGAAGACTTTGTGGGTTAATTCTGAGAACCGAGGTGAAGGGAAGTTTCTGGAGTGGTGTGGGGCAGAGCCAGAGTAAGCCCTTTAGAGGCTCCGCATTGCAAAAGGTTATAGAGCTCTGAACCTGATGTAACTCAAATTCAACATAACAGAAAACTTTCCTAAAATGTGATAATAGAATACAATCTCTCAAGATTTTCTGGTTACAAAATTCTGAATAAATTTTGAAAACTAAGTTTTTGTGGGTATGTGAGCCCTTATTTTGCCAGTCCCTTAAGCATATTGCTGACTTTACCTATTGGGGAACCCAGCTCTAGGCTGGGAGCAGCCTGGAGGACCCCAGCTACCATGCATGTAGGTGTTCCTAGAAGGCTTAGGCTTGAAATGGCAACATTCATCACCTTGGACTCTTTCTTGGCAAACTCATGTTCTGTTTTTGAAACTCAAGATCAGAGTGGTTCCTGCAAGCCACAAATTCTGGGGCAATAAATCATGACCCCAGCAAGGGCTCAAGATCCCAGTAACAACTTCTATAAGACAGTCAGAAACAGGATGTTCTCAGGATTTCTGGGTGCCTCAGTGGTTGAACATCTGCCTTTAGTTCAGGTCGTGGGATTGAGTCCCGCATCGGGCTCCTCACAGGGAGCCTGCTTCTCCCTCTGTCTCTGCCTCTTTCTCTGCGTCACTCATAAAAAAATAAATAAATAAAATCTTTAAAAGAAAAAAAAGGAAACAATGTTCTCAGGCAGAGGCTGGGCAAGTGTCTGCCTGCCCCCAAACACCATCTCTGCTGGCCCCACAGAGCCTAAAAGTACACAGCAAAGTCAAGTAAAAGTCTGATCTCAGGCCTTTGCCTTTGGCTAATATACATATTTTCTAGAGAGGTCACTTTAGGCCATTGGGATTGGAGTCATGAATCCCTTTCCAAGGGCCCACCGGCTTAGATAGGGACCAGGGGAAACAAGGTTTAATAGAGTTTACCAGGTAGGTAGGACCAAGCAGAAAACAGAGAAGCTGCAGTTACTCTCCATTGAATCACTGTTTTTGTTTTTATTGTGGCATTTGCTTATTTACTTTTGGTTGTGTTACTATCTGTCTCTCTGTCTCTCACTACGTTGGGAACCTCATGAGAACAGGCGCTTTACCTGTCCAGTGTTGTATCCCCTGGCCCCTAGAATATGATCTGGTACAAGGTAGGCAATACAAAGTGTTGAATCAATGGATAGGTAAATGATCATATTTAATCTCCCTTTAAAGATTGCTATGGCTGTCTCATATTTTGCAAAAAAAGCCTCTGGAGTTCAGTGAGGTTACGTGACTTGTCCAAGGCACAGATCTAAGATTTGAACCCAGATCTGAGTCGAAAACCAGTATGCTTTCTAATAACCCATGTCCCTCACTCCTCCTGATGGACCGTGAGACCCTAAGATCCCCATTTGTACTTCAGTGTAGCTTTGGCAAAAAAAAGTATTTTCTCCCGGTTTTATGGGAATGCAGCTGGTTACAGCAGGCTTTAACTGTTGCACAAGGTGGAATGCCTCTAGCCCCAAAAACACACCAGGACTGGGCTGGGTCTGGTTGTCAGCCAGTGACATTGTGAAAGCCTCTCATTTTGAAACCTCAGGGAAAACTGCCATCCACCACAAAGGTCACTGTGTGGAAAGAGGCAATTCTGTGGCATACTGGCTTAGAGACCGTAACTGAAAAGCATTCAGCCAGGAATGCCTCGAGGCTACTCTTTTTCCCAGGACGGAACTGTTACTACCTAGAGTGAAATAAATAAATGTGATCATTTCCTCTAGGGTATGATGTCTGCAGTTCAATCTCCCATCAGCTTGTGAATTGGGATATTGAAACAACAGGGCACATGATTAAGTTTCCCATAAGTATGGCTAAATATTGCCATACATTTTTTGCTTAATTGTGATTTTTAAAACATAATCTTAATTGAAATAATGAAGTAACATTACTGTGTTTTGAAAAAGAATCCAGAATGTTGGAGCATGACAGCAGAGTAAGCACACCCTGGAAACTTCTGCTCCATCCCCAAATCCCTAGAAATGGCAAGAAAGGAAAAAAAATTCTTGGCTATAAAAGGAAAAAGACTTGGCTATAACTGCACTTCACCTAAGGCAACCTCAGATACTAATTTAAGTATATGTTTTGCCACTCAGGCTGTGGACTAATAGTAATGCACTTCCATTGGCAAGGAGGCCAGTTCCAATAAGCAACCCTAGATTCGTATCTTTGAGAACCTGTGTCCTGGGACCACACCCAATATCAGTCAAAGAATTTCCCAAAATAATTTTGGAAATGCTGGAGAAGCAAAGGAAAGGAGATGGAGTCGCCCAGAGATCCAGAAGCGCCTCTGTCCATAGGCCATAGCCTATTAGCCTACACTCAGTCTGTAGTGCTAGAGCCTCCATGACTGTACTGAATGGCAGCCAGGGCCACTGACACTGCCAGGGATATGGCCAGAAACACAATAGCTTCTCCCTTTTACCCCCTGTCAATTTTACACAACAGTCTTGCCTTTGCAGAATCTAATTGGAGCTCATCTGGCAAGGGAGACTAGAATATGTTATTTCAGACACACAGCTTCAGGAATAAAGGAGATTATTTAAAAGTGGATATGGGGCTAAGTACCAACAGTCATAATCTGACATAGGCCACAATTTCAACAAATAGAAGAATTTACACCAAGGAATCAAAGCTAATTGCCTAAAAAAGGGGGCAAAACTTAAGAATAATTATTATATTTAGGAATATATCTATTCCTATGCCATGGCATAGATAAAAATAATTTAAATGAATATCCTCCCACAATAGGAGATGAAAATAATTTTCTCTTCCTCAAGTCATCAAGTTTGTGGTGATTTGTTATGGCAATGCTAGGAAAATAATACAGGGAATAGAGCTAGGGAAAGAGTTCTTACATATGACACCAAAGCCATGATCCATTAAAGAAAACAATGGAAATTGAGATGCCTCCAAAATTAAAACTTTTGCTCTGTTAAAGACCCTATTCAGAGGATAAAAAAAGCAAGCTGTAAACTGGGATGAAATATTTGCAAACCATATAACTGAAAAAGGATTTGTATCTAGATTGTATGAAGAACTCTCAAAATAAACCAAAAAACCCAGTTAGAGGGCAGCCTGGGTGGCTCAGGGGTTTAGTGCTGCCTTCAGCCCAGGGCGTGATCCTGGAGACGTGGGATCAAGTCCCAGGTCAGGCTCTCCGCATGGAGCCTGCTTCTCCCTCTGCCTGTGTCTCTGCCTCTCTCTCTGTGTGTCTCTCATGAATAAATAAATAAAATCTTTTTTAAAAATCCAATTAGAAAATGGACAACATATATGAAAAATATTTCATAAAATAAGATATATGGATGGCAAATAAGCACATGCAAAGATGTTCAACATTATTAACCATTAAGAAAAAGCAAATTGAAACCACCAATGAGATATCACTACACACCAACTAGGATGGCTAAAATTAAAAATATTAAATATTATAATGGTGGATAGATATTATGCATTTATCAAAAACCATGAAAAAGTGGTTTCTCTTTGATCAAAAAACACAAGGAGTGAATTCTAATATAAGCTATGGACTTTGGATGATTTTTTTAAAAATATATTTTTTTTATTTATCTTACAGAGAGAGCACAAACAGGGAGAGTGTCAGGCAGAGGGAGAGGGAGAAGCTAAGCATGGAGCCTGATGCAGGCCTTGATCCCAGGACTCTGGGATCATGACCTGAGCCAAAGGCAGATGCTTAACCAACTGAGCCACCTAAGTATCACGGAATGATTTTTTTTTAAAGGCAGGAAAAATAAAGAGCACAAATTTTTTTAACATAAAAAAATAGTGAGAATACTAAATTTGGAAAAGAACATGATAAAAATAGATCACTCATAATCTGCCAGTAGAAATGGAAAATGGTACAGCCACTCTGGAAAATAGTTAAGCAGTTTCTTAAGAAATTAAACAGCAGCCACACTCCCATGCATTCATCCCCCCAAAATACCTCCACATAAAAACTTGAATATACTTGTACATATATATCTTTGCTCATTAGTGTAAGTAAATCCTTATGATAAACACATAGATGTGGAATTGCAGGATCAAGATGTATGCACATCTTAACTCTCTCTCTTTCTCTCTCCCTCCTTAAAAAAATAAAAAATAAATAAATATTTGACATTCTAATAGATTTGTTAAGTATCTTATTTTAATTTGTATCTCTTGATTATGCATGAGGTTATATTTTTATATATTTATTAGTTATATGTATTTCTTTTACTGCGTACTGTGCTGTGTTCATTTTTGTCCATTTTTTTCTATTGAGTTATTTTTATTAACTTTTAAAAGTTTTTTGCATATCAAGGAGATTAGTCCTTCATTATATGTTTTGAAAATGTATTTTTGCCTTTTAAAAAGTATGTCATACAAAAATTTTTCGCTACCTGTTTAACCTAATTTTTAACATGTTCCTTTTGTTTTCTGGACTTTGTGTTTTGCCTAAAGATTCCGCCCATTCCAAAATTATTCTTTAAAATATTTTTTTTCTAGAATGTTTATGATTTCTTTTTCCTTTAATTCACTGTTGACCAACTTATAATTATTTTGTCAAATGAACAAAGATCACTTACACAGTTCATCAGAGGCTGTTTAGCCAAAGCTTACTATTCTAAGGGAGTCATTACTGTCACCTTTTCATTCCAGTAGAGACTAGAAGGGGGTTGAAAGGACAGTGAACTTTTACATACTGAAAAGAAGAACTCTTAAGACAGTCCTTGGAAGAGTTTTTTTAGGTGGGATTTTCTGATTCTCATAGCGTGGGACTTTGGAAGTGAGAGAAGCGTTATGATTGACTTTCAGATACATTTGTCAGTCTTTGATTGGACCATTACCTACCGGTATGTAAGTGGAGGCTCTCCAGCCTGGGTAGGGTCATTTGGGCTTTCCTGCTTCAACTGGAAGAAAATATGGTCCTCAGCTTTAGAGTTTCACATAAGTAGTTCCTCATGTTTTAAAAAATGAAGTAAAACCCAGCTTCCTTTTCTATATATATACTTTTGGTGAACCCAACACACATCTTAATGCATATTTATTTTTTTCAATTCTAATTTTCATACATTCACTTTTCAAATGCATTGGGGGGTATTTCAGGAATCTCTACTCTGCTGCTCACCGTATATGTTTATTCATCAGGAATATGCATCCTCTTGACAACCAAGTGCAGCATGATCCAAAGCTATAAGACATGACTATTAAAGTCATACCTGAAAGTTTATTTATTTATAAAGCCTGATACTAAAGTAAATATGTAATTAGGAGAATGTGTTTCCTTTTTTTTTTAAGATTTTATTTATTTATTCATGAGACACACACACACACACACAGAGACAAGCAGAGACTCAGACAGAGGGAGAAGCAGGCTCTTCAAGGGGAGCCCGACATGGGACTCCATCCTGGGTCCTCAGGGTCACGCCCCAGGCCAAAGGCGGTGCTAAACCGCTGAGCCACCCAGGCTGCCCAAGACTGTGTTTTCTAAAACTTTCTATCCTTGTACTGTGACATGAAGCCTGACATCCAAGAGGACTCCATATATGTGGGCTGAGTACAGAAATGCTGGTGTGGCAATGAGAACTGTGGATCAAGAGTTAGAAGACCTGGACTCTGGTCCCTGCTTCCCTGCAGGCTTGTTGAGGGACCATGGCACAAATTAACAGACTGTTAGCCAGGAAATGGCTTCCATTATCAGTAACTGTAATTCCTGCCCTTCCTTGAAGCAAGGAGTTACCACATGACAAAGTTTTCACCTATAGAATATGAGAGAAGGTGACGTGTGCTACCTCCAGGCCTTGTGTTAAAATATTGCACGTGTGATTCTCCAATTTCTTCTCTACCTAGGTACTGGAATGCAGATATGCCTGTGACTCAGTGTTTTGGGGGAAGGGTTTGGGGATTGGTTGTTTTTCATAGAACTACATATTTCTTTCTTATTCCAAGTTTATTGAGAAATGACTGACAAATATATATTTTTAAGATTTATTTATTTATTGGAGGGAGAGAGAGAAAGAGAGACTAAGAGGGGTGAGGAGCAGAGGAAGAAGAGGATTCCCCGCTGAGCAGGGAGCCCAAAACTGCGTTCGACCCTAGGACCCTGAGATCATGACCTGACCCAAAGGCAGGTACTTAACCAACTGAGCCACCCAGGTGCTCCTATAATTGTGTATATTTAAAGTGCACAGTACTATCATTTGATATACATACACATTGTGAAATTATTACCAAGATGGAATTAATTAATACCTTCATTGCCTGACAAAATTTTTCTTTTGTGGGGGGGTGAGAATGCTTGAGATCTATTCTTAGCAACTTCCGAGTATACAATATGTATTATTAACTATATGCCTGTGACCCAGTTTTGACCATACAGACAAAGATGATGTTGAGGGGGATGGTGTGAAACCCACATGGAAGAAGCCTGGGAATCCTGAATGTGCGGAGTAGGGCAGGCTTCCCACCGATCCTGCACTATTTCATGAGACAGAAATAAAGGTATTGTCTGACTCACTGGACTGTTGCTCCCTGTTGCAGCAGCTCACTAACCCACACGCCATGCAGTATTCCACAAAGACAAGAGTACTGCAGTCCAACAGTTGGGGAAATGAAGGGGTTAATAAGAGTTTGCAGGTTTCCTTCCTGTAGGAATTCTGGCTACGTGTTTTCTTTTTTCCTATATTGCAAATTGAAGGAGAAAATTGCTGATTTCTTGCATTCTCTTCCTGGTTCTGAAAAACAAATCTGAAAAAAAATGCTGATCTCGACGATTTCTATTTTCTCTAAATATTGCATAATGCACAGCGAGGGTTTCATGTGCATTTGGAACACACCAAACTTTGTAGAATCACGGCTGCCTTTAGCCCAATCACAGCAGTCACAGCATGTTGCCTCAAGGGGACAACAGGCTATATTATAAAACCATAGAGAATAATGGTCCCAAAAGGTTTAGGTCCTTTTTATCTCATTGTGCTGTATTCTTTCTCATCTAGACAAATAGAAAGATGACAAAAGTTTGACCCAGAGTAGAGTCATTCTTTTTTTTTTTTTTTCCTTTTAAAAAGCTTTAAAAATGTTGGTCTATTTCTGTAGTGGGCACAAGGCTAGTCAATGGTCAAAGTGGTTTTTTTTTCTTAAGATTTTATTTATTTATTCATGAGACACAGAGAGAGAGGCAGAGGCACAGGCAGAGGGAGAAGCAGGCTCCATGCACAGGGAGCCCGATGCAGGACTCGATCTCAGGACCCCGGGATCACGCCCTGGGCCGAAGGCAGATGCTCAACCGCTGAGCCACTCAGGTGCCCCTAAAATTAATTTTAAAACTAAAAAACCTAAACGTAAATTTCTCGTAAGTCAACATGGCCCCAACCCTCCCCGAAACGGAAGAGCCTCGGCCCTACAGCGACACCGCGGCGGGCGGCACCACAGCCAGCTCGTCCGCAGTAGGTCCCGGCGCAGGCGCTGGTACTAGCGGAGCAGCCCCGGGGGGTTTCGGCGCTCGCGCAGGCGCGTGGGGAAGAGCCCCCCCAGCCCCCGGTCCCGGCGCTCGCGCACGCGCGTGAGGAGCAGCTGCGGGTCCCGGAGCTCGCGCACGCGCGCGAGGAGCAGCCCCCACCCCCCCGGGTCCCGGCGCTCGCGCATGCGCGTGGGGAGCAGCCCCGGAGCTGGCGGCCGTCTGTGCCCAGAGCCGGACGGGGAGCCGCTCCCCGCTTGTCCGCGGCGCGCAGGGGCGTGGGGGGCGGCGGCCCCGCGGGCAGGCCGCTGGGAGGCGGTCTTGGTGCTCCCCGCGGGCAGGCCGCTGGGAGGCGGTCCTGGTGCTCCCCGCGGCCGGCCGGGGTGCAGGTGCGCAGGCTCCGCGGCCCGTCGGCTGCTCGGTGCTCAGGGTGGGCCGGGCCGTCGGCGCCCCCGCGGCCTGCGCGGGAACGGAGGCGGCGCCGTTGTCCGGGGCGGGGCCCGCGCGTCCTCAGGCGCCCGCACCGCGTCTGCGCGCGAACCTCGGGGCTGGCTCAGGCCTGTCGTCCCGAGGTTCCGAGGAGATGGAGGAGCCGCGGCCGACGAGACCTCTTGCTGCTCTTTCCTCATTCTTGTTTGTTTGTTTTGGGGGGTACAAAGTAGGTTATTTTATTATTTTTTTTAATTTAGTTTGCCAGCATCTCCCATCAAGTGGCAGGCTCACATGCCCTCATCACACCTCTGGACACAAGGGCTTCGTGGCCTCAGTGCCCCACGCCAGGCCGAGGGGGGGGGGTGGGGGTGGGCCAGGGACCCCAGAGCCACCCGCTGCAAAGCCAGGCGTGGGGCCGGGCACCCACGGCTTGGGGCGGCAGGGCTGGGGGACAATGCTGCACCTGAGAGACCTGACAGCCGGCTCCAGCCGCTCCAGCCGCTCCACAGGTACGTGGCACCTGGGGCAAAATGATGACCAGGCCCTGGTGGCTGCTTTCCCCTCTCCTGCGGGCCCAGCGGGACACAGGGCTGGCACAGAGGACCTCACACACTCGGCCACGGGTAGACCGCAGAATTTCGGGGTCATCTGGGCCATTCCCTGCCTTCAGGAAGGATCTGCCTAAGCCTGGAGAGAGATGATCCTCCCAGCGCTGACAGTCCCCGGATGCCACCTCCCTGCTGGCGACTGTCAAGTGCCTGTGGCCTTCCTGGCAATTCCACAGGTAAGGGAGGAGGCCTCCACTTTAGGGCAATGTTTTCCTAATGTCTTAAGATAGAAAGTTTACATCTTGACCCAGTGTATATGCAAACACAGGGATACCTATTAAAACAGGTTTTACACAGAACATTATCCTCAGAGACAGGAGTGAGCTTGTCTTGACTAGCGCTGAATAATGTCTACAGCTGTTGGATTACTGTATTGTACCCTTGAGACTAATAAAGCACTGTATGTTAGCTACACTGGAATTAAAATTGTTTAAATTAAACTAAAAATGAAATTAAATTTAAAAAAGCATATTACCCTCCTTAGGAGTGATGCCCTTAAGAGTCTGAATTGTGTAATTGCAATAAAAAAGTTTTCTTAAGGATTTTATTTCACAGAGAGAGAGAAAGAGAGAGAGCACAAGCAGGGCGTAGTGGCAGAGGGAGAAGGTGAAGCAGGCTCTCCGCTGAGCAGGGAGCCTGATGCAGGGCTTGATCCCAGGACCCTGGGATCATGACCTGAGCTGAAGACACACTTAACTGACTGAGCCATGCAAGCGCCCCTAATTCCATTTTTTCTAATGCTGGCCTATACATACTGAATTTATTTTTTTGGCCTACTAATGGTTTAAAACCCATAGTTTAAAAAAAGCACCCTTCTAGGGTAGGGCAGAAGGAGAAAGAAAAGAGAACCAGAAGGAAAATGGTAGGGACTCGGGAAAGGCAGAACAGAGAAAGAAGACAAGGACAGAGTGCAGAAGGTGTTTTGTGGGAGGTCCCATAGGTGCCTGCCACGATGTCCCTTCCAGGGCATGGGCTCTATCATACAATACCATCCCACTCTGTGCCCTTGGGGTTATGTTTCCCATAAGGCTCTTGGTGGCAAGACAAAATCTTTTTCACTCCGGAAGCCCGCAGCTCCCAGGAAGGGAGCTCTTAAATCAGGCACAACCTTAGAGAATAGGCCTTAGTCAAAACTTTTCATTCTCCAGGGGATGAAAATGCCTTGAAGGGGTCAACCAGTCAGTGATTATTTGGCACAGTCAGGATTTGCCCAGTGGGTCACAAGCATCAGTTTTTCATCTATAGTAAAGATAACATACCTATTTTAGAGAGTGAGAGGATTAACACTGCATCAAGAACATTAACATGCCTGGCACATCATAGCAGCTCAATAAATAGCACCTGCTATTTATTGTTAGTAGTAATAAGAATTTAAAAAAAAAAAAAAAAAGAAAGATCTCAAAACAGCACTGGCCACTTCAGGTATTCTCCAGTCACTAACTTTTTGGGGAAATTTGGCTGCCAATGTCTTCACCCTAGACAAAATGGAAATCCTCATAGACACTTAAGGAAATGACCTTAGAAATAAAAAGAGAAAATATGTGCATACATATATCAGCAAAAAACTAATTCAAGCACTTAGACCTTAACAGATGTTCATATTGGCTACACCAGCATTTTAAGTTGGTGTACATTTTTGAAAAATTAATAGAATCATCTTATTTCCCCCAGTGATTTCGGTCAGTGTTTTGGGAAAGACATAATATGAACAAGCTCTAGCTACTCCTAGTCTATGTGCCAAAATAAATGCAGAGTACCAAATAAATAGAGATGGATAATATAAATGGGAATGGTGGACCAGAAAAACTCATGATGGTAAGAACTCAAGAGCATTCTCTCTTCCAACAATCTTCAAAACTCAAAATTTGTAAATATAAACATTTTAGGGAATTTAGTTTTAGTGCTTAATGTTTAGAATACTGGGTTGTTTTACTTTATAAAAGTTAAATGAATCTGTTAATAAGCAAATTCAGTAGGGAGTCTGATTTATATTGATCAGAAAATACTTTTCTGAAAACTACAGGCATCCACAAAATCTTAAGATCAGTGATCTTGCTCTAAATTTGTCCTTTCCCTTCTTGTCCACTAGATGGCAGATTGGAACCACTCTGGATCCTGCTAACACCTTGGCATCTCTTCCTGCACAGATTTTAAATGGTCAAACTGTTTTTTTGTTGTTGTTTTTGTTTTGGTTCCTTCCAGATTTCGCTCTCATCTCAAGCAAAAGCAAGGTAAATTTTGTGAAAATGTTAGGACAATATCTAGCATACAGACAGAGTTATTTTGACTGGAGAGCTGGAGCTTCCTTAAAGAAGCTTCTTGCTCCTTGTCAGAGGGCCTGAGCTTTCTCTTGTCCCTTTGGGGGAACATTGGACAGTACCATTGTGCTAACATGAATGAAAGTACCTGAACTGCATCTCATTCAGTCTTCACAGAGAGACTATAAGGTGTCACCTCTGTTTTGTGAAATACAAAATTAAGAACTTAAGTCACGTTGAGGGTAAATGCTTTTGTCTAGAGGGACAGAACTGAGTTTGAGCCTGGAACTCTAGGACTTCAAGCACTTGTGCTCCTGTCACCTACGTTGTGCTGTTACCTGGTGGCTGTTAAACCACAGGGCTAATTTCTGTCTCCTCTGCCCCACTAGCAACCTAGATGTCAAAAGAAGAGGAGTCTCAGTATTAGTCTAGATTGTTAGGTTGAATCAGCGCCTTTTGCAAAGTTTTCCTCTGTGAACTAGAGTTTAAATTTGTACAGTTACACTTATATATCTCTGAAAGTTTTTTTCCTTCTCAAACCAATCTAAGACCAAAAGGAATCACAGTTCCTAATAAACATCAAGAGAGAACTGGTGTCTTTTTTTTTTTTAATTTTTATTTATTTATGATAGTCACAGAGAGAGAGAGAGGCAGAGACACAGGCAGAGGGAGAAGCAGGCTCCATGCACCGGGAGCCCGACGTGGGCTTCGATCCCGGGTCTCCAGGATTGCGCCCTGGGCCAAAGGCAGGCGCCAAACTGCTGCGCCACCCAGGGATCCCTGGTGTCTTTTTTATATATATAAAAAAAAAAAAGATAAGAAAATCAACATGAAGTCTCAAAATATTTTGTTTCTTTTAAAGAAAATACAGTATTTACCTGCACATGCAATTTTTGCATGCTTCACAAAAAAGTTTATTTCAGGTGTGCCTGGGGGGCTCAGTAGTTGAGTGTCTGCCTTCGGCTCAGGTCATGATCCTGGGGTCTTGGGATCAAGCCCCACATTGGGCTCCCTGGTCAGCGAGGAGTCTGCTTCTTTCTCTCCCCTCTGCTCGTGCTGTCCCTCACAAATATATAAATGAAATCTAAACAAACAAAAAACAACTTATTTCAGGCTGAAAGGAAAAAAATCACTCAAAATGAAGCCAATTTTATTTTTTTTAAGTTTTTACTTTTTCATTCATGAGAGACAGAGAAAGTCAGAGACATAGGCAGAGGGAGAAGCAGGCTCCACGCAGGGAGCCCAATGTGGGACTCGACCCCGGGACCCCAGGTTTATGTCCTGAGCTGGAAGGTAGACACCCAACTGCTGAGCCACCCAGGCGTCCCAAAATGAAGTGAATTTCAATTTATTTTACACACACACGTTTAAGTAAGTATTAAAGAAGTAAGGCCACCATACACATAAAACACTGTCTACTTAAATGTATGTTTTGATCTTTTTTTTTCTCTCATGTATTCAGAAGGTGTTTCTGTAGTCTTGGCTTATTTGGCCCTGGCGTCCTCTCCCACTTACCCACCTACCATGCTGTGTTCCCTGTGTGCCTTGATTCTGAGTCTGTCCAAGTTGTGACAGCTAGTTCTGTTAATATGGATGGCAGCAGTATCAGTGAGCCTTCCATTCCCCATTCTTCCATGTGTGCACCAAGGAAATAGAAATGAGCCCAAACTCTGTAAGTCGGTGGGGAAACACACATCTCCAGAACATTATTTGTTCAGGTGTTTTCCAGGCAATGAGAATAACACCAGATCTCAAGCTCCAGTGGCTCTCCACTGCCAAACACTTCAGCCTGATATTTAAGGCTACCTCCCTCCTTCTCATTCTCATTTCCTTCCACTCCATCAATGAACCTTTCAGGCAAGGCTCCAAATCACCACTGATAATGCTCACTTAGAGGCAGTTAAGTAATTTTCAAAGGTTCCTGGGTCTACTCTTAATTATCTGTGCAACTGGCACGAATTGTCTTGCTGCTACAATGGGCCTGCAGCCTTCATATCCCGGCCTCATGCTCTGATGTTTGCCCAAACTGGGTCTTTGCCTTGTATCCTGCACACTATGCAGCCCCTGCAAACCTGCCTGCTGCCAGAACCCTTCCCTGGTGGGCCTGATCTTTCCCCCAGGCTCCTGAAACCTCCCAAATCATAGGTGGTCAGGCTGCAAACTAGTTGTCCCAAACCACAGCGTCTGCCTCCCTCCTTGATTTATCATGCTGATGTGTTCCCCCCATCAGGCTACACTCTTCTCTCCCCAACCCCATCTGCATAACTCCCTCTGCCACAAGACTCCTTCCACTTGCCTGTCTCTAGAAGCCCTGTCTCCACATCTCTTGGCGGCTGCCAGTATCCTTGTCACTGGGTTCCCTGTATACTTTGCCCAGAGTGTACAAGGTTATTAAACTCCGCAATCCCAAGGATTAAATGTGGAATAGGAATGAACTGGGGTGATAATCTGGTCCTTGTTAGAGCTTTGTAAAATGCTAGACAGACATAAGGTCCTGATATTCCTGATTCTGAAACCTCCTTTCCCCATTGCCTGATGCTTTTGAGTCTACATTCTGTCCCAGAAGTCTCATCTCCTCTCAGGGACCAGCCCAAGGCCCTGCTACTACCCACTCACACAGTGCACTGAAGGCCCCTGCGAATTCCTAGAGCCCTTGCTGTTGGCATTGGTCTTGGTGACATTTCATCAGATCCTCCTTGGTGAGCCAGACTCAGAGGAGGTTCTTATAAAAGAAGGGGCTGGACAGTGCTCTGGGCCTGTCTTTCAGGTCCAAAGTTTTATGTGTATTGACTTTTTCCTTCTTATTTAAACTTTATGTTTTGCTTTTATTTTTTTTTTAAGGGAGGGAAAGAGAGGGAGAGAGACAATCTTACGCAGGCACCATGCCCAGTGTGGAACCCGACACAGGGCTCTATCTCAACAACCCTGAGATCATGACCTGAGCCAAAATTAAGTCAGACACTTAACTAAGCCACCTAGGTGCCCCCAGACTTTATGCTTTTAATCCCCATCACAACTTAGAGCATAGTGCCAGGCTCTCAGAGATCCTATAAATGTATTTCTGAATTGGTAACCAAGTAACAGGTTTGTCTTAATGATAGGGTAAAGCAATTTTCCACTTTATTGTTGTTGTTTAAGTTTTTTATTTTATTTTATTTTATTTTATTGTTTTCAGCATAAGTGTAGTCTTTAATTTCAGCTATTGTACCCATCTTGCCACCCACCTCCCCTCTGATAACCATAGGTTTGTACTCTATAGTTAAGAGTCTGTTCCTTGATCTTTTTTTTCTTTGCTTGTTTTGTTTCCTAAGTTCCACATCTGAGTGCAGTCATAGGGTATTTGTCTTCTGAGTTACTTCACTTGGCATTATACTCTCTAGTTCCATCCATGTTGTTGCAAATGGCAAGATTTCATTCTTTTTTATAGCTGAATAATATTGCATTGTATATACATATATCACATTTTCTTTATACATTCATCTATCAATGGATACTTGGACTGCATCCAAATTTGGCTATTATAAATAATATTGCAGTAAACATAGGGATGCACGTATCCCTTTGAATTAGTGTTTTTGCCTTTTTTGGGGTAAATACCGAGTAACAGTTACAGCGTATTTCTATTTTTAACTTTTTAAGGAACCTCCATCCTGTTTCCTACAGTGGCTGTACCAGTTTGCATTCCCACCAACAATGCACGAGGGCTCCTTTCTCGCCACATCCCTGCCAACACTTGTTTCTTGTGTTTTTTTATTTTAGTCACTGTGACAGGTGTGAGGTGATATTTTGTAGTTTTGATTTGCATTTCTCTAGCGATAAGTGATGTTAAGCATCTTTTCATGTGTCTGTTACCCATCTGTATGTCTTCTTTGGAAAAATGTCTGTTCGTGTCTTCTGCCTATTTTCTTATTGGAGTATTTATTTTCAAGTGTTAAGTTGTATTAGTTCTTTATATATTTCACTTTGGAAACTCCTAAGTTGATATTTTCTTTCCCCATCTCATAACAACTGTATTGTTTCCTGGAAGAAATTTAGTTAGAATATTAAAGTGTAGCCAAAGGCCAGTGACCAAAACCTCTGTGTTCTGCAAATAAAGATTCCCAGGCACCAAACCTAGAGATTCTGAATCAGTAGGTTGGGTGGAAATCAGTGCTTGTGACAAGCCCCTCAAGTGATTTGGAAGCTATAGGCCTGAGTTACCTTTTGAGAAACATCACTCTAAGAAGTAAGGATTTTTAGGACAATGCAGAGAGCAGAAATTTGTTTCTGGTGGCAGCAAGTGATGTTTTCTTTCATTGTGAGGAAGGGGAATTCTCCTTGAGAGCTGGAGCCCTGAAGGCAGAGGAGTGCCCAATGCTAGTTTCTGTGCGTGGCAGGTTGAACTTTCAGCAGCACAGTAGCTAGAACAGCCCATGCTGTTGGACTCACATAGCCTCCGTAGCTACTCCGTTCATGACCTTATTGTGCCAACACTAGGGTGACCAAAGGCAGAGACTGGCTGAGGATAACTGGAAGAGTCATTGGTCGATTAGTGCCTGTCCTACGGGTGATGCTTTCTTCTGAGTATTAACATAGGTTACAAAGATGTTCACATTCCACGCCCACTATCTTGGTCCACTAGCCACATGCCTCTTTCCCACAAACCTTCATCCTCAATCTTCCAGTGTTTTCTCTTTTCAAGTCCCTGACCAACTAGCCAAACTGTTCACCATTGCCCAAAAGCCTCTGTGCATCCTTGCCTTGGCCCATTTCTCTTTCTTCAAGTAGATGACCTGATGTACTGTCTGATACCATCCTTAGGAGGATACTCTTCACGGTAATCCCTGACGGACCCCTAACTGAGGCTGCACTACAGTAGTTATCCATTTTTGTCTCACACCCACATACCAACTGATCTCTCCAAGAACCACACAGCCTTTTTCCTCCTCTGTCAGCTAGTCATAGGAGCCCTCCATGTAGTCTATGAAGGGCTGCCTCTAGGGTGGCCCCATGATCCCTTCCTCCAGGTGTTCACTGTCATGGGTAATCCCCTTCCCTTCAGTGAGGCAAGTCCTGTGACTTGATTCTGTGAATGGAATATGGCGAAGATGATGAGATGTACATGAGTAAGAAGTGTACTTGATACACTATATAAGATTGTAACACCCATCTTGCAAGGACACTCCCTTGTGCCTTGTTTGCTGTGAAGAACAAGTGGCCATGTTATGAGCTGCTACATGGAAAGGGACATGTGACAAGGAACTGAATCAGGGGTCTCTGGCTAAGAGCCAACAAGAAGATAAACCCCTCAGTGTGGCAATCTGCAAGGAAGTGGATTCTGACAATAACCACACAAGGCTGGAAGTGAATCTCTCCCCAGCTGATGCTCAGATAATAATACCACAGTCCCAGTCAATGCCTTGATTACAGCTTTGTGAAAACATGAAGAAAAGGACCCAGTTAAGTTACATTCTAAGTGCTGACTCACAAGAACTGTGGAATAATAAATATGTGTTGTTTTAAGCTGCTAAGTTTGTAGTAATACTTTTATGCAGCAATAGAAACCTACTACACAGCCAGAAATATGATCTGAGAGAGAGGCACTGGTACAGAATGGTAGGTGACATGGGAGCCTGGGCCACTTGCTCGTGCAGGTTTCCTGTATTCTCTGTCCCTGTGCATTGCTGTCTCCAGAGTTACCACTTCTATCTTATGATGGAATGGTGCTAGTTCCTCCCAACCTTGGTAAATTTGACAGAACCCAGCTCCTGGTGAGTAAATTTTGACATGTGGTCACTTAAGGCCCCTTAGTTAGGTGCTTAATCCATACCAGGGCTCCGTAGCACATGGGGATCTTTTCTCCAAATGATTCTCTGCTGCAGATCACATAGATTTGCATCAGAACCCCGGGGCTTTGTGTTGTACTTCCACTCTTCTCCATGTGACATCTTTTCTCACCACAGATAACTCTAATACCAGGGAGTACCTGGTTGTATAGCCCACTGATGGTACTGCCCAAGCAGCAGTGATGCTTGCACATCAGCCTGGATCTGCTGGCAATTCTCCTTGTCACCAAGTAAATAAGTAAGAGCAGTATTTCTAAATACGGAACATGCTGCCTCCAGAAAACCAAAAGGATTTCCAGGCATTGTGTGAGATGTGTGAGTTCTTCATTGTGTTAGATGTGAGATAATAGTTTGTCCTAATTTGGTAGTAATGGGAGCATATGTCCCAACTTGCACCAAACCACTGGATCCCAAATAACTTCCCTGATGTGGTGAGCCCCTGAAGTGTCATGTAGCCTTTTCTCTGTCCTCTCCCTTGCATGTCTTACCCAGTCCTCCAGTATATTTGCCACTTTTTGCTCATCTCATCATTAATAGATGAATGTGGGTTTTTGTTTTTTTGCACGATGTCCAGATGGTCCAGGTCCTTAAGACTATATTGTAGGAGAGGGCAGATTTAACATAACTCAAAGGCAACACTGTGAATGTATACTGTGCCCTAAGCCATGCAAATGTAAACTGCTCTGATCACCCTTCCTAATGAGATTTGAAAAGAATTTATTTATGAGATTGATATTGTATACTTTGTATCCAAGGCCATTTTAATGTGATCTAGCAAAGATACTATATCTGGCTCATAACTGCAGTTGGGGGGCGACTACTTGGTTAGTGTATGGTAACCCACTGTTATCCTCCAGGATACACTTAGCATTGAACTTCATACTGATTAATGGAATGGGCCTATGATGAGGACCACCATTCCTGCCTGCGTATTTAAGGGTAGCACTAGTATCTGCCCTCTCTTCATATGATACTGTTGTTTATTTACTGTCTTCGCTGGGAAGGGCAGAATGATTTCACAAGATCCTTCTTGGCATTCTCCACTATGAAAGCCTGACCCCATAGGTCAAGGAACCAATGTGGCTTCTGCCAGTACCTAAGCTTGGCCATTCCATTATTCCTTTGGGAACCAGGGAAATTACCAGCAGAGGAGTGTGTGGAGGAGGGGGTCCTACCATAAACCACACCTGAGTCAGAACTCCATTTATTACCCTAATCCTTATGCACCCGCTCTTGAGAGAGGAGATATGAGGATGCTTTGGATCCCTGGATATCTCAACTCAGACCATGTATCCAACAGTCCTTGAAAGGTTTTGTATTCCTCTTTCCTTCAGAGTACAGTTTTATGAGTAAAAGGCTTTGGAGAAGGACTAAGGAAATCACTACTTTTTTTTTTTTTTTTTTTTTGCCTCAGTGTTTGCAGGGTTCTTTTTCATGAGCTTTTCTGTCAGTCAGTGGGATTTGGGTTGGAAAACTGGCACAGGTCTGAAAACTGAGAAAGTAACCAAGACTTTTTATTGTCAGGTCTGTGGTCAGTATCATGGTCATCCATCTTGGATTTACTTTGGTTCTGTAGATTGAGCAATACTCTCATTTGCTGTTCATCTGTCATGTCTCTCAGGATGCCATGCTGTATTAACCACCTCCCTAGCTCTCTGTGAGTCCGACCTCTCTGACATTGCCACTCATGATAATAATTATACCTGCCTTGCTTTTGAGAGTTAAGTATTGCCATCTGGCTACTATTTTGGAATTCTGTTGTCCCCACAACTACTAGAAAACCCTTTTCCATCCTAACATCTCCTACCAGTGGCCTTGGCCTATAGATGACCACCCACCACTGAGTTTATTAAGAATATTGGAGCACCCCCATCAGCACATTCCTTGTCACTTTGGACAAGAACACTGTATCCTAAGAACAGAGGAGGTTAGTAGCTTTTTAGTATTGCACAGTATACCCCAATCGAGTATCTTGCTTTCTTCCCTCAGTGCTTGTGACTGCGGGGCATTTCTACTTAGTGTGGGTCATTGCTTTTCCCAAGTTTCTAAGGGACAACCAATCATCTGGACTCTGCCAAGATATTAAATCCCATGTCACAGGTTTTTTCTCCCTTTCTCATCCAGTGCAGTCCCATATATGCTCCTGCTTGGTCAGTCAGGTTGTCACCCAGTCCTGTAGATCTCTCAGCAAGTAGTCCTTTTCTACCATTAGCCAGCCAGCCCAGCATTTCTTCATACTCGCTATAGCTCTGGTGGACGGGAATGGAGAGTGGGGTAGACTGTGGGGGTAAGGAGGGATATGTTAGAAGGCAGATCTACATCAAGCTCTAATTTAACAGGGAAGAAAAGCATCAGCCTAATTTAACAGGGAAGAATGGCCTACTTCTGTCATCAACAGCATTCAAGGAAACGTAGATTTAAGGTTTTCAAAAGCATCAACCCAGATAACCCCATTTCAAGTCTCAGTATCCCTTTTTTTCTAACAAGGACCTTGACCTTGGTGTCACAAGCTTTAGTTAAGACAAATAAAAAATAAAAAAAAGACAAATGAAAAAACATGCACAATTAACAAGAATATCATGTTGAGCTTGCACCAAACAAAATTTATAGTCAATCCTTTGGAGAAGACCCAGATCAACCTTATGGTTGGAAAAGCCCCACAGCAAAGGCAGCATTTCAAAACGGACAGATTTCAGTTAAGATTTAGGAAAATCTCAGAGCTTAAAAAAAAAAAAAAAAAAAAAAAGGTAAACTTGAAAAGGGAGTCCTCACACTAGCCTGGAGCCCCCGGGACGTGTATCATGGTGGGGTTAAACATTTCAATCTTTTATTTATTTTAAGATTTTTAATTTATTTATTGGAGACAGAGGGAGAAGCAAGCTCCATGCAGGGAGCCCGACGCGGGACTCGATCCCGCGTCTCCAGGGTCACGCCCTGGGCTGAAGGCGGCGCTAAACCGCTGAGCCCCCCGCCCGGGGCTGCCCTTATTTCAATCTTTTAATTGTTATTGGGCGTGTGCTTCCCCGTATTTCTGGGCAGTGCTCTGGGATTAGAAGATGACCTTTAGCCGCATGCCAAGGTGCTCCCTCTCACCAACGGGCAGAGGCAGAGGAACAGGGGGCATAAGCCATGCGCGTTCACAAGGGCGAAGGCCTCGTCTTCAGACGTGTCTCCAGGAAAGCAAGAGCGGGCCCCGCGCCGACGAAGGGGGCGGAGAGCGCAGGATGGCAGGGCGCCCTCCGCAGCGAGGGGCCGACCGCAGCCTCCCCAATCCCCATCCTCCTTCGGAGGCAGCAGGCGGCCGGCCGAGCTGGGTCGCCGCAGAGAAGTGTGCGAGACTCCGCAGCACGCCCAGGGAGGCTCACGGCGCCGCACCGCGGACACAGCGGGCTCCGAGGCCGGCCGCGACCGCGGGCCCCGCCCCCACCACGCGGCGGCGCCGGCGAGACCGCTCCCCGCCCGCGTCCGCTAGGCCGCCGGGCCCGCCGCTCTCAGCCTCCGCCGCGGCCTCCACTCGGAAGGACGCACGAGAACAGGTGGAGCTTTGTTTACGCCTCCTAAGCCATCCTCGCTCCACTCCGGGGGGAGGGGGCCCCTAAAAGCCGGCGTGTCACCTGTGCAAGCAGAACGGCGCCCGACTCAGGCTCCGTGGAGGAGGAGCGCGCGTGCGCGCGGCGGGCCGGAAGTGACGCGCTGCGTGCCCGCGTAGTCCCGCCCCGCGTTCGGTGGCGGGAACCGGGGCCGCGGTGCTGACGGCGGGGACGGCAAGTGCCGCTCCGTGTGGCGGCTCGGGGTTTCCCAGGCCTGATGCTCTCGTCCCGGCGAACGGAGCGAGGACTCTGCGACCGGAAGCCCCAGGGACGAGCCGGCCGCGTGCACCCTCCGGAGCCGAGCGGCTGAAGGGCCCAGGCCGTGCCGGGGACAACAGGTGACCGGCCCGGGGGGTTGTGAGGGTGGCCTTCCCCCGCCTTCCCCCGCCTTCCCCCCGCGCTCACCCGTTTGCGAAACGGTAGCCGAGAGCCGCATCTTTCGGAGCCCTGCTTCGGGCTGTCGGAGCGTGCAGTAGTCACTGCCCCCGGGGCCGGGACGGAGTACCCGGCAGCGTCGAGAAGCTTGGCTGCTTACGGTGGTTAAGCCGTCTGCTGACGGAGGACACCCAAATGCCAGATGTGTGTCTGCAGGAGGATGCTTTCCCTGGGGGCCCTTTCCTTTTTTTTTTTTTTTTAAAAAAAAAAGTGAACTGAGGTCTAAGTCCAGTTGACATTCAGTATTAGCTTCAGGGGCACAACAGTGAGGAGACGTTTTGCAGGCATTGCAGTTACCGACCGCATCTCCTAGCCGCGCGTTGCCTCCCAGGACTTACCTAGTAACTGTCAGGCTGTACTTAATCGCCTCCCCTCTTTGGCCCCCTTCCCTTCTGATGCTCTGTGTATCTGAGTCTAGGTTTTCATTTGTTTTGTTTTTGTTTTTGTTTTTTAGATTCCACACGTAAGTGAAATCATGCAGTATTTGTCTTTGTGACCGGCCTGTCTCAGTATAATACTGGCAAGGTCCACCCACGTTGCCACAAGTGGCAAGGTTTTATTCTTCCTTAGGGCTGAGTAACATTACATGTGCGTATCACATCTTTATCCAGCCATCCATTGATGAACAAACTTAGATCGTTTCCGTGTCTTGGCTGTTTTAAATAGTGCTGCATTGAGCATAGGGGTGCATATATCTTTTTTGAGTTACTGATCTTTTTTTTTTTTTCGTATGGATACCCAGTAGTGGAATTGCTGGATCATATGGTTACTCTTGTTTCTAATATTTTGAGGAAATTCTTTCATAGTGTGTGCATCAATTTACATTCCCACCAACAGTACATGAGGGCTTTCACAATTCTATTTCTTTTATTTATTTATTTATTTTATTAACTACCTTATGGAATAGGCCTTAGCTCCTTTTACAGAAGGGGAAGCCAAGCCTCATAAATGGTAATTCAGCCCCCAGATACTATGGAGCATCTGTCATGTACCAGTTATTGCTCTAGGCCCTGGGGAAAAGCAGTGAAGAAAGTAGTATTGCCAGTAATGCTGGGGAATTTCAGGCAAGCTACTGATGCTTTTCTTTTTTCTTTTTCTTTTTTTTTTAAGATTTTAGTTATTTATTCATGAGAGACACAGAGAGAGAGAGAGATAGAGGCAGAGAGAGAAGCAGGCTCCATGCAGGGAGCCCAGTGCAGGACTCGATCCCAGAACTCCAGGATCATGCCCCTGAGCTGAAGGCAGGCGCTAAACCGCTGAGCCACCCAGGGGTACTCTGCTGATGGTTTTCTATACCTAAAACAGCCTTCTGCTGCCTGGAAGAAAGTTTGCCTGAATGTTAATAGTAGTTATTTTCTGGGTGAGATTTTTTTAAGGTTTTATTTATTTATTCATTCATAAGAGACAGAGAGAGAGAGAGAGAGACAGGCAGAGGGAGAAGCAGGCTCCATGCAGGGAGCCCGATGTGGGACTCGATGCTGGGACTCCAGGATCATGCCCTGGGCCGAAGGCAGGCGCTTAACCACTGAGCCACCCAGGCATACCAAGCTTTTTCCATTTTAACAACATGGTCCTCACCCCAACCCTCCTACAAAACAGCTTCTGAAGGCAATCATTGGTTCTGCCAGCAAAAGCCCTTGAGTGGAGCTCTAGGCCCAAGAAAACAAATGGAAGTTTTCATTTGTGGTCCCAGCACTCCTCATTGATAAGTGCATTTCAGGGCCTGAGCTAGAGCTAGGCCCATGACTGGACTGAATGAGACTGCAGAAGCCCATGCAGTTTGGCCATTAATGACAAACTTGTCAAAAACTCTTAAAAATGTTTCAGTCATTAGATTTAGCTTTGATATATAACTCTCACTATAGAGTCTAGTAAGTTCCTTAAGCACTTTGGCCTCTTATATGGTCCCTCTAGTTCTCAGTAGAGTACATTTAGAGGATGCTAGGTTATGCTACCTTTATATGGTAGGTAATTGTTGGAATATTTTGCGCAAGGTTAAATGTGCTTTCTTGCTGTTCTTTTTTGTAATGATTTCAGAAGAGCTTTTCCTTTTCTGTCTTATATCTGGTCAGGGTGAAGTAACCATGCAGGCTTTTCTAAAAGGCACATCTGTCAGTACTAAACCACCACTGAAGGATCGAGGAATAGCTGCCACAGCTGGAAGCAGTGGAGAGAACAAGAAAACCAAACCTGTTCCATGGGTGGAAAAATAGTAAGAATGCTTGTATTTTTCTTGACATAGTCAATAAATTACTTCTCTAACCAGTTTTAGTCACTTTTTTGTTGATGTTATTGCTACTTAAGAAGGAGATGATTTGCTTGGTGTAGATGTGCTTGAAAATCATCCAAATATGTAAGCCCTAGAGCCTTGCAACTGAAGGTGCCATCAAATGATCTAGTTTAATTACTTTATAGATGAACTAAGGACTTTTTGTAACTCGGGTCTGTGGTTTTAGAGATTGATACACAACAAGAGGAAACAATTGCTAGAAGGTAGTCCTAAACTCTTGGTCAGGAGTTCTCCTTAAATCCAAATAATCTCTTCCACCTTCCATTACGGACAGGGGGAAATAATTGAGTTTTTTGTTCATACATTTTTGGCAAAAACAACACTTGAAGTGGCTCTTAAATTTCAATCAGCTAAGTCATATTATGACAATAGTTGTAACTCCTGGTGTAGCCTCGATTATTATTAAAAGTTTGCAGATTACTTATAGATCATGTAAGACCCTCATGTTTTGTTTGGCACCAACAATGGTTTTTAAAGTGGGAAATTTCACATAAAAGCCTAGATTTTTAAATAAAAAAATTATGCAGAGGGGAAAAAAAAAATCTATAGATGTTCAGCTTTTCAAGAGATTAAGCAGAACTAGATACAAATTATCATTTGACAGTGGTTAAATGGACCTGAGTGCTGCTTCTCATTCTGGAGAGGTCATACGTCCTTCTGTTTTCTCTTGCCTTATACTGTGCCTTATTTACTCTTGTTTTCTTCCTGGCCCCTACAGGTATTTGAACATGAAACCCTAGTTTATAACTTAACGTTGGTTTCCCTAGAAAACATTTTCTGTCATAAAATTCCTACTTGGCATTTACCTGATTAATTTGAAATGTATAAATCAAAGAAGAGCTTTCAGCTAGCTAATTAAGCACAATGCCTAACCTTGGGGTTAGGAGTATAACTTTGTCCAGCTTCTTTTAAAATCATCAATTAATGATGCAGGATGAAAATTATATGTTGTTATACATCATTTTGGTTGAATTTGTTATTTAGCCCTCAATCAAGTGACTAGCTAGGAATTTTTTGTGGAGTTAGGTGATGGAGGAAATTGGTATTAACTAACTATATTGACCAAAATAATTTCCTCTCCTGAGGAAAGAGTTCTCTCTTTTTAGCTTAAGTGCATGATCTTATGATCTTGTCAAAATATATTACTTTCTAAGCAAGTGTTCACTTTAAATTTTTAACCAGTGGTGTAATAAAATCTTTTTGCTTAATTTTTCTAAGTATTATAGATACAAACAGTGCATCTATAAAGGGAAAAGTAACTTCACTCTTTCAGTATGTATTTGCTTAAGGTAAATACAAATGGGGTTTCCACCTACTTCTAATAATGAAAGTTTCCTATTTTATTGCCAGGATATGAGAATTATCATTGGTATTTTAGCTAAAGGAACACTTAAGACATTTCTGTGGCTACTGTAATATACTAAATAATCTCTCTGTTTTTTTTTTTTTTTCCCAGTCGCCCAAAATGTGTGGACGAAGTTGCTTTCCAGGAAGAAGTGGTTGCAGTGCTGAAAAAGTCTTTAGAGGGAGCTGATGTGAGTAGTAGATGATGTTTCATGTCATTGGGAAATTCAAGATTTCATTTATTCATCCTTTTCCTTCCTTTTATAATCACCTGCCCCCCTTAAATAGTAGCTGTATGTACAGTAGGCAGTAGGCCCTTGATAATTATTTGTATAATGGATGATGAGTTCAACAAATATTTATTAAGCATCTCCTGTTCTATCTTGGCATTGTTACACGGTACTTAAGTAGAAACCATTGAACAAGACATACTGGGTCCCTTTTCTCGTGGCTTTTTTTTTTTTTTTTTTTTTTTTTTGTGAGGAGAGATAGAGAATAAATGTGTAAGCCAAATAAGCAAGAGAATTATAGATAATATGTGCTGTAAAGAAGAGTCTGAGATTCTTTAAAAGTATAATTGCTTATCTAATGTTAGAATTTGGTTTGAACTACAATACAAAAAATGAGTCCATGAAAAAAAAAAACAAAAAACAAAAAATGAGTATTTAATTCTGCCTATAGCATTGTGTCTCCTGCTGTCATATATGGGATAAAAAAATTCTTGAATGACTTGCACTTTTGATGATTCAGAGACAAGATAGCCCCATTAGAAGAATTAGCAGTTTAAAATTCTATGTGATGAAGTGTTGTAAGAGCTTAGTGAAAGAAGGAGAAAAGTTGCAGATAAAAGTGGAATGTGGTGTTTTCCTTTATTTCCAAGTAAGATTTGCCTCCTTCCTCTCAAACTGGTTACTTTGAATTAGAGGTTCTTTTGGCTTTTGCTGCCATTCTCTTCCCAGAATTACACTATAATAGTATATATTTTGAAAGAAGTTATATTTATCAAACTATTAAAAATCTTTGCCAGTTTTTGTTTTGATTTGATCCAAATACCTTTACCTTTTAATTTTATAGTATACAATTTTAATTGTATAGTAATAATTACATAGATTGTAGGACAAGATAAATTTTGATTGGTAGTATTCTCATTCCTTGAGGCAAATGTAGTGAGATTATGACCCAGTTCTTGACTTTCTGCCATTTATCTTAGAAGACTGAATTAAGAACTTACTTCTTTAAAACTCTTATTTAATATTTTGTTTCTTTTCAGGCTAAGTTCTGTGAAACTTAAAGATGAAGTAATTTTAAATTCCACAGAGTAAAGAAAAAGAATTCATTCCTTCATTTACTTTAGTGTATGTGCTGCCAAAACTGAGTACTCACTCCATCATTTTCATTAAAGTATTATAGGTTTTACAATAGATGATTGTCAGAAATCAATTTTAAGAACTAATATTCTACATGTAGTTGTTGAATACACTATATATATTTATACTATAATATATATATATAATTGTAAGTTATAGTAATTTTACCATGCTTTAAAAAATTCAAGTTACTTTATGTAATAGTTACATAGATTAATTGTTACAAATATTGAGGTATGCATGAATCAAAATAATAGTTAAAGATGAAGCCTAGGAATGCTTTTTATACTCAAACTGACAAGCCCATAGCCACTGGAGGGAAGGAAATAATAAAGATTAGAGTAGAAAAAATGAAATAGAGACTAAGGGAAAAAAAAAAAAAACAATATAAAAGATCAGTGAAGCCAACACCTGGTTCTTTGAAAAGATAAAATTGATAGACCTTTACCCAGACTTCTCAAGAAAAAGAGAGGACTCAAAATCAGAAATGAAGGAGCAGAAATAGCAAATGACACTACAGAAAAACAAAGAATTATAAGAGAATATTATGGAAAAATATATACTAACAAATTGCACAACCTAGAAGAAATGGATAAATCCCTAGAAACATAGAATCTTCCAAAACTGAATTGGGAAGAAATAGAAAATTTGAGTAGACTGATTACTAGTCATGAAATTGGTCATCAAAAATCTCCCAGCAGACAAAAGTCCAGGACCAGATGGCTTCATTTGAATTCAGCTAAACATTTAAAGACGTTAAATACCTATTCTTCTCAAACTATCCCAAAAATAGAAAGAGGAAGGAAAACTTCCAACTTCGTTCTGTGAGGCCAACATTACCTTGATACCAAAACCAGTCAAAAAGCTTAGGAGTTTTTTGGTGTTTGTTTTTAAGTAGTGAAACTCATAACTTGTATCTTAAGCTATGTGCTACCAATGTAATCATCTTCAAGTTTATTTACTGGACATATGTTGAGCACTGTGCAGGATGCTGAGAATACAGATGTGAATAGAGCACGTAAGATTCTTGACCTTAAGCTTTCGGTAATAGTGAAGTAGACAGGTATTTTACAGTTAAACCAAATCACTAAATAAATAACAATAGTTGCAAATTACTGTATATAAATAAATAAGTGCAAGTTGAAGTAAGTGCAACAAAGACAGACTAACAGAGGAGTTCTGTTTTATTTATTATTTTTTTAAGATTTTATTTATTTATTCGTGAGAGACCTAGAGAGAGAGAGGCATAGACACAGGCAGAGGGAGAAGCAGGCTCCATGTAGGGAGCCTGACATGGGACTCGGTCCCGGGACCCCAGGATCACGCCCTGGGCCAATGGCAGGCGCTAAACTGCTGAGCCTCCCAGGGATCCCCGAGGAGTTCTATTTTAGATTGGGTGGTCAGGGAAGGCTTCTGACTTGTGATGTAGTAGAAGTTGACTAACCAGGAAAAAAGCAGTCAGACCCTAGCTCGTGGGGGACAAGATAAGGTCATACAGTGCTTGGTTGTTAGGATTCATTGTAAATTGGAGCCTGGAAAGTGAGAGAGTTGGTGAGCAGATCATGGACATCCATGGCCGTACAGGTTGGTTTTTGTTTGGTTTTGTTTTTCTAGGTGGAGTATGAAGCCAGTGAATAGTTTCAAGTAGCAAGCAGAGTGGCAGCTGATTTGGGTGAAGAATGGATAGGAAGGTCAAGGGTTAGGCGAGAATGGAAGCAAATAAACCGTGCTGCCTAGTTTCCTATGTACAGTGATTTCTGTACGTGAAAGGACATACTAAAGAGTGCGGTTTTATGACAGCTCATGGAATTTAGTACATTTATCAGTCTACCACAGATTAGTTGTATGCTTGATAGGAGCCAAGCTAGTGAGATTTAAAATATAAAAGAAGAACTAGTGATTTAGCCTTACCCCTTCTTCTAATTAATTCTCCTGATGTATGTGGGCATCCCTACAGGGTATATAATCATGGCATATAGTATTGCCTGGCACCTAATAAATGCTTCCCCCCCCCCTCCGTTCTTGGAACATCAGCTCATCCAGAGCCTTGATAAGTACTTTTCATTCTTTTTTTCCTCGGTATTAGCCAAATTAAAGTTCTTTGGTCTGTTTCCCCTTTGAAGCAATGGACATCTTTTTAAAATATCAAATCTTGCCCAATCTTGAGAGGTGGGATAGGAATTCACAGAAGCCCAAGATTCCCTTCAAAAGAAAGGTTTTGAGGTGCCTGGCTGGCTTGGTCAATGGAGTGGTGCACTCTTGATCTCTGGGTTGTGATTTCAAGCCCCATGTTTGGTGTAGAGATTACATAAAAAATAAAATCTTTTAAAAGAAAGAAAGGTTTCTGATTCCTGCTTTGAAAACTTCACCTAAATATATTTTGTATAGAACAATCATAAATATTGATTCAACTTAGATATCAGAAAAGATATTTGGGGGGAGGGAGTACAGAATTATGTGAAAAAGCAGGATTTACAACTGCTAACAGTGTGATACTTGTTATATTAACAAATATTGTATTCAGATATGTGCCCTGTTAGGGAAGCTGTTGCACTGTTCTATACACATTTTCAACCATCATTTCATCTATTTGTACCAGAATATAATTTTTAAAAAATAAACTTTAACTTCCACAGCTCCCTAATCTCTTGTTTTATGGGCCACCTGGAACTGGAAAAACATCTACTATTTTGGCAGCGGCTAGGGAACTCTTTGGGTAAGTTGAAACATCTCTCTCTCTCTCTCTTTTTTTTTTTTTTTAAACTTGACACCAAAAATCTCTGCCTTTCTTTATCTAAGAATTTGTATTTGGTCTCTGTAAGGTTATTGTTTCTGTATTTTTTATTTATTTAGTGGGCCCATTTCCAGTTCCTCCCCTCCAGTAAATAAGCTTGCTTACATCTTTTATAATCTTCATTCTGAACCTTATTCAAACGTTTGAATATACTACAACAATAGGAAGCCTCAAGATTTTTTCATCACTTTAACTTTTCCATTTTGATTTTGGAGCCCAGAGGACCCATCCTATTTTCAGTCATGCCAATACTTTCATTGCTCTCTAAATGGTTGTGTTCACATGTATGTCTTTGTGTGATAGGATCTGCTATGTCTCATGATACTGACTGATACCACCCCTTCTGGAGTTTTTTCTTGCTCTGGCCTTTCCAGACCCTGCCTCTGGAGTGGCTAGGCAAGCTGCTAGCCCTCAAGTATCTTGAGTGTGAGCAAAGTATGTAGTAGTTGCCCCAGTAGAACTCCAGGTACACCAGAAAATCTATGTGAGCCATTTTCTTAGTTTCTTCCCCCAGGATTGATTGTCTTGGCTTAGCCAACCATTGTAAAGGAGCCTTTTAACTAGAGTTAAAAGATACATATCAAAAAAATAAAAATAAAAAAAAAATAAAAGATACATATCAGCCTGGGTATGTATGATATCCCTAAAACATGCACTGACATAGAGAAGTCTGTCTTGATCTTCTTGGCCTTTTTGCTAAGATCAAGTGTACCAAAGGCTATCTTGAATTTATCCAGAACTTTTATATCAGGCATATAGCAAAAGGTACATCTGAAATCCTACATGTGAAAATAGGTTCCTCTAAAACCATCAAATATGTGCAGATAATTAGTTCTATTGAAATGTAAAGGAAGAAAAAGAGGGAAGGTGCTGTGAACCTAATATTTTATTTTATTTAACAGCAATTTTTATTTCTCAAAAAAATTATAAAAGAGGTTTTTTTTTTTTAATTATTCCACAACTCAGATCCAATCTAAACCAGCCTTAGCAATGTAGTCATAATGAAACTTAGGTAGTTTGTTGTTAGTTTTTTCAGAGTAGGTCAGTCCAAATTATATAATTTTTTAAATATCCTGTTAAAAATAACATTTGTTCTTATAGAACTAAAAGAATTTAACTATGAATTCTGCATTTCATAATATATGTCATTTTAAAATAGAAAATATATGCACAGAGCTTATGGATGTTTGTGCCCATAAAAAAAATGCTTAGGATATCATGCTGTTTAGGAAAACTAAAGACAGGGCAGCCCCAGTGGCGCAGCAGTTTAGTGCCGCCTGCAGCCCAGGGTGTGATCCTGGAGACCCGGGATCGAGTCCCACTTCAGGCTCCCTGTATGGAGCCTGCTTCTCCCTCTGCCTGTGTCTCTGCCTCTCTCTCTCTCTCTCTCTCTCTCTCATAAATAAATAAATAAAATCTTTAAAAAAAAAAAAAAAAAGGAAAACTAAAGACAAAACTAAGTCCCAACTCTTGTTTTTTTAATTAAAAAATATATTTATGTATAGTAAAGTAGGAGGAAGTTTTCAAAACAGTGTCTTGGAAGGGCGTGACACACAAACAGTGTCATCTTCTTTTGATTTCTCAGTGACCCTATGGTGAGCTATTTTTAATAGTTTTTTTTTTTTTACTCAAAAAAAAAAACATTTTTTTTTGTTTGTTTGTTTTGATCCAGTATTAGTCCCTAGCAAGCTACCTTATAGAAATAATTGAAAATATGCTATATTGCAGCATTATTTAAAATTGTATTAAAACTATCTAAATACCTAACAATAGAAGAATATTAAATGAATGATGGTATGCTTATTGTATAGAATGTCATATAAGTTATTAAAATGTTATTTACAGTGGTTCTTATAACATGGCAAGATGTTTATGATATAATTCTAACTAAATTTAAAATTTTACAAATTATGTATCATTTGTTTTTTAAACTACATGAAAAAAACTGCATGTCTCTGCAATATAAAAAATATGAAAGTGATCACATGCCCTCTATCTAGTGTTTACTAGGTGGATTTTAAAGTACTACAGAATGTGTGTGGTTAAAATGTGGTTTAAATTCAGTTATTTTACATGCTTTATGATGTTTCATATTTGTTTCATTTTGACATAGGCCTGAACTTTTTCGATTAAGAGTTCTTGAGTTAAATGCATCTGATGAACGTGGAATACAAGTAGTTAGAGAAAAAGTGAAGAATTTTGCTCAATTAACTGTGTCAGGAAGTCGTTCAGAGTAAGTAAAGCTCACTTTTCCTTTTTCATACCATGTCATTGCATTTATTTAAAATACATGTTTCAGGGATTCCTGGGTGGCTCGGCGGTTTAGCACCTGCCTTCGGCCCAGGATGTAATCCTAGAGTCCCCAGATCGAGTCCCACATCAGGCTCCCTGCATGGACCTACTTCTCCCTCTGCCTATGTCTCTGCCTCTCTCTCTCTCTCTCTCTCTCTGTGTCTCTCATGAATAAATAAATAAAATCTTAAAAAAAAAAAAAGAAACATATTTCTGCCAAATGTCCCAACTCCTTTTTCATGTTAGATCATATTTCTTTTTAAGATTTTTTTTTTAATGTAATCTCACATAGGGCTCCCATTTACAACCTCAGGATTAAGAACTGCATGCTCTACTGACTGAGCTAGCCAGGTGCCCCTTTATCTAAATTATTTAAACCCAGAAATGACCTTTCCATTATAGTAACTAATTTTAAATTGTTGAGCTGTCAAGGGTTTTTGACTGATGTTATGTCTAAGGAGTATTTATTTAGTAATCAAATTTGGTAGTTTGGTGGTATACTGCTAGTGAAAAATCCTGATATTTGTTAATTATGTTATTTAAAAAATCTTCTGTCAGTTTAAGCTTCAGTATATATTTCCTATATTTCCTAATACATATTTCCATTTAAGTTATTGTCCATACTGGAACACTTTTAGAATAAAAGATGAGGTATTATTAATAATTTAAATAGGACTGCCCTGAGTTAAACAGAGATGTTTAATCAGCTACTCATAATCTTTAGGTGGCAGAGTTCTAACATTAAAGTTTTGGAACCTGGCATATATTTAATTCATATCAGAGCACACTTTTAAGAATTTATAGGAAGTGAATGACTGATTTTTGATATCTACCTTGGATTGACAATGCATATAAATCCTCTATTTGGGGGCCCCTGGGTGGCCCAGTGGTTGAGAGTCTCCTGCCTTTGGCTCAGGTCATGATCCTGTGGTCCTGGGATCAAGTCCCACATCACGCTCCCCGTAGGGAGCCTACTTCTCCCTCTGCCTATGTCTCTGCTTCTCTCTGTGTCTCTCATGAATGGTTAAATAAATAATCTAAAAAAATAAAAATAAATAAAAATAAATAAATCCTGTATTTGATAAGGGACTCAGATCAAGAATATATAAAGAACTCCTACTGGGATGCCTGGGTGGCTCAGTGGTTGAGCATCTGCCTTCGGCTCAGGGTATGTTCCTGGAGTCTTGGGATCGAGTCCCACATTGGGCTCCCCACAGAGAGTCTGCTTCTCCCTCTGCCTATGTCTCTGCCTCTTCTCTGTGTCTCTCATAAATAAATACAATCTTTTTTAAAAAATGAACTACATTTTAATAGTCAAGAGAAAACCCAATATAAAAGGAAAGGAACTGAGTAGACCTTACACCACAGAAGATAGTCACCCTTTATCCATGGTTTCAGTTTCCATAGTTTCAGTTGCCTATACTCAGCTGAAGTCCAGAGCAAATGACCCACCTTCTGATTGTTATCATCAGGAGGTCATTAGTAGCCTGACATCATAGCACCTATGTCATACCTCACTTCACCTCATCATGCAGGCATCCTGGCATCTCACATCACAAGAAGAGGGAGTACAGTTCAATAAACTATTCTGAGACCACAGTCATGTAACTTGTATTACATATATCATTAAAATTGTTTCATTATTACTGTTAATGATGCTATTGTTGTTAATCTCTTACTGTGCTGGATTTATAAATTGAACTTTTAAATAGGTATGTGTGTATAGGAGAAATATGTTATGTATATTTATATGCTGTTTGGTATTATCCAGGGCTTCAGACATCTCCTGGGGTCTTGGAATGCATTCCTTGTGGATAAGAGGGACTACTATACAAAAGGCCTGCAAGGGCATGAAAATATGCTCATCAACATCATTAGCCATAGAGAAATGCAAATCAAAACCATGATGAGATACCACTTTACACATACTAGGATGGCTCTTAGCAAAAAGACAACATACTGGCAAGAATGTGGAGAAATTAGAACTCTTCTACTTTGTACAGACATTTTGAAAATAAATTGGCAGGACCTCTAAAAGTTAAACATAGGGAATTACTAGACAACCCAGCAATTCCAACCTTAAGTCCGAGGTATATACCACGAGAAATGAAAACAAGTCTATTCAAAAGATGTTCAAAAGAATTTTTTTTTTTCAAAAGTGTTCTTAAGAATATTAGTCACAGTAGTCAAAACATGAAAACAACCCAAACAGCCATCAGCCTATGAATGAATGAATGAAAGAAATGTGGTATATCTCTTTGCCATATTTAGCAGTAAAAACAGAATGGAGTAGTGATGTCCTGCAACATGGATGAACCTTGAAAGGATGCTGAGTGAAAGAAGCCAATCACAAAAGACAGTGTATGACTGCATTTACATGAAATGTGCAGGGTAGGCAGCCGTGTGGAGACAGAAGGGAGAGATTCATGACTGCCTACAGCTGGGAGACTCGGGAAGCGTCACTCCTAGAGGGCCTGGGATTTCTTTTTGGGATCATAAGAATGTTCTAAAATTAGACTTTGGTGATAATACATGAATTATAAGTCCTGTTTCTCTGTATCAGTGGGAAGCCGTGTCCTCCTTTTAAGATTGTGATTTTGGATGAGGCAGATTCTATGACCTCAGCTGCTCAGGCAGCTTTGCGGCGGACCATGGAGAAGGAGTCTAAAACCACCCGTTTCTGTCTCATCTGCAACTACGTCAGCCGGTATGTACGTTGCCCTGAAGGTGCATGTGGGGCAGCCTCATGTTGATGACCCCAGTTAGGGAGAGAAAAAAAATGTCAATGTTTCAAGGCTATGGTAATTTATTTTCCATCAGATCTTGATTTATTCTTGATAAAAAGGAGTTCTTTGGGGGAAAATCATCTTCAGACGCTGACTTTTTTTCCCCCAATATTTTACAGAATAATTGAACCTCTGACGTCTAGATGTTCTAAGTTCCGATTCAAACCACTGTCAGATAAAATTCAACAGCAGCGATTACTAGACATTGCCGAAAAAGAACATGTCAAAGTTAGCAATGAGGTAATTACTAAGTATTACAAATACTGCAGTTACAAATGCCTTTGATGAACTCATAAGAGGTCGTAAAAACAAACATACTGCTTTAATTTCTTACACCTTCAGGCAAAGTTAAGCTAAAAGAGCAACAGTTGGAATATGTAGGATTTATAGGTTCAACCTTCTTATTACTCTTAGAAGTTTATTATCAATATTTCACAGAGCCAGAACTACGACAGATTTCCTACACATGATACATACTCTGCAGTAACAAATCTCTGCATAATAAGATTTTTTAGTGTCCTAGCTAATATATCACTTGAACAAATTTGGTGGTGAAATTTTGGTATAGAAAGAGGATATGTAGGCCTTATTCATTATAACAGAATTTAATCATAATTTAAATCTTTTTATATATTCAAGAAAATAGAATTATAGAACATTTTTCTCTGCAAATTTCTTCCAAAGGCAAGAGATCTCTAGCCT
The DNA here is from genome assembly GCF_048418805.1 of Vulpes vulpes. NCBI lineage: Eukaryota > Metazoa > Chordata > Mammalia > Carnivora > Canidae > Vulpes > Vulpes vulpes. The sequence goes on from NC_132782.1 coordinate 54,381,531, forward strand.
TCCCTTATACTGATGCTATCTCTGTGAATTTTTCCATTTTAGGACTGACAACATTCCCTTAAAACTGAAAATGAATTTTTTCTCCCACTAACTCTAGGCCAAAACATAGTGTTTTTTCACTTTTATTAAAATCAAGAAGTCTTCATTGGCCATCCATCACGGGTAAAAAAAGAATTTTTTTTTCTTTTCAGGCAATAGCTTATCTTGTTAAAGTGTCAGAAGGAGATTTAAGAAAAGCCATTACATTTCTTCAAAGTGCTACTCGATTAACGGGTGGAAAGGAGATCACAGAGAAGGTGATCACAGACATTGCTGGGGTAAGGGCACTAAATATTCTAAAAATTTTTAGTGGGCTTGTGGCTCTTAGAAAATTTTCATTGACAAGATGTATGCAGAATGTTTATTATGTGCTGGTTTAATCCATTCAGGCAGCTTTAACAAAGTACCATAGGCTTCAGTGGTTTATAAACAAATTTCACAGTTCCAGAGGCTGGGCAGTCTAAGATCTGAATCTTGAGGGGCATATTTGGTCTATACTATGTGCCAAGTAGTATGCTAAAAACAGTCTAATAAGGGAATAACCTGGAACCATCAAGAACACTTCAGGGATATGGGAGTTAAGAGAAATTTAATGTTGGGCTCCCTGCGTGGAGCCTGCTTCTCCCTCTGCCTCTTTTGATAAAAAAAATCTTAAAAAAAAATTAATATCCCTGTTCTTACAGATATATTTTGACGAAGGGTCATATATAAAGGGAGCAATATTCCACTTAGAGAAATAATGCCAGAGTTTATCTCTACTACTAGTAGGATCACTACTACTACTTTCAAACCTTGTTTGTTTTTTAAGATTTTATTTATCCATGAGACACAGAGAGGCAGAGACACAGGCAGAGGGAAAAAACAGGCTCCATGCAGGGGCCCGATGTGGGACTCTGATCTTGGGTCTTCAGGATCACGCCCTGGGCTGAAGGCAGCTGCCTTTAGCAGCTGCTAAGCCACTGATCCACCCAGGCATCATGACTAGCTACAAGTAGATCATGCGATTCCTTTTTTTTTTTTTAAGATTTTTTTTTTTTAAGATTTTATTTATTCATGAGAGACACAGGCAGAGGGAGAAGCAGGCTCCATGCAGGGAGCCCGATGTGGGATTTGATCCCGGGGCTCCAGGATCATGCCCTGGGCCAAAGGCAGGTGCTAAACCACTGAGCCACCCAGGGATTTCCAAAGATATTTTTCATACCATGATGAAATCTATAGCATTTGTCCCCTTTAATTTTGGGGGAATTATGGGCTTTCTAAAAGCAGTCTCATATTAGCGGTATCTTAGGAAAGGAGGCACCTTCCCTTAAATTCCCTCTTTAAACTGGTTGACTTTAACCGCTTTAGAGGAAATAGAACCACTTGGGTACCAGCTACCCAGAATTTTTAGCTGTTCTCCCACTGACCAGATCAGCTATTCTTGTTCCATCATGCACCCAAACCAGAAACTATTAGAAGCAAAGAAAAGATCACCCTGGTTACAGAATAGTGACTGATCTAATTTAAAGATGGTCCTAGGCAGGGTAGGTTAGCTTTCTTGAGCTCATGATAGAGGAGAGTGTAAGGCTCCCCCCCAAGTTCTCTTCCTTTGCTTTTCCAAGGGTGTGTCAATTTAGTGTTACAGAAACAGCTTTACACAGTGAACTCTACCCAGGCCGGAGATAAAGGCTTATCTTTAAACAACTTTCTAGGTAATACCAGCTGAGACCATTGATGGAATATTTGCTGCATGTCAGAGTGGCTCTTTTGACAAACTGGAAGCTGTGGTAAAAGTAAGTCACTTTACTGCTCACTTCCAGGTAAGGGAAAACTTAAATGATCATACCAAATACAACTTTTTGTTACAGGACTTAATAGATGAGGGTCATGCAGCAACTCAGCTTGTAAGTCAATTTCATGATGTGGTTGTAGAGAATGATAATCTTTCTGATAAACAGAAATCCATCATCACAGAAAAACTTGCTGTAAGTAGGCATTTTTGCACATTTCAGCAAAATGTTTAATAGAACTTCAAGGGCAAGTTTTATGAACTTCTCGTTTTCTTGTAGGAAGCAGATAAATGCTTAGCAGATGGTGCCGATGAACATCTACAACTGATCAGCCTTTGTGCTACAGTGATGCAGCAGTTAACACAGAATTGTTAAAATTTTGTAAGATACTTGGTTTTTTTTAAATAAAAATCACCAAAGCACCTTTAAAGTGAATATACAATTTATTTAACATTCAAACTTCATTAAGACATGTGCAATATGGCAATTTTACTGGGGGTTTAACCCTATCTAAGATATGATTGCTTGCTGGGGCTTAGCAACAGGGTCCAGTTCACACTTAGCACTAATTAAATACTTTATTGAATAAATACAATACCAAACAAAATGCATTCAAATGCTTTCTAAAAAAAAAAAATCAATTTTAAAGGCCTTCCTATTCAGGCTAGTGACAAACACAATAAAGGCAGATATGCTAGTTTAACATAATTGGCTGATTTTATACAGCACTTATATCTTTTAGTCCACAAGTATATTATTAAATGATAGAGAACATCTAATACAACCATTTCTACAGAACTAGGAAATAAATTTCTAAGAAAGAAAGATTTTACAGACCCCATCTTTTACACCCAACCCCAACAGTCTAACTCTAAAGAGGATAAAGCCAATGCCTTTCCTCACAAGAGCTCACGACTAAAGTCGCTTTGCTATCAAAATCTGTATTTCTGATCCGTTATGAGCATTGAGACAAGATTCAAATATTCCCAAAGAAAGAAGCACAATGCACGTTGTGATCGCCTATTCAGCAACAGCGAGCACTGCATTCAAAACTATCTCATCCCAGGAATTAAATAAGGTCAGCCACATTCATTGGCATTTCCTCCACTGTAGTATTGTAGAAAGTCTCAATGTCACGAAGAATCCTCTTGTCTTCTTCAGTAACAAAGTTTATAGCCACACCTTTCCTCCCAAATCGACCCCCTCTGCCAATTCTGTGTAGAGAAAGAAACATAGCAATTAGAATGTTACTTCTCCAATAGGAACTACTGAACATGATGATCCACTTGTTAACCATCAGCTGCTGTTTACTTAATAAGGTTACAGTTCGTGCTTCTAATTGGAGCGCACTAGCTGCTAATCAATATCTAGAGAAAAAAATCTTCCTTTGCAGTTAGTGCCAAAAGGATTCAAGGCTTGTCTGGCTGCAAAATGAGATTTTATCCGGTGTCTTGAGCATTACTTTTAAAGCAGATGACAGTATTGTGTTTGGGGTAGTGAAATTAAAGCCCATACCAAAGTGGGCCAGCCAAGAGCAGAGGTCAGCCTGGGACAGATGTAAACACCAGGGATAAAACAAGAAGAACAGTTATGTAATCCATTTCGACGCACATCTGGAACTGTAAACTGTAAATACAAATGCTGCAAGGTTAACTATTGTCTAAAACTTACAACTTTTTCCAGTGGGAAAACAAGTATTTGGTATGGTAACCCAAACTTATCACTGCTTTTTTGCTCAGTTGTACACGTTGTATAACTCAAATTACTCAAACGTGTTTACCTCCAAAACAGCTTTCTACCTTCCTCATGGAAACCAGACAACACAAACCACCTAATAAAACTAACATACAAAATGCCTTGGCTGGAGCAACTTAAAAATATCAAATAATCATGACAAAAGAAAAACAAATATAAATACCGACTCGCTCTTTATTCAAACAGTGTGCTGTTTCGCTTATGATTCCACGTCCTAAATTACGTCAACGCCGTTTCTGAGCGCCATCTCGTCATCAACTGCTGCTATCGACTCCTGTATTTTTTAAAAAGTCTTTTTTTACATCATATAACAAAGTACAGTTCAATTTACTTAGGGATAAAGCCACTATAACTAAACCAGGGACTGCTCAAATTGCTACCAGACAACACCAAGAAAATCCCAACTACAATCACCAAGAAAGCACATGGACACAAGATCACTAAAAACTCAAAAATAAGCTAAGACCAACAAATCTAAACAACCTGATCCAGTTTCGGCAACATTTACGACTGTTTTCCCACTGCAGATGACCAATCTTCCCAAATACAAATTTAGTTGATATCTTAACCAAGTTACTACGTCTTTACTTCCCTGATAATGAAGTTGCCTTTCAAACAAATCAGTCTGTAGAAAAGCCACACATGAATTTATTTTACCGATATAGTAACAAGATGCCACCTACTCACCTGTGAATATAGTTTTCACGATTGGTAGGTAGATCATAGTTTATAACCAATGACACTTGTTGCACATCAATCCCACGAGCCTGCAATACAATGGTATGATGTTCAAATTCTAATTTAAACTGTACACAGCTACATAATGTAGGCCACAAGATAGTAGTGAACTATACGTTAAATGATATAGCCCACTGTGGAGTGTGGTCTTTTCTTTAATCTCCCAAACAGCCCAATCTGGTAAAGGTTATTAAAAAAACCTTCCCCCCAAAACAAACTTTTGGTAGATTAAAAAGATCAGTAAGAGACTTACCAACAAGTCAGTAGTGATCAAAACACGGCTTGACCCTGATCGGAATTCCCTCATGATAACATCTCTTTCCTTCTGGTCCATGTCACCATGCTGCAAATTAACAAACCTTAATTCAAGAATCACCAGTCAAATAAATTATTTAATTTTACTGACATGTATGAGACCAAGCGTCCCTGGCTGCCACGGGGGTATAGCAGACAGGTATAGTTAAGAAACAGCTTTATTTTGAGCAGGGGGAACGACAACACAGCACTTAACAGCTATATTGTAGTCTAAATCCTGCTTTAATGGGGGGGGGGGCGGCGGGGGGAGGAGTATAATTATCACTACTAGGACACCTCTTACCAGGGCAGAAACTGTGAAGTCCCTGGCATGCATTTTCTCAGTGAGCCAGTCCACCTTGCGCCTTGTATTGAGAAAAATAACAGCCTGAGTAATCGTCAGTGTCTCGTACAAGTCACAAAGAGTATCCAACTTCCATTCCTACAATTTTTCAAAGTTAACAGTCATTAAAATCTAGTCTCCAATTCATGTTCATTAGAATTCATTGTTAGGCCATTCTAAAACATATTGCACCAAATCTTAAGACAAAGGACACTGGACATTAAGAAAGAGGTCCACCCCAGTCTCTACAATCTAGTGCAGTTACTTTTCTTCTTGTGTGTACTCTGCTAGCATTATTACAAAAACTAAGGCAATCCTAGTTTCTGCAATTTTAGCACAGTGCTTATACAAGAAGGTTAAGAAATAAAAAACCACAATTTAATAGTAAATAGACAAATTACCTCTCTTTCAACATTAATATAAAACTGTTTGATTCCTTCAAGGGTCAATTCTTCCTTCTTCACCAGAATTCGAATTGGATCTCTCATGAATTTTTTGGTCACTTCCAACACATCAGTTGGCATTGTGGCAGAAAGCAACACAACCTTAAAAAGACAATGATTATATTGTCACACAAATAGCCAACTTTCACAATAAAACTATAACCAAGTGTCATAGTTATGTGCCAATAGCTTTCAGAAGGGAGCAGGACAAAGACTTCAGTTGTACTTTAACTTCCATTAAACCTAAGCCCCCAGCTACTATATGCAAGAGTAAAAACGAAAGCTCACCTGAATACTCGTATTTAATTTTTGGAAAATCTCATAGATTTGATCCTTAAACCCTCGGCTCAACATTTCATCTGCTTCATCCAAAACAAACATTTTGATCCATTTTGGAGCTGATCAAGAAAGCCAAACATACTATCAGCTCTAAATCCACAGGGATACTATTTAAACTTTTAATTTAAAATAAACTATACTCCAGAGACAGCAATACTTACAAAGATATCTTCTGTTTAACATATCAAATACTCTCCCTGGTGTACCAACAACAATGTGTGGTGCTTCAGCCTGCAGTTTTTGCATTTCATTCCGAACATTGGTTCCACCAATGCAGGCATGACAAGTTGCTCCCATATAGTCTCCAAGTGCCAGAATTACCTTTTGGATCTAAAAGCCAAAACCCTTTATTATTACACAGCAGAATTACAGGCTGTGACTAAACTTCCAAAGCATAACAGCAAATATCTGGTCTGCAAATAGCTTCTATGCATGCACAGCACTTAACTACTTCCAAGCTTAAAATGCAGACTGATCTAACTGCTTCATGACAAAAGTCCCTTAACGTGTCTTCCTTGTGCCTTGTCAAACTTGGGATCCTGTTACCCCAGATACCATCTAAGTTAATTGAATGATTTTAGTTACAACATTTCCTACGTTGCTTTTCATTGTGTAGGAAGGTGTAAATAGTGGAACAAACTCTGTAAGCGCATCTAGGGACAACTTGTTGGTAACTTTAGTCTTTCCCAAAGTACTGGAACTTATGTCCTTTTGACCTTAATAAAACCTACTTTTATTAGCAAGGTTTTACTTCAAAGCCAATATAGCAGTGAGCTTTGAAAACATAGCATGCAACAGATGCATCACAAACTACTGAGACAGTCAAATAACATGTCACTGCAGTTTTCATGTTGCACAACTGCATTCAAACTTAAAAATGGGAACAGATGTAGTCCACCCTGAAAACACTTTGGTTTCTCAAATCTGTTACACAACCCTGCAAACCATACCTGCACACCCAGTTCCTATTTTTAACTCAACAAAAACTCCCTGCATGCATGGACAATTAGGAGGGCTCCTATCGATAGGACCAATTTATACTAAGTTTTAAATTCTTCACAGTTGTGAAACCTGAAACCTATGCAACACGCAAGCAGTTTTTTTGAACTACACTATCAATACCTGTTGAGCCAGTTCTCTGGTGGGGGCCAATACTAGTGCTTGGGTCTCCTTGAACTCAATCTCCAACTGTTGCAGGATGGAAATAGCAAATGTGGCTGTCTTGCCAGTACCTGACTGAGCTTGAGCAATCACATCATACCCTAAAAAAAGTAGGATACATATTTACCGATCCCACATCAAACCGCCACTTCTAGTTCACACCATGTATTCCGTTTGGAACATTAATTATGCCCAAATAATCAAGTGATCAGCAATGAGTATTCTCTTCAATTTCAGGTCAGTCCCGAAAGATGATTGCCATCATTTCACTTTAAGGAATACAAACAGGTGCTAGTCCCCCAGAAGTTACTTTCCCTTTTATGGTCCAGGTCAGTTACGTAGAACAGTTAATGCATTTTTCAAAAAGGGCTAGCTAGCTCGTTTACCTTTAATACAAGGAATAATAGCTCTCTGTTGAATAGCTGAAGGCTTCTCAAAACCGTAAGCATAGATGCCCCGAAGAAGAGACTCCTTTAAATTCATATCGTCAAAGTTATCAACAATCTCATTCCAGTTGCTCTGCAAATCACATACAAAAAGACGACTAAGTCGGATGAACACGCTCACCTTGCCCACGTTTCAGAATCCAACACAGGGGTCTTACCTCGATGACACCATCGGGGTCCATTCCCTCTGGGCCTCCATGTTCTCTGCCGACAAGAACACCGCAGTTAGAGAACGTCCCTCTTCCCAGCCCTCTTACCTGCACGGCCCGGGGGAGGGCCTAGCCTAGGCCGGCCACTCTCCCCGCACGTGCGCACCACCCGCGCCTGCAGTCAGGGAAGCCGGCGGCGCAGCGCACGTCACGTTCCGTGCGCGCCTGCCCCAAGGCCGACCACAGGGGACGCCCAGGAAAGGCCCACGGCCGCCGGCCCTTCCCCCAGCCCGAGCGCCAGGCGCTCCCGTCTCGGCGGCAGCCGGTCTCGCGAGAGCTCCACGCGCTGAGCTCCGCCCCTTACACTGCGCAAGCCGCGGTGATTGACGCGGGCCGCGGCCTGGCGAGAGCGGTGCCAACGGTTCGCGGGGACCCGGTTGCCGGCGCGGCCCCATCCGCCCGCAAGGCCGCGGCCAGCGAGCGGGCGGGCGCCGCCGTCCCCTCCCCCCGCCCAAAGCCGAGCCTGCAACTCGCGCCTTCCGCCGCCGGTGGAGCTCCCCCCCCCCCCCCGGTACACTGTCGACTGCGGACTGCGCCACCGCTCAACTAAAACGTGCGCCGGCGGGCAGGGGACGCGTCCGGGATTCCAAAGCGTCTTCGGGCGGGGCGGGGAGGGGGGAAATAAAGCCCCTCCAGCCGCTCCGTTTTTGTACCCCAGTCTCCCCGCAGGCCAGGCCCTACCCATCATGGAAGCTTCTCGAAGGGCAGAGAGGCGCTAAACCTCAAGGAAACGCCCGAGAACCCGCAGCCCAGGCTCCTCGCCGCCCACCAGCACCTCCGCCGGCGTCGCACGACGCCCCCGCGACCGCCCGGCACCGCGGCAGCGCCATCCATACCTGCTATAGTCCGCGGAGCCACCAGACATGATCCGAAGAGCCACTCAGCGCCCGACTGGAAAGACAGCGGCGCCGCGCCACCCGTTTTTTATAGGCTCGCGGCCGGAACCCGTTTTCCTGCGGAGGAATTTTCTCGTCGCTCTGCGGTCGCCCACCAAATTGTGATCCTGGGGGTCCTTACCTGGGAGAATAGCCCAAGGAGGTGGGTGGGAAATCCAAATTTGGTGATTTCTCGGTATTACGGGGCCGCGGGACATGCCGGGGCCGCGGGGGGAGGCTGGGACTCTTTGCCTCGCGGCGGAAGAATATTGCAGCAAGCGGTGGCCAAACCGCGCTCCCGGCCCGCCCCGCTCCTACGGGGTTTCCGCGGCCCCGAAGCAGAGGCGGCCGGGCGAGCCGAGCGGCCGGGAGGCGGAAGCCCGGGGCGGCTGCGTGCGGGCGGCGGGGCGAGCTTGCGGTGCGGCGCCCGGGAGCGGCGGCGGCGGGGGCGCGGCCTCGCGCTGCACGGGGGGGACCTGCGGCTGCCCCGCCGGCTCCCACCGCGGCTTAATTCTCCGGGGAAGAGCCGCCTGGCCCTCGGCTGGGCGCTTAACACCCATCCAGATCCTAAAAGTGTGAAAACTTCCGCTCGGGAAAATGTCGGCCACCGAGCAGGTCCCCGAAGCCTGGTGCCCCCGGTGCACCGCAGGGCATTGTGCCAAGCGAGGCAAAAACGTGCAGTGTCCTCTGCAGGGGTCCCCGCGGCAGCCGACGCTGCTCTCCGGGCGCCCCCGGTCTCCTCTCGCTCGCTCTTAGAAAATAACGCTGAGCCTTGTACGTGTGGGGAGTGAATTTCCGACAAAATCATCCTGAACTTTTGCAAATGGTTAACAGCTAAGGACTGATTTTCCTTACAACGCAGAAATTTAAATGGACGCTTCCGGCAGATAGAGCTCCGTGCCCCCTTGGGGACTAGATAGATTTTTTTTTTTTTTTTGATTCGGGTCTATGTTGCTCTTTCCCCCCCCCCCCCCCCCAAAAAAGGCTTTGAACTTTAATTGCTTAATACCTAATGCATGTTGATTTAGTGGAAATTGAGAGCAATACAACCCCTGCTGCTTAAATAAACTGCACGATTCTTGAAGCCACGGAGGTTTTCAGACTGTAGCCCTGACCCAGGCCTGGGGTAGGCCCAATGCATTTAGTCATTTCATTTTAAAAATACTACCCACACTGCGAGGTAGCATCAGGGAAACATTTTTCTCGTTAATTCAGAAGGCCACCGAAGGTCCGCTACCTGGAAAAACTGACATAATTTTCTATATCTGCATATGATGGTTGATTCTAAATACATTTCTTTCAAAAAAAATTATTATTGTGCCAAGAACTCTGAGGAAAACTAATACCAAGATGACAAAGTAGGCGTAGGTCTCAGTTTAGGGATGCTGCTCCTAATTAATCCCTCTGTAATAATGTTCAAATTCAGATTTGAGATAATGCGGGATATGTTCTGCAAATGGAGGTCAAAGATCTTTATTGTCTCATCTAAACCTACTAAAACTCTCCAGGGATCTAAGAAACCAAAGGAAATACTAAATCAGAAAAATGACCAACCATTTAGTCTCAATGGAGTCTTTAGGGTGAAACCAATCAATCACAAGGTGAAATCAGTCATCAATCAACACCTAAATTGTTGAGTTTTCTTTAGGTTTAGCACTACTGTTACATTTCCAGAATCTCTTAAAAGGAAATAAGGGCTAAATTCTGGTTTAGGTCACAGTTGAAGGGGTTTCCAGGTAAAAAATCTTACTAATCAAAAATCCAGGGACGCCTGGTTGGCTCAGCAGTTGAGCCTTTGGCCCAGGGTGTGATCCTGGAGTCCCAGGATCTAGTCCCACATCGGCCCCCTGCAGGGAGCCTGCTTCTCCCTCTGCCTGTGTCTCTGCCTCTCTCTCTCTCTCTCTGTCTCTCATGAAAAAAATAAAATCTTTTTAAAAATTCAGTCAAAATCCAGACTCACAGTGCCTGCAACCCTACAATATTTCTAATAAACGCTGTTTACCACATTTTCTGTGCTTACTAAACACCATGAGGTAATACATGAATTGTAGATCCAAAATACACTTATTAACAAAGTGTGCATGTCAGAGAGCATATTTCTTCTATGGTTAAAATAAACTTTCTACTTTCCTGAGATCTAAAGTTAGAGCTTTCTCAAAGTCAACTGCAAGTGCTTCTTCGCTAACCTGGATCACGTGAGGCCATTTAGACTCTTGGATAGCCTCAGCTGACAATCTAAACCCAGCTAGCAATTGTAAGCCATTGTTCACCAGAGGAACCAAGGAATTAGTACGAATATGTCAGTATGCAACAAAACCTTAAAACCAATATGCTTTATGTTGAAAGCGATGGCTTCTTAAAGAAAGTACATGTATTCTTTTGAGGTTCTTACATTATTTCAAGTCTATCAGATCTTAAGTGATAGTTACACGTTTAAAGCAGGAGGCTATTGATATGCATGTTGGTTAAGGTTTGCGTTTTGGGGATGCCTGGGTGACTCAGTGATTGAGCATCTGCCTTTGGTTCAGGTCTTGATCCTGGGGTCCTGGGATCCGGCTCCCCGCAGGGAGCCTGCTTCTCCCTCTGCCTACATCTCTGCTGCTTTTTGTGTCTCTCGTGAATAAATAAATAAATAATTTTTAAAAGGTATGTGTTTTGGATCTTTAACTCATTACTTATTAATGTCATTTATTCTTTAGTAAACACAATATAATACATGCTTGTCCCTACATCTGTTATTTAAGTGTTTAAGAATTACCTTGAGGGGGATCTCTGGGTGGTTCAGCGGTTTAGCGCCTGCCTTTGCCCAGGGCACCGTCCTGGAGTCCCAGGATCGAGTCCCGCGTCGGGCTCCCGGCATGGAGCCTGCTTCTGTCTCTGCCTCTCTCTCTTTCTCTTTCTCTTTCTTTCTATGTCTATCATGAATAAATAAACAAAATCTCAAAAAAAAAAAAAAAAAAAGAATTGCCTTGAGCTGGATAGGGACAGTAGTGCTACTCAGCTCTTTATCATTCCTTTCCGTTGCTGGAGGAAATAAGAAGTTACCTTCTGCCTAAACGTAGGCGGTGTCCACTGAAGCAATTTGGAGGGCAGCCCTCACTGACACATTCTTCACAATAACTTTGAAAACTATGTGCATAAAGATAAGTAACGATTAAGAGAGCTGAAAAAAATGGAGAAAATTGAGGAGGACCACAGAAGGGACTGTGGAAACTGTAAGGACTGGGTTTAAACCTGTTAACCCAACATTCTTACATTCTATTGTATAACCAAGATATGGAAGGTTGTTGGGGTTTTTTTTTTTCAGCTCTACCTTCATAAACACTAAAATAAAAATACATTATTGTACTTCAAATCAGTACATGCAAAACTGTACTATGCATAAAAATCAATGGGAAGATCTTGAAATGCAGATACAAGGATGCTGTGCCCTCCCACCAAGATTCAAGAGATCGGTTCTGAGGTGGAGCCCACTTTTTATTTTGAAAAACTCAAAACCTAAGGAAGAGTTACAAGAATAAAATAATGAACATCAAATCTTTGTCACATTTATCAGTTGTTAACAGTATTACATTTGTTCTCTCTCATATTTCTGACTTTTTTTTCTGACCTTTCTGAAAGTCACAGACATGTAGTGACACTTGACTCCTAATACTTCAGCACTGCATCCTAAAATAAAGATATTCTCCTCCATGAAACCACAGAAATATCATTATATCCCCCCAAGTTTACTATTAGAATAATATCTACAAAACTGTCGGTGTTCAGCATTTCTCAAATGTCCCAATAATGTACTTTATAGCCTTAAAAATAAAATCTAGGACCCAAACAAAGGTTACACATTATATTTAGTGAGCCTGTCTCTTTTAATTTAGGACAGTACCCCCTATTAGGGAAGGGATTTTCTCATTAGAAATTCTTACACATATAAGTGATAATGTAAATATGTGTGTGTGGTGTATGCTTGCATTTTCTGTGACCTCATTGATCTAGGTTGTTTTTCCTGTCTTCTAGGACATTCACATTTTGAAAATTCCAGATCAGTTTGATTTTATTTCTTTGTTATAGAATGTTCCACGCTTTAAATTTCTGTGATTGTTCCCGCATCATTAGGTTCAATGCCAACATCTTTGGCAAGAATATTACATCTAGGTGGTGAAGCACCCTCTTTAAGCCATCATGTTAGGAGGCACATAGTGTTAAATTTCCCATTACACCCAGTGATTCTGATTCCATTTAATTTACAGACATTTTGAAAAACACCTGCTTGTAAAACCTTTTGAACTTGAGTGTTTTATTTGAAGTCATGAAATTTCGCCAGAATTCTGTATGACCAGCTCTAATCCTTTATTGGAAGTGCTAAAACCATCAGCGATAAACAGATAACTATTATGATATGTAGCATGGTGCTGGGGCCTTGCAGACATCAAAAAAAGAAAAAACAAAGAAAGAGAGGCACAATTCCCACTTTGGATCTAACAGAGAAAGGAAAATAAGCGCATAAAAACAAGAGAGTATTTCTCAATCAGGTGACCAAAGATCAGAAACTTTGATAATATTCAATGGAAAAACACATTCTTCTGTTGATGGAAGTTTAAATTCGTGTCACATTTTTTGAGGATACTTTGACAATATGATGAATTAAAATGCACATGTCCTCTGACCCAACAATTCCAGCTGGGAATTTTATCCTATGCATATAAATAGCACCAGAACCCAGAACTCTGCCCAGCCCTGTCTTCCGCCTCTCTCCCCATTGCCTACTCCCACCCCCTCAAAGAACAAGAACGCCCATTCCTTTTTTTTTTTTTTTTTTAAGATTTTATTTGTTTATTCAGGAGACACACACAGAGAGAGAGGCAGAGACAGAGGCAGAGGGAGAAGCAGGCTCCCTGCAGGGAGCCCGATGTGGGACTGGATCCCGGGACTCCAGGATCCTGCCCTGGGCTGAAGGCAGATGCTTAACCGCTGAGCCACCCAGGCGTCCCAGAACGCCCATTCCTTTTGTCATTATTCTAATAGCAAAAAAAAAAAAAAAAAAAAAAAAAAAAAAAAACCTTTTAGAAATGACCTAAATGTCTATGAAAAGGAGCCTGGCGAAGAAATTCTATGCCTTGCCTATTAGGCATTAAGAACAATCAAGTCCACTTCCACTTGTAGGAAGATGGAACAGACACACGCTCCGCCCTATCCGTCCTGCGAAGTGCAGCTCGAGGCCTGGACACGGTGTACGAAGCGGACACGAGAGCCCGAGAGGAGGAGGCCACGAGGCCGGCGGCCCGGCCCGCCCTTGGTCGCGTGGGGGCTGGGCCGTCCCCGCAGCACCGCCCGGGCCTGGCCTCGCGGGTGCCCTGGGGTCCCTCCTGGGGTCCCCCACGTGCTCCGCCACGTGCTGCGGGGGTAGGCGAGCTCCGGGGGGCCCGGCGCGCGGCGGGGGTGCCGCGGAGGCCGCAGCCCGCGGAGGGCTCGGCGCGCCCTGCTCCTCCGCCCCCCGTGCTTCCGCCTCCGGGAGCAACCCCCTCGTCTGGGGCCGCGGGGGGAGCGGGCGCTGCTCCTCCGGGCCGGCCGCTTCTCTTGGCAAGTGTAGAAGTCGCGCCTTAGGGGCAGCCCGGGGCGCTCAGCGGCTTAGCGCCGCCTGCGGCCCAGGGCGTGACCCTGGAGACCCGGGATCGAGGCCCGCGTCGGGCTCCCTGCGTGGAGCCTGCTTCTCCCTCTGCCTGTGCCTCTGCCTCTCTCTCTCTCTCTAATAAATAAATAACATCTTAAAAAAAGAAAAAAAAGAATTCGTGCCTTGGTTTCCTCCGGTGACGTTCCCTCCTCCAGCAACTTTTTCTTTTTTCTTATTTTATAGTTTTTTTTTTTTTTTTTAAGATTTTATTTATTCATGAGACGCTGAGAGAGAGGCAGAGGCACAGGCAGAGGGAGAAGCAGGCTCCCTGCAGGGAGCCCGACGCGGGACTCGATCCCGGGTCTCCAGGGTCACGCCCTGGGCCGCAGGCGGCGCTAAACCGCTGGGCCCCCCGGGCTGCCCCCCAGGAACTTTTCCTTCCTCTGCTGCTGCTCTTCCCCCACCGCTGGCCGCTCCTCCTGTCCGCCTCTGCCCCTCGCACTGCGCGGCGCCCTGCCCGCCGTCGGGGGGAGCTCGGGGCGCCGACCGCGGGGCTCGGGAGGGGGCTGCAGGGAGCCCCGCCCCGCCCCGCCCCGCCCCGCCCCGCCCCGCCCCGCCCCGCCGAGCTCCCTCCGCAGCCGACGCGCCACCTCCTGCGAGGACAAACGTTTGCTCTCCGAAGTTCTCTGTTCGAGGGACAGCATGGGAGGAAGGATTGGCAAAGCACGTGTCTGACAAAGTACCGTTGTCCCTTGAACAACACGGGCTGGAGTTTTATGGGGCCACTTATACGCAGATTTTGTTTTTCAGTAAGTACAGTACAGTGTTGTAAAATACAGTACGGTCCTTATGATTCTTTAAAAAAAAAAGATTTTATTTATTTAAGAAAGAGAGAGCGCGCGCACTTGCACTAGGTGCACAGGAGCAGGGGCAGGGGCAGAGGGAGAGGGAGAGGGAGAGGGAGAAGCAGACTCCCTGTGAGTACAGAGCCTGCCTGCCACGGGGCCTTGCCGCCGGGCTCCATCCCAGGACCCTGAGATCATGACCTGAGGGGAAGTCAGACACTTAACCGAATGAGCCACCCAGGGGCTCCTCCTCATAACTTTCTTAATAACATTTTCTTCTCTCTAGCTCACTTTATAAGAATACTCTATATAATAACATATAATGTACAAAATATGTGTTAATTGACTATTTTTTAAAAATTTTATTATTATTTAACTTTTACCGATCTCTACACCCAATGCAGGGCTCAAACTCATGGCCCTGAGATCAAGAATCACACGCTCTTCCCACTGAGCCAGCCAGGGACCCTATTAATTGACCATTTATGTCATCGGTAAGGCTTGTGGTCAACATTAGGCTATTAGTAAAGTTTTGGGGGAGTCAAAAATTATGTATGGGTTTTTGACTTCATAGGGAATCAGTGCCCCTAACTCCTGTGTTGTTCAAGGATCACATGTACTAGTATCTAACCAGTATCTAGATATAGTAGAACTCAAAAACTTGATAGAAAAAAACAAGCAATCCTGTTAAAACATGAGAAAGATATGAAAAGACATTTCACTGAAGAGGATGAATAGATGGCAAATACACATGTGCAAAGACATTTAACATCATTAGCCATTTCAAAAATGTGAATAGAAAGCACCATGAGGGGCGCCTGGGTGGCTCAGTCAGTTAAGAATCTGACTCTTGGGGCAGGCCCAGTGGCGCAGCGGTTTAGTGCCACCTGCAGCCCAGGGTGTGATCCTGAGGACTTGGAATCGAGTCCCACGTTGGGCTCCCTACCTGGAGCCTGCTTCTCCCTCTGCCTGTGTCTCTGCCTTTCTCTCTTTCTATGTCGCTCATGAATAAATAAAGAAAATCTTTAAAAAAAAAAAAAAAGAATCTGACTCTTGATCTCGGCTCAGGTCATATCTCACGGTTGAGATACCAAACCCCATGTTGGACTCTGTGCTGGGCATGGAGCCTGCTTAAAATTCTCTCTCTCCCTCTTCCTCTGCCCCTTCCCACCAAAAAAAAAAAAATGAGTTGGCTAAAATAAAAAACCAATAACACCAAATTCTGGCAAGGATGCAGAAACACTGCATCTCTCCTACATTGCTGATGGGAATGTAGAATGGTACAGCTCCTCTGGAAAAGTTTGGCAGTTTCTTACAAAACTAAATGTGCAACTATCATATGATGCAGCAACTGTTACTCCTAGACATTTACCAGAGAGAAATACTTATGTCACACAAAGACTTGTGCATGAATGATCATAGCAGCTCTATTTACAATAGTCATAAGCTGGAAACAATTCACACTTCTTTCAATTGGGGAACAGTTAAATGGCACTACATCTAGCCACGGAATACTACTCACTACTAAAGAGGAAAGATGTATTCATGGGTACACATACAACCTGAAAGAGTCTCTAGACAGACTCAGTGAAAATACCCAATGTCAAAAGGCTACACACTGTATGATTCCATCTATATCACATTCTTGAAAAGAGAAAATTATAGAAATGGAGAGTAGGTTAGTCATTGGGGGATAAAGAGCGGGCAGGAGAGAAGTGGGTATCCCTATAAAAGGGCCACAGGAGAGATCCTTGTGGTGATAGAAGTGTTCCTATCTTGACTGCCTCACTGTCAGCATCCTGGTTGTGATGCTGTTCTATAGTTTTCCAAGATATTCCTTACCATCGGAGGAAGCTGGGCAAAGAGTACACGTGTTATTTCTTACACCTGCTTGTGAATCTACATTATCTCAAGATAAAAAGGAGAATTTAATTAAAAAATAAAGCAAACAATTGCCAAATGTATCCTGGTCTTCCAGGTTGGCTACTGATATAATAAAGTGACAGTGGAAAAGAACAAAACGAGGTCACTAGATCTGTGTGTGCCAGTATGGGAAGATGTTCAAGATGTACTGTAAATGGAAAAAGCTCATTGAAGAACATTATATTTAGTAAGATCCTATTTGTGTTCAAAATGGATAGATATATATCATAGTTTTATGCAGAGAACCGTGCTATCTTAGTCTGTTTGGGCTGCCACAACAAAGTCCCAGAGCCTGGGGAGCTTAGAAACAGAAATTTATTATCTCACAGTTCTGGAGACTAGAAGTTCAAGATCAAGATGCTGGCAGGGTCCGCATCGAGTGAGAGCTCTCTCTTTGGGTGGCAGATGGCAGCCTCTTCACTGGGTCCTCACACGGCCTTCCCTAGATGCATTTGTTTCTCTAAAGAGAGAGGAAACAAACTCTCTGGCGTCTTACCTATAATTGTTTCAATCAAACTTTTCCAGAAGGAAACTGATTCCTTCTAGGGGAAGTGTATAAATGAGAGAGAAGAAAATTTTTTGCTTTTTACTTGACATGCTGTTGTTCAGTTTGTGTCTTTTGTACCTTTGGCATATAATACTAGAATCTTTAAAACAATAATTACAGTATGATACGAATGGACCTGTGCTCCTCCAAGTTCATATGTTGAAGCCCAGGGGATCCCTGGGTGGCTCAGTGGTTGAGCATCTGCCTTCAGCATATGTCGAAGCCCTAAGCCCTACTGGGACTAGATCAGGAGATGGGGTATTAAGGTTAAATGAGGTAGTTAAGGTTAAATGAGGTCACAAAGGTGGGGCTCTCATCTGAAAGAGCTAGTATCTTTGTAAGAAGAGAAAGACACTGAGGCCAAGCACATACAGAGAGACCGCATCAATCTGCAAGCCAAAGAGAGAAGCCTCAGGAGAAATCAAACCTGTAGACAACTTGATCTTGTAGGTCCAGTCTCTTGAAATGTGAGAAAATAAACTTGTGTTGTTTAAGCTACCCGCTCTGTAGCATCTGACCATGTCAGCTCTAGCAGGCTCCTGGATGTCATTCTTCACGTTCAAGCAGATCTAATCATGTCCTGCTTAATAGCAAAGATGTGTTAGGGCACGATTTTATATAAAATATAGGCATGCATTTTCTTTATCAAAGGACTAACAATAGGTATATTTAGAAATAATTTATTATGTGATTTAATTTGTAAGAGTTATGCCACTTTCTCCATCACTTTTATCTCTTGAAATTTACTTACCCTCTTAGGGCCAGCTCAAAAGCCTCCTCTTAATCATCTTCAAAATGAAGTCACTTCCTTAGCCATGAATTTCAATAGCTGTTATGCAGTACCTCCCTTAGGACAGTCATCATGGTCTAGCTCATAGTTTAGTACATGTGTCTCATCTCTTCTAAACAGTAAGTAGTGTCCTGAGAGGAAGGATTGTATCTTATTTATCTTTGCATCTCCCACAACAGGAAGCCCAATGCTTTGATGCTTGCATTAGTTTCTACTGCTGTTGTAGCTCATTACTACAAACTTAATGGCTTAAACCAACAAAACATTTATCTTATTTTTTTTTCAGTTCAAGAAACTGAAATGGGCCTTACAAGGCTAAAATCAGGGGGTCAGCAGAGCTGTGACCCTTGGGAGGATCTGGGAAGAATCTGTTCCTTGTGTTTCCAGCCTCTCGAGGCCACCCACACTCCTTGGCTCCTGGCCACACCATTCTGGTTTGGGAGTTAGGACATCTTTGGAGTGGGGCAATTATTTTGCCTGCTACAACAGCCAACCAACTGGTGGAATAGTGTATAAAATATGTACTGAGAGGAGACAGCAAATGAATTATTAGAATAGAATGGAATTGATCCAAAAAAACTTTTGAGAAGTTATGAATTTTGATTCAAAAATGGCAAAATGATTGTTTTTGCTTCTTTGATTCATAGGTCAAACAAACTGATTAGAAGAATTTTTCATTGCTGGCAGCAATTCCTTACACACATAATAAGCACTCAACTATTTTTTGGATGAATGAGTGAATAACTAGAAAATTGAATAGTAGGACTCACAGATGGAGGAATATTATATATTTCCTACAGTGATTTCTAATGTTGATATTCTATTTGATTTCTTTTAGACAGTACATGTTACTCCTCGTATGGAGTACTATCCACATTCAAAAAGAGCATATCTGATGTTCTCTCCAGCTTTTTTTTTTTTTAAGATTTTATTTATTTATTTATGAGAGACACACACACACACACACACACAGAGAGAGAGAGAGAGAGAGAGAGGCAGAGACGCAGGCAGAGGGAGAAGCAGGCTCCATACAGGGAGCCAACGTGGGACTTGATTCCCCCATCTCCGGGATCTGCCCCTGGGCCGAAGGCGGTGCTAAACCACTGAGCCACTGGGGCTGCCCTCTCTCCAGCTTCTATGCCAATTTTTATCCCCTAGACTTCATTTACTTATTGAAATGGTGATAATTTACATAAAGGAAAACTTAAGTAAATAAATTTACATAAAGGCTTTTTTTTTTAAAGATTTTATTTATTTATTTATTTGACAGAGAACAAGCACAAACAGGAGGGGCTGTAGAGAGAGAAGGAAAAGCAGGCTCCCTACCAAGCAGGGAGCCCAACATGGGGCTCAATCCCAGGACCCCGGGATCGTGACCTGAGCTGAAGGAAGATGCTTAACCAACTGAGCCACCCAGGCGCTCCTACATAAAAGTTTTCAACAAGGAGCTGTTTTAAACTATCTAGACTGTAAAACAAATTGCAGTTCTACTTGCCATTTCTTAATCTTACTTTTTTTATGGTACAAATGATACTTTAAAAATAATAAATGACATTTAAAAACTAAAATTTCGGGCAGCCCAGGTGGCTCAGCGGTTTAGCACGGCCTTCAGCCCAGGACCTGATCCTGGAGACCAGGGATCGAGTCTCATGTCAGGCTCCCTGCATGAAGCCTGCTTCTCCCTCTGCCTGTGTCTCTGCCTGTCTCTCTCTCTCTCATGAATAAATAAATAAAATCTTTAATAAATAAATAAATAGTAAAATTTCTCCTCACACTACTTCATCAGGGAACAAAGGAACAAAGGCCTAGTGCAGCAGAACATTTCCTCCTATTCCCTGCCACATTAGCTGCTCCAGTACTGTCACTTCTGTCAATGTTATTTGTATGGGGAATCTGCCCAAAGCGGAGGCTGGGCCTGGAGCACAGGCTGGGTGGTGGTGACCCTTAGATCTAGTCCTTACATCTGAATCTAGGGTGCAGTAGATGTAGAAGGGAAGCAGTTTACAGACCTCATTGCTTTGGTATGGATCTAGCCATTCAATTATCCAGGCTTCAGGATTTTTGCTGTACTTGAGTGCCATCTAAGTATCACTATTTACTTGATATTTTTACTAGTTGACTCACATTTACTTCACTTGAGTGAAATCATAGGTTTAACTTGTTGCATTTTTCTAATACTGATTAAAATAATTTTGTAACTATCAAAATAAATGTAAGTCAATATAGTCCATCTGAAGCTTTCTGACTGTTTGGGGGTACACTGGTACGGAAAGACTTTAGGCCTACAAAAATCTGTAGTCATTAGGCAGAGGTCAATTAGATCCTGGTTTCCAGTGTTGAATTCTGAATGAGAAGCCTGCTGAAGTCTGTGACTAGCTAGCTAAATATTTAGCTAAATATTTGTCTGTTGTTCTTGGTGAAGATTACTTTTGATTGTATCAATGGAACTTTGGCAAAAAAAGCAAAACAAAACAAAAACCTTCTAGAATTGCATTCTGCTGTCTTTCTTACTCCTATATAAAGGCTGAGGCAAAACATAACTGGTGCTCTCTGACACTGTCTCTGTTTAGGAAGGTCTTTTTTTTTTTTTTTTAAGATTTTATTTATTTATTCATGAGAGACACACAGAAAGAGGCAGAGACACAGGCAGAGGGAGAAGCAGGCTCCATGCAGGGAGCCCGATGCAGGACACGATCCTGGGATTCCAGGATCACGCCCTGGGCCGAAGGCAGGCACTAAACCACTGAGCCACCCAGGGATCCGGGAAGGTCTTCTTTTTTAAAGTACTCTCTACATCCAACATGGGGGTCAAACCCACAACCCCAAGATCAAGAGTTGCAGACTCCACCGTGTGAGCCAGCCAGGTGCCCCCCAGAAGGTCTTCTAGTCTCTTTTGAAGAGAGAAGACAGTCAAGGAGTAGTGTCCTCTTGGTGGAGGCTTATTTTTATTTTCCTTTAACATTCTTTGGAAAAGTAATTTTAAAATTTTATACTTACACTTGATCTCAATTTCTAAAAATTATATAGGTTATAATGTCATTTAATAAGCTTTGGAGTGGGGCGCCTGGCTGGCTTACATAGAAGAACATGTGACTCTTGATCGTGGGGTTGTGAGCTCCAGCCCAAGATAGGGTGTGGAGATTACTTACAGAATTTTTTTAAAAACTAAAAAAATAATAAGCTTTGAGGGAAGCAATATATTATGATCTATTATGACCATGACCTATTATGTCAAGAACTTGAAATTTTCAAAGTACTAGGCTGGTCATTATCCTCCACAGTAAGTTAAGAAATTAATGATCAAGAATATGTACAATCCGGGATCCCTGGGTGGCGCAGCGGTTTGGCGCCTGCCTTTGGCCCGGGGTGCGATCCTGGAGATCCGGGATCGAGTCCCACGTCGGGCTCCCGGTGCATGGAGCCTGCTTCTCCCTCTGCCTGTGTCTCTGCCTCTCTCTCTGTGTGTGACTGTCATAAATTAAAAAAAAAAAAAAAAAAAAAAGAATATGTACAATCCAGGGGCACCTGGGTGGCTCAGTTGGTTAAGTATCCAATTCTTGATTTTGGCTCAGGTCATGATCTCAAGGATTGTGAGATCAAGCCCCATGTTGGATTTCAAGCTAGACACACACACACACACACACACACACACACACACACACGTACAACTTGGCAATCTGGTTATCTCAGAAAAAACGGGACCAGATAGGTGGAGAAAAGGACTTATTTAATTTAATTGTAATTTATAAGGCTCTATCTCTTATGGTCAGTAAGAAATGCCAACAATTTTCCTGAATATCTAATACTACTCACGTGTGTTTCCTTCACTCATCCATCAGTCATCATTTGATCCCCTGTCTATTGCAAAGCAAATACAACTTTGCAGTGTTTCTTTAATCAAGAATATGTTTGCAGTAGAAAATGGAATTTATTCACTTAAATTGGAGTTGAACTTTGATAGCCTTGATTTAACAAGACTGATCTTTTTACATAACCTGATGTCCCTTCTGATAGTCAATTAGGAAACCTCAGACCTTGTGTCTACTGTCTTCTTATTGACTGTGCAAGTAAAATAAAATAGTAATTCCAATAAATGTACATCTAAATATTTCCCGAAACCTGGACCCTGGACAAGGTGAGGCTGTAGTGCACTCAGCTGGCAAAACTGCCTTCAGAGGCAAAGGAGCTGCTCTGGATGGACTCCTCGATAACCCAAAAGAAGTGAAAGGCAGCCAGCTGATCCTTTGGGACCTCCAGCAGGAATCTTCCTGTCTTCCCTATCTCTAAATTGGGGTTAATTGCTGAATCTGTTGGACTTACTGAAGCAGAAAATGAATGGAAAGTCTACCAAATTAACTACATGAGATTCTCAGGTTAAAAAGTAGAGTCAGGGAATGCATTTCCATATGAATTTAGCTTAATGAGATCAGAGGCTATCTGATAGAGAGAAGTATGCTTGTGGTACAGCAGGAAATCACTGAGGGATCAACTCTCGCGGGGGTTCAGATTGAAGCATAATTACTAAATTTTCTTTTGGGGTGCCTTTGTTCCAACTTTGGTGGCCTTCCTTCTTTGCAGGGACCCTGCTTCCTAGAGGTAAAAACTGTGGAGGGTGTTGGATGGTACAGAGAATAAATGATTTATCTCAGAATGTCTGCATATGAATGCTTTGCTTGAGTGGAGGGAGAGTTCCCTGGGCAATCTCTTAGGTCAACAAGTATGAATGAGGTCTCAAAGCTTCCCAGGGAACTCCAAATAATTCAGTTTGTAGGTAGATTCCTTCGGCCCCTAGAAGCATTAACATCCTCACCTTTGCTCCATCCTGACCTCTGCCTTCAAGAGGGGCTTTTTATCTCTCTATAATAAATCTCCAGATTTGGGGCTCAAGTTGGAAGATGATACAAGCTAACTAAAATAATGGTAAAAAGTCTGGTTAAAAAGACTTAAACACTCAAGAAAATTGGAAAAGAGACAACAGCCCACAACGCTTCTTAAATTGGAAAGCAAAAGGGGAAATGATGACAAAATTGACAGATGGGAGAAAGCTTAGTCCTAAATGGGGAGTGGGGAAAGCCGATGAGCAACCCAGTTATGCTGCAGAACAAGCGGAAGCCTCAGGAATTGGAAGCATCAGGTTCCTTTGGACACGGGATGGGAGACATGAACCCATGAACATGGGTTGAAAATCCTTTGCAAAAGCAGTTAGAAATCTCCAGAGCAGAGAGGAGCAGGCACATTTCTGCACTGGGGCACCTCCAGCTTGCTGAATTGCAGCATCGGCCAGTAAGGACCAGCCCTTTCCCCACCCTGGATTATAACCTTGTGGCTGCAGGGAAAACACAGGAATATGGGCAGCCCAAGTGGTTTAGCGGTTTAGCGCCGCCTTTAGCCCAGGGCATGATCCTGTGGTCTTGGGATCAAGTCCCATGTCGGACTTCTTGCATGGAGCCTGCTTCTCCCTCTGCCTGTGTCTCTGCCTCTCTGTGTCTCTCATAAATAAATAAAGTCTTAAAGGAAAGAAAAGAAAGAAAAGAAGAAAAAAGAAAAGAAAGAAAAGAAAAGAAAAGAAAAGAAAAGAAAAGAAAAGAAAAGAAAAGAAGAAGAAAACACAGGAGTAAAAACAGACCAAGTGACACATCAGGCTGAAATTGCTAGAAACCTCCAGGAAGTAAAGGAGGAAAAAGAAACCCAGGGATCAGAAAAAGCCCATAGGCCTGTTAATTAGACTTAGAGTGACTAGGAAATCCGGAGTGTCCCACAAGAATGAGAACTCCTTGAATGTGAAGAAGTGAGGAAGAATCATATATGGTCAAAAGCAACTGGCCAGGGTCTCAGGCACAGGGGCATGAAGAAAAATGGCAGCCACGTCTCCAGATGCTCATACATTTGCAGGATTTACTCTCTAATATTTATGAGGCCAACCAGAGGCCGAGGAGCAAACCTGGTCCTGTCCTTATCAAGAAGCCCTTCTCAGGATCCTGGGGTACAGGTGAGGGGACAGTGGCTTCTCAGGTCCTTCCTCTGCACATGCGGCTGACTTCGCACCTCCTGAGACCAGCCTCAGGCCTGCACCATCCGTATTCACATGTGATCTACCCGGAGGGTCCTCAGGTACCTGAATGGGAGCCCCGGGACACGCAACCTCCAAAATCAAGTACATTCATTTCCTGTTTCCTACCTTTCTCTTAGCAGCCCCCAGGTCCCAACAGGGATCAGCCTCCTCTGACTCTGATTCAGATCCTGAAATTAAAGAAAATCAGAACCTGGATTCCATTTCTGTCTGGAAGATAATGGTTCATGATTCTTTCCTTTCCTGGCCCAATGCGATGAGAAAAAATATGACATTAAATGAAGACAAAAGAAAGAAAAAGATGTCAGGAATTCTTCCCCTGATCCAAATAGGTAGGCAACTTTCTCTCCTTCATGCTGGCTCCTCTAGAGGTTTATTCTCCAAACATAGTGAAGTAGTAGGTTTCTGGATTGAGGGTCTTCATGAAGGTATGCCAGAAATTTGGTGGTTAATACAGAGAACTCTGGTTTTACGGTCTCATCTGTTAGACTTGGGGTAGGGCTAAGCTGACACTGAAAGGTCTACTTGCTACCCCACAGAGAAGACTTTGCATTGCCCTAGGGATTTATTTTTCTGTTCTCTTTGCTGCCGCATCACCAGGCCTGGCCCAGGCCTACCACAGGCATATGGTGGACAACCTATTCTGTTACTGTTAGAACCAAATCCAGAGTTCAGTTTGGGTCATATTAAGTTTAATATTCAGGTAGGGATGTTGACTAGGCAGTTATATGGTATACAGGAGTCTGGGGAGCCTGGGGTGGGCACAGAAGAAATCAGGTCATAAAACCTCAATTTGAGAGTCATTGGCATACATATGACATTTCAATCATTTGACTGAACAGAATCAGTTAGGGAGGGATGTAAAATTATATGAGACCGGGTGGCAGATTGAGTCCTGAGGTACTCAAAATTGAAAGGTCGGATGGGACGCCTGGGTGGCTCAGTGGTTTAGTGCCTGCCTTTGGCCCAGGTGTGATTCCGGAGTCCCGGGATTGAGTCCCACATCAGGCTCCCTGCATGGAACCTGCTTTTCCCTCTGCCTGTATCTCTCTCTCTCTCTCTCTCTCTCTCTGTGTGTGTGTGTGTGTGTGTCTCTCATGAATAAATAAATAAAAATCTTTAGAAAAAAACAAACAAACATTGATAGTTCAGCAAAGGACCCAGAGTCCACCAAGAAGTCTGAGGAGAGGCCAGTGAAATAAGTGACAAACCAAGGTAATACAGGGTTTCAAGGAAGCCATGTGCAACTGTTCAAACGCTAATGAAAGATCAAGTCCACTATTAAGCATCAACCACTGGTTTGCATAATGAGTGCTACTGGTGAGGTTGACCAGAGCAGTCTCAGCCGTGAGGATAGAAGCTTGATTTGTGTGGATTAAAGAGAAAGTGAGGAGTTAAGATTCCATAAGTAGTGAGGTTGGTAGGATCTCAAAATCTATCTACAATAACTCCCAGAAATGCTACATAAATTATAACAAAGAATGTTATAATTCTTTAAATTCAAAATAGCTATTTTAAATTCATAGCTGAGGGGATCCCTGGGTGGCTCAGCAGTTTAGTGCCTGCGCACCTGCCTTCAGCCCACAGTGTAATCCTGAAGTCCTGGGATCGAGTCCCACATCAGGCTCCCTGCATGGAGCCTGCTTCCCTCTCTGTCTCTCTCTCTCTGTATCTCTCATGAATAAATAAGTAAAATTAAAAAAAAAATAAATTCATAGCTGAACTTGCAAGGAAGAAGGGGTATAGCAGATGGCCATGAGGAAGAAGGAGGTGAAAATGAGACCAGTAAACATACAAGCTGACTCCACAGCTACCTATGGGTTTAATAGTTCAGTAACCCAGGGGCTTTATTTTTAAAACATTACCTTCTTATTTTGGAATAATTTGGGGTTTGCTGAGAAGTTGCAAAGATAGTACACAGGGTTCCTGTACGTACCCCTCACCCAGTTTCCCTCATGGTTAACATCTTGGGAGTCCAGCTCCCCAGAGAGGTTTGGAGTTTGAATTTCTTTTACTAATAAAGTCCTCCAAACCCCAAAGTGAGAACTTAAAATAAGAATGTGTCTGAGTGGGCAGCCCAGGTGGCTCATCAGTTTAGCGCCACCTTCAGCCCAGGGCATCATCCTGGGGTCCCGGGATCAATTCCTGCATCGGGCTCCCTGCATGGAGCCTGCTTCTCCCTCTGCCTGTGTCTCTGCCTCTCTCTCTGCGTCTGTTATGAATGAATAAATAAAATCTTAGAAAAAAATATGGACACATGGAAACAAGGCACCACGCAAGAGATTCAGTACTTACAACGAACAGTAGGATTCAGTGGCTGTGAACTTCAGATGATAGAAAGGCTATCTGAAAGACAACCTGAAATAAGAACAATTTAAAATGACTAAGACCTACAAGACTTGAATCCCTGAGAAAAGAATGAGACAGCGGAGGAGGGAGAACAATTTCAGAAGGGGCTGGGTGGGTGGAGAACAGAGCTCCTCCTCCTTTCTCCAGCCATTGCTCTTGTCTCCCCTTCTTGCCTCCTCCCCTCCTTCCTTCTTGTAACCACCATAAAGGAGGGACAGGAGCCAAAAATTCTACTGGAGCTTAACAAGGAATATTCACAAGTATGTGTATCTTTCAGAAAAAGAGGGACAATATTTAATTATTATCAGACCAGTACCTTGCTAAGAATGACAGCCAGTGAGAAACCAAAGGTTAGAGGCTAAAAGGAACTTAAACGAGACACAGCAATAGTCTCTGAGCTGCTGTGTTTCCAATTCGTTATACAGTTTTCCAGCCCTTAATTCCCCAAGTCGGCCAGTGCAATTTTACAGGCCCCAGCTCTCAGGGAGTATGGGATTTGACAACTTCCTTTTGCTTACAAGATCCAAGCCTTCGTGCTTTCCACGTTATGAAACACCTCGAAGGGGGCTCTGCTGCAAAGGGCTTGCAAGGCTCACTTCCCCTGGGACGTCTTCATTCCTGTGTCACATTGAGCTCTGTGTTTATGTCAGTGAGCTCACCTTCACGAAATTCCTCTGGCTGTACACCTGGAGTCTAGAGATTGGCAGCTTTATCAACGTTCCCGGTTAGGAGCTTCTCATCACATCCCATTTCTCTTCCAGCGGTGTTACTTTTCCTTTCTTTGGGGCACTTTCATCTTTGCTGGACAATTCTCTTTCCATCATCCATTTTCCATCATCCATTTCCAAATGTCATGTGGGTTTATTACGGGGAGACAGAGTGTCAACTGTGGTGTCTCCAGACTAGATGGGGGCCACCAAATGTGGGGAGCCCCAATGGGGTGGAAGCTAGAAGTGTGGGCAGTGAACTGATTCACCCAAGGCAGAACAAAGGAGATAGGAATGCACTGAATCCACTGCAGAGGAGCCCAGGGCAGGACAGAAAAGGAAAGACTGCGGCAAGGTGGGGGTGGGGGTGGGGGAGTGAGGTAGTTCAGTGAGGAAGGTGAGACGGTTTGGGAACATATGGAATTTTGGTCTGGGTGTAAGCAACCCATTGGTCAGCTAGGGCTTATGGATATTTTGAGGTGGGTCACCTAATGGGCCTGTTTGTACTCCGTCGGGGTTGGGGGGGATTGGGAGTCACTCTGGGCCCTTCTACCTTACTCAGGTTTCCATTGCTCAAGGTGGTTGGCTAAAAGCAGACTCTGTAGCAACTACATACCTGGCAGGTTGGGGGATCTGAATAACAGATGCACAGCGCTGACTCATCAACAGACTTCGAAGGAATCGATGTGATTGGCCCCTAATCAGGATGTAAATCTGTTATTTCCCTAGTGTTTCCAGGACTGTGAGATTTGTACTATACTTACAAGTAATATACTGTGGTAACAGAAATTGGCACTGCATTGTTGGGGGACTGGTCTTCATGTAACTAGACTGCTGTCCCTGAGATTTGTATGTATCAGAACCATGCCAAATAAGCATTGCCGGGACTCATTTTGTGTCCAGAAAATGATCAAATTGGTTTCTGGTAGAAGAGGTTATCAATATAGAAGTTTTTTTTTTTAAAGAGTTTATTTATTTATTCCTGAGAGACACACAGAGAGAGGCAGAGACATAGGCAAGGGGAGAAGCAGGCTCCCTGTAGGAGCCCCACACCGGACTCAATCCCAGGACCCCAGGATCACACCCTGAGCCGAAGGCAAACACTCAACCACTGAGCCACCCAGGTGCCCCAGAACCACTCCTTTTGATGGTAGACTCAGGAATGGAATTGAAATTGTTTTAATTAACTGGATACTTAAAGTTCTTGACTAGTAAAACATTGTGATCAAGTGATGAAACAGATAAACAGCTCCCTCAGGCCAGAATTTAGGCAGTCCCTTAAGGCAGATCCACAATTCTATATATAACATCCCACTTTTTCCATTACAAATATAAGTGTGCGTTCCTGTACATACATATGAAAAATTTTAAAATCTTCAGAATACTATGCAAAAAGATATGTGACAAAAAGTTAAGACCTGAAGACAAAAAAAAAAAAAAAAGGGACCAAATTTTTGCTGTGAACAGAAACAATATGTTCATGTTCCTACTAATGGCTTGCTTTCAGAATCAAGTAGGTTTTGAAACTTCATTTAAAAGCCTACAGGAAATCAGAATAATGTTATAGTGTAGTTAATAGTGAGTAAGGTACAGGGGAGGTTAGGTAGGAAGAGACAGTATGGGGCCACAAGAGGAGAAGAGAGTGAGGCAGGGGCCTATGTAACCAGGTTTCTAGAAATTCCAGATGTGGAGAAATAAATATGATATTTCCAAGAACACCTTGTTTGCTCTCATGATAGTTACAAGTCCATCGTGTTTGTTCTAAATATAGACATATATATATATATATATATATATATAGAGAGAGAGAGAGAGAGAGAGAGAGAGAGAGATTCACAAATCTTCCATGGTACTGACAAGAAATTTACCAAGTTTCTGGATCAGTTTCCTATAAAAACCAACCATAAAAAGCCCTCATTGGCAACCAATTCTGGACCCTTTTGTTCTGGAGTGCTTTCCTTTTCTGTTCTTACCTTCACTTCATAAACTTTCACTTCACTTCACTCTTTTGTGTCCATCAGATTCATTCATTCTTCCACTCTGTGAGATAAGAACCCTGGAATCCTGCAACAATAGTATTGCACTATGTGTTATATTGCATTATAGCATATTATGTCTACTATTGTGTTTTACTGTACAATGTTAACTTCTTTGTTTTGATAATTGTAGTGTTATTATGTAAGATGTTGACATTAGGGAAGCCAAGTGAAAGGTGGTATACAAGAACTATCACTATTTTTACAATTCTTGTCAGTCTAAAATCATGTCACAATTTTAAAAGTTTGGAAATCTCATTGGAAGAAGAGCACTCTGATGAATGGGTACTTATACATTAAAAAAAGTTTGTATCTATGAAAAGCTACATGAGTTTCCTCATTTGTCTTTTTGTTTCCTCATTTGTCTTTAAAGAGTAGTTAGTTGCCTTTCTTTTTCTTTCTTTCTTTCTTTCTTTCTTTCTTTCTTTCTTTCTTTCTTTCTTCTTTCTTTCTTTCTTTCTTTCTTTCTTTCTTTCTTTCTTTCTTTCTTGATTTTATTTATTTATTCATGAGAGACACACAGAGAGAGGCAGAGACATAGAGGGAGAAGCCAGCTCCTCACAGGGAGCCCCATGTGGGACTCGATCCCCGGACCTGTACCAGGCCTTGAGCCGAAGGCAGACACTCAACTGCTGAGCCAGCCAGGCATCCCTGCCACGTTTTTTCTACTTCACCTAATCTCAGGATGCTTTTTGGGACAGTCTGAATGGACTTCATTGGGATGCCAACTGAACTTCAGTGGAGGTGTAGAAAATGCATACTGATGAGGTTTTTTTTTTTTGAAATCCGTTACATTTCACTATTATCTTCCTCTTCTAAAAATTTTTGTTTTTATTTTGTGAATAGATAACATTTATAAGATTTAAAGTTTACGGGTGCCTGGGTGGCCCAGTGGGTTAAGCATCTAACTCTTGATTTCAGCTTGGGTCATGATCTCAGGGTTGCCCTGCCTTGGGTTCCACACACAGAGTGGAATCTGCTTGGAATTCTCTCTCTCTCTCTCTGCTCCTCTTCTCACTCTCATGCTCTCTCTCTCTCTCTCTGAATAAATAAATAAAAGTGTTAAAGAAAATATTAAAGTTTAAAAGGTACAAAAGTATATGCAGTGAAGAGTCACTCTATCTTGTCTTCACTGCCAGCCTAATTATTCTCTTCAGATCAACCAATGATATTAGTTCATTCTGTATCCTTCAAATATATATATATATGTTAATGCATAAGCAAGGAAATCATATCCAATTTACAGAAAATGAAAGATACTTAACTTTTCTGCACCTCTCTCTGTCCTTCCCTCTCTCTCTCTTTTGCTTAATATATTTGGAGATTTCATTTCCATGTGAGTACATAATCTTGATCCTTCCTGAGGTCTGCATTGCATTCTACTGAATGGTGACACAGTTCATTTCACTGATCCCCTTCAATGGATATTTTGACAGTTCTCCTCTTTTGCTATTACACAACACTGCCCCAAACAGCTTTGCACCATCATCATTTGCACATGTGCAGATATCCATAAGACGTGCAATTCAAGGGTCAGGAAGTGAAATTGTAATTTAGAAGGGGGTTATTTTATTATATGTACTTTTGGATATGGAGTAATACACACTGTACAAAATGTAAAAGAAAAGGGCAAGTGGTTACAAAGAAGTCTTTCTCATACCCCTTTCCCTTCCTCAGAGGTAAGGTAATCACTGCTACTTGCTTCTTTGCTATGGGCCATATTTTTGGCCATTTTAATCCATTTTTTCCCAAGATTCTTGGCTATTGGGATGTCCTGTCAGTGCCCAAAGTTTCTGGATTTGGGGTCAAATTGTAGAAATGGATAATATATGAAAAAGTAGCCCTAAGAGACTGCACAATTGATAAAAATAATAGAAACAGTGACTGAAAATTTTAAATGGATATAACAGCCACACAGAGGTTAACAGTGGAAAAAAGTTATTTTAGCAATAAGGACTTGTACTGTTTTTACACTTGTGTACAATCATGAACTTCTCAAAACCATCACAGGATCAAGATGAATGTTGGCGCACTCGTGAAAAGTGAGAGTATACATCCAGAGCTATGACAATCATTGCTACCATGTCAGAACATAATTTAGGCAAATAACTTTTACCTGCTTCATGTTGGCAACAGATGACATATGCAGAGACCAATTTCTCTTTTCCCAAATTGCAAATCATCTATCCTCTGTTATATATACATATTAAAAAATTCATTAACCTTGATATAGCTTTGAAATGTACATGTGCGTATATACACTTATATAGTCATATAAAATTAAATGATGGGATTCTCATCATTATACTTAAAGCTTTAAAACTCTAAGTTTTGTTTTATTATTTTTTAAGATTTTATTTGTTTATTCATGAGAGACAGAGAGAGAGAGAGAGAGAGAGAGAAAGGCAGAGACACAGGCAGTGTCCATGCAAGGAGCCTGATGTGGGACTTGATCCCAGACCCTGGGATCATGCCCTGAGCTGAAGGCAGATGCTCAGCCGCTGAGCCACTGAGGCGTCCCTAAAACTCTAAGTTTTAAAACAGCTTTATCAAGTATATCATAATTTTATGTTTATATTTATTTTGTCTTAATTGAGTATTCTGAAGGAAAAAAGTATTCATGCATAAATAAGAGTATGAAATATATGAAAACGTGCTTAGGTGTTGTGTAGGAGCTATATATTTTATTTTTATTTCTCTTTATGTGTTGGGAGATAAGCCTCCATGAGTTTCTCATAATTCTGCACATCTTAAGAGCAGAGGCAATAGCTAACTTTATTCTGGATTTTCTTTTTTTTCTTTCTTTGCTTTTCTTTCTTTCTCTTTCTTTCTTTCTTTCTTTCTTTCTTTCTTTCTTTCTTTCTTTCTCTTTCTTCTTTCCCTTTTTCCCTCTCTCTCTCTTTCTTCCTAGAAATTTTATTTATTTATTCATGAGAGAGAGAGAGAGAGAGAGAGAGAGAGGCAGAGACACAGGCAGAGAAAGAAGCAGGCTCCCTGTGGGGATCCCAATGAAGGACTTGATCCCAGGGACCTGAGATCACGACTTGAGCCAAACGCAGAAGTTCAACCACTGAGCCACCCAGGTGCCCTATTCTGGACTATCTTTCAAGGATATTTGTACAATGAACAGCCCTGGGACTAGAATTGTGTCTGCTTCCTGACCAAAGGGCAATTTTATTTACTGTCCATTATAATAAAGATAATGTCTCCTTATAGCACAAAGGTCAGGCAGGCTTACTGCTTATTATAAAATATTTGTTTTCTTAAAACTTGGGGTTCCTCTCCTGCTATGCAACCCACTCTGTGTGTGATGTTGGTATTAGCTGACCCCTCCTGTGTCACCCTGTGAAACGCCAGGATTGCCATGTGGAATGTCTCAGACTCAGGTGTCTTGTATCGTCTGCCAGGATCATGAAACTGGGGCGGGGGGGCGGGGGGCTAACTTGTTAGCTCGAAACTAGAGTAAAATGTGAGATTATTCACAGTTCCTGCCACTCTAAACTTTAACATTTTTAAAAGTCCCCAAGCAAATGTTGATTATTAACTAAGTTTCTCAATAATCTATTAGTTCAAAGTTCCAATGACAATCGTGGATTTAAAAAATATTGCATTTAAATTCAGTATCATACTGTTTTTCACTGTTTTTTCACAGGGATCTTACCTCTTCTAAGTTTACACACCTGGTAAATGGAAGGACTCTGGAGGTTCTTGTACGTTGCATTGTTGTCTGAGGTTTATGAAACTTGTTTCCAATGACACCTGTTATTCAAGTAAATCTAAATCCAGTCATATGCCCACATTCATGTTTATATATTTTAAAATATTAGTATAAGTAATAATGCTTTATAACCCAAGTATTTAGAATCTTGAAGCTTGCATATAATTTCTGTGAAATGCTAAATTTCTCACATGAAATTGAGAAATTATATCTTATGTCTTTGAATTTTTATTTCTTAAATGGCAAAACTAGAACAAAACATATAGCGATCTTTCACAGCCAGAATATATAAAATGATTTATCAAAGTATTTGAGCAGTATTACATAAACTTGGCTTAAATTTACTTTTTATTCGTATATTTTAAAAGCAATATGAAAACCCTATAAATCGTGATTAAAAGATTTCTTTTTAAAAAAATATTTATTTATTTATTTTAGTGGGGAGGAGGGGCATAGAGAGAGGGGGACGGAATCTTAAGCAGATTCCTCACTGAGCTCAGAGCCCAACACGGGCTCAGTCTCAGGACCCTGGGATCCAAACTGAGTCAAAACCAAGAGTCTGATGCTCAACCTACCCAGATGCCACTAAAAGGGTTTCTCAGAGTCTCTTCAATAGGAAGCTGTGTCATCTTACAAATGAAACAGCTCTCCTTCATTAATTTGTCTTCAAGTTTAATATCTCACTTTTCTTGAGAAACTTTATGGTCCCTTCTCTTAGATTCATATAAAGCCTTAGTGGTCTTTTGAAGCCAGCTGTAGGAGCCCCATTAAATTTGAGATAGTTTACTGGACTTTATTTTTTAATTTCCTCCATGGCCAAGTTATCCTATATAATTCAAAGGCTTGTGCCAAGGGAGGCTCTTGTTCTCTGGTGTTTGTGGCAGCTCCACACTAATCCTCCAGGAACAGAAAGCTTTTCCTGCCAAAGGCTTTCAGAAAGTGTTCCTTTGTGAGTCCCACATCATCCTGGGTACGTAAGGACTTTCACATGGGAAAAAAAAAAAAACCACAGCCAGATAACAAAGGGAATTAGTAAACCCTCAGGCAAATAGAAATTGTATAGTGACTCCATAAGAACAAGGGGAAAAAAGGATGGAAATGTATTCATTAAGAAGAGAAAGTGAAGTGCCTGGGTGGTTTGGTTGGTTGGCCAGTGGATTCCTGGTTTAGGCTCAGGTTGTGATCTCATGGGTGGTGATCTTATGGGTGGTGAGATAGAGCCTCGCTTTGGGGTTCTGCACTCAGTGGGGAGTCTGCTTGAAGATTCTCTGCCTCTGCCCCCTCCTCTCGCCACCCCCAGTGTGCATGTGCGCACACGCTCTTTCTCTCATAAATAAATTAATCTTAAAAAAAAAAAAAAGAAAGAAATCATTTTCTCCTAGTCGCTTTGTTTCCTTAGACCTTCACCTATGCATTTATCCTCAGGGGGGCAGCAGTTGCCTGTAAAGGAGCAGAGATAACCTTGGAAAAGGAGCTTGGCCTCTTGCCCTCATTCATTCCATTTCTCATTTTAGTGAGGGAAAGCTTGCTTCCTATCGGGGTTGGAATCTCACAAAGAATCCTCACTCACTGGAATAAGATTGAAGCTGAATCACCTCTCAAGTGTAGAAACATGTATTCAAAAATTAAAGACTGTTGATTCTGCTTCTGAGTCAGCTACTAGTAGATGGATCTCCACCCATTTTATGAATTCACCTTTTGTGTTATCAGCCACAGGACAGTACAGTAACAGCAACAACAAATACCATACTCACTGAATTTTCTTACCAACTGCAATTTTTTTAGCAGTGTATCACAATTAAAGTGTATTTTTAATACATTGCCCCATGGGGGCAAGTGGGTGACTGAATGGGTTAAGCCTCTGACTCTTGATTTCAGCTCAGATCTTAGGATCCTGCGTTTGAGCCCCACATTAGGCTCCATGCTGGGTGTGGAGACTTCTTCAAAAACAAAAAACAAACAAAAAGGGTATTCATATATTTGGGATGTCTGGCTGGCTCAGTGGGTGGGGCATGTGACTTTTGATCTTGGGATTGCGCATTCGAACCCCACGCTGGGTGTAGAGATTACTTAAAAATAAAAAAAATCTTGAAAAGGTATTCATGTATTTATTATAATTATGGGAATCAAATCTAAGGACATAAAAAATGGTCATGATTTTTGTTGAGGAAAAAATAGAGATTATATACTACATATACAGCATGATTCCCTTTTTGGCATACACACACCTACAGACATTTGGAGAAAACATTTCTAGAAAGTTACAGCCAAAATTTCCACAGTAGTTTCATTTGGCTAGTGAGATTACAATAGCTTTTAGTTTCTGCTTTACATTATTCTGTAATTTCTAAATTTCCCAAACAAAACATTAAAGTATTTTGTATTATAAATACATATAAAAAGAAAGAACACAGGGATGCCTGGATGTCTCAGTTGGTTGAGTGTCTCAGTTGGTTGAGTGTCTGACTCTTAATTTCAGCTCAGGTCATGGCCTCAAGGTCGTGGGATAGAAGTGTCTGTCTCTGCGCTCAGCAGGGAGTCTGCTTGAGATTCTCTCTCTCCCTCTCCTTCTGCCCCTGCCCCCTCAGATAAGTAGATAAATCTTGGGGTGCCTAGATGGCTCAGTCGGTTGAGCATCTGACTCTTGATTTCAGCTTAAGTCATGATCTCAGGGTGGTGGGATTGAGCCCCATGTCAGGCTCTGCACTGGGTGCAGAGCCTGCATGAAATTCTCTTTCCCTCTCTATAAAAATAAAATAAAATGTGGGACGCTTGGGTGGCTTGGCTGGTTGAGCATCTGCCTTTGGCTCAGGGCATGATCCTGGGATCTGGGATGAAGTCCTGCATCGGGCTCCCCACAGGGAGCCTGCTTCTCCCTCTGTCTATGTCTCTGCCTCTCTCTGTGTCTCTCATGAATAAATAAATAAATCTTAAAAAAAAACTTTTTTAAAAAAGTGCTTCTTAAAAAAAAAGAAAATGCACATACTAAGAAACTGAGAGAAACATTAATAGGGAATTTCAACATTTAAGTAAATATTTAAATATAAATAGTCTCAATCTTAGCCCTATATTTTCCTGTCATATATCTTGGCTTTTACTTATTAAATATTTATCTTGCACGTATATGGAGCATAAAGTTGTTTTGGGGTGGATAAGTCTTCAGAACTGAGCAGCAGTAGATGTTCAAAATAGATTGAATAGACTAAACAGGCATCTGCTAAATATTTTTTTAGGGCAGCTCTGAGCAAATTATTGCCCATATCTTTCTCCTCCTCTTGGTCCACAAGGTTCTAGATTTGCCTTATCACATAATTCTAGACTCTTGGAGGAGGATGGGTTACAGCTGTCGTCTTTTCCCTGAATACCTCTGACCTCCAGTCTCTACGTCATTGCTTCTGCCTGAAATGCTATTCCCTTTTGTCTGCCCCAGAACTTCCACTCATCATTCAATATTCAAGTCAGGTGCCCTGTTTCTTTCACAGTCATTGGTGGCTATGAGCGTGGATTCTGTGGTCAGAGAGACCTGGGTTCAATCCTGCCTCTCCTTCTGACACTTGGTTTGTGGTCTCAGCCAGCTTATCTCTCCTCTAAACCTGTTTTCTTACTTGTAAAATGGGCTCATAGATGTGAGAATGTATATGAGATCTTCAAATGTTAGCACACAGCAAACAGGTTATAAATGGAAACTACTACTATTTGTCACATCAGTGGTTTCAATCCTGACCTACATGTTAAAATCACCTGCAGAGCTCTTAGAACATGATTTAATAGGTCTGAGATGATATTCTTAGCAAGGTATTTTTAAAGCTTGTCCAAGTGATTCTGATGTGGAGCCAGGTTGAGAATAGCAGTTCTGAATATCACCTAGGAACCTGTTAGAAACTCCAGGTCCCCATCACAGACTATGGAACAAGAAACTGGAAATGAACCCCAGAAATCTGAGTTTTAACAAGCTCTCTGGGAGATTCAGGTGCACACTAACATTTGGGAATCACTACATTAGACTGTAAGTTAAAGGCATGAGCTGTGTTTGTCTTGTTCAGTGCTACACACAAATTCAGTTCAGTTTAGTTCAATTCAATTTAGGAACTGTTCATTGAGCACCAATTTTCTGTTCATTGAGTGTTGCACCGTGGCTCTGGGAATATGATGCTGTACAAGACAGGTCCTTGCCCTACAGCTTGCTTACTAAAGTCTCAGACTTGACTCTTCTCTCTGGTTCTCACTGTCTCTTAAGCAGATCTCTTACCATTGTAATCTTTATACTGATTGATACATATTTTTATACATCTGTGTCCCCCACTAAACTGATCTCCTTAGGGCAGGAGCAGCCTTTACTCATTGTCTTAGGAGATGCTCAAAAGCAGTTGCATTGCTGGGCCTGGGTTGCCATTCAAAAGCAACGGAATGTGTTCCCCTAGTGCAAAATGATAGGAAAATAAAGGTTGGTTTGTCTGTCAAGGTTTGATCAGGGAAGCAGAACCATCGTGAGTATTATGGTATATTGGTTTTATCTTAAGGATTAGACTTTACACTGTTGTGGGAGGGGCTAGGGAAGTAAGATTTAGGGAAAAGAAGTTGGAGGATCAGAAAAAAGTTCCAGGCTTCCTCAAGTATTGTGCTGTTGGACAAATCAGAGCTCTTAGAGAAATCTAGAAAAGCATATCCAGCCTCAGAGGGCCTGTGAAGGGGAGTTAGTGAAAAATCCACAGAAGGCTGTTGTTCTGGTGGCCTCATAAGGCTGTAGGTCAACCTGTCAGCAGTGGGAAGGGAGCTGCGTGCAAAGCAGGGGAGGAGGAGGACAAGCTGGAGCCCCTCAGAACCCCTGTGTACGCACTCATGCATCTTACCTGATGGCATCAGAGAGCAGTGGCTCTGCCTCCCTCCATCTTCTTCATCACACATGAATTTCTCTTTTGAGCAACTCTAACCTAGAACCATATAAGGAAGAGGCTTTTTTTTTTAAAGATTTTATTTATTTACTCATGAGACACACACACACACACACACACACACACACACAGAAGCAGAGACATAGGCAGAGGGAAAAGCAGGGTCCCCGTGGGGAGCCCAATGTGGGACTCAATCCCAGGACCCGGAATCACCACCTGAGCCAAAGGCAGATGCTCAGCCACTGAGCCACCCGGGTGCCCAGGAAGGGGCTTCTTGAAAAAAAATTCCTGCTTAGCCAAGTTGGCATGGTACTAAGGTACTAAATCACCCAGGTGGTAAATAGTACTTACCTAAAAAGCTGCAACTTACATTTTTCCCCCCCACGAACTTCTGTTTCATCCATTTCCCCCCTCAACACTCGATTTTAATAATATTATTCACCTCCATCTCCCCACCACCTTAGCTATAAAATATCAGCTAATAGTTGTCACCTACTTAGAATAATAATGATTTTCAAGACTGTTCATATATGTGCCTTCCAAGGTGATCCATGTTAAATGCCTGGCAACTTTCTTAAGGAAAAACCATGGGATTGGCATAAAGCAGAGCACAATCGGAGGTTGTAGTGTCTTACAAATGTAAGAATGAAAGCAAGAAGATGATCATTCTGGAAGGAAAACAAAGCGATAAATACTTGAATAACAATTTCTTGATATCTATCCTTGGCAGTTTTGGTAATGAACTGTAGGGTTCCATTTAGTGAGAACCATAAGAGCCAGAGACTTGAAGTCAAAACACAAAAGAAGTTATTGATTAATACAAAAAGTACTCGCCAGTTGTTCTCTAACCTTTCTGCAATAAACAAACAAGAAAACCTTATCTACATCTCTCCCTGAAAATCCTAC
Organism: Vulpes vulpes; assembly: GCF_048418805.1. Classification (NCBI taxonomy): domain Eukaryota; kingdom Metazoa; phylum Chordata; class Mammalia; order Carnivora; family Canidae; genus Vulpes; species Vulpes vulpes. The sequence continues at coordinate 54,420,333 of NC_132782.1, forward strand.
GTCATACTAGAGCATTATCTTTGGGAAAGTTACACTCAGTTTCTGTGACTATGCTGCTTCTGTACTCAACTACCTACCACTCCTGTATATCTCCTAGTAGGCATGACGTGTACACTCAGCTACCTATTCATGTTTCCACTCGGCATATAAATATAAATAAATATATTTATATGGCATAAATAAATTAAAAAGGCATAAATATGCCTATTTATAGGCATATTATAGGTACAGGACCCAAACTCTTAATCTGTGGCATGGGGTTCTTTTCCTTCATAGCTCGCAAATTTTTTCTTTATGTCATTCAAGTCTAAGTTTAAGTATCTCTTCTTCAGAAAATCCCATCCTAGTCGCCCAAACCTTCTCCCAACTGTACATTCTTTTACTCTGCTGTATTTCCCATCTTTCCTGCTAGAAAATAAGATTCATGAGGCCATGTGTTGCTATCCTCTTAGAACCTAGAACAAAATAACGTGGTAGGCATTCAAAATTTTTGAAAAATGAAATCAATCAATCAATCAAATACTAACAGTTATACGGAATAAAGAAGCAAAATAATAAATAGTTGTATGTGCTCTGAAGGAAAAAATAGTGTGGGGTGTTGTGTTTAAAAACAAAATAACTAAAAAAAAATAAAAAAATAAAAACAAAATAACTGTGGGGGTGGTGAATAGGATGGTCAGAGAAAAATCTCTCTGATATTATAACTAAGACTTCAAGAATGGGAGGGAAGGCGCCTTGCTTAAAGCCAGGGGACACACATTCAGTGAGAAGGGACAGGGAGTATAAAGGACCTATAGTGTGAAAGAGCTTGTCATACTTGAGAATTGTCGAAAGATCTTTGTGACTAGAGCGCTGTGAATAAAGAAAGGAGTGGCTGGGGCCAAGGATGGAGACATGGGTAAAAGGTTGTTACAGGGGTTTTTGTAGGCCACTATACAGGGTTTTAGTATCATTTTCAGTGAACTAAAACTGCCACAAAGCTGTAAGTGTGGGAGTGGCAGGATCTTGGTTTTTAATTTTATTTTTTTATTAAGTTTTTAAATTTTAACTCCAGTATAGTTAACATATAATGTTTTATTAGTTTCACGTGTGCAATGGAATGACTCAACAATTCTGTACATTACTCAGTGCTTATCATGATAGGCGCACTTATTTCATCTATTTTTTTAATTAATTCACTTATTTGAGAGAGGAAGTGAACAGGGGGAGGGACAGAAAGAGAGGGAGAGAGAGAGGAGGGGGAGAGATGATAGATAGATGATAGATAGATGATAGAATTCTCAAGCAGACTCTCTGTTGAGCACAGAGCCCAATGTAGGGCTGGATCTTAAGACCATGAGATCAAAAATAAATAAATAAATTAAAAAAAAAAAAAAAGACCCTGAGATCATGACCTGAGCTGAAACCAAGAGTCAGACATTTAACTGACTGAGCCACCCAGCTGCCCCTATTTCATTATTTTTAATACCCATGATAAGATAGTGTGATTTCCACACACTCAATATGATACCATCTCCACATGCCAGATAAAGAAGACAAAAGACAGGAAAGCTTTTGTAACAACAAAGATCTCTTGCTAGATTTGGGCTTCTGGTTCACTAGTAGAAATAGAAGTTCAGATTACTTTCAGAGAAAAGTTTCTTTCCTTTCTGTTCCTTTTGCTAGGAGTCCTGTGATGACAGTTTCCTCAAGTTTATTCCAGGAGTAGCTGATACTCCCCTGTGTACATGGCAGGGGCCACAGATATCAGAATAAACGAAATAATCTGAGGTGGGACGTAGGAGGATTCTATACTCCACTTGCACATTGATTTAATATGTTCATTTAGCTATTGAAACATCTTCAATTATGTGCATTTTGGGTCAGTTTGTCTCTTTGTGAATCACTGTAAATCACAGACTAGGTCCCCATTTCCTTGCTTGTGTCAACCCATCCCTTTAGGCACTCTAGACTGGAAAACTTTTTGTCATTTTTGACCTGTTCCTGTCCTTCATCCTTCAAATGTAGTAATTTGTTTATAAGTCTTTGAAATGCCATTTATACCCATCTTTTACTCTCCATTCTTATTGTGACAATCCTAGCACATAAAAAACTTAGTCACCTGTCCATCCATCTATCCATCCCTTGCGAGATTCGTAACCATCCTGTTGGCAAAAAGATTTAAGAGTTAATAGGGCAGCCCGGGTGGCTCAGCGGTTTAGCGCCACATTCAGCCCAGGGCCTGATCCTGGGGCCCCGGGATCGAGTCCCACGTCAGGCTCCCTGCATGGAGCCTGCTTCTCCCTCTGCCTGTGTCTCTGCCTCTCTCTCTCCCTCTCTCATGAATAAATTAATAAAATCTTTTAAAAAATAAAAGCTAATAAAGCAGAACAACACAAAACTGGTTAATTAAGATTAAAAAGAAACAGAGAGGGCCTAAATCAATTGTTATTACTGTTGGATGTGTTACAAATAATGGAGGACTTATGATAAATAGTGATACTCGGCAGACTCGGATTCATATTGTTTAGAGCTCCCTAGGTGATTCTAATGTGTGGCCAAGGTTCAGAACCTGTGGAATTGAACGTATAAGAGTAGATATTACCAGCCACTTGCTATGAGCTGATTACAACTTTTTAATCCTGAGTATGGCTGTGTTCAACAGGGTTGCATGCTGTGTTCAACACCTCTCATGGGCCCCCAAAACATTTTTCCCTAGAGCTAAACTCTAAAACTAATATATTGTGTATGTTGTAATAATGCAATAATAGCTACCATTTATTTTTTATAGTAATGTCTATACCCAATGTGGGGCTTGAACTCATAACCCTGAGATGAAGAGTCATAGGCTCTATCGACTGAGACAGCCAGGTGATCCTGATGGCTACCCAATACTGACTGTTTGCCAAGTGCTAAGCATTATGCCATTTGAAGGAATTAGCTGTTTTAAGTCTCACAACACATCTATGATGTGAGTGTATTACCATCCTAATATTTCAGATGAGGAAACTGAGGTCCTGAGAAAATAAATTGCAGCTTTTGGACTAACTGTAGAACCTGATCCTTGACCACTTCCTGTACTGTCTCTGATGTGAATACACTAGGCAATATCTCCAGTTAAAGTTGTGCAAAAGACAGAATGGTGTTCAAGCGGAGGTTCTTGTAAAAGGCTGAAGGAAAGTAATTTAACAGAAGCATTTGTGCACAGTGTTAATAGAATATTTTGCTTTCTGATGGACTTATTATAGGGAAAGACACTGAGACTCCCCAAAGGGTGGGTTGGTATCAAGTCCGCTGGACACTCTGGTGTTTTCTCACAGGGGATTTGGGGAGGTCTGGCCTCTCCCACAAGGCCAGTGCACAGGGCAGCAGCAGAGAGCAGCACTGGGTGCAAGATGTACCCAGATGAGACCAGCAAGCCTCAAGTCCTTTGGAACCAGGCTGAGAGGCAGGAAATGGAAGATGGGATAAAAAGTCAAGAAGGGTGCTGGGTCACAGGAAACTTGTCATTATTTTACCTTAAAAAGGTCTGAAGTGGAAATGCTTCAAGTTATTGAGTTAAGTGAGAACTGGAGGCTCTACATGCAGCCCCAAGTGATCATTCTTCTGTTAGGATGCGCTGGATGAGAGATGTCTGGGATACTGCTTCGAGTCTAGTTGGTCTCACTCTGACCTGTGCTCCCCAGAATCTTTTGAATAATGGACCTTAAACACTCTTTCAGTACATCTTAGCTCAAGAAATGTAAAAGGTACTCCATGGTTTACTCTGATCTGAATTCCCAATTGGGCTTTATTTTCCCTCCACCTCTTCACATCTTCCTATCGCATTAGTCAGGCTTGCTCACTGCTCCACAAGTGACCGTGGCTTGGATTAAATGTCTGTTCTACGTGCTTTAGTCACATTGCCTGATGTGGTTGCGAGTTTCTTGAGGGAAAGGATTTATGTCTTTAAAAAATTCCTCTTCTTCTCAAGACCTTGTGCTAACTAAATTGATACCTGTTACCTGACTCAATTATAGGATATCCTGAGTAGTACCCAGGACAGCACCAGCCTCAATGAGCTACTTAATAAGGGTTTTTGGATTGAGATAATGATCATCTTGGAATCAGAAATTATCCTGATGTGTTTTCTGTGATGACAATGTTGATAAGAAAGCCTCATTATAACATAGCATAGTGTAGTTCAAAAGGTCTGGGTTTGAAGGCCAGCTCTGTCACATATTAACTGTGTGACCCCGGGCAGGGTACTGAGATCTACACTTTCCTACTTGTAAAAAAAAAATGATAATGGGGACCTCTGAGTGGTTGTGAGGATTAAGTTACACTCCAAAAGGAAATTGTCTAGCATAGTAAATGGCTATCATAGGCATTCAATACATGTGTTTTACTACAGAAAATTTAAAATCTCTATACTTTTTCTTCTACTGGATTTCTATTTTCTTCTTTACCCAGTTCAGAAAGATCATTTAAAACATTTTTAAAAATGTTTTTTTTTGTAGTTAGATGTTTTCTTTTTTTTTTCTTTTTTTTTAAATTTATGATAGTTACACACAGAGAGAGAGGCAGAGACACAGGCAGAGGGAGAAGCAGGCTCCACGCACCAGGAGCCCGACATGGGATTTGATCCCAGGTCTCCAGGATCACGCTCTGGGCCAAAGGCAGGCGCCAAACCGCTGCGCCACCCAGGGATCCCCTAGTTAGATGTTTTCTAATAACGAGAAGTTGGTAGACATCACATTAACAAAAGCTTTTTTTTCTTGTTGGTAATCATCTGGATCATAAAAAAACTATAATAAGACAAATTAGTCTTAAGTTTAGTGGGACAATTGAGAGGAGGAAGAAGGGAAGGTAGAGAGTCCTTAGGTTTCTAGTAGAAACATGACTCGCTAACCCTAAACTTAGCACCCATGATGAGGTCTTGGTGGTAAGGTAGCCTCACCTAAGGGACTCCTGCCTTGGCTAGCGAGAGCACTCTAGAGTTGGGCTAGGAGTTTTCATGATAGAGCCATGATACTGGCTCTCTGATCTATTGGGCTTTGCTGTAGGATGGGTGTGGCCCAAAGAAGACCATCATAAATTCACCAGGAATGCGAGCATCAAGACTGAACTTTATTTCACCCAGCAACAGAATAGTAGGTGGCATTTTTCTCTTTAAATTTTATCCCATCTTCTTGTCCTTCCATGCGGGGCTGATGATAGAGGTTGTTGGAGCTATTGTGTCAGGCGTGACGATTCTGCCCACTGGTCAAGAGACCTCACTCTCAGGTGCTGGCTCTGGCTCTGCCCCTGCCTCCTGAGGTCGGCCCTTGTACTCGCAGAGCCTTAGGCGCCTCTGTAAGTATAGCAAAACTCTGTTAATCTGTTGTGATCATTCAATAAAAGAAGAGTGAAGCAACCATTTGACAAGATGAGACTTTTTTCCTACATCATTTGTTCTTTATTTAAAAGTACAGATAATATTTGAAATTAAATAAAAACTCAGAGGTTCAAATACATCTCAGAAATTGAAGTAGCAGTGATGCATTCATCCACAGGTAAATGTAGCTGTTTAAAGCTCTATCTTGTTTCCCTAGGCAAAATGACAGCAAGGGTTGTAAAATATATCCTTCCCTCATTTTATAAGGCAATTAAAGATAATCGTATTATTTTCTTCTGCAAAAAAAAAAATCAGTGCTGTTCAACGTTATTGCAAAAAGATGATATGATCATAAAGTGAGGGCTAGAGAGGAATTTCTTCATAAAATTTTTGAATGAAATTTGTATCACATCTCATGATATTCCCTTGTCAATTATTTAAAGAATGTTTTCCTTGGCAAGACTGTCTCTACATTACTTTCTTGGCTTTCCATCCTTATCACTAAAGTCAGTGTTAAGCTAAGGATCACTCAATGCAGCCTGGGCAAGAATGAACAAGCAGAAAACTCCTATTTGGAAGTCTTGCTGCAAAGGGCACTCACTGAGTAAATGTAAATTATTGACGCATAAGAAACCCTCTCACCCAGAAAGATAATTATCAGGACAGCTTTGTCCAGTGGGAGTAACTATTTGGTATACTAGTCATTCTGGAAACCGAAAGTCAATTAATTTACTTCCTCCTGTCCTCTCTTAGGCTGCTCTGTCTTGCTTCCTTGTTGTCCCTCCTTAACCTCTGGAGGTTCCATTATTATTTTTTTCCCAGCAAGAGATTCATCATTCAGTCTCTTGACTTCCCTTATTTTTACATGTGTTCAGGGACCACATGCCATAGTTTATTCAGAATGTCAAGAATCTTTGTATGAAAGTTGATGACATACATCTTGAGGTACATATTTGTTATCAGAAAAGCAAATTGCAGTAGGCCATAAGGCAAATGAGTTTGTCCATTTTCTGTGCTAGTTAAGAAAACTTGTGAGGAAGACCCAGAGGGGATTTAGAATACTGCGCACAGTTTTATGTCATCCATTGCGATTGATGGTGTCCCCATTGGGGGTCTCACCCCTTCTCTCTAGGCTGTTTTGAAGCTTGATGGCTTTTGGTGTGTTATATTAGGACATTTAGACAATGGGGAGAAGGAACAATGAAGTGTTAAAGAAAGAATCGTGGCTGCATAAATTAATACAAAGCATCAGAGAGATCGAAATCATGAAATTCTTTCACTTCCACAGTTGGATTCATTCCATGAACTGGCTTCCAGGGGCGTCCAGGACATTTGGGGGAGGTTTGTTCTGGAAAGTCAGATATCAGGTTAAATGAAAGGCTGTTTGGCTTTATCTGGATGTCAGGGATCCAATCATCATCACTCTCTGTGGCAGTTGGTGGTATGTTAGGCATCACAGCTGCAAAGAGATCTGAGTCCTGAAAGTCAGGAATGGTAACTGCTATACCTGGCTGGGCTAGGGAAGGGAGGGTTGTTGGCCCTTGTGTCTTCTCTTGTGTCTGTGCAGAAGAGGTAGTACTATCTTCAGGAGAACCTGCCAAATTCTCTGTTTTCCAACCATTGTTCTTCCCATTGTCTTTTCTTTTATTTTTATATTTTTCATGGCCATGACCATGCTCATATTTATGTCCATGGGCTAAGCCATGTCCCCTTTGATGTCCATGGCCAAGGTCATGTCTCCTTTGGTGTTCAAGATCATAGTTAAGTTCCCGTTGACCTCCATGACCAAGGCCATGTTGCTTTTGATGTCCATGGCCAAGGCCATGTCCCCTGTTGTGGCCATAGCCTTGGTCATGCTTATGTTTATGGCCATGTTTTATTTGCTTTTCATGGCCCCTGCCATGCCCATGAGTGGGTCCTTGTTCTTTTCCTGAATCCCACTCTTCATCTTGTACAGGTGCCATGGAATTGTGGGGTGAACTTACAGTTGTTCCTTTTTCTGTTTTCTCCATGAATGAGGATCGGAAAGGTGAAAAACCTGGAGGTCTTCTCATCATTATGACCTAAACAGGGAATATTAAGATGAATGCATTCATCTGTGAAAACCATACTATCAATGAAGAAAGGAGGGACTGAGTCCTGGCAATGCTATCTTGGTTTATAATAGGGCAAAGCTATCAGATTTTAAATACTATATTAGGGGATACCTGGGTGGCTCAGCAGTTTAGCGCCAGCCTTTGACCCAGGATGTGATCCTGGAGTCCCAGGATCAAGTCCCATGTTGGGCTCCCTACAAGGAGCCTGCTTCTCCCTCTACCTGTGTCTCTGCCTCTCTCTCTGTGTTTCTCGTGAATAAAAAAATAGAATCTTAAAAAATATTATATTAATATTCCAGAGGAGATGAAAGTATTTTTTATTGATTTTATAATTTGTAGGTATTGGGGTTTCTTTTAGTTTTATTTATTTTTTATTTAAATTCAATTTGCCATCATATCATATAACACCCAGTGCTCATCCCATCAGTGCCCTCCTTAGTGCCCGTCACCAAGTTACCCACACCCACCTCCCCTTCCATAGCCCTTTGATTATTGTTCTTAATACTCTAAGCTGGGGAGTTTTTCCTTCATTTGGAAAAATTGGGTGGTGGTACTACATAATCTCTAAGGTACCTTCCACATCTATGATTATATAAAAGTCACAACATATTATTTATTCATTGATATTATTTCTATTAGCATAATTAACTGTTTTTGTCCTAAAAGGCCCTAAGTGGCTTTATGAGCTGAATATCCAAGGAGCATATATCCACAACTACTTTGTTGGATTGAAACACATTAGGACATGTTCACCAGCTTGAAACGCAGTCTTTATTTAATGTTTGTTAGACAATATACACATCAACACATGGCAAAAAAGTAAGAAAAAATAAGAAAAAAGTAAGAAGAGGCAAATTGCACTGAAGATATGGACTTGTGGGTTATTTCCACCTACGCTTTCACTGCCTGTGAGAATGTGATGTTCAGAGGCAGTATTTGGTGGTACAAAGAGCTTGGCTTGGGGAGTCAAGCCAGTCAGACCCTACTAATAATCAGCATCATAGCAAATAGGGTGGGCTCTGATTTGAATCTGAGCATCATGGCTTCACTTTTCTCATCTGTAAAGAGGGTAATAACAGCATCTGCCTCATAGAAGTGTCAGGAATGAAATACGTATGAAGCTCTCAGTACAGTGCCTGGGACAGAGAATGCACTTGGTAATGTTATTATTCACCCTAGACCTCAGCATCTTTGTAATATTTACTATGTCATCCTTGACAATGGGGAAAGTTTTACCTCCCAGGGACCTTTTAAAAATTAAAAAAAAAAAAAAATGATGCAAACTAATGCTTCCCAGACTTGAACATGGGTATGAGTTCCTAGCGATCATGTTAAAATGCAGATTTTGAGTCAATAAATGCGGCGTGGGGGCTGAGATGGGCATTTCTCCAGAGGTCCTTGGCCCTGAGCGGTGGGCATGGGAGAGCTGTGCCCTACCGCAGGCATACCTTGTGGGTACAGTTAGCATCAGCCCTCCACGGCAGGGCCTGCACTTCACCAGGAGAGGGCCCCCTGACCATGGCACGCTGACAAGATGTGACAAAAATTATGAGGACTGCTGCTCCCATGTCTAGCCATAAAGAGGTCAGCACAGAAATGTGGAAGTTCTCCCTCATTTTAAAAAGATAGTTTCCTAATTCATTTAAATAATGGTTCTTTTTCAATCCCAAACATGACTTTTCAGAATGAACAAAATTGTCCTGGGCTGACAGTAATTAGAATCATACCTTTCCCAGTGACTGACAGTTGACAGTAGGGTAAATTTTCTTCTCCCAACGGATCACATACACTTCGGCTTCACATTTTAGCTGTTCCTATTCAGGAAGACAGAAGCCAAAAGAGAGAACAGTGTTATTCATGAGATGCTTAAACAAGTATAAAACATCAAAAAGTTTTCCAGAAAACAAGTACACAGTTGTGTTACTACTCACTCCGTATTTATTGATCTGGCAACTTTCCGCCAGTTCTTCATTTCTTTCCTTGGAACACATGGTTTCCTTGGCTAAAAACTGGATAAAAAATTTCTCTCCAGCCACCATCTGGATAATTAATTAGCACAAAGTAGGAGCTTAATAATACTTGAACTTTGGGGGGAGAATATTGACATTTTAATTGTATACTGAACAAATGAGAGTTACACAGAAAAGTACAAATGTTTGACAACAAAACCTTCAACTTGTATGCACGTGAAAAATATTTGGCTAATGGCTGGTCTCATTTCCTTTTCTAAATGAGGGAGGAAGCAAGCTATAATTTTTTTTTAATGGTTTCTGGAGTTTTATTGTTTAACAGCTGCAAAATTCACGAATAATTCAAGGAATCAGGTTGTAATAGAATCTAAGAAAAGTAGGAAGAAAAACTTAAATATTTTCTTTGAAATGCCTTATCATCTTGCCAAATCTTAAATCAGAGAAATGCTGAATTAGTACCACTATAGAAATTACGTGATTAGACAAATTATTTGGATTTTCGAATTTGCTTTTCTTTCTTTTTTATATTAAGAATGTTTTAGGGGCACCTGGGTGGCTCAGTTGGTTCAGTGTCTGCCTTCTGCTGAGGTTAAGGTCCTGGGATCCTGGGATCAAGCCCCAAATCCAGCTCCCTGCTCAGCTGATTCTGCTTCAGCTCAGGAGTCTGCTTCTCCTTCTCCTTCTGCCCCTCCTCCTGCTCATGCTCACTCTCTTGTTCTCTCAAGTAAATAAATAATAAAAATTCTTTAAAAATAATATGTTTTAATATCCAGCTTTAATCATTATACAGTGCTGTTTTCCATTAAGCAATTTATAGCCCCCCCTTTTTTTTGTCTAGAAGAGGCACATCCTATTTATTTATTTAAAAAATGAAATTTGTGTTTTTAAACTACACTGACTTCAACAAAATCCCAAGTATGATTTTTTAAGTCATTTTAAAATGCCATATCTTGGGGGACCCCTGGGTGGCTCAGTGGTTTAGCGCCGCCTTTGGCCCAGGGCGTGATCATGGAGTCCCAGGATCGGGTCCCACATTAGGTGCCCTGCATAAAGCCTGCTTCTCCCTCTGCCTGTATCTCTGCCTCTCTCTCTCTGTGTCTCTCATGAATAAATAAATAAAATGTTTTTTAAAAATAAAATAAAATGCCATATCTTATATTCCTTATACCCTGAGAAAGACACTTGACAAAAATATTTTAAAATTAATTGTTAAAAACTTGATGTGGTTTCTAGACCAAGTTATTTGGTATTTAATTATGTGTGTGTATATACGTGTGTGTGTGTGTGTGTGTGTGTGTGTCATGGACTGACTGTGTCTCCCACCAAATTCATATATTGAAGCCCTAACCTCCAGTGTGATGGTATTGGAAGATGGAGCCTTTGGGAGACAATTAGACTTAGATGAGGTCATGTGGGTAGGGCCCTCATAATGGAGTTAGTATCCTTATAAGAAGCTTCTTTCTCTCTCTCAAGTTGAAGACACAGCAAGAAGGTGGCCATCTGCAAGCCAGGAAGAGAGCCCTCACCAGGGGCCCTAATTGGCTGGCTTTTAGACTTCTAAGCCTCTTGCACTGTGAGAAATAAACTCCTTTTGTTTAAATCACCCAATCTTTGATATTTTGCTATCGTAGTCTAAACAAACTCTGTGTGTGTGTGGTGTGTGTGTGTAAGGAGAGAGAGAGAGAGAGAGAGAGAGAGAAAGAGAGATTATGTAGTTGTCAAGAAAATACATCAAGTATATCTGTTGACCTAGAAGGATGACCATTATTGAAAAAAATGAAGTTACAGGATGATACTACAATCCCATTTTTATAAAAACAAACCTTAGCAGTCTTCCTTATATCTTTATACTTTGGAAAAACGTGGGGAAAGCATGATGGAAGGCTGGCAAGGAAAGCAGAGTTATAGGAAGAACTAAGCTCCTCTTCTCTCATTCTTGGTATTGTCTTGCTGGGTAAGCATGGTTAAAATTTTAAAGAAATGTGATCATTAACTTTTAAAACTCCAAGTGTACATGTAAGTAGGAAGGAAGTTTCTAAGAGGGTTTTAGAGTCTATACTTTGGTCATCAAAGTTTTCTTGCTCATTTCAGGGTATACTTTCATCAAATTTTTTGGCCTGAGAGTTAACTGATCAATATGATATTGCCTAAGAAAGCTGACAACATATAATGCGAACCACAGCTGTAGACTCGGTTGTATTCAGGGTCCGGAGGAGAGGAATGAAAGAGACCTAATACCATCTTCCATTTGAGGGCCTCGAAGGTCACATCCACATCACCATCATCACCAGGTGTTAAGTCTTCCCTGCTTAAATCCATCCTGTTCAAGTTTTGTTTTTATTTTTAAAGATTTTATTTATTTATTCATGAGAGACACACACAGAGAGAGGCAGAGACACAGGCAGAGGGAGAAGCGGGCTCCCTGTAGGGAGCCCGACACAGGACTCGATCCAGGGACTCCAGGATCACACCCTGGGCCAAAGGCAGGCGCCAAACCATGGAGCCACCCAGGAATCTCCCTCAAGTTTTGTTTTTAAAATGGAGAACGCTATATAGCAATATAAGTTCCAAAGGCATTTACAAATTTAAATTAATGAGTCAGACAGATACAAATAACTATTCATCAGATCCCAGGATGAGGAAGGCTTTTCTTAGGTGAAGAGCAAAGGATGGAAACCTAAGGAAAGGGGAAAATATCTAAATTTGACTAGACAAAAATGAAAACTGATTCTCAAAAATCACACCAGGCAAAGTAGCAAGGCACTTTGGGAAAAATATGATGTAGGATCAATAAAAAGCTTTGGCTTTTTATGCCAAAGCAAATGTGCCAAGGGCATGAATAGGCATTTCAGAAAAGAAGTTAAAATGATCATATATCCTGGAAAAAAAATGTTTACTTCATTAATAACCAAGGATATGCACGTTCAAAAGGCAATGCAACATTGTGTTTAATCTTCCATGTTGGCAAAGATGGAAGCCAGTGATGATGCCTGCTGTTGGCCAGGTATGGGGAGCATGCAGCCTCGATCACTGCTGGTAGGAATATAATTCATGATCCTCAGTCAGTGTCTTATACCCAGTTGGTGTGAATGTATTTCGGCATAATTGCAAAGAACTTTGTAATTTGGCCATTTGCATCAAGTCTTAGACACATACATATTCCTGGACATTTCTAGGGCTTTGTCAAAGGAGAAGCTCCTCAGCCTGCACACACAGATCCTTGAAGCTTATTCATCCGAGCAGAGGCAGGGAGGAACACTGACAGATGGGGGTGGGGGTGGGGGGGACAGCAGCAGTGGGGGAGGGGCAAGCAAGACAAGCGCCTGTGATAGAAATCAGAACCTTTCATGTGTGTGAGACATGGAGGATTTAAGATGTTCTTGGTTTCTGAAATGCAAAACTAGCTTGAAATAGATATGCATTCACACAGGACTAAACATGCAAGGCCAAGGCAAAACTAAAACTGTAAAACAAATCTTTTTTTTGTTGTTGTTATTAAAAAGAATGTTATTGGCTTTTATTAGGTAGTGTCAGGAATGCTATATACCGACAGTAAGTCCTCAACAACAAAATTGTCCCACTCCAGAGAGGGAAAGCCACTTATATTTATTTATCTGAGCCTCGAATTTAACATCATTTTACATGTAAAAACAAAATATGTTTGCACTGTTTTACTGTGCAATAAATTTTCCAGGAAGGAAACTATATGGCATTTCATGTAATTTAAGACCCTGTCAGTTCTAAAACATAGCATTATTTAAAAATCACCAAGAAAAGAGAGCAAAAAAGAAAAAGACTTTGAACTATGACACAATGCGTTTTTTTAATCTTTCAAAAGCTCTTTTATACTTATTTAGATGTAAATCAAATATCATACTTGGATATATATATATATAAAAGGAAAAACAAAAGCAAAACAAAATGTTAAGGTATTTCTAAAACTTCTTCATATTCAGAAAATTTTCTGCAACAGTTTCCAAACAATATTATCCTCTCTGCCCTCAATTATTTTGATGATGCCATATTTCTTAAAATGGTGCTCAACTATATGTATCTATGATTGTAAAACAAATCTTTAGCCACCATTTGGCAGATTGGTCACTCAGAGCTTGGCTCTTAGTAAATCATCTCCTGATGCATTGAGTTTTTAGTAAATGGGCTGCTTCTACCAAGGCTGCCTTGAATATCTATGTCCGAGCAGTCAAGTTGCTCTCTTTAAATGCAAACATAGTGAAGACCGATTCACCTCTTGAGAGTAAGTTTGAAATTTTCACAAGATTTCAGGATAATCTGGCAACAGAAGGGATGTCAGTTCCCTTCAATTCACAGCATTACCTACTACTGTTCCTTGGCATCCTTCACGCACACTAACGTGTACACACACACACACACACACACACACACACACACACGAGAGTGTTGATTAGCTAATTCACAGAGCTCGAACCAGCAAGATGACTAGATAAGCATGCTTGGGCATGAGAGGTTCTCTTCCTGATGGCAGATCTCTGACCTACACTAAATGACAGAGGACCACATACTCCTGCATCGTGAAGAATAAGGCACAGGAAAGCAGAGAGGTAAAGTGAGGAGAAGAGTGGACAGACAGGAAGAGCACGGATTAGTAGCCTCCTTGAGGGAACCTGACGTGGGTCACATGCCAGGAGACCAGGGAGAGGGTGCTGGCATCTGGGACAGGAGTAAGGGCCTGAGTAGGAGACACAGTGTCAGGTTTGATTTCCTTGGATACTGTTTGTTTAGAGGGCTTCTTCCAGTTATAAAACTAAAACAGGAAACTAGAAAGAGGAACATAAAGAGCCCATTGTGCCATCACCTAAAAACCAGCACTGTGAATAGTCTAAGGCATTTGTTTCTTTTCAGTATTGTCCTCTGAGCTTTTTAATGACACAGCTGAGGACAGAAGACATGCTCAGCTTTATGGCCTCTTGTTTTTCACTGCATATTTTAACACAAGTCACTGACCGCACCAAGAGCCTCACAAAGATGCTTTCAAATTGCTGCTTAATACTCCTTTGTAAGGATATGCCAGATAGAGCTCATCATTTCTAGATTATTGATCATTTTGATATTTTGCCTTTTTTTGGGGGGGGTTATAGTTAAAGCTGCAATGAATATTACTGTATATAAGGACTCCTAGTTTATTTATTTAAAGATTTTATTTATTTATTCATGAGAGACAGTGAGAGAGGCAGAGACATAGGCAGAGGGAGAAGCAGGCTCCTTGCTGTGAGCCTGATGCGGGACCTGATCCCAGGACCCCGAGATCACAACCTGAGCCAAAGGCAGAGACTCTCAAGCACTGAGCCACCCAGACAGCCCAGGACTCCTTCTAGTTTATATTTCTACAAATTCAATATTGAGCCAAAAGCATGATTTTTTTTTTTTAGTGATACTTCTTTCACCAGTTTATAAAGATCATGTTATTTTGGTGTAAAAGTGTGGTTCTATTTTGATTACTTTTCTTTAGCTGGTATTTAGGGAAGCCAGTTGTGAGATCTATCATGGGACTTTGTCCATAAAAACATTGGTTATAGGCTGCTGGAGTGGAATGAATTTGGGTCTAGTAATCCAGCCACTCATTTTTCAGATGGGACCACAAGAGTTGAGTGAGTCCGAGTGGCTCCAAGGTCACTCAGGATGGTGGTGGTGTTTTGGTAGAGCTGGGTCTCCTGACCCCCGGAATAGGACACTCTTTAGCCTCTGTTGACAGGACATGGAGAGAGAGAGATGAATTCCCAGAGGGTACATCTGTAGGAGGGAAGGGCACTCAAGGCAGGGTAGAAATGACATGCAGGTGAGAATGTGAAGAGTCTGGATAATGACAAACCAATGAGGCCACGCCCAAGGCACTAAGCAATACTACTACGAGAATGAGTCTAGAAAGGTAGAGAGTAAGTCTTGCTTCTCCTAGCACTGAATTTTGTTAATTATATAATAGTGGCTAGTAATTACAGAGCACTTTGGAGTTTGAAAAATGATCGACATTATATGTTCTTTTTTTTTTTTACATTATATGTTCTTATTTGATCCTCACCCCTATCGTTTACAGATAGAAAATGGAATAACATGTTTGAAGTGACTTTCCGGAGATCACACAAAAGAATGCAGCGAGGCTGGCACTTGAAATTCAAATCTCCCAAAACCTATTCCCCAGGTATGCTGGTTCTCTGTGCAGAGCCAAGGACAATGGCAAAACGAGTCAGCAATTTGCACATAGGCTATAACATCACTACTTTTGTAGCATAGTTTACAGACCTGTACTGTTGCACTTTGCACACTGTCAATCTTGAAATAGAAAGTTCCATTATTCTCTGAGTTAAGCTTTGCAATGGAATGATTCAGAGGCACCTCCAGCTCTGGGCTGTCAACAGGTATTTTTTTGGGGCAGCCAAGGCAAATCCTGGAAGGTGGTTGTACAAAATCTTCCCCTGAAAGAAACAGGTTTTAAGTTAGCATGTGCAGGGGAAGGAAAAGTCTAGCCCAGTAGCTCCCCTGCACGTGATCTGACATTCATTTATAGAGGGTCATGGGACAGCCCAAGGCTCAGTAGTGAGTGTGTAGAGGCTGTCTGTCTGACTTTTACCTTATGGCCTCTCCTCTTTCCCTCTTCTCAGAGCCAAGTGTGTTTAGGGAAACATTTAATCAGTAGATGTTAGTGGCTCATTCAATACACTGTACTTTTCCTAAGTTTTTGTATTTTTGATAGAACTTGTAAAGAGCAAATCTTACTTAAAGGAATGACTCTCTAGTGGGAAAATTTTAAGTCCTATGATTCTGGTGAGGAGGCAGCTTCAGTAGTGCTTCTCATCATGGAATGCATCCAACTATCTCTCAGGAATGAGAAAAGCCAACTCTTGGTATAAGAAATGAGGACTTGACCTTATATAATCTTGCAGTATTTCCCTTTCCCTCCATTAAAACATATAGGTTAAAAGAAAATCTTTCATTGAAAATATTTTACTCTAAGTGGTTAAAAATGAGATGCAGCTTTCCCAATTTACAGCACCTGACATAGGGACATGTTGCACACAAGGAAGATCAGCTGGTGTTGTACCCAGCGGCCGGCCATTTCGCCTTGTGGTTACCATATTCCCTCCTGGCTACTTGCAGAGCAGTGTCAGCTGCATCCTGCTGCAGCACAGGTGGGCAGAGATGGGGTCAGGTGTTCTTGGAAAGGTCTGCCAATCAGCTAGACTTCGTGGCACGACATGGAAACCAAAGCACAACTCCTGGGGAAAGACCTTGTCACCTGTCAGTGACCAACAGGCAGTAGTAGAGCATTAATATGTATCACCTCATACCTGGAAAGACTTCACACTTCTGCGAGAAAGAAGCAATTCTTAGCTGAAGATCCATGTGTGCATGATCTGTACATTCACCGGTATCCTGGTTTTAAAAATATATATAAATACAAAAAGTAAAAAAACATTTTTAAGAACCTTTAACATAAACAACTTGTATAACTCAAAATAGGATGTTGGCCTTACAAATCATCACATAGAAAATGAAAACAAAATATAGTCTGATTGCAAAGTGAAAATAAAAAACAATTAGTTAACAGTATCAACAACAAACACATAGTGGCAAGCCCATAGGAACGTGAATCAAGATGACAAGAATACCTAGTAGAGAAATAATAACCATATAAGTGAACAGATATGCCTTTTAAAAAGGCAAGACTTTTAGATTAAGCTAAAAACAAAATTAATGTATTACATCTTCAAGTATAACATCTTATAATAAAAAAGATCAAATTTAAATATATTGGACGAGCAAAGCTATAGGAGGCAAATAAGACAAAATAAGAGCTAAAGTATCATTAATACTGGAAAAAGTAAAATTCAAGATAATGAAAAACTCACAAAGATAGCAAGAAAGATTATTTTATTTTATTTCTTTTAAAGATTTTATTTATTTATGAGAAACACAGAGAGAGAGAGGCAGGCTCCATGCAGAGAGCCCGATGCGGGACTCGATCCCAGGACTCTGGGATCACGCCCTGAGTAAAAGGCAGACACTCAACCGCTGAGCCACCCAGGCATCCTGATTATTTTATTTTTATAAAACACGTGGTATAGAAGCCCAGAATCAGGATAAATAAAGCAGAAAACATATAGGAATAGAAATGGATAAAAATCGTTGTGGTGGGAAAAATTAATGTACACCATAAATCTAAGACAGGCCAGATGGATTAAAAAAATAAATAAGGTCATAGAAGGCTTGAATAACATAATAAAGATATATTTCAATCATACTTTCATATGATGCACAGGATTTAAAATGACTCTTTCATAAGTGTGGTACAAAATTTTTAATCACTTCCACACTAGTTCACAAAAAAAGCTCAATAAATTTAGCAAATCAGAAATAACATGGCCATGTTCTTTGGCTTCAGCACCAAAAAGAAAAAGAAAACTCCCTGAAAATTAATAATGTAAGTTTAAACAAATAAACAAATAAAGACTAGCTGCTTGGAAATATAGACACATTTACTTAAATAGTTAGGATTCCTTGGATAAGGAAAAAATAAAAGACAAAACAAATTCCACATCATGTTGCCAGAGCACCATTTAGCATTAACTCGTGGTTTTATATTCTTTCATAATTTAAGGGGAGAGGCAAGAAACAAAACAAAACAATCCAAAGTCTAGGTGTTTATATCAAAAGTTAAAGAAAAAGAATAATGAACAGGCTTTGGGAAAATGAGAAAACAATGAAGGTAAAGGAAAGACTGAGAAGTTTGAAAACAGAAAGCACTAGCATTAAATAATAAATTCAAAAGATCACTCTTGGGGTAGGAAAAAATCAAGCACATAAAAAAGGCAACATAGCAAAGTATACAGGGAAGTATAAAAATACTAGAGAATATCATGAACAAGTGTATGATAATTTAAGTGTATGATATTTCCAAAGAAATAGATAATTTTCTGGAACACTATAAATAACCAACTGACTTAAAAACAAGAAGAAAACCTGAATGGACCAATGATTAGAAAAGAAAAGACTGCTACTCCTACTCTAAACTTACATTCCACTTCTCAACTCCAAACAATGTATATGTTTTATGGATGAATGCTTTTAAAAATTAAAGAAGTATATATATTTCCATGTTGTATAAACTGTTTCTGAACATAGAAAAGAGTGGTGGAGGTGCATGTTTGGCTTACTAGATAGGGCATGTGACTTGATCTCAGGGTTGTTGGTTTGAGCCATGTTAAGTGTAGAGATGACTAAAAAAATTAACTTAGGAAATTAAAATAATGGCAAACTATTTTCATTCTGTAAAATTATAACCCTGACATCAAAACTTGAAAAAATAGAATGCATATACAAACACACACCCAGAAAACTGCTAAACTCTTTTCACTTATAAATATAGAAGTAGAAACCCTGAGCTAGAAATAGAATCCAAATGCATATCTAAAGAATAATTAACACCAAACAAACAGAATTTAATTTAGGGACCTAAAGATTACTTTAGGAAAGTTGTTAAAATAACCTAACAGATTAAATTAGGAAAACATAGTATGATATTTTAAAGTCTATTCTAAACCATTTGCTGAATTCAGTATCAATTCCTTATTTAAGAAGGAAACAAATAGAACAAAATTCTTTAAAGAACAGGAATGTTAGGAGGCTTCCTTAACATGATAAAGAACGTCTACCTGGAACCCACAGCAAGTATTATACATAATGACAAAATTCTAGAGGCTTTCCCAATAAAATCAGGAATAAAACATGATGGTGTGTGATCACTGGTATTTAAGAAATTATGTCTGTCTATTTGGGTCAATTCATTAAGACATGGAACAAAAAAATGAGTTTCAGAAAAGAAAAACATATTTTGCATAAGATATTATTGTATACATACAACAATCAAAGAATCAATGAAAAGCTGTTAGAGCTAATAAGAATTCAGTGAAGTTAAAAAAAAAAAAAAAAAGAATTCAGTGAAGTTGCTGGATGTAAGAAAAATGCATAAAAATGTATACATTTGTTTCCAATAATAGAAGAAAATAAAAACAAAAGGGTTTAATTTCTGATGACAATAACCAAAAACAAACAAAAGAAAACAAAACCTAGAAATATCATTAGTGAGCAATATTCTAGATATATATATTTTAAAAATCCCACCACCTTAGAATTATAAAATGAATCTTGTCTAAACAGAGATGTATACCAAATTCTTGACTAAAAAGATTAAAGAGCATATATGCCAGTTCTCCTCAAATTAATTTAGGCATGTAATCCAATTCCAATCTATGTGGCAATGTAAATTTTTCTCACAAACTTATTCTAAGGTTGCTTTTGAAGATATAAACACTAGATAATAAATCACATATTTAAACTTTCTGTGAAGCTACGGGTGGTGGTATTGGTACAGAAACAGAAAAGAGATTTTTTTGAAAGAGACTATTATGGAATAAAGATTGTCACGAATTTATGTAGAAGGGAAGATTGTTGAGATATCTGGTTATTCTCTTTAAAAAATTGAAAAAATTACAAGATACATTAAAATTAATTCCAGATAGGATCAAAACTTACATGATAAAATACTGACTGTAGACAAACTAGGAGAAACAAAAATGAGGTGACTGCTGAGCAAATGGTAGAAAAATTCAAAACGAAAATATTGGTAAATTTTGCAACCTATAAACAAAAACTATTTGTAAGTCCAGAAATAACATAATGAAAACTAAAACGTAAACAACAGAAACTATGACAAAGCACTAATACCTTTCCTATAGAAATACCGTTTTCCAAATCTTTAAGATTTATTCCAAAAACGAAATGGTCAAGGAATAGAGAAGACAATTTATAAATTCAACTCATAAATTTCTAACAAATATATGAAAATATAGTGGTTAAATAAGTGCATATTAACAACACTGTTGACTGATAAAATGAAAACCAGAAAGATTTTTGTCTGTGAAATTAGCTAAGTTTTTTTTTTTTAAATCTTCATGACTTTCTAATTCATTTTTTAAAAAGTAAACTCTATCCTTAAGGTGTGGCTTGAACTCATGACCCCAAGATCAGAGTTGCATGCTCTGCCAACTGAGCCAGCCAGGTGCCCCTAAGAGTTTTTTTTTTTTTTTAATACTGAATTCTATCTGGGGTATGCATTGCTGATAGAATAGAAACTGATACATTCAGCATACAGTTAACCTATATAAAGAGTTTTAAGAACTTTTTGAAAAAAACCTGAATTATAATTGATATTAGTTTCAGGTGTACATCACAGTGATTAAATATTTTTAAAAAGATTTATTTATTTATTTGAGAGAGAGAGGGAGAGCTCAAGCAGGGGGAAGGGGCAGAAGAGGGAGAGGGAAAGCCCACTCTCCACAGAGGGCTTGATCTCAGGAGCCTGAGGTCACAACCTGAGCTGAAACCAAGATCCAGATGCTTAACTGAGCCGCCCGGGCGCCCCTGATTCAACAATTTTATACGTTACAAAACGATCCCCATAAGTCTAGTTACCATCTGTTGCCATACAAAGTTATTACAATATTATTAATCTTCTGTATTCTGTACACTACATGCAGCCCCATGACTTAATTGTTTTATAACTGGAGGTTTGTACTTTTTACCCCCCTTCTTCATCTATTTCACCTGCTGCCCAAACCCTCTCCCTTCTGGTAATCAATAGCTTGTTTCCTGTATCTATATGTCTGTTTCTGTTATTTGTTTTGTTTTTAATTTTTTTAATTTTTAAGATTTTATTTATTTATTCACGAGAGACATAGAGAGAGAGGCAGAGACATAGGCAGAGGGAGAAGCAGGCTCCATGCGGGGAGCCCAGTGCAGGACTCTATCCAAGGACCCTGGAATCACGCCCTGAGCCAAAGGCAGATGCTCAACCACTGAGCCACCCAGGCACCCTTCTTTTGTTTTTTAGAATCCACATAAGTAAAATCATACAGTGGTGTCTTTCTCTGACTTATTTCACTTAGCATAATATCCTCTAGTTCCATCCATGTTGTGGCAAATGGCAAGATTTCATTTTTCATGGCTGAGTAATATTCACCAAGATTTATTTATACACTTATCTATCGATGGACACTTTCGTCTCTTCAAAATCTTGGCTATTGTGAATAGCCAGATGCTTCAATGACCAGACTTGAATCAAACTGACAAAGTGAAATAGTAGTGAGAGCATACGTTTCTGGAGAATTCCTCTCTCTTTTTCCTATTTTTTATTATGGTAAAATACATACAATGTAAAATTGCTATTTTAACCATTAAAAAATGCATAATTCAGTGGCATTAGTTACATTCCCAGTGGTGTGCTGCCATCACCATTATCAATTTCCAAGTGTTCATCACCCCAAATGCAAATTCTGTACTCATTAAACAATAAATCCCCATTCTCCCTCCTCCAGCCCCTGATAAACTCTAATCTACTTTTTGTCTCTATGAATTTGCATATTTTCGATTTTTCTTGTAACTGGAATCATGCAACATTCATCCTTTCGTGTCTGGCTTCTTTCATTTAGTGTAATGTTTTCAAGTTTTAGCCATGTTGTAGCATGTGTCAGTATTTCTTTCTTTGGCTAAAGAAATTTCCATTGTTTTATACATATATCCCATTTTGTGTACTCATTCATCTGTTGAAGAGACTTTGGGTTGTTTCCACTTTTGGGCTATTGTGAATAATGCTGCAATGAATGTTGGCATACAAGTATCTGTTTTCAATTTGTTTGGGTACATACACCTAGGCATGCATTTGTTGGGTTGTATGGTAATTCTGTGTTTATCTTTTAGAGGAGCTGCCAAACTGTTTTCCACAGCGGCTGCATCATTTTTACATTCCCACCAGCAATATACAAAAGTTCCAATTTCTCCACATCCTCCCCAACACCTATTATTTTCCAACTCTAAAACTTAAAACCATCCTGTGGCTTGAATTATTTATTTATTTATTTATTTATTTATTTATTTATTTATTTATCTATTTATCTATCTATCTATCTATCTATTTATTTATTTATTTATTTTTCCATTGCCCATTTTAAAATTGGGTTGTCTTTTTGTTGTTGCAGTATAGGGGTTTTTAAATATGTTCTTCATACTAAACCCTTACCAAAGAAGGGATTTGCAAATATTGTCTCCCACTCTGTGGGTTGTCTTTTTAGTCTTTTAACCCTTTTAACTTTCCCCCAATTATGAAATAAATGTATACTTCACCAGAGACACTGAAAAGTATTGAAGAGTTCCAAAAAGTATGAAGAATTAGAAAAAGCACCTGTATTTCCAACTGAAAGTTAACTATATTTTATGTTTTGGCATATTAGTTTCTCACCACTTATACTTACATTTACTTTATATATTTGAATGATTGTGTATGTATACTTTTGTACCCTGCTTTTTTGTTTTTTACTTAACAGATTATGACCATTTTACCGTCACTAAAAACTAGAAATGTAATTTTAATGGCTGCATATATCCTACTCTACAGATATACTGCAATTTACTTAACCATTCATTCCCTACCGTTGAAGATATAAGCCACTTCCAATGTTTCTCTATTAATAATAATGCTGAAATTATTGCTGTCTGGATTTCTCATTTTCTTTCTTTTTTTTAAAGATTTGTATTTATTTGAGAGAGAGCATGAGCAGGGGGAGGGGCAGAGGGAAAGAAGCAGACTTCCCACTGAGCAGGGAGCCTGATGTGGGGCTCGATCCCAGGACCCTGAGATCATGACCGGAGCTGAAGGCAGGTATTTAACTGATTGAGCCACCCAGGTGCCCCAGGATTTCTCATTTTCTTCACATATAATTCTAGAATTCAAATTTCTAAGTTAAAGGGCTTGCACCAATCCATTGCTTAAACAGTGTCTTCTGCTAATAAACCAATATTTCTGGGGAAGTCATCAGGCCTTAGCCATCTTAATATGCACTAATGACCATTACCTTGAGATCCTCTCTTTGAACATAATTTTGGTTCAGACAACAGGATAGCATCCCAGAAAGGGTCACTGAGGGATAGAGACTTGGGATGTGTTTATTAGGGATAAAGGCAGGGGAGGAAAGGTAAGAAAGCAAGCAGAGACAAGTTGGAGGTGAGGGACTGTTCTGAGTAGAGCTTGGGAGTAAGGACATCGGGCACATGGAGAAGAAACGGAGACAGGAAAGGGAAGGCATGAGAAGACAACTTGATCATGGCATCTTTTTGTTTCAGGGTCTCCTAGTCCCTGCTGACATCTGTAAGTGCTCTGCTAGGGTGTGCAGACTCTTTGACTAGGTGGGTAAGGCAGCTTGATCAGTACGAGAGCTTCGGAGTTCCCAAGGGAATGTGAATCGGTAAATACCATCTAACATTTCAGCGACCGAGACTTTCTACATAGCTGAGGGTTCCCACACCTGGAAAGACCAGACACAAAATACTAAGAACTTTATAATTAGATTGTTGCCTACTTACACCATTCAGAAGGGACTTGCAGTCTGGAGTTAAGAATAGATAATTCTCCTTGGAACAATTCGTTTGCTCAATTGAGTAAGTAATTTCATAGTTCCATCCGGTCACCACCTGAAACAATTTTGGATCAAATATTTAAAAGGCAGCTTAAACACCATTGACAGCATCATGAGGAACAGAGAATGCTGCATGGCTTATCATACGTACTCAAGAATATGAACGATGATCCTTCTAGGCAGAAGTCATTTCTCAGGAACTAGCAAACTCTTCATGAGTCTCACTCCCTCCACACAGCACCCTCTCCGTCCCCCACACTCCTACACATCTAACAATGGAACACAATATACATGTGGAGTCATTCCATTTCCCTAAGGAGGACCTAGCAGTGTTTCTTCTCTAGGCAGCAGGAAGGAAAGCTTCCATTGAATCTGTGAAATATTAATAGTGCTATTCTAGATGGCTAAAGAAAACTTTGGAGTTTGGGTGGCCTTTACTGGTAGGACCTCAGGTTCCCAGACTGCCAGGCAATAAGATTTCTCCTGGTTCATCCTGGGTTAGTTGCGCCCTGACACGGCTGGATAGGGACATAACTGGGCAGAGCCCAAGTGTCGCATGAAAACGAGCTGGAAGGTCTATTAAAAGCAGGGCATGTTAAAAAAAAAAAAAAAAGAAAAAGAAAGAAAAAAGAAAAAAAAAAAGGCAAAAAAAAAAAAGCAGGGTATGTTACCGACCCAAGTGAGTCCTTTGTAATTGGAGGCTGAAATACAAGGGGCCCAGTCAACTATCAGTAAAGGCTCAGTGAACTGAGGCAATGAAAAGACCAGATTTACAAGTATTTACTTTTTTTATCCCCCCAGTGAACCTAGAATTTAGAGGATATCCAGAAAGCTGTGCCAACTTTTTAGGTAAAATTTAATTTTTAGAGCCATGTTTGACTTATGACAGCTGGGTGATGATACAGTTTTCTTGAAACCCGAAGGACAGAGTAACTTTTTCCATTTCGCTGTTTCTACAAAGAACATGTAATACTGACGCCTGTGCGAAATGAAGTTAAAGAACAAACCTGTCTGTGGGCCTTTTTCACTTCTCTAAGAGCAAAGAGGTGGGAGCGATCCGTGTTGTTGTTAAAATGTTCGATGGCGTGTCTTAGGACGGGTTCCAGCTCAGGGCTTGCAATTGAGATGGGGTGCACACAGCCAAGGCAGTCATACTGGGCTGTCACCACAGGACCCTCGGCTTGACAAAGAGCAGGCAAAGGGGCAGCATTAATGAGTGAAACCTGCATTTAGATACGTTGTCCTAAATACGTAAGATAACTTAGAAGGCCCTCATAAACTTTCCAGTAAATCCTACTATGTGAAAAAAAAAAAAAGAGGATGCAAGATTGCTTTCTAGTCAGCACAATAAACCTCTCATTTGCTTAGGAACACCTGACATGCATAATTTTGTGCACAGTTATTTTAAAATTATTTAAAAGTGGGATGCCTGGGTGGCTCAGGGGTTGAGCCTCTGCCTTCTGCCCAGGTCGAGATCCTGGGGTCCTGGAATCGAGGCCCACGTCAGGCACCCCACAGGGAGTCTGCTTCTCCCTCTGCCTATGTCTCTGTGACTCTCATGAATAAATAAAATGTTTTAAAATCTTACTTAAAAGTAATTTTAAATTATAGAAGCAACATGGGTTTATCCTCTTATAAAAAGCAAAACACTGGGGCACCTGGGTGGCTCAATCCATTAAGTGTTCTACTCTTGATATCCGCTCAGGTCATGATTTCAGGATCCATGGTAAGACGGTGCCCCCTGTCATGTGGGGCTTCATGCTCAGTGGGGAGTCTGAGAATCTCTCTCCTTCTCTCCCTCCACGCCCCACCCCTCCACCCCTGCACTCTCGCACCCTCTCTAAAATAAATGTTTTTTTTTAGAAAAATAAAACATAACAGATACATTATTATTTATTATTTTTAGCATTAATTAAAGCTCCTTGAAGCCCAGTTCAGGGTATAGCATTCTGTATCACTTCGATCCAACAAACATGTTTTGCAACTGCTGTAATGAGCCAGGTGCTGAGCTAGGCTGTGGGTACATTAATTCGCTAGTGATGGTCACTGGTGTGAAGCAATTGAGTAAAGTCAAGTGAGAGAGACAGAACTGCAGACGGATCATCTCAGTATAATTCGGCAGGAGCTTGGAAAATCAGGAGCCCAGAGCGAGCTCAGGGAAAACTTTCCTGAGGAGAACAGACCTGAGCTAAGAAGGGTGAACAGTGGTCAAGGTCAACCAGGCGACGAGAGCTATGAGGCGTGAGGAGGAGCTAGGATGCTGGAGGAGGAGCCAGGAGGTGTGAGGAGGAGCCAGGAGGAGGGAGGAGGAGATAGGAGGTGGGAGGAGAAGCCAGGAGGTGGGAGGAGGAGCCAGGAGGAGAGAGGAGGAGATAGAAGATGTGAGGAGGAGCCAGGAGATGTGAGGAGGAGATAGGAGGTGGGAGGAGGAGATAGGAGGTGGGAGGAGGAGCCAGGAGGAGGGAGGAGGAGATAGGAGGTGGGAGGAGGAGCCAGGAGGTGGGAGGAGGAGCTAGGAGATGTGAGGAGGAGCCAGGAGGTGGGAGGAGGAGCTAGGAGATGTGAGGAGGAGCCAGGAGGTGGGAGGAGGAGCCAGGAGATGTGAGGAGGAGCCAGGAGGTGGGAGGAGGAGATAGAAGATGTGAGGAGGAGCCAGGAGATGTGAGGAGGAGCTAGGAGGCCTGAGGAGGAGCCAGGAGGCGGGAGGAGGAGCCAGGAGATGTGAGGAGGAGCTAGGAGGCCTGAGGAGGAGCCAGGAGGTGTGAGGAGGAGCCAGGAGGCGGGAGGAGGAGCCAGGAGGCATGATGGGGAGCTAGGAGGTGGGAGGAGGAGTCAGGGGTCGTGAGGAGGAGCCAGGAGGCGGGAGGAGGAGCCAGGAGGCGGGAGGAGGAGCCAGGGGTCGTCGGAGAAAGCAGGGTGCGTGCGGTCAGTAGAGACCTCTGCTGCGGGTCTCTAGCCGCTTGGAGGCCAGGGTCCCGGGCTCCCCCGGGAAGACGCATCTGAGCGCCCTCCCCGTTATTTCCGCGCATTGGGCCGTCTGAAGGCCAGAAGGCGGCCTGCTGTAGAAGGGGGGCGGGGGCGCTGACGGGGCAAGAAGCCGACGGCAAGTGTTTGGCGAGAATGCGTCTGGCTGAAGTCACCAAGGAAGGTTCCTGGCCCCGAGCCCTAACCCACGGGTGAGCAGAAGCTCAGGCGCAGGGAGGGGAAGCCGTGGGGAGTCCGGGCGCCTCCTGGGGGGCTCTCCCCGAGTGTGCAGGACCCCAGCGCCGGCCTCCTACTGCTCTGCTACCGGAAAGACCCACCGGGAGTGATTTGGCAGGTCTGCGTAGCCACGGAGAATTTCGTTTTCCCTCTCTTCCCCACGGTCGCGGAGCATTCTCCCGTGGCCTGCAAAGAAAAAAGAGAGAGGCCTTTTATCTCCACCTTTCAGGTGGGAAATCCACCTCGTACTGTGGCTCAATATAGCTTTGCCTTTCTTTTAAACTTGCCAAGATTTTTTTTTTAAAAAAACAGTTTTGAGGCCCAAGAATGAGTTTTTGTAGCCTGAGGATTATTCTTACAAGCCACTGACCTCCACGAGCCGTTTTTGGGGAAACAGTATAAAAGGCGAGGTTTTACTTATCTTAGAGATTTTATTTACTTATGCATGAGAGACAGAAGCAGGCTCCACGCAGGGAACCCGACGTGGGACTCGATCCCGGGGTCTCCAGGGTCACGCCTTGGGCTGAAGGCAGCGCTAAACCGCTGAGCCACCCAGGCTGCCCAAAAGGTGAGGTTTTAAAGCAAGTTTCCTTTTCACCAAAATGATGCAGCGCCTTAGAGCCGGCCCGTTAAACTCTCCTCTTGATTGACCTCCCATTTCGGTGTTGAAACCGCCTGCATGGGATCCCTGGGTGGCGCAGCGGTTTGGCGCCTGCCTTTGGCCCGGGGCGCGATCCTGGAGCCTCGGGATCAAATCCCACATCAGGCTCCCAGTGCATGGAGCCTGCTTCTCCCTCTGCCTGTGTCTCTGCCTCTCTCTCTATCATAAATTAAAAAAAAAAAAAAAAAAAAAAGAAACCGCGTGCAGGAGGCCAGCGCTGTGACATGCTGGGGGCGGACCCCGGACTTGGAAAGAGCCGCCTGCTTCTGGGCAGACACTGTCCCCACGCCCCCCTCATTAAGGCAAAACAACCAGCTGCACTGTGCCAGGCACGTTGATAGCCATTGTTATCAAAAGAAGCTTCTTGGCATACTGTGTCTCATTTCATCCTCCAACAATCCGATGAGGCCGTTGTTAGCTCCCCTTCAGGAGGCAGCACACAGGTTCCCCGGGGGTCTGCTAGTTGGAGGCAGAGCCCATGCAAATAAAGCACCCATGCTGTCCCTTCACCAGCCCTGGATCTTGGCCCAAATGTTGATCTGTTGTCTCTCTGGGGCCTGGTCTACTGCCCCAGTTGGTCGATAGAGTCCCCTTCTCATGGGAGGACTTTCTCTATATTTAACTGCTGGGCTTTGTGCTCTGACACAGAGCCGGAGAACACAGACAACAAACACTTGCCTTTTCTACACATTTGAGGGTTTATATGCATCCTTTACAAAGAGCCTAACTATACTAACCATCTTCAGCTCTAGTAAAAAAACAAAACAAAACAAAAAAAACCAAAAAAACCCAAAAAAACTGCCAGTCTCAACAGAGAACACCGGGGGCTCAGGAACCGTCAACCCACTTACAGCTTGTGTAGATTCTTTGTAGTCACAATCCTGCCAGGTTTTGCCACTTTGAACAGAACAATTTCCTTCCCTGATCTGGTACTTGAAGGAATAAAAAGGGTCAGGGTCATCCTGAAAAAAAGCAACCAAAGACACATCACTGACCCAACAGCAAATAATTTGAGTGGGCTCCAATGCAGGTATGAATGTTTGATCTTGACTTAATTCAAAGAGAGCAAAATATTTATTAAAAATACTGAAAGTTATAAATATTTACTTGGAAGAATGTTCATAATATATTTACACCTAGATATTTGTAAGTTACAAAGTGGTATCCATAGTATTAGCCCATTTTTATAGAAACCAATTTTTGGTACATATGTGACTTTTAAAAGTCTGGAAAGTTATGAAGCAAAGCTATTAAAATGTCTTTCGGTGGTGGGAGTATGGCTGTCTCACTTCTTCAAACAAATGTTTGTGAGTTGTCTTTTTAAAAAATAAAATATATTTCTTTTACAGTAAGAAAACACAGGAGGCCACTTTTCATTAAAAAATGTTAGCATTTATCTCTGGATGGTGGATCAATTTTTGGTAACTTTAGTATTTTTTATTTGCCTTAGTTTTTCTATTTTTTCTAGCATGAATGAGATAATAAATAAAACTTTTAAAGTGCAAAGTCACCTTAAAGACTTGTGAGATCTGAAAATATAAAACTCCTAGGAGAAAACATAGTAATTTCTCTGACATTGACCTTGGCAACATCTTTCAAGATATGTAGTCTCAGGCAAGGGGAACAAAAGCAAAAATAAATTATTAGGACCACACTAAAATAAAAAGCTTTTGCACAGCAAAGAAAACCATCAACAAAATGAAAAGGCAACCTACTGAATTGGAGAAGATACTTGCAAATTATATATCTGATAAAGGGTTAGCATCCAAAATATATAAAGAACGTATATAACTCAATGTTAAATAAAACAAACAATCCAATTAAAAAATAAGCAGAGGACCCGAATAGACATTTTTCTAAAGATGACATATAGATGGCCAATAGACACTTGAAAAGATGCTCAATATCACTAATAATCAGGGAAATGCAATTAAAGACTACAATGAGATATCACCTAACACCTATCAGAATGACTAGAATCAAAAAGACAAGAAATAAGAAATGTTGGTGAGGACATGGAGGAAAAGGAACCCTCTTGCTCTGTGAGTGGGAGTATAAATTGGTTCAGCCACCATAAAAAAACCAGTATGAAGTTTCCTTAAAAAATTAAAAATAGGGGTGCCTGGGTGGCTCAGTAGGTTAAGTGTCTGCCGATGGCTTGGATCATGGTCCAGGGATCCTGGGATTGAGCCCCATGTCGGGACTCCTTGCTCAATGGAGAGCCTGCTTCTCCCTCTCCCTCTGGAGCTTCCTCTGCTTGTGCCCTCTCTCTCTCTCTCTCTGTCGAGTAAATAGATAAAATCTTTTAAAAATTAAAAATAGCAATACCATATGATCCAGCAATCTACTATTGGGTATTTGCCCAAAGAGAACAAAAACGTAATGTGAAAAGATATATGCATCCATATGTCTATTGCAGCATTATTTACAATAGCCAAGATATGGAAGCAACTCCAACATCCATCAATAGATGGATGGATAAAGAAGATATATATATTATATATGTGTGTGTGTGTACATTTATATATATGTATATATAACTTTCATCCTGTAGGTTCAAGATGAGGTTGTCAGCAGTGAGATAGATACGGTTCTGCGATGTAGCGATTGTCTTAGAGATGTTCTGGGCTGCCCGGATCTTGTGCAGTTTGATATAGCCAGGGTTATACATATATATATATATATATATATATATATATATATATACACACACACACACACACACATATATATATATATATATACACACAGACATACACATATATATATCTACACACACACATATATATATATCCACACACACATATATCTATATCCATGCACACATACACATATATATATATATACACACACACACATATCTATATCTATATATCTATCTATATACACACACACACACACACACACATATGGTATGTATAATGGGATATTATTTAGCCATACAAAAGAATGGGATCTTGCCATTTATGACAACATGGATGGACTTAGAGGGTATTATGCTAAGGAAAATAAACCATACAGGGAAAGACAAATACAATATCATTTCACTTATATGTGGAATCTAAAAAAATGAGATAAATAAACAAACAAAAAGCAGAAACAGACTCCTAAATACAGAGAAAAAACTACAGTTGCCAGCGCAGAGGAGGGTGGGGGGATGAGTAAAATGGGTGAAGGGGCTTGGGAGATACAGGCCTCCAGGTATGGAATGAGCAAGTCATGGGATTGAGAGGCATAGCACAGGGAATAGAGTCAATGATAACTGTAGTAGTGTTGTATGGTGACAGATGGTAGCTACACTTGTGAGCACAGCATAATATATAGACTTGTCAAATTTCTGTGTTGTATACCTGAACTATAACCTGTAATACTCTGTGTCAACTACAACTATACTTTTTTCCAAAAAAAAAAAAAAAAAAGTGCAAAGGTGGTAAGTTAGGTGAGCCTTCCAGATGTAAAATCCTGACATGTCAAACAGCAAGGGACGAGAGAGGTGAAGATGTCTAGCCCTTCCTTCACTTTGTAGGTGAGAGAAAGGAGGCCCCGAGTAGATGGGCAGGGCTGAGGCAGCCCCCGCATTTTGGAAAGGCAGAGCTGACCCCGTATCCCAAGTCTCCTGACTCTCAGAGCCTACTCGCATCACATTATTTGTATCTGGGATGACCATCAAGATAATCTCCCATGTTTCTTCCAGGTCTCAGATTTTGTTCAAGAACTAGACAGTGGAGGTATAGATGGTGCCCGTATGGCAAAGCAAAGGTAAAGCGTAATTCTATGGATGTTTTAGAACAAAAAACTACATTTGTCATGGATGTCAGCCAATGAAGAGGCCATCAATCAACTATTACTTGAAAGGACCAGGACCAAATGTCTACATCATTGCGCTAGTTTGTGAAACAGAATGGCTCAATTTTACTTTCAGGAAAAAAAATTATGTTCACTGGGCTTTTTCCTTTACCCTGATCATATCAAATGACTGGACATTTCTCCTCTGCCAAAGTAACAGCTACCAACTATCATAGGCACAGAATTTTAGAGTGAAATTCATTTAAACTACTGTAAGATTTGTATTTTTTGAAATCACACACACTGTCAGGATTTGTCTCCAACGTGAGTGCATCAATTAGTTATAAAAAATATTAAAAGCCATCTAGAACATCGCTGTTACTCCTGATGCATTCAGCCACACAGACAGTATAATTAACTCTAGTCACCATGCCATAAATTAGATCCCCAGGACCTACTCATCTTATAACTAGAAGTTTGTATACTTTGACCAGCGTCCTCCATTTCCCCCAGCCTGAGCCCGTGGCAACCACCATTCTACTTTCTGCTTGGGTGAGTTAGGCTTTTTTAGATTCCATATATAAACATGATCATATAGTTTTTCTTCAACGTGAGCAGCCCCTCCCCCCTGAAGTCTAGAGGTCTTCATATTGTGGTCTACCGCTGGTCACCCAGTAAGTCCTTTTGCTGCGGTCCAGTTGAGTTCCTTGATTCTCCTACTCTACATAGTTTCTTTCAAATGACCCCATCTACCTTTGTTTCACTGTACCCTGCTTTTCTGATCACCCAGGAAGCCAAGCTTGGTTGCCCAAGGTCTAATCATACCCTGCCCGGCACCCCTGGGGCAAAGAGTGGTGTTGATCTTTTCTATGCACTATAAGCTTCTACCTTTGCCTCTCAGTTCTTTGGTGATTGCTGAAGGGGGTGAGGGGGACTGGGCTCCGTGTGACAGCACGTATCTCAAATGGTCTCAGGGTAAAACACAGCTCACTCACCGTCCTGGTGCCTTCTGTTACACGGTACAACACAAACTGGTTGCCACTTTGGTTTCCACTGTTATATTTCTTTAGTGCAGTGTCCACAGCCTTAAATAGATCCTCATCATTGCAGTCGATTTCTTCTGAGAGGGACTCCTGGGTTAAACTTGGTAGCAGCCTGGAGCAAAGAAAAAGCATAGCAAGTAGTTTCATGGTTTAGCGGTCTCCTTCCAGGAGCTGAGGAAGGGTTTCACCAAGAATCTGGTGCCAACTTGGATGCTGATTTTAGCAATTTCCAGCCCTTTATCTCCTCTGTACTCTTGTCTCTCTGCCTCAGTGCTCCGGATCCTGGTGGGTTCCTGCTGCCATACACTATTTGCCCTATTTCCAAAGGCTCTGTTGGGTTATCCAAGCAGATTTCAGGTGGAGACATTACAACACCAAGGTTGTTGACCTGCTTGTTTGCATTCAAGAAGCACGTGGGAGCACAGGGCACATTTCCAGGTGATTGCACAATGCTGTATAACAAATCAGAACAGAAACTAATAAAGGAGGAGGAAAAACCAGCAATCACCTGTTATTCCCTTTCCCAAGTGACTTTCCCAAAGCCCTTTATGAAGGTCACTACATGGGACAACGATGAGTACAACGTACAGATACCTTTCAATCATTTCTTTGCAAGATATCTAGCTGCAGA
Organism: Vulpes vulpes; assembly: GCF_048418805.1. Lineage (NCBI taxonomy): Eukaryota > Metazoa > Chordata > Mammalia > Carnivora > Canidae > Vulpes > Vulpes vulpes. The sequence goes on from NC_132782.1 coordinate 54,453,557, forward strand.
AAAAATGGGCTGCTACCAATTGCATGGCATGCCTGTGGAGCCCACGCACAGGGACATGGTGCATGGTAGGAGTCCCACACCAGGACACTGGTGCAACTCAAGTTAAAATATGGGCATCCTATCTGGTCTCTGGTCAAGTCAGCCTCTCTCCACTCAATTGTATTGATTTTAGAAAAGAAAATGCTCCCCAGGGAGAGAGAAGCATAAGAAGAGATGATTTGAGTGAAGCCCAGTGTCCCCCATCCTTGCTTCTTGTTTCTAATGTGATGGATTTGGGTGTCTACTCACCAAGCCTAAGGAGCCTTTCTGATAAACCCCAAGTTCTTATTCTAGCTCCTCCTGTACTGCACACTGCTACACATTTCCTTCTCTCCCAGCTTTAGCTTCTGTCTCTTTGGGGACCCCCCTCTTTTCCCCCAGCCTAACAATTTACCCATATCTCTCTTGGCCTTTGTTTTTTTTCCCTATCTACTGCCCCCATCCCCTGGCCCGGATACACACATACACACACACACACACACACACAAACACACACTTCTACTTTCTGCCATCACTATGTACCTGCAACTGCTTCGGTAAGTCAGGTAGTGAGCCCAAAGTCTTATTAGCCCTTGTCTAAATGCTTGAGCCCTGATTTGGGAAAAAGGGAAAAGAGGGATCCCTGGGTGGCGCAGCGGTTTGGTGCCTGCCTTTGGCCCAGGGTGCGATCCTGGAGACCCGGGATCGAATCCCACGTCGGGCTCCCGGTGCATGGAGCCTGCTTCTCCCTCTGCCTGTGTCTCTGCCTCTCTCTCTCTCTCTCTCTGTGACTATCATAAATAAATAAAAAATAAAAAAAGAAAAAGGGAAAAGAAAGAGCATTTAATGGTGGAAAAAGTCATTTGGCACAAAAACTGAATAAAGAGAAGTTACCGGAGACTAGAGTGCCCTTAGCCTGGAGGGAAGATCTGAGAAGAGCAGAGGTCTCTGGGAGGTCTCAAGCAGAGAACACCTCTACCCTGCTTTCTGGCCAGTAGCCAGGAAGGCAGCAAGATCTCACGGAGAGAATAGCCCAGGGCAAACATGTTCATTAGTGGCCTTGCAGAGGCTCTGATAGCTTCACTATGACTCAGGAGTAGCTGATAAACTAGACCCAAAGAAGGATGTGCATGGGGTTGTAAGCATCTCCCAGCAGGAGAGAGCTAGTGGACCAGTGATGAAGAGTCAGACCTCCACTTCATGCCCACCACCCAAACACTTGGCATGACATGAAATTCTAGAATGGTGGCACAACTTTGCACAGGGAGTAGCAGGTGAGGGAGCTCCAAGGACTGAGATTAAGTCTCCTATTAACCTACTAGTATGGCAACCTGAAATGGAAACTAATTTTTTTCTGAAAATAGAGTGATATTTCTTGTGCACCTGAAATTATGGTCATGATTCATACCTGTGGTATTCTTTGCAATTCATAGCCCAAGCCTTTATTGCCTCATAATTGAATTTGGAACTTATTTTTTTTCAAAAGGAAATTTAGAGATCTAGAAATAATAAGAGAGAATTTGAATATTTTTTAAAAAGATTTTATTTATTTATTTATTCATGAGAGACAGAGAGAGACAGAGACAGAGACAGAGACACACACAGAGGGAGAAGCAGGCTCCATACAGGGAGCCCAATGTGGGACTCGATCCGGGGACTCTAGGATCACACCCTGAGCCAAAGGCAGGCACTCAACCACTGAGCCACCCAGGGATCCCGAGAATTTGAATTTTGTGTTAGAAGAATAGTCCTTTGACTGCTAAAACATGCCTTCTTGGTATGCCCAACTACAATGAAAGTACTCAGTGAGGAAAGACTCTAGAATTAGAGTTAAATCCATGAAAGAAAGAGGGTCAGAGATCTGCGGCAAGGATTTAGTGATCCGTCACTGACTTGCAGCACTGACATATTTCCTCTCCATTCGTCTCTCTCTTCTCATGCCATCTCCTCCCCCACCCACGTTTTCCTTACTCTGAATATAAAAATAAGGTAAAAATACTTGAATTTTGCATTCATTATTGGTTGTATTTTATTTATGGCTCTAAGTCAGAACATTAATTTTTCCCCATCGAGAAAATCAAATTTTATTTTGGAAGTGAGTATGCAAAAAATTTCGAGATGTTTGAAAAGTCATTCTTAAATACCCCTGGACATGATTCAGAAACTGATTCAGGAAAGGGCTGGATCTCTGGCTTTAGAGGATGGCTGTGGTCTGGCAATGAGAAGCTGGGAAAACTGGCTTCGGGAAGAGGAAGAACTTCATCTTTCTTTAGTGGAGGGAGTCGGTAAACATATCCGATTTGTCTCCGGTGGAAGGGAAAGTGCCTTTTACCTGGACCTCTTTCTTCTGAGTGCTGAGGTGGTGGGCCCTGGCCCTGGCGATGGTGATCTTGGGGACTCTGGCTATGGGGTGGTAGGTCACAAGGCCCATGGTCAAGGAAATCGTGGTGATGGGGATGATGCTTATGGGGATGGTGTCCATGGGGATGGTGTTCATGGGGAGGGGGTCCATGGGGAGGGGGTCCATGAGGAGGGTGTCCATGGGGATGGTGTTCATGGGGAGGGGGTCCATGGGGAGGGGGTCCATGAGGAGGGTGTCCATGGGGATGGTGTTTATGGGGAGGGGGTCCATGGGGATGGTGCCCATGAGGAGGGTGTCCATGGGGATGGTGTCCATGGGGAGGGTGTCCATGGGGAGGGGGCCCAAAGGGAGGGGGTCCATGGGGACAGGGTCCATGGGGATGATGCCCATGAGGAGGAGGTCCATGAGGAGGAGGTCCATGAGGAGGAGGTCCATGGGGGTGGCCAAAATGGTGGTGTTTACCACTGAAATTTCTATGTTCCTGGTAAAGGATACAGAAAAGTGATTATTCCATTACACAAAAGGAGAAGTTAGGTGTGCAACTCAATTTAGATCATGGCTCCCAGACTTTTGGATTTCACAAATCAATTATAAAAATGGGATAGCAAAAACGTGTTCTCAAACTCTTACCCAGACAAATGGACATTTAAAATGCAAACAATGGGGCATCTGGGTGGCTCAGCCAGCTAAGTGTCTGAGTCTTGGTTTCAGCTCAGGTTGTAATCTCAGGATTGTGAGATCAAGCCCTGCGTTAGGTTCTGCATTCAGCATGGAATCTGCTTAGGATTCTTTCTCTCCCTCTGCCTCTCCCCCCACTTGAGCCCTCTCTCTTTAAAATAAATAAGTAAATCTTTAAAAAATACAAACAAAAACTAGCATCTACCACCATCATTATTTCATAATTGGAATAATATTTCGATAACACAAGAGTCAGAAAAATGCCTTAGAGTAAAGGGTGGTTCTTTATATGGAACAAATGTTGTATTATGAAATACATATTACTCTTATTTTTCCCATTTCAACATAAAATGGTGAAATTATATTAAAGAATGGTGCTTTTCTGTAGACCAACATTTGGAAAACTAGTGCCTTATAATGTACATCTTTAACAGAGTTCTGAGGCCTTATGGTATAAGCATCTCTTTAAAGGATAAACATTTTACCTATTCACCCTCCTTCTTGTTCGGATTTTAGTTGAAAAAAAAAATCTGTGGAGCCAGGTTCATGGTGACAAACCTGCCCTGCCCCTCCCCACTTTGTTTTATAGTTTGGCACATGGACATTTGGATTATTTTCAGTTTTTGCTGATGTGAAAAATACTGTGACGAATGTCTTGGTACAGAAAATCTTTCTGATACAGATGTGAAATATTGCTTTGTGCCTTATTTTATGTACCTTTATATAATATGTTTGAGGTTAATTCATTCACCTTAGGTTAGAACTTAATAATAAAAGCTGCTTAATAATAAAAGCTAGGAACTGAGTCTTGGCACTGGAACCTTCACTACAAGGGTCATTTTCCTTTCCTTTTTTTTTTTTTTAAGATTTATTTATTTACTTATTTATGATAGACATAGAGAGAGAGAGAGGCAAAGACACACGAGGAGGGAGAAGCAGGCTCCATGCCAGGAGCCCGATGTGGGACTCGATCCCGGGACCCCAGGATTGTGCCCTGGGCCGAAGGCAGGTGCTAAACCGCTGAGCCACCCAGGGATTCCCACAAGGGCCATTTTCAAATTCATTAAAGGTTGATTGAATTGGTTATGATTTTACTTTACAAATCTTACCCAATTTGGATATTTTCCCGATTGGAATTTTTTTATGCTTTTTGTGTCATATCAGCAATTGCACCCCTTTCTCCAGGGGCCTATTGTCTCTGTATTTCTTCTCAGCCCCTTCTCATCTCTCTGCCTCTGTCTCCCACCACCCCCCAGAGCCATAGGAACAAAACACACCATGTGTGTGAAAATATTTCTTAGTCTGGCACTGCTCATCACAAAGACTACTTAAGCAACCCACCGCAAAGTTGAAGACTTCACAGTTTATGGCAATGTCTTTTGGACTTTCTAAGTCAGAGACTTCTATATCATAGGACAAATCTGCTCTGCAGAATCCAAAGGCCTATAAAGAAAGAAAAGCCCATTAGTGTGTGTATGCGTGTATTTGTGTGTGTGTGTGCAGGTGGTATGAAGGTGCACAGCTAGACTTGTAAACTTTTAGACATTTGGGAAAGAAGATGAGCTTTAGAAAAGCCAGGGTGATATTATCAAATATCTCCGCTAGTTATTTAGCAATCTTTCCTAGTCAATACTTGGAGAAAGTGCAAGTTCCAAAGTAGTTCACCCTAAGTTGCTGTGCTTCCCTTCCATGAGTGCTCACTAGCACTGGGCTTCCCCACTGGAAGTCGTGAGGAGCACCACGTCATTGATGCCTTGTCTTTAGGCCAAGCCTTCTGCAATGAAGACCCAAGTTCCCTGTGCCTAGTGAGAATGAAGAGTGGTGTAGCAGTGAGATTTGTACAACTTTACCCAGCCCCCCCTTTTATTTTTTATAATTTTAAATGAAATTTTTTCTTTTTTTTATTGGAGTTCAATTTGCCAGCATATAGCATAACACCCAGTGCTCATCCCATCAAGTGTTCCCCTTAGTGCCCGCCACCCAGTCACCCCCACCCCCCACCCACCTCGCTTTCCACCACCCCTTGTTCGTTTCCCAGAGTTAGGAGTCTCTCATGTGCTGTCTCCCTTTCTGATATTTCCCACTCATTTTCTCTCTTTTCCCCTTTATTCCCTTTCACTATTTTTCATATTCCCCAAATGAATGAGACCATACAATGCCTGTCCTCTGATTGACTTATTTCGCTCAGCACAATACCCTCCAGTTCCATCCATGTTGAAGCAAATGGTGTTTTACTCAGTTTCTTGAAGGAAAGTGTTGGAAAGGAGGGAACCAGTATGAAGATGGATTTGTTGGACCCTGTGAAAGTGACCATCTGCTGGCCCTACCCTAAGTACAGAGGCTACTACTGGCTGGCATTCCTATGTCCCAAAGGCTCCTAAACCTGGCAGTCAAAGTTAGACTAGGACAAGAAGAAAATGCTTTCCTAAAAGAGACAGTTAAGCACTGAGGTTCTGAGATCAGTTTTGGAGTCAGACAGAAGTATGTGAATTCTGGCTTCACCATTTACTGGTTGTGTGAGTTTAGGCAAGTTACATAAAATTCCTAACTACCTTCAGGTCACAGGAGGGCTTAATTAAATGAGATAATGCTACAAAAACACTTAGCACTGAGACCCCTATTCTCCAGCTGCCATGTTTCTACACTGGGTTTGCATTACCCACACCAAGGTGGTGAAGGATTTATTGAAGAAGGGAGTAGGAGAGGGAGATATCTCTTCTAGCGGCCACTAAGCAGGATTGTAGAACTGCTTCAGGTGGGAACACTGACCAGCCAGAAAAGGAACTAATGAATGCTTCCTTTCTTCTGGCCCTGGAGAATGTATTGTTAAACCTCACCATTATCCTGGACTTGAAATCAGAAGGCCGTTGTGAAGATCCTATGCCTTAACACTTTCTAGCTAACTGCCCTTAGGCAACTGGTTAAACTTCCAGGCCCTTCTGTCTCAGGGAAATGGGGCAGACATTTGCTTCTCAGCACAGTTGTCAGAGGAATACAATGAGGCAATAATACACATGGAGGTGTTTTGTTACTGTAAGTCACCCTACAAATGTTGAATATTGTTAATACAATCTTTCTGCAGGTACATGAGTATCCACTTATAAATGATTAGGGGGCAAATCCCACGGGACTGAGCATCAAGAGAATTGGATTCTAATCTCAGCTTGGTTATGAGCATTGGGCTAGGTCCTTACTTTACGGATCCTCTGTTATTGTCACACAGGGTCACTGTGAGGAGTAAATGAGATGAAGTGAACGAAGGCTCTTAACACAAGCCAGTTATTAGTTTTAGCTAAGTCTTTAATCCTAGTGGGTTAGAAAAGACCTCAGGCTTAAGTTTAGGTAGTTACTGTGCTTATTCTAAAATCGTACTCTTATGATTCATTTAACATCTCTGTGCCTCAGTTTCTCCATCCATAAGAGAGAGAATAATAATATCTACCTCGTAGGTGGTGGGGTTAATAACATATGGTAAAGCACTTGGAAGGGTGCCTGACACATGGTGGGTGATCTCTAAATGTTGCCTAGTTCTTCATAGATGTTTATTATACTCACATTATGGTGCCTGTGAAAATGGTGGCTGACGGAGCAGTTCCTTACAGAGAAGTCCACATAGTAATTGGTTCTTTTCCCTCCTCTCTAGAACAAATTGGATCAAAGCAGTTTCAGGAACATAAAGAGTAAAAAAAAAAAAAAAAAAAAAAATGGCAGTAGATACCTACTATCCAATATGCTGTAAAGCAACACAGGGATTCAAAATCACCAATATGTGCCCTTTTTCTTATGGCCACTGCCTTTTAAAAATTTATCACATAAGCGATAAGGTAAATACTATTTCACTGAAAATGTCAAATAATATAGACCTAAGCCAGCACAGTGTGAAAAATCACCCTTCCTGCACCCAATCTCTTTGTCCCAGATGTATCACTACCACCTATTTGATTGTTTCTCCTGGCCTTTTCCTAAATATATTGCCCATATACACGTATATATAATTAACATAAATGGGCTCAGAGTCTAAGTATTGTTTACTAACCTGCTTTTCCCCCTAGGAATCTCTCCCAAAACATTCTCTTTAGTGATTTTTGCTATGTTCATTCCATGAGTTGTACACACCATAATTTATTTAACTTGGCATTTGCAAAATGCAAGACAGACATCCAAGAGCTGCTTCGCAAGACTACTCCGGCAGGGGAGGCACTTGGGCCCCTGGATTGGAAGGCAGGGGCACTGTCTGGCCTCAGCCACAAGACTGGGTGTGCCAAGATGGTTTCTCTGGTGCCTCTATTTCCTATCATAATACAAGGAGATTAGGACTAGATGATTTTTAATGACTCACATAACCCTAATATGCTCTTCTGTCTTTCCCTCTTTTCTTTTTGGGTTTTCCCTCTTCTTCAGTGGATATTTATATTCCCCACAACTCCAAAAATTAGAAAACTGCAGTAAAGCAGCCTTATTCTATTGAGGCTGCAACAGGGCCCTCAGTTTGAAAGGAGCTGGACGTGTGAGGCCAGTGGAGAGGGCCAGTGCCATGGGTTCTGCACCTGCCAGGTTGGAGCTGGGCCCTCAGACACTAGCTGATGTGAGTAGTGACTCACCGCTCTGACAACTCTCTCCAACCGGTCCACTTTGAAAGAGGCAAAATCTCCATTCTCCTGTTTGTACTTCTCAAGGGCTTTGTCAGCTTGTGTTCTGTAAGGCTGAGTATCTTCGAAGAAGTCAAATAGGATGGGACTGTCTTTAGTATTGGCCAGTGCTGAAGAGACTGGAGAAAGAAGATGGCATCTTTGTAGTACCAGGTTGGAACCAGCATTGTCCATGTCGGGACTTAATATACATAAGCATGGTGGCAAGAGTAATAATGATAGCTTCCATTTTTCAAATTGAGGGTTGGAGGAGTTAAATAATTTGTCTGAGATCAAATCAGCCAGTCAGCAGCAGAGCTAAACTTAAACCCAGATCCTTCCAATGCTTATGTTTCTGCTATAACCCCATTTAGACACCCCTCCTCCTGTCACTCACAAAGTGTTACTATTTCACTAAACTCCTCCTGTCTCTCCAAGGAGGGAGAGGCATCATTAATACAGTTTTGCCCAGAGAGAGAAGATACAGGTCAACCTTTTTTCAAGGTGACTTCTTGAAGGAGTTGCTTGGTTGCTGAATTTTTATATATTGAATCATGTTGAAATGGACATTTTTAAAAGGAACTTTGTGGTAATTCTTTTTGAAAAAAGAAATAAAAAGAGCATGGCATTTAGAGTCAACACTGGTGTGATAGGATCATGTCTTTATTACATTTTGGCTGTGTTCCCAAGGCCAAGTCATTGAACCTCTTTGAGCTTCAGTTATTTTATCTCTAAAATAGAAAGTATCATAATCTTTACCTCACGTAGTCTTGTAAGATGAAATGGGATAACATCTGTGTAACCGCTTTGTGAACTATACAGTTATAGCTAACAGTTAGATGTTGAAATCAATAATTGAGGGCTGAGTAGTACACTCTGCAAAGTGTGCTACATAGAGCGTCTTAATTCTAAGAAGGATCCAGAAGGCTAATACTATGATTATCCTTCTTTTACAAAGGAGGAAAGTTTAAAGAGGTTAAGTAAGTTGCCCTCAAGACTATACAACTAATAAGTGATGAAGTTGTAATTCATCACTTATCTGACCTCCGAGCCTACATTCTCTACAATTATGCTGCACTGCCTCTCATAGATTTCTATTCTTGTATCTTGAATTCCTTTAAAGGAAGGTATATCTGTAACAGAAGGAAAATCTCCCCCTTTTCTTCTGAAGAGATCAAATAATTGAATCCATGAAGGCAGGGACCATTTCTGATATGTATATCTTAGCATCAAATGATGGATACCAGAGTATGACTGAATTCTACATTAATCTAGAATTAATTAGCATTTTAACAGATGACCTTACCAGAACTTGTGGTGCAGTTAAAGTCATTCACTCTAAGATACTGAGATTCATTCAAACACTTTGTAGCTATTACCTTACACTGTCCGATCACCTGTAAGAGAAAAGGGTTCATGTCATTGCATACTGCTTTCCTTGGGTTGAATGTGGGGAGGGGACAAAAAGTGATGTCACATACTCCTACTATCCATTGAGAATTCATTTTTGTTTTTTCTCACCCAGTCCTCTCTCAAAACCTGTATTTTCTTAGTCTGTTCCCGTGAGCTGGGTACTATAGGCATCCAAAAGCCTCATGAGAGCCGGGGAGAAATAGTTTAAACAGATCATGACCATATCCCAAACATTTTTGAGGGAAAAAAGTGCTAAGACTCCTAGGTATGTAAATGTCTTATTCTCTAGAACTGAAATCTTATATATGTGCTTATTGACCTTTGTGTTCTTTTCCTGTGGTGGAGGGTCTGCCATCTGAGTGCCCACATGCAATGTAGAACAAGACCCTAGTTCTCAAGGTAACTGCATTAATCCCTTTGGCTATTCCTGCCAATGGGGCCAGTCTTTGTAGGACACAGTCACAAATTCATAGGTTCTTAGGCCCATAGACTGTCAGGGCCTGAGTGGATCTTAGAGTCCAGCTACCCCAAACCCCTTCTGTTATTTTACAGTTGAGGAGGAAAAGTCTAGCAACTTAGGTAATTTGCCCAAGGTCTCACAGCTGGGCATGTTATCTCATGGGACTGCAATCCCCATGGACTCATCTTGAACTGGGATCCCAGGTATGGCTCTCAAGAGACTATTACTCAAGGTCCACATAGTCTTCAGGAATCAAGAGGCAAAATCTGCTCTTCCTTTTTCACTACATGAGCACAGGCAGGCAGCCACCCTGAGTATGCAGAGTAAACAGAGGTCAAGGCAGATAAAAGGAAGAGGATGGTACCCTGCTTACTTACTATATCGGATAAACGTGCAGAAAGAGCTGGCTTGCAGTCATTCCAGTGTTTCCTGGATAGGACTGAACAGTCCGATTCTTTCACATCCAAGACTAAATAATAGACAGCCACAGACTCCTGAGGAATGCCAAAAGAGCAACAGGTGAATAGCTTGTGGGAGCCTAGTGCTTTTTCAGTAAAAGCAGACTCTTTATTTCTGAAACAGAATTCCTGCTCCTCTCCAAAGCATCACAGATGTCCTACCTTTGTGTCATTTGATCTACTTATTTTGAATAAATAGCTTCAAAGAGTTACTTCCAAATGTTCTTTTTAACCGGTCATGATGTTGCTTCCGCCCACAAGCTTTAAAAAGCAAGCACTGAATAGCAGCGCGGGTTTGGGCGGAGGTGTCGGAGGTGCAAGCCCAGAATTATGAGTGATGACAGCCTCCAATCTGTACGTGCAGTTGTGTCCTCTCATCCAGCTCTATTCCTGAACTTGGATTGCTTGCCTTGATTTCAACTGGCCCAAAGCTGGAACCGCTTTCTTCTCTTACAAACCAGCTCTCTCTCAACCTCCCTTGTCTTTTGTGGGAGGCATCATTAATTATTTGTTGTCTTTGTCTCCGGCTTAGAATCAGAAGGTCAACTGTGGTTTCTTTCCTTTGCTTTTACTATCCAGAAGCCAGGCTTGCCATGGTCTTCCTTTGAAATGTCTCTGTTCCTTTGAAATGTGTCTGTTCCTCATCCTCCCTGCTCTAATCCCCACTGCCTGGGGCTGGTCCTCATTTCCTCCCACTTGAATGCAGGAAATAGCTTCCTAGTTCACCTCACCTGCCTCCATCTCCCCAGACACCCTGTGCCCCTGCCTCACCCACCCACATACTCTCTTGTCACCACTCAGAGGTAGCACTGTGCCCTACACATGTGGCCAACAGCCAGGAATGACACTAACGATCACTAAATTGCTGGCCGAATCCCAAATTCCTGCAATCCCTCTTGCTTTCTGCAACCTGCAGTGCCTCTGTCTCTAATGCTTGTAACAAGTAGGAATTTCTCTGCTTGTCTTCTGTGGTGCTCCATGGTCTGGCCTCCTTGATTTCAGCGGTTCCACCAAAGGGTAGGTTATTTGGGGAGTGGGGCGAGGAGGGAGGCTTCCTTCCGTAATCTCTATCAAGCTCTCAAATCCACGCCAAACAAGTATATAATCTTATCATTAAATGAAAGCGGTAGGCTCTCCCTGCTTCAAGATAAGCCTACAGTTTCTCTTCCAACCTGATAGCTGCTCCAAAGCCCACATAAAACTTCTGGAACCCCCACCCCCACCCCTCTGCTTATGTTAAATTACTCCTTGATACCCTCCTTCCTGATTCCCTACTCACATCCTTCTCCCATCCAATTTTAATAGATTCCCTTTCCTGGGGTTGCTTCAGCGTCTATACTGCTCACTTGGCTCCAAGAATGTGTCCCAGATTACACAGTGTGCCTGTGCCTGTATGTGAGCCAATGATTATTTCCTTGAGGTCCCTGCCTACGGCTGATTCTAATTCTTCTCTGACAGTGCTCACTATTGGACTTGGCTCAGCATACACGCTTATAAGTACTTAGAGATTGATTCATAATTAAGCGCTCTGAATAGCAAATGTTAGTCTAAAGGAAAAAAGAACAGTGTAGAGCAGCAGCAGAATCTAAACTGGAAACCCTAGCCTAAGCCATTGCATCGTGCAAAGCAGTAAGCCTACAGGCCGGAACCACATTGCCCAGCTCAGCTCTAGCGCTGCTGATTCCTCACCGATTCGTCCACATGCGCATCAGCGACCCGCAGCAACTGGAAAAGGTAACCATGCCGCCGTCCCTTATTGATCAGGTCTAGGGCTTTCTCAGCAAAGGATTCAGTAGCATCGCAGTCTGTGGGAATCACAGCACAGGAGCTCGGCAGCGCGACTAAAGGGAGGAGAAGCAGTGCTGCAGGGAAGGCTCTCATTTTGTGAAAATGGGAAAACCAACCCTTGCTATAGTACATCACACCAGGGAATTTTATAAAGACTTTCTAAAACACACACACACACACACATACACACATGCATAATTGATTAAACACAGTCTTTATACATTTCTGTTGTGTAACCAGGGAGAGTCACCTTGACCCCTGGTTAAAATATCTATCAACATGCTGTAAATGATTAGTGGGTCCTGGGGACAGAAAGTCAAGGCATGCCGCTGGTGAGTGGTAGACCCGTGATCTGCACAAAATCTGGATTTTTCTAGTAGTAGCAGATCCAGTGTATGTTTTTGACCACAAGCACTGCCCACATTGGTGTGTGGGGTGGGGTTAGAAGTGAAGCAGTTTCCCTCCATCTGCCTCCCTGTTTCTGCCAGAAAGCTCTACCATCACTCCCTGCTCTGGATTATGGCACTAAACATCCTCAGCAGAAGGTAGCTGCATTACAGGGACGCCTGGGAGGCTCAGTGGTTGAGCGTCTGCCTTCGGCTCGGGGTATGATCCCGGGGTCCTGGGACTGAATCCCACATCTGGTTCCCCGTGGGGAGCCTGCTTCTCCCTCTGCCTGTGTCTCTGCCTCTCTCTGTGTGTCTCATGAATAAATAAATAAAATCTTAAAAAAAAAAAAGAACAAAAGAAACAACAACAAAGAACAAAGAACAAAAAAAGAAAAGTAATTGCATTATTTAGGGAAGGTAACACGTTAAATGGTTAACACCATAAAAGGAACTGAGTTCTGAGTTAAAGAGAAGGATTAAAAAGCTGTTACTTGGGAGTCAGATCCGAATTTCAAACCTGCCCTGTTCTCTTACAGTGTGATGCCGGGTAAGCCATTAAACTTCTCTGATTCTTAATTTTCTCATTTATAAAATGGAGATTCATACCTCTTGGTAGGATTGTGTGATACTTAAATTGGAGACATATAAAGTAACTAGTATAATTCTTGGCACAGATTCGGGTATTGAGTAAATGATGCGATGTATTTTTGTTATCATTATTATCACTAATGTTTCTGAGAAGAAGTTGGCACCTCTTATCTGGTTCTCTGTGGCCCCTAAAGCGCACTAAAGAGAACTGGTTTATATGGACGAGAATGGTGGTGAGGGTAGGAATCAAACAATTTGATGCCCATCCCAGAGAAGGGGTTAGGAACACTATATCTGGGTGGCGGGCCTGGCATTAGGCTGATACCCCACCCCCACCCTTCTAGAGAAACAACCTACCTGCCTGTATTTTTCCTGAAGGAATCTGCCCAGGTTCCCTCCTGGTACCCTGACAGGTCCCTTAAATAGCAGCTCCCCACTTCCTATTCTCTCTGCAGTGAGTGTCTGAGTGGTTCTCATTCTAGAATCACCTGAGGAACTTCTAAAAATCCTTGTCTAGGCCTCTCCCCAGAGCAATAAGGATCTCTGAGGGTGGACCTAGGTCTTGGTACTTTGAAAACCTACAGGTGATTCCAATGTACATTCATAGTTGAGAACCACTGGACTCTAAACAGACCCTGAAGGGAGGGACATTGTCGGAAGAGAGAGGGAAAGGGGAGGGTATATGAAAAGCAGGCCCCACTTCCCAGAGTCACAGCCTGGCTTAGCAAGTGCTAAACATGGAAGACACATGTTTTGAATTATGCTAGATTTTGAACCTGTAGTGTTAATGACACTAGCTTTTGCTTAACGAAACAGGACCTCTTCAATGAAATTTAGAATGACAGGAGTAGTATGTATGAATCTGGCCAAGATGTCACTAATGGGCTCTAACCTGAGGTGAGGCAGGGAGAAAACTATAGATGAACATGAAAACTTACTATGTTTTGATGAGCTGAGCTCCTTAATTATGCCTTCTATTCTTGCTCTACTGGCCACACCCAATACAGAGTGTCTTTGAGGGAGCTAAAGGCTGGTGGAGGGAAAGGCAGGGGATGGAAAGGCTCCCAGGATGAGGATAACCTTTTCCTACAGTTTGGCTGAGATTTGGTTGTGCTCATGCATTCTCCTCCCCTTCCTTCACTGAACCCTCAAGGCCAATACAGTCCTAGGGATGCATTGTGTTTCTTGCTAGACCTGGATTGCGACAGGCCCCAAGACTCTGCATGATGCCCCTACTTCATCATTTTTCCTTCCTAAAGGAAGCAGCTAAGAGTTAGCATGGCTATTGTTTACTGCTTTTAAACAAATGCTATCAAGGCCTATGTGCTTCTTTTAAGAAACAGCTACTAGGTTGGAGGACAATTGTTACACCTGTGATTTCCCTGTTGTATTATTAGCTTGTTAGGGCTGCCATAAAAAAGTACCATAAACTGAGTGGTTGAAATGGCAGAAAGTGATTGCCTACAATCCTGGTGGCTAGAAGTCCAAGATTAAGGTGTTGGCAGGTGAGTTTCTTCTGAGGCCTCTTTCCTTGGCCACCTTTTCTCTGTGTCCCCACATGGCCTTGCTTCTGTGCTAATCTGTGTCCTGATCTCTTCCTATAAGGATGCCAGTCATGTTGGATTAGGGCCCACGCTAATGATCTCATTCTAACTTAATTACATTTTTAAAGACCTATATGCAAATGCAACCAGATTCTGAGGTACTGGGGGTTAGGACTTCAGTATATGAATTTTGGGGAAACAATTCAACCCCTAACACTTGTCAGATTTCCAAAGATATGTGTGTATATGTATATGCAGCTATTACATATATTTGGATAAATATATACACACATAATATACTGTATTATATACATATATATTATTAAGTGAAAACATTGGGAATGAATGTCACCAGAACCTTAATTTCTATTCTAAACAAAACTATTATAGGTGTCAAAAAGCTCTCCAACTTGGAACATTGTTTGGTTCTCCCCAGGCTCAATTGCAGGCCACAGGCACCTGTCGCTTCCAACTACTCCTATTGACAGATGAGTTTATCAAGTTCTGGGGCTCGGAGACTATTCATACAGGCCATAAAAAAAAACAAAATTCCACCTGTAGGTTGAAGGCTGTGCAAATAATACTTGACCAATACTTGCTGTTGAAATAATTATGGAATATATGTAGAATGACACTCCAATGAATCCTAGTTTCTTTTTTTTTTTTTTTTTTAAGATTTTGTTTATTCATGAGAGACAGAGAAAGAGAAGCAGAGACACAGAGAGAAGGAGAAGCAGGTTCCATGTAAGGAACCTAAAGTGGGACTTGAACCCAGGAATCCAGGATAATGCCCTGAGCCAAAGGCAGACGCTCAACCGCTGAGCCACCCAGGTGTCTCCCCAGTTTCTTGATATCCTTCCATTTTCATCTCATTTTTATCAAAAGACTCACAATGTGCTTTTGCCCAGAAAGAAGAGGACATTTCTGAATATGGCAGGCCCTATGTCAGAGACTTAGCTAACAGGCAGTAAGATTACAGAGGGAGAGGCTGAAGACAGGAGAGGCAGAGAGGCATCTGTCCATGGTGTGTGAGGCCTTGGATGGTTCAGAAGAGATGCAGCCGTGTGTATAAGTTGACGGTGTACTCTCATTATTTACACTTCCAGATAACATGATGAGACCACAAAGAGTCAAATGATACACTTTATTAGTCACTTTCTACATTTGAGTTCTCTGTCTCCCTGTCCCCATTCTCCAGCACCTCCCTTCTCCCACAAGGCACTGTACCCCCATGGAATCCTCTATGTGGTTCTCATGGTGGGAGAATAAGAAGGTTGCCCTGCTGCGCTGGTCCTGGGCACTCAGCAGAGCGTTGTTCTTTGTTGGGGAAAGGCAGGACAACCAGCTTCCGCTCCATAGGTCCCAGGAAAAGGAAGGAAACATCCAGGCTTTCTCCCTGAGGATCTGTGGTGAGATCTAGCTTCACAGGGAAGGCCTCGACAGGGCTGTTTTCCTGAGCACCCTCAGGCTTCTTCTCATCATCCAAGTCAGGGAGATATTGGACAGATCCCTTAGGCACAGCTTTGGAGGGTGAGTTGGTAGGAGCTGTGTTTTTCTGCTGGGACTCTCCCACCCCAGGGAGGTCCACAGGTCCCCGGCTAGCAGAAGCATTTTCCTCTCCAGGTGCAGGAACCTGAAATATGAACATTTTCAAATAGGGAACATTCCCAGGAAAAACTTCTGCCTGCCATGGCAACTACCAAGCTAAGCTGTTCTGGGACTTTCCGAAGGAATGTTTCAAAGGGAGACCAACTAGAGGGATGAACCTCTGGTTAAAGGGTTAAGAAGCAAAACCAGACAACAGAAGCTTGACTGCAAGTCTTACAAATTCAGAGCTGAACAGTGGTTTGGAGAGGTTAAATGGCTTCTTTCAAGTCCCCCGGGGAACTGTCACCCTGTTTGCAGTAGTGCAGCCACAGCTACTTTTATTGATTGCTTATTCATTGCCAGGCCCAATACAGGGCCCTTCATCCAGTTCCTCTCTTTGTTTCCCACAGGGATCTGAACCAGGTAGATGTTGCAATCCCATTCTACAGACAAGGCAACCAAGACTCAGAGAAGGAAGAATGTTCCCAGAGTCACACTGGGACAGGGTGGCCTGTCTCAATCACCCTCTCAACTATAGTTCTCTGCCTCATAGTAAACAAAGTATGACTGACTGGTCTTTAACCTGCCATGATGTGGGTATGACCTTGGGCCAGGCTGAATAAAGTGATGATCATGGATTTTAGGAAATAAAAAGGAGAGGGTGGGGTGGGGGCAGTTAGAATTTAGCTTATCTGTTCTCTTCTTCACAAGAAGACAAACAATTAGATTGAAAAATACCTGTGGTTCAAAGAAGTGACAAGTCACGGAGACAAACTTTTCTAATCCTCTTTGACCCAGAGAACCTTTGCAAATACCAACAGGCTAAAGAAAGAGAAAACACAGTGTCCTGTGAGTATTAATGATTATCAATGATTATATATAGAAATCAACTTGCTTTCTGCTTTTGTAGACACACAGCCAATCGACATTTTTATGTTCCTACCATGTTATGGGCAGGCTCTGAGTCAGTTCTCTCTAGATCATTTTTACCAAATAATCACCCAAACTAGGCTAAATATCCTCCAATGATATGAAACTCAGGAATTATTTTTTAAATTTATTTTATTTTTTTTAAGTAGGCTCCACTGATGACTATGAAATCAAGACCTGAGCAGAGATCAAGAGTTGGGTGCTTAACCAGCTCAGCCACTCAGGCACCACCCCCTTTCCTTTTTGTAAAAAGTAGGCTCCATGCTAAGCATGAGAGGCTTCGACTCATGACCCTGAGATCAAGACCTGAGCGAGATCAAGAGTAAGATGCTTAACCGACTGAGCCACCCAGGTGTTTCTAAACCCAGGATTTCTTGAGGACAAACCGTTAGAAAATTCTTTGTATTGAGCAGAAATCTGTCTCTACAGAACATCTACCTCTTGGCCTTACTTCTATCCTTGGGTCATTTTGAAAACCTGTTCTCATCTCTCACATAGTAGTGCCTTTTATATATATTCCACCTGTGTTTCCTTAGACAAAATCCTTCTCAGCTCCATCAATATCTCTTTATTCAGACATAAAGTAATTTTTTTC
Organism: Vulpes vulpes; assembly: GCF_048418805.1. Taxonomy (NCBI): domain Eukaryota; kingdom Metazoa; phylum Chordata; class Mammalia; order Carnivora; family Canidae; genus Vulpes; species Vulpes vulpes. The sequence continues at coordinate 54,470,995 of NC_132782.1, forward strand.
TTAATATAAATATAATAAATACTTATTTAGAATATGAATAAACAAAAAGAAATAAAAGAAACCTGTTCTCATCGCTCACATAGTAGTGCCTTTTATGTATATTCCACCTGTGTTTCCTTAGACAAAATCCTTCTCAGCTCCATCAATATCTCTTTATTTAGACATAAAGTAAGTTTTTTCTTAATATAAATATAATAAATACTTATTTAGAATATGAATAAACAAAAAGAAATAAAACAAAAAGAAATACTTATTTAGAATATGAATAAACAAAAAGACCTGTAACTGCATGAAAGATACCTGTTTCCCACAATGATTTGATTTCTTTTCCTGTAACCCTTTTTCCTATGCATATATATTTTTCTTCTAGATAAATAGGGTTGTTACATATATTATTTTATAACTCTCTCTTGTCACTTAATAATATATTGTGAAAATCCTTTAATGGCATTAAATAGTTTTCTGTGATCTTCTTTATAATCACTAGCTAATATTCCTCTGCATTATTTAATAAGTTCTTAGTTACTTTCTCAGAGTAAATTCCTAGAAGAGGAATTTTAGAGTCATAGAGTATACGTATATTCAAGTACAAATAGAATGTTGTAATAAAATGTTTCCTCAATTTCTAAAGAAGAACTCTTAAGAATATTCACATGGAATTTACTAAAATGTGTCTAAATGGATTGCCTGAATATTACTTGACCACCCATGTCCAGACTATAGAAAGAAAAGATTAGAAATTCCTTAGGATGGGAAAATTCATTAATGTAGAAAGTCCTTGGAGAATTGTGCTTTAGCCTCTTTCCTTCTCCAATTCATCAGCAAATCATACAGGAGACACTCTTTAAGAGAACCTTCTGGAGACACTGCAGTTACCTGTACCAAGTAGAGCCTGTCTACTCCTATTCTGAGTAGGATTTGCTGAGCTACTCTAGTTCCTGATGAATCTAGAGTGAACCACAAAGAGGGAGTTTGTGGTCATGCTTAACATGTGAAGTGTGAGGACATATGGGCTATGAAGATTGATATTAGCTTTTCTTTCAGAGCATTCTAAAAACAGGATCTTGGCTAAAGCAGCCTACTATGGTAGGGTAAGGAGAAGGGGCAGGAAAGGGAAGACTGTTTCAACAGTTTGGAAGAGTAAAAATGTGTGAATTCCATGGGACAAGCAAATGCCATTGGTAGGTCTTTTTTGAAAGTATCTACTGAAGGGACAATCTTCCAGACAAGGGGCATATGATAGTAAAAATCTGTGAGGGCTGAATCTGAGGAGGAGTGGCTCCAAGGAGTCAACTAGAGAATACATCATACTGCCAGGAAAGGATCTCTGGATGAATCCACACCGGTATTACTCTAGAGAACCAGTACTGGAACCTGTCTTATGAAGGGCTAGTGTAGACCAAGAGAAAACTACAACTGCAGTTATATAAAAAAGACTTTGTACTGTTCACTCTTCCCCTCTCTCATTCTTCTTGGAACTTGGAAGAGCCAGAATTAAACAAAAAATTACAGAAGGGGGAGAAAAAAAATGAAAGAATAGACATTGACTTCCTTTCTCACAGCAGGTCCTAAGCTCTGAGTCAGGCTGAAGCTACAGAGAGAAAGAAAAGCTTTGCATTGGATATAAGATAGAAGTGTTGTTTCAGAATTGATTGAGTATAATTTTTTCAGACCTGCAAGTGAATCTTAATTGCCTAAGTGAAGTTGAGCTTATTATTGAAAATGACCAGAAAGCTATGGATCTGCCCAAGATGTTATTGAGAAGTGAGGAGTGATCCTACAGAATAGGATGAAAATGTTTTCCCAATTATTCCTTGAGAAAATTCACTTGACTAATTATACAAGGTTTTTGAGACACACACTTTAGATCCAAAGACACACAGAGGCTAAAAGTAAAAATATTATATATTTATATATACATTTATATACACATAACCAAAAGAGAGCTGCAATGAAACAGATATGAAACAAAGTTGTCTTTAAGACAAAATTGTTAGTAGAAACAAGGAAAACACTTTATAATGATAAAAAGTTCAATTTATTAGGAAGACACAACAACTATAAATATATATGTACTTAACAACAGAGCCCCAAAGAACATAAGCAAAACTGACAGAATTTGAGGAAAATAAAGACAAGTCAACAATAATAGATGGAAGCCTCACTTTCAGTAATGGTTAGAACGACTATGCAGAACATCAAGGAAATACAAGACTTAACACTATAAATGAATCATTACAGAACACTTCACCTAAAGACAGTAGAATACACAATCTTCTCAAGTGTGCATAGAACATTATGTTAAATTATAAAACAAACTTCAATAAATTTAAAAGAATTGAGATAATATGGAACATATTGTCCAATCACAATAGAATGAAATTAGAAATGGATAAGGGAAAAAAATGGGGAATATTAGATGCAAATATTAGATGACATATGCCTATATAACCAATTGGTCAAAGAAAAAAATCACAAAGAAAATTAGAAAATATTTTGAGATGAATGGAAACCAAAACAAAACATGCACAACTTATGAGATGCAGCTAAAACATTGCTTAGAAGGAAATCTGTAGATGTAAATACTATTGTTAAAGGAGAAAAAGAGGGGGGGGGGGCACCTAGGTGACTCAGTCAGTTAAGCATCTGCTTTTGGCTCAGGTAGTGATCCCAGGATTCTGGGATCGAGCTCCAAATTAGGGCTCCCTGCAGTGGGGAGTCTGCTTCTCCTTCTCCTCCTTCCCCTCCCCCTGCTTGTGCTCTCTCTCACTCACACACACTCTCTCTCAAATAAATAAAACCTTTAAAAGAAAAAAAAAGGATAGCAAATTGTTTACATAACCTAGGGGAAAAAAAGAACTCATCCCAAAGCAATCAAAAAGAAGGCCATAATAAAGAACAGAGAGAAAATAAATGAACTAGATGATTTAAAAAACCCAGAAAAATAAAACTGAAGGTTGATTATTTGAAAAGATCAACAAAATTGATAAAACTTCAGGTAGAATGACCAAGAAAAATAACTCATATTACTAACTCTGGAATTAAAGAGGGAACATTACTTCCAATCTTTGAGAAATAAGGGAATACTATGAACATTTTCTTCCTATGTGCTGAGAAATTAGGTTAACTTGGATGAAATACACAGATTCCTGGGAAGACACAAACTACCAAAAGTTACTCAAGAAGAAATAGAAAATCTGAATAGACCTCTAACAAGTAAAGAGGTTGAATTATTAATAATAGTAAAGAAAAAAAGCCCCAAACTTCTCACAAAGAAATGCTCAGGCCCACTGGTGAATTCTACCAAACATTTAAAGAAGACTGAACACCAATCCTTAACAAACTCTTTCAAAATAAAATAGAAGATGGAATTTTTCCCAACTCGTTCTGTGAGGCTAATGTTAAACCCATGAAAATCAGGCAGAGACAATCCAAGGAAACTAGAGATTAATACTCTTATGCTTATAAGTGGAAAATCTTGTAAAAAAATTACTTGCAAACTGTATTTAGCAAAACATAAAAAGGATTAAATATCATGATCAATTGGAATTCATCCCTTGAGTGTAAAATTGTTTTAACATACAATAGTCATTGTTACATACAATAATGATAGATTAAAGGAGAAAAAAACCTCATGATTATCTCATTAACTCAGAAAAAAACTCTTACAATTCATCAGTAAGAAAATAAAGAATCCAATTTTAAATTGGAGAAATGTCCAAGGAACATATATATAATAATGGCCAATAAGTACATTAAAAGATGCTTAATATTATTAGCCATGAGGAAAATGCAAGTAACAACCAAAATGAGATATCACTTCATACTCAGTAAGATAGCTACAATAAAAAAGACAGGTAATGATTAGTATGAGCAAATATATGGAGAAATTGAATCCCTCATTACATTGCAGATGGGATTGTGAAACTGGTGCAGTCACCTTGGAAAACAGTTCAGCAGTTAGTCAAAAGGTGAAACCCAAAGTGTGACCCAGCAATCCCACTTCAAACTACATACTCAGGAGAAACAAAACATAGTATGCGTGAAAACTTGTATACAAATGCTCATAGCACCATTACTGATAACAGCTCAAATGGGGAAGCAACCCAAATATCCATAGACTAATGAATGAATAAACAGTACATGGTGCATCCATGCAATGAAATGTTATTTGGCCATTAAAAGGGATGAAGTGCTGATACATGCTACAACACAGATAAACCTTGAAAACATTATGTTAAGTGAAAAAAGCAGACACAAAAGGTCATACACAACATGATTCCATTATACAAAATGTTCAGAAAAAGACTAAGTCATAGAGATAACAAGTAGCCAAGCAATCTCCAGGGGCTTGGGTAAGGGGTAAAGGAAACAGTTGCTAATGGATATGGGATTTCTTTATGGGATGATGAAAATATTTTAATATTAGATAGTAGTGATAGTGGCACAACTCTGTGAATATACCTTAAAGGGTGAATTTTATGATGTGTAAATTATATCGTAATAAAGTTGTTAGTATAAGTAAATAAGGAGGAAAAAGCCTTTTGACTCATTTTACCCAATTGTGCTATAACACATCGTGTCAATCAACATTTCCCACCAGGTATGTTTCAGATGGTTTCAAGGTGCCCTGCCTATCTTGGCCACATTCTTTGAAAGAAACCCTATTTGACTTCTTTTCCTTCTTACAGAGTGGTCCAAGGAATGGAACACCATGCTGTATTCCAAATATAACTGGATTTATTTAGATAGAAGCAGGACTATCACAAACCACTGAGAAAATCTGTGTTTTATAGTGCCCTATGATCAATTTTTTTGTGTGTGTGAAGGCATCATATTGCTGATGAAAATTGCAATTACAATAAAATAAAATCCTTTATTATTGCATCTGAGCCAACACAATCTCTACTTAGTTGTTCCTTGAGGGGAAGAAAAGCATCTCATGCGTTATAACACCTCATGTAATAATTTATGATCATAAGTATGTATAGATGACTCGTGAACACAAATCTTAAATTATGAAGACATTCAGGAATACTTACCTCAGAGTCAGGGGGCTGAAGTGTGCAGCTGCTGACCTGGGATTTGGTACACGGTGACTCTTTGATTAAGTATTCCACGAAGTAGGCCGGGCCATACACCCACTGGTATGAGAGGGAAGTTGAGAAATAAAAATTAAATCTTACCATGTGGAGAAATGATTCAGGTTTGACAGCATTTTATTTTCGAGAACCAAACGTCCTCAGAGTCATTGTCAACACAGGTCTCCTGCTGTCCTTGTACTCCCCCAAGATCAAAGCATATATCGTGATTCTGTTATTTAAAAATATAATCATCATACTTTTCTTCCCTTCTTAAGGATTTGAAAGAGCTCTAAAAACCTTCCCTTGGGTGAGCTGCTTTTTTCTCCTGCAGATTTGTTTTTAGCTTAGTCTTTCTCTATATAAATAGATTCAACATAATCCAAATAAAAGTGAGCCTCCATTTTCCCTAATCTGTAAACCTCTGTAATCTACTCCACACCTTAAGATGAAGCAGAAATTGGCTTGCTAAATGATCCATGGTCAATCAAATATGAGACTGTAGCAGCAAATAGTGAACCTAAGTAGAATAACCAAGGAGACTATGAGTCTATTTCCCTTCTCACCTTAAGGCCAATGAAGTAAAATGGAGTCCCACAACTCTGATGGAAATCCCATGGCATAACTCAGAAACTGAAACATGATTGAACGTACATGAGGTCTACCCGAGTAGGGAACAAAGAAAAGGCTTTTCAGCTGGAATCAAAACTCCTCTCAGCTTAGGAATTGACAGTAACGGTTATGAGACACATTGTTGGTGTAACGACACTCCAGCCTCACCTGACTAGAAGCCCTGGTGACTTGGACGAGAGAATACTGCTTTGAGGTGCTCTCATTGTTGTATTTTGCAAGAGATTCCAGGGCAGCTTCTAGAACCCTGGGATCTGACAAGTCAGTGGCTCTGGGGCTGGGGCAATCAGGGCACATATTGTGAATCTTTCTTCGAGAAACTGTTGACACCAAAGAGAGAAGTTTAAAAATAAAACTCCTTAATGATTTTTAATCCCATAAATCATATGACCACAGCAGAGGCAGAAATTTTTTAAAAAAATCATTTCAGCAAGGATGGAGTGAAAAAGGCATTATCTGGAAAGAAAACTGTCAGCAGCAAGCTTTCTGCAGTGAGTGTGTACTATTTTCATATTCCAAAAAAGCAAGATTTTTGTTATACCTCACACAAAGTTATTTACCTGAGGAATTTTGCTCAAAAATACATAATATGTGTGTTTATATTGATATAAAAACTTTTTCCCAGTTAGCTCAATACTTTTCACCATCATTGCCTCTGTCAGGCAGACTGAATGTCTTAAAATGTTGGGATTTCATTAGTGTCGTGTCTTATTCATCTTTTAGCTCCCAACACCTTTTGCATTATAAGTGCTTAGCAAATGCTTGTTGAGTGAACAGATGTGTGAATGACCTATGGAAGGTCATTGCACACCATATAAGACAGCCAGAAAACAAATACCGGTCAAATCACTGTGTTACTGGATAGAATAATTATGCCAAATATATAGTGAGAATTTCTGATTGGGAGGAGCTGGGGGTGGCAAAACTTGTGTGAACGTCAGGCCAGGGAGCATTTCCAGAAGTTCTTTTTATAGAGCAAATGCATTGTTTTGATCAACTGCATGTCTATTTGCACGAATTTGGGCATATCATGAGGCAGTTTCCATAGGTTGTCACTCCTGCACCGTTGCCCCCAAGGGTCACTTCCTGACCTTCTATACCTCTGGTACCACTAACAACAATCCCAGTCTATCTTGTTGGTTGTTCTCTGATTTTTTTAAGTAAGACTCATCTTCACAACCAGGAAGCTTAAACTGTGGCTAATAAAATACTTGCTCTGTTGCTTTATCTCCCAAAGCATTGTTATCTCCTGAAGCTTATTAGATATGCAGACTTTTAGGCCAAACCCCACACCTCTAGATTCAGAATCTGCACTTGAACAAGTTCCACTAGGGGAGTCACATGCACATAACAGTTTGACAAGTAGCCATATCCTGTTTCCCCATGCCTTGGATGCTTGCTTTCCAAAGAAGGATCCAGAACAAATACATGTGCATATTTGAAGTGTCATTAGTTTCAGCGCATTCTTAGTTCACTTATTCAACAATACTATGGCCTCCTTACACTTAATAGGAACGGAGGGAGGGCTTTTGACAGGGAGGAAGGAATATATGTTCTACATGATATAAGATAGGAGACCCAAATCAAGGCAGCATATTGTCTCTGTTGTTCCATGAGTGGTTAGGCTTAAGCTTTATAGGGATGAGCACAGGAGAGCACCTTTCCTTTCTGGAATAGAGAACATGGTAGAAACAGCAACATTGGGGGGTCCTCAAGGAATGTAAGTTCTAAGGGCAGAGGGTGTCAGGTGAGGGCATTCTCAGTGGAGAAGGAGGCACACAAGTAGATGTGGAGATTGGAAAGTGCAACGTGTGTCTGGAAAATAGTGAAGTATCCATCCAGTTGTAGGAAGTGGAGTGTTGGTATAGTCAGGAAAATAATGTTAGAGAGAGCTAGAAAGGGAGCCTAGGGACCAGAGATTAAGCCATTTCTATCAGACTGAAAATTTAGGATTTAATGCAGCCCTCTATCATAAATGATTTAAGCAGTGATTTAAGGAGATTCCTTGTGGGGAAAAGGAATGGTGCAAGTTAAACTTCACAGAAGAGGCAAATACTAGATATAAGAACATGGCCTTGGTATGAATAGGATGGGAGAACACTGCATACTCTAGGCATAGCCCTATTTAATGCTCTTTTCCCATCTTTTATTAAAAGGAACAAAATCAGAGTGCCTTCTTACCTGGGCGAAGAGTACAATTGTAAGCAGGTAGATAGAGAACTCTTCCTGGCTTATTAACATAAAATAGTGCTTTGCATTGACCATAAACCTGGAAGAAACACACATTTTATGAAAGGATGGAACCAACTCTGGCTTTTAAAAATACCCCCGAAGTTAGACTAGACATTTTATTTTTAAATAATGAAAAGCTAAGGCCAATTTTGGCAAGTTTGGGGTGTGAGAAATTGCAAACAAATTAAACAGTTCAACTTTCTTCTGAGACCCAGCTAGTCTACATTTCCCAGCCTCCTTCCAGATCAGATGTGACTGTGTATAATTGAATTGCAACCACAGGAATGTGAGAAGTGATTGGAACCATTTCCATGTGGCCCATGAAGTTCTCCCACATGTCACCTGTCTACCATGCTTTTTCTCTTTCCATAGCCTGATGCAGATGAGCACGGAGGTCATAGACACCACGGCTTGAAGGGGACAGAGTCTAGAACCACAGCATGGAAGGAATTGGGTCTGTAAGTCACTCCTGGAAGAAAGCCCCCTCTTGATTGGAATTTCTCTTTTGAACTTTACATGAGTGAGAAATAAACTTCTACCACGTTGGAATTAGTATACACTTTTTAGGGTATGTATTATAGCAGCTAGTATCACCTTAACAAATATAATTCACAACAGGGTAAGAACATTCTTTGCTCTTCAAAACTAGATAGGTGCAATTTGACAAATTCAGTTAAATGATTAGAAAAGATATCTTAATCAAATACTTTACTTCTAAACATAGTCCTGCACTCAAAATATAAAGTTGCATATCAATTAATGGAAATAACCTCAGGATAATTGCGATGCAAAAGAAAGCTAGGTTATTTTCAAGCTTCTTTAATAGTTGCCTTTAAAAGGTTGAATGCTGAGGCCCCTTAGGTTCTATGATTCCAGGAAATCCTTCCATGGCACCTCTGGGAGCTCCCATACTGTAAGCCTACCTTCTCCCCAGCCTCGCATCTCATATCAGTGTTCACTGAAACAAAATAAGGCAAAATAAAACCAATAAAGCAGCTCTCCCTCCATTGCTTCTACAGTCCTCCTTAGATACACAACAAGAGCATTACATCTCAAATCTTTTTTTCCTTATAATTCAAACACTAGCTCAGAGCCTACAAGAGGGTCTTAAAGGTAGGAAATAATTTGGGAGCAACTTTTCACTTCTGGGGTTATGACTCCCAGTGCGACTCTCAGAAACTCCTTTGATTAAACTCTGATCTACAGCATTGGAATAACCACCTGGGCCGAGATTATAATGAAGGACATTAAAGAAATGGCACATATTGAGCAATCCTCACCCAACCCAGAACACACCTAGCTTTTCTGGAGCACCTAGACATAAGCACTTACCGATTCATGTAGGTGCCTCACCCCACAGTCCTTCCACGGCTTCCTGCTGAGTACATGGCAGTCAGTCTCTAACACATCCAGTGTGAGATAGAACAGAGATCCCATAGCAACCTGTGGAAGGGGGTTGAGAAATGCGTCGCATCCCACATGAAGCAGAAACCCTTAAAGACTGGCCAAAAAGTCTCTCTTTTATGACAAAGCCAAACTCTGTGATGTTTGTGAAGATTTTTGATAACCTGTGGGATACTAGACAAGTGTCAGAGTAGGAGAACTATTATCACAAAACCAGTAAAAACACATAGAACACCCTGGCAGAGAATAGAGGAACGTTCTTAGCAGGGTTTCCGATTTGGAAAGCACCTGCCAACATGTGTCTTTGGGTTCCCATCCCCTGGTTGGCCTCCTCAACTTCAGCAAGCACCTGTCCTGGATAGGGGACCATTACTTGCCTGTCTGTGTTCACGGACATCGCTCACTCGGTTGAGGCTCAGTACATAGCCATCCTTTCGGTCTCTGTTAATGTCCTGCAGGGCAAAGCCTGCGACTTCCAGAATACCCGAGTTATTGCAGTCACGGGAGAGGACAGGTAAGGGGAGGACTGGCATGGGTACAGATGTAGCCCAGCAGCATGCCGCCAGCGTGCAGAGCACGAGGGATAGGAGCAGATCCATTCTGTGAGGAACAAGGCCCAGGATGGGTCAGGATGTAGAGCTACAAGGATGGGGCTGCTTACAGCATTCTCTCTGTAAAGCCAGTTTGAGCAGTTTTGCAATCACAATCTAAACAGTAACCAGGATTTGAAATACAATGTCCCGTTTTAGCTCCTTGAATTCTAAGTGTGGATTTCCCAAGGTCAGTACTTTGGATGGGATTTGCCAATGTTTCTAACCTTGGACCCCTGAGCAATCTTATATTCATGTGTCATGCAAACAAATTTGTTTCCTAACCTTTTCCTAAGAAACCATAATAAACACTGGGTCAAGGTTTCTAGCAGGTCATGACTGGATTCTGGTTTATGTCCAGGGCTCCACTTGAATCAGAATATGTGGGCTGTCACTTTCTCCCTTCTCCCCTGGCACCTGCCCTCCAATCAATGTCCTGGTCCACACAAATAGTTATTCCAGGCATGGAACCCCGGGTTCAGTCCCAAGGTGCTCAGTGAGTTCAGATTTCCTGCCTGACCTCCCGTGTTTACCATTCTTGTTAGATCAGGAAAATGGCTCTATCCCCACCCACATTACCTACATAAAGCACCAGTGTCATGCCTAACACACTTTGGGATGTGGCTAGAAAGTGTTTATTTAGCCTTATTTAAGTTTCTTAAAACTAAGACATCATTTAAATAAAGAAAAAAAGAAAAAAAAATAAGTGAATGGTACATCAATAGTTCTTGCATCATACTTCAAGTCTATCTCTCTTTCTGTGGATCTATATGGAAGCAAACTCATTAAACACTATGGTTAAGAAAGCTAATCATGCAGAATAGGAGAGAAAAAGTGTTTCTCAGACAAAAAAAAAAAGAAAAAACAAAACTGAAGGAGTTTGTGACCACTAAACCACCCCTGAAATAAATATTATTTTTTTAAATATTTTATTTTATTTTATTTTTTAAAGATTTTATTTATTCATGAGAGACACAGGCAGAGGGAGAAGCAGGCTCCATGCAGGGAGCCTAATGCGGGACTCGATCCCAGGACTCCAGGATCACACCATGGGCCAAAAGCAGGTGCTAAACCGCTGAGCCACCCAGGGATCCCCTGGAAGAAATATTAAATGGGACCCTTTGAGTGTAAAGGAGAGCTTAAAAATGACAGTATAAAAGTAGGAAACACAAAAGCAGTAAAATGAGTATTTCTGTAAAAAAATCAAAGAACTCAAACTACAGAAAGGATATAAAATATAATAATGCATGTCTAAAATTGAGGAGGAGAAAAGAATGGGTTTAAACTTGAACAACCATCAACTTAATATAGACTACTATTTGCAGAAGAGATTATATACAAATGTAATGGTAACCACATATTAAAAACTACCAATAAACACGCAAAGATAAAGAGAATGAAATCCAAATACATCACTAAATAAAATCAGCAAGATGTGAGAGAAAGACAAGAAGGGATCAGTGAAAATCTTCAGAAACAACCACAAAACAAGTAATAAAATGGCAATAAATACATATCTATCAATAATAGTTTTGAATGTAAATGTGTTAAGTGCTCTAATCAAAAGAAATTGGATGACAGAATGGATTAAAAAAACAAGACCCATCTATATGCTGCTTAACAGACTCATTTTAGAGCTAAAGACATGCAGGATGAAAGCGAGGGGATGGAGAAACATTTATCATGCAAATAGATGTCTGTCAAAAGAAAGCTGGGGTAGCAATACTGACATTAGATAAAATGGACCTTATTTCTTATTTTAAAAAATTTTATTTAAATTCAGTTAACATGTAATATATTATTGATTTCAGAGGTAGAGCTCAGTGATTCATCAGTCTTATATAATACCCAGTGCTCATTACATCAGGTGCCCTCCATAATGTCCATCACCCAGTTACCCCATCTGCCAACCACTCCCCTCCAATGACCCTCAGTTTGTTTCCTATGATTAAGAGTCTCCTATGATTTGTCTCCCTCTCTGATTTTGTCTTGTTTTATGTTTTCCTCTATTTCCCTATGATCTTCTGTTTTGTTTCTTAAATTCCACATATGAGTGAGATCATATGATAATTGTCTTTCTCTGACTTATTTCACTTAGCATAATATCCTCTGGTTCCATCTACTTTGTTGCAAATGGCAAGATTTCATTTTTTTGATAGCTGAATAGTAGTCTATTGTGTATATATATATATATATATATACATATATATATATATATATTACATCTTCCTTATCCATTCATCTGTTTTTTTTTTTTTTAACTTTTTTTTTTTTAATTTTTTATTTATTTATGATAGTCACAGAGAGAGAGAGAGAGAGGCAGAGACACAGGCGGAGGGAGAAGCAGGCTCCATGCACTGGGAGCCTGATGTGGGATTCGATCCCGGGTCTCCAGGATCGTGCCCTGGGCCAAAGGCAGGCGCCAAACCGCTGTGCCACCCAGGGATCCCTCCATTCATCTGTTGATGGACATCTGGGCTCTTTCCATAGTTTGGCTATTGTGGACATTGCTGGTATCATATTGTCTTGATGATTATAGCTTTGTAATAGAGCTTGAAGTCTGGAATTGTGATGTCACCAGTTTTGGTTTCCTTTTTCAATGACCCTTTAGCTATTTGGGGGTCTTTTCTGGTTCCATACAAACTTTAGGATTATTTGTTCCAACTCTGAAATAAGTTGATGGTATTTTGATAGGGATTGCATTGAATGTATAGATTGCTCTAGGTAGCATAGACGTTTTAACAATGTTTGTTCTTCCAATCCATGAGCATGGAATATTTTTCCATTTCTTTGTGTTTCCTCAATTTCTTTCATGAGTGTTCTTTAGCTTTCTGACTACAGATCTTTTACGTCTTTGGTTAGGCTTATTCCTAGGTATCTTATGGTTTTGGGTGGAATTATAAATGGGATCGAGTCCCTAATTTCTCTTTCTTCTGTCTCATTGTTAGTGTATAGAACTGCAACTGATTTCTGTGTATGGATTTTATATCCTGCCACTTTGCTGAATTCCTGTATGAGGTCTAGCAATTGTGGGGTTGAGTCTTTTGGGTTTTCCATATAGAGGATCATGTCATCTGCAAAGAGTGAGAGTTTGACTTCTTTGCCAACTGGATGCCTTTTGTTTCTTTTTGTTTTCTGATTGCTGAGGCTAGGACTTCTGGTACTAAGTTGAAAGCAGTGGTGATTGTGGACATCCCTGTGTTCCTGACCTGAGGGGAAAAGCTCTCAGTTTTTCCCCATTGAGAATGATATTTGCTATGGGCTTTTTGTAGAATGCTTCTATGGTATCAGGATATGGTCCCTCTATCCTATACTGTGAAGAGTTTTAATCAAGAAAGTGTTAAATGCTTTTTCTGCATCTATTGAGAGGACCATATGGTTCTTGTCCTTTCTTTTATTAATAGCCCAGGAATAAATCCCACGTGGTCATGGTGAATAATGTTTTAATGTACTGTTTGATCCTATTGGCTAGTTGTTAGGTGAGAATTTTGGCATCCATGTTCATCAGGGATATTGGTCTGTAAGTCTCCTTTTTGGTAGTGTCTTTGTCTGGTTTTGGGATCAAGGTAATACTGGCCTCTTGGAGGGGTTTGGAAGTTTTCCTTCCATTCTATTTTTTGAAACAGCTTCAGAAGAATAAGTATTAATTCTTTAAATGTTCGATAGAATTCCCCTGTGAAGCTATCAGGCCTCAGACTCTTGTTAGTTGGGAGATTTTTAATTACTGCTTCAGTTTCCTTGCTGATTATGGGTCTGTTCAGATTTTCTATTTCTTCCTGCTTCAGTATTGGTAGTTTATACATCTTTAGGGATTTTTTCCAGACTGCCTAATTTGTTGGCATATAGTTGCTCATAATACGTTCTTATAATTGTATTTCTTTGGTGTTGGTTGTGATCTCTCCTCTTTCATTCATGATTTTATTTATTTGGGTCCTTTCTCTTTTCTTTTTGGTAAGTCCGGCTAGGGCTTTATCACTCTTAATTCTTTCAAAGAACCAGCTCTTAGTTTTGTTGATCTGTTCTTTTTTTAAAAAGTTTTATTTATTCATGAGAGACACAGAGACAAAGGCAGAGACACAGGCAGAGAGAGAAGCAGGTTCCCTGTGGGGAATCTGATGTGGGACTCAATCCCGGATGCTGGGATCAAGCCCTGAGCTGAAGGTAGATGCTCAACCACTGAGCCACCCAGGCATCCCTTGCTGATCTGTTCTACTGTTCTTTTGGTTTCTATTTCACTGGTTTCTGGATTGGAAGAGAAAAACATTGTTAAAATTTCCATACCACTCACACAAATCTACACATTTAATGCAATCTCTGTTAAAATACCAACAACATTTTTCACAGAGCTAGAACAATCCTGAAATTTGTATGGAACCACAAAAGACTGAACAGTCAAAGCAATCTTGAAAAAGAAAAGTGAGGCTGGAGGCATCACAATTCTGGACTTCAAGTTCTATTACAAAGCTAAAACTGTAGCAATCAAAACAGTAGGATACCGGCACAAAAATAGACACAGATCAATGGAGCAGAATAGAAAACCTAGAAATAAACCCACAATTATATGGTCAATTAATCTTCAAAAAATCAGGAAAGAATATTTAATGAGAAAAGGACAATCTCTTCAACAAATGGTGTTGGGAAAACTGGACAACAATGTGCAAAAGAATGAAACTGGATAACTTTCTTACACTACATGCAAATATAAATTCAAAATGGATGTAAGACCTAAATGTGACACCTGAAACCATAAAAATTCTAGAAGAGAGCAGAGGCAGTAACTTCTTTGACACCGACCATAGCAACTTCTTTCTACATATGTCTCCTGAGGCAAGGGAAACAAAAGCAAAACTAAGCTATTGAACCTTCATCAAAATACAAAGCTTCTGCAGGGCAAAGGAAATAATCAACAAAACTACAGTGTGGGGGGAGATACTTCCAATGACATATCAGTATCATTGGATAATGAAGGCTAAGTATCCAAAATAAAGAGCTTAAAAAACTCAACACCCAAAAAATAATCCAATTAAAAAGTGGGCAGAAGACACGAACAGACATTTCTCCAAAGAAGACATATGGAGGACCAGCAGACTCATGAAAAGATGCTCAATATCACTTATCACCAGGGAAATGCAAATCAAAACTACAATGACATATCATCTCACATCTGTCAGAATGGCTAAAATCAATAACACAAGAAACAACAGGTGTTGGCGAGGCTGTGGAGCAAAAGGAACCCTCTTGCACTGTTGCTGGGAATGCAAACTTGTGCAACCACTGTGGAAAGCAGTATGGAGCTTCCTCAAAAAGTTAATAGTAGGGACGCCTGGGTGGCTCAGCGGTTGAGCATCTGCCTTTGGCCCAGGGTGTGATCCTGGAGTTCCGGGATCAAGTCCCACAACAGGCTCCTGCGGGGAGTCTGCTTCTCCCTCTGCCTATGTCTCCTGCCTTCACTCTCTGTCTCTCATGAATAAATAAATAAAATATTTTTAAAAATTTAATAGTAGAAGTACCTTGTGATCCAGTAATCACACTACTGGATGTTTACCCAGAGAATATAAGAACACTAATTCAAAGAAATACATGCTCCACTGTGTTTATAGCGGCATTATTTACAGCCAGCCAAGATATGGAAGCAGCCTAAGTGTCCATGGACTACTGAATGGAAAAATATCATTTATATATATATGTGTGTGTATATATATGGATCCCTGGGTGGCTCAGACGTTTGGCACCTGCCTTTGGCCCAGGGCGCAATCCTGGAGTCCTGGGATCGAGTCCTGCATCGGGCTCCCTGCATGGAGCCTGCTTCTCCCTCTGCCTGTGTCTCTGCCTCTCTCTCTATCATAAATAAATAAATAAATCTTAAAAAAAGGAAAAAGATTATATATGCACACACAGTGGAATATTATTCAGCCATAAAAAAGAATGAAATCTTGCCATTTGCAACATGGATGGAGGTATATAATATAATGCTAAGTGAAATAAGTCAGAGAAAGACAAATACCATATGATTTCATTCACATGTGGAACTTAAGAAACAAAACAAACAAGCAATGGGGGAAAAAATAAGAGAAAGAGATCAACCAAGAAACAGACTCTTAATTACAGAGAACAAATTGGTGGTTCCCAGAGGGGATGTGGATCAGGGGATGGGTGAAATAGGTGACAAGGATTAAGGAGTGCACTTGTCCAGATGACCACCAGGTGATGTATGGAATTACTGAATCACTATACTGTACACCTAAAACTAATATAACACTGTATGTCAACTAACTGGAATTAAAATAAAAACCAAATAAATGAAAAAAATAAACTTATGTGTACAAGCATAAAACAATAAAAAAGAGAAAGCTAGTGATTGATAGATGGGCTAGAAAGCCAGTAATACTCTTTCTTATTTTGTTTCTTGCAGCTTCTGCTTGGGGTTCAGGAAGTTCAGGAAGGTTCTACTGATTGAAACTGTACAAAACACAAATATCATTTTAAACTTTCCGTTAGAAAAACCTACCATGCACATCAGAGGTAGTTTGCTCTAGGAGAAAATAGGAAAGACTGGAAGGAAGCTTCTAGATTAGGATTTCACAAGAAGCTATTCCGTAGTTCGCTAGTCCCCGTGAAATGTGTCCCCACCCCTGACCCTTGTCCTCAGTGTTCTGTGCTCAGACATCTTTAGGAACTGCTACATCCATAGCAGCTCAATCTTGTAGGGTCTCAACACACATTGGACTGTGAAAACCTCTCCAAAGTAGAAACGTATTTATACCACAATTTCCTATACTTACATGACTAGAAGAGAGGTATTTGTAGTCCTTAGTATTAAGGCACAAAAAAATACTTTTGGAATTGCTGTACGAGTGGTAAGGATAGCTATCTCTGAGGTTTTCTGATAAGAAACTGGTGAGAGGTGTGAAGATTTTGAGTGGAAGGGGAGATATATCAAATGGATTGATAGAATGTCCCTCTGACCTGAACCAAAATTCAGGATATGGTCAGTCATGGCTGATAACAGCAAACTAAATGTGAGCAAGGCATTTAACATGATCTAGGTTTAATTTCACACAAATCTTAAATATAATGATTTGTGTTGCTGGTTAAGATTATTGTAAAAATTAGCTATTGTGATAAAAATCTAAATGTTTATTTAAAAGTTGAGTAGAAAATAGTTTTTTTTTTCTTATTTGATAACCATGCTCTTAGCTAAATCATGGCACTGTAGGTCACCTGGTGGTAGTGTACAGCCTCATTGAAAAGTGCCCCTAACGGAAATTGAGTGAATCTAACCAGCATGTTTCTCAGGCGAGACAACTGAGGATTAGGAAGGTGAAGTGCCGAAAGAAAAATCATAAACGAATTGGTGGTAGAACCAGTAAGAAACCTTCTAGCTTAGAATCCTTTTCATCATACCAAACATAGCAATAGTCTAATGTAACTCTTTTGATTATCAACTAAATGAATTTTTTTAATTGGAGTTCAATTTGCCAACATATTGCATAACAATAACACCCAGTGCTCATCCCATCAAGTGCCCCCCTCAGTGTCCGTCACCCAGTCACCCCAACCCCCTGCCCACCTCCCTTTCCACTACCCCTTCTTCGTTTCCTAGAGTTATGGGAAACTCTCACTGTTTTGTCACCCTCACTGATATTTTCACTCATTTTCTCTCCTTTCCCCTTTTTTCCCTTTCACTATTTTTTATATTCCCCAAGTGAATGAGACCAGATAAAGTTTGTCCTTCTCCGATTGCATAATACCCTCCAGTTCCATCCACATCGAAGCAAATGGTGGGTATTTGTCATTTCTAATGGCTGAGGAATATTCCATTGTATACATAGACCACAGCTTCTTTATCCATTCATCTGTCGATGGACACCGAGGCTCCTTCCACAGTTTGGCTATTGTGGCCATTGCTGCTAGAAACATCGGGATGCAGGTGTCCCGGAGTTTCACTGCATCTGTATCTTTGGGGTAAATCCCCAGCAGTGCAATTGCTGGGTCGTAGGGCAGGTCTATTTTTAACTCTTTGAGGAACCTCCACACAGTTTTCCAGAGTGGCTGCACCAGTTCACACTCCCACCAACAGTGCAAGAGGGTTCCCCTTTCTCCACATCCTCTGCAACATTTGTGGTTTCCTGCCTTGTTAATTTTCCCCATTGTCACTGGTGTGAGGTGGTATCCCATTGTGGTTTTGATTTGTATTTCCCTGATGGCAAGTGACGCGGAGCATTTTCTCATGTGCTTGTTGGCCATGTCCATGTCTTCCTCTGTGAGATTTCTCTTCATGTCTTTTGCCCATTTCATGATTGGATTGTTTGTTTCTTTGCTGTTGATTTTAATAAGTTCTTGAAAAGCCAATTAACCACTATTAGCCTCAGTAGCCAAATCTATGAAATGGGCTAGACCCAGACTTGGCACACAGTGGTAGCTATTGCTGTCACTATAATCATGATAATTACTTGAAATTCCACAAACCCTTACTGAGCACCTCTATAATGCCAGGGACTGTGGTAGGCTTTCTGGAATCAAGGGTTAATCAGACTAATTAGATTAATAAAATACAGCCCCTAGCTGATTTCTGCAAGCAAGTAAAGTTTCTGAGGCTTGATTTACAAACCCAAATCTAAGGATCCCAGCTCCTTAGAGATGGGCATTAGGCATTGTTTTCAAATAGGAGCAACACTAGGAAAATGGGCACGGAAGCCAGAAAATGGGCATGGAAACTAGATACTCAATTTCTGGGGTCCAACAAAGGTTTATGGTCAGCGAGTGAATATTCACAGGGCTTGAGCCATGTGTGGAAAGAGGTTGGGAAGGACTGAGGATGCAGGACAGGAGGAGGCAGTGTGTGGCCTGAGGAAGTGCAGCCCTGTGCACAGCTGAAGGCCGTTACTGCACCCCGAATGAAAGGCAGGGCTCTGCAAACCAGATTAAAATCTAATGACATACTGCCAGAGAGTAAAGCAGACTCTGACCCAGATGTCCTGGTTCCGACCTCAGCTGTGTGACCAAGACGGAGGGCACAGCTTCCTGAAGCCCAGTCTCCTCATCTGTGACATTGGGTTTGGGGCCACACAATCTCCTAGAGCCCTTCCAGCTGCGTGAAGGCCTCTCTGCCTTTCTCTTTACCCGACATCATTCCATTTCCACGGCATCTGGGTTTCAACCCTGTATCAAACAACCTGGGCCCGGCCTCTTTCTAGGTTGTGGAGTAGAGGAGGCCTGGGAGAGGCTGCAGGGAGGAGGCCAGTTTCTAGAAGCAGACAGACCTGGAAGCAGACAGATTCTGCTTCTGCTGTTTGCACGGCCGAGGGCCTGAGAGGCCATGGGTGTGCCCCAGCATTTCCCTGCTTTCTCCATAAAACAGCAGCGCACACACGCACACACACATGCACACACACACACACACGCACACACACAGGTGCACCAGCTTGGGGGAAGAGAGGAATGAATGTACTTCATCTCCTCAGGAACCACACCCCAGGTACACTTCTGTTTGGTCCCCATCACGTGTGGGGACGATGTGTGTGTCATGTAGAAGTTTGGCTTCAGCATCAGAGTGAAGAGCGAGGCTGTGGAAACACTCAACCTGGGTTGGCATCTTGGCCTTGGCTTAGGGTAATCACCTAACCCAGTGCTTCCTCGAAGACACAACGCCACTCACATGCCTCCATTTTCTAGTAGCCACATTTAAAAAGTAAAAAGAAACAGATGCAATTTATTGTAATATTTTGGTCAGCCCAATGTACTCAAAACACTATCATTTCAATCTGTGATTCATCTAGAAGTTGGGAATGGGCACGTTTCCACTCTGTTTCACGTTGCAGCAGACTTCGGTTAAGGTGCTCAACGGTCAGATGTGGCCACTTGACTAGGCCGTTTGGGCTTCTCCCTGGCAAAGGAAGGTGGCAGGAGCACCCACCTCCTGAGGCCGTGGTCAGGACTGGATGCAGGGGCAGTGCACGCAGGGTGCTTGGCACAGCCCTGGTGCATCGGAAGCACAGAGACAGTGTCTGCTGTTAGTGCTATGCTGTTCCTTGTGGTTCTCACCTTGTCACAAATACTGCAGATCTCGTGCCACTCTGCTGGTCACCTTTTCCAGGTCCACTTGAATGCAGTCACCACCAAGTAGGTGGAGTTAGAAGAAACAGGTGAGCCAGGTTAGGAGAAACAAGGCTGGTTTTCCCTGAGCCAGAGGGGCTGGTCCCAGGCCTTCCCGTCTGCCCACCCCAACACAGGTGTGATTGGTGATTGTTCTAGAGTAGGAACTGGTCAGACAGGTGAGGCACTGTTGCTGCAAAGCTGGGAGAGGCACAGTGCATGGGATTAGGTCTCTGGGGAGTTAGAGATGCAGGTACCAAATTTTGACCTGCGAGGGTAGGGTGCATACAGAGAGGAATTAGGTGGCACTTGCAGCTGCAAATGCCAGGCTGGCACAGCCCTGGTTGAAGAGAGCCTCTGTGGCTGCTCTATTATCCTCATTGTCCAGACAAGGGAAACTGAGGAACAGAATGGTGAAGTATGTTGCCTGAAGTCTTACAGCTGGGGTTTGCATCTAGCCTATATGGCTTCAGAAAGGAAGGCCCTCTTCAGTGGGTACTAGGAAAGCCACCAGAGGAGAAACTAGCTCTGCTGGGGAAGTCAAGAAAGGCTCCTCGGAGGAGGCGACATTATGCCTGGAGCTTGAAGGATGAGTAAAAGTATTCCTGATAGGCAAGCCCAAGGAAGTGGGAGCAGGAATCAGTAAACATTTAAAAATGTGAATTACATAGTTTGTCTTCCATGTCCTTCAAGCTGACTTCTCTATAAACTGAATGGTGTTTGTCCTACCGAGTGGGCTCGGGTTACCTTTGACAGTCTATCTCCTAAAGTACCCTACATCTGGAGCCCTTTTCTCTCCCTTACTTTTATCAATCATATTTAGGCAATGTCTGAGAAAATTCAGAAGGTTTAGGGCATATTTTTCAGTATCAAAAATTCTTAGGGCAAAGCTCCCTGACAGTATCACTAGTGGGATTTCTTCTAAGAACCCCTATGGTGTTGTAGCCAAGAGAACAGACTCTGGGCTCGAACAAGCCTGGGTCGGAATCCCAGCTCTACCATTCATCAGTTGTGTGACCAAAGATGGGTCCTCACCGTCTCTGAATCTTAGCTCCCTCATTGATAAACTGAGGCTGCAATTAATCCACGGATGGATGTGAGGGTCAGATGGGTTCCCACACACAAATAAAGGGCCTGGCACACAGCTTTCCCTCAATACCTCACCAAAGAGATTCTAAAGGGTAAGAAGGCACCCTAAGGAAAAGGGATTAGAATCTCCAAACCCACATCTCCTACTCACCGTTGTGAATGAGGTTGGAGGGAGAAGTGCTGGTCTATGGAGAGATGTCAAGCCTGTGTCAGCTGTGCAGGTCACACATTCAGGCTTTCCTAAGGACCCAGAGTCACTGAGCCCTGGGGGACTGACTCACGGTGACTCTATACACAAGCAACTGATGTATAACCTGGAATCCTGCTGGTTAATTTACAGTGGAGCGGGATGCCAGCATCTCCCCAGCAGGCTGGACAAATACTGACAAGTTCTTCCCCTCTGAGCACCGTTTTATATCCTGCAAACAGACTGTATTGTCACTTTAGAATGCCAGGCAACAATGCACTTGGCTGAGCTGCAGCCTTCACTAGCTGGTTTCCACTGGTTTCCAAATTAGAGCTGGTGGCAGAAGGCTAATTTTTCATTAGGTGCAGTTTCTTTCTGAGGATCTGCCCAGCACCTTGCTCAGACCCGGGACTTCCCAAGTTACCTCACTCACACCTGTACAAGCCAACTTGGAGGGTGCTGCTCTGCAAATAGCTCCATTGGCCCAGAAGCGCTGGTGCTTGTGGCTGTCACTCCCAGGGGATGGCTCTTTTGCGGTATTCCACGCTCACCCAGGCTGCCCACACACTGACCAAAGAAGGGAAAGGTAAGTACACTACTGAGTGCCTACTGCATGCCAGCACCTCCAAGTGGAAGGTCTTACACTCAGGCCTCAGACTTTGTTGGAAGGTGTTTTCACCCCTATCTGATGACGATGTCATCCCAAAGCATGTGCCCTTTCCAATCCCCCATGTGTGCTAACTTCTGGCAGATTCACAGAACTCTACTGCAGGACACATTCTTATGGAGGGCTGGCATCTCTGGCACATTTTCTTTTAGTGGAAGCCCAGCTATGATTCAGTTACTTCTCTTCTGGATTTGGCTTGAATGTTGGAGGTTAAGGAGATACTGATGAAGAAATAAAAGGAGATGGCCTTGAGGGTGGGCCAGATGGGTGATGGTGGTCAAAGGGTACAAACTTGCAGCTGTAAGATGAGTAAAGTCTGAGGATCTAATGTACAGCATGGTGACTACAGCCAACAATACTGAATTGTATACTTCCAAATAAAGAGGGTAGATCTAGAATGTTCTCACCAACACAATGCCTGCCTCCCCAAAAAGGAAATAAATGGTAAGTATGTGAGTGATGAATGTGTTAACTAACCTTATTGTGGTAATTATTTCTAAATATATACGAGTATCAAGTCATCACACTGTACACCTTAAACTTACATAATGTTACATGTCATTATATTTCCATAAAGCTGGAAAGAAAAGAGATATGGGACAGCCAAGGCTGAATGGAGCAAGGAGGAGGCATGTTCAAAGGGGAATCTCTCACCAAATCCTATTGAAAGGAGACATAATTGGTAGTAATTAAAAGAGAATTTTAAATATAAATAAGAGGCAAATAAATTACTCAAAATTGCCAGCACTATTTTCTAAATAATCCTTCTTATAGAATTTTGACTTTTGGAATCATGTTAATGTTTTAATTACTCAGAACAATAAAATTAATTCAATAAAGCTGGGGAAAGAAAATGAAAATTGATTACAGAAACAAACGAGCCTGTGTTTCTAAATGAATATCAGACACAGTGAAAGGGGGAAAAGTGGGCTAATCCAAGTAATTTTTGAATACAATTTTTTGATTGTATAACCTCAGTCTAAAGAAAAAAGAAACACAAACAAATGTTGAACTCTACCTACTAGGTTTGTTTTTTTGTAGTGGAATGGATGCAGCAGTCCTGAAACTATTTTTGTGTTGCAATATTGAACAAATGATACTGTTGTATTGTCCTTTGGGAACCAGGGTTCTCACCAAGGAGGAGAATGGGAACAGGGAAAGACAAGGAAAATTATGACTTTGGATTGGTGCTTGAGGGAGCAGTATGAATTCGTAATTTTACGTAGATGGCAGGAATGAGAGTGGGGCCATGTGAAATGACTATTCTTTCCAACTTCGTCCACTGTGGAGGCTTAGAGGCCAGAGAGCTCTTAGCTCATCTAGCACCCAGGTCTCACTTTCTAGGTAGTATTCCCTCCTACAAGCAGCCAGAGCTCCTGGAAGAAATGGTTGATCCCAAGGATAGGGAAGTACAACATGACCTTGTGCCACTCAAAGAATGATGAGCGGCTGCCAAAAAAAGCCATTTGGAAATCTGGCACAGCCTGGGCATTACAACAAATAATGAGAGTAGTGAATTACCATCTGTTGAATAAAATAGAGATCCCATACTAGTACTAACTAAAGAAGGAAAAAGGCAAAACTTTTCACACAATAAAATGCCAATGACTAAGAATATAGATGAAACAATAGAAAATCAACCTTGTAACCATTGTTGTAATAATGAACTGAGGCAAGAATCATCAATGTATACTAACTAGTGAGTGAAAATTTTATATGGAATAGGTTATCTGTATACTCTTATAGTATCTCTCTACAGACTACTTAATAATTAATTGTAACTAATTAACATAAGCTACTTATTAATTATAAGGGGGAAATTATATAACAGAGAAACCTGGAAGACATCACCTTAACTAAGGGATCAGAATTGACATTCCCAATAATGGGACAAACAGATACCATGTGTTTCCATGATGTGATACACTGAGGACACAATGTCCCTTCTGTGGTATTCCTGGGCGAAGGCGGAAAACATGAACTAAATCTATCATGAGCAAAGATTAGACAAACCCAAATTAGAAGGGCATTCTATAGAACAACTAACTTAATACTCTTCTAAAATGGAGATTTGTGAAAGACAAAGAAAGCCTCAAGAACTGTTCTAAAGGACATTAAAAAGAACTTATAACTGGAGTGCCTGTCTGGCTCAGTTGGTGGAGCATGAAACTCTTGATCTTGGGGTCATGAGTTCAAGCCCCATGTTAGGCATAGAGGTTACTTAATAAAAAAATTTAAAAATAGTAATAAAAAGAATTTATAACGAAATGCAATGTGTGATTCCAATGTGACTCTGGACTGGATCGTGGGATAAGGAGGAAAGATTGCTTTATAGAACTCCATTGAGACAGCAAATTTTTCATATGAAATGTAAATTATATCATACCACATGAGTTAGTTTTCTGAATTTGAGAACTACAGTGTGCTTATGTGAGAAACTGTGTTTGTTCTTATGAAACAGACATGAGGTTTTAAGATTGTGTGTGCGTGTGTGTGTGTGTGTGTGTGTGTGTGTAGGCAGGGAGGGAGAGAGAGAAATCAGAAAATATCAAAGTAACAAAATATCAATAGTTGGTTAATCTGGACAAAGGGCATATGGTTCTTTGTAACTCTTCTGCAGTTTTGAAGATAACCAAAATAAAAAATTAGGAATACTATAAAGATTAAAATGTGCTAGTTACGTAAATACCAAGTATTGATTAAGAAGCAGGAAATTTTTAAAAAAGCAGGAAATTATTAATGTCATTATTTACCATAAATCCCCAAATGCTATGGACTGAAGGTGTATGTCCTTCAAAATCCATATCCTGAGACCATAATCCTCGATGTGTTGATATTTGGAGGCAGGAACTGTGGAGGTGATTGGGTTTGGATGACATTATTGGGTAGAGCCCTCAAGATGGGATTGGTGCCCTTCTAAAGGATTAAGAGACTAGAGCTCTCTCACTCTCTCAATTATGGGAGGATGCAACATAGAGGTGACTGTCTACAAGCCAAGGAGAGTCCTCGTCAAGAATCCAACTATGCATTAAGGAGGACAGCGATGTGATTAGCACTGGGTGTTATACGCAACTGATGAATTATTGAACACTACATATGAAACCAATGATGGAATATGTTGGCTAATTGAATTTATTTATTTATTTTTTTTTATAAGATATATATTTTTTTGTATTTATTTATGATAGTCACAGAGAGAGAGAGAGAGGCAGAGACACAGGCAGAGGGAGAAGCAGGCTCCATGCACCGGGAGCCCGACGTGGGATTCGATCCCGGGTCTCCAGGATCGCGCCCTGGGCCAAAGGCAGGCGCTAAACCGCTGCGCCACCCAGGGATCCCGGCTAATTGAATTTAAATAAAAAAAAAAAATCCAACCATATTGGCACACTGATTTTGGACCTGTAGCATGTAGGACTGTAAGAAATAAATTCCCACTGTTTAAGACAGTGAGTCTATGATATTTGTTCTAGCAACCCCAGCTGACTAAGCACTAAATAGCAGGAAACCCAAGTGGTCTCCCAAAAGGAAGATATAGTCTTATCCCTTGAGACAAAATTTCCAACAGCATTACACATGGCTTCCCAAAGTGCCCAGTTCCCGCTCCCACCAGCACTGCATGTGTTCATGCATCCACGTTTCTACAAAGAGACTCACTGCACAGAGGATCCCACACCGTCCCTGGAGCCCTGGGTCAGGAAGCCCTGAGCCTCCTTCCTTATCTGATCTTCTCTGCCTAATGCTCTTTAGATACTGATACCATCAAGGAGGAAACGTTTCAACAGTTTGCACCCAGGACTGAGTCACTGATCTCATTAGTTTGTGCATTCATTCAGCACTCGGGCCCTGAGAAGGGCCTCGGCAAGCAGCCAATGGGGAACAAGAGAGAAGGGCCAGAAATAGCTGCAGAGTTGAGATCTGGAGAGAACATGGGGAAGGAGTACCATGGAAGAGATGTACCAGAGCGGGAATAGCTCAGTGGGAAAGGCAGGAAAGCAATGAGGAGCTGAATTTTGGAATAAGTATTGGGTTAAATATTGCAGCAGGATATCCAGGTGATGTTTATCAGACAGCAGCTGCTCAGTGTTTGCAGACCGAGTGGGAGGGCTGAAAGATAACCCCTTGGAGTTAATAGTAGAAGCCACAAGGATCGATAAGGCTACCAGGGCAGAGTTTAGGGCAAGAGTCAAGGACAAAATTTTTGTACTACCCTTGTCTGGATTTTCCAGACTGGATGTCAGAGTTCTATACATTTCCATAATTTTCTAAGGAAAAAGACTCATTCTTCTGTAAGATGGATGTGTCCTTTACAATATGCCATTCCATCATATCTATATCTATCTATTATTATTATTATTATTATTATTATTATTATCTATCATCTATCATCTATCTCCCAGGACCAGTAAGCCCAAGAGACCCAGGGCTTTGTCATATTATAACTAGTATGTTTTATGGCAGTGCACAGGGAATAACATTAAAGCAATGAAGCTGCCTTTGGTTTTATTCAGTCCGTGTCATTACAAATGACTTTCTCTAGACACCTCCCACACTAATCACCTTGAGGAAACTATCCACATGGGGAGTCAGGCCTGTGGGAAGTGTTCAGGGAACTGGGGATTTTCCGGTGTGGTTACATAGCTTTAGAAGATGGTCATTCATGCTTCACTCCTCAAACTCCTCCTGCAGACCTCTAAGTACCGCTACTAAGTTGCAGGGGTGGTTGAGATGTGAATAAGACAGAGGCCTGACTCTCTTAAACAGAAGAGGTATTTGTAGGGAGAAAAGATGGTACCTTGTTATATGTGTGTGTGAGTGTGTCTGTGTGTGTGTGTGTGTGTGAGTGTGAGACCAATCTGGTCACATTTTCATCAACTGATCAATAATACATAACCTTGTTTTATGTGTTTCTATTCAAAGATATATTTAATCTACACCATTAGTTCTTTAACACTGTACTCACCGACACTGTAACTCACGTCCAAATGGCACGTCTCTAAACACACGCATTTTCAGCCTTCTTGTTCTTAGAAACACTACACAGCACTTTGGCACAGTGCTTGGCAGGGGGGCATTTCAAGCAGCAAAATCAACAACAAGCACAAAACTGTGAAAAATGTGGCACTAAACAGACGGTGAAAAGTACACTTGCTTATAGCATAAGAGTTGAACCAAGGAGCAGGTCACCTTGTTTGACTTCAGCCGGGAACTCAGGCTGCCTCAGGGGACTCAACATGTTGGCCATGTGCACACGTCTAGGCATGACTGCAAAAATAATAAGGATATGGATTTGGGGGTTACAAAGGAGTATTAGCAAGTAGGTGAACTCACAAATACAAAATCCTCAGCTAATGAAGACTCCCTCTCTCACTCTCACTCTCTCTGTCTCTGTCTCTGTCTCTCTCTCACACACACACACTGACACAATGTTATGGGAGCACAGAGGAGAGAAGGCAGTAAACCCTGTCTGCACTGCTTTGGAGGCAGGAGGAGGGTTATGTCCTCCAGGATGGAACACGTCAGTTATGCCTGTTGCTGGTAATTAGCCTGTACTTGCTGAACTGAGCAGTTCCTATTGGTGCTGGAAGAGTAAGGGGGTGGGGGGAGAGAGTGGAGAAGTGTGAAGAGGGATGAGAATACAAGGGTGGGCTAGCAGAGGAGGGAAGACTGAAAACTCCGACCCTGGATCTGGAGACAGTGGGTGAACTTTCTGCATTTCCTGCCCCTTTCCCACCGCCCCAGTATCTTCCAGTTAGGAAGTGAACAGACGGGGCACCTGGGTGGCTCAGTGGTTGAGTGTCTGCCTTTGGCTCAAGTTGTGATCCCAGGGTCCTGGGATGGAGTCACGTACGGGGCTCCCCGCAGGGAGCCTGCTTCTCCCTCTGCCTGTGTCTCTGCCTCTCTCTGTGTGTCTCTCATGAATAAATAAATAAAATCTTGTTTTTTAAAAAAGGAAGTGAAAGACAAAAGTTCTGAAATCATTTTCTTTTCTCTGAGTTATGAGCGTTACCTTGCCACTGTTTAGTGTTCAAAAACTTTGTTAAATTTCCTTCACCTTCAAAGTGCAGTCATGAAGTCTTGGGAGATTCTGAGCGGTGCCATTGGTAGTACTGGATGTGAGTTCCTGGGATCCAGGTCCTCAAAGCATCAGAGAAAATGAGGCTGTTAGATATTCCTGGGTGGAGACAATAGTCTGCAGCACTCAGAGTTTATTTCTGGGAAATAAATAAATAAATGATAAATCAGCTTTGAGGAATGTCTCTTTGGAGATTTGGTCTTACATGCCCTGAGCCAGGCCAAAGGATGAGCTGCTGGGCTGGGCAGAGACTTCGTGGGACCATTAGAGGAAAAAGATGTGTCGGCCCTTCGCTACTTGTTGGCAAAAGTGTTAACTTGTCCTTCACATTTTCTAGAACACTTGGAAGTTGTCACAATCAGAGATTCTTAAAAAGAAAAAGGTAGGGTGGGGGGAGGAAGAAAGACTATGAAGTTCTCTAGGGGAAGATGCTCAAAAGCTTGAGAAATTGTCCCTGTAATTTTTTAAAGAACCAGTTTTCTCATCTTGAAAATAAGAATAGGAGGAGCATTTGGGTGGCTCAGTTGATTAAACGTCGAGCTCTGGGCTTCAGCTCAGGCCATGATATCAGGGTCATGAGATGGAGCCCTGAGTTGGGCTCTATGCTTAGAGGGGAGTCTACTTCTCTCTCTCTCTCTCTCTCTCTTTCTCTCTCTTTCTCTCCCTGCCAGCCCCTGCTCCTTCTGCCCTTTCCCCACTTGGGGAGCATGCGCATGCTCTCTCTAATAAATTAATAAATCTTAGGAAAAAGAAGAAAATAAGAATTAGAAAATCTCCCTCTGAGATTTGGTGAAACTAGGGTCTTTGAGACCCTGGAAATGTTTGCTCCTGTTCTCCTTCCTGCAAGAAGATGCCTTTCCTACATGTTGTGTGATACACATTTTATCACAGTATGGAAGTGTCCTTAGAGATCAAGCAAGCCATCCTTCACTTTCTTCAAATGATCTACCACAATCCTGAGAACTTAGGTGACTTGCCCAAGACCATGCCTCCAGCCAGGGATTGAACCCCAAACCCACACCAGTGCTTTCCTCAGTGAGTGGGTAGTGTTTGTTGTTCTCCTTTATCATGGATCTGGCTGGGTAAATACTCAGATAGACAAATAATAATACATTAACTACAGGGAAAAACCAATATACACCCCCATAGCTTTGAACCAACTTCTACTACTGCAAGGGTCCCTGGCCTCTGTAGGCTTACATCAGAGGACAATGACCTCAGGAGCTAATTTGTTTCTACCCTTCTCAGTGCGGGCACTGGCCTCAGGGCCTCTGCTGTGCTGGTGAGTAAGTAGAAAGGCCCAAGACTTCTAGTTGGATAGGCCTGTTGAATGCAATCTGTCACTAGCTGTGTGATTTCAGGCACAGGAGAATTTATTTTCTCCAACACTCAGTTCTCTTCAATAAAAATGGGGACAATATGTATGTTTTCTAGGACTAAATGAGATCATGCATGTGATGCATGTTCTGTCGATTTTAAGTCTTAGTACTTGGTAATATTTTCCTCCTCCTCCTTCTTTTTCTTTGTGATTCAAAAGCATTTATGCCTTTTAATGGTGTTGGGTGAAGGGCTTAGAGAACTCACTGCGGGTTAAACTTTTTCTTATTTAAAGAATACGATGAAAGCAATTCATGTGCATTATAGAAAAATCAAAAAGACAGAAAGCGAAAAAGATGACAATATTCCACTGCATGTTAATAGTTGGTAGATATCTTTCTAGACTTTCTTCTATGCACATATACATGTTATATACAGATAACATAATGCTGAGTTGCTATATTGTAACTTGTTTTTAAAGTCCAATAATAAAAAGTAATAAAGTCCAATAATAGATTTTGAACATCTTAACATATAAATAAACCTGCTTGCATGTCTTAATTTTTAGTTACTACACAGTAGTCCATTGACGGGGGATTCAGTTATCCAAACCAATTCTCTGTGACAGATATGCAGAGTGTTTCCAATTATATGTTATGAACATGCTACAATTAACATTCTTGTGGGTAATTACTGTTCACACCTTTAATTATTTTCTTGGTACAAATGCCTAGAAATGGAATTACTGGATTAAGGCATTTCCTAATGTGAAAGGGTTTTAAGAACTTGGTTCTCATAAAACTCATCCAAGGTAGCAGTGATGAAAGACCCTAGCTTCTTCAGATACCTAGGTCACCAAAGTCAGAGGCAAAAGAATGGACTTGTGTGTCATTCATCCTAATGGGATCCAGCTCAGGCTTGTGGGTTCCACCTGCTTTCCATCCCCTTACTTCACAATTGAACTTCTATTCTTAAACACCTGCCCCATGGACTTGAGGCTCCAGTAGTGGATATGAACACTGTTTTAGAAGGACTGTTTATTCAGCTCCCACAATAAGGAGGGGGGCATAAGCCAGTTACCTGTAATACCTTGTATTCGTTCTGCTCCTCTGGTTGAGCCCTGACTGATACAGTCATGAACAAAAGAGACCTATTGGAAGTGATGCTGCTGCAGAGACAGATGTGACGGTGCATACAGAGAAAGGGATGGATCTGAGATATATTAAAGATGTAGCAAGTCAAAACTTGGTGACCGATCGAATATAGCCGTGAGGAGGAGGGAGGGGTCAAGAATGAGCTCAGAGGTTTCAGGTGAGCTGACTGGGTGGAGGGATTTTGGATGCAGGGGCAGGGGTGGTAGGGAGAGCTGGAAACATATGTTTGAGACTGTTAATCAGAAAATCTTGACAAATCTCTTAAGTGATTTGTAATAAGTGTTGGATACATGGACTTGCAGCTTGTGGGGGATGAGCAGGACCATCATCAGTACCACACAGAGCTAAAACCATGGGAGTGAATGAGCTCCCTCTGGGAAGGCAGGTAAGGTAATAAGAATTTAGGTGGAACTCTGGAAAGAATTTAGGTTAAGGGAGAAGCAGCGCTAAAAAAAAATATCTGAGATTCAGAGGCTGCAGCGGAAAAAGCCAGACTCGATGGACAAAGGAGGATTGAAAGGGGGTCAGGGGTCAGATGCCATTAAAAGCTTAAACCAAAAAAAGGGGCTAAATATGGGTCCACTGGATTAATCACCTGGGGAGGGCCCTGGTTACTATCGTTGTTAGCAGCTTCAGTGAGGCGCTGGGTAGGGGTGGAAGCCAAATTACAGTAAAAAAAAAAAAAAAAGTAGATGGGAGCTCACGAAGTTGAGTCAGGACCACTGTCTTTAAAGGATTGGCTGTAAGTAGGAAGAAAGCAACACATGAGTAAGAAGAATACCAGATTGAGGAAGGACCTTTTTAGGAACAGAAAAGATTTGAGTATGTTTGCTGAGAATATAGGCCCAATTGATGGGGGGAGATTAGAAAGAGAACAGAAGGGGAAAATGATGGAAGAAGACCACTCAGTCAATTGATGTCATGGGTCAACTTGTCAGGAGGAACATTCAAAATGAGAAGAGTCGAGAGGAAAAGCCCAGGGACGCTTTGGAGATGGCTGGAGGAGAAAGAGAACGAGCTCCAAAGGGCAGGTGGACCACAGCCTCACAGAAAGAGTAAATCATGTAAGAAGGAAAAACAAACCAGTGCATCAGTGGTTTTGGCAAATAGGGAGGTTACTGGCAACCTTTTCCCAGAGTAATTTCATCATATTGGTGTGAACCTCAGCCGAAGTATAGTGGATTGAGATGTGATAGAAATATAAAAAATTGTCTTCTATTTTTTAAGGCAGACATAAATTAGCACTTTGTGGGCATGATGGCCAAAGTTCAGTAAGTGGGCATTCTCGTGTCATGGCAGTGCAGTCTGGTAAAATGTTTGGAAAGCAATTGGACACTAAATGTCCATAACCTTAAAGTATTAATATTTTGGAGTATTCTATTTCTAAAACTCTACCCTTAGAAGGTATTTGTAAATATTGAAAAATCTTATGCCTAATAATATTTACTGTCAGGCCACTTACAATTGCAAAAAGGTAGGAACCACCTAAAAGTCTGATAAGAGAGAAGAGTTAAGTAAACTATGGTGTGTTCATTGGCTGAGGTCCTGACTAGCTATTACAAATTACATTTGTGAGCTCTATAACATAGAAAGATGTTTATGTTATAATGTTAAATTACAAAGCTGGATAGACTACTGAAACTACAGGGTAGTTGCATGGTATTTGTAAAGCATCTCTATGGCAGGAGTACAAGAAAATGTTACTAATGCCCGTATCAAAGATACAGAACTATACATAGGAGATCTCTATTTTTATTCTTTCAGTTTTCAGTATGTTCCAAATTTTCCTTAGTGAACATTAAAAAAATTTTAAGTATGCATTTTTTTAAAAGGAGGTTTGGTGGTAAAGGGAAGGGGGGGATAGGGGAGTGGCTTGGGGGAGGGAAGTGGGTTTTAGGATGGGGATTAGCTGAAAGCAGTTGTGGTCTGGGGAAAGGATGAGGCTGATTTAGGAGAGAAAAGATGCCAGGAAGGACACAGTAACCAGGGACAGTATGGGGGAGGTGGTGGTCGGGTTGGGAGAGTAGCTTGAGAGAAGGCGAAAAGGCATTTGTCTTATGCAAGAGAGGAGGTAAGAATGGGCAACTCTGGAGAAGTACTGGAGGGAAGTGGAAGGATTTTTCACTGGGGAACATTTATTTTATTTGGAAACTAGGAATCTCAATCTGTTCAGGGTCAAGCTGTGGGAGGGAAGTAGTGTCATTTACCATGTACCATCTCAACAAAGATTTTATTTCAGCCTTTCTAAGGACAAGGCAATGTTCTATGCAGGCTGACGAATAAGTGAATTAAAATGAACTAGACAATTGGAGACATGCAAAGAAATAGCCACAAAATAGACTAGAAAGGGCTCTGTGCCAGAAAATAGTCCAGAAAAGGGTGGGGTTTTTCAGCTGGGGCTTAAGGAAGGCTTTGTGAAGAAGAAGGTATTTGAGATAGGTCTTGGAATAGCACTTAGACATATGGTTTGGGGGTGTTGGGAGAAGACAGGGAGTAGCATGAGGTGATACAGGAACGAGAAATTCCAGGGTCTGTTCAGATGAGATCTAGTAGATGAATTTGGTTAGAACATAATATATACAGGGAATAGGATATAGAAGGGGAAGGAGCTGATTTTGTAAGGACTTGAATGCCCAGGTAAGGAATCTAGACTTTAGTCCATGCATTAGCGGTTTCTAAATTTTTTAATCATGCATCCTATTAGTAATAAAATGTTAGAATATGCATCCCTAATATATGTATGACTATTTATTATATGTGTTTATGTCAATAATTAATATATTAAATATTAGCAAAGCTTAATTTCTTTCTTTGTAAGTAAAAAACAAATAAAAAGAGATTCCTTTAAGAGAATAAGGAAGCAATCACATACTGGGAGAAAATATTTGCAAAAGATAAATCTAATAAAGGACTTTATCCAAAACATTCAAAGAACCCTTAAAACTCAACAGTAGGGATGCCTGGGTGGCTCAGTGGTTGAGCATCTGCCTTCGGCTCAGGGTGTGGCCCCGGGGTCCTGCAATTGAGTCCCCACATCAGGTTCCTCACGGGGAGCCTGCATCTCCCTCTGCCTATGTCTCTGCCTCTCTCTGTGTGTCTCTCATGAATAAATAAATAAAATCTTAAAAAAAAAAAACCTCAACAGTAAAATAAACAACCTGATTTAAAAATGGCAGGGGCGACTGGATGGCTCAGTCAGTTGAGAGTCAGACTCTTGATTTTGGCCCAGTTCATGATCTCAGGGTTGTGAGATTGAGCCCCTCAGTGAGCCCTGTCAAGTTCCATCCCAGCAGGGAGTCTGCTTCTCTCCCTTTTGCTTTCCCACTCCTGCTGGGTGTGTCCACACACACACACTGTCTCTCTCAAGTAAATAAATAAATCATTTAAAAAATATAAACAAAAAAATAAAAATAAAAAAAGGCAAAAGGCCTGAGCCTCAACAAAGAAGATATACAGATGGCAAATAAGCATATAAAAAGGTGCTTTCCATCATATGTCATCAGGGAATGCAAACTAAAACAATGATGAGATACTGGAAAAAAAAAAAAAAAAAGATGAGATACCACTTTATACCTTCTAGAATGCCAAAATCCAAATACTGGCAACACCAAATACTGGTGAGGGTTTGCAGCAACAGGAATGCTCATCATTGCTGGTGGGAATGCAAAATGGTACAGCCACTTTGGAAGACACTTTGGTGGTTTCTTACAAAACTAAACATACTCTTACCATAAAAACTAGCCAGCAGCTAGGTTCTTTGGTATTTACCCAAATGAAACAAAAACTTATGTCCACATGAGACCCTGCACATGGATGTTTACAACAGCTTTATTCATAATTTCCAACACTTGGAAGCAACCAAGATGTCCTTCTAAAGGGGAATGGACAGATAAACTGGTCCATCCAGACAATAGAATATTACTCAGAGCTAAAAGGAAATGAGCTATCAAGCCGTGAAAACACATGAAGAAATTGTACATGCACGTTGTTAAGTGAAAAAAGCCAATGTGAAAGGGCTACATACTGTATGCTTCCAACTATATGACATTCCAGAAAAAGGGAAACTGTGGAGACAGTAAAAAGATCAGTGGTTGTGGAGGGATGGAGGGGAGAGAGGACTTTCAGGGCAGTGAAACGTATGTACAATACTATAGTGGTAGATACATGTCATTATGCACACGTCCTAACCTATGGAATGTGTGACACCAAGAGTAAATCCTAATAGGAACTGTGGACTTGGGGTGAAAATCATGTGTCGACGTAGGTTCATCGATTACAGCAAATGTAACACTGTAGTCAGGGATGCTGATAGTGGGGAAGGCTGTGCTCATGTGGGGACAGAGGCATATGGGTATTCTCTGTACCTTTTTTTTTTTTTTTTTTTTAAGATTTTATTTTTATTTTTTTATAATTTTTTTTTTTTTTTTATGATAGTCACACAGAGAGAGAGAGAGAGAGAGAGAGAGGCAGAGACACAGGCAGAGGGAGAAGCAGGCTCCATGCACCGGGAGCCCGACGTGGGATTCGATCCCGGGTCTCCAGGATCGCGCCCTGGGTCAAAGGCAGGCGCCAAACCGCTGCGCCACCCAGGGATCCCTTCTCTGTACCTTTTACTTAGGTTTTCTTGTGACCCTAAAACTACTCCAAAAATTAAAATCTGTTTAAAAGGAAAAGTCACTGTCATATGACCAAATGCATACAGCCAATAAATACGGTAAAAAAATAAAAAATTAGAGAAATAGATTTTTGATACTAACTCCCCCACACAACCCAGCAACTTATCTTGTGCATTCTCAGGGGATTTGCACCTTCTGTTCTGGAGCCCGTGTGACATATGAATCCTCCTTTTGCAGGAGATGGGCTGTAATCTGTCTTTGTGCATGTGTCCCCGTCAGCCCACTATGAGACCACTGGAAGGAGGCGGGCTGGAGCTGGCAAGAGCCCTTAGGAGGTCAATCTTTTTTTACTTCCTCATTGAGTTCTTCTAGGCAATGGCTCAAGAGGAGGTGAAGTCGATAAAAAGGAATATAATGGAGGAAACAATAGAGGTGATGAACACATTGTTGCCCATTCCAGTTATAGCAGAGCTTGTCTCAGTGAGGACCAAAGGCCACAGAGTCCTGTATGGACTTTGGGTAAGGTGAGACTGGGGGAAAGGATGGCAGTGACCTAGTGAGGGAGAGGCCTCGCTTCCTCCAGAGATTGCTGCTGTTTCTTGTATCATCCTATTGCCTGCCCCTGAATCACCAAACTACTGCTTGCTCATTCCCGGCACTAATCCTCGCAGGCCCCACGTGCCCCCAACAGAACCCCTTTGGCTGTCTGTCCTCTCTCAGCAGTATCATCGTCTCTGTGCTCTCGTGTCCTCTTTTGCAAACAGACATACCACCAAGTATCCCTGTTTTGCCCAAATCTTTCTTTCCACTGTGCCTTCTGAAAGACCCTTCCCTTAGTGAATAAACCTCCATATGTTACTAGCCTCGTCATTTCCCAGGTTCAACCCAAGGAACA
This sequence comes from Vulpes vulpes, assembly GCF_048418805.1. NCBI lineage: Eukaryota > Metazoa > Chordata > Mammalia > Carnivora > Canidae > Vulpes > Vulpes vulpes. Next base: position 54,507,025 of record NC_132782.1, read on the forward strand.
GCTGCTCCATAAAAACTGTGGAATAGCTGCTTACATCTGGTTAACATTGGCACCGTCTCCATTTCCCAGTGCTATTCCTGGGAGGGTTAGGCCGCGGTGCCTGCATAAAACCTGTTTCTTTGAGAGTCGTGCCACATGGTTTTCATGCCTGAGTGCGTGCACATATGAATATGCCTACATACAAAATTAGAATCATATGATTGTAAAACCCGCCTCGTCATTTCAAAATATATGATGAATATTTTCCTACGTGAATTGTTACATTTTTGTAATATGATTTTAAATTTCTGTGTAGTAGTCCATCCATGAAATGGATGTAACAAAATTCAGTCAGTCATCGTTTCAGAAAATCTATGTTGTTTACAATTTTTGCTCTTTCAGATAATGCTGTGATAAACATTTTATGTGTTTTATGTGAACATTTTAAGCTCTGGAAGGCCACGAGAAAAGGGTTAGAGTCACTACCTACTGAATGGAGATTTTGTGTTCTCTCTCTCTATATATACATATATTTATATAACATATAAATATATAAATATTTTGTATATATATTTATTATACATACATATACAAATTCTAGTAAGTCAGCATTGTATTTCACATATTCCTGGTGGTGCATGGGGGTTTTTTGGGTTTGGGGACCTGGGTAGGGGGTAGGGAAAGAGTCAGAAGCAGGAGGAGCAGTATACTCTAGCACCAGCAATATTTTATGAAAGCAATTAACTGGGAAACAGTGTTAAGAGTGCTATATTATATAGGTTACATAATCTTGCTTTAAATCTTAAAGACTAAAAAAATATAATTTACCTTGTGATGAATGAAATTTTAATTTTTGGGTGACTGGGCATTATGGACCAAAATGGGGAAGATGCCAGGGATGGGAGTCAGTTTGCAAGAGAAGCAGCTGAGGATTGCACACAGAAAATAGTTATATTTTACAATAGTTAAATTGCATGATTTTGAATCATGCAAATTTTAAATAGTGGGTTAGTAAAGTAGCAACAAAGTCTCACCTTACATACAAAATTGAAAACAACTTGAATTCTCCAAATTTTAAAAATTAGGCAAAGATGGGATATGTTTTAAGTAAGTACATGGTAAGCCTTGTTTATGGCATTGCCATATGACTGTTCCATGAAAGAGAAATACCCAGCACCCTTTGTCAGTAGCATGGAACCACATTTTTTTCATAAGCAGCAAAATTTTGATGAGTGATTTTGATGACTGCTCTTCAATTAGTCTGTTTGATGTTATTATAGTTTGCAAATATTAGTATCATCCTAACATTCACCAAATATTGTTAATTGGTGACGGTGGTACAAGTACTGGAAAATACATCTGAAATGAAATAACCTTGGAACATGAGATAGATGTGATTCAAAAGCCACTAAGAAGGCAAGTAAATGAGATACATGCAATGCTATTAATTTAGGAGAGAACAGTCTGAAAAATGTTAAAGAGGATGCTGAGAAAATATAGAGTATTCATACAAAAATACATGCTGTAAGTGCAGGAGATTTAACAGCTCCATAACTCATCCTCTCTAATTTATGTTTATTTCTATGAAGACAATTTTCTCAAATACACACATTTTGAATAATGCTGAGTCTTTAGGTATGCATCTCTTAGATAAAATAAATCACATAGGAAATTGTTCTAGGTGAATATAAGTGAGGAAATCCTGGTGACATTTGGAAATGCAATGCTGGAATTAAAAAATAAGACCCAAACTGGAGCTGTAAAGTTATATGCGAGACTGAGAGTTTAAATCATGAGACTTGCTAAGGAGAGAGTACACATTTAAGAGAAGGTCAAGACATAATCTTCTGAACTCACGAAGTTCAGAGGACAGGAAGAAAAGTAGGGGAGGAAGGACCCTTAAGAACCTGGCATGTGTCAAGAAGTTTCCAAGCATATACTTCTAGCATCTTATTGAATCCTCGCTGTTGCCCTGCCAGGCTACTGTGTACACCTGCTGGTAGAATGAGGACAATGAGAAGTGAGAGGTGAAGCAGCTTAGCCCAGGTCACTCAGGTCTGTCAGATTCACTGCTTTCTTGAGAGGCATGAGATCAAGGCATGGGTTAGCCTGACATTGAAAAATCAACTGCAGTGGCGCCTGGTGGCTCAGTCAGTTAAGTGGCCAACTTTTGATTTCGGCTCAGGTCATGATCTCAGAGTCGTGGGATGGAGCCCCATGTCAGGCTCCAAACTCAGTGGGGAGTCTGCTAGAGATTCCCTCTCTCCTTCTCCCTCTGCCCCTCCCCTGCTCATGAGCACACACACTCTGTCTCTCTAAAATAAAAAAAAATAAATCTTAAAAAACAAAATGAAAAAGAAAAGAAAAATCAACTTCACATTTTCAAGACAGAGAGGAGAGGCATTGAGGTAACTCAAGTGAAATGAACCAGTGTCTTCTGCCTCGGTGAATGGCATCACCATCTACCCAGTTTGCAAAGCTACAAATCCAGGAGTCATCTTTCACTTCCCTCTTTCTCACCCCCACATCAAATTCATCAGGAACTCCTAGGATTTCTACCTGAAAACTACATCATAGCTTCACCACATCTCCTGCCCACCACCTTACCCTAAGTTATACATTATCTCTCCCCTAGAAAGCTCCAGTCTCTTTCTAACCTGTGGCTGTTTTTACCCAGCTACAACCTCTTTTCCCTACAGCAAACAACAAATGAATGCTATTGATATTTGGGGCATTAGCTAATCATTATTCGTTGTTGGAGCTTCATTACTGGGGCTGACCTGTCCATTTCAGAGTGTGTATCCTTGGCCTCTGGCCAGTAGCACCCCAAGTGCCTCCACTGACTTCCAAACATCCCTCTGGCGGAAAGGTGATACTGCTCAGCCCCACCTCACCCATCCCCAGGTTGAGATCCATGGTGGCTGGGTAATCTTTTAACAAAAATCAGATTATGTCACTGACCTGGTTAAAAACTTTTGTGGTTTCCCATGGCACTGAGACTAACACCCCAATTCCTTCTGGGGACAGCAGAGCTGTTTATGACCTGCCCCTCATCTACTTCTTCAACCTCATCTCCTAGAGTCCATCTCCTCCTCTTACCTGCATGGTCCAGCTGCCTCTCTCATCCTTGGCCACATCAACCTATCTCCTGCCTCTAGACCTTTGCGCCTACTAGTCCCCTGGAATAGCTAGCTCATCCTTGGGCTCTCCTTGATTGGCTCTTCTCTCTTCAGACTTAGGCATTAGTGCTGCTGTAGGTGTGAGGCTGCCAGTGACCATTCTAGCTAAGATTGAAGGGAGGCTTTGCTGAGAGATGGAGGCAGGGAACAGACAATATCTTTTGAACCCCCAGATCCAGCTGTGTCTTAGGTGGGACTCATCCATTTGAATTGCCAATACACAAAGCAGTAACATTTCCCTTTTATTTCTGTTGGATTGGGTATCTACCACCTGCCCTCCACGTGCTCCCTCACAGCAACACCTGTGTGTAGCCATGGTGGAAAGCGCCTGAGTCTTTTTTAGTGCTGGGTACAAGTTGCTTTTTCAGGGTGCTCTTGCGAGCTCCCTTAAGCAAGGACCAGACGTGCTCAAACCCTCCTGTTCCCAGCTTTCTTCTAAATTCTCTCTCCCAGCATCCTGCCCCACCATCTCTTCTCTTCTTATTCTTCTCTTCTTCCCATCTTTTGCCCTAAATATGCTTTAAAATCCTCTTTCCAGAAAAGGAAATCTTCCCTCAACCTAGTTAGTTACCCTTTTGAATTACATCCTATCTCTCCCACTCTTAACCAACAAACTGCTTAAAAGAGAACGCATGAGCCCCTCCCTCCATTTCCTCATCATATACCACCAGTCAACCCTCTGCAAGTAGGCCTTTACTCTCATCCTTTTGGTGAAACGGCATCTGCCAGTGGTCACTATGACCTCCAGTCAACTAACCTGTGGATTTTTCTCAGCCCTCAATCTCATTGCTCTTTCTGTAGCATTTAGTCCAGCTGATCATACCTTCCTCATCTTCCCTGGGCTTCTGAGATACCCAGTGGTTTTCCTACCTTCCTGGACATTCCTTCTGGTTACTGGAGTATTGGCAAAACCTCTAAGCAACAGTAATAAGATATCAAGGCTTGATCTGGTTTCCTTGATTCAATTGAACTCACTCAAGTCATTGTTGGCCTCACCTCCTTAAAATTCCATCTGAAAGGGCTTATCGGGATCCCTGGGTGGCGCAGCGGTTTGGCGCCTGCCTTTGGCCCAGGGCGCAATCCTAGAGACCCAGGATCAAATCCCACATCAGGCTCCTGGTGCATGGAGCCTGCTTATGTCTCTGTCTCTGTCTCTCTCTCTGTGATGATCATAAAAAAATTTTAAAAAATGAAAGGGCTTATCATTAAGGTTACTCAGAATAACCTAATGCTAGTAGACAGTGAAATTGTCTAGACACCATTCTGTAATAGGAACTGTTTATTTCTTTATGCTGAGTACTTGGATAGTACCTACAAATGTCCACTGGATTTACCTGCCCAAGTATCCCTCCTCTATTCATACTATAAACCAGAGCTTTAACCTGAGGTCTTAAAATGGATTGGCTGAAAAGACCAATCCTCTATCATGACATGAAGTGTATACAGTACAATCAACATAAATAATGAAGAGATATAATTAAAATGAGGCTTCTGTGTTAATTACCAATCTCCCCTTACCTGGATATTGGGGAAAACCAACGGTTGGCTTCTACAAAGTTCAGGCACTGTGTCCTCCTTTAGCAATATTTTCTGACCCTCATGAAATGAAAAGGATTATTTTGTCATAAGGAAATGGGCACATCCAATGGCTTGTGAGCAGGTCTTGGTCTAATTTTTTCCTGGGTATAGTAATACAGTGGATTTTTGTTTCATTTTATTTTTGTTTTCACTTAGATTTTGCTTAGGGACTTCTGTGCTATGGTTATTTTGAAGACAGATCACATGTGAGCTTGGAGGGAAGAAGCAACAATCATGACCACATTTCAGCTTAGAACCTTCTTTATTAAGGAAGGTCTTCAGTCACTTTCATTAACAAGAAAATATGAAGTTGGCAAGAGCACCTCTCAAAGTCACAGTTCCAATTGTTTTTGTGAGGTCAAAGAAGGGAGAGAACACAATGGTGGTGGCTTAGCATCAAAACAATGACCATCAAGTTGCCAGCCTTATACCTTCCATGAAACATAACATTGCCCCTCTGCTTCCATTCTCTGAAGAATGAAGAGAAGTTGGGATTGAAGACTTGATATTAATCTAGACCTGCATAGCACCTGCTTCGATAGCAAACAAGGCCCCCACCCATACCCAGACTATGGACAAAATGGCGGCTATGTTCCTGGGCCAAATCTCCTCATCTCTGACCTACATCTAGATCTTGAAATGTCTGATTCTCCCTGGGCAAGGATGGACCACTGGACCAGCAGCAACAGCAACATCAGGCTGCACCACCTTGGGTACTTTCCCCACGTGGAATGCTTCTCCTGAGGCTGACTCCACTGAGGCCACACCCATGAAGGCATGACGCAGGTCATAGTGTGCCCGGTGCTCTGGTAGGGGTGCCTCGGGAATTGCTACCACCACGGGTCCTACCACCAGGGCAGCTGCAGGCAGGTCAGGTGAAGCTTCAGGCACAGTCACACCTGGGTCTGCCACAACGGTAGGGCCCACTGCTTCGGTGCCATCTGGTTGGGGCTGTGGGATCAAAGGCTGGAGAGAGAACCATTTCTAGGTTAGCTACCTTTCTCCTCATAAGCAAGGCCACTCATGCTTCTGGAGGGCCCCTACCCAATTCTCTCACAGTAATAATTTTTATTTGTAAGGAATCTAGCAAAAAAGAACTACCAAGGTACAAAGGATTGCCTGCAGAGCCATGAGGGAGAGGTAACTGGCCTATAATAGCCCCTTTCTTACCAACTGTCTTGGTATCAGTGGACTTACATGTATATCCCACAAGACGAGCACCCTGCCTTATAGCTTTGACCAGCAGCATCACCCTGCTTGTCATCTACAACTGCAGGCACTGGGAGCTGTTGGGCACCAGTAGCATCTGGCTACCTGTGTAACTCAGAATACCACGCCCAACCCCCTGCAAATAGAAATATGGACTTGTCAACCTCACACTAGTATTGGCTCTGTCCTGAAGCCACTAGCTCGTGGCAGGGGAAGGCATGGCTGAAATATCCTTTCATTTGTGGATGACTCCATATACCCAGGGCAATTTATATTGTGGGACTCAGAAAGACAGGGCAGCAAATGCCCCATAATTACTAACACTTCATAAATGTTAAGGGATCATTGTATTCTGAAGATGAGGGCAGGTATATCCATGATGTCCTTACCTGTGTTTGGAACACGGTGCAGGTCACTGCAACATCTTCCCCACCAACCTTCTCTGTGAGTGTTGCCTTACAGAAGCCATATTGCTGCCCACAGAAAGAGAAGAGTTATCTGAACTGGTTTCAAAAGTGGATTCTCTCCCCCAGTTTCACTGACACTCCAAGTCAAAGGAAAAAACTTAAATTCTTAATTCCCTAAATTTTTTCCCCTAAAGTTTCTAGTTTCTGCTTGTAGAAGATATGCAATGTATATAATTCTAAATAGAAGGTAGAAAAATACAGATATGCTTTGAGATTCTAAGAGATCACCCATAAGAGGCGCCTGGGTGGCACAGTTGGTTAAGTGGCAGACTCTGGGTTTTGGCTCAGGTTGTGATCTCAGGGTCATGAGGTTGAGCCCCTCATTAGACTCCAAGCTAGTGAGGGGTCTGCTTGAGATTCATATTCTCTCCCTCTCCTTCTGCTCTTTCTGCTTGTGTTCTCTCTCAAAGAAAGAGAGAGAGAGAGAGAGAGAGAGAGATCACCCATCATCGCAGAAATTGTGGTGACCCAGGAGAACTTCTGTTAACATACATGTATTCTTTTTTTAAAAAATATATTAAAAATCATTTAGAAATCAGGATCATGGTGACTATTCCATTTTGTATCCTGTGTTTTTCACTCACTGTAATATAACATTTTCTTATATCATTCATTTTTCTTTCAAAACTTAATTTTTAGGGTCTGTATAATTTTCTATTTTATCCAATGACCCCCTCCTGTTGGACATTCGGGTCTCTTTTGGGTCATTTTGAATCAATAATAAATCATCTTATTAGATACATTTCTGTCAAACATCTCTGATGATCTCTTTAGGCTAAATCCCTAGAAGTAGACATTATAGCATCAAGGGACTTAAAAGATTTCATATTGGAGGTGTACCTAGAAAATCTACAACACGCTTCTGGCAGCCGGATATGACTTGGCCTAGTGAGGAAACAGCCTCTATCTCTCTCCTGACTCCAAGGACGCCCAGTGGGGGAGATGACTTGATGATAGTTCCTAAGCGAGGAGGTGACACCACCAAGGAAGGCCCAGCATAACCCAGCCTCACAGGGAGGGAGTACTTTTCACTGTCATCTGTCTTCCATGGCCCCAAGACACTAGCTCTAAGAACGCCCTGTTCTACAGCCGGTTTTGCCATCATCATGGCTTGGCCTGCTCACCTTTTCTGCCAGCAGGTTGCACTTGGCTGGATCTGTGACCTCTGCAGCAACACAGTCTGTGGCAGCCACTGCAAACTCTACATACGTGGAAGGTGGAAGAGGCTGAGGAGAATACATGAAAATGTTTATGAGGCAACATGACTTGACCTTGAAAAGGTGGGGAAGCCAAGGCTGGAAGGCAGCAGAGAGGGCACCGATGCTGCACGCTCCAGGGAGTGCCACTCGTATGAACCACTCTGAGCAGCCAGGAAACATGGCCCTAGTGGCTGCCACAGGTCAGTCATTGTGGCACTGTGTTCCAAAGCCCCTGTATACAGAGTGAAGGAGGTACAGGTATCCACTGCCCATCATTCAGGGCAGAGCTGAGCTTTCAGAGAGGAAGCAGAAACCCAGAGGGTCCACCTTAATATTAATTTCAGGTTCAATATATTAGTTTTAGTACAATACAGTGATTCACAGCCTTCCCTCTAGGGGCTGCACTTGGAGTCCTAAAGTTCAGGTTACTCCACGATGGGGTGGGAAAGTGGAGATGAACACCTCTCCCACCTATCCTATCATGTAGAGCATGATCCAATGGAAAATCTATATGGGTGCTTACAACGATAATGTTGTGTTTGGTATAATACCTATTACAAATGTTGTGTTTGGTATAATAACATAACTAATGTTATTTGGCATAGTCTGGGGTAGGGGTTTCTGAGAATCACGTATTCTGGTTAATTAGAATCACCATTCATGTTGATGCTTACAACAGTAATGTTGCCTTTGGCATAATACATATTACAAATGTTGTATTTGGTATAATAACATAACCAGTGCCATTTGGCATAGTCTGGGGTGGGGGTTTCTGAGAATCATGTATTCCGGTTAATTAGAATCACTACCTACACCTAGAATGCATTTCCAAGGATGCCATGCCTGGGATCCAGAAGACCAATTTTCTTAAATATTAGAATTCTGTTGGGATCCCTGGGTGGCACAACGGTTTGGCGCCTGCCTTTGGCCCAGGGCGCGATCCTGGAGACCCGGGATCGAATCCCACATCGGGCTCCCGGTGCATGGAGCCTGCTTCTCCCTCTGCCTGTGTCTCTGCCTCTCTCTCTCTGTCTGTGACTATCATAAATAAAAATAAATAAATAAAAAAAATTAAAAAAAAAAAGAATTCTGTTGCAGTCAAATATGCTAAATAATCCACTGTACAATGAGATTTTTTTTTTCAACGGCTCAGGAGGCCCTTTAGGACCTTGCTGCTACACGCCCACCTGTGTAAGCAGGCTCCCACCTCTGTAAGTATCAGTTACTGAGGATCTGCATCAGTGCTGTGGGGTAAGGACGTGGAACCCCATGGATGTATAGCGAGTGCTTCTGGATAATGCGGGGACGGTCCCCCACTGCACCGCAAGCCAACTAGGCCTGAGAGAGCCAGGCCAGGCAGAGGCTGGCTGTTTCATGTTAGGGTGACACCGCGGAGGAAGGCCCAGCATAACCCAGCCCCACGGGGGTGCCCAATGTTGTAGGGTGGCTCCGCACGGGTGACAGGTTGACGGTTCCTGGGACCCTCGTGACCCCCGGTGTCCTCACACCCTCATACCCCTACGGATCCTATCTTTTCCCCGGTCTCCCACCACCCCCCTTGCCTTCCCATCGCTGCCCCTGCACCTGCTGTGTCCCTCCCAGCTGTTTTAGCGCCCACATTCCCCAGGTGCCACCAAGCTGCCCAGAGGTCTGTCCCGAGGTCTCAGCCCTACCGTCAGTTGAGCCCTGGAGACTTCCACAAGCCGAAAATAGGAGCCGTTGCTCTGAGCGTTGAAGGCGGTCAGCGCAGCATCCACGGCGTGCACCACCCTGGTGTCGTTCAGCGGCGCCAGCAGGGGACACTGTGGGCACACCTTGCGCACGTCCTCGGCTGAGTCTACGCACACAGGAGAACCGAATCTGGGTTGTCCTTCTGTTCTCTGGGGGCATTCTCCCCACGCCCTGCTTATTTTGAAAGGCCTGGGACAGGCTCCAAAGGCTCCAGGTGCTTTCTCTGCTGCTCACTAAATCTTCAGGTGGCTCCCGCCCTGCTGACTTTAGTGCAGGAGCCCCTCTCAACAAGGGCAATTTTCACCTCCAATGACAACCGTGCCTTAAAAAGAACAGGTTCACAATGCCAGCTCCCAGGAAATCGGACTCCTTCTTTTCCCCACCAACAAAGTGGCTAAAGCTTGCTTATGTTGAAAACAATTCAGGCCCCTTCCCCACTCTCTCCGCAAGGTACAAATAAGAAAAACTCATCATCATCTCTACCTGGGCTGGAATCGCATTTTGCAAATAACACGGTAAACTGGCCATCCTGTTTCAGCAGCCGGAAATCACAGTCCCCTTCCACAGCCTGGAGAAATAAACCCACGGTGAGGGCTCAGGAGGAGGACTGGCCTTTCCTTTCTGGCTGGGAGCCCTGGGGGTGGTGGGTGGGGGGTTCCTCAGATGTGGTTGTCCAAGACAAGCCTCATGAAGTCACCTTAACTGAGTGGTATTGAAACATGATGCTCTCTGGTTTCAGAAAGGGCCACAACAAGAAGGTTGAACTGCTGTAAAAACCAGCCCCAGGGAGGGCAGCCTCGAACAGTAATTCTAGCAGCCTCACACTGGCTAGCCATGAAGACAGACTGGGAAGCTGGGTGAGACGGGTCTGCACTTTGCAGAACCACCGGGGACCCTGGATGGCTGGGGCACCATCCACAGTCACCCGAAGAGGGGCACTCACATGCTGCATCTGCGGCCTCACGGTGCAGTTGGCCAGAGGCGTGGGGTCCAGTACATGGCAGGTGGTTTCCAGGGTGTCTATTTCGAGCTCAAACACCTCTCCCATTGGCCGCTGTGGAGACACAGAATGAAGCCGTGAGCAGCTTATTCCTCTGATCCCATGGAGTGAGCCAAAGTACGAGCCCCCATTGGGCTTGAAGTCAGCTCTGTTGGGACAGGTGGGGGGGAAGTCACTCCTGTTAGTCGGCACCTCCACCCAGTGCTGCCCTGGCCTGTGGACAGGACGACAGCCAGGGCTTCCCAGGTCCTCCCCTGTTGGCTGGGCAGGCTCTAGATGGTGTTTGCAAGGAGGAAGGGACCATGGGCTTGGGCAGGTTGCTGGAACCACAGTCAACATTCTGAGCTCTCTTTGGAAGCTAAAACTGAGCATTGATACTTATTTAATTTTTAAAATTTCACCCTTCAAGCGTGCTTTGCAAAAATCAGCTTTGGAATTTTTTTTCAATCAAGTGGCAAAGTAAGGTGGCGTAGGCTAATACCTTACTGTCTCCTCTTTCTCTTCTCCATCCCTCTCTCCTCCCTCTACTTCTTTCTACCTTCCCTCTCACCATCAACTTCCCCCTCTGCCCCATTTTTCCTTTCCTTCCTAAAGGAAAAGTTGTCCTTGGCTTTTTGTTCTGGGGCTTGTTGAGGCCTGGACGCCAAGGTGCTGCTCTCTACTGTCCCCTGCTGGGGATGAGGGGGCACAGCGAGCCGCCCTCTGACCCCTAGGACACTCGGAAGGAGTAGCAGGGAAGGCAGAGAGGGCTGGGGCAGCTTGGTAAGTCCTTGTAGCTGTTCCTGGCGTTTTGTCTGTTTCTGTATCCTTTCTCCAAACCCTGGAAAATCCAGAAAGTACAAGTATGCTTTTTAAAAAACTTTAGTTCAGCTCTGCTTGCCTCTCACATGGGTTCTGGCTGAGTCACTAGTATCCAAACCTCCTCTCCGGGAGGAAGCTGTGTTTTATGATGTGCAGACATGCCCAAGTTGAACTTCCTTGACAACACGCAGGGCTGCAGTGGCTGCAGTGAACAGGAGCCTGGTGCTCCCTGGTTGCTCTAGCGAAGCCCCTCTCAAGCTCTGCCGTTAGTGAAAATTGCAATGTCTGTTCATTACTTTCCCTCGGATATACATGTCGTGTGTTTGTTTTTCCCCCTGAAGTCATTGGTGTTTCCTCCAAACCCCCACTGTGCTACAGTATGGTTGCAGCAATCCTAAAATCCATCCTGATTTCAAATATTTTGTCCCATTGTGAGATCAGGTGTTAGGGCAGACATTCTGCCTATCCTCCCCTCTGGACTGTAAATTTCTTGTGGGCACTGTGTCTTTCTCACTTTTGTGTTAGGTTGAACGATTAAAATGCCAATATTTGACTGCTTTTAATATACAAAAAGAGCAATTTTCTAGGGTTCAACTTAATATCTCATGGCACCTGCCATGGTTCTTACTCATGAAAGGCTTAAAATCAATATTTGCTGAAAGAATTAGCCCTCCTCAGATATAAAATCTAATTTCAAAATAGACAGTGGACATACACCTTTTCCCCACTGCTCCAAATCTCTCAGCTGACCCCAAGGCATATTTCCCAGCTTAATCTTTATTATCACTGGCTTCAGACTATACTGGTTACTTGTCTAGTAGGTGAAGAGGTAAATCCCATTCGTTTGACATTTCCTTCTGGGAGGTGGGTACCTGTCTTTGGGAGGTAACTTGTGTAGAGGAAAGAACATGGGTCTAGAATCAAATCCCAGCTGGATGCTTCCAGATTATATGATCCTGAACAACAACAAAACGTCCTAATATGTCAGAGGCTTGGTTTCCCCTCATGTAAGGCAAGGTCCATACACAGCCCGTGGGATTGGGGGACAGGAGAGGTAAGGAGATGGTGTATGTGGAGGGGCCTGGCCACCTAGTAGATGATTGTCAAATGCTAGTTTCATTCATTCTCAGTCTCCATCCAGAGAAAGCAAAGAGAGAGAAGTGATTTCCAGTCAACTAGAATCCTATATTTTGTGCATATAGTTTTTCTAGCAAACCCCACTTTCTCCCTGTGATGTTCAGAATATCATTTGAAGACTTTTCTTGTCTCACACAACTCCCTGCCCCCATCCAGCACCCTCTGGAGACCCAGGACTACAGCCCAGAATGCCTCTTTGTTTCCCCACTTGCCCCCTCCCTCACTCCTGGGAAGAAACCAGAGAATTTGGCTCCCCCTGCAGTTTCATTGTGCTCAGAGATGTGATCTTTGAGACATGCAGTTGAGCTCCACACACAGGTTTTCTCAGCTCATACCCAGCAGGTTCACTTACCCGAGGCCACACCTTCACTTTGTCAATCTGGTTCAAGGTGTGCTTGTAGCCTCGAAGAACGTGGTTATTGATGTAGTCCACAGCCACCAGGGCTGCTTGCTCTGTTTCTGGGTCATCACAGTCCAGTTCCCTATAAACCAGAGCTGGCCCCACTGGGACAGAATGGCAGCCCCAGAGCTGAGCAAGGCAAAGGAACAGGGCGAGGGACTTCATGGCTGCTCCAGAGAGGCCCTAGCAGGTAGGCAGATGGCTGGAAGCTTCAGGACAAGCCCAGGTGCTCTTGCTCCAAAAAGTAGGCCGATGGAGGGCCGAGGGCTTTATTTATCTGCCGGAGCCTGCTGGAGGAATTGCATAAGGACGTGGGATGATTTCTGTTCTGGTTCCAAGTAAACCCCTGCAAACATCAGCTCTGGAAAAGCAAACAGGTTAGGACATCACTGGTCCCCAAGAAATCTGCCAAAGTCAATGCTGCTGGGGGTGGGCGGAAGGGGGTGGAGATGCTCCAAAGTCGGCTTGGAACGTGGAGGAGATGAGGTTTGCACCATGGCGAGGAGGGGCCGGCACCACCAGCCCCATTGTGCTCTGAGTTCAGCAGCAGAGGGAGCACCCCCTACTGGAGCAGAGCATGTGGAAGGGGGGAGGGTGGGGGTGGTGGGTGGCTGTGAGGGGAAAGTGGGGATAGGCAGCAATGTGATAAAATCCTCTAATGTCAGCAAGAATGATCTCCTCCTGGAGGGAAAACAAGGCTTAGAGCTGTAGCAAAGATGGAGATGATCTAGAGTGACCAGGAAGAGTTATGGGAGGTGCTAAGGTCTTGGGTAAGAGCCTTGAAGAAAAGAGGGAAGGAAGGGAGAGATTGCTGCCTGCAGTGTGGAACAGGGGTGAGAGAAGGGGCTTCCTGCGGCAGGGCTGGGTGGGGCTCTCTACCCCCTCAGACCACATTGCCAAGGCCTTGCACAGATGGGCACTGACCTGGGTCTCCTGGGTGTCTGGGTGTAACTGGGGCCCCCAGCCAGTGCACAAGTGCCACAGAGGGGAGCCCCGGTCCAGCAGCCACTTCTCTGGCAAAGCTCTGGGTTTGAGTCCTTCACTGCAGGCTGAGATGCTTTGGGGGCAGCTAAGAACATAAATGCCTCTATAATGCCCTTCACAGCCTTAGCAGAATTAGAGTGAGTCTTGATGACCAGAGCACAGGGCCATGGTGTTGGTTCCAGGCAGTGCTTGTAAGTGGCTCTTGACAAACCCTGGGGTGACCTACAGGAGGGTGGGCAGGACAGTGAGAGGCTTGGAAAAAATCATAGAAAGACATGGCTTGGTTTAGCTCAGAGCAAAGAAGCCCTAACATGAAGATCCCACATGTTCTTCAAATATTTAGAGTTCACCACTGTGTGTGGATGGATCTGTTATGTTCTCTGATATTGAGAATGACATTTCATCTTTAAAAAGGAGACACTTTCTACAAGGAAACTTAATCATATGGATCTGCTGGGAGTTGAAAGGTAAGCAAGGGTGAAGTGAGATATAGGGCCAAGAAGATAGATGTAAGGGTGTTTTCCTAGTTATTCCCAGGTGCTCATATGGTCCTATGGAATCTTTTTTTTTATTTTTAAGATTTTATTTATTCACAAGAGACACAGAGAGAGGCAGAGACATAGCAGAGGGAGATGCAGGCTCCCCACGAGGATTTTGATGCGGGGCTCCATCCCAGGACCCCTGGATCACGACCTGAACCAAAGGCAGATGCTCAACCCCTGACCCACCCAGGTGCCCTGATCCCATGGAATCTTAATGACAGAGGCTCAGAAGCTGTGGTTGGGACTCCAGGTTCTCTCTGAGAGTGAAGTCCTTGCTCTTAGGGACCCACAACAAGCTCTGGTCATCTAGCAATATGATCCTCAGGACCAAGGGTGACTTCCCACCCCTCTTATGCAACTTTGTGTGGATGCAATGCTTTTCTTTTAAATAATGTTTTAAGATATAAAATATGGTCATTACTAAAAATTTGAAAAGTCACGAAAATGTGTGCAGTGAGTACACACTTCATATGTCATAAGCTCAGGTGTACAAAATACTACTTTATTGGCCACACACACATGAGTCTGAGCCCTCTTTTGTGAAATTTAGTCTAGTCACTTATAGGTAACCTGATTTCCCAGGTGCTTGGTTGCAATCCAGTCCCATTTAGGTTTGCCCCTTATGCTTCTTCTGCCCCCCTGGGGTTAGAAGGAAGCCTGAGTGGGGAGGGGAAGACTTCTGCAAATACCACTTTCCTTTATAGTAGGGCAGAGACTGATGTCTGCCTTTGCAGCTAGGGTGTGCACTGGCCCCTTCTGCCGGGTAACCCATCTCCTCTGGCGCCCAGGTGCACCCACCTGCATGTCCACCTACAAGCTAAGATCCTGCCTGCCCCCATTTGGTCCATAGCAAGACATACCTCCTGCATCCTCTGATCAGGGGTCCCTTTGTCTCAGCTCTGGGACCCTTTCTAGACCAAAGGCCTTTTTCTTAGCTAAGCACTGCCCTCTTGGTTAAGCTTGGGGAAACTTGGCTATTTTGTCCACCCTGGGTATGGGGGGCTTCATGAAGCTGCATCTAAGCCCATCTGCCCAGACACTGCAGTCGTGATGGCTCTGCCACTGCTCTGGTGCCATCCCGCTATGCAGGAGACTTTTCCCTATGATGTGATGTCTCCCCATGCTGCCCATGAGCCCCCTCCTGCCCCCCACGCCTGAAGGGAGGTTCGGGTTTCCTATGCCTTGGGATTCTCAAACTCTTCTGGGGGTGGTTCTGCAGCCATCCCTGCCTCACGGTGGAGAGGGGGGTGGGTAGGAAAAAAGTCCTGTTGGATCATTCGTTTTGATCATGTTTTCTTGCACTTGGAGCACTTCTTTTGGCATCTTCGTTCTTAGATCTTCCATCGGTGACAATTTCTAAAGCACGAGGTATTGTTTTGTTTCACTGATGCTAGAAAAACAAAGCCTGTGGTAAAAGAGCAATTGATACCTCACCTATCATCCTATCAAAACTCATCCACAATCTCATTACCCAGAGGTCAACAGTGCCAATGTTTCTTTTTCTTTCCTTCTTTTTGAACAGTGCCAATGGTTTGTCATACAGGTGTTATCTCCATCTTGTGTGTTTTTTTCTATACAAATTATTATTTTATGTATAATATAATTTAGACCATACTGCATACACAACTTTGTCTTCTTTTTTCATTTAACATTGTAACATGAGTATATTCCCATGTCATTAAACGGACTTAGGGAACGTAATGACTGCCTGTGATTCTCTCGCGTGTGTCATAATGTATGTAACCACTTGCTTACTATTGGGCATTTAGCTTGTTCTCAGCTGATCACTATCGTGTATGAGCAGCAATGAACTTTTGTATTTTAAAAATCTTTGGCTTTCTAGTTCTTTTTGCAAGAATGATTCTTTCTAGTGAAATCAGTGATTCACTAATAGTTTGGAAATGTTTAAAGCTCTCAGTTTTTCTGGCCAAATTGTCTATGGGGAAGACTGTGCCGATTTATGTCTCTACCATTCAACCGGTGTAGGTCAGCTTGAGTATTCTCTCTTTTCTTCTGTTACTGTTTCCATTCTGACTTTTGTGAGAATTCAGATATGGGAAAATCATCAGAACTCTTTTTAAATGTATTTTATGACTATCTGTGGTTATATCTCAACTATTCCATATGTCTAATACTTACAAACTGAAATACCTTTAGAGCCAAGCTGAATAAAATTGTCCCTTGAATTTTTTTTTTTCAGTTTCCTTAGATATAAATGTCATCATTTACCTACTGACAATAAAGAAGAAAAGAGACGATGTTTTGGTATGTTTTCCAAGAGACTTATAGCAAAGGGTGTCAAAGGGAGGCTACAGGTACTCACTGTGCCTGTTGGCACCAATTTCAACCTTGGGAAGATTTTCATATGCTAAATGAATGCACTTATCAGTGACCCTGGGTTAGTTTCACTCACCTGGCTCCCATTTCTTTGCATGCCAGTAGGGGATGGGCGTTTACTCCATTTTCTGGTCATCAGTCTCACTATTTTAATTACTCATCTGTGAGGCCCACATCACTGTACTAAAACAATATTCTTAACATTTACACTGCATCTCAGAGTATTGAGGTTATCGGAGGTTTGTTAAAGCAAGAAGAACAGGCCCAAGGGCCTAAGGGCCAGAAGAGGGTCAACAACCTGCAGGACGTGGCAGCAGAGCGCTGGGCAGAGCTTGCTGGGTGGAGTCCCCATGCGGCTGGTGGCGGGGTTCTCAAGATGGCATCTAGGATGACTCCAGGTCCTCTGAAGTGGTCAATAGGGCTCTCCACTAGGGCAGCGATGCATCTGAGATATTCCAAGGCAGATTCCGCATTTATAATTACCAACCAGAAGCCAAGACAAGAAGGATCATGGCAAGCTGAGGTCAGTTGCTGGGGGTTGGTTGTGTCTGGGCCCTGCAGGCAGACATGAGTCTTAGAGGGGAAGAAGGGTAGAGCTAGAAAGGGGTGCAATACCAAGTCAAGCTTTGAGATCTGAGGTGAGAGGCAGAAACTCAGCCTCTCACAAAGTAGAGCATGACAAGTGTACGTCAGCAGAAGCCAGAGGGACAATTGGTTTTCGAGGGGAGGAGGTGACAGTGGTTGGTGCTTTAATCGCTGGGCTGGATTTCTGGCTCTGCCCTTTTTGATACTTAAAGAGCCTAGGCCCTGAGAGGCCGAGCATTAGTTTCTGATAAGCCTGGTGTTTCTTCATTCATATGGGCAATTGAACAAATGTTTATCGAACACCCACTATCTGTGATATCAGGTGCCTGGATGCAGAGTGATGAGAAGACACAATCTGCCCTAAAGGAGCTCACCTTGACTCATGTGGCCCGGTAACGTCTGATCAGCCAAGAAGTATAGATTATTATACAAAAGTATCATAACGTTTGTCTTGTGGAGACAGACTGGAATTTATTTCTCCAATGTAAAACATCGGTGGAATGCAAATTACCCCTGTCAAAGGACCCATCAGGGTTTTTGTGAAGGTAACTTAGCCCAGTTGCCCTGGGAGTGATTTGGAAAAGCCCTTTGTACTTGGTGCCAGCCCATCGAAATTGGAAGATGTGGGCCTAAGTACAGCATGGCATAATTTATTAAATCGTAGAGACCAGCAGTGATTACCTACTCCCTTTCTTTGAGTGGAGAAAGGATTCTAAAAGCTTTCCCCCAATCCTGCCTACAAAACCATGACCTGGCTCTGTAGATCTAAACCCTGAAAAGAAAGGGCATCTGAGGGGATCAATGGGGAAAGAGTAGGGCCTGGATTAGGGTGAGGCAAGGGAGAGGGTGAAGGTGCACAATTTAAGGAGGTGCTCATCCTCAGGGTTGCATCTCTTTGCATTTTATACCCTAGACCTCTCCTGTTCACACTTTAGACCCAGCACTGGGGAAGGGGCATGATCTCAACCCAGCACAGAAAGAAAAGTTTGCACTTCATCACATCTTCCTACTGTTTCAGGGAAAGTTCTTTTATCACTCAGGGTGGTGATGCTATGCCTGAAGTCTGCCTCAAGAACACAGTAATCCTTGGGGTAAGCTTTTCATTATCACAAAAGAAACTCCGGGGAACCTTCCATTCTCTTTTGTTTGAAGGAAGACTTCCTATATTCTTACTGTTCACTGTGGCCTTGACACCCATGCAAACTCCCTGTCTCACAAAAGACAGAGTTAACCACTGTAGGGTCAAAGAAAAGTTGGGGAGATTGGGCTTTCTGAGGCTGGAATAACTCCTCCTCAGGAAAATATCATCTTCCCTAAAAATAATGTTAGGGACTCCTTTTTCTGTGGAAAGCATTGTGCTTTTATTGTCATAACTTCATGGGATCTATTCCATTCTCATCTTTTCCTCCTTTACAGGAAGACACAAGGGCTCAGAGAGGTTTTTGCAACTTGACCACGTCAGACACTGACGAAGCCTGGGTTTAGCTCAATCATTTTTTTTCCTATTAACCCCAAACCAAAGAAAGCCAAGAAGGTTGACTGGTGTGTGTTGCCTATAAGTGAGCAACTCATTATTCTTAATAATAGAAAACACGGCTGTGTGTTGTAGTTGAAGAAAGGTGGAAAAAAAAGAAAAATGTATTGGTTTTGGTTATTAACAATGAAAAGAATAAATTAGTTTATTCTCATAATTTCAGTCAGTGGAAAATATCTGGAAATCAGTTTTGCAGAAGAGACTTTGACCTATTGACTTTAGTGATGACTCAGCTGGTGTTGAAATTATCTTGACTTCAGGCTTAGAAGGTAAATAAAAGGTAAGTTATTACATTATTTCTGGTTAAATGTTTTCCAGGGGGATGCAAGTCAATGCAGAAAATCACATCCATCTCTTCTACTGGTTTCTGTCATCACCTTTTGAGATCTTCAAAACAAGGTGAGTAGTACTTTCAGACAAGAAGCAAGATGAGAGGCGAAATGATCATCTAATGAGGCCTCTGCTGTGCTTTCTGGGGCTCTTGAACATGAAGATGTTCAGAAGAGCTGTGCTTTACCATTGGAGGGTCAAATGATTCTAGGGAGGCCACTGGAGTCAAGTAACTCATTGCACCTGAGAAAATGGGGGCACTTCTTTATCTATCATGTAGATCCCTGGGGTTGGAATGGCTCCTCTCAACAGCAAATGAATATCTTAGATTCTGTAGATCCATTTATTGCCTTGAATTGAGTATTCTCTGGACACACATTCATTAACTTCAAAGCTATTTCTTGGACACCTATGTTGTGCTAGGTGCTAAGGATGCACAGATGGGAGGTACAGTTCTTGTCCTCAGATGGTCACCACTGGGTCAGGCTCTACAGCACTATGTTGGTTATTATGAACACATGAGAGAAGTGTAAGCTATTCCTGCCCTTGGCCTGTGTTAAATCCTGAGGAATGCAATCCCTGAGTTGGAAGGGTTCTTACACTATAGCAATGTCTTTGTCACTTTTAATCTCGTATTCCTGGCACCTGCCTCCTGCCCAGCACAGATTGCGCCCCTTATCCATGACCACTGACCAAGAGGTCCTAGGGCAGGTTCCCACTCAGCTCAGAGGCACCCTTCAGTGTGTGGTGTCTGGTTGAGGACATTTAAATAAAAGAATCTCTCCACCACACTGGCAGTCCATCCTATTGTGGAATCACTCTAGTTACCAGGAGGCTTTTCCTTCATATTGAGTCAACACCTGCCTACCTTGTAACTTCACCAATGGACCCAGATTCTCCCTTCAGGATCTACATAGACTAAAAGTCAATTCTCTGGTCTGTATGTTGGGTTTTAGGTATTTAGATACATCCACGTTGTATCCTGCTACCCTTTTCTGATCTTCATCATCTCTTTATCATGTACTTCTCAGTTTTGAGACCTCACCACCTTATTGAATAGGGAAGTCTGGCACCAGTGGTTAAAAATAGGATGAATCATCCTATGATTGGGGGTCAAGTGAATTTCATAGGGATCTGAGTGGAGGTGGACTTGTTCATGCACCTGTGTGCACAGGTGAAGGATAATTCAGCAACTCCTAGGTGAGGAGATAGGCCGCTTGCCACTCATAGGATAGTAGGAGGATTTATCCTGGTTTCTAGGGGCTTATCTGGACTTTCAACCAGAGTTACAATGAGACCAAGAAGCAGAGAGGCCATTATTTTCCGTAGATTGCTTTGATTAGACTTCTTGAAAGTTGAGAGGGAAAATCTATGAGGCTAGTTAGCGGGAGACCTGTCAGAGTGGAAAAAGTTTCCATTCATCTTGAATCTGACAAAGCTCTCCGTTGATAGCATGTCTTCACTACTTGATATCTGATCTCTAGAAGTCATGTAGTGATATGGAACATCACTGCTTCTGGTGCTCTTGTTAGAACATTAGAAGGCCACAATTTGAAACAGAGAAAGTGCCAATCATAGGGCCAGGGAAGGTAATGTGGGCAACTTTCTCTTTCTATGTTGGGTTGTGCAACACGCAGCCAAATCATTCAGCAGGTTAAGCAACAATTGAGCCTCCGGGACTCAGATTCTAATGGAGGCTAAGGCAGTGTGTGAGGATGGATACTAGCAAGAAGGTAAAACTGAGTAATATGGAGAGGGCCAGATTGACTGGGGTGGGGCAGGGACAGGGAAGACATGGGAGCAGTGTAGCTTGATTAGGAAACCTATATTTATTTTTATTTTTTATTGGAGTTCAATTTGCCAACATACAGCATATCACCCAGTGCTCATCCCATCAAGTGCCCCCCTCAGTGCCCGTCACC
Organism: Vulpes vulpes; assembly: GCF_048418805.1. Taxonomy (NCBI): domain Eukaryota; kingdom Metazoa; phylum Chordata; class Mammalia; order Carnivora; family Canidae; genus Vulpes; species Vulpes vulpes. The sequence continues at coordinate 54,527,939 of NC_132782.1, forward strand.
CAGTCACCCCAATCCCCCGCCCATCTCCCCTTCCACTAGCCCTAGTTTCCCAGAGTTAGAAGTCTCTCATGTTCTGCGTCCCTCTCCGATATTTCCCATTCATTTTCTCTCCTTTTCCCTTATTCCCTTTCACTGTTTTTTATATTCCCCAAATGAATGAGACCATATAATGTTTGTCGTTCTCCGATTGACTTATTTCACTCAGCATAATACCCTCCAGTTCCATCCACGTCAAAGCAAATGGTGGGTTTTCATTGTTTTTAATGGCTGAGTAATATTCCATTGCATACATAGACCACATCTTCTTTATCCATTCATCTGTCGATGGGCACCAAGGCTCCTTCCACAGTTTGGAAGCCTACATTTAAAGAAAGGACTGACCCTGGTGCCATGATTTACTAGCTGTGTGACCTAACTAGAGATTTGATCTTGCTAAGCCTTAGCTTCTTTATCTGAAATATAGGCAGTAAAGCCTGACTAGTAGGGATGTGGGAAGGATTTAATGAGAATGTTTGCAAATTCTCAGCCTTGGGCGGTACACAGTGAACTATCAATAGATGGGGGCTCTTAATAAACCCAATGGCACAGTGGCACTGAATGCAAAAAGTGGTCCCGTGGGGGAATACAACGAGACCAAGATATGGTCCCTGCCTTCAATTAGCCTATTCAGAGGCAGCATAGCCCAGTTACTAAGAGTAAGCACTCCTTAATTTTATCATCTTTGGCAAATTCCTTAACCTCTCTGAATTAGTTCACTCATCTGTAAAAAGGCACAATAATAGCAACACATACTTCAAATGATTTGATCTTGCTAAGATTTGATCTTGCATTAAATGAGATAGTACACTTAATATTCCTGCATCAGTTAAGTATCTATATTACCACTTAGTCACAAGAAAGAAATAGAACAGGTGGAGAGTCTGACTGCATTTTTTGCACCAGCATGCTGGCAGAGAGAATCATGTGTTGGCAACATCTGGCAACAGGAAGGAACAGAAAGACAAAGGGAGATGTAGTGGTGTTGTGGAAAACAACCAATGGATTCTTCTCTGTTCCTGTGCTAGTGGCCAATCCAGAAAATCAACAAGGCAGGACCTAAGGACAAGGGGCAATAAGCCTAGGGCTGAGTGGCTGGGGGCTCAGGGAGCAGTGCCCTCAACTAAGTGCTAGAGAGGTGGAGTGCCAGACATGTAGATGCTGGGGAGCCAAACTCAGCTCAGGCAGGGCGGGCAGCTCAGGAGGTTCCCTAGGAGGGGACTTGAATAGCCATTTAACCAATCACATTTGTCAAGTGGGCATCACAGTTTCCCCAGAGTGTCCCAGTGTAGTCATCTGGCCAGCTAGCTGGGTGAGTATCCCGTGCAGTGGTGTGGGGCTTCGCACTTTGAAGGGCCCTGCACTTGATGTAACGCTCTGCAGTAGCCATCCTGAAAATTCTTAGTCAGTTTTGAACAGGGAGCCCTGTGCCTTCACCTTGCATCGAGCCAGGGAATCATGTAGCCGGCCCTATTAGCTGTAAGTGGTACTTAAGAGGAATCCAGTGCTATCAGCATTCACAGGAGAAGGGGAGACTCATTCCCAGCTGAGTGTGGGCAGGGGAGAGGAAAGAGGGAGTCATGGTTGAGGACACATTTTGAGTTTGACCCTGAAGGAAGGACAGGTTTCAGACAGGTAGAAATGAGGGTATGGCTGTCTGGTTGGAAGAAGTGTATTGGCCAAGTCAAGAGGTAGAGACGGTGGGCTGTGTTTAGGGAATGGTTAGAACCCTTGTAAACGTGGAGTGCCTGTTCCCGAGGGGCTCACATGTACTCCTTTAAGGGCAGTGCCATGCTCAGCTGACCTTCCAGAGGGCAGCCTTTTTCCAAGGCCTTTCTGAGACTTTCCTCCAAATTCTGCTAGCTGCCTGTCCAACTAGTAAGTGAATTCTAGTCATGTTACTCATTAAAACCAGAAAGAAAGAAAGAAAAAAAAAACAGAAAGCAAGGGATGGGGTAGGGATGGGAAGAGGCAGATATAACAAATAATCAAATAGAAATTCTTAACTGAAAAGAATGGCTATTGAAATAAAAAAATAAAAATACTTAAATAAGTAAAATAATAGATCAAATACAGACCAAGAGAAAAATTCAAGTGCCAACTTGAATGGTCTAACTTGTCTTCTCTCTGTCTTTTATGTCTATCTTTCAATGCAAATTCTGCATAGGGATTTGGACAGTGGAGGTGGAATTCTGATCGGGGTCCATGTCTTGTCCTCTGCCCACTACCCCACATGGCCATGGCCCCCATTTTATTCCATGGCACTGGGTTGCCCCAACCAGAGGCCTGGGGTGCCCCAGAAAACAGTGCAGGTGTTGGCATTTATAAGATTACCTAGAGTCATACCCTGGCAGCACAGATAAGGGACAACATGAAAGAAAAAACATAGTTTCTCTTTTAAACATGTTTCTTCCTCGACCTTATCCTAAAATTGGCATTTAAAAATTTCTTTCTGTGAACACATGGATCATGAATGTATTGATTTTGTTGTATGCCAGTGTGATTTGCATAAGTACTAAAGTTGGCCACTTGATCAACATGCTTTGATTTTTCTGTGATTGATTGATTTTTTGATTTTTCTTTTCCAATATAAATGCCCCATGGTTTCTAAAAGTTGGAGCTTCCTCTCTTAAATTAAATGGGACAGAGTTACATAGATAGCTAGTAGGTTTTGTGTGGCTCCAGAGCCTCAGCTTCCTCCTAGGCTGTGTTGCTGTGTGTCTGAAGACGGGTGGGATAGACACCAGGACACCATGTGGAGGAGAGGTGGGGGGCCTTCTGGGGCAGAACCCACCTCCCCGGAGCAGAGCCAGGACTGAAAGGCCTGCCTGGTACTGAAGCGTCCTCCCTGGTCAAAGGGAACAACAAAATATTGTCTGTCACTGAGCTCTGTCTCCCGCCTGCCCTGCTTTGAATTCATTATCTGAGCCCTATTATGAGAAAGAACTGAAGAGGGGCTGTCCCCAGAAGACCTCAGGAAGTTTAGGCATTTCTGTTTTGATGCCTGTTGACAGCCTATAACATAGAAAAGCAAAGAGATCTTCCTGAACTGTCCACATGGAGCTCACTTCGGCCCTGGGTGCTGCTCCATGACCACCCCCGAGGCCAGGGAGGGCGGTGCTGCCAAGGGGACAAGGGCCGGGGTGCCCTGAGTGACAGCAGTGCTCTCCTGCAGCCCGTGATTTGATCACCGTGAGAGCAAACGATGCCCTCTCACTCCAAGTCGCTAATATATGGTATTATTTTGAGAAGTGAACAGAGAAGATGACATTTAACAGAAGACATCTGGGCGTATCACATTTAAAAAGGAATAGGAGCTGGTTACCCAGGAAGGTTGAAACCAGCAGAGACCACGCGTGATCAGGAGCTGGGGGTGGGGGGGTGGGGGTGGATGGCGCTTTATCTCTTTGTATAAAATCCAAAACTAACAGTTCAAGGTTGATTTACTTTCTGATGTAATAAAATGTAGGTCTAAAGTCAGTTTGTTGTTCTTGTGGCTTCTGTCCATGAGCTCAAAGACAAGTCTGGGGAAACGTTACTGACGGGGGAGCCTGGGACAGGGTGGGCTGCAGGGTGGGGGGCCCAGCCCCGAGCTCCATCTGCACTCCCTTTGCTTCCATTTGACCTATTGCTGTCCGATCAGCAGGACAGCAGGAGGGCAGGACAGGACAGTGAAGGCTAGGCCATGTCCCCACCTTTCCCTGTGCTGCAGTCGGGCCGCCCTGAGCCCCTCCCCGGCCCAGTAGCACCAGTAGCAGTGAAAGCCCCCGGTGCCTGCCAGCCTGCACCCTGCCTCCGCTCTGCTCCTGCAGGGTGTCACCAACACCCTTGGGGCCACTTCCCCACCGCAGCCCCCACGGCCCAGTTTGTGCTGTGAAAGGCAGGGGCAGGGCCTAGCGGTGAGCCGCACGAGGAGAGGCGCTTGGACCTGCTCAGAGGAGGTATGTGCAGGGGCAGGGATGGATGGCCCCAGGTGCTTCCCGTGTGCCGGTGCCCCAGGGGACTGGCAGGCAGCCTGCGCCCCGGGAAGCTCTGCATTGGCAGGGGTCTGAGCTGAAGGGCTGGTGGGGAGCCTGCAGCGGGAACAAGCCTGCACCCCCACCCGCCCTGGCTGGGCTCCTCCTCCAGGGGCTGGCGCCTGGGCATCCCTGGTTCCCAGGGCCACCAAAGGTCATGCGCATAGTGGCTGCTTAATAAGGGTGTGATGAACCAATACTGTTTTCCTCACCAGTTTGCCTTTGACAAAGTCTGCAATTAGTCCTAATTGGGTGTTTTGTTTTTCTTTTTAAAGATTTTATTTATGTATTCATGAGAGACACAGGCAGAGGGAGAAGCAGGCTCCCTGCAGGGAGCCGATGCAGGACTGGTTCCCGGGGATCACGCCCTGGGCCAAAGGGAGATGCTCGACCACTGAGCCACCCAGGCGCCCCCCTCCTGCCTGGTTTACATCAAATTAAGTCTGTGAAGTTTTCCACAGTCCAGCTCCCTCCTTCCCTTGGATGTGATGCTGCCCACCCCTTCCCTACCCCAGACACCAGTGGGCTTGTCTCAGGCTTGACCAGGGCACGCCGCGCCCCTGCCTGGGCCGGACGGGACGGGACGGGTGGGGGAGCTGAAATGACCCTGGAACAAACTGGAAACCCGGCAGCCGTGGGTCCGAATTTCCAGGCAGGACTCCTTAGTGCTCAGGGGGCGCCACAGCCCCATCCCCGCCACGGTAGACAGCGCCCTCCCGTGGAAAGAAGGAGACCGTGCGGGTGCGGGGCTTCCCCCTCGGGAGGGGGCCCCAGGGACCAGCCAGCCGGCAGGTGCTTGCTGTCCTCAGAGCGGCCTGTGTTCTTTTTTTTTTTTTTTTTTTTTAAGATTTTATTTATTTATTCATGACACACACACACACACACACACACACACACACACACACACACACACACACACATTGAGAGAGGGAGAGAGAGAGAGAGAGAGGCAGAGACACAAGCAGAGGGAGAAGCAGGCGCCTTGCAGGGAGCCTAATGTGGGATTCGATCCTGGGTCTCCAAGGTCACGCCCTGGGCTGAAGGCGGCGCTAAACTGCAGAGCCATCCGGGCTGCTGTTCTAAACGCAGTACTACTGTTCAATTAAAACCCTTAGTATGTGTCTTAAGACGATGCCTGGCTCAAGACTCACAAAACAAACAACCACACAGGCAAAAAACCAAAAACCAAAAAACAAAACAAAACAAAAACAGACAAAGAGAGAATAGAACAAGCAAACATTGGAGAACTGCACCAACATACAACAGAAAAAAATAATGTAATTTCCACCACATGAACGTCATTGGAAAATATGCTTCCACATTTATATGGTGGGACAGAATTTTCAGAACAGACTCTCAGTTTACTGCCTAAATGAAAAGATGAAGAAGATTGAGAAAAAGATGCAATAAATATCTCCTCTCCACCATCCTGAAAGCACACGCCTTTCCTGAATTGAAGCGAGTGGCTAACATTGCTTCTGCGGAGCAGAAATAAACATGTGTCTTGGCTGCTAAGTGATACAAAGAACATTAACAACCTTTAATTATCTTCCTAGTGGGAACTTTTTCTACTTTACCTAAAAGTTCTGTATGTGTGGAAATAAGTAAATATATAACAAAGTATGATTTTCATGAGGAGGTTGTAAAGGCCACGTTGCTAACCTTACGGAAAGGTTCTAGGTAATGGAAGAAGTATCAGTCTGTCTTTCCCCCGGTAACACCAGAGGCCGGAAGCTAAGACTGGTCTTTAAAATCTTGTAAATATATAGTGGCCATTTCAGCATCTCTTATCAGGGTGTTGACCTCATATTGAACTTTAAACATTTTTTAGAATTTGCCTAAACATCCAAGTATCATGGGTGGAACCATATCGATTGACAGTGAGAGTGAGGCTGCCAAATCAGGAATAGCCCGCCCCAAGAACTTCCACTCTGGTCCTGAGCTGACAGGTTTGGGGTGATTCTCCTTCTTTGAGAAGCCCTTTCGGATGGCAATGTGCTACTGGTATCTATAAATTAAGGCATTTCCGAATTGTCGTAAATGGAATATTTTAGTCTTAAGGTTTTTGGGTTACTTGAATTTTTTTTTTTAATTGAGCTTTCTTTTTTTTTTTTTTAAAGATTTTATTTATTTATTCATGAGAGACACACACACAGAGAGGCAGAGACACAGGCAGAGGGAGAAGCAGGCTCCATGCAGGGAGCCCGACGTGGGACTCGATCCTGGGTCTCCAGGATCACGCCGTGGGCTGAAGGCGGCGCTAAACCGCTGAGCCACCCAGGGATCCCTGAGCTTTATTTCTGCTATTTGCCCTTTCATTTTGTATATCAAGTTTTCATTATACTTAAAACTGTATCTTGAAATGTTGTGAACTGACTTGCTGTATTTGCACTTTGAACTATTGAAATAAATGGGATTTTTTGGTCTGATTAAAAAAAAAAAAAGAAAAAAGAATTTAAAAGATACTTTTAGAGGACTTTAAGTCCAGCACCATGTAAAGGGCCTATATATTCTTAGCATAAATGGATACAGTTATTCATTAAAAAAATGGATGACTGGGAAATGAAAGGCAATGAAGTGTTTAATTTAGTCAGATAGTCAGCACATGCAATAATTCCTTCAATGTAATAAGTCAGGTGAATATAGAACTTTTACCAAAGAAAAGAACTTTCTCCCTCTGCCCCTATAGAATTGTGCAAAGTGGAATGTTGTTTCCGAGACATGCCAATCTTTGACCAGGCCCGGGAGTGGCAAGCCAGCGCTGGGCCCACCTCTGCACACACTTGCCCTGTACTAGTTGACCTTGGCCCTGCTTCCCTGGGCCTCCGTGCACATTTCTCAGGGACTCCTCCTTCAGGGAACATTCTCAGGACTCAGCCTAGTGCTAGCGCCTCCAGTCCCTTCTGCTGTCCCTCTGCACTGGCCCACATCAATGACATGAGCTGCAAGGGGCTTGGGTGCAAGCGGCCCCTCCAGTGCTGGGACCTTAGGCTGACCGACCTTCCCGGTTTGCCCAAGACTAAGGGGTTTCTGCGATGTGGGACTTCCAGTGCCAAAACGGGAAACGCGTCCCAGGCACAGAGGGAGGAGTCGGTCATCCTTGTGCTGGTGGGAGTCACCGAGTACTGTGAGTCTTGCCTTTCACAGCTGCGGGAGCAAAGACCCAAGAAATCTGAGGCTTCCTGCTGTATAAATGCCCTGCCAGTTGGCTCATCACAGATGGGCGCTGGAGACACCTGCCTTTATTTCTTGTGAGGCCCTGCGGGTGCCTTGCTTCCCCCCCCCCCTTTACTATTTAGGACACATCCCTCCTAGTACGTTCCGCAGAAATCCTTCAGCAGATACTCCTGTTTGGTTTCTAGTGAGTGTGGCGGATGGGGGGTGGGGGAGGGTTGTCACAGGTCAGAAATCCACACCTGTGGCAGGTCAATGAATGTTTTCCCCTGTTTGACATTGGGGAAAGACAACCTGTCAGTGTTTCAAAAAATATGATGTTTTACCAGAAATGCAAATCACTTCAAAAACAGTTCAGTCATATTTATTATGTAATAGCAATAATAACTCTTAGTCCAGGCTGTTATAACGAATCACCATGACTGATGCTTTAAACAACAAACATTTATTTCTCACAGTTCTGGAGGCTGGGAAGACCAAGGTCAAGGCGTTGGCAGGTCCAGTGAGGGCTTGTTTCCTGGCTCACAGATGGCCATCTTCTCGTTGTGTCCTCACGTCGTGGAGGGGTCATCTCTCTCAGGTGTCTTCTTAGAAGGGCACTCATCGCATTCAGGAGAGCTCCACCTTCATGACCTAATTACCTCCCAAGAGCCCTCTGAATCACCACTGAACACCATCATATTAGGGATCAGGTCTATGACGTTTTGGAGTGGGGGCACATTCACTCCATAGCAATAACTCATATTTAAAGAGTGCTTGTGGGGCGCGCTTGGGTGGCTGAGTCGGTTAAATGTCTGACTCTTGATTTCAGCTCAGGTCACGATCTCAGGGACATGAGATTGACCCCAAGCAGGGCTCTGCTCTGAGCATGGAGCCTGCTTAAGATTCTCTCTCTCGCTCTCTAAAAAAAAATAATGAATGCTTGCTACACACCAGGTACTGTGGTAAGTTTCAAATACATCATGTTGTTTGTCAGAATCAGGTAGGGGAGGAGACTGAAGCTCAGAGAGGTTACGATGTTTATCTGGGGTCACAGAGTTGATAATTGGCAGAGCCAGGATTTGAATCCAGTCTCACTGCACACAGTCCACACTTGGACTCAGAACTGCAGACTGGGGGCTAAGCATGCACGATCATGCTTTGCTCAAGCTGAGCAAACACCTGAGAACACCACAGGTTCACAGACTGCAACTGGGGCACATCAGGCAGGCTGTCTTCTTCCTGGACCTGCATCTAGATCACTGAGGAGACTCTCAGTTTCTACAGCAAGCGTTAAATAAAAGATATCTCTGGACTCTAGGCATTGGCCCAAGTTTGGCCAGAGAATCTGAAATGCCATGATCCATCTGGATTCATATGCTGCCACTGAAATTCCAGGGACATGCCCATGGGGAATAGCCTGTAGCTACTTCTCAGCTCAGCCAGTTCCTCTTGAAAGTGAGCCACAGTGATAAAGTCTTGGCTTGAAACTTCAGACTTACCCTAAAGTTTGTGCTTCAAAGGCCACCGAAGAAATAAAAAACCCAGTGTGGTATTTTGAGTTTAGGTTTGCATCCCCTTTGATCACATCCTCTGCGTGCTGGAGCAGACTGCTTGGGTTCAAATGCTGGCCCCACCACTTGGGAGCTGGGAGATGGAACTGAATTTGCTTATCTGTACACAGAGATTAACAGCCTCTCTTCCATATAACTGAGTTCATCCGTATAAAGTACTTGAATAGAACCTGGCCCATAGAAGCACTCAATAAATATTTTTTACTCAGTAAGAAGGCACGTTTTCACTGTTCCTCACTTGATAACTGTGATAGATAGAACCTTCTGGCTTAAAGAGAACATCCATATGACTGCTATACCCTCCCAAGCTAAAGAACCCTCTCTGCAAGGTTCCTGGACAGATGCTCTCTTTAGCTTACTTGGTAGGGACTAGCTGTCTCCGGGACCAGCACTTCAACTGTGGGTGGTGCTAACTTCTGGCATTAGAGTTACACCATACTGCAAAAAAACTTGGGCTTTGGAACCTGGTTTTAAGATCTCCCCATCATGTCTACCACCACTATTCTGCCCCATTAGTTTAGGGTGAGAAAAATCTATAGAACTATGATACAAATCTTTCTACATTATGGTGTGCTTCAGATAAAGCAGTTAAAGTGAACTGAAGCTCAGTCAAATGAGAAAAGAATATTCTTAACTTCTCAAATCATGGCCATCTGGATCATGGATTAACAGGAGTAACAAAGCCCCATTAACATTCTTACTTGTAGCAAGAACATTATCTCCATAGGGTCTTTCTAGCCAAGACTAGTAGCTCTAGCTCTCAGTATGTGACTGACTCTTGCAAAAATCTAAGAAAGAGGGGAATGAGCAAGTCCAGGTAATGATCAAGAGTTCTCTTGGGCTAAAAAATATAAGGGAAATGATTAGTTCTAAAAAAAAATGTTCGACTAGGTAACTCAGTACATAATGAACATCAAATGTACAAAAAGTCCACTAAGATATGAATTTACATGATTTCATTTGAATTCTAAGATTTCCAGCATTTCAAATAAGCCTTTTAATTTTGTTCTTTTCCTTCACGAGAACACAGTTGTACTCAAGTCTGATTGCTGTTAAAAGTGTGCCACTGCTTTTTGTCTTGTTCTTAACTGCTCTAAATTGATGAAATTTTCATTTTTTCCTCCTTTTTCCACTCATTTTTGTATACCAGGGGCAAAATGCAACAAAAAGGCAGAGTAGTACTGGCTGCTTGAACTGTAGGAATGCTGCTGGAATTACAGATGGCAGGAAGGTAGTTCTACACATACTGCAACAGAAATTATTCCACACTACTGAACTGCTCACTAGCTGAGGCAAGAAGCCCAAGAGTTTGTGAAAAGTAGTGTGATGGGCTGGGAGAAGAGTGAAGGAGGTTCAAAAGTCAAACAAAACATATTTAAGTCATGTGCCATCTGAATCAGGGGCCCCTCAGGGAGGCAAAAGTAATCTGCAGGTCTACTTCACATTCATTTTCTAGGGCCAGTGGTAATCCTAGTTCCTAACACAAACCAAAGGCTTTTTAATCAGGAGGTCAACTGGGATGGTATATATGAGGAGTGCTTTATAAACAGTAAAGTATCCATATCAGATTATTCCCAAATTAAATGAGAGGAGATATACTTTCTCAGGGACAGTTAGATCTTTGTGTAACCTGGACTCATGTACTCCAATCTCTAATCTACTCAGTTCCTTCAAGCTACTTTTTAGAAGATACTATTTGTGTTTAATTGGGTGGGGGCAGGGGACGGGACTGGTTCATTACCAAAGTTGGGGAGCCCTTCTCCTTTCTTCCATAGCTTGGCTCCTGGTCTTATGATCTTATCCCGGGAAATATGTATCTAGAAAGCAAAGGGCAATGGACCGGACTAGGACTGGTACTCCTGAAATACAACACACCGCTGCTCGCATGCACTGGTGTCCAGAGCACGTGTCACACCTCAGCCCTTTTGCAGGTTTGAGTGTCCATCTTGCCTGATGGGAGGACAACCCAACTAGCCCATAGGAAGCCAGGGGGGCACTAGGAGGATCAAGAGAAAGTGACCAGATGGAGATGGAAGGACAACAACGTAGCTAAACCAACAAGAAACAGGAGTCAAGAAAAAAATGACAACAAAATGTATTTAAAAACAGACTTCTCCAGTTGGTATTTTGAATGAAATGGCTAACAATTAACTCTGACCCTTTATATTGTGTTTCTTTTGCTCCTGGAGTCCTCTTGCAGCTTTAATTCTTGAAACTCAGGCAGCAGCACCAGACTTTAAATCCCCAAAGGGAGAGGTATTATTAAACCTTTTGCTGGTCATTCTTTTCTGAACACAAATGGACAAATTCTTAAGCCCTCTTATTCATCTCATGACGATCATTAGGAGAAACAAATTAAGCCAAAATTGCATATTGAAAGTAAGAACAAAAACACAAAAAAACCCTTGTAGATAATAAATATCGCTGATTCACTTATTTTAAACAAAGTCCAATTTTATTCACTCTTAATATCCTTGCAGTCCATTGTATACCTTCTGCACTGATCCTTGGTTCAGAAGCTGTTTGATACCTGAAGAAAGAATAAGTGATTCCATCAACAAAAAAACGTGATTTCTCTTAGAGTTTAGAGATCTCATGGGGAGGCTCACAAAAGGCCCTATGACAACCGCAGATCTGAGTTAAACAGATAAATAACCATGTTCAAGTTCATTGCGTGTGGATCCCCACCACCCCCCATGGGCACACATATGTCCAAGATGGCACGGCCCCTTATCTCCTTCTGTCTCTGAGGCACACATCCCACAAAACCCTATCAATGAGAAATGAGAAAATGGCAATCAAGCTCTTCAGTTGTCTTCCGTTCCTTCTTCTTTGTCCTCTTTTTAGTTCTGACCTCTTTCACCATTCTCCTTCCTCCTACTATTCAGGATGCACCAACTGGGCCCTTGCCTCAAGTAGCCATTGCTGATGCCACCCATTGGCCTCTAGCCCTTCTAATGTATATCCATCCCTTTACCGTTTGGTCCAGCTGATTTGTTTTGTGTGATCCCACTTCAAGCTCACAGCCACATACCCTTGTTGCCAAAGCCTCTTCACCCAGCCTTTTGTAACATGGTGATGACATTTTCAATATCTCTTTTATAGAAAGGCAAGTTCATTTCCTGGTCCTGTGTTTGATGTTCACGGTCACCAGAGAGTTTGTTTTTGTTGCCTGTCATCTCTAACCACTGTTTTCATACTCACAAACTGCAGACACGACACACACACACACACACACACACACACACACACACAACTCTTTCTCATTAGACCGCTCACCTTCTCTTGCTTCCTCTGTTAACTGTTCTTTTGGAAAATCCACATCAAAAGTGATTATCAAAGAGCCCTTGATGTTGTTGTTGTCAAAGTTGGGGAGCCCTTCTCCTTTCTTCCATAGCTTGGCTCCTGGTCTTGTGATCTTATCCCGGGAAATATGTACCTAGAAAGCAAAGGGCAATGGACTGGACTAGGACTGGTACTCCTAAAACACCACACACTGCTGCTAGCATGCGCTGGTGTCCAGAGCTCGTATCACAGCTCAGCACAGCAGCAAGGGTGAAGAAGGGACAAGGGAAACACCATTAGGACATTGTGAGCCAAAGAAATAGGTTTTCAAAGGAAAAGGAAAAAACACGTAATCTTAAAACCACCCACATAAAGGTTTAAAAAGACAGGTTTTAAAAGGATGGGAAGCAGGAAAATTCGTCTGTTTACCTTGTGGCCATCCAAGTGAGTAATATCCATATCAAAGCCCACCAGAGACTCGACTAGTGAGATTGTCACGTTTGTATACAAATCATCTCCTCTCCTTTCAAATATTGGGTGCCTAAAAGTAGAACAAGGCAAAAATCAAAAACTCCCATATTTCTTTGGAAAGTGTTCCAAAAATTTTAAGAAAAATCTTGGTAAAGGATGAATACCACTCTTTTAAACAATGAACATTTATTAGGCACTCCTTTGTGTGTAGCATTAATTAAAACCAAAAAGTTGTGTACGGTTTATTAAATTCTATGCTTAAGGAGTTTATAAATCAGCAGAAGGCAAAGCACAGAAGTAAAACTAAAACTACAAGTAATCATATTATAGAAAAGAAAAAGACAACTTCTGGCAGTGGGGGCTGGGCGATGGGCATTGGAACAGATTTGAGAAGTCTCTAGGGCTAGGCTCGAGGCCAGGTCAGCTGTAGATGCAGATAAGGTGGGAATGGGGGAGGGTGAGGTTGGAGTAAGAGGGAATTCTGGCAAAAAGACCAGGACTTGAGAAGGTACCAGGTTTACTCAGGGAACAGCACATGTTCCAGGTTTTCTGGGAAGATGTGAGAGAGATAAAGTAGGTAAGGAAACTTGGGGAAAATATCTCTGAGATTAAGAGTGGTAGGAGGGGAAAGTCCTAGGCAGTGGGGGAATGTTTCTCCATATTTACATAGGAAAATTGTTCCAATGAATCCTTAGAAGCAGAAGTATCACTGCTTTCCAAAGTGGTAACAAGAGAGAAATAATAAACAGGAAAGCTTAAGTCCTGGGCAAAATTCTTGTATAATCAGCATTTCATGCTAAAGAGAAGCTGCATATTACGTAACAGAAGGTTCTTTCTATAGCCTTCCATTCCTTTGTGGTGCCATGCTTGCTCAGTCAAAATCTCAGGTCACTCCTTGAGTCCCATTCCTGTTTGTCTCTCTTTTACAACTCCTTTCTTGTCTTATCAATTCTTTCCTTCCAACATCTTTTGGATTTGTAGGTCCCAAGTAAATATATAACAGTTCAATCCTGGGCCCCAGCCCCAAATTTTCAGTATTGCTGTAGTTACAAATGACCAATTAGGTAATGAAGGGCACGAAACACAGGGAAAAGCCTAGCAGTGTCCTGGTGGCTATCTATCTCTTTCTAATCCAACTCATCCGAAAAGCAGAGCCTAAAGAGAAGGCCTCCGAAATCAAATCACTTACTTGACAACTTTGATTCGGAACCGCAGGTCTCCTGGCTCTCCATCCACATGAGGCTCACCTAGTCAGAAGAGACGACGGTATATTGTAAGTCACACAAGACGAACACTGCAAATCTACCTGTAGTTTAGGAGAATTTTTTAAAAGCTACTACCTTAGGTGTGGCCTATCAAGTCTACCTGTGAGAGCAGTGTCTCTAATTGGTTATACCAAGTTTCAGATTATTAGTGAAGATCATCTGTGTCTCAGACACAGCGATAAGTAACTTGAGCTGTTTCCTAACCAAAGAAAGATTGATTTCTTGAACCTAAGTCTTAAATTTTCTTTTCTTTTTTTTTTTTCAGAAACCTTAAAAGTGAGGTCTGAGAGCATCTCATTAATGCCAACCAGAGCTACATATCTTCTTTCATTACTGAGTTCAAATTAATCCATTAGGGTCTGAACACTCTAAATTTTGATATAACTTAGGCTACTAGATAAGAGCCTGTGATGCCTGTGTGAGCCTTTGACTGTGATGTTCAAAAAAAGGTAAACTGTAATGCTATGGCTTAATGTGAAAATCCATGAAGGTCATATAAGGCTTTCTGTGCCCTAAAACTGACCAAAGAGTATTGGAAATGATATACACGTTTACTAGTGGCCATTAGGATATGGTGTGAGGTGGGGGTGGCTGGAATTCTCACGCACCTGGAGAACAGAAAATTATGACAATAAAACATCAAGATCAGTATTTCACCTTCTCCAATAAAGGGGTACTCCATTCCATCTCTCACTCCAGGTTCTATTTCTACCTCTAGTGTTCGTTCTTCATTCACTAGTCTGAGACAAAGAGAATTTAGAAAGAAAAAAATGAAAATGCAAACCAAATCCCAGATACAGATAATTAATTTTTTCTGTTCTATCAGAGTTGTTTCTTGAAAGACTATTTCATCCATATGAAATATGGATGGCATATTGGCAAAGCCATTGGAGATCCATTTACATCTCCTACATGCCAATAGCCAAGGCAAAGTTACTATAATCTTGTAACTGTGGCTTCTAAAGAAGCCTGTAGTAGACTGAGTACTTTGAGCTGAGTGATCAATAACACAGAAAACTACTCAACACCTACGTAAATTTGCACCTGGAAGGACAGGAATCAGAAGCAAAGTATCCTACCTGATACTTCTCCTGATCCCACAAATAACTGATCTAGTTTATATATATATAAAATATACGGCTCAATTTAATAGTAGTGTTTATAATATAATCAGCAAATAGTAGTACCTCTCTAATCTGAAATGTTAGCTGGACATATATAACTGCTCTAATATTCCAAGTGGGAAAAATGAAACACTGACATTTGAGAAATATATTCAGAATTAATGGGCACTGCTTATTAGTTCAGAAACACAGAAGGAGATATTTAGAAGAAATACTTCTGGAAAAATAAAAAGGTACATGTCTTTGCTCTGTCCTCTAGAGGTGGAGCATGAGAGAGAGTGAGAAAAAGGTGTTGGGAGATTGGGGAAGTAAATCTCGGTATGGACCATTAGCATTTATCAGACAACTGAGATGATGAAAGTGTCTCTTGGTAGAACAGAGAAGGTGCTCCACTTACTTGACATTAGGGCACTCGTCACAGACCACCTCCTGGGTCATCTGGAAGCGCCCTGGGCCCAGCTGGGTAGTCCGCATCTCCTGCCGGCAGTTGCATTTTCGTTTGCCTGGAGCCTGCCTTGCCACGGGTTTGTTTCTAACTACCTGAGAAGTACATAAACAACATCAGCTTCTCTCTCAGTAAAAGAGCCTTTAGTCTCCTCAATTGATCAGGGCTGCCCACATGCCGGAGCTGGAACTTCCCTCCTCTGGCAAGCTACCCCCCAGAAAACCTAAAGCTGACAGAAGCCTTTGTGGAGTCACAAATCAGCCTCTACAAGAATAAAGCAGATACTTCAATGGCTCAAATTCTGGAGCTGGAGAAGAGAGGGGAGTAAGAAGAGAACTGTAAAATAATACAAGTGATATCGGCATTTCTAAGGCACAACTAACCATGCCTGAGTTAAAGCAGTTCACAGAATTGCTATCTTTTAAGAAATCTGAGCTGTGCAAAGCACAACCCCTGAAGAACCACTACGGCATTTGAAAGCTGGTCTTAGCTGTCACCATACAATTAGCTATGATAAATCTAATGAAAACACTTCCTTGTTTCGGGCAACTTGATCCAGGACTGTTTCCCACTGCTATCTCAATTCAGACACTTAACACGTAAGGGATACAATGATCACCTCTTTGTAATTGCTTGCAACCAAACATGCTGATCCCTCAAGGTTCGTGTAAACCAATCTGCATGAAGAAATGTGTTCCTGGTTTTGCCTGCTTCATTAGTCAAACACCTGATCACAACGCATGTGTTCATGCAGTAGGATGATGCAAATGCTTGCCAGAGAAACCCCTTAAAGCCTACCAATACATGGAAGCCTAGGTCAATGGAATAAATGACGACAGTAAGAGTAGAAGAGACCCTCGATAGCACTTACTCTGAGCACCAAGCAAGGCTCTGATCACTTTTACATATATGAACTTGTCTGATACTCATAACAACCTCATGAAGTAGATCTGTTACGGTCTCCATTTTGCAGGGGAAGTAATTAAGAAACAGAAGGTTCAGGAACATGACCAAGGTCTGGAGGGAATGTGGGAATTAATTAGGCTCACCTCTTTTCTCCCACCTCAACAATCTATCTTGCTTTTAAAAGAGAGACAGAACGATTACTTTCAGTGCCCTTTCCCCATCCTTCAGACCAAACCACAGTATTAGAAGCCAGTGCATATTCTGTAACTGTCCAGTCTTCTTCGTTCAACTATTCAGAGCAAAAACACAACTAAAGAAAACGCTTCTTGTCTAGTTGGTAGCTATGCATGGGCTACTACTGGCTTTCTCCTCCAAAATCCTGGAAAAACTAAAAAAAAACATGGATTCCAAGAAGCAATAATTTTAACACACAATTTGTGGGAAAACTCCACAGAGCCAGAAGGCTGTTTTGAACCAGCATGTGTATAATGTGGAGGCTACAACATGGGGCGGCTGCAGCTAGTGGGGGCCACTGAAGAGATGCTAGAGAAAAGCAGTTGAAGTTCTGCTCTCATCTCTCTCTTGAATCGCCTTGGGACAAGCACTATCTGGCCTCTCTCCTCCAAAACAACAGACTGCAGACACCAAACAAGACCAAAAAAACCTCCAAGAACACAAATAAAACCACTATGCAAGCGCTTGCCTCCAAACGCTCTCCTCTGGAAAGAGAGTTGCTGATATCCATGGGGGAAATATGAGCTCAAAGTCCAAAGAAACATCTAGACACCTGAGGAGTCCAACTACATATATGTCCCCCACTTTCCAGAAAAGGCAACAAATAGATAAAATATATATTTTAAGCAAATGTATTAGAGGAGAAAGACCAATAAGCATAGTTACATTTAAGGAGATAAGGGAGGACATTAGCAATAGTATAAGAAATAATGTAAAGCTCCAGTAGAGATATTATATACAAAGATATGAGTTGAAATAAAAACACAGCCAATGGGAGACTATTGGGATGGACATAATTGAAGACTGTTGTGAGCCAGAAGTCCAAAATAAGGCACTCTCCTAGAAGGAAGCAGGGAAGGCAAAGGAACTAGAATGGTTTTGTATTGTTTTTAATATTTAAAAGAAAGTTATGAGCAGATAGACGGAGAAATGCCAATGAAGAGGACTATATATTTGCAAAAATAATGGGATATAAATTTTCCAGAACTAAAAAAAGAGAAATAACCTCAAATGAAAAGATCCCAAAGTTTTAGTAGAAAATATAGGTGACTTGTTTTCTGATTTTAGGGCAGAAACAAATTTCTTAAACAAGACACAAGGGGCGCCTGGGTGGCTCAGCATTTAAGCTTCTGCCTTCAACTCAAGCGTGATCCTGGGATCCAGGATTCAGTCCTGTATCAGGCCCCCTGTGGGGAGCCTGCTTCTCCCTCTGCCTAGGTCTCTGCCACATTCTCTCTCTGTGTCTCTCATGAATAAATAAATGAATCTTAAAAAAAAAAAAAGACACAAAAACTAAGCATAAAAGAAAAGACTGATATATTTGGCCATGCTAAAATTAATGACTTCTGTTCATTTTAAATAAATCTTCAATATAATGAAAACACAAGTTATAAACTTGCTACATTTGTATCACTTATTGCCAATAAAAGTTAATAAAAATAAACTATTCTTAGAAATCGATAAGGACAAAAAAATATGGGCAAAGTATGGACAGACATTTCACAAGAGAGGAAATAAATACGGCCACCAAATATATGAAGGTGTTTATCCTAATTATGAACTGAGAAAATGCAAATCAAGGCCACAATGAAATGATATTTCTGCCCACTTGATAGGCAAAAGTTGAGAAGTTTCACATTTCACAGTTTTAGAGAGGTAGCTAATCTATAAAATCTCTAGTAGAAGTGCTAGTACTAATCAATTGAGAAAACAATATAGAATTATCTTGTACAAATGAACATTGGTTTCCATTACCCATGAATTCCACTCTTTCGTATATGCACCCAAGAGAAACTCTTGCTCACAGGTACCTAGTCATATGTACAAGAATGTTCAAAAAGCACTATTAAGAAGTTAAAAACAAACAAACCTGGAAATAACCTACATGCCTACTGATACAATGTGCTCAGAGTAAAATTCTATTTAGCAGAATTTTAGCTACAGCAACACCTACCGATCTTGGTAACATAATAGTGAGTGAAAAAAACCAGTCCCAGAAGATAATGTATGGTATGAAAGTATTTTTACAAAGCCAAAAACAATAAAAATACAACAATATATTATTCAGGTATTTGTACACATGTAATAGAACAAAGAACAGTGGCAAGGGAACAGTAAAGACAAAACTTAGGACAGTAGCTAGCTCTGAAGTGAGACAGAGGAATGGAACAGAGAAGTAGCATGTGGGTAGATGTAAGTGGTAGTTTTACTGTAGTTCCTGGACTGAGTGGTGAGTTCATGAAACAGTTAACTCTGTATCATAAACCAAGGACTATGATTAACTCAATCTGGCACATCTGATCACTCTCCCGACTCCCAAAAGACAGAGAAGGCACTCAGAAATTTCTTGTTTTTAGTCAAAGGAACAAGTTCTGGAAGTTATTATGAATAGCTGTATTGTTTGAACTTACTTCCACAAAATTTCCTGCATATACTTCTTCCAAAGTGACTTCTAGATCTACAATAATATCACTGCCTCTTGGAATATTTCTGTCTTGCTGACGAGGGGTTCCTCCAAACATGAAACCAAAATCTCCAAAGAAGCTGTGAATAAGTGTAAAATCATCAAGAAAAGAAAGCAGAGTTCACGTCTTCAATTATTTAGTTTTCTTCACATGGATACAATATTATGTCCTACCAATATATTGGATAAAAATTGACATTTTTAATACATTGGAGTCATACATAATATACAATTTTAATTTATACAATATTAATTATATTGCTCTCTGCCACAAAAAATTTTTCATAAATATTATCCGGATACATATTACAGTGCACATATACAGTGTGCCAATGAATTCAAAGTTGGGCTTAATCAATGAAATAATCTGTTTTAATATCAAGGAATATCAGGATATAATGGCCTTACTGAGAAAGGGCACATGTAAACTCATGTAATGCCGACTTTCATTATAATTTTGAACATTTGTATTATTCACTTTGTATATTCAGAAACTAGCTTTAGTTAAAGAAGCTGTGTTCTGTAAAAAAACTCTTGGTTATATAATTAAGTAAGCTAAAAAAGCATCAGCCTTAGTAGATAAAGGAAGTTCTGTTCTCTACAAAATCAAAATCAATTTTTGTAAGTTTTAAAAGCATCACTTTGAATTAATACAAACAATGCCCTTCAAATGTTCAGGTGTTCTAATCTTGACGTTAATTTTTGATGTTAAGAAACCTCAGATGTGGGCAGCCCAGGTGGCTCAGCGGTTTAGCGCTGCCTTCAGCCCAGGGTGTGATCCTGAAGACCCAGGATCGAGTCCCATGTCAGGTTCCCCGCATGGAGCCTGCTTCTCCCTCTGCCTGTGTCTCTGCCTCTCTCTCTCTCTCTCTCTCTCATGAATAAATAATAACACCTTTAAAAAAAAAAAAAAAGAAACCTCAGATGTTAGCATAATGATGACAACTAAGTAACTCCTTCTCACCCACCAACCAATCTTGGTGAATAGATTTCCTGAATCTTAAACAAAAACAGAGAGGGAGGATTTTCAGAAGGTGGGGGTAGAGTACAGATGGAGCTTTCTTTCTGTCTGGTATCCCTACATATTGCTTCTAATAGCCAAGGGGAAGAGGACACTTCCTTAGTAGGCTAAAACAACCAAACTGATCCTAGGGAAAAGAAGGATTTCCTAATCATATTATTCACAAATCTTTACAAGTCCTGAAAAAATCTACTGTCTCCCCCAAATACTAAATGAGGGAAACTACTGTATGCAACAGTGATTCTTACTTCCTTTGGGAAAGGATTCACAAAACCCTTTAAGAATCTGAAGAAAGCAATAAACCCTCTACCCATACAAAAGCATACTCACAAACATTTTTTTGTTTATAACTTGATTTGGAACCCCAGATTAAGATCTTATGGCATCATCAGTGCATACAGATATTCAAATGCTCAACAAAGAGGGGTTCAAAGAGTGTGAGGGAAAGGTGTGTATTATTATTCCAGTCATTTAGCACTCCCAGAAAGCCATGCACAACTGGAGCAAAAGAGCCTCTACCCTAATTCCTTCTACCAATGCTGATTACCATATTTGCCACACTCTTGTTGATATAATGAAAAAGAGGCAGTTCTGGGTATGGGAATAGGAATTTCTCTCTCTCTCTCTGCTTATAAGAATAATTTTATGCATTAACAGTTTGCAGATTTTAAGACAGTGAAGAGACAATATACAGTGGTTTCCAACACATAGGGCCCCCAACATTGTCAGGGTCAATTTGATTGATATAATTGGCTGGATGGAAGCATTTTTGGTGCTACTTGTCTATTTTGGAGCTTTATGAAAATAGAAGAGTGTATTCCTGCAGGGAAGAGGATGATTAACCTTTTGGTCAAGAATCAGTTGAGCTGTACTCTTCATCAAAAGCTTCTCAACAAGGGAGCAAGGATAAATCTCTAATAAGCATCCAATGACCTATTCTCAGACACTAACACTTTACAGATGGGCAAATTACTTACTGTGAAAAAATGTCTCCATGGGAGCTCTGATGACCATCTTTTAATCCCTCTTCACCGTAAGTATCATACTGTTTTCGTTTCTCACTATCTGACAGAACCTGGGGACAAAAGCCAGTGGAAGAAAAGATCACGAGTTGGTAATATGCAATACATTCACATTTAAGGGTTTTTTTAAAAAAAACTCTGATAAGACTTTTGTGAAATGCAGTTTTCATTCTGTGTGGTATTAAGGCTGTATATATTTGCCTTAGCAGACTAAATTCTTCAATGTACTGTTCATTTTGGAACTTCCAGTTGCTCAATTCATGTCTTTAATTTAAATTTATCAAAATTCACCTAGTCAGATAAAAATCATATCTGAGATTAGCAATGTGGCTATGAAGGGGAGTGCAACAACAGGGAAGAGGTGAGATGAATTCATCAGGTTAATTTCCCATGCAGTTTGATTCTTGTGCTTGTGCTGTTCACCTCTATGACACAGTATCTCTCTGAACCATAGATTATGATATGATAGGACAGATTGTAATTAATGATAGACGCAGTAAAATCTTCTGCTTAGGCCTACTTGTCCCTACCATATGGACCCCTATCCCCTATACACATTAGGAGACTGACAGGTCAAGGGAATCAAATGATAGGCCCTTCAGAAAGGTCTATACTATACTTTCATATTCCCTTCTCCATTTTGGGGGTATGTAGAAATTCACCTGTAGAAGAATGCTATCTACTATATATATGTTTAAGTTTGTAATTTTAGTCTGAATTGCAGAGAGTGGGGAAAAAAAAAATTCACTGCTCTATGAAGACTGCTCAAGGTCAATTTCACAGCTTGAAAAAATTGGGCCCATTCCATATAAAATACTGAAGAATATAGAAACAAAATAAACTTCCATACTCTTTAAAGTCTTTCAACATGCCAAAAAAAAGTAAAGGCTTCCCATCTATTTAGAGAAATCTGAAGTATATACACACATATAATTTTGACAACTAAATAACTTTATTCCTAATTTGTTATTTTAAAACTCTATTTAGACAACAGATTGAAGGCAAGTTATTTCAAACCCATACTTGCACTGGCTCAGGAAAAGAGAGGTTATAAGTACGATGGGGCTTGTTGCTCAGCAAAAGAAAGGGAAGACTTGCCTGGCATATATAAACAGGATACGCTTTTGGCTCGGGGCTGAATAATGTGTAAAGAGCCACGAAAAAATTTTATTTTTCTAAATTTATCTTAAATGTTACAAGAAAGTGAGTGTATGAAAGAGAACATTCTTAAAAGCAAAGACAAATGGGTTACTTGACTAAAGGCATAATTGTTCATGTGAAAGGAGTGTTTGGGTAAATACCCTAAAAAAAAAAAAAAAAAAAATTAGCTACTTGAGGGAAGTAGAAATGGGCAGAGTTAACTTTAAAAACAAACAAAACAAAAGCCTCAAACTCATTATTATGTGATCTGGATTTCCAATATTTTTACTTTCAAGTCTCTTGGGCTCTTGTCTTGCAAAGAAATGAACCCCACATTTGGGTCTATAAGAAACACCACTTCAAAACCCCTAAACCAAGACTATTTTAAAGTCAGCCTCTTTATGGGCAGCAGAGGCTTCTCTCATAACCCTCTCAAAACTACCCTTAAAGTTATCTATTATAATTCACTTCCTTTTCAGTTTTCTTCTGTCCAAGGAATGCAATTTTATTCCATGGTCTTAAAAACTATTTTATTTTCAAAAGAAAATAAAGGTTCTTAGTTGATTGGTCAATCAACCCAAAGTCTCAACTAATTAAAATGCCAGCAGTAATCCCAGCTCAGTAGAAAAGACAGATTTGTATTCA
The DNA here is from genome assembly GCF_048418805.1 of Vulpes vulpes. NCBI lineage: Eukaryota > Metazoa > Chordata > Mammalia > Carnivora > Canidae > Vulpes > Vulpes vulpes. The sequence goes on from NC_132782.1 coordinate 54,550,740, forward strand.
CAAAAGACTCAACTGGGATTTTGATTCGTGAACACTAATTTATCTAAGGACTAAGGCAATGAAGTGAGTAATACAAAGAAAAAAGAAAATTTGAACCAGTGACTAGAAAGGTTCTTCGAGTTAAATAAACTGCAATCTCATGAATGATTTATGTATAGCCTGCTTAGGTCATAGCTAAACAGCATGGGAGACACTTATTTCTTTAGAGACAGAGAGAGTGAGTGAATTTGTAAGTGGTGGGTGAGGGGCAGAGGGAGAGAATCTCAAGCAGGCTCCACACTCAGCCTGAAGCCCAATACAGGGCTCCATCCAATGACCCTGAGGTCATGACCTGAGCCGAAATCAATAGTTAGATACTCAACCGACTAAGCCACCAAGGCGCCCCAACATGGTAGACTCTTTAAAGAACATAGCAAATTCTAAGCAACAGCTTCCCTAAAAAATATTTTGGACTATTCAGTTCCTGGCAAACAATGGGAATATTTATGGGAAAAATAGTGCAAAATATGGTTTACATATTATCAATAAGAACCAAAATGTTACATATAATTTAAGAGAGTCCACCAACACTCTCAAATTTATTTGTGGGCTCCAGGTTAGAAATTTCCATCCTATGGGATCTTTGAAGGCATCAATAGAAGGGGGACTCCATTAGCTTTAGATTGCGCCGTATAAATCATTGTTTTAGTTTGGTGGATTCTTTAATCTAGGCTTTGGGACCCCTTCCTTTCAGCTTTTTCCCACTAAAAATATTTTTCAGATTTGTTTCCAGCCTTCTCACTAACCAGGGATTTAACTTGAATTCAGAAGTTTTAGCTCCAAAACTTTCAGAGTTAAATTATTTTACCTGTGCCCTTTCAGAAAATGGAATGTTATCACTACAGTGGTAACACTGTAATGTATACCTGAAATGTGCTAAGAAAGCATAACTTAAATGTTCACATCATAAAGAGACAAGAAAAGTGCTAGATGTGTTAATTACATGGGCAGTGTCCTTTCACAATGTCTATATATATCACATCATGATGTATACTTTAAACATTCTATAATTTTGTCAATTATATCTCACTAAGGCTGGAACCCCTCCCCCACCCCGATCTCTTATTCTATTTCTAGAGGAAAAGTGAATTGCAACACATGAAAAAAGCTAACTCCTAACAAATGCAAGATTATCAGAACTTATTTGTAAAATTTTTTCCCATAGTGTTGAAGGAGTCTGTGTGTAACAGTTTTCAAAATAGTAAGTAATTTATTAAGCATTCAATAAATATTCCTCGGTGTTAGTAAAAATGAAAAAAAAAAAGAAATTGAGAATAAGAATATGTCCAGCTCTACTATATTTCATGGTATCCTAGTGCAGATTAAATGAGATGATATTAATGAAAGCGTCTTCATCTCCTGATTAGAGGCTGCAAATTGTAAACTGTTGCTGTGTTTTGTTTGATCTGCACAAAAAAGAAAATTTTAAATTGAATTAGTTACCAACATTTTCCAATCAAAAGAATTACATAAAAATCTGCATTTCCACTTCTCTTGAAAAATTACATGATCTGGCAATACTGTGTTTCCATTTCTACATATCAAAGACTAGCTGGGGTTGAGTAACAGCTGTCTCCTTGAGAAAGGGCAAGAAGACATCATTTTGCCAGAGTCCTCGTCAATCCCTGTTGATTCCCAACATGGAGGTAGAAGATCCACTGTTCATGTTTTATCTCATAACTGCCCTGCATGTTCTGTGTCTGGTCCATTGCAGGCATGTGGATTTGCAATCCTCATTTAGATTTTGTTTCTATTTCTGGCTCTAGCTCCCAAACTGACTGATGATCAACCTACTCATTAATCTTTCAATCTTTCTTTTTTTCATCTTATTCAACCTTACTCTCCTTAAAAAAAACAAAAACTAATACGAAAAAATTAGGAAATGGCATATGCTAATGTTAATATGCAATGTAGCAGCAAGCACTACTCTTACTTTTATCTGTAGCCTATTTTTTTAAAAAAGTGACCTGAAAGAAAGGAGCGTTACTCTATGTTACACGGCCTTTTCTCTATCTGTAGATTTTGTTCGTACTTCATCCTTTTTCCTGACTCACCTCATAAGCAGCACCTAGGTCCTGGAATTTCTCCTGAGCTCGTGGGTCATCCGGGTTCCGGTCAGGATGAAGTTGCAGGGCTAGTTTCCTGTAGGCCTTTTTAATGTCTTTTATAGAGGCGCTGCGAGGCACCCCCAAGATCTTATAGAAATCTCGCCTAGGGAATAGGGAGGGGGAGAGGGTACTTCATTAAAGAGTTCTACAGTATGTTTTTAAAAGTGAAATTTTTTTCCTTTGCTTTAAGTTTGTATATGAGCAAAGAGGTAGGAAAATGAAGGTATACATGTGACACACAAAAAAGAATGACTAAAAAGAGCCCGTCAGAATTTGTAAGGAATCTTACATATTGAAGTAATCACAATGAGAGGCCATGAACTTTTTGAACTTCGCTACCATTATTCAAAACATCTGTGGCATACATCTCTTAGACCCTTTCAGACAAGAGAACTATTTCCTTATTTATGGTCACATGTTATTTTCAACCAGTAACTGTACAATCGAATTAACTCTCTCTTTTTTCCTTCCCTCTATTAGTGACTTCAAATGACTTCTGGCTATGTCCAAAGGTCAAAATAATAACCAAAGGATGATTTTCTTTATTCAAAAAGATCACATCATGTAAAAGTTCTAACCGTAGCTTTGTTTAGAATGTTAAACATGAAGCAACTAAAATTAACTTCAGAGGTTAACATAGAAATTAAGCCAAAATCCAGTTAAGAACCCTGAGAAAGAATAACCTCTACCTGGATGTAGGAGTTGTGGTGTTTTTTGCTAAAAGTGAGAGAAAATATCAATCTTGCAGTCATTGTTAGTGGCTATACTGGTTTGTCTTGGTCAAGTCCTAATTATAGACAGCTGCTGAAGTCCATATGCAGAAGCCTGTAAGTCTCAGCAGCTACAAATATGCATATAGCATGAGCTGGGAGATAAGGTACAGATTCACTGACCTCCTTGCAAGGGACTCTGCTGGACTAAAGTAATTATAAAAGGAGTATTTGCAAGAAGGGCCAATGCATAAAACAGACCATAATAAACTTCAAGGGTAGGGACTGTAGCCCATAGAAGACACCAATAAATATTTACTGAATGAAATGAATAAATAAGCATGCTCACAAAAACCTACTCCTTTTGCCAGAGTCACTTTAGTCATCAAAAATTATTCTGAAAAAAAAAATTATTCTGAAAATGCATTTCTCAACACAGGGAATGGGAAAGTTGTCCACAATGGACACACTACTACAGTAGTGATGGTGACTTTAAAATGCAATGGGGATAAAATGCATTGAGGTGCCAAGTGATATATGACAGAACATGGAAAAAATGATTTCATAAGCTCTTTGTCGCACTTTGGAAAGTCATTTAATCATTTCAGGTCATTATCATCCCCAAGGGAGTCCATGATAATTAATTAGATGTTTTATCCTACCCCCCCCCCAAATCTGCAAACACCCCTCAGATCTCGAGACAAGGGACTAAATAAATCAAAAGGTTCACCAAAATTAATAACAAAAGAGCTGTTTAAAGAATGAGGCTTACTTAGAATATACTTAATATAAAAATGGGTAACAGTCCAGAATAATCAGGGAAAAGATAGCTGGCATAGTTCAGCATCAATGTTACAGTTCCCCAAAGACTTCTTTATAAAAAGGCTGGCGTTTAAAGCTACAGAATTAACAATACTCAGACTGACCCATATCTTAGGGTATGTATGTGTTGCTTTAAGTGAAGTACTAACAAAAACATACTAAGAAAAACAATAAAGCATTCCCTAGAAGAAATCATTATTATTATTATTTAGCAATTTAAAATGTTTCACCAGAAAAAAAATGACAACAAAGTTTAAGCATACAAGCACGGGGGGAAAAAACACTTTTAAGAAATAACAAGCGTTTTGAAGTTTAAAGCTTTGCTAAGTAGCATCCCCTACAGTGAGGGAAACTTAGGAATTGTTAGAAGCTAAGACTTCACTGTTTCCCCCATATACTCAAATGTGAGCCCGGCACGTCATATCCTGCGGTCACCGAGCTTTAGGATCGTAGATCTAAGAGGCTGCACGCATCCCTGAGGGTTCAGGTGGTCCTTCCTACTCCCTTCGTACGGGGGGGGGGGGGGCACCTTATTATCTTCATGATACGGATGAGAACTCAGAGTGTTCCTCAGGGTCACGAAACTCGCAGGTGGGGTGGGGATGCGGGGTCTTGAATGCCAGCTCGCTGTCTGTCGGTGAAATGCCCTTCCTGTTCCTGAGATTAGGAAGCTTCTCAGGAACGTGCCATGGAGAGAGGCCGTGAAGCAGGAGGGCAGCTAAGGCTCCGTTATCGCCGGAGCCAGGAAGGACAAGCACTCTCCGGGGCCCGCCTCGCTGCCTCCATCCCATTTCCTTCGGCCCAGCATGCTCCCCTACCTGTTCTCCCCTGCCGGCTCAGCCTCGCAGCACCACCTCCCCCCCCCCCGGCCCAGGGGCTTGTCGCGGGCTGTCCACGTACCGGGTCCTCCGCTTCGGCTCAGCAGCACCCCCCCCCCCCGACGGGGCGTCCCGCACCGCATCCACATCCCGCTGGAAGGGCCTCCGGCCCTGCGCCCCTCCCCGCCGCCCCTCACACCCCCTCCTCCCGCAGCCCAGACGCACCGACCCACCGGCCCCGTGCCCGCGGGCGCCCGGTCCTCACCCGGCGATCGCGGCCCCGAGGAGGTACAGCAGCAACAGGCAGAGGGTGCCCAGGTTCTGCGGGGCCATGGTCTCTCGGTGCCCGCCTCCGTGCCGGCCCCTCGCCCACGCGCTCCTCCCCGCCGCCGCGTCGGCTCACCGGCCCCCCACCCCCCGCCCGGTGCCCAGAGGCCGCCTCTCCCCGGGGTCACCCCTCGGTCCCGAGCGACGGCGAGCTCGCCCCCTCCTCGGCCAGTCCACTTCCCGGGAGTCCGAGTCCCCGGGAGAGAAGCCCCGCAGCCGGCGAGAGCCAATCGCTGCTCGGGACATCACACGCGGCCGGCGCCACGCAGCCAATCAGCGCGGTACACTTCACCTCCGAGGCGGCGCGGGCGGCCAGTTAGGCCTCGGAATTGCAGCCGCAGCTCCGGGCCAATTAGAGGAGGAAACGTCAGAGAGACGCGCCGCCGCGGGCATCCGCTCGGCCCCGGTAGCCACGAGTCGCAGAAAACTACGTAAAAAGGCGGTGGGGTCCAGGAGTCCCGCCCCTCCCCGCCCACCTCGGGCTCTCCACCAATCACGAGGCTCCTCCTCCAGGACTGACCAATTACGGGAGGGAGGACTTACCTGGTGACGAGACTGGGAATTTCATTCATCTGGAGCCTTACGCTGGGTGCGGGAGCAAAGGGTCACCGGAGAAATGGGCGGGGACAACTACTCTGCGCCAACTGTGGGGCGGACGCACGGCTCAAGAGATCTTACTTTACCCTCTTGGAACAAGCCCCGAAGAAAATTGCCTCGGTTTTCACGGAGAAGAGGCCGTGGGGGCAGACAGACTTAGATTCGGATTCAGCTTCCATCACTTCTTAGCGGTGAGAACATCCTCCTTCCCCTGCCCCCGTCAAGCCTAAGCTTCATTTACAAACCCGAGGGCAAAACATTTTACTGGCAGTGTTGTGAAATTTAATGGGAGAAAAGCTGTAAACTGTCTAGCACAGCAGGCACGCAGTGTAGGACTCTTTGATTCCCCCCACCTTGTTCATGACAAAATTCTAGGTATCTTCCTTGATTCCGCCCCTACATCCTCTATCCAGATCTTTGCTTTTAAACTATATCCTCAATCTGTCCACTGCTGTACATCTCCACTACCTCTCTAGGCCAGGTCACGTCATCTCTCCCCTGGCAAGCCTTCCTACGTGGTCTCCCTGCCTCCACTCTTAATATTTTACACTCTCTTGTTCACTCCCGACCCCCAACCGCATGATTTTTTGCAAACGTGTCAGACCATGTCATTCCCCTACTCAAAAGCCTCGAATAGCTTGTCATTGCACTTAAAATAAAACCCCAGCTCTTTATGATAGCTTATAAAACTCTGTGTGCTTTCATAAAGCTGGGGGGAAAAAAGTTAAAGCCTGATAGGATCTGTGCCCTCACCTAGTATATACTCCTTGGAATGTTCCAGCAAACCTGGTTTTTTCTTTTTATGAATACACAAAATTCATTCCTCCCTAAGGCCTCTGTTCTTGCTATTATCTTTGCCTGAAGCACTCTTCCCTTACTTTCTAACTTGGGTGACTGCTTTTTACACTCAGATCAGTTGAAATGTCACTACTTCAGAGAAGACCTCCCTGACCGGCCAATGGAAAATAGCTCCTTCTGAGTGAGTCCCTTATTCTTACACCCCACACTCACAGGACTGTACGTCAGTTTCAAGAGAGCAGGGGTCTAGACTGTCTGGTCATACCTGAATAGAACAGCATCTTAGAACGGAGCCTATCACAGAATAAAAGTTGTTTCGACCTTGATCTAACTATGCTGGCTTTTTATTCTTGAGTCCTCAGATCAAATTCAGCATTGGCCCTCCCCCCTCCCCCCCAAATGTATAGCACTTATTAATATGAAATTGTCCCTTTCCCTATTAATATGTATTATCTATTCTCCCTATTAAAATATACACTTATGAAAGCAAGGATCTTACCTATTTTGTTCACTGCTGTGATCCTGGTGCCTAGCACTGTGCCAGACACACAGCTGTGCTCAGTGATAATTGCTCTTTCAAAAAACAAAGGCATAGAGAGGTAACAGAATCTGTTCAAGGTCACTGAACTATTTAGTGGCGCAGCTTGAATTCTCACCAGGATCTGTTTAATCCAAAGCCCTATCTACTCTCGGCTCTTACAGAGAGGTAAGCGGAAGACAAGGGTACTGCTTTCAGGAAGATGCCTACTAGAGGAGAGAGAGCACCCAGAAGAGAAACTAAATTGCATTTTACGGTCTTATTTATTTTTGTAACTCCCACACCTGTGGAGGTCATAAACGAACCAAGAAATCAGGAAATGGCCAAAAATCATTAAATGGAGGCTTCGAGGAACGCGTGGTGTCTTCTGCGGGGGGGGGCGGGGGGGGGGGCGGGGGGCATCCCAAGAAGCTCCTGAAAGCGGTAACGTGGCGGGAAAGCTAACAATCTAACAATTTACCTGCAGGTTCTTTTGTTAAGGAGCTAATAACCCTGGGGGCTCTGGCTTTAGGCTACCTGGCTCGCTAGGCGGCTGCTGTGACCTGAGGGCTGTGTTCCTTTCACCTCTCCATGCCTTAGGTTACTTGTCGGCACAGCAAATGCACTTCACTTTATAGGGCTCTTGGAGAGACTGCGATGATACACGTAAATGTGCTTTACCCGGGGCCGGCCCGTGGTAAACACTGTAAACTGTCATTGTCACTACACTACTGATCAAAGCGTGCTGAACTTACCAGCAGCTGTTGGCTGGACGTAGCTGCATAGAGCAATAGAAAACTGCCTACTTTGCTGAGGTGGAAGGCGCCGACCAGAGAGCAGCAGGGTCGGGCTCCAGATCCCAGCACCTCGGCCGGGAATTTCCCAAGCCCGCGGGAGCAGCGGCGGGCCGCTCTAGCAACCTCGGCCTCCGGTTCTCGGTGGTGCGGGGCCTGGCGCCTGCGCAGTGGGTGCGGCGCCGGCGAGGGGCGGGGCGAGCGGGGCGCGGCGGCGCGCGCAGGGTGCGGCGGAGGGGCCCTGCCTTCGCAGGTAACCGCGCGCCGGCCGGCGCCAGGTAGGGAGGGCGGGCCGGGGAGGCTGCCCTTTGGGTCGCCAGGTGTCGGGTCCGCCACGGAGCCTGCCGGCTGGGGCCTCCCAGCTGTCAGAGTCCGGCCGGGGGGCTCGTGCGGCCCGGACTCGGACACGGACAGCGGCGGAGGTGGCGGCGGAGCCGGAGGACCGCCTGGGTCTCACGCCCACCTCCCCGCCCCCAAAACCCCGCGGCGAGCGCTCCCAGCGGCTGCTTCAGAGAGGGAGAGAGCCCTGGTTCGGTTACGGAATTGCACCCCGAGCCTCGGAGTTCCCCCCGCAGGGTCAGGGTTTCGGTTGCACACTCCAGGGCTGGAATTCAGGATCTCACAGAGCAGCCTCTTTGCATCTTGGGGCAAGCTAAGATCTTCCCACTTTCATCTCCCTTCCCTCCCTAGGGCAACGCTGAGCCCCCTTCCCGTGCACCGAGGCAGCCGCCCTTTACCCCCTGACACCCTTCTTTGGGTTCATGCTCACACGTTCCTCTACCTGGCTCTTCTGTGGCCTCACATCTAAGGCCACCCGTTCTGGTGATCCTCTTATGGATCCATTCCCATTTTTCAGAGATTCTCCCGAAACTTGGGTTCCTAAGGTACCTTGGTAACACTTGTCCAGGCTGGACAGACTTGAATTCTATCTAACCCAGGGCGGTGCCAATTTAAGTCTGTGACTTCAACTTCTCCAAGCCTCAGTGTGCTCAGCTGAAAATGGGGACAGTCATTATTTCCAGGTGTTTGAGAGGACGAAAGGAAGTGAAGAACAAAAAATGTTGAGCATGCTTCCTGGAACATAGTAAGCATTCAGTTGGTGCCATTTATTTATTTATTTATTTATTTATTTATTTATTATTTATTTATTTATTTAGCAGATAATCCCCCAAAGAAATATGACTTTTTGGAATCAAATGCAAAACATAGTAATAGCAATAAAATATTTTCCACCAGTCACATAAGGAAGATTTTAAAGTGATGTTACTTAATGCTGAGGAGTGCTCAGTGGTCAAGTGGTACTCAATGGCACCTTGGTCAAATGATGGTACAGTTTGACACAGTCCTCTTGGAAAGCAATGGAAATATATGTCAGGAGCTTTAGAATTGTCATTTACTTCATTTCACCAATGCACATCTGAAAATTTTCTTGGAAATAATCATAGCACAGAAAATATGCAGAAAGATGGTGATTATAGCATTACTTGTAGTTATGAGACATTTAAGCTTTGAATTTTATTTTAATTGAAGTATAGTTGATACACATTATATTAGTTTCACTCGTACAACATAGTGATTCGACAGTTAAATAAACACCACTGGGGCGCCTGGATAGCTCAGTAGGTTAAGCCTCCAACTCAGTCTCAGCTCAGGTCTTGATCTCAGTTGAGAGTGCAAGCCCCGCGTTGGGTTCCACACTGGGTGTGGAGCCTAGTAAAACAAAACAAAGAAAATACGCAATAAATGTAGCTGCCATCTGTTAGCATACAAAGTTATTACAGTATTACTGACTATATTCCCTATGCTATACTTTTCTTCCCTGTGACTTATTTTATAACTGGAATGTTATACTTCTAAATCCCCTTTATCCTTCACCTACCTTTAAATTTTCCACAGAGGAAAATTTTAACCTATACAAAAGTAGAATAGGTAAATAAACCTACATGTGCTCATCACCCTGCTTCAACAATGAGCAGTATTTTGCCTATCTTGTTTTTGTAAAAAGTATTAAACCTACTTACTGTCCCAAAATAGGAGAACAGATGAGTAAACTGGGGTACCTTTATTTAGAGTGCTATGAAGCTTTTAAAATAACAGAATTATATATATATGCTATTATCACAAGTTTGAAAATTCAAAAACTAACATCCAATCTGTAGAAAAAGATATGAAGTACAATACGATATTGACTAGTTTCCCTTTGATGGTGGGACAGTAGATGATTTCTTCCCCCTCTATTTTTAGATATGTTATGAACATTCCATAAAATTATGTATTGTTATAACAAAGAAACAACAAACAAAATCTGAAAGCATTGCACCTGAACTAAGCACAAAGAATATGCCAGAGCAGGTTCACGGTTACAGAGAATAAAGGTGATGGATTTTTGCAGCCCATGCTTATGTGAGCATTTGTCTGCCACATATGTTAATGCTTCATACTGAACTGTATGTCAGCTAACACATCCAGATCTTTAGCCCACCATCCACACTATGTGTAAGTGATTTGACCCTGAAATTGTATTCCCTTTGTTTTGACTAGCATTGTCCCTCAGGGTAGGCAAAGATTTCTTGTGAAGAGATGACTCTCCCATTTCTTCTTTATTTCCTGAGCAGGATTCCAACTCATACTTCATGCACTTATACACTCTTCCTAAAACAACCACTTCAAACAATTCATGTAAGATAATTTTGTTTTATCACAAAATAAATTCTTTTCAAAATTTCTTGTTCAAATCGATTATAGTGAGATCTGACCAAAAATTTATTCTGCTCTTGATTAATAAACTAGATCTGCTTTTAAAAACTGACATAGTACATCTTAAAACAGTTAAGGGAGGGGGTCACCTTAAAGAAAATGTATAAGTGGAAACAACAACAGCAAAAAGAAAATGTATAAGAGAGTTTTGTTTCAAATCAGTTTGTGAAAAAGCCTTTGCTTCCTAGGTATGCCAAGAAGCCTTTTCACACAGATGTCCTTCGAGATAATATGGATCAGTCCGGAGTTCTCCTCTGGGTGAAAGCAGAACCCTTTATAGTGGGTGCCTTGCAGGTCCCCCCTCCATCCAAGTTCAGTCTTCACTATCTCAGGAAGATATCCACCTATGTGCGAACCCGGGCCATGGAAGGGGCTTACCCACGCCTGTACTGGTCTACGTGGAGGCACATTGCATGTGGGAAGCTGCAGTTGGCTAAGGATCTGGCGTGGCTTTACTTTGAAATATTTGATAGTCTTGCAGTGAAGACACCAGAGGAGCGCCTGGAATGGTCTGAGATCCTGTCCAACTGCATGTCAGAGGATGAAGTTGAAAAGCAAAGAAATCAGGTATGGATTTAGATGTATGTGTGTATAATTATTTTGAGAAATACACTATCTTTCATTTTTGTACTAGCTCTGCAGTGTGTGGTTTTAGGTTAAGGACTGTTGTGATCCCGACGTGCCATTTTTTTTTTTAACTGTTCCAGGTGGGCAGTTTTTAATGAGTTAGCCCTCCTTTTAGCAATCCCTATTCATCCCCTCCAAAGCCACAATGTTACAAGAACCCTATAACTGAAAGAGAAAATACTTTCATTGACTTTAAAAATATTTTAAGGTAAGTCAGTAGTTATGAACCGTTGATACGTTACAGTCTGGGAACGTGACTATTTTTAAGTGAGCATGTGCTATGTGCTGGGATTCAAAGATCATTGCAACAGCATCCCTACCTTCATGGAGTTCATAGACTAGTAGGGAAAGTTAGTGTGTAAAAGAGTGCTATTTGATAATGTGGAACGTATAATAGTAAAAGTATGCATAAAGTACAGAAATAGAATAGGGAAGAGAATGGTTAGTTCTCACCAGAAAGGTGAGACATCAGGAAAGACTTCACAGAGAAAGTATATTAATCAGAGCAGGCTCATTACAGTAACAGGCAATCTTGGCATTTCAGTGGCTTAACACAGTAACAGTTTATTTCACATTCATGCAGCAGTATAACACAAGGCATCTGGTAGGATGATTCTCTAGGCTGCTGTTGTCCAAGCAACGACTCAGGGATCTAGTCATCTTCTGTCTTCTGGAACCATAATTTTATTATTAGCTTTGCTGAAGTTTAAAACAAAAATGAAATTGCAGTGGCTCACAGTAACAAAGGTGTATTTCTTGCTTATTTTACGTGCAGGCTACACTTTAGCTAGGGCTAAAGGTTATGGCTTGGCTCTATGTGTCTACTCATTTTGGGAGCCAGGCTGAAGAAACGTATTCTGTATAGGTCATGCCTATTCTATGACAGAAGAAAAGAGCAGCAGAGCAGGAGAAAACTCATGATGCCCCTTAAAACTTTTGTTCTGATGGGACATAAACTATAACTAGTTTCATTCCATTGGCTAAAGCTTTGTTCTATGTCCTTGTCTAAAATCAGGTAGGTGGGGAAGTAAACTACCTCAGGATGTGGGGAAATCCCATGACCATGGGTCAGCTGTATAAGCCTCCTAGAGGATGTGGAAGTGAATGATTACAGGTATCATACAATTTGTCCCAGCCATACCCACTAGGGCCTCAGAGTCCTTCACTTCCGTTTTTTTTTTTTGTGGACTGTTTTTGGGAGACTCGAAAGTGGCATATGTTAATCCACCCACATTCCATTGACTGTAACCCAGTTATATACCATGTCTAACTTCAAGGGAGGCCGACGAATGCCATCTAAATGTGTGCCCAGGAAGAAAAGAAAAGGTATTTAGTTAGTATCTAGCCATTCTCTGCCACATGGGGTAATATCTAAACAAGGTTTGGAAATTGAAAAGTTTGACAAGAAAGGAAAGACATTATAATTATTCATTAATTAAATACTGAGTGCCTACTATGTGTGAGGTACAGTAGTGTATACTAGATACAGAGATTAATAAAACCTTCAAGAAGCTCCAGATTTTTTGACTGCTTGTTATGTGCTAGATTCTATGCTAGTTACTAGGACTAAAAACATGAAAAAGATGAGAATCTTACAGTCTCATGAAGAAGGTGGTATATGAATAACGATAATATACCACATAATTGTTAAATGGAAGTATGTATAAAATCAAGGAATTTTGCTGAGTTAAAAAAGCCAATTCCCGAAGGTTATTATACTGTATAATTCCATTTATATAACATCCTTGAAATGACAAAATTATAGAGATAGAGAACAGATGAGTGATAAGTCAGAGGTTTAAGGAAGGGGTGAGGGTGGAGGGAAGTAGGAAGAAGGTGTGGCTATCAAAGGACAACATGAGAGATTCTTGTGTTGATGGAAATGTTCTGTAACTTGATTGCATCAATGTCAGCACCCTGGTTGTGCTACTGTATTAATAACTTTGTAAGATGGGAAACTGGATACAGTGGACAGGGGATCTATTAGTTCTTATAACTGCATGTGAATCTACAGCTATGTCAAATTTAATGAAAAAGGCAAGCATTTAAAAAAATATGTAGAATCATAGGGTTCTGATTAATTAAGTAGTTCTAGATGGTCCTGAAAATCTGTACTTTTAAGTTCCTTAGATATAGCCATTTTTAGCCAGGTTGGCTAAAATACAGCTATAGGAGATGTTATTACATTTTTGTGTCTCCTATATGTATATGGGAATGAATATGTGAGGATAATCCTGAGCTTCAAATCCTGAGCTTCAAAACATAACCTCCTTCAAATAAGAAATGACTTCTAACCATCTATCAGAACGATAGTATTTTTTTAAATCAAACACTCTTTTAAGAACTTGATAAAAATCTGAGTCCTCTTCCCCCACAAGATGCACATACACCAAAAAATTACATTCAGTTCCTGATTTGTATTGATACCCTAAACTTTGTTGATAAGTCACTTAGGTTAGAGTAACCTCCGTATTTTGGTGAGATCTCCTTCTTCCTATCTTTGATCTATTTATTTATTCAAGTGACTAAAGTTTGTCTTTTTTTTTTAACTGCAATTTTAAACTTCTGAAATAATATGCTTTTAAAAAGTACGTACTTCATCCTCTCCTCTTCATAGATTTTGGGGAGAGAATGTCTATGGCCATACATGCTACCTAGCTTTCCGAAAAGGTGAGTGACTCCAGTTTCATTAGTTCTAGAAACTCCCATATCTGGACATCAGAGACATACATATCAAAGGCTAGCAAGTTTCTTTTTTTTTTTTTTTTAATTTTTTTTTTTTAGGCTAGCAAGTTTCTACATTTTTCTTTTTAGGATTGGCAAACTGTTGTGAATTTATTTTACTGTATCTAATTAGTTATAGACTAGGGACTTGTGTGGTTAAGGACATGTGTTCATCATCTCTTTTCTTTTTGGACAGCTTTCAGTGGACACCCTACAATTTCTGCTCTTCTTATACATACAGCAGTTAAATAAGGTCTCCCTGAGGACATCTTTGATTGGAGAAGAGTGGCCTAGTCCCAGAAATAGACCTCAGTCTCCTGACTTGACTGAAAAATCCAGTTGTCATCCTAAGGTACTATTAAAATTTTGGCCTCCTTCTTTGAAAGGAACAATTTATGAGGGAGATGATTTGCCTTCATTAAAAATTGTGTTGGGATTACTTATATAAGCCAGTCATTTGCTGGTGTGTTTTGTTTTGCTATTTTGTTTCTTTTCCTTATAAAACAAAATAAATATTTGCAGTCTTAGTCTAAATAGAGAAGTAATTTCCATTCCTTCATTAACACAAAAATCACATGATTTGGGGGCAGATTATTCACGGTTCTCATTAGCATTCTTATTATTGCAAATGTTAATGAATTTGAATCTACTTATTTGACTAAGTTAGAGTAAATGAGAAGATGTAGTGTTTGCAAAGTCAGTTGAAATCTACTGAAAAAATTTCTATAAAAATATCTTCTCATGTTTAAGTGATGTGCTTCGGTATGCTTAAGTTCAGCACACTTATGTTATGTGACAATCAAGAAGTTCAACTTAACTGCCTCACATGAGTTTTAGAGATTGTGTTATTTCTTCTTTCTGGTTTTATAAAGAAGGCTGAAATGTTTTTACCTGTTTATGTAAAAATATTCTAAAAAATCTTTAAGTAAAACATGGATCTCAGTATGACTGCCATGTGCAGGTTCTTTAAAAATGTTGTGAGGCAAACAAAAACCACCACAAAAGCGTCTCTGATAGTTGGTACTTTTATAATCTCCTTTTTCAAGTAAATCTGTCCACCCTTATATTCCATGATACAATTCCTTCCTGGTCGTACTGCTTATTCTTCATTTTCATTCTTCTTCATGAGCCTCCCCACTGGCCCCTACAGGCCACTCTTCCCCCAGGATTCTACTTGGGGCAATTTTGTCTTTTCACTAGACATAGTCTTTAAACATAATTCTTGTCTTCCCATGATTTTATATATCTCAGTGACTCCTGAGTGTGTCTCCATCCTGGATTTCCCTCCTCGTGTAGATGCCCTAGCTATACCTTAGATTCAGAATGTCCAAGTCCAGATGTATTAAAAAGGCCAATCATTGTCTGTTCTTTCCACACATTGTTTCCTGTTGAATGAGCACTGTATAGAGATGGTGTTTTGAACTAAGGTAGTCAGCATTCACATTAGCTCTGCCACTTAATGTCACATAATTTTAGGCACGTTGGTTAATTTTTCTCAGCCTTGGCTTCTCTTTTGTAAATGGGAATGATAATGCCTATTTCTGCATGGCTGTGAGAATTCAGTAGTTCATTAGCATAAGGCTTGTGGCATAGTAAACATCAGTTAATGGTGACTCTTAGTTTGTGCTATATATAGCATGACCTCTCCCAACAACTGATTAGACCAGAGATGGACACTTGACTAGAGTAACCCATTCATAGGTATGTATTTGAAATTGGTCTGATTCGAATTGATGACCTGGCCCAATCAGTGTCCCCAGGACCTGAAGAAATTACCAGTTTGTGATGGGTGCTTGAGCTGACAGCTTAGGTGGCAGTGGTACCAGAATAGCCACCATGTTCATGAGTGACCTGGACTTATAAGGATTAGAAACTATGAGGTAATCAGAGAAAAAAAATAGAATGGAACAGACTGGTGGAGACACTGGCCTCTGAGAGAGAACCAGGCTCAAGATGGCCTTCCAGTTCCAGTTCTGATGAGGCCTACGTGTACTTCATCAAAGTCTTACTTACTCTGCCTCCAAAACAATTTTTGTTTTTAAGATTTTATTTATTCATGAAAGAGAGAGAGGCAGAGACATAGGCAGAGGGAGAAGCAGGCTCACTGTGGGGAGCCCCATACGGGACTCCATCCCAGGACCTGAGTCAAAGGCAGATGCTCAACCACTGAGCCACCCAGGTGCCCCCTTCCAAAAGAATTCTAATTTAAAAGTCTGTCCCTTTTTGGGTACCTGGCCCAGTTAGTGGAACATGCAGCTCTTTATCTCAGGATTGTGAGTTCAAGCTCCACATTGGGGGTAGAGATTAATTAAAAAAAAAAAATCTTTAAAAATAAATAAAAGCCTACCTCTTTTCTTCCTTTCATAGGAATATTTTATAGGCCATAATGACATGTTAGGGGGTCCTTTATTTCTATAATTAGATCTACCTGGTCACTCAGCTTTAAGTCTACACTCCACCTACTATGCTGAACTTTCTAAATACAGAAGGATTATGTCTGTTTCCTGTCAAAACTCCCATCATTGATTATCATTGTCACTGTTTTCATCTTCTGTTCCATGGAGCTACCTCAGGCCGACTGTGGGTGAGGGGGATGCCGTAAGTGAGATGAAGAGCGACAGCTCTGCTTTGACATATTCTCTGGTATCCAAATGAGAGTTTATTAAAAAGAAAAATGGTATTGCTATTCAGAAAATAGTTTTGAAGTCCCTGGCACACAAAATAAAGCCCAGATGCTTTAGTGTTTCATACAGGCCTTTCATGATTGGTCCCTGCCTACCATTTTTACTTTATCTGACACTTCCTAGCATTATTCCTAAAACTCACCCAGAACTTCCATTTTTCTGGACACAGCAGGTAATTTTACTGCTATTAATTTTTGCATATGCTATTCTGCAGGCTGAGAATGCCTTTTTTCCTTGTCTGTTTGCATAACTATCAACATTAATCAAGAATCTGTACAAATAGCACTTCTTTTTCCCCCAAGAGGGGTTCCTTATTCCTCTGAGGCTCATAGCATGTCTTTACAGATCTCTGCTATAGTTCTTATCCCACTGTGTAATAGTTGCTTATATTGTCTTTTCACTACATAGGCCCTGAGTTCTTTGAGGACAAGAACTATGTCCTATTCAGTTTGCATATTTCGTCACTTAACACTGCTCATACCACATAAGAGATATTCAAGAAGTCTCTGTTAAATGAATGAGCCAAATCATTGAGACATCTGCCAACTCAAAGCTTATTCCAAAAGTGATAACTTCTCTTAAATCTAGCTACTGTAAGATCAGTTGCATTGTTACATCTGGTGGAATTTGAAACTCCTCCTGTAACATGAGAAGGTAAATAAAGAAACCCAATGCTTCATCAAATGAATGTCCCAAGGTAGCTATTTTTTTTTTTTTCAAGGTAGCTATTTTTATGTTAGATCGAGACTTAGAGTATTTACTAGCTGTGTGACCTTGGGTAAGTTTCTTAACCTTTCTGTATATCCATTTCCTCATTTGTAAAATTGGCATGTTAATGGCATCCATTACAAGATGGTTGCTAGGATTAAATATGTTAAGGTTTGTGTAACACTTCATGTTGGCACACACAAAGGGTTAGCTATAGTATTACTTCTGAATTAGTTAAGAAAGGAGAGAATCTGTTTATACCTATCACATGTATTAAAAAATCTTTATAAGGTTTATATTGTTGCCTTAAATGCTTTTTTAGGAGAGGAGACAAACTGGAAATACAAAGTAATTAAAATACAAAACGTTCAGGTCTTGTAAAATCTATTCTGTTAAGAGTGCTTTATTTTGATATTTTTTAGAACTGGAATGATTACAGTCACCAAGCATTTGTCTGTGATCATCTATCAGATCTCCTTGAACTACTTTTAGATCCAGAACAACTCACTGCATCATTTCATTCGGCACACAGCAGTCTAGTCTCTCGAGAAGCTGTCGTGGCTCTCAGCTTTCTTATTGAAGGTACAGTGAGTAGAGCCAGGAAGATATATCCACTTCATGAACTCGCACTGTGGCAACCACTACATGCAGAAAGTGGCTTCTCAAGGATCTCGAAGACCTTTTCTTTCTACAAGCTGGAAGCCTGGTTGAGAGCCTGTTTGACTGGGAATCCATTTGCTACATCTGCTTGCCTTAAGTCTGGAAAGAAATTGGCTTGGGCTCACCAAGGTATTTTTTTCAGTATTTTAATCTGTATTAAATTGCATGACAAGTTAAGGAACCTAGTGTTTTCTGGTGTGTTAATAATCACACAGCTTCTGTAGAAGACCTAAAAAATATTGCTACTTAAAGAGAAAAAGGCAACAGCTCTCTTTTGTCTATGACTATTTCCCTCAAGGCAGCAATAGTCTGAGAGAGTTGATTTAAGAGTCTGGGTCATTTTGGCCACAGTTAATGGAACTCCAGCTTCAGCCAGTTCTCTCTTTGCTCTGTTTTTCTCCTTTCTTTCTCCCTCATCCTCTCACATGCTCATTTGTTTGAGGCTTTCCTGTTTTCTCTGTACCACAGCCGAGTTTGGCCATTCCCCAGTTACAACCTCAGAGAATTGATGTAAAAATGGGGTCCTTTTTAGGTACACAGATACAAGCAGATTAGATTTTTCTAAATTGGAAATTTCAAGTTACAGGAGAGAAAATTTGTCTTTGATTGCATCAGATACTTATTACTGACAGTCCAGCAATGGCTAACAGGATAGGTTCGGGTGCTGAATGACTTCTGGGGCCCAGGTATAAGTTTAAAGAGAAGTAGGTGAGGCAAATGCCAGGCAAAATTAATGGGGGAAAAAAAAAGAGAGAGAGAGAGAGAGACCTAGAATATACTTCCACAATTTCTGAATTTCAAGGTAAAAGAAAAAACAGTTTCCATGTAATTAAATCAGTTTTGTATCCCATTTTCGAATCAGTTTTGAATCAGATGATTGAGCAATGTCTATAGAATCTCAAGCAAAAAGATTGTGATCCAAGAATTCTATATTCAGCCAAGCTATTGCTCTAGTATGAGGTCACAGACTTCTGGATATCTAAGGGTCCCATAAATATGTAGGACATACTACATAATTCTTGATGGTGATAAAAGAATATAGGCTCCAGTAAGCTTTTAAATGTTTTTTACAATAGTCACTAGTTGGAAAAAGAGGCTATCTAACCTCTTAGGATTATACTGAAATATTAGCACAAGTGGATAATAGGATCACAAAAAATTTGTACCTTCTTTTAGCACTAGTATTTAAACATTTTCTACAATAGCCATATATTACTTATTTTATAAAAGGAAGCAATAAGAATTGTTTTTTCAAAAAAATGTAATAGCATACTTATGTGACCTCATATTTGGCTAGTATTTTTTTTTACAAGGGTGTCCTGATAGCTTTCAGAGAAGTATAGTCTAACTAAGAAGCCAATCATAATGGTGAGACTGTACTAGGAGGGCAACCCCTTCACAGATTTTTTGAGAATCAGTTTGTGCAAGGTACTGTGTGTGAAAGGAAGATGTGCTCTCATTTACTAATGATGTAGGGATTAAAGACATGAATCCAAATAGAATTCATGGAATGATGTGGTAAGTAGCTTAAGAGGGTTATGAAATTGGTATTATGGCAATTTCAAAAGATTAAGGATTGGGATGATAAATTAAGGAAACTTGTAGAAGATATTTGAGTTATTTGAATTGGGCCAGCTCTGTCACTAGCCATATGACCTTAGCCACAATCTTGAATGAACTATAGATCTTAAAAAACTTTTATGACAGACAATTATGAAATATTACAAACATACAGAAAAATACAGAGAACGGTATAGCAAACACCTCTTCACCCCATGCCTAGATCTAAAGTTTTTCCAAATCTTACATGTATCTAATTGTAGATATGTAGACATATGTAACCTCATATGGTTGATTGTGTGTCTTTGATTTGAAACAATCTCATTTATTTATATTTTTCTCAAATAGTTGAAGGGACGACCAAAAGAGCTAAGATTGCTTGTAATACTCATGTGGCCCCTAGGATGCACCGCATGGTGGTAATGAGCCAGGTTTACAAGCAGACCTTGGCCAAGAGCTCAGATACTCTGGTGGGGGCACATGTAAAGATTCATCGTTGCAACGAATCTTTTATATATTTGCTGTCTCCTTTACGGTAAGCACAGTCTTTACAGTGTTCTGATATTTTGATATTTTCTTTGGACTAGATTGATCCTTTTTTGCCATCAGAGAATAATTTTGTAGTCAAATATTCTTTTATCTAATTCTCATTCAGCGGAATTTACCTAATTTTTTTTTTCATTTTTCAGATCTGTGACAATTGAGAAATGTAGGAATAGCACCTTTGTCTTGGGCCCTGTACAGACTGCTCTTCACCTCCACAGCTGTGACAACATTAAAGTCATCGCTGTTTGCCATCGTTTGTCCATCTCTTCCACAGCAGGTTGCATCTTTCACATTCTGACGCCTACACGCCCACTTATTCTCTCTGGAAACCAGACAGTAACTTTTGCCCCTTTTCATACCCATTACCCAATGCTGGAGGATCATATGGCCAGGACTGGCCTTGCTACGGTGCCTAACTATTGGGATAATCCAATGATTGTGTGCAGAGAGAATAGTGACACAAGTGTCTTCCGACTCTTACCACCTTGTGAATTCTATGTATTTATTATCCCCTTTGAAATGGAAGGGGACACAACAGAGATACCTGGGGGTCTTCCAGCTGCCTATCAGAAAGCACTGGCTCAAAGAGAACAGAAG
Source organism: Vulpes vulpes (assembly GCF_048418805.1). Lineage (NCBI taxonomy): Eukaryota > Metazoa > Chordata > Mammalia > Carnivora > Canidae > Vulpes > Vulpes vulpes. The sequence goes on from NC_132782.1 coordinate 54,571,133, forward strand.
ATACAAATCTGGCAGAAAACTGTGAAGGAGGCTCGTTTGACAAAGTGAGTGTTTTCTAGAATTGGTCTCACATAAAACTCCGTGGGAAAACAAATTAATCTGTCCATGTTTACAGCTGTACTAAAGTAATAAAAAAGATACAACGTGTCTTTTGTTAAGGTCAGTATTCCAGGCTGTTTGGTTGGGGTTGGGAACAAGTAGATACTCAAGAATTAGACTCCCTTCTTTTCAGAAACTTTAGTTGATAGATAAACAACTTATATTTATGAAAGGTCATATATAGAATATACCACATGATCCAATACTTGATGAATTGGTTTTCATTTTTAATTTACTTCTCTAAACTATATTGGTGGTTCTCAACCTTAGTTTTGCATTAGCCATCCAAGGGGCTTGTTAGAAATACAGATTCCTGGCTCCAACACACCACAGACAGACTCCCAAGAGTGGCTTCCTAATACTGCTCCATGGACTAATGCTAGTTTTTGTCAAAGTTTTTCCTAATCCATGGTAAAATGTGAAAAATAAGTGTGGTGTTTTAAAACAAAGCTAAATTTAGTCCACTGAAAATACTGTATTTTATTCTGAAATTATATCCTTCCTAAACTTGGGTGCTAAAATATCTTGTTTTTAAATTCCATGCTTGTGATAGTAGATGATCATGGTTTATTATGTTCACTGCAAAATTTTATTTCAAGTGTACTAGTCTGAACTCTAAAAGCCAGGGACATGCTGTATGGTTAACTAGAGATTCAGAAAACATCAGTGTGGGTAGGCAGGGAAGGTCTGTGGAGGAAGCAGAATTGGTGTTGAGCCTGGAAGAATTAGCAGCGTTTGGATAGGAGTTGAAGACTGAGCAGAGTACTTCTATTGTATCTGACCAATCGTTCTGTTGTTGCTGTTTTGGTGGCGGTGCTCTGATGTACAGAACTCAACAGAGCAGTTATTTGGAGGGAACAAATGGACAACTAGAAATAATGTCTATCCCATGAAAGTGTTCATGGGATAATCACCTGGAGTAAAATGAACATGAATTAGCGTTCTTACATTTTTTTTATTCTTAATGGCATTTTTAGGGATCAAAGGAAGCAGTTCCAGGTACTTGTGGAGAACAAGTTTTATGAGTGGTTGATTAATACGGGACATCGTCAACAGCTGGACAGTCTTGTGCCCCCTGCAGCAGGCTCCAAACAAGCAGCAGGATAAGACTCCTACGTCGAAACGTTGGTGGGTATTTATAACATATGCCTCTTAGAACATATTTCTTGGGAAAAGCTGACAAGCATACAAACGAGCTGTGCAGGATATTATGTTACTGGCCACTGCCACTTTTTCTCCACCAGACCTACCAGCATGTACAGACTTTACATACCCACTTTTACTGCATTTTATAGTGAGAAGACCAACCATAGGCTCTACCTATGGAATAATGGGCAAATATAAAGGCCAAGTTTTGCCTTATTTGCTTCTTGCCTAGTACAGGTTGTACTGTCTAAATATACTACTTTCCCCATACATAGCTTTCAGTTTTATTTCCACCTTTCTAACACATCTTTCATCTTTCCCATCACCCACACACAAATCCATTAAGTTAACTGATCTTTGTAAATTACACATATAAACATTAATAAATTACTAGAATTAGGGATCCCTGGGTGGCGCAGCAGTTTAGCGCCTGCCTTTGGCCCAGGGCGCGATCCTGGAGACCCGGGATCGAATCCCACGTCGGACTCCCGGTGTATGGAGCCTGCTTCTCCCTCTGCCTGTGTCTCTGCCTCTCTCTCTCTCTCTCATTGTGTGCCTATCATAAATTTAAAAAAAAAAATTAAAAAAAATAAAGTCTAGCCTTTTAAAAAAAAATTACTAGAATTAATCCAAGTGAAGATTTGAATACTAAAGTCTGGAAGGTCACAGATCCAATACAAGAGAATCTTGATACAGACAAATTTACTAGAAGTTATTTAATCCAAATGTAAAATATTCTCTTAAAAAATAGAAATTAGTTTACTTTTCTTTTTCTATTTTTGAAGTCTTTTTAAAAGACTAATAGACAATAGACAATAGAAAAACAGACAAAGGACATCAATAGTTAGCAGAAAGATACTTATAACGATTCTTTTACTTAAATGTAAGATACCATTTTTCTTCCATCAGATTGGGAAGAATCAAAAGCTGGTATACAACACTGGTAAGACATAATTTTCTGCTGGAAGAAGCGTACATTTGTGCAAAATCTTTGGAGGATAGTTTGGCAAAACGAAAATTATAAATGCACACATTCTTTGACTTAGCAATTTTACTTCTTGGAATTTATCTTCTAGATACACTCATGTATGTAAAGATCTGTTTAAAAAATGTGTTCATTGCAGCATTGTTTGAAATAGTTGTAGCCCAGAAACAACCCAAGTGCTTCCCAGGAGAGGGCTGGTGCCTAAAGCATTGGTTCATCCAAGGTAAAGGATGCATTTTTAAAAAGAATGAGGTATATCTGTAGGTGTTGATATGAATCATCTTTAAGCTGGGGGTTTGGAAGGGTTAAGGCAGAAGAGGAGGGGTAAATTATTGCCTTGTATGTTTGAAAAAAGAGACGGATTATTACATATACCTATATGCTAATTACATGCCTTAAAAACTTCTGAAAGGATACAATATGTCTAGGGTTAAAGATACAGAATTTTTTTTTTTGATACAGAATTCACATAACATGAAATTCATCTTTTTAAAGTGAAGGATTCAGTGACTTTTATTAATGTAGTCAATACACGTGTGTGCAACCTTCACCATTGACAAATCCAGAACATTTTCGTCACCCTAAAAACAAACCCCATACGCATAGTCATTCCTCATTCCTCCACTCTCAGTATCTTCTCTTTTCTCCAGTTTTTGACAACCACCAATCTACTCTTTGTCCCCTGATTTGTCAACTCTGGACATTTCCTATAAATGTAATCATATAACATGTGGCCTTTGTGCCTGGCTTCCTTCACTTCACATCATGATCTTAGGGTCATGAGTGTAGCATGTGTCAGTATGTCATTCCTTTTTATGGCTGGTTGATACTCCATTGTATGGATATTCCACAATTTATCTGTTCATCAGTGGATCTGAGATTGGAGTTGTTTCCCCTTTTCAATTGTTTTCACTTTTATTGTGAATAATGTTGTGTAACTTTAGTGTAAAAGTTTCGGTGTAGACCTACATTTTCAATTCTCTGGGTATGTACCTAGGAGTAGAATTGCAAGGTTATAGGTTTAACTTGTTGAGGAAATGTTGAACTGTTTTCCAAAACTGTAAAAAACTATTCTTTATCATTATAGATTGTTTGCATTTTAAAGTGTATATTACTTCTTACAAAAAAAGAATTTTATAATATTTAATAAATGCTGAGATTAAGAATCAGAAATCTGATGAAGATTGTCAAAACAAATGGGAACTATAAGAATGTGAAATTTTAGTTGAGACTAATATTGATAGCCTGTCACTTTTTCATGTCTATATATGAATGTCTTTTTTACTATTTTGAACTGATATGACCCTCAGAAAAAAGGAATACAATTAATCTTAAATGTTATGTATTTTGTCAGTCTGAACTCTCATCTGACCTTGATTTATGTGATTTTATAAATATAAGTTTTCTCCTCATTACTTGCATGAAGACAATAGAAAATTCAGTTATTAATATTTTTCTTTGGTTATTTTCAGGGCCCTGGTAACAGGAGGATGGATAGAAGATGGTACACATCTTGAACATACATTGGGAAGATGCTCTTGCTTCTTAAGAGACATTGGGGCTCTTTCCTTCCTATTTAAGACCGTTCCTTGATTTTCATTCCACACTGATATATTACTACTTAGGTCGGATTTTAGATGAGCTTCTGACTGTCATATAAACGTATTGTTTATAGCACATCAGAAAACCAAAATGAAGTTGATGAAGGTAGTTTCATTGTATGTTACTATTAAAGTGATTGAGTATAGATTTGCAAGTAAACTTCACATTTCAATTTGTATGATGAAAGGGTATCATCCTTTCTAGAGTTAAATAAGAGTTTTCTAGTTCTTTGTAACTATTTAAAAGGAAATTGCTGTTCCTTTTAAAAAATGATTGGAATGAAAGTATAGTTTGTTGGTGTATAAATATAGCAGAAATAGTTTTATACAAAGATATTTTAGTCCTTAAAAGTATGAAACAATGAAATTGTGTAAAATCTCTATTTTTCATTTTCTGCTCCAATTTTTCAATAAGCAAACTCTGAAAAGTAATGTTCTTCTTTTGATAAAAAGATAAAGCTTTACTTTTAATTTTAGAAAAGGTTTTATGAGGGAGGAAAGAATTTTTCCTCTATCCTTCTAGGTTCTTTTGGCTTTGATCTACTAATTAAATGGGCATAAGACAGATTAACAGGAGGAAACAATTTTAATTACGTATCTTTTTGGGTGCCTCATAAGAACATGAGTCGCAGGAACAAGTCAGGCAGTTGGCATATATGCCACCCTGAACTAAGGAATGGAATATCGTCCTAGGGCTTCAAAGAGGAAGAGGGTAATTCACAGGATGTTAAGAACAGATGGGAGGCAGGTAGATGTTTGCCATGTCATACAGTTAGTTGGGTCATTCAGATTAAAAATTCCCTCTGGTAATGGTGCCCCTTCTGAGCCAGGCCCCATATCTGAATTATTTTAGGTGGTTAAGGGAGGGAAAATGTTTTCCTTGAACCTGAGAGGTCTTGATCATTTTCAGCTCAAAATCCCCACATGCTACAGTAGCACATTTTTGGGGTCATGTATTCTGCTCCCTCTTGGTTACCAGTGTCATCCTGTGATGTTATATGAAAATAAAGTTTACATTTGATTGGAAAGGCTGTATTCTTTAAGATAAATGAAAAAGAATTATTAAATTATTAAATAATTATTAAATTATTAAATGAATCTGCTGATGAACATTGTTTCTTATGCTCACTGGTCATTGAATTAGTAATTATTATCAAAAAAGGGCTTGATCTTTTATTTCTAAAGTGAAAAATTAACTCTTAGAATGTGTATTCTAATTGAGGTTTTCATCATTTTTATTTTAAGATGAAATTCAAGAGAGAATTCAATAAAGAAACACTGGAGTAACAAGTATTTTGGAAATTGCTATTGGTTACTGAAATTAATGATATTACTTAGATATATTCCAGTTTATCAAATTCAAAGCTAAGCATAGCTTAATAATTTCTCAATAATCTTCTTATCAAGGCACGTTTCCCATTTTCTGAATCAACCGAAATATATCTTGGGGCATCCCATTTGTTGCATAGCTTTATTAGTGAACATGAGGAAGATGGACTTTTAAGAAGAATATGTTTGACCAGGAAAATGAAAATTGAGGATTGCTGTTTCTTTGAATTTACCTAAAATGGGGCACCTGGGTGGCTCAGTCAGTTAAGCATGTGCTTGGGATGAAGCCCTGCATCTGGCTCCCTGCTTAGCAGAGAGCCTGCTTCTCCCCTAGTCCCTGCTTATGCTCTCTCTCCTCTCTATCTCACATAAATAAATAAAAATAAAATCTTAAAAAAAAAAAAAGAATTTACCTAAAATGTAATCTCATTCTAAAAGTCAGAGGTGTAGTAGGTACCAAGAAGTGTCCTCTAAACAAGTCCTCATATGATATCATGGCAGAAAAATGCCACCAAGCAGGCAGCAAGTTGGGCTTAGCTCAACCTTTGCAGGATAATTCCCATGGTAGCTTTCTGTCTCTCAGGCTGCATACTGAAGAGCCCTTTCTTACGGATTAGAACTTGCATGTATGTCCTGAAAAAATTTCAAACCTAATAGTTGCAAGAATCTGAATCCCCACACATCCCTTGTCTAGATTTACCACTTGCTAATGTGTTGCCACATTGACCACTCTGGACAGTAGTAGTATTTTTGCTCAGCAATCTCAGAGTAGGTTGCTGACATCTTAAACCTTTACTCCTAAAGATGTTAGCATGTATTTCCTAAAAATAAAGACATTCTCCTGTGTAATCATAGTACAAATTATTAAATTGATTAAATTCAGGAAATTACACAATTTCATGATACACAGCCTGTAAACAATTTTTGCTAATCATTCTCAAAAATATCCTTTGTAGTGACATTATCCAAACAAAAGACCACGCATTGTGTTTAGTAGTCATTAAGTTTTGTTCCTTTGGAATGTGTCACTTCTATTCAGAATTAGAGGGTAGTCTTTTGACTCTCCTATAAGCTCTGTTGAAAAAAGAAGACATTGGGGATTTCAAGGTGGCTGCTTGCTAGAAAACCAAATTACCCAGGTAAGAGGGACGTTTTTGTTTTTAATTTTGAAAACTTTGGCTGGGTTTTGGTGCCTTGACTCAGCAAAGTCTATAATGCAGCAAGGCTTGGTAAGCATTAGAAGGGGTACTGAAGCTTTCCTTTATTTCATAATCCCAATTGTTTTTCTAGAAACCATCAATAGCCTCTAAATGACTGACTCAATTTTTGGATCCTATTCTCATGACTAAGCAAATGTTTGATTTCAAACCAGCCCAGTATAAATGTCTCTGTGCCTCCTACTCTCTGTAGCTATTCCGGATTCCAGCACCGGGGAAACCAATCTATGCACCAAAATGTCTAAATCTGGAACCAAGGTAAGTAAGCGGTCATGCTGATTTTTACCCTACCACTTTCTTTTCCTTTGTGCCTTTCTTTTACAGTGTTTCCTTTCGTTTGGAACGTTTCCTCTTTTCCAATGTACCTAAAGATACATTGAAAGAAATGTGGAGAAAAGCTTTTGCTTTCTTGCCTGGAGGTAAGTATGATAGTGATTTGAAGGCTGGGATTGGGAGAGGAGATTAGGAAATGCTCCTTATGTTTTTTACTGTAACAGAATTACCCAACAGTTGTATTAAGGGTTTATCTTTGTGTAGGGGGGGGCGACGTTCAATACTGTACAGGTATATAGCATGCAAATGTCATCATGATTTCTACCTCCCACCAACCAATACATTATGAATTTCCACAGGAATAGTACATACTGATAAAAGGGAGTACATGGAGTAGAAAACATTTAGTATTTGGTTAAAACTCTGTTCTGTGAGGGGCGCCTGGCTCGTTCAGTTGGTAGAACATGTGATTCTTGATCTCGGGGTTTTAAGTTCAAGCCCCACATTGGGTGTAGAATATTACTTAAAAATAAAATCTTTTTTTTTTTTTTTTTAAAATCTGCTCTGTAAAAGTTAGCATCAATCAGTAATGTTCTAGACCAATGAAGTGAATTAAGCCCCACATTCCCCTTCATTCAAGCGATTACTCTTATCTATTTCCTAAAATAAAGTGCTTACTTATCTTAGGAAAATTGCCTCTCAAATACTTAATTCACAGTTGGTGGACTGGAAATTGATCTCTTAGGCAGGGCTTTAGGAAGGAGGGAATCTATCTTCATTCTTTATTTTAGCTCTTCCATTGACCAGTGAGTGTAAGGCAAAGCCATTGGTGCCTGATTTCCACCCCCCTAACTTTTTACTTTGAAAAGTTTCAAACCCATTGAATCTTAATAAGAAAGAAATGTTGAACAGATACTTGAATATCCCTCACTTATATTCTCCAATTGTTAACATTTTGCTATATTAGGTCTGTCTCTCTCCCTTTGTACTAAACCACTTGACAAATAGCAGACTTAATTCTTTTGCCATAAGTATTTAGGCATGTATCTCCAAAAATAACCACACTATCATTATCTTGTCCCCTAAATTTCTCATAAATATAATACCTAATATTCAGGCTATATTCAAATTCCTTCCTGTTGCTCCCCCAAATGTGCTTCATGGCTGGCTTTTCCCCTGATACAGGGTCCAGTCAAGGATCATGCATTGGATTTGGTTGCCAGGTTTAAGCTTTTTTTCCTTTAGTTTCTTTTATATGGAAAAATCAGCCCTACCTTTTTGTTGTTGTTGAGACATTGACATTTTTCAAAGTCCAGATCAGATGTCTTGTAGCAAATCCTGAAATCTGCATTTGTCTGATTGTTTCTCTGTGTTTAGATTCAGACGAAACTGTCTTTGGCCAGAAAGTTGCATAGGCAATGTCAAGTATTCCCCATCGCATCATGTCAGGAGGCACCTGTTAACTTGCTACAGAATTAGGTAGTGCCTGTTTTTTTTTTTTTTTTTTTTTTTCTCACTTGGAAAATAGAACTAATCATCATACTCATTATCTAAAAGATTGTGGGAGAAGAATGAGACAGTGTCTTTAGTGCTCCGGGGTTCTTGAAAGGACGCCATGCAAATCCCGTAGGAAAGAACTGTAAGCCCTTAGAGGAATATCCATGTGCCTTGAAGGAAGACTGTTACAGAACCCTCTTTGGGGCAGCCCGGGTGGCTCAGTGGTTTAGCGCCACCTTCAGCCCGGGCCTGATCCTAAAGACCCGAGATCGAGTCCCACGTCGGGCTCCCTGCATGGAGCCTGCTTCTCCCTATGCCTGTATCTCTGCCTGCCTCTCTCTCTCTCTCTGTCTCTCATGAATAAATAAATAAAATCTTTTTTAAAAAAAGAACCCTCTTGGATGAAAAAAAAATCCCACTTTTAAAGATTTCCAAGGTAGTAAGAGTGTGCCTTCTTATTTCTTGTAGCTGCACTGTTCATGTGGTTAACTCACCTGCTTGCTGAGTCAAGAGAGCAAGTTAATCTCTTACTCTTACTCTTTGTCTATTGCTTCTCCCTTTCCCTCCAGTTTACTAGCAATTTAATCAGAGTTGTGTGGGCTTGGCAGAAGCAATGCATTTTACTAAATTTGGTTTTGTTACCTCTGGAATACTCAACATTTTTCTTTCTTGCTGTATTGGTTTAGTAGGCTATTTTTCAAAAACCAAATGAGAATGAGAGAAATTTTGTCATAATTTCTAGGGAAATCTCCAGCACTATTTCTTAGCCTACTCTACAAATGTTTTTGCCCAAGAATCTCAGCTGACCATAGAGTAGATTTCATGGTCCTTTTGCAAATGGAAATTGAGTAGAGGTACAACATTCTCTGGGCTCTGAGATTTGGAAGGTCTCCACTGACAGGAGAGTTTGGTTCAGTAATGGCTCCATGGCAACATTGTACTTTGTTTCAGCCCTGGGATGGTTGGCTAGTCTGCTGGAAGGGTAGACAGCAAGGTGACTTTATAAAACATCGTGTATATTTCTACTTCTCAGATACAGATTTTAGCCAGGCAAATGTGCAGAGGGCACTAAGTGTGAGAAACATTGAAGTAAAAAAGATAATAACTTTATTTTCTATAGCATATCTCTTGCAAAGCCTCTTTTTTGGTGAATAGTTAACCAAAAAACAAAGCTAAATTAAATTAAAGTTGAATTAAGGAGTTTAGAATCAATTAATTCTTAGTGAAGTTACCTTGGTTTTCCTAAAGATCTTTCCACAGGCTTTGGGAAAAGCATCTAAGACTTAGTCGTGTTCCATTACTAAGAGAGTGAATGGGGTGTGTAGGCAGGAAAACAGCAAAAGGGAGATAAGACTCACTTGCTTGCCTGCAACTAACTCATAACTAGCTATTTAGGGAAGTCATTTAATTTCTTTATCTGTAATAATAGTAACAAAAGTTTATTGGCAATTATGAACCAGAATAAGTGTTTAATTGGCATTCTCCCTCCTCAGAACAACCCTCTTCAGTGGATATTGTTACCCAGTTTTACAAATGTAGAGCCTGAGCTCTAGAGAGAGGTCCGGTGGCCTCTCCATGGGCACAGAGCTGGTAACTAGCAGTGCTGCAATTTTGTTTTCATCTGTAAACTGGGACACCATATATCTCTAAATCTGTGCTATGCTAAAATGGGAAATGGAGCTGGAAGAGAGATTTGGGAGGGGAAGGAAGGAAATGAAGTAGATGATTTAGGGGTAGCAGTTAGGGGTAAGGGAGCTCGTAGAGAACAGGAAACAGAAGAGTGGAGAGAGAAACAGGAAAGGTAGATTAAGGTGGAAGGAAATAACCATGAGTCAATAGGCTATGATCTAGAAGGGCTCCTCTGCGGTAGAAAACATTGAGGTTTTATGCCCTTTTACAAGTCATTTTTGGTTTCTGCCTGTCCATCAACCCTTACATCCAATCAGTCACCAAATTCTCCATTCCTTTGACTGTTTCCTCAGTGTCATTCATCTAGTAGTTGCCATTTGGCTGGCCCGCATCATCTCTCACCACACCCATAGCAACCACCTGCTTCTACGCACAGGCTACTCCATTGCATCTCGCAAATCATCACCAACGGATTCTAGCAGGGCATCTGTGACTTTATTTCCGAATACTTCACCACATACTCTATATGCACCAAGCTTGGTGAACTACTTGTCCCTATAGTGGGTCATGTTTTTTTTTTTATTCCTTTGAACAGGCAATCCATTTTCCTTTGCTTCTGAAAACCCCTCCTTATCCTCCAATCTTCACCTCAAAGATCCTTTCTAGACTACCTCCCTTCACATGAAAACACCGGACAGGATTTTCTTCTTTTAAACCGATAAAGCAAATTGGCCACAAGGTGGCGGCATAACGCTAGGAGATCAACTGCTTGAATCCATTACCCCTGGTGATTTCAGTTTAAATTATAAACCAACATCGACATTGGGTTGTGGAATTGCAGAACAAGAAGGGGCAACCTCTGCAGTCCATTTGGTCTAGTGGTTTTCAGAAACTGCGCTATGAAGCCCCAGGAGTGCCTAGGAACTCTTATCTCCTGTTGCAAACCAAAAAATTTTATTTTATAGCTAGCTGGGGCTTCCAATCCAATCTAGTCCTTTGATTTGAAATATGGGAAGCTGGAGCCCAGAAAGGTAGCTTGCCTAAAGTAGTAAGGCTGAGTGTAGAGATGCAGCTTGAGAGCCCAGGTTTATTATTTCCTGTTTCTCCGGGCTGCATGCTACAGTGCCATCATAGGCCTCAGGTTTACCCCAAAGGTTGTGGTAGAAACTTGGTAAGAGTTTGAGGCAAAGAACATTCTTGACTTGTCATCTTGTTACTTTGTAACTACTCTGTTGGCAATGAAATAATACAAAACATAAAATATTGTCAGGTGTATGCTCTATATATCCATCTAAAATAAGCTCTTTACAGCAAAGGTCTACATTTTATTTTTCTCTATGTATCTTCCATATCACCTAGAATGAATTTATGCATTTAGAACTTACTCATCTTCATCTCACAGTTATTGAAGGTTTGTCCATAGCTTAAATAAGGCTGGGCCTTTGCCCATGGAAGAAGTCTAATAGGAGTCTGATGGGAAAGAGATATGTAAGCAGATAATTTACTTTCTAATGCGATAAGTACAGTGAGTTATGGGAACAAAAAGGAAGAAGCAATGAACTTGGGTCTGGCTTATCTTTTGTTTTGCTTCATTTTAAGCCTTCAGGAAGTTCTCATTCCTGTTGCTGACAACCAACGTTGTCTGCCAGAGGATAGGTGTTGTGAGGTGAAGTAGAACTCTCTTATTTCCTCCTCAAAACTGAAGAGAAAGGAATGTCCAAAGTGAGGAATGTGTTCTTGGTTTTAATTTTGTTTATGAAGAAAGCCACCCAACTCCCCAGTTCCTCTCTTTGTCGGCCTTGCACCTCAGATCACTTTCTATGAAGACAAGCATTTCCAAGGCCGCCACTATGACTGCGACTGCGACTGTGCGGATTTCCACATGTACCTGAGTCGCTGTAACTCCATTCGAGTGGAAGGAGGTACCTGGGCGGTGTACGAAAGGCCCAACTTCGCTGGCTACATGTACATCCTACCTCGGGGCGAGTACCCCGAATACCAGCACTGGATGGGCCTCAACGACCGCCTTAGCTCCTGCCGAGCTGTTCACCTGGTGAGTCTGGAGCCCAACCCTCCTAGCTCGTTTGCTTGCCTACCAAGCTATGGTTCTCTCTGTCTCTCTTTTCCCTACTCCCTCCCCCATTTTTATTTTTTTTTTTATTTTTTTTTTTACTTTTCTGTGAAAGCCTTTTCTTAACATTTCTCTACTCTTAATGGGGTGTTTTCTTTTGTTGGCTGCTGAGGCTTACATAAAACTTTATGTCAGTTCATCCCAAGACTGAATGACGAATTATATCCAGAGCACTCTCTCTACCTCCTGAGCACTTTAAGGCACTAAGTTTCTCTTACTGAAAGTCACCTGTTTCAGTCAGTACACCATAGGGGATGGGAGATCAGATCATCTAGTTTTCAAGATGGTGGGTTCTGAACCATGCTGTTCTCTGAGTTGTTGAACTGTTGGTGATTTTCATGATGGTCGCTGTTTATTTCCTCCTGTGTTTTTCCAGTCTAGTGGAGGCCAATATAAGATTCAGATCTTTGAGAAGGGAGATTTTAATGGTCAAATGTACGAAACCACTGAAGATTGCCCTTCCATCATGGAGCAGTTTCACATGCGAGAGGTCCACTCCAGTAAGGTGCTGGATGGTGTCTGGATTTTCTACGAGCTACCCAACTACCGTGGCAGGCAGTACCTCCTGGACAAGAAGGAGTACCGGAAGCCCATTGATTGGGGTGCAGCTTCCCCAGCTGTGCAGTCTTTCCGCCGCATTGTGGAGTAATGATTTGGATGGGGCCATGGGCTTCTCCCTGGGGGCCACATGCTGGTTGGCCTTGTCATACAAATAGGCATCATAAATAAAACAATTGGCATGCATTCCAGTGTTGACTGTAATGCCTCTCCTTAAACACTCTTAGGGACCAGTAAAATCATGCCCACCCGTGGTGGGGCAGTTACACAAAGCAACTCGTCCTTCAGATTACCAATCTATAACTTTGTGCCAAACTGAATGGGACTGCATTAGAAGGCTAGAAAATCATACTGCCATGTGGTGGTTCTCATTGCTTGAGTTTGGTATTGATTCAACAGGTACGATAATAACAACAGCTACTGCCTGTTGAGAGCCTTCATTAATCCATTTTCTCTCTACAACAACCCTATAAGAGAGGTGGTTTATTTGCATTTTACAAATAAGAAAACGGAGGCTTAGAGAAACTAAAAACTTGCCCAAATTCACCAGCTGGTGATTGGAGGAACCAGGGTTTGATCCAGATTATTTACATTTCCACAGCCCCTGTTCTTTCCCTTCATTTCCAACTTGTTCATTCAATATCTGCCAGGTCGGGGTCCATGTGCATAATGACAGTACAAGGCCCTGAGGAATTTAAGAGGAGAAAAGGTCAGGGTCCCCTGAAGGTCTCATGGAAGATACAGACTAGCTATCAAGAATGGACAGTGAAAACAGAGCCTTTGCTTGAAAATGGTGGAGCCATGAGGACTTCAGGCCAAACCTGAAGGTTTTTAAGATTTCAGAGGTACCTGGGTCAGTTACTTCTCAACCTTCAGTTAAAAAAAAAAAAAAGCACATATTTAATCTGTCCTGACTATACAATAGTTGAAATGGAGTTTATTTTTACTTTGAGTAACTCCTGAGATTTTCTTTGTTTAATTTTGATGAAGAGGAGAATGGTGAAGGAAACCCAGTGTCATTAGGGATACTTGGTGAGCACCTGAGTGAACCTGGGGATGTTCTGGAGGCACTTGTCTTTAAAAGAGAGGGCAGAGTCAAGGTCTCGTAGGAGCTTTTCCAGAAAAGGACAAATTAGAACTACTAAGGATATTCCCTCCGTGTGCACTTCCATCTATACACTAGTGCAAAATGTATTCTCTCCCCTAAATATTTTTTATTTGACTTGTTACCATCCCTTGCCTTTCGTCATTTTCTCTGTTTTGAGTGAGGGACTTTGAGAAATTTGAGTAAAAGTAAGGGAGGGAGACAAGATGAACCATAGACAAAGAATGGGAGGCCACCCACTGAGCCACAATGAGCTCTGGACCTCATCTCTCTACCATGAGGCGAACTTGCATTATCTCTAAAATGAGGGAGTTGAACCAAATGCTCACTCAAGTCCCACTGAATATAAACATCTTAATTCCTTGGAGGTCAGGAGGAGGATGCAGAAAGGCCAGCTGATGACCAAAGACTGATACTTTCAGCAGCACAGTTTCTGGAAATGACCTCAGATCTAGCCCCTCCTTTTCTGCAGAAGAAACTGAGGCTGGGGTAGCAGTGCATTAGGGCCAGCCTCTGCTCTCCTATCAACTGCTGCCATGTTCCAGTCCCTGGTGAGTCGGACATGGTCTGTTCAAAACAACCAGAAACACAGTCCTGGCAGCAGCATAGGAAAGTAAGCGTCGGGATGACTTACCCCAGTCTCAGAGAAGTAGAAGATGGCTTTTGACAGATAAAACAGAATCATCGTTTGGGGATGTTACAGGCCTCTCGGTTCATGCCCTGATCTAGAAAGGGATTGCCACCATTCTCTCCAGCTGTAGACACATCAGTCAACTTGCACTTAACAAGAGTTTTCCTAGCAATTGATATTAGAGGTCAAAAACACTTTGTGTCCTTATCTGTCCATCAATCCCCGTTTTGGTAGAACATTCTGCTGTTCCAGCACAAGCCAGCATCCCACCTGTCAAGCACACCAGAATAGCACCTGGGCTGTGATTTAGAATTATCTCCCTCTAGCTTTTATTGTTTTGTCTCTCTGAAATGGAGGATCTCTAGAAGATAAGACAAGGGCATATTTAGACATTTGAGCCCTGTTTTCATCTCTAGCATTCCTCTGAGACAACTCTTCGAATATTTCCCAAATATAGAACCCACTTCCTCAAAATGCAGCATCAGGGCTCCTATTTCAGGCCTCTGGGGTAGGGCTGCCAGATTGAATATGGGACAGTGTTAGTAAATCACAAGAACTGGCATATAACTAACTATAGACACAGTATAAGTACATCCCAGGTATTGCATCGGACAGAGTTACACTAAAAAAAGTATTTGTCGTTTGTCTGAAATTCAAAATTTTACTGTGCATCCTGTATTTTATTTGCTAAACGAGTCCACCCTATACCTGAAGGGCAAGTCAAATTATACATGAATGACGTGGAATTAAAACACAGGGACTGGCATAGGCTTTGGAAACAAGACACATGTCCCACAGCAGAGCATTTAAATACAATTTTTCAGAAAGCACTGTGAACCAACAAAATGTGTCTGCAGCCAGATTTAGCCTATGGACCACCAGTCCCTGTTCTGGGCCTGTTGGAAAGCTCTGAGTATCAGAAAATACTGCTTACATTGAGTCAACAGTAATTCTGAACCTGAAAGCCTAGTTCTGTTTTCCTTCTAGTTCTCGTTCCCAAGATAGCCCCTTAGGTATTTGAAGATTCCCTCCTGTTGGTCTCCACACCCTCATCTCTAGGCTGAACAATTCCTGTTCCTTTCATCGCTTCTTTCTTGGTGTCGGCACCCAAACTCCTCATCCTGTGCTTCTCCTCTGTGCTGGTTGCAGATGGTCTTTTCCCCTCTGCTCAGCCATAGCCTGACCAGACTACATCTGGAGGATCGTGTCCAGTTCTTTCACCTTCCTTTCTCAGATATGCCCTGTTCTTGACTATGCTCAGCTTTCCTGATGCCCTCCCACCAGCCCCGATGTGGGCCTGGGCACCCTTTTCTAAGAACTCACATTTCGGCTCCAGGGCTTCCTCTTTGGAGAGTGAGAGAGAAATGGAATCCTACCACTTCCATACATGCACTCTAAGTCACGTTAGTATACACAACCTCAACTTCCTTATCTGTAGCACAAAGATGACGTCTACTTTGTGGGTGTTAAAATGATGTCATGCATTAAAAACACATAGCATGTATGGCCAATGCTCATGTATGCCACAGTTGTGGTCTATAAAGACTTGACCACTAGGGGTACCTGGGTGGCTTAGTGGTTGAGCATCTGTCTGCCTTTGGCTCAGGTTGTGATCCCAGGGTCCTGGGATTTAGTCCCGCATGGGCTCCCCGCAGGGAGCCTGCTTCCCCCTCTGCCTATTTCTCTGTGTCTCTCATGAATAAATAAATAAAATCTTAAAAAAAAGGAAAAAAGACTTGACCACTAGATAGCAGCCAACAGTTCCTGAAGAAAATACAGAGTTAGGTGCCTGTGAATTTCTGGTCACAGAGATTTTGTCAGCTGATCAATACTACTTAAGTATTTTTTATGTGTGTTTCAGTTTCACACCTTATTTAATGTATATTGTTGATTTGTTAACATTGAATTCACTGACAGCCCATGCCTGAATGAGATGAACAGGTTCTCTCTGCAGGGCACATCGCAGCTTTCTTAGGAAAGCTTGCTTAGGAACACCAGACAGCACTCCAGCACTACATCTGGGGGTGGTTTTCTCTAGCAAAATCACCAACCAAAAGGGAAACAAGGCATAAAACACAGCACTAAATAGACAGCAACAAAACAAAACAAAATACTTGTTTACAGTACAAGAGCTGCAACCAGAAGGCAAAGCCTTCATTTGACCTCAGCTGGGAACACGAGCACTGGGGGACTCAAATTTTTTTGCTGCTCCACTCACGCCCTTGAATGCCCTCAAAAGCACCAGAAGGAAAGATTTTCGAATTACCAGTAAATTTTAGCCAGTGGGCAAATTCACAAATACAGAACGTGTACTTTACCACTATGGCTGGTGCGTTAGTACCATTTTCCTGGTTATTTAAGTACCTCTGTTACCAAACTGTTGGTTTTTTGCTTTATTTTTTCCTTGCTTAGCTTTTTTTATATCTCTTTCTATCCTCCAGTTGTTTTCAGAAAAGCATCTCTGCATTTTTGGCAGATGCTTCACTGCTGGGAAGGCATACATCAGTCATCCAGCCCATCCCATTGCCTTGAAGAAAGAGCTACATTCCTATAGGAGCTGGCCTCCCCTTCACTCTCTCATTTGCCTCATTCCTGGTTCTACTTCCCACCAGTTTCCAAGGGCAGCAGGGCTGTCCCTAGGGTTCACACAAATCCCCCTGTTTTCTTAACTTCGACCTCATCTCTCTTATTTGGGGGCTCTCATCTGCCCAGGAGCTGTGAGTCTCCAAACTCCCCTAACCCCCTGGCTGACCAGCCTGTGGTCCCCACAGGAGAGAAGGCCCCGTGGCAGCAAGGCAAACCTCTCTGTCCGCAGACAGACACCACCCACCTCTGCCACTTCCCTCAAGCCTCACACTTCAAAATTGGGAAACTTTAGAACTGGAGGGGCTGGGGGCTTTCGTATATACTGCAATAGCTTGAGAAGGTGGGAACCAGGGCCCAGACAGGCTAGAGGAGTTGTCCGAGGTCACTGGTTCCAAAGCTCTTGCTCCCTCCATAGCCCCACACAGCTTCTGCTTCTCAGTCTTCATGAGACAGAACCACTATATGACATTGACATATGAGAAGGCTCAACCTAGGGGCACCTGGGTGCCTCAGTGGTTGAGTGTCTGCGTTTGGCTCAGGTCGTGATCCCAGGGTCCTGGGATCAAGTCTTGAATCAGGGTCCCTGCAGGGAGCCTGCTTCTCCCTCTGCCTGTGTCTCTGCCTCTCTCTGTGTGTCTCTCATGAATAAATAAATAAAATCTTTAAAAAAAGAGAGAGAAGGCCCAGCCAAAGAGAGTCATGCTATGCCCCTCAAAGCATGGGTGATTTTCTCTTGAATAGCTCTACTCTGAGATATAATCCACATGCTGCACCTGTTCAAAGTGTAGGACTCACCAGACTTTAGTATATTCACAGATCTGTGCCAGCATCACCACAGTCAATTAGAGAACATTTTCATTACCTCAAAAAGAAACCCTATGCCCTTTAGGAATTACCATCTTATCTCCTCCTTCCCCCCACCCCCAGTCCTGAGCAATCACAAATCTACTTTCTGCATCTGTGGACTTACTTCTACTAATTCACGTATTGTATATATTCATATATAATTACTTATATATCAGTATTTACATATATATGCATATTCTAGACATTTCATGTAGATGAAATCATATGTTTCGTGGTCTTTTGTGGCTGGCTTCTTTTATTTAGCAAAATGTTTTCAAGGATCATCCACGGTGTAGCATATATCGTGCTTCATTTCTTTTTGTGGCCAAATCCTACTCCATGGTATGGATGCTTCACATTTGGCTTACCCATTCGTCAGTCAATGGACATTTGAGTTGTTTCTACCTTTTGACTACAGCTATAAACATTTGTACAAGTTTGCATGTAGACCTAATGCTCCTTTTTTTCTTGAGTATATAGCTAGGAGTACAGCTGCTGGGGGCATGGGCTCTTTCTTCTTAAATGCTGGCAGCCTGTGGGGCCTTGAAGCCACACAGACCTAGTTTTGATTCTGATTCTCCTGTTTTCTAGTTGTAGTATTTCAGCCAAACACACCTCTCCTAGGTTGAGCCTTCTCCTACATCAAATAGAGATGTAATTGTACCTCCCTTCCCAGTAGTTTTGTTGGCGTTGGACGAAATATTAAGGAAGAATTCTCAGCCCAGCGAACAACCCAAAGGAGCAGGTGCTCAGTAAAGGCAGCTATTTTAAAGTTTCCCAAAGATGGGATCCCGGTAGAAGTGGCTGGAGAAGACTTGGTTGTTAAAAAGCTTGGGAATCAGTGGGACAGTGGTGTCTCCAGCCTCTCCCTGCTTAAATGATCTATGACTTAGGTGCCCCTGGCTAACAATGAGGCCTGTTTGGCCAGCAGGTGGAGGGGAGGAGGGGAGAGGGCGGAGGGCGGCAGGGGTAGGAGCTACAGGCAGGCAGAGAGCTCCACGCAGCTGGGCGGAGTAGCTACTTGCACAGGAAGGGGAACTTAGTCTCCCTGTCTCCTTCCTGCCAGGGCTTGGGCCTTCCCCTTGATCTTCTCTTATCTCTGCAAAGCGATCTTATTTCCTTTCTCTTCGGTGAAATGGTTTCTCATTTCCCCCCACCCCGCACCAGTGCGGCCCTTTGTGAGTCAGCAACCATCGGGGCTCAGCACCCTGGTTGAGTGGTTCTGGAATTGATTAGCTCTGGGGGAAATCCTGCCAGCACTCTGCCTCCCTGGAGCACAGCCGGCAGAGATTTGTTCCCATTGTCCGCGCCCCACCTCCCTGAACAGGCCTCATTAGCCTGTTCACTGACCCGCGGGGCCAGACAATGGTGGGCCTGGCTGTAGTGCTGACCCCCACGTTTCTCAGGCTGCACTGCTGGTGGCCCCGAGCTCACGGCACACTGGGTGACCCTGATGCGGGAAACCCAGGATGTGGACAGAAGGAGGAATCTCTAGACTGTTCCTGTAAGCAAGAAGGAGGGGGAAGGGGACAGCCTGCGGGTTGCTTATAAACCAGAAATAAAAATATCCCAACTGCAAACAAGCTTTTGGGGCCTCCTCTAAAGGCCAGGGGGTCCTTGCCATTGGGCGGGATCACATTTTCATGCCAGGCTGCCTGTGGCTTACAGCCACTCAGCAGCAGCTCCCACTGGCACATATTGTTTCAGAGTTTTTAAAGCCTTTTCCCATGTTGATCTGACCCTCACCATAGAGGTACGTGAAAAAGAAGTTATTGGGGACACATGGGTGGCTCAGTGGTGGAGCATCTGCCTTTGGCTCAGGAAGTGATCCTAGGGTCCTGGGATCGAGTCCCACATTGGGCTCCCTGCATGGAGCCTGCTTCTCCCTCTGCCTGTGTCTCTGCCTCTCTCTCTCTCTGTGTCTCTCATGAATAAATAAATAAATAAAATCTTTTTGAAAAAATAAAATTTCAACAAAACTGGACATTCACAGGAGGTTTACTATTCAAGAGTTGTATGTGTATGCCTGGCTGGCTCAGTGGGAAGAGCATGTGCCTCTTGGTCTTGGGGTCATGAGTTTGAGCACCATGTTGGGTGTAGAGATTACTAAAAATAAATACATAAACTTGAAGAGTTGTGTGTTAATCGAGAAAAAATCTATTGGGTGTCAGAAGTTGAGGTATACCCAGACTCATCAAAGAAGATGTTCTCAGTCTGTGACATTCTCACGCTGTTCCTAGGCCCTGGAAAGATGACCCTTTCTCTGCCTTGGGCCTCCCCTTAGGAGGATCCTACATCTCAGAGACTCTAAAATACACAAGTGTTTTCTATCTAAATCTCTGTCCATCTGTCACTCCGGTAAATAACTGAGTGAAGGGTAAATACAGGAGAGGGTCACTTGAGTTGCAACGGACCATAGACCACGGAGGAGGGAGAAAATCGCAGCTTCTGTCCTGGGAAACCAGAGAAAGATGGTCTGAATAACATACGTATTTGGGGGGTTAGCTTTATTAAGGTATAATTTATTAACTATAAAATTCACCCTTTTTAAAGTGTTTGGTTTGGTGAGTTTTGACAAACTGCCAACACAATCGGCACATAGAACATTTTTATACCTCAAATTCCCTTCTGTCCCTTTGCAGTTAATCCCCTCCCATGTCCCACTCTGGCAACCACTGGTCTACCTTCCCTCCCTGTAGCTTGCCTTTTCCAGAATGTCATACAGGTGGAATCATGCAGTATGTAACCTTCTGCGGGTCTGGCTTCTCTCACTTAACATATTGCTTTTGAGTGCCTTAGGAGTTGCTCTTTACCCATTGTTGCGTATATTCGTAGTTTATTCTCATTACTGGGTAGTATTCAATTGTCTGGATGTAGCACATTTTGTTTTACCGTTTACCAGCGGACAGAGACTGGGTTGTTTCCAGAAGGCCTGCTTTGTTTATAATTGCTTCAAATTATGCAAGGTGGTATCCAGCCAGAGAAATTTCCACAGGATAACTCTGTTCTTTCCCTTCTCTCTACTCGGGTGATGTAGCATTGGGAGGTGCTTAGAACTGCCTGGAAATCCTGAGTTGGCAAAATGACACACAGGGAGGGGTACATGCCTGCCTAGGCTTCCTGGGGACTTTGATTGTGTCAGTCCCTGTCCCGAGTTCAGAGGGTCTGGTGAGAGCTGTCATGAGCCAGCAGATCTGAGTCATGCATCAGGCCTGGCCCAGGGGTGGGCTCAGCTCCTTGGGCCTCTGGGATGCAAGGGTGATGCTTGGGAAGAGGCTTCAAGGCTCTGGCTGGGAAAGCAGGCCCGCAGTAGCTTAATCTATAGTCTCTAGGAGCGCCTGGGTGGCTCAGTGGCTGAGCGTCTGCCTTTGGCTCAGGTCATGATCCCAGGGTCCTGGGATCGAGTCCTGCATCGGGTTCCCCTTAGGGAGCCTGCTTCTCCCTCTGCCTATGTCTCTACCTCTGTGTATCCCTCATGAATAAATAAATAAAATCTTTTTAAAAAATTATAGTTTCTAAATATTCAGACATCTGGCATATGCGCCTCCTTTTGCACCAGGCCTTCAAAGGTTGTGGAGGGCAGGCTCCTGGTTGTGAGTGGGGTGGGTATATGGGAGCAAATGACAGCGTTAGCGCCAGTGGCCCTCTAGTGGTTCACGGAATAAATTCTGTATCTGCAAGCACCTGCTTGGCTCCCGGAGGGTAGCTTCTGCGCCCGGAGAATCTTACCTCATTATTCCATCTGGTTCCCTAACTGATGGCAGCTGTCAGGCCAGGAGAAAACAATTGGTGCCTGGCAGTTCTTCACAGTATCCTCCGTCTACAACCTCACACGGCCGCCCCCAAGGCAGCTGTTTGCTTCTCTCGGCCCCCTCCCCCCTCCCCCCCCCCCCCCCCCCCGCGCCCTGGTGTCTATAAGACACCTCCACCTCCAGGGGAGCAGGACCACAGGGCCAGCGTGCACCCAGCCCCAGCCCCGCTCCCAGCACACTTCTTTCTGGCCCAGAAATATATCTGGGCTCCCTGACGTCTTGTCCCGGGTCCTCTTCATTCCTGATTCTTGGATGGGTTGATTTCTTCTCTCTCTCTGTAAGATTCTCACATCTGTGTTCCCTGAGCCTGAGAAGCAAGCCGCCGTCCTGTCCTCACCCACTCTCTCTTGTGTCCGCTCGGATTTTGGAACCAGTCTACCCTCCAAGCATTTCCCGAGGTCTTCCTTCTGCTCCACCTCCCTGCCTGGGCCTCTGTCCGAGTCTTCGATGTAGTCCCCCTGGCCCAGGTTCCTCAGCCTTCTCCTCAACTCTTCATCAATGGGTCAGCCTCCCTGCCTCCACAGTATTCTCTCCAAAGCACAGTTGTGGTGTCACTTCCTTGATTTAAACCTCTCTAATGGGACACCTGGGTGGCTCAGTCAGGTAAGTGTCTGACTTCGGCTCAGGTCCTGATCTCAGGGTCCTGGGATCAAGCCCCACATTGGGCTCCCTGCTCCGTAGGGAGTCTGCTTCTCCCTCTGCCCCTCCCCCAATTCATGTGGGTGCTCTCTTTCTCTAGCAAATAAAAAAAAATCTTATATAAAAAAAGAAAACCCTTCTCAATCATTTGGGTTCTGGGTGCTCTGAACAAAATCCAAACATCTAGAACCATGACACGTGTCCCTGGTGATAGAGTACACTGTGCCAAAATGGCCTCAGCGTACAGTTGTGCGGTGTGTGCACAAGGCCATCCAGACAAGGGGAGGTACTCAAGTGCAGCTGGAGAAAGGGGCACCTTCTTTCTAACTAGGACAAAGTCTTATGTATTTCTACCCCCTCAGATCCTCACACACACTGTCCACCACCATTAACAAACCCCACCCCCCCCAATATACTGCACTCCTGGTGAATTGCTGGTAATTCTTCAAAGGTGCCATGATGTAGCCTGTCTGGAATAACCCTCCCTGCCTTTTTGCCTGTGAGTCTTCTCCTCATCCTTTTTAACAGATGTCCCACTGGGGGAGTCTTCTGTGGCATCTCCCCTCCCAGTACAGTGACACACTGCTCTTCCTTGCTCCTGTAACACTCCGCCCTCTTGCCTCTGTCTCAGTTCTAGCATCCTGGGTCAGAGTTATCTATCCATGTTTGTCTTCCTCTTTAGACTGGGAAATTGCCCCAGGTCAAGGACTGTGTCTGGGTAGGTGTTTATCATTACATGGGTGCTTATCATGCCCCTACTATGTGTGGAGGCCTTCTGTTCTGTTGCCAATACTGGTGGGTTAGAAATTATGAGAAAGATTTCTCTTGAAGACTTAAATTTAAGCAAAACTTCCTAAGAATCACTGCGGAGGGGGATGGGGTAACTGGGTGATGGACATTAAGGAGAGCATGTGATGTCATGAGCACTGGCTGTTATATAAGACTGATGAATCATTGACCTCTACCTCCGAAACTGCTAATACATTATGTTAGTTAATTGAATTTAAATAAAAATATAAAGAATCACAGCAGAGATCTTCAAAGTCATCTCAGAAAGACAAAAAGGCTCCCCATCCTCCAAATTTTACCGTACCTTGACAGAAAGCAAAAAGACTTTTTACGTGAAGAAATCAGTTAATAAATAGGAGTGGAATGGTCAGCCCTGGAATCTAAGAAATGTCAAGTCCTAGGAACAAATGTTGGGCAAGAAGGTGGGTCCGTCCAAATGCTGTCCCCAGAGGAGGAAGCCTTGGAGGGCCTTCAGATGTCACCATCCCGAGGGCAGAAGCAGGAAAGAGGCACACCTGTGGAGCCTGGGGGTCACCAGCCTGCAGCTGCCAGCCACTGAAATTCTTTAATGCCCCTCATTCCGAGCCCAGGCTTTTCAGGTAAACATCTATCTGATTTTGACTTGGCTTCCAAGGATAACGTGACCACCATTGGTCATAACGGCTCAAGGGGTCTGGATCTGGTGGTCGGTACTCACCATAAATTACTGACACAGATGGGCCCGTCTACACTGTGTGCACAGATGCTAGCCTCTGGGCTTGCAGGGCTGGAGGCCAGATCTTTCCTTAGGGAAGCAAGGAAAGATGCTCTGTGAATATCTGGGGACACAATGTAGCTGCGGAGCTACTCATGAGAACCTTGTTTTGTTTACGCAGGCAGCAGTGTCCTGGTCAAGCGGACAGGCTCTTTGGGTTGGATGGCACAGGTTCACGTTCTGGCAAGTTACTTCATCTCTCTGGGCCTCAGTTTCCTCATTTACTCGATGCAACCAGTAAGACTAGCTATGCAGCTAGCATCATTTTCTCCACATCTGAAGCTCATTCCATCCTCAAAGCAATCCTCAGCCAGAAAAGCTGGGAAGTTATGGGCCAGGATAGTCAAGCTGAGAGAGGTGCACAAGCACAGGACTGCAAGTGACAGAGCCTGGAGTCAAAGCTGGCCTGCCCGGTGTAGACACCCATGCTCCCCTGTCCAGTTTCGTGTGGTAGACTGGGGCCCTGGCCTCCACCTCTACTGTTCCTGCTGCTGTCACCACTCCGGCAATGCCCCCTACCCAAGGGAGCCCCAGCCCCATGGGCAGCCTGCTGGGCCGGGGGTGCGGCTCATATGGGCTGGCTTATTTCTGATGCATGCAGTATTTCCCCCCTGTAAAAACTCTGGCATAGGCCTGTCCATTTATTGAAAAAAAAAAAGGTTGATATTTTAATAAACTTAAATATGATAAAAAAAAAATCATCGAAGGTGATGGTAGCAGGAGGAGCAAAGCCCCTAGGGTGCTATTAGCAATTTGGCATTTCCATTTCCCATGGGAATGTTGATGGCACTCTAGACGCAGTGTCATTATGATTAAGACACTGTAACTGTAGAAACTTGAAGGTGTGAACTTCAGCATAGGAACAAATGCAAATATCTCACCAGAGCCGGTCATCGGGGGTAAAGCCAGGGGTAGAAGCCAGGTCTGTTTGCTCCCAGACTGGTGCTCTCTCTCTTACACCACACTGCCTCCATGTGTCCATCTCTGAGCCTCAATTTCCCCCTTACATTGGTGTCTTAACCACTCAGGCTGCCCCAACAAGTTATTTTAGACTGGGTGGCTTTATTTCTCAGTTCTGGAGAGGGGCAAGTCCAAGATCCAGTTTCTGGTGAGAGCCCACCTCTGGCCTGCAGCTGGCCATCTACTTGTTACCTTCCTGCTGCAGAGAACAGAGGAGAGGAGGTCTCCAATCCCGGGCAGGAGGGCTCCACCCTCACGATCCAGACACTTTTCAAAGCCCCCCCTTCCACATGCTCTCACATTGAGGATTATTTTCAACATATGAATGGAAGGGGGTGGACACAGGCATTCAGTCCACCCCAAACAGGAATGAAAAAGAACTCCTGGATTTCAGGGCTGGGAGGACGAAAGGGGGAAGGTCATGTGAGTTGCTTTGTAAGCTGCAGAAATCACACAGGGCAGCAGAGTCGGGTGGAAAGGGCATGTGTTTCAGAGGTAGGCCTGGGGGGCAGCCTTGCTGCCCGCCTGCTTATCTGGGCCCAGATCTCTACAAAATGCAACCCCATCTCCTGCCTAAAGTTGTTATGGCACTTGAGTGAGATATTTTATGTAAAATTCTTAATTCTCTGTCAAAGTTAGAAACTACCAATTCTCTACCTTTCCTCTGCTCCCCACCTTTTGAAAGCACTGAAATGGGACACCTGGAAATATTGCGAGAACCCAAAGAATGGGTGTCATTACAGGACTTGGCTCAAATGAAACACATCGCCCCCCCCTTCCGTCTAAGGGCACCTGCCTGTACCAGGGGTGACAGTGAAATCAGCTACGTGGAGAAGAGGCAGAAACGACTTCCCAAGAGGTTGACAGAGTGTCAAGTGCTGGCTGTCAAAATGAGAGCCTGTTGCATCAGTATTCGGAGCAAGTAGGCTGTGCTATTTATGGGAGCTTATTTGCCTGTGTCAGGAAACACTCAGAGTTTGCCATATTTTCAACCAGAGGCAGATGAGCCCCACAGGGGTGCTGAGCAAAGGGGGAGCAGGGGCTGCTCAGCCTCCACGTCACCCCTTCCTCCCCCAGGGCAATGGAGCATGGGGTCACTGAAGAGACTCTTGATCGGATCTTCTGTTCTTTCCACCTGTTTTAGACCCAAGATGTCCTGCTTTCCTATGCTTACTCCATTTTGTTTTTAGAGGGAGTACACATGTGCAAAAGTCGCACACGCTACACAGAGGTGTTCGGTCCCCGGTCCCTCCTCCAGCCTGACACCCTCCCCTCTCCCACCAACGGGCTGTGGCTGATACCATGCAACTCTTCAGGGATAGTCTTTTCATTCTGTTCTCCTACCACTGAAATGCTTATTGGGTACCTATTCTAGGCTCTGGGAGTAGAACAGTAGAAAGACAAGTAGAAATAAGTAGTGATAAAACAGTAGAAAATTCTTGCCCTCAAAGAGCTGCCATCCAGCTGGTACTTCCATGGTTACCTTTCATACACATGTTCTATGCTTTCTCCATCTGGTCTGCTTCTGCTTCAGTACATCAGTCACTATTCCTTGTACACACTTCTCTGTGCCTTACTTTTTTCATTTAATACTGTACTTATGAGGTTAAGAAAAGCCACGTTTTGGGGATACCTGGGTGGCTCAGCGGTTTGGCACCTGCCTTCAGCCCAGGGCATGATCCCGGAGTCCTGGGATCAAGTCCCACATTGGGCTCCCTGCACGGAGCCTGCTTCTCCCTCTGCCTGTGTCTCTGCCTCTCTCTCTCAATCTGTGTCTCTCATGAATAAATCAATAAATAAAATATTAAAAAAAAAAGAAAGGCCACATTTAAATCCAGCCCAGAGGGCTTTTCTGTCGCAATCGCCTGAGCCCCGACATTAGCCTACCTACCATGAGAAGGAAGGTAAAGTCCACAAATAACTCCTGACCCGACAAAGGTGAGAAGGAAGTGTAAGCATTACAGGTCTGTTTTGGAGGGATAGGCCTGTCATCAGGTTCAGATTCCTGTAGGAGGTTTACTGTTGAATTAATTAGGGTGGGTTTTTTTGTTTTTGTTTTTGTTTGTTTTTTTTGTTTTTTTTTTTCTTTTTAGGATTTTATTTGTTTATTCACAAGAGACACAAAGATACAGAAACACAGGCAGAAGGAGAAACAGGCTCAATGCAGGTCTTGGTCCCAGGACCCTGGGATCACAACCTGAGCCAAAGGCAGACACTCAACCACTAAGCCACCCAGGTGCCCCTTAATCAGGGTTCTTGATGTTCTCAGTTTCAAAAGTCGAACCCAAAATGGCTTAAATCAGAAAGAGGATCTACTGTCTTTTAAAGCCAATAAGGACGCTGGGGGCAGTTCCAAGAGTAGAAAGGGGATTAAAAAAAAAAAAAAAAGCTGGAGGATCCAAAGTTACCTCTGACTCTCTCTCAGCCTCTCCTCTGCACGTCTGGTTCATGAGCATGTTGGTCTCCTTCTGCCCTCTTAGCAAGTAGAACCTTTACATTTGGGGGAACTAGATGCTATAGGTGAGGCCAAGACTCCTATTGGCCGGGACAGGGTCCTGTGCTCACCCTCTGGTCCAGGGGAATGGCACACATGCCCAGGAAAGGGGGAGGGGAAGTTCTCCCAGCAAACAGCAATGGGGCCCATCAAACAGTTCCATGGACCCCTGCAATCACTCTTCGGGTGGATGTCCCTGTCGGTCCAATGTTTCTTGGGCCAAAAAGCTCGCTTAAAACTTAAGTTAGGGGATCCCTGGGTGGCGCAGCGGTTCAGCGCCTGCCTTTGGCCCAGGGCCTGATCCTGGAGACCCGGGATCGAGTCCCACGTCGGGCTTCCGGAGCATGGAGCCTGCTTCTCCCTCTGCCTATGTCTCTGCCTCTCTCTCTCTCTCTGTGACTATCATAAATAAATGATAATAATAAAAAAAAAATTTTTAAAAACTTAAGTTAGAATGAAACTTTTCAGATGCATTTTAGAAAGCTTGATATACTTATTTTTGAGTTTGGCTGCACTGACAATTTATCCTTTCATTGATTCATTGTCCAGCACTATGAAGCACCATGCCTGGCGGCACTGTTCTGGGCTTCTGAAGATACCTTGCTGAGTAAATGATACCTGGTCTCTGGCCTGGAAAGTGACTCAGTCCCTGCCCCAGAGGGAGGAAATGGGAAAATGGCACCTTAGATCATCACCACACGTGGATTGTGGACAGATTGTGTGGAAAATGCTGTAGGAGGAGAGGAAAGGACAGGTGATTCCACAACGGAGGACTTCAGAGAAGAGGGGGGGGTCACACAGCAGAGTCCTAGAGAGGTGGGGTGGGTGGCATGAGATATTTGATTAGGACTCTTTGGGGGATAATACATAGAACACAAATTGAGATAACTCAAGTAAAAAAAAAATCACAGAATTAAACCTGCATTTTGCAAATACCAGAATCAGGACTTAGAGGGCCAAAGGCAACCTATGCAGCAGACTTCTCTCCATTTCTCATCTTTACTTCTCTCCATCTCTTTCTGATTCCATCTATCTGTCTGTCTCTCTTCAACCACCTCCTCCTCCCCAAACCAGCTGTCTCTAGTCTTATGGAAGACTATGTGGGAACATGGCAGGGTAGAGGGAGGAAGGGGGAGGCGATACTGAATGAGAGAACAGAATGGAGAGCCAGACTAAGACTGATGGAAGAGCCCAGAATTCCAAGCTAAGAACACCTGCATGAAGATTGGACTTTGTGGAAGGCGGCCATATAAGCCTTCCCAGGGGGCAGAAGTAGGCCAACTGGCCACATAGAACAATCGGTCACAGCCAAGGGAGGGCCAGTTGTTTCTGAGGGAGCAGGAAGGGAAACATGCCTGATCTCAAAGGAGGAGGAGGATTCCCCCTGGAGGGGCCACCTGGGAGAAGAAGGGTCCCAATGAGCTATGGGAGGGAGGACGGCCTTGCATTAGAACAACAAAAGGAGCACAAGGTGTGTGTCCCTCCCCAGAGCATCCACTTGTCACCAGCCAGCGAGTCTTGCTCAGAGTGAAGTGCAGCAAAGAAAAGAAAGTCTTTCCAGTAAAGGCGTACACCCGCAGAGCCTGTGTTCCCCGAAGCCCAGGCCCCAGGGCCTCTGGGGACCAAGATTAATGGGAAGAGTTTCCTCAGTGGTCCCAAGAGCTGCCCCTGTGGGAGTGAGCTCACCAATTCCAGTCCCAGCTCCCAAGGGCCAGGAAGTGGTGTGCACGGCAGCGCTTAGTGACAAATAAATGAGCTTGACTTTGATTCACTAAGCTGATGGCCTGGAGAAAGAGATGATGGGAGGTCCCTTCTGTGGGGATTTCACCCACACCTCTATTTATTTGTGGCCTGGATCCTGAGATCACTAAGACCACTTCCATCACACACACACACACACACACACACACACACACACAGGTGCACGCGTGAAGAAACACCACATGCATGCACACCCACGCCCATGACAAGGTACTGTCTTTTCTCCCTACGAATACCTCTTCTCCTCCAGGCTATGTGCACTTTATGAGTCAGGCCTCTGTCTTATTCACATCTCAACCACCCCTGCAATTTAGTAGCTGGTACTTAGAGGTCTGCAGGAGGAGTTTGAGGATGAAGCATGAATGACCATCTTCTAAGGCCCTTCAAACCACACGGAAAATCCTCAGTTCCCTAGACACTTCCCACAGGCCTGACTCCCGATGTGGGTAGTTTCCTCAAGGTGATTAGTGTGGGAGGTGTCTAGAGAAAGTCATTTGTAGTAGCACCAGCTGAATAAAGCAAATGCCTTTACTGGATGATTCTCCATACTTGGGCAGAGCAAATCCACGTGTTCCTGAAGGGAGGAATGCTCCCAGTGGCCACTGCTGCTACTTGGTGCTACCTGAATATTGGAGAAGGAAAAATGCTCAACCACTTTCTAGATTTTTCCAGCCTCGAAGGCAGAGGGATTGACTGGGTTTTCACATTTTATCTTATCCACACACCAAGCATTTTTGTATTTTCTCTGCAAAAATTCTTCCCACCTCTGTTGGACTGGAGCAAGGATTGGGTGGTGTGGGGCAGAAGGAGGTGGGATGTAAGACCACCTGTTTTGAGAGGCTCTGAAACTATCCTACTCTTCTTCTTTGGGGTGTGTCCTTGGGTGGGTGGTCTTATTTCATTTCTTTTAAACATACCACTCACTTTCCTCACCCCACCTCATCCCCCTGCATGTGACAACCATGTTTCTGAGAATAGAGAGGAGGTGATACATCCAGAAGTGGTGGGCTTTAAAGTGAAATGTGTGTTTGGTTATTACTTTCTTCAAGCTGGGACTTTTTAAAAAAAAATTATTTATTTGAGAGAGAGGGAGAGCATGAGCAAGGGGGAGAAGGAGAGGGAGAGGGAGAGGGAGAAGCAGACTCCTCACTGAGCAAGGAGCCTAAAGCAGGATTTGATCCCAGGGCCCTGTGATCATGACCTGAGCTGAAGGCAGACACTTAAATGGCTGAGTCACCCAGAGGCCTAAGCTGGGGCTTTTGAGAGCATTGCTGGCACATGGAACCCGGTGCCCCAGAGCCCCATGTTAAGGCGCAAAGCAGATAAAATCAACACTTATAGAAAGCCACTTTTGAGTACCTGGAAGAGGGATCTGGGTTCAGATCCAGCTAAGAATGATAATGTGCATTTATAGAGCACAGACTCTGTGCTAAGCATTGGCATGGATGATGTCCTTGAATCCTCATATATCAACCCTGACAAATAAATATTATTACCCCCTTTAAGAGTAAGCAGATATTCAGAGAGATAATTCACCCAAAGTCACACACTTTGTAAGTGGCAGAGCCAGAATTCAAATTCAAGCAGTTGGAATCTAAAGCCAACACTTCACACTGTCTTACCACTTAGCAGTACATTTGGGAGAAATTATTCAACTTGCCTAAGCTTCAATTTCCTTACCTACAAATATGGTCATAATAACAGTACCTACCTCCAGGTTGTTGAGAACATTACATGGGATAAGGAGTCTGGAGCAGTCAGCACACGGGAAGCAATGGGCGGCAGCAATTATGATTATTGTAAAGGACAAGCATTCCAGATCCACATCAGGTGACATTTCTTCCCACTGTGTGCTGACATGGAGGGTTGTGTGGTCTTCAGCCCTCAGATGTCTCCAGGGTGGCTCGGGCTGGACCTGGATCCCTAAAGTCTTTAGGAGTGAGAAGGAGGTCCTTATTAGGTGGTATGAGGGGCCCTTGGACCAGCTCTGACCAATGCTCCTGCCTCTTACTCCCTTGAACCAAGTCTGCTGGGTGCAGAGGAGACCCCGTGCCCAGCACTAGGGGGACAGCGGTAGGTGGTGGGTGGTCCTTCTAGTTGGCACGCTCCTGCCAAACAGATGGGGAGCTGTTTGAAAGTGGCAGCTTGATGTATATTAGCTGGCAAACTGCTCATGCTGTTGGGCGGCCTGGAAGGGACCCTGCCGTTGTGAGTGGGTGACGGGGCCTGCGGAGGGAGGTTGGCAAGTGGGGTGGCGTGGTGTGGGTGGAGGCGAGGCCAGTGCTGGGAGGTGCACTCAGAGGTGGGGAGGTGAAACAGCTTGGCTGCAAGTCTGCTGGGCCCTACTCCTCACCAACGAAGCATACTGGGTAGCATTTGCTTCACTGGTTTCCTAGAAACAGCGTCACGGGAGCCTGAACCAGAGTGTGGTGCTGTCAAGAGGCCTCGCAGCCCCTTTGGTGAGATCTGCAGACAGGAATCCGTGGCCTAAGGTGGAGAGAGACTTGTCCAAGTTGCCCACTTACCTCTCTTTATCCTGGTCAACGGTGAGAGCTGTCTCTATAAATAAATCCAAGTGTTCAGACTTTATATTGCTTTTTAAAGAACTTTTAAAAGTATGGTGATCAACACAAAGGAAGTTTTGCAAGAAAAGGATGAAATAACTCTAATTATGATCATTTTGTGCTTTCATGTTCAGGCTTTCAAGAATATATGTTTTTTTATGGAGCTGCAATCACAGAGGACAGACAATTCTGCTTTCTCTTTTAATGGAGTGATTTTTCCTCACGCTGCAGTCTTCAGTGTTGTCACACACACACACACACACACACACACACACACACACACACCACACCCTGTAGCTGGACAATAAATCAAATTTCCAGGATCCAGAATTGAACTATGCAATACGACTGTTCTGCATTTAATTATGATTTCCGTGGTGACATGTTAGGGTCTGTCTGGTATCCCTCCTATCCTATAGGGACAGGCCAATTTTACAAAAAGATCATTGGTAGCCAAGATGAGAAATAGGACTGAGCAGGAAACTGCCTGAGTTTGCCTGGAGCCCCTAGGCTAGAATGGGATGGGATGGAGGCAGAGGTACTTTTTTTTAAAGCCTTCCAGGATCTTAACACTCAACCAGGACAGGGAACCCCTGGTGTAACAGGCAAATCCTTAGAAAAGTCCTTACTACGTGTGACATAGAGGATAAGGGTAGATTAATTAGAATCCTGTCCTGTAACAGAGTTGAGACTTTGCCATCTGCATAGTGTGACAGCTGCAATTTGAATAAAACATACTTAAAATTGTTTTGCAGAATATGGCCAAGATTAATGAAAGGGTCATTTGATGGGAAGGGAATTAAGATGATGGAGGGAGGTCGGCGAGTATGATTTCAAAGGGGTGAGTGGTTACCTACAAGATTTCTTCCCAGCCCACAAGAGGGCTCCGATGGATTTCTGGCTCTAGGCTCCACAATAGTTAAAAGGCCTGCGTTGGGATTGCCTAATGAACAAAGTGTGTGCAGCAGCTGTCTCAGCTGGGTCCATGGTAGACACCTAGGGCCACCCTCCTGAACCAGAATGGATGGGAGACTCACAGGCTGTTGGGAAAGTGGGCACTTGGCACAGAAGGCTCCAGTCCTCAACTGTTTGTCTCCTGTCAGTGAGCGAGAATGACAGCTACCTCTAGCCTCTTCCATCTCTCTTCCATTCAGTTTTTGAAATCGTCTCCAAAGTTTTCCTTCCTTGTGGTTTAGAAAGCTTTGCCAAGACTGATTTGTTATATTCAACTTCTCTCATCAATACCATGTACTCTGGGGTTTCCTTGATGTTCTATGTCTAGGCCATCTTGAAGCTGCCTGCCTTGAGGCATTGGAATGGGGAAAACAAATCAGTTTAATACAGCAAACACTGTCTGAGCACCTATTCCAGACCATGAATGGTGATTGGCACCAGTGCCAGGGAAATGAGTGAGCAAAATCCTTGCCCTTCCTTCCTCGGTTGTGTGTCAGACTATGGTATGTCCTTGATAGTCACAAAATGTTGTGAGCACATGGGAGAGGGCAATTCATTCTGTCCCAGGGCTCTGCAGTCTCTACACCGAGGAGAGAGTATTTGAAAGAAATTATTCCATAAATCTATTATTGTGTAACGACCACTCCAATCCTTCATGGCTTAAAACAATTCATTATACTCTCTCATAGTTATGTGAGTCAGCTGGGCTCCCTGGGAGGCTCTCACTTGGGGTCTCATGTGGGGTAACAGGTTGCAGCTGGGGCTGGAGCCATTCAAAGGCTCAACTGGTCTAGGCACCCCAAATGGCTCCATCACACACATGCCTATCACCTTGTCTGAGATGGCTGCAACACCCTGGGCTGACAGGGTATCTCTCCCTCTACTTGGTTTTCCAAGTTGGCTAACTGAGCTTCCTGACAGCATGGCAAACAGAGTACTTGAACTTCTCACATGGCACATAGCTTCTCTCAGAGCATCATTTCAGGAGATCAAGGGAGAAAATACAAGTTCTTTTTTGAGCTAACCTTGGGCATTATGCAATGGCACTTCTACTGCATTCTATTGACCAGACCAGATCCAAATCGGAGGAGATTACATGAGGGCATGATGACCAGGAGACAAGACTCACCGAGGAAGCTCTTTTAAATCTAGCTGCCACAGAGGATAGGATTTCAACATTCACGATGAGAGGAGGGATATATCCTTGGCAAAAGGGACCACATAAGCAAAGCATGGGGAACAAAAGGATGTACAGAACAAAAAGTGGCTTTAGTTTTGATCATGTTATATCTAAAGTGAAGATAAGACCTTAGAAAAGTAGGCAGAAGTCAGACCACAGAGGAATGTGGACTTTATTATATAGGCAATAGGGAAACTGCATATTGCAGGGCTGGGAAATCCACATTATTAGATCAGTGCTTTGTTTTGAGCACTCTTACAGCAGGCTGGAGGGTGATTTGAAAGATGGGAGAGTTTCTGAAGGTAAAGGGACCAGTCAGAAAACAAAAGCAACAGGTGAGGTGAGAAAAGAGAGTTTGTTCCTGGGGCAAGGCAGTGGGGCTCAGTGGGACAGGGCGAGGGGATGGATGAAAGAAATGGTTCAGAAACAGAACTAACACAATGGGGCCATTAAAAAAGAGGAAGATGAGACTGGGGACTCTAGACTAGGTGACAGGTAGGAACGAAGGCTGAAAGCTGTAACAAAGCTGTAGAATTCAGAATCATCAGCCCGTACGTGGCAGGTGGAGGCTTTGGAAAGGAAGGGGCACTGGGAAAGCATTTTTACTCTAGGGATGTAAAAATCTCCTGGGGAACTTATTAAAATGAAGATACTAAACTTTCAGAATCTAGTTCAGGAGTTGTGGGTGGGTCCTGGGATCTGCATTTTTTTTTTTAAAAAAAGATTTATTTATTTATTTATTTATTTGAAAGAAAGGGGAAGGGCAGAGGAAGAAGAAGAGAATTCCCACTGAGCAGGGAGCCAGATGCAGGGCTCAATCCCAGGACCCTGAGAACATTATCTGAGCCAAAATCAAGAGTCGGATGGTTAACCGACTGAGCCACCAGGCGCCCTGGGATCTGCATTTTTACCATGTACCCCAGATGATTGTGATGTTGGTCACAGGGCCCTACTCTGATAAATACTTAGGTTGATAATGAAGATCACACTGCTAAGTACATGGGAAAGGTGACATTAAGTTTGTAGAAGGAGGATGAAGAATCAGAGGAGAGAAAACAGTTTTCAGGTGAAACCATGTTTCCCCAGTCAATGGTAGAGAAGGCTCCAAGAACAGGGGAGCAGTCAGTGGGTCATGTGCTGCAGGGAGATTACATGATTTAATAATTCCAAACTTTTGTCACATTTGCTTCAATGACTGTTTTTTGTCATTGCTGAAATATTTTAAAACAAACCCTGGATCTCCTATCGTTTCACCATTTTTACACCTGGATGTAAAACATTCCTTACATCTTCACAGTGTAATTACACACCTAAATAAATAGGCATTTCCTCTTTGGTAGCCTCTAATGTCCAGTCCGCAGTCAGGTTCCCCAGTTGTGTAAAAAATGATTTAAGTCAAGATCTAAAGCGACTCCATTCACTGAAGGTGGTTCTTAGGACTTTAAATTCTCAATGTCACACAGTCCTTCCATCCCCTTCTTAAAGTCCCTGAATTACTGAAAACATGAAATGAGTCATTTGCTCAGTGGAATGAGTGGATTTGTCTGGTTGCTTCCTCACAGTGCCACTTAACTTGTTTCTCTATCCCTTGAAATTTCTTTAACTAGAGATTAGCTTGAAAGGATCACCTCTTGCAAGGTAAACACAATTAATGGGTAACACTTTGTGCTTCATGCCTTGGCCACTCGTTAGAATCAGCTGGGCACTTTGTAAACATTTCCATGCATAGGCTGCACCCAGACCTTTCAGATCATAATTAGTGGGATGGAGCTACGCACCAGTAGTTGTTAAAGCTCCCCCAGGTGATTCCAGTGAGCAGGTGAGGCCCAGCGCCTGTGTTTCATCTCATCAGGAGGTGCACCTGTTGTTGGCCCAGTCCCAGGGATCTCGCTAAGATGGAACAGTGGCGGTCAGGTGCTGGCGGCCTTCTCTTTCCATGTACAGGGTCCCATTAACATACCATCTGATTGTTTCATCCATTGATAATTTTCACGTGAACCAATGGCATTGCAGAAAGACGATTTTTTATTTTTTTATTTTTTATTATTTATTTATTTATTTATTTATTTATTTTAGAAAGACGATTTTTTAATTCTATATTTTATTCACTTTTTTATTTGGCTGGAATTCTTCTATCAAAATGAATACTCCCTTATCCACCTGGGCTATCCATTACTCCAAAATATAATCTATCCAGGCAAGGGAAGATAAATGGTTAATCTTAATCAAGAAGAATGGTCACATCACGTCTGAGACCATCTGAAGGAGATGAGGGTTGAAGATTCAAGCATCCTTTGGGTGGAGATCGGGGGAAAGGAGGTAGAGTTCACATTGTAACATGAGGTCGGGTCACCTCGTGGTGAAGGAGGCAGAGAGAGAAGCCTGGAGTTTAAGCTGTTGGGAATGTGGCAGGCAGTTAATTTCCAGGGCAGGGAGTGCTGGTGGCCATGGGTCTCGCTGGGATTAGAGTGTGAATTTGTGTTGTGTTGGAACCAGTAGGGGCAGATTTGTACAGTTAAGTTCAGAGGCAGAAAGGGATTCAGTTGGGGCGGCCAGGCTGGGGTTGGCAAGGTGGGGAGGGAGGTGATGGTGGTGGTGAAGAACAAGGGAGTGAAGGAATCAGGGTATAGTCAAGACCTTCGCTATGGTAGCACTGTGATTTCTCTGTCCATGCATATGGTTCCCCATGGCTGGACCTCTGCTTATTCAGGTCTCATGTCACACCCTACCTCCTGCTGAAGCCATCCCAGACTTTGTACCCGGTCTTCCTGGTAGCCCCTTTTCTGTGCTCCCACAGCCCCTGGATCACCCCATCTCTGCCAATTCCAGCAGCCGTGGTTTATTTTATTAGGGCTCTGAGTTCCAGTCAAAGTCTGTGAAGACATAACATGGCTGCAAAGGGAGGTAGTTGTTGAGAGAAGCAGTGGGA
Organism: Vulpes vulpes; assembly: GCF_048418805.1. Taxonomy (NCBI): domain Eukaryota; kingdom Metazoa; phylum Chordata; class Mammalia; order Carnivora; family Canidae; genus Vulpes; species Vulpes vulpes. The sequence continues at coordinate 54,607,602 of NC_132782.1, forward strand.
ACAACGAGCACTTCTCAAGAACCCCAAGCATCGTTATCCATTTGCGTAACTGGATAACACACACAACCTGAGCTTTTGTTTTTTTTTTTTTTTTAAAGGATTTTTCTTTATTCATGAGAGACTCACAGAGAGAGAGGCAGAGACACAGGCAGGGGGAGAAGCAGGCTCCATGGGGGGAGTCTGACATGGGACTCGATCCCAGGTTTCCAGGATCGCGCCCTGGGCTGAAGGCAGGTGCTAAACCGCTAAGCCACCCAGGCTGCCCCACAACCTGAGCTTTTGCATTTTTAAAACCTGAGTCAGATTGTACCAGTCCCTTCAGGAGTTTCCAACACACTTGGAATAAAACCAGCTATAGCCTGAATGTCTGTGGCCCCCAAATTCATATATTGAGATCCTAATGCCCAATTTGAGGGTGCTGGGGTGTGGGGTCTTTGGAAGCTGCTTAGGCAAATGGGATTCATGTTCTCATAAAAGAAGTCCCGAAGAGCTCTCCCCACCCCTCCCACCATGTGAGGACACAATGAGAAATCTAGATCCAGAAGAGGACGCTCACCGAACCATGTCAGCACCCTGATCTCAGATTTCCAGCCTCCGGAACTGCAAGGAATACGTTTCTGATGTTTATAAGCCACTCAGTCTGAGGTATTTTGTTAAAGCAGCCCTAGGACAAACCTCCAACCCTCCTTGATGTGGGAAACAAAGGCAGAAGAAAAATTATTAAATTTCCTTGCTACTGGGATGCTTGGGTGGCTCAATGGTTGAGTGTCCGCCTTCAGCCCAGGTCATGGTCCGAGGGTTTTGGGATCGAGTTTTCTATTGGGCTCCCCGCGGACATCCTGCTTCTCCCTCTGCCTATGTCTCTGCCTCTGTGTGTTTCTCATGTCTAAATAAATAAAATCTTAAAAAAAATTTTTCCTTGCTATCTATAGTCCATTGACAAGTCCTTGAAACAAGCAGAGTGACCTTCCTCTAGGGACTCAACTGCCTCGATGTTGATACTTTGCTAAGGGCCACAGGCAGCCTTAGCCCGACCCCTAGCATCCTGCAAGTCTCCTTTAACTTACAAAAATTCCTTTAGAAATTTCCTTTATCTCTAAACCCCACAAGATACGTGTTGGCAATCATCCCCCAAGTATATGACCCCCGATATACATCTGAAAGGTCTCATGACTCAGGCTTTATTAGACGGTAATAAATGACCTTTTCCCAGCAATAGCAGGTCCCTCGAGGTCCTGGAGACCTTGTTTCCAAATCCTTTAGAGACTTACACTATCCCTAACCCCCCTTCCAACTTGAAGGTATATAATGGGCCACCCCTCACGACCCTGGTGCAGCTCTTCCTGCCCACAGGCCTTGTCCCTGTGCTTTACCACCCTTTTGCACCAAAGATGTCCCAGGAATTCTTTCTTGGCTGTTGGCTTTGAAGTCTAATGTCTCTCCTACATCGCTCCTCATGGCCCAGATCTATATGCTTTGCTGCCACCGTCACCCTCTTTCGCTCTGCTCCTTACGCACCAGCCACCGCAGCATGTGGCACCTACAGCCCCTCTGTCTGGAGCTTTACCCCACAGGTACCAGCCTGTGTCCCTCGCTTCATCAGGTCTTTGTTCCAATATCCTATGTGCAGAGAATCCCTCCGTAACCATTGCGTCTCTCTGTCTGTGCTTCCCTACTTTCTTTCCCTTCCCAGCACCTGCCATCCCTTGGCACATGACCACACATCTCACTGTCCTTTGTTTGCTGCCTGTCTCCCTGCCCAGAACCTAACCACGACAGTAGTGCCTGGTTCTGGTTCGCCAGGATGCTCTCAGTGCCTAGAACAGTGCCTGATTTGAGGTAGATGTCCAAAATATATTGTTGGATGCATGTATATATAGAGTGCTTTTGAAAGAGGCAAAGAAAAATTGAAGTAGGAATGGGGTGCATGCTTGTCTGTGTTCCCCTGCATCCTCTGGCCCCCACAGGATGAAGCACAAGCCTCAAACGGAGAGGCAGGGTGCGGGCTAGAAGCAGTGCCAGTATCCTTGACACGGAGAACAAGGCCAGGGACTTGTCCCGGGGTGCTAGTGGTGGGGATTAAAGAAATAAGAGGCAGGAAGAGGCATGGAGCCCTGGGAAGGGGCTGGTATGTCAGACTCGATGCATTCTTTCAGTAAGCATGTGGAGCCCTGCTGTGGTCTAGATGCTGAGCCCGGCACGGGGACACGGGAGGAAGAAGACTCAAGCCCTCCCCTTAAGCAGACAACAGAATCGGGGGGTGGGGTGTGAGGTGGGAATTCAGCAAATAAAACTGAGTGTGACTGGTGCTGGAAGCCATAGGGTACAGGTTAGGAGGAAGGATCTGGAGCCTGATTGAAGGGACCCAGATTTTGGCTCTGCTGCTTAACTAGCTGAGTGATGGCCAACCAACCATGTGGCCTCGCTCTGTCTCGGTTTCTCCAACTGTAAAATGGTGATAAAACTGCCTATTTCATAGCATTGTGAAGATTAAATGAGCATCTGTGTGTCTATACACACACAGAGATACATACTGTGTACGTATATCATATGCATGTGTATACACACATATGTATCTTAGAACAGTGACGGTATACAGTTAGTACTATATAAATGTTGGCCGTTATTTATTATTATCGGAAGAGACCTGCATATGGAGATATTGAGGTACAAAGTGAGGAAGGGGCAATGCTACTTTGGTGCAGAAGCAGGCAGAGAAGGCTCATGGAGTTGGGGGGGTGGCCCTGGAGCTGAACGCTGAGAGGTGAGTAAACTGGCCCACTGGGGGGAGGGCACCGTGTGAGGGGAGTTGGGGTGGGGGCTTCCAGAGCCCTTGGTCTTACACGGAACATCAGTTCAGAAGAGACACGGGTATGAGGGAATGTCACTGCCTGGAGCAGAAGGTCTGGCCGGGAGCGGAGTGCGGAGTGCAGGACTTAGAGACAGCCTCAGGGAGGTCCCCCATTCCGGGGGGGGGGGGTGTCCCTGACTGCAGCTGCCGGCCTGTCCAGGGAAGTGGCCACAGGATGGCTCTATGTCTCCAGAATAAGCCAGGACCATTTGCTTGTGATTTTTTCAAGGAAGAAATACAATTTGCTGGTGCTGGAGAAGACATTAATTTTGTTATGTGGGCTGCATGAGTCATCCAGGAACAAAGCAAGAGATGTAAGTACACTTTCCACAGCTCTGCGTGTGTCATTTTGTGCCTGCCCAGGGCTGGTCATTCTTCGGGCAGCTCAGATCTCTCCGGTGGGAAGGTCCAGTGCTAGGAGAAACAGGTCCTAGACCTCCTGAGTCTACACCACACCTTAGCCCATCTTGTAAGCCCAAAAAGGGATGGGGGAAAAACACCCACCTCCTGCTCTGTGGTAGGATTTGGGAGACAGTCAAGTGTGTGTCCCTACCTTGGCTTCTTCTCGTATGACCTTGGGCAAGTCTCATTCTCTCTTTGCTATTTTCTCTCTTTGTGGATTCCTCAGGCTTTAGATTTCTCATCTGAAAATGGGGTGCAGGACCCCTAATCAGGGCTGTGATGGGGATGAAATGCGACAGTACAATTCCTGGGACAAATCCCCGCCAGAGATGTACTTGGTGAATCTCCATCCTGCCCCTCCCAGTATGTGAGGAGCATGAAGACAGTGATTCTCTTTCTTTCTTCTTTCTTTCTTTCTTTCTTTCTTTCTTTCTTTCTTTCTTTCTTTCTTTTTCTTTCTTTTTTTCTTTTTTTATCACTATTCATTTTATTTATTTATCCATTTATTCATTCATTCATTTTAAAGTTTTCATTTATTCATTCAAAAGAGACCCACAGAGAGAGGCAAGGACACAGGCAGAGGGAGAAACAGACTCCATACAGGGAGCCCGACATGGGAATCCATCCCAGGACTCCAGGATCAAGCCCAGGGTGGAAGGCAGGAGTTCAACTGCCAAGCAAAGCTGACGTCCTTTTTTTTTTCTCAAAAGATTATCTTTACTATTTTTATTTATTTTTTATTGGAGTTCAATTTGCCAACATAGAGCGTAACACCCAGGGCTCATCCCATCAAGTGCGCCCCTCAGTGCCCATCACCACCACCCCCTGCCTACCTCCCTTTCCACCACCCCTAGTTCATTTCCCAGAGTTAGGAGTCTCTCATGTTCTGTCTCCCTCTCTGATATTTCCCACTCATTTTCTCTCCTTTCCCCTTTATTCCCTTTCACTATTTTTTATATTCCCCAAGTGAATGAGACAATATAATGTTTGTCCTTCTCCGATTGACTTACTTCACTCAGCATAATACTCTCCAGTTCTATCCACGCTGAAGCAAAAGGTGGGTATTTGTTGTTTCTAATGGCTGAGGAATATTCCATGTATACATAGACCACATCTTCTTTATCCATTCATCTCTTTTATCTCTTTCTTCCTTCCTTCCTTCATTTATTTGAGAGAAAGAAAGAGAGAGCACAGGGGGAGGGGCAGAGGGAGAAGCCTGATACGATGCAGGTCTCAATCCCAGGACCTTGAGATAATGACCTGAGCCGAAGGCAGACACTTAACCGACTGAGCCACCCAGGCACCCCTCAGCTGTCCTTTTTTGAAGCCCTAGACCAGCTCCTTCCACTCTCTGAACGTCGGTATGGGATCTTTTGGAAGAAGCTCTTGAACTCAGTTCTTACCTTCTGGCACTGATCGTCTAAAGTTCTATAACTGGGGCAAGAACGAACATGCCTGGAGGGAACATAAAGAATGTGTTTGTGCTCAGCTACTTACAGAGTTGAAGAGGTTATTAATGGTGCATCACCGAGTAATAGCTCCCAGCAGGTGTTACATAAATCTGGGTTGCTGGTTCCAGTGGACAGGCAGTGCTACTTGGATGGCCAGTGTGGTCGTTAAAGGTTGATTCACTGGTGGAGCTGGAGACAAGAACCAGAAGGGCCCTTCACCAAGCCCGCCGTGGGGCTTCAACAGCCTCTTGCGGAAAGAAGAGGGAGGACGTTAGCTGTGTCTCTGGGCAAGCAGGCTGTACTCATCTAGGAGGAATGCCCGACCCCCAGGAAGGCAGTATCAGCCGTCCTTCAGGCCTAGGTCAAATTCAACCTTCTCTAAGAAGCAGGCAGCATGGCCTTCAGAAAGAAAAAATCATGTGTTTGGAACTCAGATTATTGTCCTGATTCTCCTTCTCACTGGCTATGCAACTTGGGTAAGTCATTTCACTTTTCAGACCCTCTGTTTGTTTGTAAAATGGGCATGAAGATAATCCCATTCCTCACAGATTCTTGTGGATTGAAGCAGGTAAGGGAAGCACCTCACACACACAGTAGGTGCTCAACAAATACAACTGTAATAAGCCTGTTGAGGGCCCCTGTGGTTGGAAAGTCTCTTTCTTCCCCAGTTGCTCCAATGCCACCCGAGGTTCAGGACTATTCACGGATCTGCCTTCACCTCCTGGTGTATCATAAGCTTCTAGGGAGTGAGAACCGCTTCAAATCCACATCTGATCCCCTAGAGTGCCTGGCACAGAGTAGGTGTTCAATTAAGGCGTCTTGGATTAAATGGAAGACAAACTCCAAGAGAAGAAATAGCATTTCTCTCTTTGCCAGCCTCCCTCCTGCCAGCCAGCCAGGTGCCTGTGAGCATGTGTGACTGGGCAGGCCTGGCCCTTGGAACAGGATGTGCCGGGAACCCAGGTCAAGGGACAACACTAAGCAGTGAGGGAGAGGCAGGCCGGCTGTGACATGCCCAGGGGCCCATCTTCTGTCTCTTTGGCAGTAAATCATGAGGTGAGACAATCCCACCCGCCAGACTCTGTTTAGGCCAAATCGGCTGTTCTCCTCGTCATTTGTAACGGAAGCCTCCAGCAGAACATCACAGTTAATTGCAAAGAAGGGTGAGTCACACCCAGCCAACTGGAAGAAGAGGGTACTCGTTGTGAAAGGACAAAAAGACCAGTGAGAAGCCTGCAGAAGATCAGCTTTGGTGTCTGGGGAGCCACAGGCCTTTGGGGGAGAAAGGGAGTCACACAGTCCTCCAAACTCTGCCCCAGTTATGTGTCAGGGGCGGTACCCCAATAAACACCTTGCATTATTATTTTTTGAGACTTTTATTTTATTTTTTTTGAGACTTTTAAAAAAGATTTTTATTTATTTATTCACTAGAGACACAGATTGAGGCAGAGACACAGGCAGAGGGAGAAGCAGGCCTCTTGTGGGGAACCCGATGCGGGACTCGATCCCAGGACCCCGGGATCACGACCTGAGCCAAAGGCAGACGCTCAACCACTGAACCACCCAGGTGCCCTATATTTTGAGATTTTAAAAATACAAGAAAAGGTGCAAACAATAAGATGTCTGTACGCGTGATTATTTAATCCTCAGGGCAGTGTGTGGAGAGGCAGTAGCCTCATTTACAGATGTGAAAACTGAGACCAGCAGATTCTGCGGCTCACACAAAGTCACCTGAGCCCAAGGCTCTCTTTTCTGTAATGTGGTCTAGTTCAGTCTCCAGGGACCTCTAGCTTCCCGGAAACTCATCTTCCGCCCAGGTGCCACCGCTCCCAGCAGTGCGGTGTCGCCACCTGCAGCACAATCCTAGTGAATGCGCAGCACTTTCGGGAGTGTACCCACGCCACGCGGAGGCCCTATGCCCTTGACAAACAGACCGGGCCCTCGGGACAGCCCCTGGAGGTAGGTACCGTTATTTCCTTCACGTTGCCGATGAGGACAGAGAGGCTCAGAAACTTGCTAAGGTCACACAGTTGTTGCTAAGAGCTGGGACTTGAGCCAGGTGGCTGACCCTGGGGGCACGCTCTGTTCACTTTCCCCAAGAGCCTTCCACAGGCACCCACTATGCTGCTGCGTTGCTCCGTTTAGAAGATTTTCCTTGTTCTGAGCCAAGTCTGCTGCCCTGGAAGGTCTAACCGCAGTCTTAGTTTTGCCTCCTTTTACTAGCCGTCCCCTTTGCTCTGACACCCCATCTGAATCCAATCTTGCACCGGGTTCTGATTTCCCTGCATCTGCTGCCGGTGGGCCTCAGTGGATCCTGAGCACAGAACTTCTAGACTACCGTTGGGGCCTCGCCCTTTTTGGGCTTCTGGTCGTCCTTTTGGCCGAGAGCAGAACAGTGGTTCACAGCAAGGACCAGGTGTCACTCAAGGGCCCAGACGCAGAGAGGCAGTACTGTCAGCCTCCTGCCCCTCCTGGGCCCACCCCACTCGAGTGGGAGTCTCCCTTGTGTGGGAAGCCGGGATGGGCCCTGTGCAGCTCCCGGAGGGTAGGGCTGGGGGTGCCGTCCCTCTGGGAGCCGCCGGACAGGGTGTGGGGATGCGCGCGGGTGTTGAGCAGGCCGGGCCAAGGGCCACCGAGCTGCAAAGCTGACAGGGCTAAGTCAAGGGCTCTGTGTGGCCCCGGGCCTGGCACCCCCCACCCTAGGAAACAGCCCAGAGGCAGAGGGAGCCCCACGGGTCGGATGCGGAGGGAGAGGCTTCAATGTGCAGCTGGAGACCCAGTTGCACCCATTGTTCTGGGTCCCTGGGATGGTAGGGGGACCCAGTTATCAGAAGCTCCTGTAGGAGCTGCAATTTGCATTTCATTGTAGGGATTTATATTTGGTTTTGTTCCTTTCCCTTTGTTTTCCCAAAGTTGCTTTCGTGTAAATGTTTCTTTTGAACATTTTTCAATAACACTAAGGAGAGAAGGCGGCCTCCCGCAGCCCTGGTCCGCCCCTAGGAGCCCGAAGCTGCAGAGCCTCCGCAGCAATGCGCCCCCACGTAGAAGGTGGGCAAGGGAGCCGGGCGGGCAGGCTTACTGAGTCCCGTTGAAGTGCTAGGCACTCCCTGTGTGTAATCACATTTTAGTCTCCCCACGCCCTGTAGGTAAACCTGAGTTTTCTCATTTCGTTTTTCTGATGAGAAACCCTGGAGCTCAGAGGAGTCCAAGCTGTTAAGCCACTGAGCAGGTGGGGCTGCTCTGGCCCAGGGGTCACTCCCCCAGGACCCCTTCTTTTCTCATCCCTTGGAAGATCCTGTGTTTTGTGTCTAAGGGCTCATCCCCTCTCAGGCAGGTGTAGGAGAGTTCATCCTCAGAAGTAAGAGACGTCAGTGGGAGGAAGACAGGGAAACTGGAGTCTAGAGGGCCCAGCCCACCTTGGCAGAGAGGTCTGTGGGCCAGGCTCTATCATCGGAGCCCCTGGGAAGGGCACCTGTGATGGGAGGTTGTCAGTGGGCATGGGGAGTTCCGACTGAGCCAGGCACACATCTCTAGGTTCATCTGCAGGAGGGAGCGTCATCCGGGGAGCCCCATGTCCCCAGTCACTCCAAGAGTCTGCTCAGCCAAGCCCAGGGGTCAGAATGTGTGGGACTTGTGCACGACACCATCCTGGGATGTCAGAATTGGAGGGGGCACTGGGATTATCCCATCCAACCCCCTAACGTAATAACACATGGGGAAGTGAAGTCCCACAGCTGGGCCACCCAGCCTGTGCCAGCCTCCAAGGCTCTGGGAGAGCAGCCCTGTTCCTTTCTCAGGGGCTCACCAGCTTGAGTATCAGTCATATTACTTGGTTCACCTGGTTCTGGCTTAAACTCTTTGAGAAGGGTCCAAGAATTCACATTTTAACCCCCCTTCTCCAGGTGATTCTTTTAAGAGTTTGTTGAGAGAGAGCACAAGCAAGGGGAGAGGGAGAAGCAGGTTCCCTACTGAGCGGGGAGCCCAATGCGAGGCTTCATTCCCAGGATTCTGGGGTCATGACTTGAGCCAGAGGCAGACACTTCACTGACCTAGCCACTCAGGTTCCCCTCCAGGTGAATTTTTTTTTTTTTTTTTTAAGATTTTACTTATTCATGAGAGACACATACAGAGAGAGAGGCAGAGACACAGGCAGAGGGAGAAACAGGCTCCATGCAGGCAGCCTGATGCGGGACTCGATCCCAGGTCTCCAGGATCATGCCCTGGGCCAAAGGCGGCCCTAAACCACTGAGCCACCCGGGCTGCCCCCCCTCCAGGTGATTCTTATGCACAGTAGAGTTGAGCCTGGTGGCTGGGCCATGCAAATGGGATTAGACAAACTTCAGTGCTTCGGGTGTTCTGCTAAACCCAGCTGAGGAGTTGGACTTCACCTGACTTTCTCCACTCTCCTCTGTCCCCACCTGCAGGGTGCGGAGTGCGGAGGGGATGGTCCTGCTGGTGGGTGAGCAGGCTGGATGAGCCACAAACGGTTGAGAAGTAGGGGTCACCTTTAGAGGGGTCTGTACCCTCCAGCTCAACAGTCCTTGCTCAGCTGCATTTCTCCTTTAGGTCACCTGCCTGGAAACCTAAAGTTTGCCACTCGGGATGGAATGGCAAGGACCTGGCCAAAGACTCTAAAGAAGTGGGCTCTAGGTGCGGCTCTGACGCTCGCCGTGGAACTCTGAAGAACTAAGGCCGGTTCCCGCACAGGCCACGTTTCCCCGGGTGTAATGACAGTTCCTACTGACGGTCTCCTGCCCTTCTTGTTCTCACATTTCAGAGTCCTGTGACTCACCGGTGGTAGCCCCATCTCCATCAGCTGGTGTCCTCCATGCAGCCATACAGGACCTGCTGCTCCAAAGATGCTTAATAGAGGCTTATTATCAGATGAAATTAATTTGGAGGTTTAAGCAGGGCTGGTGGGAGTTTGTTTTGGTTGGAGACTGACTCGGGCCATAGGCGTGCAGGAAAGATGTTCTGGGGGACGTGTTACACGAACAGCTTATTTAAAAGCGTCGCAGAACCTTGTTTTATCACAGACACGTGGCCCTGTATAAGCAGGTGCTGAAGCAAGCTGTCAGAGCTGCTAGGGGGAGGAGGGCCTGGGTGGCTCAGCCGGTTAAGTGCCTGCCTTTGGCACAGGTCATGATCCCAGGTTCTGGGATAGAGCCCCATGTTGGGTTCTCTGCTTGGTGGGAAGCCTGCTTTTCTCTCTCCCTACTCCATGCTCTGTCTCTAATAAGTAAAATCCTTTTTTTAAAAAAAAAGCTGGTAGTGGGAGACTTCAAGGTCCCTTGATCAAGTGTGGGGACACCAGGCAGAGGTGTGAGCTGGGAGAGAGGCAAATGACCTTCTGGACACACACCTGGGTGTGGTGGGCTGGCTTCAGAGACACACTCTGGGGCTGTCCTGATTTAGAAAGAGCCACAGGCTTTGGCCGTATATTGTGAGACAAGATGAAAGGAATTAATTACAGTTGCTTGTGGTAAAGGTGGAGATGGCTTTGTGGAAGGCTGGGCTCGATTGAAGGCCATGCTAGAAGGGATCCAGAAACAAACCAGTGCTGCAGTTTTCCCAGAGAAGGTGATTATTGCCTTCAGGAATAGAAGAAATAGGGACCATTATTCTAGAGCTCAGAGCAGACCCTGGTGCATGTGGGAGGCTACTGGGTGCTCATGGGCTAATTGAGGACCATGGAGTCTGTAGCTCGTGGCCCAGGTGAAGGAACTGCAGGTGGGGTTCATCTGAGACTGAACCACCCCGAGCTCTGCCTCCCTAGCACTGGAACCCACCTGAGGGGAATCATTGAATTGACTCAACACTGCAATATGCTTCACAACCAGGCAGTGACATTGGTATTGACTTTCTTCCGTATTCTTTTTGTATGTTCTCCAAATTCTTGACCTTGAAGGTAAAGTTACTTTGGATTCAGAAAATAATCTGTGTTTTTAAAAACTTGTTTTCAAATGAGAAAGACCCATTCAGGTAAAGAAGGTGGCTAAATATATCCACCCAAATACGGAAAAGGTCAAGAAAACAACCGTCTTCCTCCTTTCTCAGATAGCCATGCTCCTTCCTCCAGCTACTGATTGAGAACCTGACACTGTCAAAATGTGCCGAGGGTTCAGGATAAGAGATCCCGCTCTCAGCCCTCGGCCCAGCCTGTGGCTCAGGCCTGTATGCATCTGTTGCACCGGTTGTATCTAGAAGGCAAAGACCTCACTGTGCACGGAGTTTGGTGGCTCACATCCAGCGTACCTGGGAGTCAGTGATAGCAAATTGCAATCCCCTGGAGCTCACACACATCTGTGAAGCAAAATCCTTGCCAAAGCAGAGCTGCTAGGGACAAGTGTATATAGCAAAGGAAGATTCTCAGGGGCGTGCCTTAACCCACTAAGGCACCAATGTTGCACTCTTGGCAAACTAGTAATAAGGCCCCATGTCATATCCATGACTGTTTAGTGAGTTAAAGCCCTTATGGTCATTGGTCATGGTCAGTCATGCCAATTGTTAGCACATTGTATGCTTCCATACTGGTTGATCAATAGCCTCCTGGCCCAGCAGCCTTGGAACCCTGTCCACAGTCGGGTTGGGGTCCTGCATGACCCAGTTCTTGTGCTAGGGCTAAGGTCTGTTGTCATCGCTAGTACGGATCAGCTTCCTCACAGTCCTGCTGGACATCACGTTGGCTTCCCCAGGTATCCAGAAGACCAATCTATGCTTGGCTTACTCCTGACCCCAGGAAGCCCTAGGTAGCTGCCTCATGGGAGTTACTCTGGGATTCAGCAAACTGTTGGCCCATGAGCCAGCCAGCCACAGCCCTCATCTCTGCATCTTTCCTGGGAGAAATGAGCCCAACCCAGCAGATCTCTGGGGCTGCCGCTGGACATCATCAGCCAGTGTTCTCTGGAGTGCTCCTTAGATGGCAGCCCATTGCACAAAAACTCAGCATCTGAGAGACTCAGGTTCTGGGAGAACTGGGGAGAGAATTTCCGTTATTACCCTGGTATCCATTGGATTTTGCTAGTGCAAGGAATAGAGAAGTATTCACACTAGCTCAAGGAAAGCAGATTTACATAGAAGATTAAGGGGAGCTTCAAGGAGATGTAGGCACAAGAATCACATTAGGGTTTTGCCTCCATAATTCTCAAGCTCTAGGTGGCTCTGTATTCAAGGCAACTCTGGTTTCTGAGAAGCAGTCATCCAAGAACCTTCCCTCTGACCCAGGGGTTGCCAGCATCCATACTTACATTTGCCAGGCAGGTAGCATAAGCACGAGGCTGGCCAGTTGGTGCCTAGTAGGGCTGGTGGAGCCTGGTAGATGGGAGAACACGTGGCCCCATAAATAGGCCACTGCACCCCAGCGCCAGCTTACTGCAGCTGTACAGATCTGTGTTACAGACTTTCTGGCTGTATTTTTATGTGAAATCTCCCTGGTTTTAAAGACCGGTAACAGATTCACAAAAATGTGGGTCATTATGTGGTTAGATGCCACCATAGTCTTACCCCATACTGCCAGTTATGCACATTTTTAACTGCTCCACCTTTGCCCCGACTCGTCCTTTCCCAACTAGTGAGGCCTTTATTTAATTGCCATTGAGCCTCCTAAGAGAAGAAAGCTAATTGGCCTGGTTCAGCCTTTTGGATCAGGTCAGGCCAGGCTGTGATCGGTTGCCTTTAGGTCAAGCTCCTATTCCTGCCTAGTCCAATCAGCTGTGGCCAGCCAGCAAGAGGGGACATAGGGATGCAATGTGGCCTCTCAGGAGGGTTTACGGATAGACCAGTTCCCCTTTCTACAGGCTGCAGGTGGTAGGGCTGCCTAGCAAACATGTGAGGTACACACATGTTATTTCAATCCCCCAACGGCCTGGGGGATGTCAGGGTTCTCCAGAGAAGCAGACACACACAGGGATGGATTTATTTTAAGGAATGGTTCATGCGGTTGTGGGGACTAGCAAGTTCAGTATGGGGTTGGCCAGCAGGCTGGAAACTCAGGCTGAAGTTTCTGCTGCCCATCTTAGGGCAAATTTGCTCCTCTCCGTCTAGGTAAGGTCAGTTTTCACACTAAGGCCTTGAACTGATTGGATGAGTAACATCCTTCACTTAAAGGCGACTGATCACAGATGTCAACCACATCCGCAGATTACCTTTATGGCAACACCTAGATTAGCATTTGATTCCGCGCATGGGCACCATAAGCTAGCCAAGATGATGCTACAAACTAATCGCCACACAGCCCCATTAGGTAGAGATATTGCTTCTCCCATTTTACAGATGGAAAAACAGAGGCTGAGGGAGGTCAAGGAATTTGCCCGTGGTCAGAAGAGTGGTATATGCCAGGGCCAAGTTCTGCGCCTGGCGTCATGTGTCTCCAAAGCTGACCCTAGACTCCCGCACTCTCTGTCTCTCTGGTCAGAAATTTGAGTAAATCTGAGCTATGTATAGACTTTCTACTTTCCGAGAAGGGCTTTGGGGAAGAGGTATTTCAGCTTCCTTCCGAGATAGCATTTGCTTCTCCCTTGTTTTCTTTTTTTCCCATGACTCCTCACGTTTCTCCTAGTCTCCATACCAAACTGGCAAAGTGGTTTCCTTGTGTACTAGTAAAATGATAAAAAGGATTTAAACAGCCCTCTGCCTCTCTTGAAAAAGCTTTCTCCCCATCAGTCAGAAGTGGGAAGAAGAATGAAAGAAAACAGGTCAGCATTTCTAGCTTTCCAAGCTGTGTTTCAATAATAAGGAAAGAGGCAAAGAAACCCCCAGAGGTGGGCAGGAATCGTGCTCAGGATATTTCCTCCTGGAGAAAAGCCTCCGCTGCCCAGAGGGGTCTCAGTTATTTATTTAAGCAGCTTGCTGGGGTACCTTCTCTAGTACAATTTTTGAGTTGGAGTGGCCCTGAAGTCGGGGTCCACCACTTGGTGCATGCTGTGCTAAAACGGGGTTGATAACGATGACACTTCTACACGTGCACGTTGCATTCATGGCTTGAAACGTGTTGACTCATGCAATGTAGGCGTGCTCCATTTCACTGCTGGATTTCTCTCGCCCCAAGGCCCTGAGCTCCCAGCAGGCATGCCAAGAGAAATCTCTGGTGTCTTTGGGAGATGGGAGATGGTGCATTCTTGATTCATAAAAATTTCTAGAATGTAGGAACCAGAAGGCCCCTCCACTCAACTCTTTTTTGTTGTTTTGTTTTACAGATGAGGAAGCTGCGGCCCAAAGAGGTGACTTGCCAACGTGTCCTGACTGGGAGCTGTACTTCAGGATAGACCGGTCTTTCTTTCTGGTAAAGCTCTCCTGTCAGACCTGCTCCGGACTGACCGAGGAGGAGAAGAACGTGCACCCAGTCTCCAGGGGCAGGCAGCAAGCTCTATAAAAAGGAGGATCTGTGTGTTTATCCTGCCTCCTGTTATCTTTGGCGTGGCTTTGCATGCCAGTCCTTAACCCTTTACAGAGCCCTGGGCAGTGTCACCACAGTGGGTTAGGGAGAGGGCAAGGCAAGCCCTTGGAAGAGTGGGAGCTGTGGGAAGCGCTTAAGAGAGTGTATGAAAGGAGGTGAGCCAGTGGAGACTGAGCGGGTGTCAGAGGGAAAACTCGGGGGAGTGGGGGGAGCCGTTTCTCGGGGCTCCCTTCAGCAGAACAGTCTTCCTGACAGATTTTCCTTATTTGTCTCTAAAGGGGATTTCAGATCATTCAAGATGGACTCAAGTGGTTGCCAAGGCAACAGTGTTACAGTCGTCACTGCCATGGAAACCCTTTGTGGCATAATATAAATATTTTCCTTTAAGAACGAGACAGGGAGCTGAGTGGGTGACAAGTCATTTTCTAATGCTCACGGGCTGGGGCCAGAGCTCGCAGTGGATGGGAGGAGGGAGAGGACCAAATTAGCTCAGATTCTGTATAATTCACAGAATAGCCTGATTTTATTTGTTTGTTTTTAGATACAAGAGCCAAAAAAAAAAAGGGGGGGGGTGGCAAAAATGTTGACAAAAATTTTAGTCCATAGTTCTGGAGTGGACGGAGGTAAGAATTTCCCACCCGGATCTCTTGTTTTTCTCAGGACCGTCTATAAGACTAGATCCTCCAGAAAAGGTGGTGAAGGCGTTTTGCAGAGTTTCCAAAGCCTCCTCTTCCTCCTCAGGAAAGATGGAAGCTTTGGGGGAGAGGACAGGAGTACCAGAGACTCCTAGCCAGCAGGAGCTCAGGTAGTGACCAAAGAGAAGGGATGAGTATTTTGCCCTCATGGGCTATTTTGGAGGTTAGAGCCACAGAAATGCGGCTTGCGCTTGCTCCCTGGGCCCTGTCCCCACACTCACCCGGTGTTGTGGCCACGCCACCACCGTACTCTGCTTCCTCAGGAGACTACCTGTCCCCCAGGTGGGGAGACAGAACCAGAGGATCTCCAAGGTACCTTCCAGCGACAAATTCCAGGATTTCCTGGTCCTGCCCTCAAGAGTTTATGGTTGGAGACGTCATTGGCTCTGTACTCAGAGGTGCTCCGATTTTACTATTCTGATTGCCTGTTATTTTAATTGAGTGACAGAATGAGCCCCGAGGGCAGCAGCTGTGGGCCGGCTGGACCAACGGGTCACTGCCCCGCTGCTGTGCTGGTCTCCATAACCTCCCTCCCTCCTAGAGCACTAATGTCAAGGCCTCTGGCTGGCTCTCCTCCAGGTGGTTTCTGTTGTGGGAGATTTGCTGGCTTCAGTGACTGGTCGGGGAACTTGTGGTGAACAGGCTCCCGAGGCCCAGCCAGGCTGCAGGGAGGCTGGGGCCTGAGGGCAGCTGGCTCCTGAAGGCTTGCCCCCTGGGCTGCCTTTCTTTGCTGTGGCTCCTAGGAGGAGGATAGGAGTGGTTCTCTAGTCAGGGAGCGTTTGAGGAGGGCCTGGGCCTGCAGCTGATCTTGCAGCCACCCTCCAAAGAAGGGCGAAAGGGGAGGGTGGCTTTGCATGGACCCTAGCGCTGTAACATGAAGAATTTGGCCTGAGAATGTTCAGAATGGTCATTCCAGTTATCTTCACTCCTGGGGTTGTGCCTGGGAGTGCTCCCCATTGTGTGGTTTTAGGGAAGGGGTTTTCATCTCCTCACGCCTGGGTTCCGGGCTGTAGTGGGGGAGTAGCACAGTTGATGGAGCAGACTGTAACTAAATCTACGAAATGATTTCAAGTTTAGAAATGGGTCGTGTAGGGACGCCTAGGTGGCTTCTCTTCTACTTTCTGCCATTCTGATGGCGCTAAGGTGACAGAATTTTTAAATGTCTCATTTCTCTGATTTTTAGGGGTGCCGGGCACAGGTTCATAGGTTTATTGGCCACTTTGCGTTTCTATAAGCTGTCTTTTCACAGATTTTGCTTTTTCTTCTCTATACTTTTTTGTTTGTTTTTTCTCTATACTTTTTCTTCTTCTTCCTTTTTTTTTTCTCTATACTTTTTAAAAATACTTTTTAATTGGAAATAACTTTAAACTTAGAGGAGCCAGTCACACGATATGGGTGGGGATATCAGCCTTGACCACGTGGTGAAGGTGGTGCCCGCCAGTAGTCTCCCCCACAAAGTCACTATTTTGCACCAAGTCCAGGGTTTCTTTTGACCTCAGCTGAGCCACCGTGCCCAGCCCTCAAGTCAACTCTAGTATTGTGACCAACATGTGAGAAGTCCCTGTCAGTGGCAGACCAGGGCCTGTCACAGACAGGTAACCATCTTATAAAGTTGGCCGGCTCGCTACTGTAACAAGAAAAATTGTTGACACCTTTTGAGTGCCTACTGCATGCCATAAGGAGCCTATGGTGTCTTTTTGTTGCTGCTGTTCATCGCTGTCAAGCAAGTCTCTCTCAATCTTGAGAAGCGTTCCTTTTATCCATAATCAATTTTTTATTTTATTTTTTTTTAATTTTTATTTATTTATGATAGTCACACAGAGAGAGAGGGAGAGGCAGAGACACAGGCAGAGGGAGAAGCAGGCTCCATGCACTGGGAGCCCGACGTGGGATTCGATCCCGGGTCTCCAGGATCGTGTCCTGGGCCAAAGGCAGGTGCTAAACCGCTGCGCCACCCAGGGATCCCCCATAATCAATTTTTTAAATCAAAGTAACACACGTTCATAACTTGAAAGTCAAATGACACTATAAGGCCCATACTGAAAACACTAGTCCCTTTCCTGTTCCTTGTAACTCTCCCATTGTCCAGTCTCGCTCCCTAGAGGCAACTACCCACAGCTTTTAGCTAGTTCTTCTAGAATTTACCTCCAATTCTTCCTTAATTTCCTTAATTCTTTACTGAATTTTAGTCACTTCCTATATGTTCTTCCTTGGTAGGTAGGGACTTAGTTCTCATATACCAATACTCTTTCACGTTTCCTCCACTGTCTCCCAAACATGATTACAGTACAATATTTGGATAATCTGACGCTCCATATTTCACTATTTTGACTATGCAAATATTTTTCACTGCTGAGCCAGGTAGTGGTTTGGATTAAGATTCCATCCTTGTATGGCCCTGGGTTTTTCGTAGACTTCGCAATTAATTTGTTTTGCATTTGCCTGTTGTACTACAATCTACTTTCCCCATCGAATGTTCCACCATCCTGAATTATTCTAGTTCGTCAAAGTTCTTCTACAGTTCTTATGCTCTTATTTTGAGATGTAATGTCATTTCTTATGTGCCCTGTATGGTCTGTTTCTTCTAGTTTCCTGAAGATTTCCTCTCCTCTATGTTAGGAGCATTCCTCACAAGTCATATCTGGGTTATCTATTCCTTAAGAGCAAATCACTAGGGGGGCCTGGGTGGCTCAGCGATTGAGCATCTGCCTTTGGCTCAGGTTGTGATCCCGGGGTCCTGGGTTGGAGTCCCACATTGGTCTCCCCAGGGAGCCTGCCTCTCCTCTCTGCCTTTCATGAATAAATAAATAAAACCAAAAAAAAAAAAAAAGAACAAAGCACTGAAAAGCCACTATGAACCTCCACGGTATATGGATAGAGCCTGCCAATGGATTCACTTTTCTTTAGGATTTTCATACACCAGGCCAGATTGTTCACTGGGACGATGCATGTCTCAGTTTTATGGCCATGTGCATGTGGAAGGAACATGGGGTCCCAAGACAGTATATGTAGACTTTCAAACAATGGCTCTTGTTTTCAGACCAGAGTCCCAAACCTTTTTCTCAGCAGAGCATTCAAATCCTGAACCTCTCGGGAGTCTGTAGGTCCTACCAAATGCCAGAATTTTCTATGACAGGGTCTGAAGTTATAATTTACTCCTTTCTGATAAGTCAGTGATCACTTCATCTGCTTCCCATTCTCCAAAATTTCATTTAAATGTCACGTCTGCTGTTGCTCTTCTGTCCTGTATGTCCTTGTATCCATTTTTATTCCTTTACTATCATGTTGGCAACGTTGTGGTAGGACAAAGAAATGAACACCTGTGGCCAATCAGCTTTTTAAAACTGAAATTCATCACTTGAGTTCTAAAAACATGGAGCCTCAAAAAAGAAAGCAATCAGGTTTTGATTCCTTTCTCCCAGAAAGCTCCTTGCCACTTGCACAAACTTGTCTATTTCCTTCTCAGGGAGATAATTTCCCTAGACCGAAAGCTATGAGTGGGAAGATTTTAGCAACTCAAAGACATATCCTGTTATATTGACAAATGGAGGGGGTTGGGAGGGCAAGATGGGGAAAAAAACAAGATATTGGAAGGCACTGCAAGAAAGGAAGCTAAGGAAGCAATGAGAGATTACATAGACTACAGGAGATGAGAGGGACGGAGAGGTCAGTGCCACATTTACTCTTTAAATCTCTCCTACTTTCCATGCTTAATACTACTGTCTTAATTTATTCTTATATTGTCTTCTACCTGGACTGTCACAATGGTCTCCCAAAGGGTATCTCCCTTCACCCTTGGCTCTCAAATCCATCCTCCATATGGTTGTGTCACTCCCTTGTTTAAAATCCTTTGTCAGCTTCCAATGCCCTTGGGATGAGATCCAGGTCACTCCTATGACATAGAAGGCCTTCTGTTACCTGGCCCCTGTTTACCTCTCTAGCCTTATGTTTCTCTACTTTTTGCTATGACCTCCTTATAATTTTTTTTACCCAAATCTGCTCATATTTTCCCTTCAACTTGGGATGCTCCTTGACTGGTTAATGCCTGCTCATTCTCTAATATGCTCAAACATTGCTCACTATCCTCAGGACATCTATTCCAGAGCTGCGTGCTCCCCACTGGGTTCTCATATCAACCATTGCCTCCATGCCCAACTCATGAGCATGTGTGTGTGCTCATGCATGTATTTAAATGGTCAGTTGTTTACTATGTGGTTCCTAGTCTGTGAGATTCTCAAGGGGAAAAACTACATCTTGGTCTTTGAGTCTCTATCACTTAATAAAGTACCTTGAACATAATAGGCACAGTATTGAATAAATTAATGACTGAATGAGTGAATGAATGAATTCTGGAAGGAGTTATCTAAATGGGATGCCTAAAAAAAAAATCTTCCAATCAGCAGGCTTATCTATAGATGAGGGTTCAGCCCTAACCTGTAGAGCCAAACATGAAGAAACTTGCTGAAGAAAATAAAAAAAGATATTGCCATATCTTATTCCAAAATAAATTTCTGATGGGTCAAAGACTTAAAAAGAGAGAAAGAGCCATGAAAGCACAAGAAGAAACCATGTGAGAATTTTGTACATTTGAGTGGATCATGAAATAACCTCTAGAAAACTTAATTCTAATAGTTCTTCTATATATACTATTTTTTAACTGAATGGGGGAAAATGCCATAAAAAAACTGGGAAAACTATCTTCAATGTGCATAACAAAGGACTAATTTCCATATTATAGAAAGAGTCACTACAATGATAAGACTCATAATCCAATAGAAAAATGGGCAAAGGTCATGTACAGATAGTTTGCAAAAAGAAAACAAAAAGGACATTTGAAAGATGCTCAACTTTATTTAAAATAAGAAAAATATAGATAAAATATTTGGAGATTCCATTTTCAATTAGATTGGCAAAGCTCAAATTGGTTTGGCAAAGGTGTGGAGAAACAAGCATTCCTACACATTGTTGGTAGGGATGTAAATTTATATAACTTTTTTAGAGGACAATTTACCGATATCTATTAAAATTGAAAATGTCCATACTTTTGATGTGACATTTGTACCACGAAGTGCACCTTAGATCTGGGTGTATAAATTTAGGTACACCAGGATATCTAATTGAGAGATATTGATTAATTAACAGATATTGAGTGCATGGTATGTAGAGAGCACTGTGTTAAGTGCTAGAGACTTAACAATGAGCAAAAAAGACAAAGCTCCTGCTCTTGGGAAATTTGCAATCTATTGGGGCACAGAGACGGTCGTATTACCTGATGAGTGCTATTCGGGTCAACGAGAATGTACCTAAAAAAACCTGACAATAAGGCTTCCTGCAGAAGATGCAGTGCCATGGAGAGCTACGTTCAGAGGTTCAAGTTGGGTGAGAGACAAAGCTAACAACCACAACACACATTTTCAATTGTGGTTTGACATAGCATAAGGGGCTTAGGTAACACACATTCTTATCCCTACTCTTTTCTACCTTTTGTTCCTTGTCAAAAACTAATGCAATTTAAAGAAGGACAGAGGATAGGAAGGAAGGGCACTTAGCTTCTTTGAGCTTCAATTTCATTATCTGTAAAGTAAGAATAATAGCACCCTGTAGGGTTATTGTAAAGGTTAAATAAAATGAGTGGGCCTCTACCAAGCAGGAGCAGTGCAAAAAAGACTGACTTGTTTATCCGAATCATTTGAGGCAGGATAATTAATTAAGAGCTAAGAACTCATCCTGTCCTTAGACAAAACCACATTTAAAACATCCCACGCAGGGGAGAAATTTTTTTAAGATCTTAAGAAGAAAACACACAGCATTTTTTGATAAACCAATCCAGGGTTTAAAAGTAAACCAATTCTCTGTGTGTTAGAATAATAGGATCTTAGAAGCCTAGGAAATAATAGAACACAGGGATCAAATCCAAGGACTTGCCTGAGGTATACCCCTTGGTGAACGGAAGCATTCTTTCTCCATTAGTGTCTGTTTTCCCTCATAGTTGGCCTAAATCCTTCTGCCTGACATTTTTTTCTTTGGTTAAGAATATCTAGTCGCCATTCCTGAAACCCTCCATATATGCCTAGGCATTGGAGGAGGCTGGGGGCTGGAATGAGATTAATATCCTACATGCATCCTGCCCCCAGAGGCTTTAAAATTGCAGGTGCAAGATGTGGGCACGGTGACAGCTAGAAATAAAGCGCTTTCTTATGTGGCAGGGGAGAAATCTGTGAACGTATTTCTTTGTGGAATAAAAAATGATTTTTATGTGTTTAAATATGCTAACCGGATTTAAGTTAATTTTTTAAATCTTGCTTAATTTAGTATTTACATAATTTGCCTGACCCTGACAGACATTTACATTTGTGCTCACTGGCTAATAGCTTCTTACTGACAGGGCACAGGAAGATCTGCAATTTCCCTCTTCCTATCTGCGAGGAAGGGGGGGGAGCAGGAATGACTAATAACTACCATTTCACAAAGCTCTGCTGGAGCCGGAGGAAGAGAAAGTGGGGGCGTTCCTTGCACGATGCCCTGGGAATGGCCCAGGGTTTGAACCTGTCCTCCTTGGCTCCCATCCTGGCTCTACTACTTACTCTGGGATTTGAAGCAATTCTGTGTCTGAGCGTTGGTTTGCACTTTGGCAAATTGTGGGTGATACCACCTATTTTGCTGGGCTGCCGCAGATTAGACACACACCTTGGAAGGGGGTAGGGGAGGCATTCGGTGGGGAAATGCAGCTGTTCCCCAGTTCCAAGCTGGACTGGCAGGCCCAGGCCAACTCCAGTGCATGGCGCATCTTCCTTGCCATGTTTTGAACGCTCTGGGGAAAGCTGCTTGTACATTTTAGGTGCTTGGGATGGTTTGGATTGCTAAGAAGAGACATTTAAAAACATCTTTGAAGGGTTTCTGTGAAAATCAGGTTTAATTCATGCTAAAAGAGTTAGTAGGAGACTCCTTCTCCTGCTCATTTTCCTCCTATTTTCATGTGCAGGCACCAGGGACCAGAGGAGGTTGCAGACTCAAGGATTCTCTGTGCAACAGTTGCTGGTGCTTTTGCGAGGGCAGGGGGAACAATGCTGGGCTGCAGGTATCAGGGTTCATGGCTGCAAATCCTTACGATGGTGGTTCTCAAACTTGACTGCATATTAAGGTTGTAGGGTAGGGAGGCATGTGTTATATTCAGACCTGCTTGATTAGAAGTTCTGGGGGGACCATGAATCTACATTTCAACACCCTCTCTGCAGAGGGCATCTGATGCAAGCAGGCCCTCCAGCAACACTTTGAAAAACGCTCTCTTCCCTCCCTGAACCCCATCCCCTCCTTGCATCTTTCACAGAAGGGTTTTGACCTATAGTCACACAGTCTCCGCTGGAACGGATTCGAGGCAGCCTGTAAGGGACTGCTGTGACACTTAGACTGGTTCTTCCTCACACCCACACATCCCCACTACTTCCTCAAGTTGCTCTCCACAGAGCTGGTCTTTCTTTTCTCAATTGATGGGCCTTCAGATACTCAAAGCCAAGACCATATTTGTGACCCCCACCCCCAGGCCTCAGCAGCCGATGGTTACAGAGTCCCAGGAGTGATCCCAACCCAATCGTGCTGGTTCTTGTCCCTTTGCAGGGCATGTCCCCCACCAGAACACAGACTGACCTCCATTCTCACCCGCTCCTCCAGGTCTCTTTCCCTTCCTGCCTGACCCCATCAGTGCAAGGTGAGAAGCCCCTTGAGGTGAGTGAAGCTGCACTGCATCTGCACTGAAGCACTGGAACCAATGCCCCAGACCTGTGGTCCCCCAGATTCCAGACACAGAGCAGCTGTGTCTTCCTGGAGAACTTGGTGGTTTAGCAACTGGCTGATTTCCCTTTAGAGTTGTGGGAGGCCCTTTTACCATGCAGGCACCTGAGCCCTACACAGCTCAGTGGGGTTCTCCATGTCTCAGGATCCCTGAGAAGAATGGCTCCTTTGGCTTCTGCCTGCAACCTCCCTTTGCAAGGGGCTGGATGGGTGCCTATCCTTGGGGCTGAGCCATGGTGCCAGAGCTGATCTAGCTCATTCTTTCCACCCCCTCCTTCTGAGGCACAAGCTTCTTTGTGCATTTGATGTAGAAAAACCCAAGCAAATTGATGTATGGGGACCATTTTACCACTGTTATGCATATGCAGACTTGCCGAAGTCCAGCCTGGGATCTGCATCATGTCCCTGACCCTCTCCCACATGGAGGGTGTGTGTGACCTATGGGCACCTATGGGTGTGTGTGACTGTGGGCAGTCACACAGGGCCCACTTCACAAGGACTCGGTGTTGGGTTTAATGCCCTGCCATCACTGTTGTGAATTCTTAATCATTTTATCTCGGAACTCATGCTCCATAAATGAAGTCTGACGGGACAGTAGAGCAGAGTATGTGAATAGAGAAGACACCCAAGGAGGGGGCAAAGTGATGCTCATGGT
The DNA here is from genome assembly GCF_048418805.1 of Vulpes vulpes. Classification (NCBI taxonomy): domain Eukaryota; kingdom Metazoa; phylum Chordata; class Mammalia; order Carnivora; family Canidae; genus Vulpes; species Vulpes vulpes. The sequence continues at coordinate 54,630,838 of NC_132782.1, forward strand.
CCTAAGCCTGTGGCCACTGTGGACAACAGGCAAGCATGTGTCCTGAGAAGTTAGCTGGGCAGCCTGGGGCAGGACCTGAGCCAAGACTGGTGGCGATGACAGTACGAGTAGTAGCAGAAGAAGTAGTAGTGGCCGCCAGGCCCAGGGAGGGCGGGAGGGACTGTGCCTGAATGCAGCAGCAGGACTGCTGGTGGGAGGCCAGCTTGCCTGTCTGCCTCTGGAACCCATCCCCAGAACATCTGCACAAATACTCAGCCTCTGGCCTCAACTCAGAGATAGGAGCTGCCAAAGCTCAGACAGTAAACTCTGTCAGTAAATTATTACAAAATAAAAGCACACACATTGCAGGAAAGTGGATCACAGAGTTACTAGAATTCTTCAAAGAGTTTGACTCTCTGGTTTTGAGAACTGCTACACCATTGCAAAGTAAATATGCACAGCCTTAGAGTAGAAATTAAATCTAAAGACTGCACATTGAATGGAAAAGAACACTACTTCTGGATGAAGCTTTAGATGAACCAATTCTCAACAAGGAAGACAACTGTAAAATTAATTTTCCTCACAACTGAAGATACAGTGAGAGAATGCATAAACATGTTCTGAATTATATAAATTCATGAGGCCACTTTCAGTTTCTTGTGTGACTTTCACGAGTTACAGGAAATGTTAGAGGAAACCTTAAAATGCCACGGTCTAAAATGACTTCAAAATTAAACTCAGACTACATGAAATTAGTTTGTATGAAGAGTTAAATTTCTTTAGAAAGTCTGTTTCATGAGAATCATCAACTCTAGGTGTACTAACCTATAGATTTCAAAATAATTCATCAGAAATGTATCCCAATGTTGCCACAGCCTGTAAAATACTCTTAATAGCTCAGCAACAGCCACATCATCAGAAAGATTATTCTCAAAATTAAAAGATCAGTTGTCAGCTTGTAGTCTTGCATTTGCCAAAAGTAACTCACCACCTTTAATTACATTCAATGGAAGTGAAATCACCAAAAGTGTAAGTGAATTTGTAGAAAAATCTTACGATTAGGCAATATATTACAGTAATAAGGCATTATTATTTATTGTATTATATAAAATAACATCAAAATGTTATTTCTGCAAATTCTAAATGTGTGTTGTTATGCATATACTGTTATTTATCACTCTAATTTTGCTTTGTGTTTTATATGTAAAAATAATCATAAAGGAAAAAGCTTTATATTGTAGTACCTTATTTTAAGATTTTATTTATTTTTTCAAGAGAGACACAGAGAGACACAGGCAGAGGAAGAAGCAGGCTCCCTGTGAGGAGCTCGATGTGGGACTCGATCCTAGGACCCTGGAATCATGACCTGAGCTGAAGGCAGATGCTCAATTGCTAAGCCACCCAGTTGCCCCATATATTGTAGTATCTTTAATGGCCCTGTTTTTTGTTTTTTTTTTTCTGCTCTTTGAACAAGTGGTGCTACTTTTTCATTGTGCCCTGGGCACCACAAATTATACACGTGACCGTGGCCACAGCTCTTCTCTGCAGGTTGCGTGGCCAGCTCCTCTGGTTTTCCTTTACCCACCTGGTGTTGAATCCCACTACCACTTCCATGGTTGCTCTTTCTCGTGGAAGTCCTTCCTAAAGAACTGCTTGCAGGCCCCTGCAGAGAAGATACACATACACACCAATTTGCACCCACCAAGCAGCACACTTTCCCTTGATACACTGGGGAGTCCGAGCACCCTCCCTACTTGCTGCTGAGCCAGGACTTGGCCTTTCTGTATGTGTGACTGTGGTTTTGGATGCCTAGGGACAGCCTCTCCATTGATCTGGAATTCTCATTTTTTAAATTCCAAATTTTCCCAGCTTGTTGAGATGAATTTAGACCCAAATTTTGCTGTCTGATGCTTTGGCTTTTCCGGACAGTTTCAAGGTGTCTCATATTTGATCGGTAGGCCTCCTGTTTTTATTTTGGCTGTTGATAAAAATGGACCTGCTGCAAGGTGCTATGGGATACAAGAGAGCACAGTATCTGCAATCATTTACCTTGGCTCAGGCCCTTTGCCTCCCTGCTCCCTTTTCTCACCCATCTCCATGAAGCAAATATGCATAGTGCCTCTCTGAAGGCATCTCTTTCATTATCTCCCCCCTCTTAGGCATTCCACTCAGGATGCTTGCACTGAGGAATAGCTCAAGGTAAAACAGTGAAGCGTGCAGAGCTCTCTCTCTTCCTGATTCCCTTGTTTTCAAACCTCCAAAGTCATAGGGCAGACAAGAGGCCCCTGCTCACTGCTCTTCCTCGCTGTTGGAGGCAACCTGGGTCTTCTCCAAGCTGGGTTACTGCTTACCAAATTTTCAGCAGCAGGGAAGGAAAAAGGCAAGTCAAATGCTGAGGTCCTCAGAATTTAATTTCCCTCCCGGGAGAACTTCCTTCAGCCCAATAATGTTGTGCAGAAGACGTGGCTTTGGGAAGACCATCTTATCTCTTTTATTGGATCCCTGACGAGTTGACTATTTATCTCACTCAGGTAACAAGGATTACAGAAAAATAATGTTGCAAGAACCAAAGTAATGTTGGTTCTTGTCTCATGGAGTTGAAGAATGAATCTCAACACAAAAAGGTGAACTGAAGTGAAAGTTTATCAAGTGAGGGTGAAAATAGAAAGGAATGCAAAACTCTCTGGAGTGAGGGGGTCCACTGAGGGCTTTTTTTTTTAATAAATTAATTTTTATTGGTGTTCAATTTACCAACATACAGAAAAACAGCCAGTGCTCATCCCGTCAAGTGTCCCCCTCCCACTGAGGGCTTTTATGGTCAGTCTTTTATAGAAAACTGACCAGGGAACCCAGTAAAAATCTTGTCTATGACATTTATAGATCTATTTTAAACAAGGCGGATTTGTAAATATCATGAATGATCCCATCTATATTTAGAACAAACAAGGTGGAGTTGTTATGTTCCCTTCTCTCTGGTTAATATCTTATCTATAACATCTCTCCACATCTGAGATTTCTGTGAGCCTGATTAGTAGCCCCCCTATCTATTTCTCCCTCCCTAGCCTTACCTGCTCCTTACTCAATAAGAGCTTGGGCTATAGATAGACAGGGAGGCAGGAGAGAGTAAGATTTAATTTCCTGTTCCTTTGGATATTTTGCCATCACCTCCTCCAAATAGAAACCGTTTCCCTTGAGTCCTTGCTTCCAGCAGGCTGGCTGGAACCTTCTGGAACCTCTGGCTCCACCTTCCAGACAAGCAGTCTCTTACCTCTGAGTTAGGGTTTACCTTTTCCACACCTACCAGCTCTGGAGTTCCTTGGGTAGAGCTGATGACAACTCAGTCTTCATGCTTCCCTGTAACTGCAGTTTATGAATCAATGCCGGCCGAAGCTTCAGAAGCCACGAACCCCCTAGTTCACTGACATTAGCCCCACAGATTTTCTTTATAATTTGGCTTCCATGGATCGCCTGGTTCTTAGCTGCTTGTCTGATTCCTGGATCATGACTCCTCTCAAGGTTTAAGCCTAGTCTGCATTGCAGCACGAACTGCCCCCATTGTCCTGGTCTACCTCCGAAGCCCCCGTCACACTCCATGATGGTGTGACAAAATCACAGCTATTTCTTCCTTATTGCTTTACCTAAAAGCTACACAAGTTCCTCAGCTGCACTGGTCAGAATCGTGAATTACTGCGATAGTGCCTTAGAAACTGGACTCTGCTAAGAATTCCAAGAGAGGTGCTCCCCCGAGTCAACTGGACGTTACCCTTGCCATCCTCCTATAAGCAAAAGATTCTGCCTTTTTTTCTAGCCAAACCAAACCACTTCACTTTTCCATTGTGTGTTGTGAACAGATATGCTTTTTGTAAATCAGACTATATCGTAAGTGATCCACAATGAGTCTTCATCAAAAGGAGTCCTGGGAAAAATCTTACCAAATTAGAAACTTACCTGCAGTCGTTTAACTGCTTCCCAAAGCTGAATTTTCATGTACTGATGTCCTTTAAAGGACACATGGGCCCCTGCCACCTGATTGCCCCATTGGCTGCTCTGCGAGACTCTTTGCTGTATGGCATGATAGACGTGTCTCATCAAACTGCGTGCCTTAGCTACCTCATTTATGTATTTAAGGGAAACCAGTGTTTTGGATGCCATGTTAAAGGTTGAGTCTCCTTAGAGAAACATAGCTTTAAAAATATTCAAATTAATGATAATTTCAGAGGGAGATTTTGCTGTTGTAATTGAGCACCAGGCAGACAAAGGTTATGAGTTACAGATGATATCTGCATAGAGAAAATGCAAGGGCTGCTCTGCTTTCAACAATGTCCCCCCTTGGGGTTGGTACTATGTACTCTTGGAAGAACAATCCCGAATCTCGAGCATGCATGGAGGCTGCCTGTTTGATAAGTCACCTCTCTGTTCGGGTCCATGCTTTGCTGTCTCTAGCTGCAGGCAGGCTAAATGCCGGGAGAGGGGCATTTAGCCCCTCTGGTCAAGCTGTCTGCTCTCAATCTCCATATCTTCTGGGGCCCAGACTTAGAAGGCCCTTGAGGGAGCCGGAGGGTGAAGCTTAGAACCCAACAGGGAGTTAGCGGCTGTGCTTCTGGCCCAAAAGGCTGATTTATTTGGCAATTTTATATCCTACTCAGAAAGCACCACCTCTCAGAGGCTGGCCTTTTCTAGGCCTTCTTCAATACAGAGGTTCATCAGATGGTACTTGACATTCAGGGCAAGTGGGGACCTTAAGAGCTAGCATGGGGGTGAAGGGAGCCGGAGGGGCCCTCCTTTTGCATAGAACCTCTCTGCAGGTGTATTTATTTTCAAGGGCCTCAGGGAAGAAGCAGAGGGAGGGGTGACCTGCTAGCTCTTCTTTTACACCCTTCTGATTCTGATTTTCCTCCTGAGGGGTGGTCAGAGCCACAGGCCTTGGACTTGCAAAATAAAAGCGAAGAGCTTCCATTCCTAGAAGAGTTTTCAAAACACACCTGAGTCCTGCCATATATTATACTTTTCCAAATGGGATAGCAGACCTCTTCTCTACCCCTCATCTCAACGTACATGTGTGTATGCACACGTAGGCACACACACACACACACACACACACACCCCTCTTTTTTTCCTTCCAGTGCAGTAGTGTGACCACTTGCAGGAGGAGAAGACTGGTCTACATGGTACTGAGAAGCCTCAGTGGTGCTCTTTTCCCTCTAAGGGGGAAGAGTCAGGTTCTGGAGAAATCCAAGCCAGCAGCTGCTTCCCAATGGGGCAGGATATACCCAGGTTTTATACTGACTAGCTATGTGATATCAAACAAGTTATTAATGTGAAATGGGAAGAATAGTAACAATAGCTGCAAGTATTGATGATCTCTTACTATAAGTTAATACTCCAGCTAAACAGCTTTCCCCAGGTACCTCATTTAATACAACAATCTGGGGAAGAAGTTACTATTTTTGTCTTCTACATTTGTTTACAGTGGAAAAGTAAAAAAAATACAAATATGCTACCAGGGACAAAAGCATGTCAATTAATGTTTCCAAATATTATCTCACTGCATGTAAGACAGAAGAATAAATTATTTTCATGGTTGACAGGGTAGATCCTTGTCCATCCATCCATTCATCCACCAACCCATCCACCTAGGACCCCACAAGCCCCGTGTTATGTTCTGCATTTCTCATCCCACCAATTAATGCTTTTAAATCCTAGTGTTTCAGGTTTATGGACAGGACTTAATGATCCAAAAATAAACTTGACATTTGCCCAATGGCCAGGACAATTTATGGATGCAAGAGTTCAAGGAGAGGAATAGGGTGGCTAGCTCCCCCAGAAATTACACCTATTAGACTGGGGCAGTAGGAATTTGCCACAGATAGGGAAAGTCATCCCTCCTGTGCTTAAAACCTAGAAAAGCTGCCTAAGTCCTGGCCTCTGTGTGTGTGATGAATGGACTTAAAAAATTCTTCTGGTTCTCTCTTTATCTTTTCCTAACTCCCTAGTGGGAATAGAATTGTGGTAGGTTTTAGATAACAGCCTCACAGCCTTAATTTTATTTATCTGACAAGCTTGACTCTCTGGAGACACCAGCTGTTAGGTTATGCAAAATAGCAAAGAATATTAACGTTTCAGCCGAAGGTTCTGCTACACTCGTAACAGGACTGCAACGCTGACTGTAACAATGCTGTCCTCAGGACTTTGGGGCAAAAAACTCCAAAAACACTCATGCTAGCCCTGCACAAGAAGCTCCAAGAGAATACTAAGCTGGAGACCAAATCTCCCAGGCAAGTTTTCTCCACTGGCTTTGCAGGCCTCTCTGTGCTCCCAGACCAGTCATGGGGCAGTGAGTCAGCTCAGAGCAGACACCTCTTGTGGTGGCTGTGGGCGATGTTCTTCTTCCACTATTTATTGGACTTTCTACTCTTTCCTCTGGGGATGGCAGGCCTAGAGCAGGAGAAGCAACGGAAGACGAAAAAATTAAAAGGTGAGATAAAAACCAAAAACTAAAAACAAAGGTAATGGGAGAGGGATAAAAATAGAAATAAGCAGAGGTTTGGTTTCCTGGGCAGGTTGAAGTGCTTAGATACAAAGATTAATGAGCCTATTATGATCCGAAGTTAAAAGAGCTTGAGCTTTAAGATGCTCTGATAAGGACTGGGCCAGGAAGGATTAACCAGCAAGGCAGGGAAGGTGGGCCAGGTAATGAGGGAAGGTTGGGGGTGGGGGAGAATGAAGAGAGAGCAGCCAAGCTGGCGGGCCCAGCGATCCAGAGAACCTTGGAAGACCTGGCAAAGAAGTGGCAGGTGTCCTATCAAGCGGGAGAAAGGGTGGAAGCTCCAATAGGTACTCTCAGAGGAGGTGGTGGGATAGGACGGTTGGGGGATAGGAAAGAGACCAAGGCAGGCCCAAGGCTGGAGATGTGGGGGTGGGTTCCTGGACCAAGAAAGGCTTAGGAACAGAAGATAATCAACAGCAAAGGTAGAATCAGATTCGTGAGAGCCCGGGCCACAAGGTCAGATGGGACCAGCAGCCAGGGTGTGTATCCCAGGTGTATGACAACTGTCCTGGAGCTCCTCAGCCCAACCTTCCAGACTAGGGTACCTGGACGAGAGCCTAGGACCAGGGCTGAGCTTGCAGGGGAGAGACAACAGGGGTTAGCAAGCAGGGGTCAGGGGCCTTTAGTCTATCACCTTGAATGATCTGAAGACTTTGGGTGCAAGGTTCTATTGCTCACAGCGTGTTACACATTAAAATCACCTGGGAAGTTTTAAAATATAATGACATCCAGACATTCCTCTTCCCCAACCCTAACCCATCCCACACCAATCAAATGAGAATTATGATCCCCCAGTGATTCCCATGGTAGCTAAGATTGAAAGCCACCAATGTACACACAAGATGGCTCTGTCAGTGTCCACTAAGTGTGTACCGTACAACACGGCACCCAAGCCCAGCATGTATTATTGAACATTTGCAATGAGACTAGCTTGATTTCTCATCTTCTGTGAGCCTTAAATTAGCTACACACTGGATTTTGATGACAGTCTGAAAAGAAAAGGCAAAATATCTCATCAATAATGAGATATTGTTGTTTTGAAGTGGTATTTTGGACATGGGGGTAAATCAAATAAGTTATCAGAATTAATTTCCCCTGTTTGTTTTCACCTGCCCTAAAGCTGCTAGTAGAAACTACGCCCGCCTCTGTGGTTGGCATGACACACATCTATTTCTCATGAGCCATGCTGCACTGGAGCTTCTCAGTTCCAATTCTCAAACCACACAACTGAAAACGCTTTTCCAGCCTTGCTGCTGCCAATGGTAACAGACTTTGGAAAAAAGACCCTCCACACAGCTTGTAACTATGTATTTATTTGTGTGTTTACCTGTTTAGTGTCTGATTCCTTCAGCGGACCGTCTGTTGTTTACCTGTTTCAGCATTTAGCTGGGTATCTGGGACATAGTAACAGCTCAATAAGTATTTGTTAAGTGTATGTGCTGGTGAAAGGAGCACAAATATTTATTAAGGAAATGAGAATGAGTGAAAGAATGAAGGAACACACAGATGAATACAGTAGATCTCTTTTCCATTGCCGTGTTCCCTAGACACACAGGTTGAACAGCAAGAGTCTGCAGCTTGGGCTTGTACCACAGAGGAGGGGCTGTTTTGCATAGAGGGGAAGGGCTACAGCAGAGGTGATGTGCTAGGGTTTTGGAGGCAGAAGGATCTGGGCTCAAGACCAGGCTTGGCCAATGCAACCCTCCCAGCCTCTTGGACTCTGATGTCTTCCATCTGGAAAACGCAGATAAGCTTATCTTGCAGGGTTATTGTGTTCTGAAGGACTTAGCAGTGACTGTAAAGCAGTCATTGGTTTAAGAAGGAAAAAAGAAGAGGATTAATCTCTGAGATGTACTCTGTTCTCCAGAGGGGGCAGGTGGGGAAGCTCCTTGCCTCCTGCGGGGGCCACCGGAGCTGGGCACACTTAGTTCTTCAAAGCCCGCCGCCCACTGTGACTTTGGGCAGCTTATGACAATGGAAAAAATTAAAATTTCTGGTGTCTTATGTTATATAAAAAGGTGTTTGCTTTGGCTCATAGCCCAGCCTTGGCCACTGGTACTCTCAGACCGCGGCTGTGGCTTCTTTCCAATGTCAAGAGCCTAGCGCTCTAATCAGGCAGCACTTTTGGATGGGGTCTCAGATTCAGATCAGAATCTTCGGAGATGGGCAGGGGGCCTTTTGCACCCATATCTTGTTTGGCACAAAAAGCATTGCCTCCTCCCCTTGCTCACATAGCCCATGATACCACCCATGGCGACAAGGAAGGGATGTTAGGAAACAGGAGGCTTGACCAGTTGGTCCACGGCATTCTTGTTTGGCCAAACAGTACCCCAAAAGCTGCCCTATTTATCAGGCTCGCAATTGAAGGGGGAGCACGGGGCAGCTGTCAACAAGAGAAAGCAGTGTATTCCCTCCTCTAGGCGCTATCTGTAATTAAAATTCAAACTCGATTTATCCAGATAAGGAAAACGCTATCCATATGGGCATGGTTGAGTAATTTATGGTCTCTTCAAGATGGGTAGAAGCATATCTGCATGCCAAGGCTGAGACAGTGGTGATCGGCGAAAGACTCTATAAAACTGCATTCCTGGATTTGGAATACTCTACAACCACAGGGACCTACATTTGACAGGTCGGGTTTTAAAGTTGTGAGGCCTACGGAATTATTCATGCTATCAATGCCCACATTGCCTGCAGTCAGCAGAGGGAATGGAATATCAAAAATGGGATTAAAAAGAATAACCTGGCCAAGATTTGTGCAGAAACGGATGGAAGAGGCCAGATGCACTGCCTATGGCTCTTAGGTTGATTAGATCGACAACACGCAAATTCCCAGGACTTTACTTCATGAAATATTAATGAGCGAGACTCTGGCTTTTTCCTCAGCGACTATAGCTACAGAACATTTCTGAGCCAGATAACATTGTATTGTATCGCAGGCCGTTAACAAGGGTGTCAAGGACACACAGGCTGAGGAAACTCTGCCCCCTACCTGGCCAGAGACAGGGCCACGGTGGAAAGCCCCATGACTAGTCAAGTTCCATCAGCAAAATCCATTGTTGATGCCCCTTTGGAGAGGACTTTAACAAGTTCTCTTATCTATGAGTGTGCATTGTCGAGTGTCCAGACCTTTGTCCTAGATCCATGCCTCCCACTGAATGAAGACATGGAACACAACTCTGAAGTTTTCATCTTTGTCTCACGGGTACAGGCGGCGATTCCCTTTCCACTTGAGTCCAGGACCATCTAGATTACCCACAAAAAGCTCTTGGCAGTGACCTGAAACCACATGGACAGCTGGCTAACCAACTCCAACCATGACCTGCTGACTAGCAATTCATCCTCGCTTTCCAGACTTACCCAACAGCCACCACAAGCAATTCTTAGTCAATTCCATCCTACAACTCCCAGTCAAGACTCCAGAAAAGCCCAGCTGAGCTGGCACTTAGCCTCCTTGACTTCATTTCTCTCTTTCTTGCTTGATTCTAATTTGTCACCCATAAGCTCAAACCTACATTTGCTTTGTAAATTGAGGTTTGGCCTAGGCCAACCTTAGTGCACCTTAGTGCACTGCTTGGACTCTGATGTGGACCTAACCAGGTCCAAAATTTTACATTTTAAAATGTACAATTTTAATGACAGAATTACCATGTGGATTCTCTATCAGTCTGGATGCATTTCATTCTACTGTGGTCACAAAGAACTGTCACATCCCAGGGACTGAAAACCACAAATTTTACTTCTTGCTCATCCTCTATGTCTGTGTGATGCTTCACATCATCCCCTTTCATCTGTAGTGGTTGGGACCATTACATGCAAGGGCCAACACTCCTACTCGTGTCAAGAGCATGTAGAAAATCTGGGAGTCTTGAGTCAGGTTCCCTGGGAGAAAGGTTGCAGGGAGTTTGTCTGCAGAGTGATGGTTTCTGGAACAACACCTGTAAGGGGCTGAGGAAGCAGGGATGAGCACAGGGCCAGATGGAAGTGTGGTAGAGTTGCAACAGCAGCCCCAGCCAGGTCCACGGTTACGGTTCTTCTGTACTGACTCAGGCTGAGGCAGGGGAGCCCCATCTTGTTCCCTAGACCACTCCCTTTAGTGTGGGGCAATTCCTAGAGGGGCTCGATGTGAGCAGTCAGCAGCCAACACTCATAGCAGCTGAGGGAATGGGAACCTTGACCCTAGATGGAGGCTTCCAGGTGCAGTGCCAGAGCGATTGCCACAGTGCCCTTGCTTGGACTCTGATAGGAAGTTCAGTCTGTCTGGGCACAGCTCTGCTTGGATTCTGGTTGGTTCCCTTTGCCACTTTCCAGAGGAAGATTAAAGGGATGCCTCTATAACTCAAGTGGGTACAGTTGGTCTCAGGGCCATGATTATATTTTATATTCTTCTCGCTGTTGGCTTTGCTAGGAGGACCCAAAACATCCTGTCTGAGCTTCCGGTCAGTATGCTTTCTCTGGCTGTGCCTCCTGAACTCATCAAGTTATCACCAGAAGAGGCAGGAGACTACCAAGAAAAGCCCCAGTGTATACCTGGTATTGCAGTGTTACAGCAGCCCTACCTCCTGCTGATGATCAAGGTTAATCACCCTCCTAATGTAGGGACTCCTATCCTCACCTCCTTCTTTTGGCACAAGAAGCTTACAGTGACTAGGCAGCAAGTGAGGCTTAAAGTTTAATAGGGCATTTACTATGTTCCCTGGCACAAATGTGTCTCTCTGGGAATCAAGACCTCTAGACTTACAGAGCCTAATGCAGCAGCAGTGAGAAGTATTGATTGCCCAGGTGGGACACAGAGAACGAAGGTGGGCAGGGTCTTTCCTACTTCTACCCCTTGCTTCCTGGACCCATGTATTTTGCTTCTTGGGGATACCAAATCATATAATGGCCTTTGGGGATGTTGATGGCATCCTAGAAGATAGCCCTTCATCTTTACAGAGTTCAGTGCCTTCTCCCTGGAAGATCCTCTCTGGTGGCCATTAACATTCAGTTTAAAGATCTTCACCCATGGGTCCACCTACGTGGTCTTCCCAGGTCCTGGTCTTGTAATCTTTCTCTTTTCAGGCCCCTTGGACAACCAGCCCAGTCATTTTCCACAGCCCTAACTTTTGTATACCTCTTCCTATTCCACCCAAAGTGAATGATCATGTGTTCTGGCCAGTGAGAGGATTCCCTTAACACTGTATTTCAAGACTGTCCTGAATGGGACTGCAGGCCCACAGCAGGCCAGTTTTGGCTAGCATCTCCAAATCAAGCCAGCACATCCTAGAACCAGTCTCAGCCTTTTTTCCCCGACTATCAGCTTGGCTGATGGAAGGCATCCCCCGCCCCATGCGGCCATACATTTAATCTAAGGGAGAGAACCTGGTACAACAGTGGTGATGACACCAGCATCTGGGCCATCTATCAGTGCCACTCACATTGCCCTCTGGCCCTGCTCACGCCCAATTCCTGATGAACCACTTCCATTACACACAGATTGCTGCCGGGCCTGCCAACCCGAGGACGTGGTTGGTAGGTTGGATGCCAACTCGTGATGGGAAGCTTTGGCTACATAGTCACTTGTCAGATGCTCCATCTCTATCAGGACCATGCGTGCCGGGAGCTATGTTTTAAATGGTATATAGCTCCCCTTTGCAGATGGCATGGCCTTGCTGCAGAACCCTAGCCATCCTCCTATCAGGGCATGCCATAAACTCCATGTGGTGTTTCTTCCCACCACGTATAACTCTAATATCAATAGGATCTGCTTAACCGTTTGGTCTAAGCAATATGGCTTTTACATTGCATCCTAGACTTGTGACTCAAAGCTAACAGCTTTATGTAAATAGACCACAGCAATATCACTAAGTGGCTTTCAGATCCCGAGGAAGACTACCAGGCATTGGGCTTCTTTCTTAATGGTGAGAGGTGTGAAGTACAATAATTTGTCCTTTATTTCCAAGAGACGTCCCCCAGCCCCCAAACCACTGGATCCCTAAAGAGTTTACTGACTTGACAGTGATGTTATATTCTTCTTGGGCGAGCTATCAGGTACTACATGATACTGATGTGTCTTGTTTCTGGTAATGTTAACTTTGACTACTTGGTTAAGGTGTCTGTGAGGTGTCTCCTCATAGAATTTGATTCCTGTCCACCCCCCTCTCCCACCCCCTAGTAATTAGTATCTGATGAGGAGATACTTTAATACTATGCAAATATTCTGTTTATCTTCATTCTTTCACCCACTGACTTTAGCATCCATTGATGATTCTTGCCTGCAACAGTTATTCCTGTGGTATTTACCAAAGTCATTTTCTATTTCCTTCTTCCCTTTTGTACAATTATTAATTTGAAAGCTTCTGTAAGGAAAAGCTGTCTCTTCTCCCTCATTTCTTTATTTAGTCAGTTATTTTATTTATATCATCATGAACTGATGGATACTAAATTTTCCTGCAGGTTAAATCCATTACTATCATTATTTCGTTGTTCAAATTATCCTAGATTTGGACACTGGGACTTCTTTCAAGTTATACACTTCCTTAAAGTAAACACTGTTTACTGCAGTTGTTACAGTGCATTATTTTTTTCTGCTGCAATTTCTTCTCCTTCATACTCCCGATTATCCCAAATAGTGTTGTGATGGCCCATGGGCATTTTGGGTATGTAGGCAAGGGGCAGTTGAGTTGGGGACATATTTAATTTAGTTATTTCATCTATTGGGATATAATTGTGTTTGAAGTCACTATCACTTCCATGTATAGTTGACGTATTTTGGAGTGTCTGGTGTTGGAATGGCTTCCAAGAATAATTCTACTGCCCAAAATGTATAGGAACAGAGGTTTCATTTTAGTACGAATGGGGCCTACAATACCCAGCTTTGGAATTATGTAGGTAATGGTTGGCCTGCTATTGTAAATCTGTTCAACCTTGCAAAATGGACATAACAACCTTTAGAATACTCTAAAAACTGTTTTCAAAGACTCAGAAGAGAAACTTAAATACAAGGAGAAGCAAGGTGTTTACTTAAAAATTCCCAGAACTCAAATGCCATTTTAATTCAATTTGGAAAGACAGTTTTGGAACATTTCACTAAAAGAAATAAGATAGTTTATCATGTAGGAAAGACATTAGGGTTCAAAGCCGACAGCTCAAGAATTCTTGAGACATCTTTGGTGCAAAACGGTGGTTTTATTAAAGCGCAGGGACAGGACCCGGGGGCAGAAACAGCTGCACTGGGATTATGAGGGGAGGCCCATTATGTACCTTCAAATTGGGAGGGGGTTAGGGATAGTATAAGCCTCCCAGGTATTTTGGGAACAAGGTTTTCAGGATCCTGAAGGGGCTAGCTATTGTTGGGAAAGGTCGTTTATTATTGTTTAGTAAACTTTCACTTTTGAGACCTTTCAGATGCACGGAGTATGATTGCCAGCATGTTCTTGGGGGAGGGAAGGTAGAGATAAAAGAAGTTTCCAAAGGAATTTTTATATATTAAAGTAGACTTACAGGGCTCTAGGGGTTGGGCTAAAATTGCCTTTGGCCTTAGCAAAATATCTACATTGAGGCAATTGAGTCCCTAGAAGAAGGTCACTTTGCCTGTTTCAAGGACTTGTCAGTGGGCTGTAGGTGGTAAAGAAGGTGGTAATAATTTTTCTTCTGCCTTTGTTTCTCACATCAGTATAGATTTTCAATTTGGGCACATAGGAAGGTATATTCTTTTGTCATCTTTAAATACATGTATTTAAGAACAGAAAAATTTCAGGAAAAAAGTTAATAGGAAAAGAAAAGCAATGAAATAAATAAAAATTATTCTGATTCAAGGATAGAACTATAATTAATCATATCAAAACTAGTAATTCAGTAGGAGAGATAACTTTCAAATAGAATAATAATGAATAGACTCTTGTATTGTTTAATAATGCAGCTAATGATGAGGAGTGAATCATATGAATATGTTGAAGAGAGATTTACATTTCTTGCTCATAAACTGACACCCAAGAGGATAGCACACAACTCATGATACCCTTTTCCAGTGAGGACATGGATGACTAATAAATAAATCAATGAGTGATTTTTCAATTTGAAAAGTTTTTAGGATTAGTCACTGCTGAGGAAAACTTGTTATGTTCTGAAGTCATGCAATCACATAGGAAAGAAATTTTGTTGGAAGTTTTCCCCAAATTGACAACAATCCTAAATGTTTACGTGGTGTTTCCAATAATGAGTTGTGATGCTGAAAGAAACTTTTGAAACAGTAAGAAAAAAAATCTTGATCAAGCATGCTAAAGACTGACTTGTCTTCCATTGGCAGAAACTGTCATTCAATTTGAAGAAACAATCTAAAGAATATGCCCCCCTCCCCCCAAAAAAAGGGCAGGAAAAATATTTTAGTCATATGTCAGGCAATTAATAAGATAGTGTATCATCTGTGTGGATTTTGTGATGTTTATGGTATGGGTCAGCATTTTTAAGATTTGAAATTGGTTGTGATTTCTTTTCTGGTTTTACATGAATAGTGATTTTCAAATCTCATGTTGTATCATAATTTGGTGTTCTTTTTCTTAAAGAAGGACCTCAAGTTGTATAAGCTTCAGGCATCACAAAATCTGAATCTGCCTCTTCCCTGAGATCTGAGAAAGTGCAGGTTTCTAAAAGTACATCTCACCTCTTGGAGAGGACTTTCCCCTCCTGGGGACCAGAGTCCCACCTTTGTCTCAGTGCCTACAGGCACCTCACAAGCAGGAAGTGGGGGGAGGGCTGCATCTTGCCCATTGCTGCCAGGCTCACAGGAGTGGGAATCCAAGGGAAAGCAGCTCTCCAATCTCCTGTGGTGCTGTCACACACCTTCAACCCCCATTCATTAGGTGTGAAATGGTTCCCCGTGAGTGTTTATGTGTGTTTATCCAACAGGTCTGCAGGAAGTGTGAAGCTCTGTTTGCTGAGAGTTTTGTTCTACAAATAGAAAGTGGTGGTGGGAGGGCAATGACAGGAAATTGTACCAGGTGGAAGGGTTTATTAATATCAGTATTTCTCACCATGATAAATGAGTGTCCTGGGGGCTCTGAGGATCTGACACTTTTCCTTTCCTCTGATGAAGGCCTCCTAGGACCTCAGCCTTTATAGCCTGGGGTGGATTTGCTGCAATCACAAATGGCAGCCTCAAGACCATGGGTCCTTATAAAAATCACATGGTGGGCATGGGATTAGACAAAAATACCCTCATACATTTCCGTCTTTCTGGAACTGTGAGCATGAATGGTTCTAGCACATGCAGAATGCTCAGCCCAGGTCCTGACACACAGCAGACGTTGAATAAATGGTAGCCATGGTTTTTGCTTCCATATGAGCTTTCAAAGCAGCTCTGAGGTGAGCTAGACCCAGCAGGAAGGCAGTACTGAGTTGTCATTGGGAGAATGACCCCTGAAAGCAGGCTGCTGGCTTAAAATCCTGCTCTGCCCTTTACTAGCTGTGGGGCCTCAGGCATGTTGTAATCAATTTCCCCATCTGTGAAAGGGAGCAATAGTGATGAGTTGTTGTGAGGTTTAAATGACTTAGCACATGTGAAACACATAGAGCAAGCCTGGCATAAACCTGGCACACCCTAAGTGCTCTATTAGTGCTAATTATTATTATTATTAGTGTTACTGCTATTATCATATCATCTAGTAATTCAGGACTGTTGTCCCTCATTTCGTGAGGCCTCCCAGTATTCAATCCCTCTTGGATTGGTACATGAAAGACAGTGGCCTATGTCTCT
Organism: Vulpes vulpes; assembly: GCF_048418805.1. Classification (NCBI taxonomy): domain Eukaryota; kingdom Metazoa; phylum Chordata; class Mammalia; order Carnivora; family Canidae; genus Vulpes; species Vulpes vulpes. Next base: position 54,647,097 of record NC_132782.1, read on the forward strand.
TTTCCTGAGCCCCTCCTTCCTATTCTGGTAGCTAGTGGAAGGGGGCACAGGGCAGGCATCATTACTGACTTCAGATGTCTGAACGGCGGTCACATGGACGAAGGAAGGATTCCCCTTGGCTTCACTGTGAAGCCTTGGGATGGAAGTTATAGGGAAGCCAAAACCAGGTCAGTGAGGGCGGCACCTAATAACACTCAAGGTGGTCAAGCCATGCACTGGGCTGCCCTGGAGGAAGCAAGTTCTGTCGTCAGTGAGGGTGTTGGAGCTGAGCCTGGATTACCTTTTGTCACAGTTGCTGTGGAAAAGATGAAGCACCCTATATTGGTTATCTATTGTTATGTAACAAAATACCACACAACTTGGTGACTTAAACACCAATTTTTTACTATCTTGCCATATTGGTAGGTTAAGATTTCAGAGGCCGTTTAGCTAGGCTGTTCTGGCTCAGGGTCTGGCTGTGGTGTAGATGATGGCTATGGCTGTGTTGTCTTGGTTGAATCTGCTTCCAAGATGGCACGCTCACACAAATGTGGGGAAGAGGCCTCAGTTCCTCGCAGTGTGGGCTTCTCCAGAGGGTTGCCTGGTTGTCCTCATGACGTGGTAGCTGGCTTCCTACAGGGCACATGATGCAAAGGAGGGAGCAAAACAGAAGTGCAATGTCTTTTATGACCTTCCCTTGGAAGTCATCCTCTGACATTTCTGCTACATCCTATTGATCAAAAGCATGTAAGCCACGCTCAAGAGAGGAATTAGGCTGCTTTGAAGGGAGGAGATTCAAAGATCTTGTGGACTTATTTTAAATCCACAAGCCCTTTAAGTGCTGAGTCACTGTGATTGCTTTATGTATTACTAGGCCAAAGATTTTTAATTAGCAGTGATGCTAAGTTCCTTTGCTACAGTTACTCAGGAACACAGGAGCTGACACCTGTTCCATCCCCAGTGGGTAGCTTCAGCAGCTCTTTCTAGTCCAGGACAATACGGCCTCACCAACCATTTCCTAGCTTCACCCTCATCACCTCAGAAAGACCGTTTCTCTTCTGGAGGCCATGGCCCTGGTCAGCTGGGTGATAGCAAAAGGAGGAGAAAAGGAATCATGTGGGGTGCAGCAGAGGCCCTGGCCCCTAGTACCCTCTTGCCCTACAGATTTCCTGAAGGAAGGAAGAGAGCAGATGGAAGGTAAGGGAAGAGAGCTGACACTGAAGAAATGGCCTACCTAATAAGACAGTATATGGTGGAGGGCTTGCGATCTTGAGCACATTGACACTAGGTGACAGTTATCCATAGCCAGAAACATAAACATTCATAACATGTGCTGCTCCTTCATTGTAAGTATCACAAGCCTTGAAAATATTGGGTGATTTCTAGATTGGTAAGGTGGGTGGCTCAATTGTCATTAGGTAGAAACCCTGGGTTATCAGGCTTAAAGTTATGTTTAGAGGTTGATTTTGTTGAATAGTTGGATTCTTGTGGCCCATAGCTCAGAACAGTCCCAGGGAGGACATGTGTGTGCGATGCAGTGGTACCCTTTACCTTACAGTTTTCAATCACTATTTTGGGGGAGCGATATTGCTGTAATACTCAGTAGGGGTCAGGAGCTAAAGGAGACAGGAGAAGTAACAGGAAGGGTTTCCTTACATGAGAGTAGAGGAGTGTGTTTGTGTGTGTGTGTGTGTGTGTGTGTGTGTGTTTGGGGCAGGGGAATTGGTTAATGCATTCCCTAGCAAAATTGCCAGGGCCTCCCATACTGTTTCTTTACAATTAATGCTCGTAACAACTCTATGAGTTGGGTATTATTATTTTCAATTTGCAACAAACTCTGGAGATCAGCTTAAAAGAAGAAAACTACATTGCAAGTAATTATTAAGTCAATAAGCAGAAGTAGCTCCCTGTTTATAAGCATCTAATTTACACTCTCCCCAACCTGACAGCAAATTCCTCATTCTCACCATTGTGAAGATTTGAAGGGGACAAAACCTTGGGAGATTTTAAAGGACTGGAAGGTGGCACCGCCAAAAGCAGGTATTGACCTCAATTCCCCTCCTAGTCTGGCATTAGCAGTGTGACCTAAAGGCACGCTGATATCCCTCTCTGGGTGGCTGGTTCCTCACCTATAAAATAAAAGACGTGTGTGTAAAGGGAAAGGGGGTGATGGCTGAGTATAGGAGTCACGTGGGGAGCTTTTGCCCACCCCTCTGGGGTCTGTCCTTGAATCAGAATCTCTGAGGGTTGAGGGGAATGCTCTGTTAAACCAGCTCTCCAGTGATCCCAATCACACAGCCCTTGGCACAACACAGGGTTTGGGAACCACAGAACTTTTGGTCTCTAAAGTCCCTCCAAGTTCTAGCATTTAATTCCATTTTAGGACAGAAAAGAAGGAAGAAGCGGTGAGAAGCTAGAATAGTTTGGGAAGTGCTGATCCAGTAAAAGGACACTCTGCTCGCCATCAGGCTCTGGCACACTGCCTACACTTTTCACTTCATTTGCTTTTAACACTTTATGTGTACTATTTGGAGACAGATTTGAATGAACAATCCACCTCTTTTAAAAATCAAATAATCCAACCATCTTTTTTTTTTTTAATCTAACCATCTTTAATAGGGTTCTTGTTGGTCATGTCTAAGTCAATTTCAGTAACAAAATAAGTAATGATATCAATTTATTACAACATATTGCATATAATAGGAATTTATAAGTCCATGTTTATATAAATAAATAGATAAACAAGGGAGAAGGAAGAGCTCTCCTTTATAGTAGAAGGCCAACTAATAGGTATAAAGAAATGATAAAATTTAGAAAACCTTCACTTGGTAACAACCATCATAGTAATCATAGGTTCAGGCAAGGCTCATCAATGGATGCTAAAAGAAAGAGAAGCAAGTTTATTGAGAAACAGGATATGTATATGGCCTCGTAGTATATTCCCACAAAATGACTAGTCTCTTCTTTTTTTCTTTAAAATTTTATGCCTTCACGAGAGACATAGGAGGAAAGGCAGAGACATAGGCAGAGGGAGAAGTAGCCTCCCTGCTGGGAGCCTAATCGGAACTCAATCTCAGGACCCCGGATCACAATCTGAGCCAAAGGCAGATGCTCAACCACTGAGCCACCCAGGCACCCCTGCTTACTAGTTTTTAACAAAATAGCTTTTCACTTTACAGTCTTAAGCAGTGGTAGATGTTAACGGCACCATTAATAGGGCAAATGGGCATGGCACAACATGCGATGGGATGCAGTGAGGACACAGTGTCACCTCAGTGGTGTTCCTGCCAAAGATGTGTATGGCCTGTGCTCTTCAAAACTGTTAAGACAGTGCAGTGCAAGTGACTGAGGAGATGCTCCAGGCTGCTGGAGATGAAGGAGACACAACAGTTGAATGCAATGTGTAATCAAGCACCATATCTGACCAGGAAGGAAACAGCAAAAAGAGGGATGCTGTTGTTGTTATTGATGTTGTTGTCTCTCTATACAAGTGATTATTGAGATAATTAGCAAAAATTGAGTCTGAGCTGAGAGGGTAGATTGTATCAATGTCAATGTGTTAATTTGGTGTAAGTGTTGCGGCTGTAGGAGAAAGTCCTTGTTCTTAGGAGGTGACCACTGAAGTATTTGGGGATAAGCTTACAGCTTACTCCTGAATGATTGAGAAAGACAAGGACGTGTGTGTTTAAGTGTGTGTGGAGAGAGAGAGAATAAAACAAATGTACTTCAAAAAAGAGTATATAGGCATCTTTTATATTTTTCTTGTAACTTTTCTGTAAGTGTAAAATTATTTTTTTAGAAAAAGATTAGAAAAACATTTGAGGGCGCCTGGATGGCTCAGTTGGTTAAGTGTCTGACTCCTGGTTTCAGCTCAGGTCATGATCTCTGTCTGGGTCCTGGGATTGAGCCTGTGTTGGGCTCCCTGCTCAGCGGGGAGCCTGCTTCCTCCCTGCTCATGCTCTCTCTCTCTCTCTCTCTCTCTGTGTGTCAAATAAATAAAATCTCTTAAAAATAAAATATATTTAAAAATTTAAAAAGCTTAGAAAAACATTTAAAAATCAAATACCCTTTAGGTGGGTAACAGGGTCATCAATCATTCACATCTTAGTGTGAATTCATCCAATAGTATCACTTTCTTCCTAAGGTCTCTTTGACAGCAACTGCTCTGAGGAAATGGAAGTTTGCAGGGTCATGGGAAAAGATAGGCTGTTTGAGAACTTGATACACTGGGGAATAGAATAGTCAAGCAAAATAGAGGTACTTCCAGGGGGAACTTAAACATAAGAAAAACACAAAGGACAGAGGGACAAGGAGCCAGCGAGGTAAAAGAGGAATTTAGATAATGAGGCAAGAGGGGACAATAGCCCCAAATTCCTCTGGTGCTGAGAAGACTTCCTTTGCTCTGCATCATGGTATTCTCAGCCTGGTTGCACACTAGAATCACCTGGAGTGCCTAAATCCACTTCAGAACAATTAAATCAGGACCTCAGGCGGGAGGATTGAGCACCAGTTTTAAGAAGGTGACTCCGATGTGCAGCAGGGACAGAGCACCTCTGAGCTGCACTGGGCATGATTAGGGCACTTGGTCATCTCACCAGCCTCCCATATGGCCCTCACACTTCTACTCTCTCCCACTCTGATCCAGTCTTCCCTGGGCTGGAGCTTCATCAGGCTGATATTTTTAATGCACATTGGTACACTGGAGTATGCTGGAAAGATACCTCTCCTCAGAAACTTACCCTAAATTTCTAACATCCTGACCCTGACATACATGACTTCCTGTTGTCTAGCCCCAACCAGCCTTTCTCCCCCATGACCTTGATGCATAGTCCCACACCATTCTCTTCTTTAAAGTTAAACATTCATTCTTTTATTTTGATTGGTTTTAGTGACATCATATTGTTCTCAGGAATATGACAGGTACTATCTCCTGCCTCCATACCAGCATTCACCTTGCTCCCTTCCCTGACCAGGTCCTCCCTCTGGCTTCTAATCTGAGACCACTGAAATGGTCTCATTCTCCAAGACTCATGTCCAATGTCACTTCCTTCATGAAGTCCCAGATCTCTCCTTCCCTGGAACCTTCCATCAGAGCACACAATTACGGCCTGCTTTGTTTTACTATTACTTATTCCCAGACTATGTCATCAATAAATTGTACAGTTACCCAAGGGTGAGGGCAGGCGCAGAATGATGGACAGGCCAGGACTTTGTAAGTCACCAAACCTCAGTTTGCCCTTGGGATGGGTTTAATCATGTGTCCACAAGTTCTTTGATACTCTTTCCTTCAAGAGATAGAGCTTCGGGGCATCTGGGTAGCTCAGTCATTTAAGTGGGGTACTCTTGATTTTGGCTCAGGTCATGATCTCAGGGTCTGGGGAGTCTGCTTGAAGATTCTCTCTCCCTCACCTGCTGCCTCTTCCCCTGCTCACACACATACTCTCTCTCTCTCAAATAAATACATCTTTAATTCCTATTCTACTGGGTCTTGAGTTATCAGTCTCATAAGCCCATGTGCAAGAATGAAAAGAATTCTGGAAATCCTGACCCAACCCACTGGTATAGCCTGAAAATTGTCCAACTGATGCATCAGAAGCCTGTACCCAAGAGTCTATTCTTTGGAGTGCTAATACTTGGTAGTACCTGGCATAGTCCTTTTCCATGGGCTCTGAGATTGTTGTTCTTTGTTGAAGACACACACTCAGCCTGTAGCTGATAGCAGAGTCTTTAGGTAAGTGTCAGCAAAAACAAAAAGCATCTTAGATCACAGGGAAAATGGCTGTGGCTAATTCATTACAGATAACTTTCAAATGTAAAGGTCTAATGGGAGTTAATAATAAGAGTAATATAACTGACAAGGAAATTTGATTGCTCCTTTGGCATGCAAAACAAATGATAAAGCCATTCCAAAGCAAATTTTAGACAACTTGTCTCTAAGAATAATGATAAAACCTAGTTTCAGAGAAGTCAGAGAATATCTGATTTATATAAATGGATAAACATAATTTTATAGAGGAAAAACCTAGAGACATAATAACACAATACTCTTGAGACATAATATACATAATATACTAAGATTATACCAAGCAGATACAAGAATATACCAAAAATATAAAGAGCTTCAGTAAATTTGGCATAGGTCCTAGACATCTGTATCTTTATAAAACTATAAAGGCAACTGTGATGTGCATCGTCAAATTGAAAACTAGTAAGGTAAAAGATACTAGATTCAAATTAAAGAAGACTATGACAAAGTTAACATTTTCAATTATAATGGAAATGAAAGCTAACATCATATTGCTGCTGTCTAACATCGGTTGAGGCACCACCAGGATTCTGACAAATATAAGAAAACCGGACAGAGTCTAGGCAATGTTTCCTCTAAAGTTAAGACATATTATGAAAAGACATATTATGAGAACACTGACAAATATCTAAGGACTTCCATGACTTATATAATTTCTGAAGTTTTTATATATTTTTTAAAGATTTTATTTATTTATCCATGAGAGACACAGAGAGAGAGGCAGAGATACAGGCAGAGGGAGAAGCAGGCTCCATGCAGGGAGCCTGATGTGGGACTCAATCCCAGGATTCCAGGATCACGTCCTGGGCCGAAGGCAAACACTCAACAGCTGAGCCACCCAGAAGTCCCATGAGGTCTTTATATTAATAATGTTTTACTTACTCAAAATGAAATTCAGCTGTATCTCTTCTGATTTGATAACTTTTCCCATGAAACTACAATAGTGACATATAAGAAAAAAAACCCTGATTGGGGCAGCCCTGGTAGCTCAGTGGTTTAACGCCGCCTTCAGCCCAGGGTGTGGTCCTGGAGACCTAGGATCGAGTCCCATGTTAGGCTCCCTGCATGGAGCTTGCTTCTGTCTCTCATGAATAAACAAATAAAATCTTAAAAAAAAAGAAAAAAACCCTGATTATTTCCAGCAACTTTCCTTTTATAAGGTAAAATAATAAATCTTTGTGTTTTTCCAAGGATCCTCTAAGAAATCTCAAGATAGATTTTGGTGTAAAAGATATCCTGAAAAATTCTTTTTTTCTTTCCTGTATTTCTGGATTTGGAAGCGATGGAGAGGGAAAAATAAAAAAAGCTGTTAGAGGAGATTTGGACATTTGATTAAAATGGGATCATAGGCACTTGACAACATTTAGTTATCTATTTAATCAAGATAGCTATAAATTAAAACATAGGCATTAGCATGATCGTAAAGAATATATAAGTTCTTTCATAACTAAGATTCTTTTCCTAAAAAATCAGAAATATAAAAAATTAAAATAAAGAATTTTTGCCATGTAGGCAGATTACACAGAAAGTAAAGAATAAACCTTCATATTGTTGGCAAAGGTTTTGATCAGTAAATTAAGAAGGCAAACCCATTAAAGTGGACCAAACTTTACTTAAGTTCTAACATATTTCTCAGTTTCTTTTAAGATTCAAGTATTATAAACCAAGAAAAGTAAAGTTCGCTTGTCAAATTTTGTTCTTTATCATCCTCCTTTGTATTCTGAAATGTTCTGACGCTTTAGGATAGGCTTTAGGATTCCATGAGGTCAAAAGTAATTTCATAATAATTATACTAAGGTGTTATTTCCCTTAATGTCCAATGTGCTCCTCACCACTACCTTCAAATGAAAAGTATTTCAAAAGTTTCTCAGTTTTTTTTAAATTAATTTTTATTGGTGTTCAATTTACCAACATACAGAAAAACACCCAGTGCTCATCCCGTCAAGTGTCCACCTCAGTGCCCGTCACCCATTCCCCTCCAACACCCGCCCTCCTCCCCCCTTCCACCACCCCTAGTTTTCTCAGTTTTAATTTCTAATACAATATTGATAGGGATCACCCAAAAAAACAAAAGCTCTCTGAGGGTCCTCAATAATTTCTAAGTAAGGTGGTCCTGAGAACCAAAATTGGAAAGGCATGAACTAGCTACCACAACACGGGGCTGTCTCCTCTGTAGGTAGAATATATGAGTCCAGAAACTAAGAGACAAAATTAGGAATTGCCCTGTTCACCACCATTCCTAGCGACCCACTTGTGGAATTTGTGTTTCCCATCCCATAACTCTGAGCCTTACAGGTTTAGAGAGAAAATGCTTCCATCAGGAAGCAAGGTTCCCATTAAACTTTTAGCTATGGCTGTCAGGGGGCCAGTTTTGATTCCTTGTGCTGAGAGAACAGTAGAGAAGTAAAGGAGTCACTATCCTGGCAGGTAATTGGCTCAGGTATAAGGAGGCTTATAAGGAGCTAGTATTACTCAATGGGGACAGGAAGAAAATATTCAGCATCCAATTCTGGTAATAAATAGAAGCCAAGCTTTCTGCCCCTGGATGCCACCGAGTAAGCATCGTTAAAGTCTCCCCTCCCACCGCCATCATGTCTAAGTCAGAGTCTCCCAAACAGCCTGAGCAGCTGCAGAAGCTCTTCATTGGAGGTTTGAGCTTCAAAACAACCGATGAGAGTCTGATGAGCTATTTTGAGCAATGGGGGACACTTACAGACTGTGTGGTAATGAGAGACCCCAACATCAAGTGCCCCAGAGGCTTTGGGTTGGCCATGTACACCACCATGGAGGAGGTGGATGCAGCCATGAACGCAAGGCCACACAAGGTGGATGAAGAGTCGTGGAACCAAAGAGGGCTGTCTCCTGAGAAGATTCTCAAAGACCTGGTGCCCACTTAACTGTGAAAAAGATTTTTGTTGGTGACATTAAAGAAGACACTGAAGATAATCATCTAAGAGATTATTTTGAACAGGATGGGAAAATTAAAGTGATTGAGGTCATGACTGACCGAGGCAGTGGCAAAAAGAGGTTTTGCTTTTGTGACCTTTGACGACCATGACTCCGTAGACAAGATTGTCATTCAAAAATACCATACTGTGAATGGCCACAACTGTGAAGTAAGGAAAGCCCTATGGAAGCAAGAGATGGCTAGTGCTTCGTCCAGCCAAAGAGGCCGAAGTGGTTCTGGAAACTTTAGTGGTGGTCGTGGAGGTGGTTTTGGTGGGAATGACAACTTTGGTCATGGAGGGATCTTCAGTGGTCGAGGTGGCTTCGGTGGCAGTCAAGGTGGTGGTGGATACAGTGGCAGTAGGGATGGTCATAATGGATTTGGTAATGATGGAAGCAACTTTGGAGGTGGCGGAAGCTATAACAATTTTGGCAATTACAACAATCAATCCTGAAATTTTGGACCCATGAAAGGAGGAAATTTTGGAGGCAGAAGCTCTGGCACCTATGGTGGTGGAGGCCAATACTTTGCTAAACCACGAAACCAAGGTGGCTATGGTGATTCCAGCAGCAGCAGCAGCTATGGCAGTGGCAGAAGGTTTTAATTACTGCCAGGAAACAAGGCTTAGCAGGAGAGGAGAGCCAGAGAAGTGACAGGGAAGCTACAAGTTACAATAGATTTGTGAACTCAGCCAAGCACAGTGGTAGCACGGCCTAGCTGCTACAAGGAAGACATGTTACAGACAATACTCATGTGTATGGGCAGAAAACTCGAGGACTATATTTGTGACTAATTGTATAACAGGTTATTATCATTTCTGTTCTGTGGAAAGTGTAAAGCATTCCAACAAAGGGTTTTAATGTAGATTTTTTTTTTTGCACCCATGCTGTTGATTGCTAAATGTAATAGTCTGATCATGACGCTGAAAATAAATAAATAAATAAATAAATAAATAAATAAATAAATAAATGCCAAGCAGTCATGACTATGAGTCTCAGACCCCTCATGGGGTTTAGTCGCCAAATCAGGCAAACTACCTAGACCAAGAGAGTGGCCAGTTTTGGAGAGGGGGGTCTGGAATGATCATCCAAGGAGACAATGAGTATCAGTTGCAGCCTCTATATGAGTTACATCAGTGGGGCTGTTGTTCCTATTTCCTTTCTCCTGTAAGTTTCCCCAAATAAAAGGACCAACCCAAATTCTGGAGGAACTGTTTCCAGAACTTACTGCACAAACCAAGTGGTGCAGAATAGGCTGTCATGGATGGTGCAATGCTCCCCCAGTTGCCTCCTTAGATTTGAAACACTCCATCTTCCAATTGCTGCAGATGGTCTAAGAATTGGAGACCCCAGCGGCATCCTTCTCCAAGAATTGCTCTCAACTGAAGAAAGCTGCCCAACCCAGGATCATGCTCCTGCTCACGAGGGGCATGAACACCAACCACCTTGTCTCAAGGTGAGACAACTTTGCGGGACCATCCCAGCTTCAGTGATTCCCTCTGTGATAGCATGAGGCCTTTGTGGTGACTACAAAATGGTTCAACTTCTCCCTCTGCCCATGTCTATGTCTTAACTCCCTAAAGGAGTTGATCCCAAGGACCTCACCCAGTAAACTTCCCACACTCAAGTCCTTGTTTCAGGATTTACTTCCTGAGGTCCTGATTTGAAGCAAGGTCTATATACTATATTCATTCATGAATCCGTTTCAGTCCTACACATTTTTCAAAATTATACCTTTGGCCTAAAGTTCACATAAATCAATACATCCTAACATTAGGATCTGGGGAAGCATGAGGCAAAATAAAAAACGTTTATGTGTTCAGGTAAATCTGGGAAATGCTTAGCTAACCAAAATAAATTTCTTTACCATGGAACTTCTCAGGGCTTTAAATATTCTGCTTGGAGAGTGTGTGTCCAAGAGGAGGTGATCATCATACACAAATTCTTCCCAAAGTGTTTTGACCATGAATTTAAATTTTTTAATTTATTACTTATTTTTGCTGTGTGTCTATTAACATTTCCTAGACGTTGTTTTTACAGGGCAAGGTTTGGGAAATACTAGCTTGCATTTATAGATACTTAATTAGTAATCATTCTGTTTGGCACCTTTAAAAGTTAAGATGGCATTGGGGATGCTTTTGACAAGTCATTTACCAAAAGCATCATGAAGCTCAGAGCTAATGTCTGCATTTGCTCTCAATTAATTGCTCAGTAACAGAGTTACTAAAAATCAATTCACTGAACTACAAACTGTCTCAAAGTTAGAATTGTTATTTGGGAAGTTAGTCCCCCCACCATGACTTTAGTTGTTAGGGTCTGTAAAAATGTTCTCTGAAAATAATTGTACCGAACCGGTTGAGGGGATTCATTCACGAAGGCCTTCAATGACTGCCTGGCCAACTGGTTCTCTTTAGCAAAAAGGACTGGGATGGGCTCCTGTGCGCATCAGTTGCTGTGGTTCCTGCCAAGTGAATTAAGTGGCACAGTCCTGATGATTTCGCCCCATATGATGGGCCCATGGGCTGACTGATAAGGAAGGCTAAATGCTGTGGGGAGGGTTGGTATGAATCACTTCTCAGTAGAGGCCCTTCATTTGGATGGTGGCCATCTGACTCAGTCAAATTCTCTATTTTAGGAAGTTTCAATGCCAGGGCAGATCTCTCAAGTGAAGGTTGTAGCCCAAACAACCCTGGGCTTTTGTTCTGCTTCTGTACTGGGGGGGGGGGTGGCACTTCTCCCTCTCAGGAGCATCTGAACCCCAATGCTGGGGCTGCCAGGGAGATGATCCCCTGTTGTTCCACCAGTCCCTGTACCAATAGGAATCTTTGCAATCACATAAAAACCTACTGGATACAGAAACTAGTATTGAGAGTGGAGTTGCAAGATGCCTCAGCATTTGCATGGACTGGATTAAAATGTCACTGCGTGGAGGAAAATAAGAATACCCACATTTTGCAGAGGAAGGCTGGCAGGTCAGTGGCTGATAGCAATGGAGCAGTCAATTAAGCTCTCATATTTTGGTCTCAGGATTCAAGTGAGGTGCCCACCAAAGATGAGGCTCTGAGACAATGACAGAAACCATTTCACAGACTAGGGAAAAGTTCGTAGGCAAGGACAGGTAGGTTGTTTCTAATGATTTGGAATAATCTCTGCTGGGAAAGCAATTGACTCGCCCCACACCGCACTACTCTAGGCAGAAAAACAAGCTGACCCCATTCAAGAAGTATTGTTTCCTTGTGATTTGTCTTCTTGTAGACAGCTGCAAAAGAATGAGATCAGAAACTGACTAGATTCAGAATTTGAGAAGCTGAATTCCTAGACATAAGTGTCTTAGTCAGTGTTATGGTCCACACTGGCAAAAATAGGAATTGTGAAAACTAGAGTGATATCTGAGAAGTCTTGGGTGACCGAAGAATTAGATTATTTCCAACATAGCAGGAGTTACTTCATCCTATGAAGTGATACTCATCACTATCACTCCCATTTCCACTAGATGTAACAATCTGCCCTAATACGAGGTGTAACTTGTCTGACTATAAAGTAAGTCCAGATTCATCTTCAATGCTGTGTAGATTCAACCTCAGGAGAGAAAGATTAATTCGAAATTCACTGCAGGCCTGGAGAGAGAGAGAGAGAGAGAGAGAGAGAGAGAATGCACTAGATTTTAGGGAGGGGATCATGGGTAGCTGGGCATTAAGATCAAGGTAGAATGAGTAGATATTGAGCTGATTTTAAATGTCTAACACTGACAGCAAATGTTGACTTTAATGCTTGTTTGTCTGGCCAGACAAACAAGCATATGTGGTTCATATCTACTAATATTTCCCATATTAGAAATTATTATAAACATGGTTTCAACCTGTGGACTCCAGTACAGGTTTCAGGGAACCCAAGGGATCTGCAGACCATACTTTGAGAACCACTGGGCTAAGGACGTTTTGGGGTTTCCTGGAATACCCCCGAGGCTTTGTAAAATTCATATATTCATTTTAATGATAAACTAGAGTATGGGTAGGCAAACACATGGAGCGCCACAGTTAGAACAGAGCCATGTACCTTGGGGCCCATATTTATATTGTGTCCAGCTATGTTGGCACCTCATTTTGAAGTAGTAGTGACCGGAGAGTGCATGGAAGTACAGGGAGCTTGAACTAACTTACGAGAAGCTGGGCCATGGCAATCAGGGCCACATTCGTGGCAGAAGGGATTTATCTCGAGGATCTCAGTTTATTTTTATTTTTATTTTTTTTTTTTTGAGGATCTCAGTTTATAAGCAAGGGTATTTGAAAATAGTCAATGACAAAAATTTCCATTTCCAAATCTAGAAATATAATGGAATTAGCTGCCCATTTCGGATATCAATAATGCTGAAATGCAGCCCTTACCTACTTATAACCAGACAGCTAATGGAGTTAGCAAGAAGCACCTCATTAAAAGTGGTGCTCAAGGGCAGGACTTTGGCTAATCATGAGTCCCGATTCTTCTGAATTAAGAAATCAAATTTGTTTTTAATATGATTTTGCATAGGGCATTCTCGGTAGTATTACATTTAAAATACAGAAACACAGTAAGTAAAAATCTGACACCAAGATAGAACTTTCTACTTTTGAAGTCAGCATTGGCAACTTAAGTTTCCATAACACATTATTACATTAAGTCAATGATGTTGGGTTTATTTTTATTGATTTTGCAGTTTTGTTTATATTTAATCTAGATAGCCTATTTGAGCTTTACAGTCAAATAAGTACTATAGGCATAAGGAGTTGATACTTTCTTACTTGTACATACCCATGTGAGATGATTATAAAAACAACTCAACTCTGGGAGTCCATGAGAATTTCTCACCCTTGCTAGAGAAAGGCGTGGCTGGTCACTATTTTGAGGGTCAGGACACTCCTGGACAATGCCCCAAGGGTGTTTCTCTTTCACTGACAGCACATACTGGGCAGGTGGGAAGGGTCCCAGCTCACAGTCAACTCTGGGCTTCAGGGGAGTGAAAGAGGGGCAGGCCCAGGTGATGGCTATTACCAGGAGAGGCTAAGCAGGGTAGTGTTCCCGGCGCTTGAGAGCAGTGACCTATGAATGCATGACAGTGCCTCTCTTGCAGGTGGATGACTCAGGTCAGGCAGGCCCAGCCCTGACATCTGTGAGAGGTACAGGCGAGTGTTCAAGCAGAGGCCTCATATCATATGCCTACACTTAAATGTTATAAATCCCAAACAGTCGAACGACATACTGCACAACATACTTTCCATCTTCCTTTCTTGCCAAATATATCTTCATAATGATTGGATGGAAAAAATATGTGTAAAGCTGGAGGTTTCCATGTTGACAAAACATCAAAGATGACTGGACATAATTATCATCACATATGCTGGGAGTTCTGTTAAAGGGTTGTTTGGATGAGGAACAGATAAGACATTCATACTTCATGAATTATTATTTTTAAATAAAATTTATTTTTTGCCTTTATTCTGGCAAACTCATTAATTGTATAGTTTTACTCAAGACTTTTATGTCATTGTCCAGGAGGACAGCCACCAGCTAAGTATGGCTATTTAAATTTAAATTAATTAAAAGTATATAAAATGAAAAATTAAGTTCCTCAGTTGCACAGTCATATTTTAAGTGCTCACTAGTCACATGTAACTAATGGTTACCATACTGAACAGCAGGGCTATCGAATATTGCACCATTGTATCAAGTTCTATTAGACTGTACTGATCTAAAGGATTAAAGCCTAAAATGTAATCATATTGAAATTATTCAAAATGGAATGTATTTAATAAAATTATAATTAAAAGTAAACGTAAAAGATAAAAAGCTAAAATTACTCTCCATGTATTTCTATTGTTATGTTTTCTAAATATTCAGAATTATTTAAGTTAAAAGACAAAATAGAAATTATAATCAACAGAATATCAGTGTTTTGAATACTTAATAAGGTATTTAAAATGTGTTTTCAATATTTAATAAAATAAAGTTGAAATATAGCTTATTTAATTTTAACATTTTAATTAAATATTTTTAAATTTTTTATACAAATAAAACTACTTGCAATTCTAATGTTCAATTTCCATACTGTTGCCAGTGTAAAGAATCATTATCAATCTTCATACATATTATGCGCAGACACACACCTACTTAGCAGTGATATGAAAGGTTTGATATCGCAAAATGTTCCTCAGGCATCTTATGCAATTGTTTTGAAGAGATTATTAACTTGTGGGATACTCTGAAACTATGAATCGGAACCCAAAAAGAAGAACGAAAATGGCACTACTGGAATTAGGTACTTCATTATGCAAGATGCTCCAAAGAAAAAAATTCACAATCAATGTGTCTTTTCCGCTTATATGAATGCTTCTCCCTTGCAAATATTTCCCGCACTTCAAAGCAATGCCCATCATAGTGATAGCAGTGACACAAGCCACCTCCATACCTTCCCAGCATTTCCCCTTTTGTTTGAAGAACATAGGGGAAGAGAAGTAAAGACATGCTTCCTTATGTTAGTCCTTGGAATAGATGTTAAGGTTTTGTGTTATGCTGTGCTGGTAACAGAGGCAGTCATGTATTTCTTTATGCTTGTGATATATGGGGCCCACTAACCCACGGACCAGGATGAAAGCCCTTTTGCCTGGGGTGAATGGCCAGGGAACTGCGATGGAGAGCTGGGTTTTTCCTCTCACAGTATGCTATTGAGCACTTTCAATGGTCCTCTGGTTCACCATACCCGGGCCCTGCTGGTTTGAAAAGCTTAGTGCCCGAAGAGTGGAAATTGCCTGGAAATCTAGAATTTCAAAACTTAGTTATTCAATTATTTAAAAAATACTTATATACGGCTTACTAACAGTCAGGCACTGTACTTTATATGTATTAATTTACCTAATCCTCATAATAAGTCTGTGAAGTATGTGCTATTATTTTCCGAGTTGTATATATGAGGAAACCAAAGCACAGAAAGATCAAGGATCAATTAGCTTGTTTGTGGTGAAGCCAGGATTCAAACCCAAGCAGACCTGTCCTGAGTTCATGATCTTTTTTTTTTTTTCTGAGTTCATGATCTTAACCACATTATGAACTTGCTCCTCTTTCTGCAAGGATTATATCCTTTCCACTTAAAAAACTTATTTAATTTTTGATAGTTAATATATTTCTCTAGTTTAAAAAAAGCTAAACGATATTAAAAGATCTGCATTCAATGTTGGGACAACTGCACATGCAACTGTCCACGTGCAAAAGAATGAACTTGGAAACCCCTACCTCACACTATGTACAAAAATTGACCCAGAGAAAGAGCACCTGGGTGGCTCAGCCGGTTAAGTGTCTGACTCTTGATTTTGGCTCAGGTCATGATCTCAGAGTTATGAGATGGAGCACTCTCAGGTTCTGCACTGAGCATGGAACCTCCTTAAGATTCTCTCTCTCTCCCTCTCCCTGTGCTCCCTCAACCCCATGCTCATGCTCTCTCTCTCTCTCAAAAAAAAAAAAAATATTGAACCCAAAATGGATGAATGAAGCAAATCAAAGAGCTAACTCTAAAACTGTTAGAAGAAAACAGAGGAAAATCTCCATGCCCTTGGATTTGGCAATAGATTCTTAGATATGATACAAACGCATGAGTAACAAAAGAAAAACAGACAAATTGAATCTCATCAAAATTAAAAACTTTTGCATATCCAAAAGGATTATCAAGAAAGTGAAAAAAGTTCCGGTTTCTGAACCAGCATGTAAGAAGCTTGGAGGTCACTACTCTGTCCTAACAAGTAAAAAGTTGAATAAACTGAAAAAATCATCAATTCTTCGTATATCCAAAAGAGAAGTAAGGTCATGGAGCAAATTGCTGCCCCCCAAAACTAGAGGGACAAGCAGATGCAGGGAATTACAACTCACCAAAGCAGGAGCCCTCGAACAGAAACCTCCTTAGGAACCAGTGTGGGAATAGGAAAACCAGAATTGAAATGGACAGATTGCTGGAGGCTCAATGAGAACCATTCTGAGAATCAAAAGCTCCAGGGGTGCCCAGTCATGGAGGAAGCAGTGCCCATATTTTTGTGAGCTTTACCACCAGGTGATTGACCGGGTCCTGAAAGTGAATATTGGGAGAAAAATTCCCACATGCTTCTGGCAGGGGGAAAGGAAAGGAAGCATTATGAAATACGCTAGTGCATTCTGTTTCTAACAAGACTCTGTTCTTAAGAAGATGCTCACTCATCACTTCCTGGCATCAAGGAAGACTACATTTCCCAGTCTCCCTTGCAGTTAGGTTGAGGCCATGTGACTAATCTGGCTGATATAATAGGGTGGATGTGATGAATACCAATTTCAGGCCTGGCCATAAAGCCCCATTGTGAAGTCCATCTCCTTTCTACCCCTGGTCACATGGCTGGGTCAGTTCTGGTTTATGCCGTAGTCCCGGGATCCTACCCAGTTAGCACCCTCTCTCACTCTTCAGAGAGTGTCCTGGTTTGGATGATAACTTATATGGCTACCTATTTCTAAATTTAAAATGTGTACTATTATGTGTAATATTATTTTCCTCAAGTCATTTACTTTACATTGATGAACTGGTCTTGACTTACTCTCTGAACCATCGATCTTACTCTACAGCATGTTTCCTGTTGACTAAAGATAGAATCATCGGAGGAGAGAAGTTTAAAGGAGTAGAGGCTAGAGGATGAATAGTCACCAACAAAAATAGAGATAAAGAGTAGATGAGTAGATATTTCTCACCCTACCCCACACATATCTCTAGAGGCTGCCATCTCTGTATTTACTGGTAGCTTATCTAAACCCATAGTGCAAATAGACAGGATGAGGATTCTGTATTTGGATGACTGGCACATTTTTCCAAATTCCTTTTTCCCCAGTTTTATTGAGACATAATTACTGTGTATGTTTAAGGTATACAGCATGATGATTTTATTTATATATATTGCGAAATGATTATCACAGTAGGTTCAGCTAACATCCATCATCTCAAATAGATATAATAAAAAGAATAAAAGAGAAAAAATTTTTTTTCTCCTCAGGATGAGAACTCTTATAATTTATCCTCTTAACAACCTTCCTGAAGAAAAAAAAAAAACTTTCCTGTATATCATACAGCCTTAGCTGTAGTCCTCATGCTGTATATTATATCCCTACTACTCAATTTATCTTGTAACTGCCAGTTTGTATCTTTTGACCATTTTTGTCCTATTCCTCCCTCCCTCTATCCTGTGACCCTAGTACTACATGTCTGATCTCTTTTTCTATGAGATTGTTTTTGGTTCCACATATAAGCGAGATCATCCCTGTTTGACTTATTTCACTTAGCATAATGCCCTCAAAGCCCATTCAGGTTGTCACAAATGATAGATTTCCTCATTTTTTATGACTGAATGACATTCTATTACACATATCCATCTCACAACTTCTTTATAGATTCATCCATCGATGGACACTGAGGTTCTCTCCACGTCTTTGCTGTTGTAAATAGTGCTGCTATGAACATGGTTGGAGCAGATATCTTTTCAAGTTAGTGTTTCATTTCCTTTGGACATAGTCCCAGAAGAGGATTGCTGGATCATATGGTAAATTTATTTTCAATTTTGTGACAGTTCTCCATATTGTTTTCCCTTGTGGCTGTACCAAGTTACCATCCATGCCAGCATTTGTTACCTCGTCTTTTTGATGATGGTCATCCTAACGGGCATGAGGTGGCATCTCATTGTGATTTTAAAATGTCTCTTCAAAAAAAATAATAAAAAATAAATAAATAAAAAAAATAAAATGTCTCTTCAGGTTCCTTTATCCATTTTTAAATTGAGTTACTTGGGTTTTTTGTTTGTTTTCACTATTGAGTTATATGAATTCTTTATATATTTTGAATTTTAACCCCTTATCAGATATATGGTTTGCAAATATTTTTTCCCATTTCATAGGTGATGTTTTCATTTTGTTGATGGTTTCTTTTGCTATCCAGAGGTTTTAGTTTGACGTGGTCCCACTCATTTATTTATTTATTTTTAAGATTTATTTATTTATTTTACAGAGAGTGTGAGTCGGGAGAAGGGCACAGGGAGACAGAAAAAGAATCTCCAGCAGACTCCTTACTGAATAACACAGACTCCAATCCCATGACCCTGAGATCATGATCTGAGCCAAAACCAAGAGGTGGACCCTTAAGTGACTGAGTCACCCAGGTGCCCCCCACTTGTTTTTTATTCTGTTGCTTGTACTTTATGTGTCATAACCAAAAAATCATTACCATGACTCATGTCAAGGGGCTTTATTCCTATGTTTTCTATTAGGAATTTAATGGTTTCAAGTCTTACTTTTAAGTCTTTAACCCATTTCTAGTTATTTTTTGTGAGTGGTATAAGATAAGGCTCTTTTTTCATTCTTTTATATATGTATATCCAATTGTCCCAGAACCACCTATGGAAGACTACCCTTTCTCCATTGAGTGTTCTTGGCTCTCTTGTCAAATATTAGTTGTCTATATATGCTTGGATTTATTTCTAGACTCTCAATTCTGTTCTAGTGGTCTGTCTGTTTTTTTATGCCACTACCATAGTGTTTTGGTTACTACAGCTTTATAATATTGCTTGAAATCAGGTAGTGTGATGCCTCCCAGCTTGTTCTTTTTTTAGGATTTATTTGGCTATTTTGGAGTCTTTTGTGATTCCATATAAATTTTAGGAGCGTTTTTTCTGCTTCTGAAAAATGCCATTAGATAGGGATTGCATTGAATTCATAGATAGCTTTTGGTAGTATTGATATTTAAACAATATCAATTTTTCCAATACATAGACACATTTATTTGTGTCTTTGATTTCTTTCATCACTGTCTTATAGTTTTCAGAGTAAAGATTTTTCACAGCCTTGGTTAAATTTATTCCTAAGTATTTTATTGTTCTTGATGCTATTGTAAGTGGGATTAATTCTGTATTCTTCAGAAAATTTGTTGTTAGGGTATAGAAACAGTACAGATTTTTGTATCCTGATTTTTTTTTTTGTATCCTGATTTTTAAATTTTGTATCCTGCACCTTTACTGAACCCATTGATTACATCTAGCAGTTTTTTGGTTGAGTCTTTAGGATTTTCTACATATAAGATCATGTCATCTGAAAATAGAGATAATTTTACTTCTTTCCTTTCCAAGTCTGGTACCTTTTATTTCTTTTTCTTGTCTGATTGTTCTAGCTAGCTAGTACTTCCCATACTATGTTGAATAGGAGTGGCAAGAGTGGCATCTGTGAGCTGTTCCTTATCTTAGAGGAAAAGCTCCCAACCTTTCATCATTGAGTATGATGGTAGCTGTGGGCTTGTCATGAAAAATATGCTCTTGTGTTTTAAAAGTGTCAAAAGTAATTTGTTGGGGAAGCCCAGAATTCCATTTCTGTCTCCATGGAGATAACTGCCAAGTGCTCTCCTACGTAAAAAGTTGGGCTGAGCTCAACCTCCTTAGTCACAGGCTGAGGAAATATCAGGGCTGGGAATAAGGCTGCATGAAGAAAGGGCCAGTGGTAGCCAGGGGTTTGCTCTTAGGACAAAAATGCTTTTGCCTTCACGGGAAAAGAGAGAGGTAGGAACACAGTAAGACTCCAAATCCAAGGGTTGATTGACTTTGCCAAAATTTTCATTTTAGGTAGCTAGAAACAATGTAACAACTACATCCAACAGACATTTATTGAGGACTCCATGTGTTCTTACTGAGCTAAGCTTTGTCTAGGATCTTCGTCTCCAGGTGGCTTTTATGATTTCAGAAATTGGAAACTCAGTGGCTTCTAAGGATCAGACAGGTGGCATGAATAAATAAAAAAGACTTGATGTATGAAAAATTATGAGGGCAACTTCCATTCAGCCTCAGAGTCCAAGAGACGGTAGGAAATGACGGGACTGTGAGCATCTGGAGAGACTGTGTCTTTCAAGAGGGACAGCCACTATTCAGATCCAGCAGGTTATTGCCAGGATGACCCAGTGCTGCCAGAATTTATGCTTTTCTAAGATAATTCAGAAATATAGGTTTTTATTCCAAATATGCCTACTTTAAAATATTATTATTATTATTATTATTTTAAAGATTTGCCCTTATAGCACTGTGAGCCAAACCATCTCTACAGGCTGGATACGGTCCTTGGGCCTCTGGCATGTGCTTGGATCCTAGATTTGAAGTTAATACTATGGCGAAGATTTCAGTGGGCAAGCAACTCTAAAATCCTAGAGCCAGAGGAGTCTTAGAGTTCATCAAGTTTATTCTTCATTTTACAGGAAAAGTTGATGAAGTCAAAGTACAGAGAGTAGGTACTAAGGACCAGCCCAAGTGTTGAAATTTTGTTATCCCAGTCAAAGTCACCGTATGTAGTCAGAAGACACATAAGGCAATGAAGGCAGTCCAATGGCCGTCCACCTTGGTACACCTCAGCAGTGCCATGCTCCGGCACCCTGGATACAGTGTCCATCTGGGCTTCTGATAGGGGAATGCCTGGCTATGGGGCCCTTGTTCATCCCTGAGCCCACTAGGAATGCTTTTCAGGCTAGTGTGGAGAGATTGGGTTTAAATGTGAAGAAGTTTTGACTGATGACAAGACCAGATCATTGAGAAGGTTCTGAGTAGCTCCCTCTGGGAAGTTTTTGAGCAAGTTGCCATTTAGTAGTGATTTGAATTTAGGAGCTAGGAAAGTCATTTGGTCCATCCCTCTGCCTCTAAAGAGACTTGCCTTTGCTCTACATTCTCTGGGAATTTCCAAGGCTAAGGGAAGGCCACTTGTACCACTGGATTATTATTCTGTCTTTATATGGATGTATCTAAGGGAAGAGCATACAACTTTCTCACCTTGGTAACAGGGACTTTTTAAAAATCACATTAGGACTTTTTAAGGCCCCTTATAGAAAACATGAAATATAAAGAAAAGCATAAAGGAGAAAAAAATTATTACAGTTGAGCCATCCAGAAACAATCTGATACCATATTTGTATTTCTATATACATAGATAGTTATATATGTATATATTATTATGATATACATGTAATACATAAAGATATAGTTATATACATATATCTCATAACTTTAAAAATTAATATTTGCATACTCTTTGGTGACCTGTGTTTTACATTTTTATATGTTTTTAATTATTCTTTCATGATTTTTTTTTATAGCTTTACGTATCCCACGAAGTAGAGTACCATAACTCAGTTTGGTGGCTTTTCTGAGGGGTCATAACTGCTTAACAAGGAAGTTTCTCACACAGTTCCATGCAAGGGTCTTGAATCTTTTCCTGAAAAAGAACTGCTTTTGATTTATCCCAAAGCCTGGTAATGGTGAGGTACAGTGTCTTAAGCGGAGAAGGGAGAAATGTAGAAAAATCTAAACGATAGGAGCTTTCCGAGACACCCATCAAGTAATTTTTAAAATCAGTAGGTCAGTTTATTGGGACACTTGGCCTCAAACCCTCATATGGAATAGGGAAAAGTTCATAAAGTTGGTCTAGCATCTACCTGGGGGTTTTGGCTGGGATTACCCCACATGTGGCATTTATATATACATGGGGCAGCTCTTTTATGTTGACACCAAAAATGGGGATTCCTCTTGTGAAAAGATAATGAGAAAGTCACTGGCCTCAAGATCAACAGAGTCTCAAGTTCCTTCCACTGTAAACGGCCCTTCCCCTTAGAACTACTGTATCCACAAAGCCTGGTTTGCAAAAGCCTCCCTCCTAATGCAGGCAGAACGGTTGTCTGAACTTGAACACAGAGGGTTTCTTCTGCAGACTGTCAGCGTCCTCCTGGCTGCTGGCCCAAGGAGTAAACAGGGCCAGATGCAGCTGCATCCTTCCCAGAAAGAGCCCGTAGCAGACCTCGTGCAAAAAGGTTGTCCTCAAGGCAAGAAGCATAGTCAACCCAAGAGACACTCCCAGTCCAGATCAAGCAGGATTCATTGCCTGTAGTTTTCCTGCAAAAGGCCACTGATCTTCATTCTTTCCCTGTACCACTCCCCCCCCCCCCACCTTATTTGGCTGCAGAAGCTATTTTTAAATCGCCCTAGCAACCAGAGGACATAGGCAGGGCCTCCTGTGATGCTGTAGTCACCAGACACTGATCAGAAACCTGGTGGTACATAAGACTGTTTCTTTCCTCTCCTGCCAGGAGTGATGCCCTCAGAGTATAGTATGCCCTGCCCTACCTCTGCCCCTTTTCCTAATTTGGCCATCATCAATTTATTCTGAGAACACTTCTCAGGCTTTAGCTTTCAGAACAACGGTGATCGGTATCCAGAAACTTAAGACTCTGGTGAAGGGCTTAGCTGGACAGGGGACTGAGGGTAACCAGCTATGGGAGCGGCCCAATCCATGCAGTCAATAAAGATGCATGCTGTCTGCAGAGAATGTAGAATCAGTAATGAAAGCAATTTACAGCTGATCTTTTTCCTCTCATCATGGACCAGCAATTTTTTTGTCAGTGATAAATACTCCTTGATGGTCCCCCTCTCTTCCATACCCTGCTGCTTCACTGGCTTCCCGGCCCTGGTGCTCCCCCTTTACTCATGTCCCACGATGACCCAGCTCACAGTGCCAATGCCTAGGAAAGCAAGACATTACTCATTTGAAATTTTATCCAGTCCTGCTCTGGACTGAACAATTGTGCTCCCCTAAACTTCATATGTTGAAGGCCTAATCCTCACTGTGATGATGTTTGGAGATGGGGCCTAATATGTTTAGATGGGGTAATATGTCATGATGAGATTAGTACCCTGATAGGAAGAAACTAGAGCTCCCTCTCTCTCCTTCCCCCACCCCACCTCCTCCCCCATATGAGGACCCAGCAGGAAGGCGGACATTTAAAGCCAGCAGGAAGACTCTCAGAAGAACCCAACCAAGCAGGCACCCTGATTCAGACTGCGAGCCCCCAGAACTGTGAGAAGTAAATGTATGTATTTAAGCCATCCATCTATGTATTTTTGTTACAGCAGCCCAAACTGATTAAGACCAATTCCTCATGCTGGTGCTTGGCTATGAGACACAGAGACTTCCTGGCTGCATGAACAACCACAATCACACCCCTGAAACAGAAAGTGTCCACTGGCTCAGAGCCTTTTCATGCCAAACTCAGAAAAAAATGAATTACAGTGAGCTGAACACCTCCAATGCTCTCTCCCACACCTCAGGATGGTGCCCCAAAGCCTTCTGGTAGAGTTTCACTCCTCTGGGACCTGAATGGAATGTGAACTTCCTAATGTCTTTGTGAAAGGGATTACCCCTTAAACAAAAAAGCACTTGTCCCCCAGAAGGGCTTAGATGAATCACAGAAGGGAAAACCAGTATAAGGGGGCAGGTGGAAGAAGTGATCACAATAAGGAAATCATGTGCTTGAAAGTTTTTTTTTTTGTGGGGGGGGGGATACTCCTGCATTTTTCAGTTCTGAAACCAAATTGTAAATATAATAAATACATGCTAAGTGAAATCTTACATGGCGAAATTTTATACCATATTCCAAAGGGACATCTTGTAAGTGCAGTGGGCCCTGAGAGTGCATGTGCATGTGCTGAACGGGGGCCTTTGGTAGGAATTATATGTTCTTTCTGCATTTTTATCCTACGCCATCTAGAATTGTTCCCTTAACCTCCCTTATATGTCCCTCAGTCGAGCTAAATTCTCTCTTGCTTTGGTAAGAGCACCATTCACAACGAGGTACAGAAGAAACAGGCGTTCAGGACCTTGGCAGGCCGAAAATACACTTGTGGTTTGGATTAATTTTCTTTTTCTATTTTTAATCATCTTGCCTATTTACGTAGGACTTTCCTCCTCTGGGGTTCCTCCTGTTTCTCAACAGCGATTCGTTCTTCTTCCCAGCATCTCCTCAAGGCCGCAAATGGGTCCTGTTGTAACACTCAGGATGGAGGGAATCCTTCTCCTAGTCGGCCCAAGAGCTCTCAGAACTAAGAGCCCCTTCTCACCGACCCCAGGTGATCTCCCATCTCCACCCATCTCACTCGTCATCCTGCACTCAGTTACTTTTTAATAACGCCCTGGTTGGGTAGCCAGAGTCACTTATGACCACCACCTGCGAACAGACAGGGTAATTGAAATCTGTCACACTCAGTAGGGAGTGGGCGCTTGCATTGCTAGAGAAGCCCTTTCCTAGCCAAGCAGTCATCCTTTAGATGCTGCAGGGGGCAGGAGACTGGGTCCTCAGGGAAGAGCCAGGATGAATGGGGGAGCTGGTGGCGCCCAAGACAGGTCACGCAGTTCTGTGCCTAAGGGGTAAGAGATATTTCCAATACTTTTAACGAGGACAGCTTTGCCCGTGTCTGGTGGCTGAATATCAGCCCCACCAAAGAATAAAGACTGGAATTCTCAGTAGATATCGCTTGAGGGAGAACAAAGCTAATTCAGTTCCTCGGTTTGCTGGGTATTATGCAGGTTGCGAGCAAATTAAAGGAATCTTACATAAGTTTCCCCCTTCAAAGAGGATCACAGCAGCCCTTCTTGCTCTCTCTGCCGTTGGCCCCAAAGTTATGTTAACCCTCCTGTGTCCTCTTTAGTGGAGCTCAGAGTGGATCTGCCTCCCCTGTCTTTTCTTCCTCTTCCCTGGGAACATAAGTAGCCAACTGAGAGTTAGACTCAGACATAGAACGGATAGTGTGGTGAGCAGACCTACGGGAACTGAGCACATGCCAACAATGAAGACCCGCTGAAGAACATACTTCGCTTCAGAAACTTCATTTTTTGAGAAAAATTATATAGAGACGGCTCTCAGGACAGCTGTATGTTGGGGGTATAGACTTAAGGAAAACCAGCTGAGCAGAGCCACCAAGACGGCACCCCACAGACTTCCTCTGCAGCCATTCCCACCACTGACCAACCATTGCCCACCCACCAATTCCTCAAGCCCTTCTGGGACCATCAGGGCTTTCTTACAAGGATTCCAAAGAAGGATTAGTTCGAAGACTGAACTCATTCAGTGAATCTAATCACAGTAATCACGATTATGTTGCAGTAGCCTAATTATGCTGTGGGGCATTGTTACCATGTTTTAAGTGATTATACCACCAAACTGTTGGCATCTGGTGTCTTCTCTCCATGTAGCTTCATCATTACCTCACAGCATTTTTAAAAGTGAAATTTCAGGGGTGCCTGTGCAGCACAGTTGGTTGAGCATCAGACTCTCGGTTTCAGCTCCGCTTGTGATCTCAGGGTCATGAGATTGCACCCCACATCAGGCTCTGCACTCAGCACGGAGCCTGCTTGAGATTCCCTCTCCATCTCTAAAATAGATGGATAAATCTATTTTAAAAAGATGAAATTTCAAGTTTTACTTTTATTGTTAGTTTTATTTCAGAACCTGAAACAATAATGATTCGCTTGGGTGCTTATTATGATTATATAAATATTGCAGAGGGGTCAAGAGGGTGATTAACACAGAAATGTCCAGCTACTGAACAGGATGCTTTAGATTTCCTTTTTTCTAGAGAGATAGCCAAAACCACCACTGCAAGGGTAGGGTATCGTCTTGGGGAGCTGATTGCCTATTTTGTTAAGAGATTGGCATGGAAAAAGTCAATCTGCAGGAAGTTGTTTCCTCCAAATGTAAATTTTAGACTTGATAAACTGTAGCTGCTTTGATAGTATGAGATTCCTCAGACCCTAACATAAAATTTTGCACATTTTATGATCTGGTAAAATGTGAAAGAAATTTTGTTTGGCTTTTGGCTTCCTGAGATCAAGATGGCAAATAGCCCTTCTGTGATATCATTTCGAAGTTATTTGAATCCTTAAAATCAATGGGTGATTGAGCCCAAAACTTATTAGCTAATACATGAAATTTTTTGAATTATCATCTTTAATCTCTTCTTGGGATAATGAGATTCATGGCATTGGGATCTACTCTGTTTATACTTTTAAGCTTCCCTGGTCTTCCTCTACATTCTGGCATTTTGCAAAAAGCACCAGCACATTCTCTTCAGAATGTTAATACTTCTCTCACTGATCATATTCTATGTCAAGCCTTTTTGTTTCTAGATTGAGCCTCCCTTTTTTGTTTTTGTTCTTTGTTTTTTTCAATCTGGCCTCCTGTGGCAGCATTTCTACCCCCTACATAAATCCTTCAGCTCAATTATATCTTCCTTAATAGAGCAGTCAGGATTTGGCTCACAGTTTCCTAGTCTGGAGGCCCCCATGGTTTTATAATGACAGGATAATGTTTCTGATCCATACTCCATTCAGAGGTAATCCACACCCCATCAGGGAGAAGTGATGTTGCCTGGCCTGTGTATTTTTTAACCGTACAAGCTCTTAGAATCTAAAGATCACTAGACTGTCCCACTGCATTTTGTGGGACGACCAAAGTCACTGTCTTTGGTCTTAACTTGTCCCTTAACTACCC
The DNA here is from genome assembly GCF_048418805.1 of Vulpes vulpes. Classification (NCBI taxonomy): domain Eukaryota; kingdom Metazoa; phylum Chordata; class Mammalia; order Carnivora; family Canidae; genus Vulpes; species Vulpes vulpes. Next base: position 54,674,198 of record NC_132782.1, read on the forward strand.
ACCACCTTATAAATATAATTTTACTTACCTAAAACCTCCAATTCTGTAAGGTTGCATGAGTTTGTTTCATTTGGATCAGCACTCACAAATCAGAGATGTTCGATATCAATTTCACTCTTTTCTGCATGACATATAAAAACTGTTAACTAAGTCTAATCCCTGACTTGTATACTATTTTTTCTAATTCGTCATCCAGGAAAGTATCTTTTTTTCATGCCTTTTATGGCCTATATCTTATGCGTGTCCTTGGACATAATCAGGGAAAACTGATTTATCAGTGATATGGGAAAAATACTGTCAAACTTTTTACAGAATCTTATTACAGTGTTATTGAAAATATCAATAATATCCACTAATTCATTTTCTCATGATTGCTCTTTACCTCTCTAAAAAAATATGGTGTATAAGCCTGTCTTCATTTTATGAGTAATATCCATTTATTCCTTTACCACCCATATATTTTATTTGCCTAAGGGTTCAATAATTAATATTTTAGTCTAGCACCCACGAACTTACCTGATCTGATTATAACTTTCCATGTTTCAGTGCTGTAACACCAAACTTGCAATTTTTGCATTTTTCCCCCCTGGGAGGAATACACAGAAAACTTGGTCCAACTACCTCACTTTAAAGATGTGGAAACTGAGGCCCAGAATACTGAAGTGGCTTGATTAAAGCTGCAGAATGAGTTGTCTCCAAGATCAGGTTTCTTACTAGCTCTCCAGCACTTCAGTATGCCCATTTAGATTTAGATGCCTTTCATTTATAAGGAAGCATTCAAGCATTCTGACTTGGCATCTCTGCCATGTCCCTCATGGGCCAGTGTTCAAAAAGATGGGTCAGTTATTTGGCCATGTTCAAACTTATGACTTATAAGTCATAACTTATGACAGGTTATAACTTAACCTGTCATTTAGCTTCTTCCTGATATTCTAGTAGGCCCTTGACAATGAATGATGAAATGATTCAGATTTTATGCTTGGGTAAGTGATATCCAGCTGTTGCTTTCTGCAACTTATCATAGTTCTCATTGACCTGTGTTTCTCCTACACTAGATAATAAAAACTTTAAGGGCAGTAGTCATTCCTGATTAGTATATTGGATTATGGCAGGTATTTGACAAAGACTTGAATGACTCAATGGTTAAAGGACTTACCAAAGACCCATAGGTAAATAAATTATAATTAACTCTGGGTGTCTGTTACAGACCACTCAAAAGTGATTTTGGCAATCAGACAGCCAAATGTGAGACACTTGATCCATGCCTGGCATCATCTATGGAAAAAAAAAAAACCACCTCAAAATAGATCAGAGACCTAAATATAAAAATAAAACTACTAGAAAATATAGGATAAACCTTTGTGGCCTTAGGTTAGAGGAAGATTTCTTAAGTATGACACCAAAAGTAGCATTCATAAGAGAAATTCATAAGAAGCATTCATAATGATTAAATTGGACCTTACCAAAATCAAAATATCTGTTCTTCAAAATTTTAAAAGACAAGCCAGAGTGGAGAATATATCTGCAAAGCATTAGCTGTTAAAGTCCTTGATTCTGGAATATATAAAGAACTCTTCAAAGAATAATTAAAAAGCAAACAATCTAATTTTTTTAATTGTCAGAAGATTTAGCAGACTGTTCAGCAGAGAAGAATGTGGCTAAAAGATAAGCACATGCAAACATGCTCAGTATCATTAGGTATGAGGGAAATACAAATGATGTGCACTTGAATAACCATAGGCTTGGTGTGTAAGCCTATTCCGATGAAGGAAAACCCCCACCAACAATAGAGCTCTTCTACATTTCAGGTGAGCATACAAAATGGTACAGCCACTTTTGAAAACAATTTGAGTTTTTATAAATAAAGCTAAATATATACTAACCACATGACTCAGCAAATCCCAATCTCAAGTATAAGAGAGAGGAGAGAGAGAGAGAGAGAGAGAGAGAGAGAGAGAACCTATGTTCACACAATAACCTGTACTGGAATGTGTATAGTAGCTTCATTCATAATTGCCAAAAACTAGAAACAATGTCCTTCAAGTGTTCTTCCATCAGTGATTGGATAAACAAAGCATGGTACATGCACCCAATTGCAGTACCCATCAGCAATGCCAAAGTACTGACACATGCAACAAAGTGGATGGATCTCAGATGGATTCTGGTAGGTGAAAGTATCCAGACTCAAAAGACCACACAATAAGTGCTAGATGATATTAAGGAAAAGGTAAAACTTAGTAGAGAACTGATCAGTGTTTGACAAGGGCTGAGAATGAAGGCAGAGGCAGATTATAAAGAGGCATGAAAGTATTCTGGGGGTAATAGAAATGGTTTGTTTCTTACTGTGAAGGTAGTTACATATTGTATGCATGTGTTAAAATTCACAGAACTGTACTCCCAAAAGGTGAATTTTACTCTAAATGACCTCTCAGTAAACTTGACATTAAATACAGTATTTTGGAGTCTTCTTTTGTTTCCAGGTTCCTAAATTTTGAGAAGTTCACTTAGGTATTGATGTGGGAAACAAAGGCAGAAAAAAATTATGCAAAGTCCTTACTACCTACAGTCTATTGACAAGTCCCTGAAACAAGCAGAGTGGCCTTCCTCTAGGGACGCAACTGCCTCGATGTTGATACTTTGCTAAGGGCCAAAGGCAGCATTAGCCCGACCCCCAGGATCCTTGTAAGTCTCCTTTAACTTACAAAAATTCCTTTGGAAATTTTCCTTTATCTCTAAACCCCACAAGATACGTGTTGGCAATCATCCCCCAAGCATATGACCCGTTGATATACATCTGAAAGGTCTCATGACTCAGGTTTTATTAGACAGTAATAAATGACATTTTCCCAGCAATAGCAGGGCCCTCGAGGTCCTGGAAACCTTGTTTCCAAATTCCTTAGAGACTTACCCTATCCCTAACCCCCTTCCCAACTTGAAGGTATATAATGGGCCACCCCTCATGACCCTGGTGCAGCTCTTCCTGCCCACGGGTCCTGTCCCTGTGCTTTACTAACGCCACCTTTTTGGACCAAAGATGTCCCAGGAATTCTTTCTTGGCTTTTGGCTTCAAACCCTAACATCTTTCCTACATCACATGTTATTACAACTGAGTGGATGTTCCTCCACACCCCACTGACTACCTACTTCAGACTTTGACAAGACCCTTCACCAGGCTCATAGTTATCCAAATATCTGTTAAATAATCCATACAGGAACTGTTTGCGGTTTGGATAAGGCCAGGTAGTCTAGTCTTTAGTAGGAATGTAAATTATTGTAAAACATTTTGGTGGCACAATACCCTAAAACACTTCACACCACACATTATCCTTAGCTTACAAAGACAAAACTGTTAAAGCTACTATCTGATACTGGTTGTGAACACAAAATGTAGCAAAAATACAGATATCCCTTATATGTCTAATAAGCTTTTTTTTTTTTTTGAAGATTTTATTTATTTGAGAGAGCATGTGTGAGAGAGAGAGAGAGAGAGCACAACAAGCAGGTGTGAGGAGCAGAGAGAGAAGCAGGCTCCCCAATGAGCAGAGAGCCCTATGCGGGGCTCAATCTCAGGACTTTGGAATCATGACCTGAGCCACAGGCAGACACCTAACTGACTAAGCCACCCAGGTGCCCTCTAATAAGCTTTTTGAATATAGTATGAACTTATGTTAATTTAAGGGTAGGAACAATAATGTTGTTATATGCAACTGTGAAAATGTTAGTGTTTATGTCAAAGTGGTGGAATTATAGATGAACTTTTAAATATATGAAAACTATAAACATACATAAAAGAAAATTGTCTAATGAACTGTTAAAACTGCAATGGTTTCTATTTTGGTGTCTTTTATTACTTTTAATTTCCAGAAGTATAAATGTTTTTCATCTATTCCCCAAAATAATACACATTGGTCATAGAGAGTATTTAAAAATATTGGAAAACCTATGCGGGCGCACACATAATATATTTTCAAGCCGATCAATATCACCAGTTTAAACATTTGTGGCATCAAGTTCCACTTCTTTAAAAAAAATGCATGGTATATAAATATTTTTTCACATTCTTTTACAAACACGAACTCATCCTACTTTACAACAAGCACTTTTCCACTTAATGATATTTTATTATCCCAGATTCCTCCCGGTGTGCACCCGCTGAAATGGACCCGGCCGCAGGAGACTAATGTTCACTGCTACAGCCTGATTTGATAAGTGGCCTGCACGCTAAGCAGACTGTCTTTTTCCAGCGAAAGTTTTCTAGGCTAATGCAGGGAAAATGTGTAATTGAGATAAATGCCCCCTAATGTTTTCCCAGAATGTCATCAAGCTTCCCAAAGGCTTGTTTGTGTGCCTGGGGTGAAGGGAGGGAGGCGGCTCCTTGCAGCCAGAGGCTTACCTTTACTGCCCCTGCTTCTTTTCTTACAGAAACCCAGGAGTTGAAGTTCTTGGAGACATTTGGGAACCTCCTAGCGAAGCTCCCTTCATTAAGGGAGGCTCTTCTATCTATATCCCTAAGTCACTGTGGGGGCCTCTGAGACAATGACCAAAGGGAGCTATTCATAAAGCTGCCACACTGAAAGGATGACCCAGGCCACCAGACTCCTGGGTACTCAGAACCGGCAGGGTATGGAGCAGTGACTACAAAAACCCCCCAGCATCACATACCTGCCTTTTGGGATTCCTGACCTCTCCCACCTGAGAAGTCGGCCTAGCGCTGTGGCCCTGGAGAGGACCTGCCTGGGAAGGAGCTAGCTTGGGCAGTGACCTGATCAGATGGGTCTCTAAGCAGGTACATGATCTGAGCTATGCTTTAACCTAGCAGCTGTGTGCAGGACACACTGGAGCTGAAAGGGCTTCGAGGAAGGGGATTCCTGGGCAGGTACCAGAACAGTCCATTAGGGGTTTAGCACAGACTACCTAGGAAAAGAATGATGACAATGTGGTGACCGAAGGTAGAACCTTGGCTCCCTCTAGGACCTCAAGGTCTGGTTGAGGCAGGAGGGGCAGCAAAGGACACTGAGAAGGCATAGCCAGCAATCTGAGGGATGGGGGAAATGTCAGGTGAGTGTGGGGCTCAAGTAATCACCCCTATTTCAAGAAGGAGGCCATGGATTGCTGCATCCAAAGTTGCAGAGTGATTGAGTTTAAGAGGAGTTTTCTCTGGAGGGCTCACTAGAGGAGCCCCAGAACTGTTGAGTTGTTCAAGACCTTTAAAACATGATTCAACCTACAAAAATACAAAAATTCAATTTACCCACAACTGCTTGGTAACAAATCAACTCAGCACATATTGAGTTACTACCATGACTCACTTATTTGCTTAGAAATCATTGGAACAAAGGCAATTTTGTAAAGTGTCTTAAATTCAGCAGCCTATGCATGGGGGAGGGGATAGGGGAGCCAGACAACAATTTTCCCTTCCCGAACTGCAGAGATGGGGGGAGAAGCCAGTTTTTGATGCTCGGTGCCAATCAGAAGCACATGGGCTAGGGATAATAGAACCTATCAATAACTACAAAATCCACAGATGAGGTCTTTCTAGGCAAAGGTTTTCATCTCTTCCACCATTTAGATTTGAAATCAGAAATGGTAAGAAAACTGCCTTAAATTGAGCTGAATCTCCTTTTTTCCTTACTGCTCTTTGGAAGGGGAGATAATAGGAAAGAAAATGACCTCAGGGTACGGGGAAAGGAAAAATGAGAGCAGAGGGCTTCTAGATGGTCAGCAGTCTGGCTCACAAGAACTGTCGGAAGTGAGGCCTCCCACTGCGCCCTGCAGGGCTGGGAAGGTACCCACCAGGTGTGCACCTGGCCCTGCTAAGACAGCTTTTCACATTTCCTGATTTGCATTCAAAAGACCGCTCTTTCTGACCTAATTTGGCTATTGGCACAGTCATCATTGCCTCTTGCCATGTCCCAGCTTCCCTTCTTATTTTAATCCCCTCCCTTCCCTGAGTTCTCCATCCTGACCTGTGAAAAGCAGTTGGGCCTCCAGAGGCTGGCAGGTGCAGTGGGGAAGGGAGTACCCGTTCTATGAGAAGGGTTATAAAGCCTTCTCCAGCTTTTGCCTCCAACAGTGAGCACTGCAAGGACCCTCAGGGATCAATGAGCTAAAAATAGCCCGAGGCTTGTAAATGAACTGGAACTGTTTCTGCTACCTTCTTAGTCCTTCACAGTCCTGGGGACACAGGGGAGGCACACAGCTCAAGCACTGTTTATTTTCCCTGCCATGCCCAGTGGAGGCCCGCCCCCCCGCCCCCTGCAGCTTGTGGATTAATGATGGCATTTCCACCCTCTGGCTTCCCGGTCTCCTGTGGAGGTACAACTTGTCCTGTTCTGGGAGCCACTTTGGCATTCCTTCTGGAGGAAGTGGATTCTGAGTTGCGTTTCAAACAATATGTAATGCCACACTGATGTGCTATAAATTAGCCATCCCGCCTGGCTGTCAGGGTAAGTCCCATTTCCCACAGCTCTGGCTCTTTCTCCCTCAGGGCTCTCCTGGCCTGGCATGGCACACCCAGGAGGCAGGGTATCCATCCATCCGTCCTCTAATATTTTTTGAACGCCTGCTGGGTGTTATGTACTATGCAAAATATTGCTGGGTACTAAGCCAGATGCTCAAAATCCACGGATGAATAAATGCAGTTCACTGGTAATCCCTCATTTGCCCTGGGAGGTATGGAGCAGAAAGCACGTTCTCAGGGTCTTGCAATACAGCAGAGAGCAGACAAGGTCAGAGCTACCTCCAGGGGCTGGGGGAGGGAGACTATTGTCCTTAGGCTGGAAGCCCCTAGACATGGCCTTGGCTGCCATAATTATAGGGTGGTCTTATGCTCCATTTTGGCACCTAGTAGGCACGCAGCAAATAGGGAGAGTGGTTAAGACTGTGAGTTTGGGGATTAAACAGACCTACCTTAAGCCACTTACAGGCCACTTGTCACCTCTCCAGGCCTCAGTCTCCCCACCCAGAAAACAGGGATAATGATAAACTCTTCCCCTCAGGGTGCTTTTGAGGCTTGAATGATGCAATGAGTCGAAATCAGTTGTCTTCCTGGCTGGCACAAAATAAATAAAGACTAAATAGTATTGTTTTAAAATATAGAGTATTTGTACAAGAGTGAGGTCCAGTAAGGTCGACAGACCAGGAGGTGAGGGCCATTGGAAAGATTGTTTGCTACAATTCCCAAGAGGAAGGGGTACACTAGGCCATGGGGGCCACACAAGGAAGCACCAGGATGGGGCAGGAGGCAGAGGGAATGAGGGGGAAATGCAGACAAGAGCCTTTATTGTGGTTTCCACAGGAAGAAACAGGCAAGCCAGAGTTTAGGATGCACAAGTTTGAGTAATTTCAGGGGCTCTAGGGCCCTGTTTAGGGATGGCCCTAATTGTCTGGTACCTAGCCCCGAGGTGATTAGGGCAAGTGGGTGGTGACCTAGAGTATGAGGACCAGGTAAAGGAGGTGGTGGGGTTGTGGCCTCTGATTGGTTGGTTTGCATTTGAAAGGTAAATTCTTGGGCAAGTTGTGGACTCTCTCAACGAACTGACTAACCCTGGGAGGGCCAATTGCTCCAGTTCAACAAGGTTCCAGATGTCAAAACGTGTGAATACAGAAAATAAAATGCATGGTTAATACAGGTATATCTGGCATTTTCCTATACATACGTAGAGAGTACGAAGCTCAGTCCACAAAATGGGGAGAGTCATATTACTTTTCTTCTAATTAAATTAAGTCTAGGGATGTCTGGCTGGCTCCATTGGTAGCACATGCAACTCTTGATCTCAGGATGGTGAGTTCAAGCCCCGGTTGGGCATGAAGCCTACTTTAAATAAATAAATAAATAAATAAATAAATAAATAAATAAATAAATAAATAAAATTAGTTAATTAAGTCTGACTTGGAGACTTAATTCTGCTGGGTTGCAATGATCCATTCTGTTCCTGTTAGGGCTCTCTTCTGAACCCTACCTCCTGGAGATACAGCAGAAACCTCTGGATTCTTCAGCAGAGCAAAAAGTTCTGAGAGGTCTCCCTGTCCATCAAGCCACAGTGGTTCCTTCTAAAGTCCAGGAAGTCCAATGGGACAGCAGCTTTTGTGCCACTCGGGAATGAGTGCCATTGCCAAGACCAGGAGCCTCCCAAATGTACCATATGGTCATTAGTCCAAGGTCAGGAAAATGTAGGCAACTGAGTGATAGAAGCTCCCCAGAGGCAGAACCTAGATGGAGGTTTCAGCTCAAATGCACACATGGCCTGGCTTTGCCTTTTTTGGCTGCATCTTTCTCAACAGCTCTCAGAGCTGCTCCTCATTCTTCCATCTTCAACCCCTTTTACTTCTCTAGGTGGGCAATGATGTTTTAGCCCTCCTCGTTGTTCTCTTTGCCTAGAACTCACTTTTGTCTCTTCTTTGTTCTGAAAAAAATGTGCCACGCTGCCTCTTGCCAGTGTTAGCTCATCCAGGAAGCCTTCCCAGATCTCTCCGTCAAGTTTGAACTAAAAGTCTATGAGGAAAGGCCAAATAGCTGCTCACTAAACTGTCTCCTCTTTTTTTTTTTTTTAATATATATATATTTATTTATTTTGGAGAGAGAGTGAAAGTAAGCATGAGGAGGGGGAGGGGCTAAGGGGAAGGAGAGAAGCAGACTCCCCTCTGAGCTCAGAGCCAGTCCTGAGGCTCAAGGTGGGGCCTGAGATGATGACCTGAGCCTAAGTCAAGAGTCGGACACTCAGCCGACTGAGCCTCCCAGGTGCCCCTGTCTCCTCTTTTATCTGTTCATGTAGCTAAACGATATTTATTCCCCAGCATCTCTTGCAGTTAGGTGTGGTCATGTGACTAGATTCTAGTTGCTGGAATATTAGAATGGTAGCAGAAATGGTGAGGGTCATTCCCAGGCCTGGCTCATAAAAACCTCCCCTATGTATTCCACATGTGCTGGCTGGACACCCCTTGCCCAGAGCAACCTTCAAGGCCACATAGTAAAAATGGCAGAGCACTGGTAGCCTGGGGTCACAAGGGACTGTGTGGATCAGATCACCCCTTTGCCAACCCTACCCCCCAACAAGCATTGAACTACTGTGTGTGAGAAAAAACAACTCCTATTGTGTTAAGCCCCAGAGTTTAAGTTTATTTCCTCCTGAAGCTGGTGTTACCTTCACCAATAGCTTCCTTTGAGGCTTTCTTTTATCCACATGCTTCATAATGATCAATTTACACGGGACTTCATAGAAGTGAACTTAAGTAGATTCCACTGAATACAAAAGGCAGTTTTGAAGGGGAAAAACATTACAGAAGGCAGCCTGCAGGATGTATGTGCGGAGAGAAGAGAGGAGACTTTATAGGTGGATCAAATTTGTCCATTACACACCTTTGGCTTGTTGATGGCCTGATGGCCTCTGCTAGTCACAGCCTAACCCCACTCCCATTCCCATACCCACCCCCTGGCTGCTCTGGGGGCTGCCAAGCCACTACAGCCATGGTCTTCAAATTCTAGAATATATCCAAATTACCTGAGGGCCTTGTTGTAAAACAGATTGCGGAGACCCTATCTCCAGATTCTAAATTATCCAGTTGCGTGAGGAGGCTAGCCATCTACATTGGTGATAGTCTTCCGCATGAGGCAAGTGGCTCACACACAGCCCAGACACTTGGATAAATGCTTCCCTAAGAGCCCCAGGTCTCCATCTCCTGCCAGGTAGCCTGGCTGGCAGTCAGGTCCCATGGGCATGGCTCATGGAACCAGGGGCTTAGACTACCATTTCGATTCTGGGCAGCTACTTTGGTGGGTGATGTGGCATTCTGTATACTGGTCTGGAATTTAATTACTTTATATCCACGTGTTTAGAAAATGAGCTCCAGTTTAATTACAAACTAATTTTGGAAGTAAAACCCACTCTTAAGGAGAAATTCTCCACACTGATGAACAAGATGTAGTTGTTGGGACCTGGAGACAAGTGTGAGACTTTCCTCAAGAACTTGAAATAAGAGGGTCCTCTAAGTGGCCACTCTAAAATCAGCACATGACAGATTCTCTGATGGGCAACAGGAAAATCCACGCGTAAGAGACAGTCCAGCACGTGGGTCTGGTATTCATTCACTACTCCCCAAGCTTCCATCCTTGTCTCATCTTCTCAATTCTTGAAATATCTGCCCACCCTCTGTACTATCATTATTTAATATTTCCCTTTAAATTGACAGCCACCTCCTGCATACTGTTTTAAAATTTGAAATATTGAAAAGGAAACCCCAGTGCAAGTGGGAAAGTCTGTATATGAAAATTAGGACAGATCCTGGATCCAGAAAAAAGGTGGCACCCTCCCACCCCCGAGCAGATGACAAGGACCTAGAGCCAGGAGGGCCTGCAGCTGGTGGAGGAGACAGGGAAGGGGTAGGGTGGTGTAAGGCCTGGAGAGGAAGAAAGAACTCCAGCAGCAGAAGGAACACCACCAGCTCTAATTCAGGAAGACAGGGTGGGGAGGAGGGCTGGTGGAGGAAGGGACAGGTCAGCATGCCTGCATCTGGAGAAGGAACCTCAGGGACTGGTGGGGATGTGGGGCTTAGGGAGGGGGAGCCATGGGACCACCAAGGCCAGAGGAGGCATAGGTGGGTAGCGGAGATTTCACAACTTGGGGTTTGCAGGGAGAGGATAAGATGAAGCACAGGGGCAAGCGAGGCCCAGGATGGGATACTGAGTGGGCGGGCGGGTGGGGGTTAAGAAAAGGGACGCTGAGTTGGGGAGACACGGAGATGAGAAAGTCAGAGAGGCCACAGCAGGGCAATGTGGGCAGAAGTATTGGGGAACAGGAAGCTGGGTGCATCCTCAAAACACTGGGCTGCAGGGGTTGTAGCTTCCTGGGACAGGACTGGGGCGAGGTGGTGCTGCCCACAGCCAGGGACCTGGATTTGACCTTGCTGTCTAGAATTTGCTGTTTATGTAGTTTTGGGCAAATCACCCCACTTCTTTGAGCCTCATTTTATTCAACTGTAAAATAATTGTAGCCACGTTTGCTCAATGAATGAATGAATCTTCTACCTCAACCTCCTTGCAGAAGTTAAAGAAGTCAAACAGTATAGACATCGACATTTTACAAAATATAAGGCACAGGATTATAATTATATCATAGTTATGTGGCCTCACACTGCTGTTGAGATTGTTCTGACTGTAAGAGCACAGAGCTGTCTTCTGGTTCTCTAAGCCCTGACTCGGGGCTTACCTTTCAAACAAGTGCCTGAGGGCAGTGGCTTTGTTTCAGTGAGGACTCCACCAGGGACCTGAGCCAAGCCTGATAAACAGGGAGACTAGGGACAGACTAGGGACAGGGAGGCAAGGAAGAAAGAGACTCCATTCTTCATCTAAAGCAAAGGTGGAGAAATCAAAAATCCTCTGAGAGAAGGAAATTCTTCAAGTATTTATGGGTGGCTGAGTGCCCTGCGAAGGCCTCTCCCTCACCTGACCTTAGCTCCAGATAAACCCACCTGCCTGGGTTAGGGGTCTTTCTGCTAAAGATTTGGGCCATCCTGACTCCTCCTGCCTATAGTTACTGGCTGAATAAGAGACCAAGCTGCTGCCTCCCCCTAGAACATCTCAGACCTGTTCTAGGTTCCTGGAGATGCTAAGGCTGAGTTGGATCTCACATCCTGGCAACTTTTCCCAAGCTGGAAGCCTGTCCAGCCTCTGCTCAGCTCCTTTACATGCCCTCAGGGCCAGGGGAATCTGTGCTGCTCCCTGAAAATCCCCAGGTCCTGATCCTTCTCTTTAGGGGGAAAACCTCCTAGTGGGGTAGACATGGTCACCACCCCAGAGTGACACCTCGTGGGTTTGAGCAAAAACTTCAGGCTTCTTAGAAGCTTAATTTCAGCTAGTGACCTCTCTGTTTTTCTTTTTCCATTTAAAGGGCAAAGAAGTCTATTGCCAGGCTATTTTAGGTGAACTCACTGGAAAAAAAAAGAAGGGAAAGAAGAAAATCAGTGTTGGGACGTCATGGCTATTTTTAGCTGGATCTTCTCTCCCTCCAGGACTCAGGCTCTATTTGGGAACCTTGTGTCTTGGTGGGCAGCCAACCTTGTGCTTTTTCACAGAGTAATCCCCTGGCATATGGCAAAGGCTCCTGGTCCTTGTCACTGTTTTTATGGGGAGGAGTTTATGGGGGACAACCTCCCCTCCTTCTGGCTCCTCACTCACAGGCCCTGCCTCCCACAGCTCAGGGTCTTTTACACCAGGCAAAGCACTTTGCAGTCAGGACAACTGTTTTGCCTTTCTGGGCTTCAGACATACCAGAATAGGGCAACTTTGAGTACATTAATGAATCTGTGTTCAGGTCCCATGTTGTTATGAAGAATGGTTCATTATTTGCTAGCTTAAGAATCCATATTAATCTAAGAACTAAAGTCAGGTGGAAATGTCTGATCTGGAATCCTTGCTCCGAAATACAAACCCAAAGAGTCACATGTATCTTTAATTCAAGTAGACGAAGCTTCTTTGGTTCTGGGACAGGTCACCATGAAAACTGGAGAAAACAAACATAAATAAACAGGATTGAAACCCCAGGCCAGGGACCAGATCTAGGAGTGTTGAGATCCAGCACTGACTGGGATGAAGTTCAGTGTTGGGGAACAACCAGGCATGACACAGAGCCCCAAAAAGTGGACCACAGGGAGACTTGATGCCTGGTTTCTCATCACCTAATCTCATTCCCAGAAAGAGCCACCAAGGATGATTAAGTCTTGGTTCCCAGTTTCTAGTTAGAGCTGTTAGAATTAGAAATGCCAGAGAATCAGATCTCCTTTATCAGGTGTGGGGGGCAGGGGAGAGTACTCGGAAGTGCTGAGTATTTAGCCAGAAGGGACGATATTTCTTGGGATACATGGACCATTTATTTTTCTTTTCCAAAACAGGAATGGCTTTGTGCTTTAAATATAAAAATAATTTACTTGCATTGTGAAAGTGAAAAGCATCCCAAACTCCACCACTCAGAAATAACCACAGTTACCATTTCAGGGAATATGCTCTTAGAAGCACACATACTCACTTGCATCCAAACAGGTTCATGCAATCCTTGAGGAATGGCCTTATTTTGACTATAGGAGACCCAGTTATCTGCTTTTAACTAAATAAAACAGAGCGAGGGACCTATGTTACCAGCAAGAGGCAGAGGAACAAGTTTCTTTTTCCTGACACATCTATCACAGTGCAGTCCTTGGGAAACTAGCCTGTTTATCTGCAGGGGGTCACTTGCCTTTGGAAACACACTATTTCCTTCTCAGGCCCTCGCAGAGTCCTGTACTCTTCAGCTGGGTGGAAGGTAGAACTTTTATCTAACTTTTCCAGTGGTGGCTCAGAATCCTCCCCTTACTCAGATGCTGCAACACGAGGTGGGTGCCACGCCAGAACTGGCCTGACGGGGCCAAGGACTTTGGAGCCAAGGAACCTAGGAGCAGCCATGATTTAAGGGGCCTATTTACCTCTTATTCTGCTGGCCCTAGTGATGGAGTGGCATTCCTGCTCCTAAGCAATGTTATGCTGGCTGCCTCAGCGGTGATGGAAATTATGGTTTACATAAGCAAATGCTTCTGGTTGACAAAAGTTGTATGCCTGCATGTGCCATTGTTCTCCCTTCATGACCACATCGCCTTGTCTGAACTGTTGGCTCTTGGGATAGGAGTCCTCTGATTTTAATGTTAGTTACTTTTACACACAGGCTCCTTTCTCCCATTTATTGACTGCCATTGGGTAAATAGATAAATTCCCTCTTTTCCTTAAATGAGGCTATTAAATGATTATAACTTTACATTTTGTTTTTTTCAACCAGGATCCAGATGAAATTCATATGTGGCAATTAATTGATATTGTCTCTTAAGTTCCTTTTAATTTATAGATTTTTTTGCTCCCTCACCCTCTTCTTGTTTGTTTGTTTGTTTTATTTTCTGTCAACTTATTTGTTGAGGAATCTGGTAGCATTCCTGTAGTCTGGGATTTGCTCACTGTCTGACTGTGGTGTCATTATGCTATATTTCAATCTATTGAGTTAGTATCCTGCTGATGCTCACATTGGTTTTATCTTTTGTCAGTGAGAGTTTCTTCAGTTTGGCTCCTGAATCCTTCTGATACAACTTCAGTGGGTCTTTATTAGCTTCCTTATTCTCTATATGGTAAGACATTGTAGGCTCCTCTTACATCATTCCTTCCGAGGACCTATAATCAGTTATTTCTCCAAGAAGCCCTAGTCCCTTGTCAAGGGAAATAGGATTTAGGGGCCACAATTTGGGCATTAGGGATGCTCATTGAACTGATGGTCATTGTCTCTAGTCCTCTCGAATAGACTAGGAAATATGCATTTATACTGTGATGTGATAAACATCATGAATTCATACAGATACTTCAATTCAAATTCAAGGTTTTTACTTAATATAACTGTTCTTATATCTGTACTTCTTTCTCCCACGTCAAAATGCCCAGTTCTTAACAATATCCACACAACTATTCATTTCCTTTATCTCACATACAGCAATCTTGAAATAATAATACCATCAGTACCACCAACAATATGATTACTGAGAATAGTTTAAGATATGTGTGTGTAGATTCTATGTAAATTCTATCTCTGTTCCTTCTTCACACCATAGGTAGCTTTACTATTACTATTATTATTATTTTAATGGCTCATCCACGCATATTTTTAATATAATCAAGTAGGTATAAATTGAATTGAGCTATATGATTGTAACATTTTTAAGTCAAAAATAGTCCATTTATGGGTAATTTCATTTGGTTCTACCTAATACCCTGGTATTCCTCTTCTTAAATAAATAGTAGTATACAATATATACTTTTCTCCACCTTGCCTCTTTTCACTTAATGTATCCTACAGGTCATTCTATAATATCAATACCATTTCTTGCTTTAAAACATTCAAGAGTACCTGGCTGGCTCAGTCGGAAGAGCATGTGACTCTTAATTTTGGGGTTGTGAGTTCAAGCCCCACATTGGTTGTAGATTCCCTAAAAATAAATTTTTTAAAAGATTAATAAATAGGGGTGCCTGGGGGCTCACTTGGTTAAGTATGAGACTTCTACTAGGGTTATGATCTCGGGGTCTTGGGATCCAGTCCAGAGTCAGGATTTCTGCTCACCAGGGAGTCTGCTCCTCCCTCTCTCTGCCTCTCCCCACAACTCATGCCCTCTCTCTGTTTCTCTCTCTCTCTCTCTCTCTCAAATAAATAAAAATCCAAAAAATAATAAAACACTCAGTAAAATTTATTTACTGGAAACTTCCCTAATATGATGAAATACAACAATTCGAGCCCGAGCCTACTGCATGCTTAAATGGCATTAGACATTTCCCATAAAGTTATGAAGAAGACAAGTCCATGTTTGCTACTACTTTTCTTTCTTTCTTTTTAATATTTTATTAAGAGAGAGAGAGAGAGAGAGAGAGAGTGTGTGTGTGTGTGTGTGTGTGTGTGTGGAGGGGAGGGGCAGAGGGAGATGGAGAGCAAGAGCCTGATGTGGGGCTCCATCTCATGGCCCTGAGATCATGACCTGGGCTGAAACTGAGAGTCGGAGGCCCAACTGATTGAGCCACCCAGATACCCCTTTTCTTTAAATATTGTACTAGCCTAAGTCATGAGAAAAACACAAAGAAGTTAGGGCTATAAAAATTGGAAAGGATGAAACAATATTTATAAAATTTTCATTCTGTGTTCCGAGATGGAAAAATATTCAAGATGTATGAGATGAAAGCAAGAAGTTTCAAACTATTACCCTGAAGACTATAGTGAGAGATGAAGAGGGACACTATCTCATACTCAAAGGATCTATCGAACAAGAAGACTTGACAATTCTCAATATATATGCCCCAAATGTGGGAGCTGCCAAATATTTAAACCAATTAATAACCAAACTGAAGAAATACTTTGATAATAATACACTTATACTTGGTGATTTCAATCTAGCTCTTTCTATTCTAGATAGGTCTTCTAAGCACAACATATCCAAAGAAACGAGAGCTTTAAATGATACACTGGACCAGATGGATTTCACAGATATCTACAGAACTTTACATCCAAACTCAACTGAATACACATTCTTCTCAAGTGCACATGGAACTTTCTCCAGAATAGACCACATACTGGGTCACAAATCGGGTCTGAACCGATACCAAAAGATCGGGATAGTCCCCTGTATATTCTCAGACCATAATGCCTTGAAATTAGAACTTAATCACAACAAGAAGTTTGGAAGGACCACAAACACATGGAGGTTAAGGACCATCCTGCTAAAAGATGAAAAGGTCAACCAGGAAATTAAGGAAGAATTGAGAAGATTCATGGAAACTAATGAGAATGAAGATACAACCGTTCAAAATCTTTGGGACGCAGCAAAAGCAGTCCTGAGGGGGAAATACATCGCAATACAAGCATCCATTCAAAAACTGGAAAGAACTCAAATTCAAAAGCTCACCTTACACATAAAGGAACTAGAGAAAAAGCAACAAATGGACCCCACCCCCAGCAGAAGAAGACAGTTAATTAAAATTCGAGCAGAACTAAATGATATCGAGACCAAAAGAACTGTGGAACAGATCAACAGAACCAGGAGTTGGTTCTTTGAAAGAATTAATAAGATAGATAAACCATTAGTGAACCTTATTAAAAAGAAGAGAGAGAAGACTCAAATTAATAAAATCATGAATGAGAAAGGAGAGATCACTACCAACACCAAGGAAATACAAACGATTCTAAAAACATATTATGAACAGCTGTATGCCAATAAATTAGGAAATCTAGAAGAAATGGATGCATTCCTGGAAAGCCACAAACTACCAAAACTGGAGCAGGAAGAAATAGAAAACCTGAACAGGCCAATAACCAGGGAGGAAATTGAAGCAGTCATCAAAAACCTCCCGAGACACAAGACTCCAGGGCCAGATGGCTTCCCAGGGGAATTCTATCAAACGTTTAAAGAAGAAATCATACCTATTCTACTAAAGCTGTTTGGAAAGATAGAAAGAGATGGAGTACTGCCAAATTCGTTCTATGAGGCCAGCATCACCTTAATTCCGAAACCAGACAAAGACCCCACCAAAAAGGAGAATTACAGACCAATATCCCTGATGAACATGGATGCAAAAATTCTCAACAAGATACTAGCCAATAGGATCCAACAACACATTAAGAAAATTATTCACCATGACCAAGTAGGATTTATCCCTGGGACACAAGGCTGGTTCAACACTCGTAAAACCATCAATGTGATTCATCATATCAGCAAGAGAAAAACCAAGAACCATATGATCCTCTCATTGGATGCAGAGAAAGCATTTGACAAAATACAGCATCCATTCCTGATCAAAACACTTCAGAGTGTTGGGATAGAGGGAACTTTCCTTGACATCTTAAAAGCCATTTACGAAAAGCCCACAGCAAATATCATTCTCAATGGGGAAGCACTGGGAGCCTTTCCCCTAAGATCAGGAACAAGACAGGGATGTCCACTCTCACCACTGCTGTTCAACATAGTTCTGGAAGTCCTCGCCTCAGCAATCAGACAACAAAAAGACATTAAAGGCATTCAAATTGGCAAAGAAGAAGTCAAACTCTCCCTCTTTGCCGATGACATGATACTCTACATAGAAAACCCAAAAGCCTCCACCCCAAGATTGCTAGAACTCATACAGCAATTTGGTAGCGTGGCAGGATACAAAATCAATGCCCAGAAATCAATGGCATTTCTATACACTAACAATGAGACTGAAGAAAGAGAAATTAAGGAGTCAATCCCATTTACAATTGCACCCAAAAGCATAAGATACCTAGGAATAAACCTTACCAAGGAGGTGAAGGATCTATACCCTAAAAACTATAGAACACTTCTGAAAGAAATTGAGGAAGACACAAAGAGATGGAAAAATATTCCATGCTCATGGATTGGCAGAATTAATATTGTGAAAATGTCAATGTTACCCAGGGCAATTTACACGTTTAATGCAATCCCTATCAAAATACCATGGACTTTCTTCAGAGAGTTAGAACAAATTATTTTAAGATTTGTGTGGAATCAGAAAAGACCCCGAATAGCCAGGGGAATTTTAAAAAAGAAAACCATAGCTGGGGGCATCACAATGCCAGATTTCAGGTTGTACTACAAAGCTGTGGTCATCAAGACAGTGTGGTACTGGCACAAAAATAGACACATAGATCAATGGAACAGAATAGAGAACCCAGAAGTGGACCCTGAAATGTATGGTCATCTAATATTCGATAAAGGAGGAAAGACTATCCATTGGAAGAAAGACAGTCTCTTCAATAAATGGTGTTGGGAAAATTGGACATCTACATGCAGAAGAATGAAACTGGACCACTCTCTTTCACCATACACAAAGATAAACTCAAAATGGATGAGAGATCTAAATGTGAGACAAGAGTCCATCAAAATCCTAGAGGAGAACACAGGCAACACCCTTTTTGAACTCGGCCACAGTAACTTCTTGCAAGATACATCCACAAAGGCAAAAGAAACAAAAGCAAAAATGAACTATTGGGACTTCATCAAGATAAGAAGCTTTTGCACAGCAAAGGATACAGTCAAAAAAACTAAAAGACAACCTACAGAATGGGAGAGGATATTTGCAAACGACATATCAGATAAAGGGCTAGTTTCCAAAATCTATAAAGAACTTATTAAACTCAACACCAAAGAAACAAACAATCCAATCATGAAATGGGCAAAAGACATGAAGAGAAATCTCACAGAGGAAGACATGGACATGGCCAACATGCACATGAGAAAATGCTCTGCATCACTTGCCATCAGGGAAATACAAATCAAAACCACAATGAGATACCACCTCACACCAGTGAGAATGGGGAAAATTAACAAGGCAGGAAACAACAAATGTTGGAGAGGATGCGGAGAAAAGGGAACCCTCTTACACTGTTGGTGGGAATGTGAACTGGTGCAGCCACTCTGGAAAACTGTGTGGAGGTTCCTCAAAGAGTTAAAAATAGACCTGCCCTACGACCCAGCAATTGCACTGTTGGGGATTTACCCCAAAGATTCAGATGCAACGAAACGTCGGGACACCTGCACCCCGATGTTTCTATCAGCAATGGCCACAATAGCCAAACTGTGGAAGGAGCCTCGGTGTCCATCGAAAGATGAATGGATAAAGAAGATGTGGTTTATGTATACAATGGAATATTACTCAGCGATTAGAAACGACAAATACCCACCATTTGCTTCAACGTGGATGGAACTGGAGGGTATTATGCTGAGTGAAATAAGTCAATCGGAGAAGGACAAGCAGTGTATGTTCTCATTCATTTGGGGAATATGAATAATAGTGAAAGGGAATATAAAGGAAGGGAGAAGAAATGTTGGGAAATATCAGGAAGGGAGACAGAACATAAAGACTCCTAACTCGGGGAAACGAACTAGGGGTGGTGGAAGGGGGGAGGAGGGCGGGGTTGGAGGGGAATGGGTGACGGGCACTGAGGTGGACACTTGACGGGATGAGCACTGGGTGTTTTTCTGTATGTTGGTAAATTGAACACCAATAAAAATTAATTAAAAAAAAAAAAAAAGAAGTTTCAAACTATAAGTGTACTCTAAAAACTTTTGTGTGAAAAATGGGGTAGGAGATAGAATATATATTTGAATTTGTTCATGTATGCTGAGGAAACTGGAAGGCTCCAAGAAATTGTCAGTGATTACCTGGAGCAGGAATGGGAACTGTGCAGATGAGGGATGGGGTAGATAAGTGACATTTGACTGTATAGACTTATACATTTTAAAACTTATAAACCATGTGAGTGTATTACATATTCAAAACTAGAAAACTTTTTAAAAGATGAATTAAGAAGTTGAAAAAATAGAAGTCCCAACCCAGTTTCATTCCCACAGGCCTGTCATCATTGCCAGTCTCCAGTGGCCACCTCATGAACGAAGCGCTGAGCTCCACAAACACCAGGCAGCAAGCCATGCCATACCTAACTGACAGAAATAAATTTAGCTTGTAGCAAATAATAATGTAATTAGGAATGTGGAGGACCTGAAGCAGGTTTTTCCAAGGGAAAATTATAAGCTTATTAATTTTCACAAGTTATTAGAGTGTTAATTAAATATCCTGTTATTGAAATAAAGTT
Organism: Vulpes vulpes; assembly: GCF_048418805.1. Classification (NCBI taxonomy): domain Eukaryota; kingdom Metazoa; phylum Chordata; class Mammalia; order Carnivora; family Canidae; genus Vulpes; species Vulpes vulpes. The sequence continues at coordinate 54,694,330 of NC_132782.1, forward strand.
TATTTTTTGAAAGATAATTGACAAGTGGAAGAGAATAATGTTAGCCCAGCATTTTTCTCTGAACAGAACTCTCTGTGAAAATTTTCTTTTTCACTCTTTTTTTTTTTTTTGAGAGTCAGAGAGAGTGTGTGTGGGGTGGGGGGGGGCAGACAGAGGCAGTGAGTCTCAAGCAAGCTCCATGCCTAGCAAGGAGCCCAACATGGGGCTAGATCCCATGATCCTGAGATCATTACCTGAACTGAAATCAAGATTCAGACACCCAACAACAGAGCCACCCAGGCACCCATTCCTTTTTTTTTAACTTTTTTGATATTTTATATTTTGATGAGCTCCAGGTAAGTCTCCAGCCTTTCTGCACAGCTTCAGACTCACAAGTTGTCCAGTTGCCTAATGGACAACTTCCCCAGATACCCCACGGGCACCTCAGCTCAACCTGTCCAAAGCTACACTCAGTACACAGCTCCAAAGCCTGTTCTACTTTACTGTGGGTGACACTGCTGTCTACCCAGTTCCCTTGATAGGCAGCTGAGTGGGGGTCATTCATTCTTCCCTCTTCCCTTTCTTCACCAATTATAAAATCCTGAAGCTCTTTCCTCCTCAGTATGCTTTCATTCCTTGAGAAATATCTTTCTTCTTACCTTTCTCTACCACCAACCCATCCCCACTTCCTCTTACCCTAGTACAAGGCTCCTAAGTGGTCCTCCTCCTCCAGCATGGTCCCCTTCCAATCCATCCTCCATTTCTGTGTCCCAGTGGCCCTTAAAGAAAGTAGGTCTGATTTTGCCACCTCCCTATTAAAACCTTCAATGTGTCCTCATTGTGCATAGGCTGAGATCCAAATTCTGCAGCGTGGACTACAGATGAGAATGACTATACACCCCATGGGCCTCAGGACAGGTCTAGGTTCTTTCTCCTGTCTTGAGGTCCCAGCAGACTAGTGCCCTCTCTGCCTCTCAGAGTATCTTGGTTTAGACAACACGTTATTCGGTCTCCCTAGCCATAGGGCCTTCCACGGTCCAACTCCTGACTACCTCTCCAGCTTTGTCTCATACATAGGTCCCAGCAACACCAAACTGCTGGTCACCCACATCATAGATACATATCACTGTCTCTCCCCTTTATGTGCTTCCTCCCATTGTCTCCTCTGCCTGGAATGTTCCAGGAATGTTCCCGTCCTGGAACATCACGACCTCTCCTCTCCTACATACTCTTGTTCACTCCTGTTTGTTCCTTGCTTAGCATCAGCTTTCCATAAAGTATTTCCTGGCTATCTTCTGTCTGTCTGTCTGTCTGTCTCACACAAAAACACACACACACACACACACACACACACACACGCAGCCAGTTGCATATCCCTGTATTTCTATGTCTTTAGAGAGCTCTAGAAATGCATTTAGTCAGACTGTGTTATAATTATCTATCTGTGGTTGTGCCTAGACTGCAGATTCTTTATTTGTATTTATTTATTTATTTATTTATTTAGAGCAGGGGGAGGAGCAGTGGGAGAGGGAGAGAGAGAACCTCAAGCAGACTCCCTGCTGAGAGTGCAGAGCCCAATGTGAGGTTCCATCTCATGACCCTGAGATCATGACCTGAGCTGAAATCAAGAGTCAGACACTTAACTGACTGAGCCATCCAGGCACCCCTAGATTGCAGATTCTTAAGGGTAGGGATTGTCTCTTAAATATCTGCACATCCCCAGACCTAGCAGAGTTCTTACCTTCCTGGCACAGCAGGCAACAAGAGCAAAAGCACATTCACAGAAACAGTCTGGGTGCATTTAAGGAACAGAAAGGAGGTCTGCATGGCTGGAGCACAGTGAGGGGGGGAAGAGTAAAGTACAGGATGAAGCCACATGGGAGGCAGCTGCCAGAACATGTCAGGTCCCCAGAGCACTGTTAGGTGCCTTGGCCACCAGGACTGTCAAGCAGGGAAGATGGGGTTTGAAGTTCAACAGACTTGAGTTTGGCAATTGGCTTTCTTACTGGCTGGGTTGACGTGGATAATTTTTTTAAAATATCCAAGCCTCGGGTGCCTGGGTGGCTCAGCCAGTGAAGCATCTGACTCTTGATTTCGGCTCAGGTCATGATCTCAGCATCTTGGGATCGAGCCCCGCATCAGACTCCATGCTCAGTGGGAAGTCAACTTGAGATTCTCTCTCTCCCTCTTCCCCTCCCCCTGCTGGCGCATGCGTGCTCTCTCTCAATCACTCTAAAATAAATGATCTTTTAAAAAAAATCCAAGCCTCAGTTTCCTTGTCTATAAAATGGTCATAATAAATTTGTGGTGAAGAATAAATGAGATAAGGGATGTTAAACACTTGTCACGGTGTGAGGCATGTCAGAGTGATTTGTTAAATAGGAGATATTAGGGTTATTTCACAGCAGAAATGGAAGGAAGGGAGCCAGTTTCCAGAAGTCTTGAGTGTGGAATCAATATCCTCAGGCACTACAGAACTCCCTGTGTTCTGAGAAGGGCTGAGAGTTGGCAGCAGACAGTGACTCCCAAGGTCAGTAAAGTGTTGTAAGTTCACAAAGTCCTACAAAAGCAATTCCTTTTTTTAATGTATATTTTTTAATTGGAGTTCAATTTGCCAACATACAGCATAACACCCAGTGCTCATCCTGTCAAGTGCCCCCTCAGTGCCTGTCACCCAGTTACCCCAACCCCCCGCCCACCTCCCCTTCCACTACCCCTTGTTCATTTCTCAGTTAGGAGTCTCTCATGTTCTGTCTCCCTCTCTATTTCCCACTCATTTTATCTCCTTTCCCCTTTATTCCCTTTCACTGTTTTTTTATATTCCCCAAATGAATGAGACCACATAGTGTTTGTCCAAAAGCAATTCCTTATTCCAACAATCAGCGTGTTCAGGCACGGTCTACCTCAAGCCCTGGCTCATCAGAAATGTGTCCTTCTGTCAATAATGGGCTAACTATTCTAGTGTAATTTTGATTTTTATCATGAAAATCAATAAGACAATAGGGTTCATTTGAAGAATCTAATCACTTGTCCACTTTTGCAGGACCCCATTTTCTCTGAATCACGAGGCATACTTGAGCAAACTTTCACTGGTGCTCAGAGCCTCTCACTCTGGTCACAAGTTATCAAGATACCTCTGAAGGTTTTAAGGCTTAAGCCAGAATCCAACTAGGCATTTCAGATATTGCTGGGTGTCCAAGAGTCTCCACTCCACAGCTTTCATTGGGTCAGAAAGGAGTGATGCTAACATTTACAACAATTGGTACAACATGGGCACAGATGGCCGGTCAGAATGGACAGTGACCACAGCCCTGGGGTGACCATGGTCCTGAGGTCCCTGAGGTTCAAGCAATAATAACCCTTTAGCAGCTGAACTATGAGGAAGTCCTGAGGGACCAGTCAAGGTGGCTGGGGTGCTGCAGAGTCACTCAGATGGCAATTTACCAACTGGTCAACATTGAAACAGCCAGCTCAGCCTTACCAGTGTGTATCTGCTGCACACCAGCGAGGCACAAGTGAGTTTGTTCACCTACAGAAACCCTATTCAGCAGTTATCATTGCCCTCTTTCCCATACATCCATGCCGTCTCCATCCAGAGTGGGCAAAATGAGCCCCCAAAGCAACATTGGTGTGGTTGCAAGGTGTCTGGAGTGGGTAGCAGGACCTCAGGTCCTGATCTGGGCTTTGCTTATTGCCACCTGTGTGACACTGGGCAAGTTAAGTTCCTCACCCATAAAATGGGATGGCCATGCTGCCTCAGAGACAGTATGAGAATCAAATAAAATAATGCATATAAAGTGCCAAGCATATGGCCTGGCACCTAGTAGGTGCTTAATAATGGCATCAGACCTCTGAAGGGAAGCAGAGACACCGAAGCTACCCTTTTATTCTGGAATGTCCAGTGCCATCTACTCCAAAGTTGATTGCCGGGTGGGTGACTCTGGGGAGGGGTGATGGGTCAGGGCAGCTACTGGGATCTGGCTGGAGCAGTCTCCTGTGCCCCCTCTCCTGGCCCCCCACCCCACCCCGTGCTCATAAAATCCAGCCTTTGCAGCCCATCTTGAAGAGGGATTGCAGAGCAGGGGTGTCGAAGGAGGGAGAGTGATATGTGATGACTCTCATCAGGACCACAGGCACTGGGGAAACAGGGAAGGGTGGCAGGAGTTGGTACCCACCTTTCTCCATCCTGGTTTCTTTCCTTCCTGCTCAGCACCCTTTGGGCAGTTTGGTAGGGTTGCCATGGGAACAACCTGCAAAAACCCTCAGGCTGAAGACAGTGGGTTTGACTCCTGGCTCTGCTGTTTCCTGGCTATATGACCTTGCCTGAGCTATTTCATGCCCACTACCCACCATCCATGACCTTTGTTCCCTGCAAAATAGAGGTCCTGTGCTTTCCTGCCCACCCCATAGAGTTGTTTTGTGCTTTGCAAAATATGTTGATGACAGCAATTGGTGTAATGTACTCTCCAAACACGATGTTCTGTAATGTGATTGTGTTTGCTTAATGTAAGTTGAATTTCCCCAGACCTGCCAGCCAGTGAAGTGCCTGTAGAGCAGTTAGCAGTCACTACCCATGCTCCACTGGCCAATCCCTTTGCAGTGCAAGTTACGCCGTGGTGCCCACAAAGAGCGCCCCCCCCCGGCTTTTTTGTAAGATTTTATTTATTTATTCATGAGAGACACACAGAGAGAGGCAGAGACACAGGCAGAGGGAGAAGCAGGCTCCATGCAGGGAGCCCGACGTGGGACTCGATCCCAGGACTCCAGGATCACGCCCTGGGCCGAAGGCAGATGCTCATCCGCTGAGCCACCCAGGCGTCCCTACAAAGAGCCCCTTGAGGACTTGTCCCATTCCCCGGGGGCATCCAGCAGGCACCCCACACAATGTGATTCCATAGGCACAGCTTCCCCACAGCAGTTTCACCTGGGCATGCCTTATTCCTCTCCTGCTCTGGGGCTGCCCCTGGGGGCATACTGCCAATGGCCAAGGAACCCCCCGCCCCCCACCCCCACCCCATGTCACATATAGTCCCTTGGGTGCCGACAGAGCCCCGAACAGGAGCAGCCCCTGCAGCCTACCCTCCACCCCCGCCCGCCGTGGGCTCACACAGCACTCCCAAGGCCGGACAGGTGACAGTCACCACGTGTCTTCCTGTATCAAACCTGCCTTCTCACCCACCCGAGCCGAAAGGCCTTGGGCAAGTTACTTCACAGAAATGAACTCTTCTGGGATAGTCTCAAGTTAACCAGATATGCTTGGAGAAAGTTGGATCTCCTTTGGGGCTGTAGGTTGTATGCTTGCTACAATATTTATTACAAATCACCATTTTTTTTTTTGCTACAAGTAGCAACACCCCCATCTGTGGTTCTTGAATTTGGGTGGAATTGTCTTGGTGCTGTGCTCACCGTATTCCCACACCCCAACTACACACATGGCCCAGGAGGCAGCCCTTCCAGATACCTCTGAGGAGAATCCTCTGGCCAAAACAATGATGGAGAAGGATGTTTGTGTCTGAAAGTTCAACACAAGGGACTTAAACTGAAATTTAAAGGGAGCGAGAGAAACACTCCAGAGAAGCTCAGGTGCCAGAATGGTTTTGTGGAGGTCGTGCTTTCTCAGACCACAGGTCACGTCTCCTTAGTGTGTCATGAAATCAGCTTAGTTGGTTGTGATTAGCACTTGAAGAGATGGAGTAGAACAGAATGGAATTACCTGGGTGCATGATACATACTAAGGATGAGCATTGCTTTGTGATATTTCTGCATCTGTCACATTGTACGTAGAGATTGAACTGCAGGAACATGCCGTTGTAGGTCACAGCAGTCAGGCACCTGCAGTGCCATATGGTTCACCATAACAGGATATATACGTATTTGGCCATACATAAAAATTTCTTTGTGTGAACCACAATCTTAAAAATTTGAAAAAGACAATTGGATTTGGAGCTCGAGAATTTGCAACTAGATTCCAGCAGAGGTCTTTACTAGCTGTGCACTCTTTTAGCCTTGTTTCCTTTCTATGATCTCCTTAGTTGATGGGACTGAAGTCGAGAACCATGGAAGAGAATGCATGTACTACACAGTAAGTACCGTGTCAGTGAAATGTGGGGAGAACTGTGGATACCAAGGTGTGTTGTTCAGGACTCTTGAACTGCAAAGGCGAAAGCTAACACAGATCACCTAAAGTATCCCCCCTAAAAAATGGAAGTCCAGATGTGGGGTGGCCACAGGCATAACTGGATAGAGGGACTCAAATGATGTCACAGGGTCTCTTGGTCTCTCCTTCCACTCCTCAGTCCTACTTGCCTTTAAGAATGGGGTTCTTTCAGCAGCAGGAGGAAAGAAAGCGCTGTTGCCCACAGTTCAAGCCTGTATCACCCCCACCAATGACTTCATAGATGCTCCCAGAGGAAGACTGACACAGATTGGAACATGTGCCGTGTCTGTGATAGGGAGATGGGATGAAACCACTGGGAGAGGATGGGGGAACTGCTCTCCCTTCCCTGTGACCGGAGGTAGGATGTTGCAGTTGATGGTTCCAGCAGACAGGAGGGGACCAGGGGACAGGAGGTGAGGGGGTGGAGGGCTTCAATTCCCAAAGTTAAGAGCAAGTCGTTATCTTCAGGAGAAGGAAAAGAAGCCTGAGTAGACTCCCACGGTGACAAGATGAGTAAGACGATCTGAGTTGCCTGCATTGGGCACCTGAATTCCTATTTCTCCTTACAGAGGTCCCAAGTGTCTATTCACACAACATAGAGAGGGCAGGGGCGGTGAACAAAGTGAAGCAGGTTGCCCACAGGGCAGCCCACATGCTCTCGTATGACTCTCTGGGTCACAGCAATATGGGCCTCGAGGCTGAAACAGGACAATTGAAGGATGACAATCATAAAGAACATACCCACTACCGAAAGGCTAAAGAAAAAATGGGAGCCAAGATGACTTAGTGCTCCAAAGCGTAGCACCAGCCAAAGGAGCAAGCGGGGAAGGTCAAGCAAGCAGGTGCCACAGAGTAGCACCTGGTTAGAGGAAATGGAGGGTGCCTTTCTGATACAGATCACGAAACTGGTTCCAGAGAAAATATACTCAGCTGGGAACTCAGACCATTCATATCTGTGGAAACATTATTTGGCTAAAAGCAGAGCATCTGACACACTCATAATTTGCCTCACTATTTTATCTCCCAGTAAGCAGAGGAAATAGCAGATAAACGTTCCTAAACCAAATTCCAACCAATAAGGAAACTGTGAGGGTGCGGGGGAGGGGGGGTGGGGGGGGAGGTATCCTGGAGAGGAACTTTGAGGGAAAGCATCCAAGTAGTCTGAGTTCACAATGACAGGGGGGAGACAGTTGGCCGCAGTCAAGGATCCACCCTGGACCCAGGACATGCAGATGTCAGAGCCTTCATGGACTAGGTGTCATTTTATGGTGAGAGAGAGGCTGGAGAGGATTGGTGAGCTCTCATAAGCCAGTTCTGCTGCTGTGAGTGCACAAGGTCCTAGTGAGGAAGACAGGGTGGGATCTCAAAAAAAAAAAAAAAAAAAAAAAAAAAAACAGAAATGGTGGAAAATTCACATAAATGGCTAGTTTTCTGTTTACAATGAAACCAAGTTTTTAAAAAATCATTTTTATCTTCCTGTGAGTTCCCTAGTTGTCATCAGCCAGTGACAGTGCCACCAGTTTCATATCTTTCCCTCCCTCACTCCCTGTCCCCACCCCCACCCTCTCCTGTCCGGCTGGATCAGGGGCGCATGTGCAGACGCCTCTGCTGTGCGGATTCTCCAACCACTAGAGTTCCCTATTTCCCTAACTTCTGCTTTTTCTATTATTGACAGAAAACTTGGGCAGTTACCCATTTTGTCATCATAGGCTTGCCGTGCAATATTCGGAACATATCTACACTAAAAAATGGATTTCTCTGAAATTCAAATTTAACTGGTCCTCCTGGTTTTTCGTGTTTTTTTTTGTTTTTTTGTTTTAGGAGGTGCTGCATCTGCAACCCAACCCCCTCTCACACCATCCCCTTACTCTGGAAGCCTCTGGGCTGGAGAGGACACTTAGTGGGTGGGGTAATGGGCAGGGGCCTGCCTCCAGTTCCTTGGGTTTGCCAGCCAAGTAGGGGTGCCCTGGCCTCCACCCTTTCTTCCCCATTGGCGGTTCCCCCTGCATGCTAAGTGCAGCCACCCTGGGGAGGGAGTGCTCCTTGGTGCCACCTTTTAACTACCCCATCCCAGTGGGGTTAATTTCCATGTTCATAAACAAATGAAAGCCGTGCATTTGCTCAGCTCACAGAGCAGAGCACCCTTCATCTCCCACCTGGAGCTATGTTCTCTGGGACCAACTGCCTCTTTCATTTCACAGAGCCTCTCAGGATTGTCCATGTCACACCTCACACCCATCTTTGCCTGATTGTGTGAATGCGTGTCACCTCACCCCTTCTACTGCCTCTAGGGGCTTACCATGGAGCCACTGTCTCCTTCATTCAGGCTTTTCTTATCGCCCTTCAAATAGTTATCATAGCTGCCCTCTGAACACACCCTAGTTTGCTGTGGCTTTCTGGAAATGACCTGTGCTCTACTGGACCTAGCATTCTAAGCTGCGCCCTTGCAGAGGGGGACCTCCAGGCAAATAGGGACAGGGACTACTGTTGACAATGAAGAGATTTTCCTAGTGGATAAAACATACTTCCTGGCCTTGCTTTTAGGCTGCTGCTACTCTCTTTCACCCAGTATATCAACAGACTGATATTCTTTTATTTAAATTCTATCTCCTCCTTCCCCCAGTCAAATATCCCTTAATGAGAGTTGGTAGTTATCACTCTTTTCTGGGTATCTATGAGATTCTCATATACAAGTCCCATATTTGCATGGGCAGTTTTCCATTTCCTTCCTAAAACGAGTTTTTCTTATTCAGATCTAATCTAAATAAGAAAGAATTGATCCCATAAAAAAAGTCAAGGAGATTTCATTATATACCAGCTTAATGAAATTGAGAAAGTCATTTATTCATAGAGAAAGCATTTTATATGTCTGGAAGAAATACTTTGATGATAATAAGTAAGGTTGGTGAAGTAGTGAGGATGGACTGGCTTATTTTAAGGCCTTTTCAAGCATCAAACAATTTGTCACTAAACTGCCTTCTACAGAAGGTAGGTGGGTCCAGGTGTTCAGAGACCCTTTGCTTCCCCAAGTCCCAGGAGGAGGATAAGTCTGTGAAGTTGAAGCTTTTATAACAACCGTTTAAAAAATATGATGGTGTTGGGGGAATGTTATCTAGGAAGAAGGAAAGAAAAACCAGGAAAAACAAAAACAAGAAAACTGCTGGCTCTCTGGCCACATAGGGGCTTAGTATAAATCAGAAGTGTTTAAGGGATATGTTTGTTAAAATTATTTGCTGTAGGATATACAACGTAAAATCTTTCTTCTGTCTTCTCTGTGAAATCTTCAGTGAATGTTTATATTGCTCATGTTCATTGTGACTCTGGAATGAACAAATCCTTCTTAGAGAGCTCGAAGAGATGCTGCTGAGTTCTGCAAATGGATTGTCCAGGGAACAAAGAAAATGAGATGGAGTTAAAGCACCAAGGGAAAGCCAACTCTGGATTATGCCCGTAAATCATTATTAATATTGGACTGAAGTGTGTTATGCAGCCACTAAAAATGATATTTATGGAGCATTTTTGGTGATATGAAAAATGGTTTATGCTAAATATTACATTTAGAAAGCAAGGTTTAAATTGCATATATTCTGTGATCTAAATTATGTAAGAATTATAGAAAAGTGACCGAATAGAAATATACCAGAATGTTAATGGTGATTGACCCTAAAAGGTGGAATTACGATGACTTTTTTTCTGATACTTTGTGCTTTCATGTACTTTCCAAGTTCTATGCAATGAGCATGGATGACTGTAGCAACCAATATAAAAGAAAAACATCGGGCTTCTCAGATTCTGTTCCATCTATAGAAATGTTCGGTCCTCCCTCCTCTCCCAAGCATACTTCTATTGGAATCTGGGGAAACCATGATGGGACCCCAGCAGCCCAGGTGAAAGAGGTAAGACCTGGTAGGAGGGGAGCCAGGGGACTCTAATTCTGTGCTGCTGCTGGCCCGAGGTACAGATGGGCAGAGGAGTCTGTCAGAGTATAGGACAGAGAGGGTACTACCCTCTGGATGACCAGGAGAGGCTGCTGCTGTACCTCTAGGACCTAATGCAGTGTTGGAAACCCATTACAGGTAAGCAGGAGATCCAGGGGAGCACCATAGACTGCTTATTTTTATTAGAAGCTCTTTGATGGGAGACTTGCAAGGATGTGTCCCAGCCAAGTTCAGAACAGAGATCCAGATAGACAATGTGAGACAGTGGAACTGAGGTTAAAACCCAATAGACAGGGATATAGACAGGGATAGTACTAGTGGACATGAGAATTTTGTGACTTGAAGGTTTTGTGGATGTTTAAGACTCATTTCCTTTCATTCATTCGTTCTTTCGTTCATGCATGTATCCACTCATATATCAGTCCATTCCTTCATTCACCAACAAACATTTACTGGGTCTTCCATGCTAGGCACTGGAGACATAAAGCAAATAAGACATTGTCCACAAGTTATCAGACTCATGCCAGGTCCTTTCACCTGGGTAGTGCAAAACTCATGAACACACCTAGGATTTTTATAGCCTTGACCAGTCTGTGGATAAAGCACACCAGTGATTCTAGGTTAGGGGAGCTGGGAAAGGGTTTGCATCCATAAACCCTCCCTAGGATCATTCACACATTCTCCACTGTTTCCTGTCACACGGAATCAGGGAATAAGCATTGGGAAAGTTAGTCTGAACTAATAAGGGCTATAGAAGATTCTATCAACCTGACTCTTAGTTTTATTTCCTAAGGATTATGTATTGCTATTGCTAGAGATCTTCTCAGGATTGTGCCCAGGAAGCAAGATTTAATGAAAAAACAAGAAGAGTACATGGATGGAGTTTTAAAGATGACACCTGTCTTTTAATCCATTCTATCTCATAGTCTTACCACGATGGAAGTGAGTAGTAAGGGATTACTATTTGAATTTTATAGACAAAACAAAACAAAACAAAACAAAAAAACAGGCTCAGCTTGGTGAAGACCTCTCCTACCATAAAGAGGTAACGAACTGGATCTCCATCTCAGGTCTCTGCATACCTCCCAGTCCGTGGCTTTTTCATTACAGCTCATCCAGAGAGTCCAGATGGCTCTATCACTCTGAGGGAACAGCAGGCCCAGGGCACACTCAGAACACAGGGCATGCATGCAGAACGTGTAGGGTTGGGGGAAGGAGGCGGCTGGGTGCATTTGTTTTCTATGGTTGATGTAATAAATTATCCCAAGTTTAAGGCTTAAAAAAAAAAACAGAAATTAATTCCCTCAGTTTCGGAGGCCAGAAGTCCAAAATTAGTATTACTGGGCAGAAATGAATGTGTTGAAGGGGCTGCACTCCCTTTTGAGGCTCTAGGGAAGAGAATCTGTTCTTGCCTCTTCCAGCTCCTGGTGGCTGCTGGCACTCCTTAGCTTGTGGTTCTTTTATTCCCCTCAGTCTTCAAGGCCAGCATCTTCAAATGCACTTCTCTGTGTCAAATCTCCCCACCTCTCATTTCTAAGGATATATGTGATTGCATTTAGATCCTACCTGGATAATCCAGGATAATCACCTCATCTCAAAAGCCTTAACTTAATCATAGCTGCAAAACCTTCTTCACCCCCGGCCCCCCAGATAAGGTCACTTTTCAGGTTCCAGTCTTCTGGACTTGGTATCTTCGAAGGATATAATTCAGCCTACTACCCTGGGGTAGAGGCTTCATATTAGTAACCTCTTCTGCTTCTGGGCTATTGCTCAGTAAAAGCTGCAGCTACATGGGGAAAAGGAAACATGGGTAGGGTGACAAAATAATTTTGAGAAAGCTATATGGATGAAGGTAGGACTAAGATTGCCTTCTTGATGTAGCAGTTTGTTTATTGATTCTGTCTTAAAGCTGCTGCCTCTTCCCATGCTCCTGCAGAGTTGGCTCAAGTCCCCAGGCTCTTAGTCTCCTCCCTCTCCAGCCAAGTTCAGGGAAGATGGGCTGGTCCTGAAATCCTGGAATGTCAGAGCTGGAAAGATCACCTCGCTGATTCCCGCACCCGTCCTTTACTGACGGAGAGCCTGAGGTTTGAGTGAAAACAGGCCTGCTGAGTTTCTTCCCCCAGAAACTAGTACTTCCAATACGTGAGTCTATATTTTTAAGGAGCCAGCACAGTATCCCCCAAAGAGGCTGGGATACAAGGATGGAGGCAGGGGGAACTGGGATTGACCATGTGGACATCCTGCTTTTGTGTCCTTTGGAACCTGGCTATGGTTCTTCCTTCTCATCCTCTTTGGATCTTTCAACCATCTGCTCTTTCCTCTCTGTATCCTCTTGTTCCCAATTGATACTCTGCCTCCACTTCCCCTCTCTGCTTATCCACTCACCTGTTAGGCCTAGGTCCTCACAGCCCCTGCAGGACTTCCTCCTGTTCCCTCTCCTCCATCGTCCCCAGTTATCCCTCCTTTCTCAGCCCACCCTCCTCCCTCCTCCTTGGGAGTAGGCTCTTTGTCAATTTTAAGGCCAACATGATGAAATCGAGAAGCACAGTGGCTTCTGGAGGCAAAGAAAAAAATTTTTTTGGTCAAGTTTTAAGACTTCTAAAACTGAGAAAGATAATGAGGAAGGAAGTGGGGATATGAAGGAGGAGGGTTCACCTTAGCTTCTCTGTTTGTGGGTTTCACTTGCATGAATTTTCCTGTCACCAGAATGATGCGTAGATATCCAGGCATCTACTCATATAATTGCACAGTTGAAGCTTGTGTGCATCAGCAAACTAGACCCTCAAAGGTAGGCCATCCAGGGTGGTCAGACAGTTCTAATTGTACCAAAGCTCCAAAATAGTTTATTAGCATGTGGCCTTTGGACTTATATTTCCTCATCTTTGAAAATCACAGGGTTGGTACTATCTGCTTCACAGGGTTTTCGTAAAGTATAAATGAGATAATGCCTGTGAAATCCTCGAGCCCAGAAATTTGTGCCAGTTGATAGTAAATATTTGTGTGACTGATATCTGGGTCATTTCCTCTGTGACTCCTACTCCAAGGAGGACTGACCCCTCCTTTTTTAGTATGCCCTTTATACCCTATTTGTACCCCTGTCTTAGAACCTGTCTTATTTTCTTACCCTACTCAGCCTCCATCTGGTCCCCTTTCACCACTCTCTCCAGCTCTAAGCATCTCCAAGACAGAGATACCTCTTACTCATCCTTGCAACCCCAGTGCCTGGTGCAGTGCTGGCTCCTGGGAGATGCCCTGGGAATATTGGTTGTATTGATTTGAAATGGTGAGGATTTTTGAACCTAAGTCTTCCAGGCCAGGATTGCTTTGGATTTCTCATGCCAGTTGCTGCCTCCTTGTATTTATTAAGATCAATGGCAAAACCTGTTGAAAGGTATCTGGTTCTAGTAGCCCTAGGAGATTCCATCGGCTCTGGTCCACCACAGGCAGATGGACCTTATGAAGAGAGATCAGACTGTTTGCTGTGCTGGCAGTGCCCAGACTTGCTTCTCTCCCAAGCTAGCATGACTTGCCATTCAATGCCATCATATCAATGAATGGTGAAGGCTCGAGTGAGAGCCATGGGGGAACTGCTTCATGGGTTCATTTGCCTGGGGACAGTCTTCTCTATCTCCAGAGTCTTTCAAAGGCTTTGGGATTGGTCCTATTAGATGTGATGGATAGGAGTGCAGCCCAGGGAGACACAGCTAGACAGGAAGGGTTCTGGGCCTTGCAGTGCCAGAGGCCAATCTTCAAGAATGTCTGTAGGACATTATCAGGGTGGAGTAACTCAGGAAAGAATGAGCTGTGTGTCAGATCTGAGGGTAACCTGGAAGCCCAACAGAAGAAAGAGATGTAAAGGCATAGTCAGGCATCTCTAAAAGGTAACAGAAGGAAGTGCAAAACTGGCCAAAGGGTTACTCGTAACTAAAACTATCATGTATTGGGAAACTACTAATGTGCCAGGCATATTATACACTTTATCCTTTGAGTCATCATGACAACTGTGTAGTAAACTTGCACAAAAGGAAATGGAGGCTCATAGGACTAAGTGACTTGCTTAAGGCCACACAATTAACAAGTGACAGAAATGGAGTCAAACCCAGACAGGAGGCTCTGGTCTTCTGCTCCTACCATGCCCCACTGCCAGCATGGAAATGGAGGGTATGTACTGTGATGTCTCCTTTATGTTGTACTCAGCTTGGGCTGAAGAGGCATGGGCCCAGCTGGTTCAGGGGTCCATGCGAGGTGGGGAGGCATGATCCAATGCATAGCTTTTAAAGAAGCAGTTCCTGTGTCTTCCTGCTGGCTGATTTCTGGCTCTTGTATCAGTGCTTATATCACTGTATCATCCATCCTGGGATTCATTATTCATTGTAGCTACTGTGGCCTCAAGTAGAGGCTCTTAGAGTTGCAAAATGTGGCCTTTTCTGCATCAATCGCTATAGCAAGAGGCAGGACCTATAACAGAAAACTAAGGAAGTAGGAGAGAGACTTCCCTGTTCCTCTTGGGGTCTTTCCTTCGCTCTCAGACTACACGTCAGAAAGCACGGATTTGTAAGGCATGACTCTGGGATGCTCGATGATGCTCAGCCTGTGAACATGGATTGAAGCCTAAAGCCACTATCTGAAGAAGATCAATCCATATCTTGAGCACTACATTATCTAGCTGCAAATTATTCTCTCTGCTTATTTTCCTGCTACCAATCTAAAGATTACATGAAGAGTTATTTAAATACCCAACCCTGATCTTTGCTTACAGAGGAATATTTAAGAGAAAGACTGTGGTTACGGCATTAAACAGGTGCGCTTGGAGGTTACCATGGAGGGTGAATTGTTGGAAACAAGAGTTTCACTGCATTGGTTTTTCTGCCTCTCTCCACATGGAGAGTCTTCTTCCCTGACCAGCCTTGCAGTGAATATCACTTTGGGTCCTTTTGGTTGCAAGGAACAGAGCGTGTTGAATCAAACTGGTTTCAACAAAAAGAAAATGTCTTATTGGACACCAGAGAGGCCAAGGTAGAGCAGCCCTAGGCATGATGTAATCCAGGCATCAACGATGGCATCAGATACACCAGTTCTTTCTAATGTTCCACATGGTTGCCTTCAGTGTTAGCTTCTACTCAGAGCTGGTTTTCTTTGTGGTTTTGAGATAGCTGCTAATGGCTACCACAGCTACATGCATTTTGTGCATATCAAGAAATATGATGTTTTCTCGGGCACGGACTGTACTTCCCTAGCCTGACTGAAACATTTTCCACATGCCAACACCTGGACCAGTAACAGATGCCAGTGGAAGACCATGAGCTGGTAATGGGTGGATGACTGAATAAAATCAGGACTCCACTGGGAAGTTCATTTGGCAACCAATACTATCTGTTGCAGAGAGCCTGGGTACTATTTTTATCAAGGAAAGTGACAGTTTCCTTAAAACTGGCCTTTGCTTCTGTAGCTGGCTAGGATTTGGGGGCCTATCCTTGCATTTGGGCTGGGAGCCAGGTGGGATGGCAGGGACATTGCTGCCAGGTACACACAGTGCCCCAGCCACTGTCCACAGATGAATTGTTGTTTAGGGCTAATCTATGAGTCACTGTCCAGAGTTTCAAGAGGGCTATAGCCAGCAAAGACTGACCCTGTCCTCACAGAGGTAACCAAGAAACAGAAGAAACCCTAAAAATTGGGCCTCTGGAGAAGTGCCAGGTACCAATGTGTGCCATTGTCTTGTATAAACCCAACCAGGAAGAGACTTTGCCTGCCAGCTGTCCTCACAGCCTGTGGCCCTAGGAAGTCCTGGGAAGCTGTTTGTGGTCTGGCGACGTTCAGTTGGGCCCTCTGCTTTCTGAAGGCTGTTGAAGCTTTGAGTGGACTCTTTTCCCTGCATGGCAGTTACCATGGCCTTGAAAAAACTGAAGAGCTTCCACATCTGTGCCCCTCAGCCCTTCTTCCCACCAGTGAATGCTCATTTTCTAAGCACCTCCCACGAATGAGGCACCAAGAAGGAATGGTATTTGCATGTCCTCCCACAGCCTTGCCCTCACAATTATTACTCACCCATGTGAGGAAGTAAGGGATCGTATTAGAAGAGGCAATTTAGTGAGTCTGTGATTGGGGTGGTACTGCCGGGAGAATGGGGGTGATGGATAGAGGAACGCACAGAATGTGAACTGCACCTGCTTTTGTGGGGAAGTAGTGGTATGAAGCACGATAATGATGGGAGTCATTGTGGGTCAAGGCTACACTGAATCAGCCTTGAAAATATATACTCACCAATAAATCACATCAGTTAATCTAGGCAATACAGAGTGGGGACTTCCTCTGTCAAGAACCACTATGTCCCTCCTGATAGGTGAGAGAGATGCTAAAACTCACCAGAAGCCATTTGGGGACCATGGATAGCTGCTGTCAGGGCCACCCTTTGTGACTCTTTGTCTGGTGCGCTCTCATTTCGGAGAGGGAAACAACATATTGGTTTTCTTCACTAGTGGTGTCTCAGTGACTGAGTCAGTAGCAAAGCTGCCAGCACTGTGAAACCAGCCCTGATCAGGATGGTGGAGGTGGGCATGTGGCACACTCCATTCTGTATCTACTGGCTTTTGAAGATAAATAGCAGGAGCTTCTGCAGAGACTGTGTATGAGTGTGAGTGTGGGTGAGTATGTGTGGTGTGTATGAGTGTGTATGTACTTATCAGAGGACCTAATGATGGCTCTATCATAACCAATTCTCCAGAGGCCATGAACTCTGCTAGGCCTCAGAGCCCCATTGTCTGGCTGCCTGGGAATGGAGGACACTGGTTACATCCAGGCAGGTTCAAGCCTGAGCAGCCACCAGAGCCACATAGATAGCACCCTGAGTTGGACAGGCCAGGTGAGAGCTGTGGAATTTTCATTCTCCTCACAGCAATGAGCCACATGGAGGCAATTGAGGCAGTTGTTTGGTGTCCTGGGAAGGAGCTGGCCCTCTTCCAATGCTGGGTCCATAGCTCCCCCTCTGTGAACTGGCTCCTCAGGCTTTGGGGAGCTCAACTTACCCTAAATCTTAGAGGGCAGAACACGGTTCCCTCCAAGACCACTACCACTAGCACTTCCACCTGTATCCCTGCCTTTTCCTCTAGAGACACTTTCCCTCCATTTGTAACCACCATCACTACCGCCACCACCACCCTATCACCTCCACCTCTCCTCCGCCACCACCTTTAGCTCCAACCACATTCCACCAATTCCTCCATCACTGGGCTCCATCACTGCTTCGGCCAACATTGCTTCAACCACCACCCTTATTGCTACCACTTCCACTGCCACCATCAATGCCACCAAGGCTATTACCACCACCTCCTCTGCCACTACAGTCATCAGCACTACCACCACCTGCATCACAAACACCATCACTGCCACCACTATTACTGACACCATATCATCTCCATCATGACCACTACCACCCCATAATCTGAGTGCTTACAACATAAGCTTGTGTGTTGTTGGGGCCACACATCTCTTGTTACTATTTCTTATAATAGTTTCTCCTTTTGTAAAAACTCTTAGTCCATAAATCTCCAAGCATAGACTAGAAAACTAGCTAGTTTCATTCCTGGAATTTTAGTTCATGAGTCAGGGATTTGCATTAGATGACCTACAAATTCTCTTCCAGTTCCAAGATTCCTTGGTAGGTGTGTGTGTGTGTGTGTTTGTGTCTGATTATGCTCACACCTGTCCATGCCCATAGGCATGGAGGCTGCCAATTAGGTCTGGGATTCATCTGACTTTCCATGAAAATTCCTGATAGAATCTAGATCCAGAGTGCATAGAAGGAGACAAGGCACAATGACCCACTATACGTGTGTGAGCCCCTCCAAGCACATACTATTCATCATTGCTTTATAAACCAGTGGTGCTTCCCAGAAATCCTGGCTTTCGCATAGATTGTAGGTGTACAACATTAGGAAGAGTTATCATAGAGAATTAGAAGACTGGTATGAAGGATAATTTAGGCCTCTTATCCACTGAGTGACCTTAGGTGAGTCTCTTTGATCTCTCTTAGCTTCAATTTCATCTCCCTAGAAATGGGACAATTTTACCCACTTCCTAATATTACTGAGGAGATGAAAAGAAAAGACAATATGTGACAATACCTGATCCCAGGCCTGGAGCACAAAGGGCATTGGTTCCTTCCTTCCTCTCCCTCACTGCCCTGAGATCCTGCAGCCTTCAGGTACTTGGGGAGCACCATTGTTGATCCAGTCCTCTGAGACAGTGGGCTTCCTGTTCCCAGTTCTATCTCAAATGGCTCTGAAGAAAGAACACAGTGATCCTGTAAAATGTCACTGAATCAGAAGCTCAGTGGCTTTGCCAACAATCTGGGGAAGAGGACTCTAGAGCAGCTATAGGGAGAGAAGGAGAGGACACGGTCTTGGGCTTGAACTCCTAGATGAGGATGGACCCTAGGACTTCCATCTTTTTTGCCTCTTCAATATGGAAATGCCACACACACACACACACACACACACACACAGGCACACGCACCAATCCCATTGTTGGGGCAGAAGACAAAGACAAGTAGGGAGTGGTATCAGAGCCCCCAGAAATCCAGAAGTGGTACCCATGAGCTTTGATTGATTCATGGCCCACATCCAAATGACTGCCCAGACAGTGCCCTCTGCCACAGAACATACAGATGAAAAGGGGGTGGCCTCCCTGCCAGCCCCTTGTAGCAGGTTTCCTTGCTCCAAATTTCTTGCTTCTAACTGTATGAGTCTCTTACTAGCCTTTAGCCCAGGTCCCTTTCTCCATACCATTGGTCTCAGCAAGACTAGCAGGGTCTCTGGATAAGGACTGGCTGGTAAGGAGACAATGGACTTGCAGGCTGGGGTTGGTGACAGTAACCTCACCTCTGTCCCAGATGTAGCACTGTCCTAGAAAGGCCAGGGTCAGCTCTGGAATCAGAGCAGGAGGCCAATTGGGTCTGCCTCTTTAGTAGTCATGATGCTTCCTGGAAGGTGCCTTCTGATTTCCATCTTGGCTCATAATATTTTTTGAGATGGGAAGAGATTCCAACAGACCTTAGGGTTCATGTGTAGGCATTCACTGGGGGTGGAGACTTCACTAAGCCCTGAGGCCTAGATTTCACCCCTATTATTCCACATACCAGTTAGATGACTTTGGACAAGTGACTTATCCTCTTTCTTTTTGCCTTGCTATCTTAATCTGTAAAAATGGAAATAAATAATGATATCTATTTAAGAGGCTTGTGAATTTAAATGAGATTATTTAAATGAGTTATTTCTGGCACTTGAAGACTTTCTAGTGTTCTATAAATGTTAGTGAATGCTGCTTTTACTACAACTACCTCCACCACTACAACAATCACTGCCACTATCAGCAAAGCCAGTTGGAAGAGTTAACGCCACAACTCAAACTTACAATCAGCTTTAGTTACCATTTTAATCAGTGCCAACTATGTGAGCACTCTGCTGGGTACCTTCCTGACACTGATTAGTCTAGTTCTAACAATTAGCCTCTCCCTATAGCTGCTCTGTCAGATATGTAATTTTATAGCCATTTATAGATGAGAAATGGGGAGGCTTTCCTCAGGTCCCAAGGAAAATGGGGGTTAGCAAGGGAACCTTGCATATCCTTGATTTGGTATTTATCTAATTATTTCCGCCTTGCTTCATTCAAAAAGAGTTGAGGGCATCTGCAAGTCATCCGTGTGCCAGGTAACAAAACACCCTAAAAATTACAAAGGCAACAGAATCAATGAGCTCTGGGTTGGAATCCAGCCCTATCATTTACTAGCCAAGTGACTTGGAAGTGTTTCATAAAACCTCTGAGAACTCCAGCTTCCTCCACCCACAGACTAGCTAGGCAAACTGAAAGATATTCGTCATTATCCCCATTTTTCTGTTGAGTAAATCAAGATGCAAAGATATTGCAACTTTACAAGTTTCCAAAGCTATCAGGTAAGTTAATAACAGAGGCAGGCAGATATTGGCCCCAGGTTGATGTGATTTCAAATTCCAGAGCTCTTCCCAGTGCTCTGAGCTATCTCAGTGGTGCCCTTCCCAGGTGCAAAGCCGGGATGTGAACACAGCACAGTGCTTCCTGTCACGTGGTGGTGCTGTCCATTTTCCTAGGGGCACTGAACTCGAGGAGGAAAAACAGACATTCTGACTCCCCCATTGGTGCTTGCCCTGTCCCAAGTGACTAAATATCTCGATCTGTCTTTCAAAAGTAATTAAAAATCATACACCTTCAAGGTAAGGAGGGAGAGGATGGGCTAGTGGAAAGTGAGGCAACCCAGACTGGGCTGAGATCACTGGTTTGTTTTCCCTTTGTCCCCTATTCTGTGCACTGTTGCAGCCTGGCATTGGCCCCAACACACCATGGGAAGGTGCTCTCCTAAGGACCTCCGTGATCTCCTGGTGCTCAGACCCTGGGCCTTTAAAAACTTTTCCATCACTCAGTACCAGATATATACTAACAATCTGCTACACAAAGGCTTGGTGGTAGATGATTCAACATTTATAAAGGTTCCAGGCCTCAAAGGGATTTCAGTCTGAGGCAAGGAATGACAAGACGAAATAAAATACAATGCAAGGCCGAGGAGGAGACACAGAGGCAGAGACAGCTCTGAGCACCATCCTCACCCACCATCTCTCCCTCCTCCTTCTCCACACCTTACCCTTCTTCTCTTGTGGTCTCCATTTCTATGACTGAAGCTACCTCCCGCTTTTGTGTCTCTGGCCCAGGCCTCCCTCTCTCCTGATCAAGTCCTAATCATTCAGCTACCATTTTGATGGCCTTTGGAGACCAACATGGTCAAAGCTCCAGTCACCGTCTTCCTGCCACCAGCAGTCCCTTCCTGAGGAAAGGCATTGTTGTTCACCCTTAACACCTTTCTCTCCCTCATCCCCCCAATTTAATCAATCTCCACATCTTTTAGGAGCTTCTTCCTGCACAGTCCTTGAACATACCTGCTTTTCTCCATCTATAGTCACCTGGTTTGACACAGGCCTCCATATCTCGTGCCTCCACCTCAGCACACTGCTCAGCCGCCATCCACACTGTATCTGAATGATCTTGTAAAAAGCCAAACCTGATCTTGTACTTTCCTTTGCCTTTTGCATAAAATCAGAACTCCTCAGCCTGACCCACAAGGCTCTTCAAGGCCTGCCCCCAGTCTTCTCTCTCTTCCCTTACCTTCCCCACCTTCACATCCCATTATAATCCATAATTAGAGTGACTATTTTTTTTTTCATCCAAACCAGAATACTTGTGAGAGTGAAAGGAGGCCCTACTCATAAGGATACTGGGATAAACTGGGATTCCCCGGGACACACTCAGATGTAGGGTCATCTAATCCGTAACGGCCATCCCAGACCCCAAATGTATATGAGTTTTTCTCTGTCTTCCCCAGAACCTAACTAGCAACTTCCCTCTGTGCCTCCAGGCTCAGGTTTTCAGAGATTGAGAATATGTTTGTTCCAGCTCCCCTTTTCAAGGGTAAACCCAAGTTGTAGCCTCTGGCCAGCCTCCAGATTGGTTGGCTGCCGTTATGTCAGGTGACTGGGATCTGCTGGTGTCAATATGGCTATCCCAGGCTGCTCACTGAAGCAAGGCCCGTGAATGGGGACTCTCTTGGTGGGATAAGGGGCACTGGCCTCTAAGTCACCCTGTCTTTATCAATACTTCAAAAACCTTCTCCCTTCCTTGGGATCATCTGCTAGGAGGTGATAGGCTGGGCCCAGGCTCCACCAAAGTCCCAGTTCCTCTGCCATTCCCTAGCTACTCTGCCCCACCTCCCCCAGTACAGCCAATCCTTCTAGCTGGCTAACTTGGAGGATGTCCTTTTCCCCCAGCTGAATTTTCTTCTTTCTCCCTTTCAAATCCTGCTGTGCTGTTACCCAGTAATGGAAACAGCAGAAATCACTTTAGAAAGGAAGCCAGCTGGTTCATTAGTCTGATTAAACTCAAGCAATGGAATCTGAGCACAGTTCACATGATGAATGGTATGCCTTCTCCTTGGCCACAGTGAATTTTGCAGTGATTTTTAATCGTGGGGCTCAGTCACCCCTCACCTCTGCAAAATCGTGTGAGGCAGAGAGACAGGACAGGGTTACAGTTAGAAAATGTCAGGGCTTTCTGAGCAGAAGTGGTCCAGCCTCCCCCTTTTCCCTCATTGCAGGCCTGGTGGACTCCACAAGGTATGTCAGGCTACCTGAGTCTGTCAGGAAGACCCTGGTCTTCAGAGACAGCAAGATTCATCTTTAAACTCAGGTTTTGTCACTTACCAGCTGTGTGTTTCAAGGCTCACATTTTTCACCTAAAAGAGGGTGTAAAAATACATATCACAGAGTACTGTATTATAAGGACTAATAGGTACTTAAAGCTCCAAATGCAGTGGTTCAGAATGTCTGAAGGATAGGCAGGAATGGGGAAAAGTGAAAAATGAGTCAGGGCCAAGTCACAAAAGGTTGGGCAAAGGAGTTTATGGTTTTATATAGAAAGAATGGGGTAGGTTGTAAAAAGATAAAATTGTAGAACAGTGGTAAGATCAACTCTACATCTGGGGAAGCTGATTCTGGCTACAGGGCAGAAGGTATGGATTAGACTGGGAGGGAGAATGATCTGGAGAGTTACCCCACAAGAGTCTAAATGAAGGCCCAGAGTGGAGTAACAAAGAACCTGCCTCTCTTGCAGCAGATTTGGAAATCAGTGAGGAAGCAAACCAAATTGTCCTTGCTGAGGATCTGAAAAGCAACACGAGGAGACAAGTTGAGTGTGGGACACATTGAATTGGAGGTAATATTGCCAATGTTCCTTTTGACGGCATAGAATCCAACTGTTGGGGTGCACAATTAGACAGACCCTGTCTGAAGGGGTCATCTCCCCAGGCGCTATTTCCAGGGAGATGAACAGCCACACTAGCTAAGACCCATCTGAAATTTTCCCTGGAAATTCCTTTTGGAAGCTGTAAGCAACCAGGGCTGGGTCTGGAAATGCTAGAAAACTTATTCTAGCAAGAAATCTCACTCGCTCTGCAGAACACCAAAACCTACTATTTATTTTGCCTTCGTTGTGAATATGCCTTTTCTCTGCTGGTTCCCTGTACGGGAGAGATACGTCAGCTGCTTCAATTGGAGGATATAGCAACAGGTTAGTGGTCCTAAGAAACTGGTCAAAATGACTCAGAGGATTGCTACCACCTGGGGGGAAAGTCACAGTGGTGGGAGGACTGGCAGGAAAAAGCAGAAGCATCAATAGAAAGAATGAGACAGGACAAAAGATGAACAACCTGTATATAAAGGAGGCCCCAGAGGGATCTACAATGGGAGAGAAAAAGAAAGTAGAGCTCATGGTTGCCTGCAGAGGATGGCCTGGTGTAAAAGAAAGCACGTGGGTTTGGTTTTGGAACTCCACTGCCTTAGGTTCGAATTTTAGGTGTAAGCCTGGCTTTGTGACATTGGCCAGGTCATGGAAGCTCTCTTAGGCTCAGTTTTTTAATCTGTAGAAGTTTTGGGATAATACCTTCCTTGTAGGGTCAGGCTGAGGATTGGCCCAGCAAAGAGACAGTGGCGGGGAGGTACTGGGTTAATTTCAGTAGTTCTTACCTGGTACCGTCACTGCCACCCCAGCCCTGTGACCTTGGGCAACTCACCTCATGCCCATGAACTTCTGGATCCTTGTCCCTTCCTTGATGGGTATTGTAAGAGTGAAGTGCCATAACCTAGAAGAGAGTGCTGTCACATGTGGCACTCCTCCTTTCTCTTCTTCTCAAGATCCTTGAGATCCTAGAGAAGATTAGAAATTAAGTAGGAAACTGCACAGGGCTAAATGATACAGATCATTCTCTTAAATTACTATTAAATGTAAGTGTCAGCAGAGAGAACAGAAAAACAAGCATCCAGAATCCAACAAAATAAGCTGACTCTGATTTTGGAGATTGATGGCAAACTGGCCCAGTTCCTGCTCCTCCCTTTTTCTGAGGCTGCAGAGATGAGGTAACACCAATGCCCAGGCTGCAGAAGAAAATGTCTCCATGTATTTATGTTTTGAGTGTGATCTTTTAAAATATAAGAAGCAGACGGTCTTCTAGAACAAAGTAGCCCAATGATGCTTCCCACTTATATAGTAACTCAGCTTCTGCAGCTCAGTTGGGGACTCTTCTCTATCCTCCCTGACTGTCCAAAAGCCAGGGGATAAACAGCATATTTCTGTTTATTTATGCATTAAATATCATGAAGGGGCACTGGGTGGCTCAGTCAGTTAAGCGCCTGACTCTTGATTTTGGCTCAGGTCACTATCTTAGGACTGTGAGATTGGGCCCCGCATCTGGGCTCCATACTCAGCAAGGAATTTCTCTCTCTCTCTCTCTCTCTCTCAAATAAAGAAATAAATCTTTTTAAAAATGATGAAAAGGTCATGGAGCTGAAGTCCAAGTTTATATATATTTTAATGACCAAACGTGGGGGCAGTGAAGAAATCCAAAAGCTTGCAGTGATGTGTTTCAGGCTTTGCCTTGGGACCTGAGGAGAAAGACACAAGTCTACACTCCAACAACAGTGATATTTCTGGGGGAAATGTTTGCCAAGAATTGTGTGGTCTAGAGTCTCTACCTTCTTACCTTCATTACCCTTAGACCCACCGTCAAAAACCAGCTCATGGATTTGCATCACAGTGGTACAGTCCATGACTCCCAGAGACTCAGTTGGGCTCCTGTTGAGGGACCCAGTGAAGGGAAGTGGTCACTGTGAGTGTCCCCAGGAAATGTTTACCTGGGAGTCAGGGAGAGATAGGAGTGGGCAGCAGGCAGACCTTCACTTATTAGAACCAGAGACTAAGTTAATATCTCTTCCTTTTTCCTGTGACAGTTTCTACCAAGACATGAGGTATGGGGTGGTATGATAGGACTAATGTCATGCTAATGTGACAAAATAAATTTTGGCAACCAGCCAAAATATAGTAAATATTTGGCAACCAGCTCTAATGGGAGTAGAGTGGGGAGACCTGATTTATAGCATTTGCACATTGCAGTGGTGTAAATGCTCCCACCATGGCTGATTTCAAACTGCCAACATGATGTCATGCAATGCAGAATTGGGAAGAGATGCACACCATTGTCTCTAGCACCTCACTGGGTAGGGCTCTGAGACCGCCACTGCCTGCAATGTCAATAGGCCCCATGTGGAAGGCCCTGACTACCTTTGAAATACAGATAAGGGATTGTCACTGCCTCTAAGAAGTCTCTTGCAGTTCCCCTCCACCGACCCTCCCCAGCTGGATCCCCTGTGCCTCTCTCCCAGATCACTTGTAAAGCCCTAGTGTCATCATTTGTCCACACACCAGTCCTCCAATTAAACACAGGACCCCATCTTCATTGCCATATCCCCAGCACGAAGCAGAGTGCCTGAGACAAGTAGTTTCCTTAAGAACTCTTGGTAAATAAATGTTTATTGGACTGAGAGCAGAATGAATAAGTGGATGTTCTAAGGAGGAAAGAAGGAAGAATGTAGGAGCTGCCATCAGGCAGCTGCAAAGATGTGCCATAATAATTTTTAAAAAGATGTATTATGTAATCTTATGGATACCAGTGGTCGAAAGCCAGAACCAACAAGAAGTGTCAGGAAATCAGGTTTAGGGTGTCTTTGAAAAAAATCAATAGAGCTCATCACCCCTAGAAAATGATAGAGTGCAGGGCTCTTCCTATCTTCCACCTCTAAGTTAGCATCTCCTGCCTCTCACTACTTGAAAACTAGCTCCAGCCTATCCCCCCTGCTTCTAGCCCTGCACCCACACCCCAGCACGGGGCAAGGAGCTTTTGCTACTGCCACAGACATTGAGGGGACGTGGCGGGGTGTGTGTGCCAAGCCCAGAAGAGGTTGGGATCACTCAAAGGAACAAAGACATGGTCCTGAGTATCTCCTCCCAGTATATAAATGAATAAAAAGAACTCCTGGTGGGTGTTGTGGGTTTCTCCCTCAGCCTCCCTCCACTGAATGCTTGACTCTCTCCCCTTTAGAGTTTAACTCCACAGCAGCACCCTTCTCACCACCAACTCCTCTCCCTGTGTGGTCTATAATTTTTGCTCCACCTACTAGACTCTGAGCCTCTTAGGAATGAGATTACTGTCTGAATCCCCTAGCACAGCATCTGGTACATTGGAGGTGCCCAAGAAGCATTTGTTAAATGAACAAATTCACAAATGAGAAAAAAATAATCCGCTTCCTACACCTTCAATGTATATGTCCCGAATTGGCAAAACTCCCAGAATTGCACAGAAACAATTTGCAGATCAAGTAAGCTACCAAGCTATAGTCAGAGTTCTGTGAGAAGTCAATTTGGAAAAACTCTGAGTCCCCCAACCCACATCCTTCTAGGGCCAATTGAAAAAAATCTTTTTCTTAGAGACAAATAACTACAAAAACTTTAAAATACAGACAGTTCCCTAGTTAGGAACATGTTGTGTTCCAAAAGTCTATTTATGAAATTGTTGTTTGAAATTCAGAATACACTCTCTCATAGAACCATGTTAAGAAGAATAACTGACAATGTAGCTCTAACTGGAGACATTTGAAAAGGAAAATAATAGGAAGCAATAAAGGGATACAGAGAGGCAACTTTTCTTTTAAATATAATAAAATAGACATAGACTGTATCAAGCTACACAGTAGCCTTTGGACAAGAGGTGACACTGGGAAACAATCAAGAGAAATTATAAATGGTTTCTTTTTATTTATTATGGATGTTGATATTTGAGAAAAAGTCAATTTTCTCTACAGTTGTATAGGTTAGAAGGGATCCCTCGGGGGAGCAGCGTAGGCTGTGGTGAGTCACCTGCTAGTCTCGTTTAAAATGCAGACTTCATAATACCTATTCAGTCCCTGTTTTTGTGGATTATTTCTTTAAGCTCCCTTTTTCTTTTATAGGGTCCCCCTTAATATTTCTTGCAGAGCTGGTGTGATGGTCACATATTCTTTCAGTTTCTGCCTATCTTGGAAGCTCTTTATCTCTCCTATTCTGAATGAGAGCCTTGCTGGATCAAGTATTCTTGGCTGCATGTTCTTCTCATTTAGTACCCTGTATATATCATGCCAGCCCTTTCTGGCCTGCCAGGTCTCTGTGGGGAGAGGTCTGCTGTTAATCTAATATTTCTCCCCATATAAGTTAGGGATCTCTTGTCTCTTGCTGCTTTAAGAATTTTCTCGTTATCTTTGGAACTTGCAAGTTTCACTATTAAATGTTGAGGGGTTGAAGGGTTTTTATTGATTTGGGGAGCAATGTCCACAATAGCCAAACTGTGGAAGGAGCCTCGGTGTCCATCGAAAGATGAATGGATAAAGAAGCTGTGGTTTATGTATACAATGGAATATTACTCAGCCATTAGAAACGACAAATACCCATTTGCTTTGACGTGCATGGAACTGGAGGGTATTATGCTGAGTGAAGTAAGTCAATCGAAGGACAAACATCATATGGTCTCATTCATTTGGGGAATATAAAAAATAGTGAAAGGGAATAAAGGGGAAAGGAGAAAAAATGAGTGGGAAATATCAGAGAGGGAGACAGAACATGAGAGACTCCTAACTCTGGGAAACGAACAAGGGGTGGTGGAAAGGGAGGTGGGCAGGGGGTGGGGGTGACTGGGTGACGGGCACTGAGGGGGGCACTTGACAGGATGAGCACTGGGCGAATCGAACTCCAATAAAAAATATACAAAAAATAAATAAAATAAAATTTAAAAAATAAACTAAGTATTTTCAGATCTTTAGGTGTGGTTCTCTCTCCTTTCTGAACATTTATTGTAGTATAATTGAATACAATAAAACTGCAAATTTGAATTTAAAAAATGAAATAAAATAAAATGCAGGCTTCTGGCCTCTGCCTCCAGGGAGGCAGATTCAGTGGGTCCCAGGAAGAGAGAATCCAGGGATGTGGGTTTTTTTTTTTTTTAAGATTTTATTTATTTATTTGAGAGAGAGAGAGAGAGTGCGCATGAGCCAGGGGAGTGAGAGGTGGAGAGAGGGAGGAGCAGAAGGACAGGGAGAAGCAGACTCCTTGCTGAGCTGAGAGCCCCATGCCATGGGGGTGGGGGGGCTCAATCCCAAGACCCTGAGATCAGATAGTGAGCTGAGCCGAAGGCAGATGCTTAACCCTCAACTCAGCCACCTAGGCACTCCCAGACATGTGTTTTTTAACAAGCACCCATGAGAGACTGACCCAGGGGATAAGAGGACCACACCTCGGCCCTTCTGGAGGCAATGTCACATCACCTCAACTGGACTGATATGTCATCACCTGATGACACCTGATATGTCATCATCATTTCTCTGTTTGGTCTAGTGCCATGCCCGTCCTTCCTCCATCCATTTCTTTCAGTGGTGGGGGAAGGCAGCAGTGACTACCTGTCACTCCAAAGGATATGTTGGCATCAGGAATTTAGGGTTAAGAGCATAGGTTAAAGAGATGAAAGAAACCCCGTCACTCATTCACCTACATTTAGGGCTAAGATTCAGCTGGTATGCTGGTGAACAAAATAGCAAAACAAACAAACACTAAACCACTTTGTACCTCTTGGAAAATAGCCTCTGCCCTGAGTACTCCCCACCCCCAGCACTCCCCTGCCAGCAGCTGCCTCAGTTAAACTCTGCAGAATGAGATTAATAACATCTTCTTTGTAGAATTAGCATGTGTATGTAGAGTACTAAATACATATGTGCTTAATAAACGGTTATTTATTTCTATAATGATATTGCTTTGCAACTACTTGGAGAATCAAGACAAAAACATCAAGAAATACAGCCAGGCAGCAATAAACCAGTTTTATATAATACAGTTCAATTTGTTCACAAGTGCTATAGAATGAGAATTAAGGCAAGCTCAGAGCGGGAGAGTCTCTCTTAGAGGAAGTGGAGACTGCAGGCTGAGGTTTCTGGTTTCAAGTACCAGTTCCTCCACCCACCCATCCCTACCCCTTACTGGCTGGGAGACCTTGAGCAATCAATACCAGTGTAAAGTGAGGCTGATGGTGCTCTCTTCACACAGCTCTTGGGAGGGTTAAGAAGCCAGGTGCCTGGCACATGGGAGGTGCTCAGTTGAGTAGTAGCTCTTTAGAAAATTTGGAAGTGGAATAAACATTCCCTTGATGGTAGACTCGTAGGGCCAACAGGGACATTTAATTGCCTTCTTTAAGTTCAATCCAATATTATTGATCTCCCATTATGTACAATACTCTGTGGGTGATAGGAAGATGATGAAGATGTAGTCTTACGGAAAGAAGATCAATTGCAGCCACAGGAGGAGGGTGAGGTAGCCGGTTGTAAGGACCAGAGCAAATTATAAACAAATTTCAATAGACAGGAGAGAGGATAATTAATTAATAATTAGGGTAGGTGAGAGAGGTGGCCTGACAGAAGGAGTCAGAGAGAAAAAAGGCAGTTCTCAGAGAGGGATGAGTGTAAGGTAGGGTTGGATAATGAAGCCAGTCACCTTGTATACTGCTGGGTCCTTGAAAGGCTTGACTGGAGGTATGAGTAGATGAGTAAACTGAGGCCACTTAATGGAGGGCCTTGGATGCCATTTTAGGGAATATGAATTTTATTCTAAAGCAGTAATAACAATTCCATTTATCTGGAGCTAACAGGAATGATATTGTGCTAAACTTTTTATAGACATTTCTTCTAAATCCCACCAAAATATATGCATAAATATCATTAGTGAATTTTATGGATGAAGAATTTGAAGCCTCAGAGGCTTTTAAGTGAAGGGAGGGCTCTGGGGTTTGAAAGTAATTCTGGGAGCAGTAAATGGGAAGGATGGATGAGGTAGGTGACAGCACTTAGGGGCCTCCCCTCACTTCTGACATATTGTGACATGTGGTCCCCCAAACTGGTTAACAAGAGATGAAGAAGTGACTGCTATTTCTAAAAATGGACTGATGCTCTCAAAAGTTTTGAGTTGGGCAGGCTTTGAAGCATATGGTCATTTATGGAATGAGAACCTTTTCTTCCCCGTGGCTTTTCCCAGGGGACCCCATGAAAGCTTCCCCTCCAGGGAACACAGTGAAGGACACAACAGTATCCCTGACCAGGGCAATGGGAATGAACCAAAATTAGCCTCTTTACAGAAGAGGTAACTGCAGCTTAGAGACACAGACTCGGGTCTTCAGCTCTATCTCAATGGTCTGTGTCTCTTAAGCTGATGGCCTCTCGCTTTCGGAGGAGCTGGTGGGGGGGATCCCTACCCTAGTGTTGGGGCAGGACTTTAAAGGTCGTGAAGTTAAAAGTACTTAGTATCAGAGCCAGAAGGGCTGTAGAGACCGTTTCCAAACTCCTTATCTTACTAGTAAGAAAGCTGAGGCCGACAGAGGGGGCCAACCTGACTGCATTCCCAGGGCTGGATCCAGGAATCCCATTCATGATAAACTGTGACCAGGAGCGGAGCCTCTTCTGCACCCTCATGCTCACCCCTACCCACCCCTCACCCCGCCTGATCTCACAATGTCTCTTGAGTACAGCCCTCACCATCAAAGCAAAGAGGAAGGTGAAGGTCAGGACTTGGCTAATATCTGTTCCCAGCCTATGCTTGTTTGATAAGATGGAAAGATCCCATTAATTGTGGAATCAAGAAATAGCAGGAGGAAGGCAGCATGGAAATAATCTGGTATTTGTAGGTGAGAAAAGTGAGGCCCAGAAAGGCAAACTGAGCCCTCTGAGCAGAGACTTGAACCTATGTCTCCCCATCCCCAGTCACCGACCCCCCTCCATGACCTCAGCTGTGTGGGGTGTCATGTGCTATTCACTCAGTTGTTAGAGACAGTCCGATTTAAAAATTTCCAGACCCAGGTACCTGACTCAGCCCTGGTTTTGCCTTGGCAGGGGAGATCGGGCATCAGCTGCCGGCTTGAATGATGTGTTCCCCAAGCAACATGGTGAGTGTGAGCTGCCAACACTGAAGTCTCAGGGAACGTTAAGTGTTGAGCCAGTTAAACATCCAAAAATGCCCTGTCTCTCAGAAACAAGGGTGACTCATCGGAGTGCTTGCGCTATGACTGGGAATGGCATTACAGTGGCCAGAGGAGCTAAAACCTCACACTCACAACCCTCCAGCTTCTCTGCTCCTGGCCTCCTGCTCCCAGCTCTCTTTTCCAACCTAGAGCCAAAACACGGCCACCAGGAAGCCCATGGAGAACCCAGCCCTCCTCTTCCCTGAAGACTTGACGATTCAAGCCTGGAGAAGCTTTCCCTTCTCAAGCCCTGTGAATCCATCTATTCCATATAACTGAGCACTTGATTTTATACTGTCTTTTACTCCTTCTTAATCATTTTGAGTGTTTGTTTTATACCTGCATGGATGGCAAATGCTCTGAGGGGGAAGAAGTAAGCTTCCTTCTCCATACCCTATAGCACATCTTGGAGCATCACTGCAAGACAGAGACATGCTCAGGCTCACAGCTACTCCCAGCTTCAAGACCCTTTCCACTTTACCTTGCATTTATACACACAGCAAATGGTCGCTAAATCCTCACCTGTTTCCCTGTGGCTTCAGCTTTTTCTCTGTCAGCCTATGTCAAGCCTCTGTGCAAATTAGGGAAAGGCACTCCTTCCTCCAGGCAGAGCCCCTCCAGGCTGCGTGGCTGGGCCAGTGGAGCACGGCTGGACTTCAGCCCCTCAGCTAGGTGTCCTGTGCAGTGAGCCCCCTGCACCCACCCCAGGGTCTGGTTCCTCAGGAGGGCAGCAACCAGATCTCACTCGCCCAGGCCCTCCCCTGCTCTGCATTCTGACAGGGACGGCCTTTCTTGGGAAAGCTGGCATCAGAGGCTTCCCAGCTTGTTTCCCAGCCCCTTCTCTGTCCAAACCAAACAACAACAGAAAATGTCCCCCTTTGAGAGCTCTTCAGTATTCATGGCCTGAAATCTACACTAAGGGCAGGGCACTTGGGGGCCCTCTACAATAGGATCCCAACGTTCCTTCCCTGTGCCAAAGGCCCAGAACTCACCATGGAGTGTCCTCCTACCATGCCATCGGCCAAGAATGCCCTCGTCCTGCTGATCTTTGTGTTAGATCCCCACCCCGCCTTTCAAACACAAACCTTACCACTTCCCTGATGTCTCAAATAACCATTCTCCTTGGTGCTTCTCCCTACGCCCAACCCTCCCTGCCCCCCACATTGCTCTGACCTCTGTTACAATCCTACCTCCACATTTCAGTAGTGTGCAACCCAGTGGCCAGCTGTCTTCCAGCCCTCTGTCTGCACAGGCTTCTCTGGGCTCATCCTGCATCAGCCCAGATGCTAGACTCAGCCCCACCCTGAGTTCCCCAGAGGAGCCCCCTTACAAACAAACTAGGGAACACTATTGCCTTTACAAATGATTGTGTTATAGGAAGGGTGGAGAGCTGAGACTTCACAGCGGCACAACGAGCACCCGGCCCCTCCCCCCACGGCCACCCCTCCTTCGCAGCAAACTATTTAGGAATCTCTGCAAGCACTCCTGTTCTCTAAGTCTTTGGAGAATTTTTCTCCTTAGTCCTCCTCAGTAAGCTTCAGATCAAGTCAAGCCTCCACACTCCGTCTCTGCATTCCTCCCATCTGATGTATTCCCTTCCTGCTCCAACAGGGAGAACCCCCTACCTGCGAGCATGCACCCCCAAATCCATCACGATGCTCAGCCCAAAGGAGGCTCCCCCTCCGTTTTGCCTTCTTTAGAAAGTCAAGAATAGACAGAGCAAGAATGTTTTTCTTACGACACGGACGTGAGTGTGTTTTCCTCCACCGATAATGCAGTTCAGAAGGCAAGGACCGTGTCTTTCACACCCATCCGACCTAGCACAGTGAGAATAGACACAGTAAGCCTGCGACCAGCCTTCTCCTCTACCGGGGACAGGGACAGGTCTAAGCTCCTTCTGTCTTTCTTTCGCTTCTTCTTTCTCCCAAGGAAAGCCAGGGACTAGAGTCAAGGGAAAGTGTCTGAAGACACAGTAGGAGCGTAACAGATGGTTGTGAAATGAATGAGTCAGTGCGTGAAAGGGAAACAAGATAAAAGAAAAACTTCAAGAGCACCCTCCCTCGGGTTATAGCAGGCTGGCTAAAGGGAGCACGGAGAGCCAACCAGCATCATAGAATGAAATGTGAATGGTGAGTGATAGGGTGAAGTGTGAACACAGGGTTCTGGTGTCGGCTCTGCCTTCACTGCCATGTGGAAGCTCGGGGAAATCTCTGAACCTTGGTTCATCTGTCCCATCAGCCTGCGTGCAGATGGTCTACGATGGACACTGATCATCAGGGTCCTCAGAGCTGTCTGACATTCATGTTTGAGTCTCCTACCCCGGATGCCCAGACACCCAAGGCCCCTTGGCGCCTCTGCATCTGCAGAAAGCTTTTCTTGGCTGCAGTCCTGACCCGGGGACCTTCACTGCCTGCTGGCGGGAAAGAATTCTCAGCTGTGGAAAATGGTAAACTCTACATATTTTACAAATGAAGAGTCCAAACTCCCGAAGACTCTGAATGTGGTGTGAAATGGACAGAAGCCATCCTGCTGGTGCGACATGCCTGAGATAGTGTCACTACCCACCACCACCAACCCATGCGGACAGGCACGTCATGGGAAAAGAAGGAATAAGTCAGGGTGCCCCGGCCAGTGTTGGCCTGCCTCTGTTACCCCTGTCCCCCAGCCCCTTTTCTGTGCTTTTCTACATTTTTAAAAGAAGTAGTCTGTTTGCTCTGCGGGGGGGGGGGGGGGGTAGGGGATAGTCCACTGTCCCCTAAAAGCAAAGGAGAGAGGAATTAACAGCCCTCGGTCCCGAGGCTTGATCCGGCCAGCACCTGCGGGCTGCGGCGGTCCCCACCTTACCTGCGGAGGGGGAAATCTTTTCAGATTGAAGAGTCACCCATCTCCTGCCACCAGGGCCAGAGCTGTCAGAAAATGTGCCCTGCGCGGGGGCAGCGATTTGGGGGTTAGAGACAATGGAGTTCCCAGGAAGCGGAGAGAACTTGTTGATTTTTAATTTGCATTTTTTCCCCTATGCTTTGGTCAGGATAGGAAGGCGGCCTCGGCTTGGGTGCACCAGTGGACATGCCCAGGGGGTATGCGATATGCCGGACCGTCGCGCTCCGACCCCCTGCGGGGCGCACCGCGGCCACATCCTCCCCGAGCCCCTAAACCGCACGGAGCCTCCGACTCCTCCTCCGGGCCCGCAGCCCGGCAGGGAGCAGCGGCCGCGGGGGCGCCCCAGCCGATCCGCAGTCACGCGTGTGCGGGGCGCGTGCGCGCGGGGTGCGGGGCGGGCTCTGCGCCCGGGGGCAGGGCTCCGCGGGGGGGCGGCGGCGGGCGGCGGGCGGCGGGCGGCGAGGGGCGGGGCGCCGCAGTGCCGTAGTAGCGGGCGGCCGGGGCGCGCCGCTCTGGAGCCGCGGCTACGCGGGCAGGCGCAGGACCCCGGCGCTGCCCGTCCCGGCGGGGTCCCCCGAGCTCCGCGGCGCCCGCTCGGGCTGCCCCGCTCCTGGAGAGGGCTGCCCCGGCGGGAGGGCGCGCAGACCACAGCCTCGTGCCCCTCTGTGTCTCGGTTCCTCTTTCCTCCCCAAGTAAGGGAATAAGCCCCGAGGAAGGAGCGCCCCGGGGAACCGCGCAACCAAGTGTCGCCTGGCGAGGTAAGGGCCGGCGGGCGGCGGAGGGGGCGCGGGCTGGCGGCGCGGGCGGCCGCGACTTGCAGCCGGAGGGCACGGCGGGGGCCGGTCGCGCGGCCCGGGAGGGGACCCGCGGGCGAGGCCGCTGCGCCCACCCTGCTGGGGCCACCTGCCGCGAAGCCGCGGGGGACGGGATGCCCCGCTGGCAGGCTGAGGGCGCGGGAGCCGCACGGGGGCGGGGGCATCGGCTCCCTCTTCGACTGGGAAGCTCTTCCACACCCCAGAGGTGTGCGGGCGGGAGGCAGGCGGGTTCGCGGCGCTTGGCGCCAGCCACTGGCCCGTTCCCCTTCTGGACGTACCTGGCTTCCTTGGTGGCCGGCTCGCGCGCCAGGGTGCCCAGGGGCGGCGAAGAGCGGGGACGCTTCCCCTAACATCTGGCCGCCGAAGCCTCTGACCGTCCCGCGGGTTCCAGGACTTCGGGACAGTCCGCAGAGCCGCTGGGCTGGGGGCGCTCCAAGGGACGCCGGAGCGAACAGGACACCTTGACAGACCCCAGCGAGGGAGGGCGACGAGGGCCGGGAGAGTATACAAAGCCACCTGTTCAGTGACCCGACACACAGCCTGTGCGTGTGCGCGCGTGTGTGCCTGCGCCTTGCAGGGCGCGCAGCGAGTATCACCTGTGGGGCGTCCCCCAACTCCACCAGTCCACCTGCCCCTGCACATGCTGACGTTTTCTTCCTCCGGTGGGTGGACTGGGATTTTCGGAGGGGGGCCGCGGAGTTCCGGAAAGCCCTACAGGTGACTGATGCGCCGCCCCCACCCTCGCCATCACTGCAGTGGAAAGCCGGGGACGCGAGCGAGGAGGCGGCTCCAGATGTGAGCGATCCAGCTGCGGAGCTCTGAGTGCCCCCCGCCCACCCCCACCCCCACCCCCGCGCCCCGGGCCGAGGGGCTGCGGCAGCGCGCGGTGGTCCCGGGGCTGCGCCGCAGTGGCGCGGGAGAGCGGAGAACCCGCCGCCCAGGCCCGCTCCTCTGGCTTCATTAGCATACGATGACCTCGCTGTCCCGGGAGGGCCCGGCGGCACCGTTTGTCATTCTTTGATTTCGGGGTCTGGGGGGGGGTACCCGCTTTGGGTCTGGAGGTGTGGACCGGGGCGCGGCGGGGGGCTACTCACTGATGAGGGCAGTGGTCAGGACACAGGGCTGGGAACTGGCCCTCAGCTTGGGGGGGGGGGGGGTCGGGGAGGATGAACCCATGATTTCGGTGCTTTGCGTAAAATACAGCCCCGAGAACCACTTGCTGGAGCACAGGGCACCCTCATTGACAGTGAAGGACGTTAGCTCGCGAGGGTAGTTGTCATCACAGTTTGGTCACGTACACACGCACACACCCTTACCTTATGATTCTCTGATTCCAGCCATGTGTCCTAATTAACGTGGGAAGGGACTTTGTCGTGTTAAGAAGGGCTGTATTGGCCAGAGATTCTGTTCTGAATATAAATTATACTCATTAAATAAAGCAGGTGCAACTAAGCCAACATCCCTGTCTCACCCCTGGTCCAAGTCTTCTCTTTAACAGTCACCCTTACTGTTTCTGGGTAGCCCTGTAGGCATTATCGCAGGTATTCTTCTTGGAGGGGTCTGGGCATGGGGTGCAAATAGATGAGTCTTTTTCATCTTACAATTTTAGTTCAGTGTTTGATTCAGATCAATCAAGACATGGGAAGAAAATGATAAATATCAGAGCATCTTGGGATCGAGACTTGCAGAGATAGGAGAAACTACCAAGGACACCAGTTGGGACTCCCCCTACAGCTTTCCACAGAGCGCTTTCAACAAGTGGCACCCGGAGGTCCCAGCTGTGCACACTGAAGCAGTAGCGCTTCCTTTTCCTGCTGTTCCCTGGGGGAAGAGGCTGCCCCCAGCTCCTGCTTTGGAAGGGAAGGGAGAAGAGAGGAGTACAGGTTTGTTGTGGTAAAATTCTTTTTTTTAAAAAAAAATCTTATTGTATTACATCATTGCATATACCTTTTTAGTGTGAAAGTAATTGGTGTTGAATGGCAAATATTTGGGAAGTTGGAAAGTGTACAGAGAATCAAACTACCCACGATTCCATCACCCAGTTTCCATACTGTTACTATAGTGGCATATTTCTTTTCTATCTATTTTTTATGCCTTGAAATCATATAATCTATAGGAAGCCTACATTGATTATCTACCAAATATACATTTTAGATGATAAATATTTTATATTCATTGTGTCATTTAATCCTCAGAAAACTCTCTGAGACAGGTATTATAATCAACCCCACAGAATTCAGGTGACTTGCCAATGCCACAGAGCTGGTAAGTGGCAGACCCAGGATTTAAACCCACGCTGTCTGAGTCCTGAGTGGTTGCCTAGCCTCTGTAACTATTGCTTCTCTGCCCCCCACACACGTCCCCTCAATTAGTGTTGTAGCGGAAGTCCTTCATGAACATCATTTTCATGGCTGTATAATAATAACTATTAATAATATACTATTAGTCATTTAGCAGCTACAAATAACTCTGTACAACATCCCTGTTGCATACATTTCCAAATACTTTCTTTGGATCGATTCCCAGAAGCAGAACCACTGGGCCAAAGGGCATGAATGTTCCAAGACTCCGAGGTATAGGACAAGCTGATTTTTGAAAAGGCTCCACCAGTTTACACTTCCATCCATCAGAGGCATCTCTCTCACAGTCAAAGCAGATGACCTCTAGAGACTGGAATAGACCAGGGCCTCGTGTGACCAAACCACACCACCCGAGCATATTCCTGGCCTCCTGGGAGAAGGAATCACACATATCATCATCCAGCTTTATACACACACCCGTGATTATGGAAACCATACAGTATAAAGTAAAGTTGGACCTGCTTTATATAGTGAGCAACTCTCAGTTGCAGAATTCTCTGGCTAGATGTCACATACTAGCTTTGGGCAAATCAAACATTGTGTAAAATACACGAATGTGCAGAGGATCCCACTTCAGCGTATAAGTAATTAGAACAATCCTTAGTCCTGTTAATGTGCATCACTGTCATAGCTGGATGGATTCAGCCTCCAACCAATCCATAACAGCGTCTTCACGTACTGGCCGTATCACAGAGCCGTTTGTTTATACCAAGTAAAAGGATTCCACAACAAAACCATAGTGGGAGTTGACGTCACCTTATCTGTAACAGAATTCATCTGCCTCCCCATGCCCTACCAAATCAGTTATGGTTAGCGACTACTAATAAAGTGATAAAAAAAAAATAAGGTTATATACATCATCCCCCCCAAAATGCCCTCAGGTGAAGAAGATGTGGCTGCAGAAGAGAAATGAAATTAGACAATTCAAAAAGACAAAAAAGGAAATGTTCAAAAGCAACAAATTGGCCCTAGCTATGAGTTTTCCCTAAGCCCATGTTTGCCCCATAGCCACCTCTGCCACCAGCACTGGGTCTCATAGTCCTGGAATAGAATCTTTGTTGTAAATTGAATAAGTATTAATTGAGTCCCTTCTGTGAAATCTATTTATTCAAGACTCTGCTCAGATCTTAAATCATCCTTCTGGAAAGCCCTTCCTGACTGCTCATCTGGGTTAGAGACCTTGCTCTGCTTCACCTACAGCACCTGTGCACACACTTACCTCACTATGGTGAGATCACTTCTCTGCATATCCCCTACTAAACTGTGAGCTCATTGAAGGTACAGTTCTCTCCGTACCCACAGTACCTGAGATAGAACTTATGCACCATAGACAAATGTGGTGGAGGAACAAATAAGAGAATTTTCCAGGTCCTGTACATAAGTACTTTATGTGCATTTCTCTTTCCATGCCTCTTTATTTACTCAGACTAGGCAGTCTCAGAAATGTACCAGGAAACTATCTAGAACTGTGCTATTTCCACATGGGACTATTTCCATTTTCATCTAATTCATTAAAATGAAATAAAACTTAAAATTCCATTCTCTAGTCATGTCAGTAACATTTGTAGTACTTAAATGCCACACACAGCTTCTGGCTACCTCATTAGAAAATGCACACATAGAACATTTCCATCGAGGCAGAAAGTTGATACCCACAATGCTGGTTTGGATTGTGAGCTTGGCGGAGGCAGGCAATGTGAATCTACCATATTCTCTGCAACCAGCACAGTACCTGGCCTGGAGGAGGATGGGAGCAGGGAAAAAGAAAGGTGAGGGATGCTGGAAGTACACGGAGCAATAATATTAGGTACGCTATTGATTGGCACCTACTTTGTGCTCTGCATTGTGCTATATTTTGTACGTGCATTGTCTCACTTGATCTTCACATCACGATGAGCCTGGCATTCACCCTGTTGTACAGACAGGAAAACTGAGTCTCGGGAAGGCTACATTAAGTGCTCATGAAGCTAGTAGGAGAGGCCGAGTTTTAACTCAGAGTCCTGTGTCTTCAGAGTCTGTTCTCTTAGGCCTTTTTCTTTACCGCCTCACTACATGTTGTATGTAGTTATTATAGATGTGAACTGCCATCAGCTTGACTTCCCGGGGAGCCAAAGAAAGGGTATTTTTGAAGGCTTCCCAAGGGAAATAATTGTTATAATTTGCGAATGTTAATGGCATTTCAAGAGTGCAAATTTTTCCTGGGAGCCCAAGAGGCCTTGTCTCTGGATGAGTGACAAGGGAGAAAGGAACCTGCCCATAGTGTGGTCGGACCAGAGGGCCAAAACTGAGGAGAGCAGACCAGCCAGCCACCACCACCCATGCTTCTCTTCAGGGAGGCCTGTCACCAGCTCTGAGGGAAATACTGGCTTGGCTAGGACCTCACAGTGGATTCATGGCACACCCCGGCTCCTGCCTCGCTAGCTAGGACCCTTTCCACTGCTCCACCCTCCCTCATAGGTTGTTGGCTTCAGTGTCTTCAGTATGATTATCCTTCTCGCTCCAGTTTTCCCTGTCTTTGTTCTTAAAGAATACAACACAAAATTTCAAGGGAGGCTTAATTAGTACCAGATAGAGATTATTACCTCCTTCATTTTACCTTCGTATTTCTGTTAAAACTCTGTAAGGCTGAATTGGGAATCTGTACCAGGCATACCTGTTGAGCTTCATACCAACTGAAAAAGAAAAACAAAAAAAAAACAACAACAAAAAAATTCTCTTAAATCTACTCTTGAAGTGTATCAGCTGCCCCACACCCCCATGCTTGTACAGATGCTGCCTGAGACCTGAAGATAGAGCCCCTGCATTTATTACTCATTTTATCTTGTTCAATTTGTCTTTTTTGCCAACTTGCCCAGATATTTCTAGCTTTGATTCTGTTATCCAATGTATTTACTGTCCCTTCCAGCTGGCTTCCTGTCATCCCCAAATCTGATGAGCATGACCTCTTCAACTCAGTCATCAATAAAAATGACGAGCATTACAGGATTCTGAGGCATGCCACGATTTGCTCCCTAAAGATAGATGTTAATTCGATAAGTAAACAGTACTCTTTCAGAAAACTTATTCAACTTTTTATACTATTACCCAGCCCATATTTCTTCATCTTTTTCAAAAGGTTATCAGATGAATGTTATCTAAAGTTTTGATAAAGTCCAGATACTCTTTATCACTGGTATTTCCCTGATTTGCCTGCCAATAATGTTGTCAAGTTATTTTGTTAGTGTGACATAAGCAACTTTCAGTTAACCCTTGTTGGTTCTTAGAGTTCACAGCTTCAGTCCTGAAATCTCATTCCACATCCTATTCCATCCTCCAGTTCCCTGGAATTAACATCTGTCCCTCAAGTTAAGAAATGTTCATATATTATTTTTCCCATTAAAAAAAAAAATAGAACTGTCTTTGCCCTGGAGGTGATGATGTTGGTGGTAGTGATGGTGGTAGGAATGATAGTGGTTTGCAGTGGTGATGGTGGTGGTAGTAGTGGCTAACTTAATCTGTTCAGAATCATAGACTAAGGAGGGTGATCCAGTGATATCAGTTGCATGATACCACTTTTAACACCCTAGGATATTATTCAGTTAGGCCAAAAAGACTTGGATTGGTTTGAGGTAGATCTAAGAGTCTCTAGCATTATAGAAAATGAAATCAAGGGAAGAACCTGGAAAGTACCTGATCCCAGACATCTTTAAGAAAGTGGGGAATACTCCTCCATCTAAAGATGAAGTGTTCTGCATGGGTTAGGAACTGAGGTCTACCACTTTTACCCAGGGCATAACTCCTTTACTTCATTTTCATTTCTAAAGAAACATGGCCTTTATTTTTTTTATATATAGAAATGTCCACTTTCCTCTTGGAATTAACCTCTGAAGTCATTGATGCCTCAGTGAAAATTAAAGATTCTTTCCTGGCATTGTGATTTAAAAGTAGGGATGTCTGGGTGGCTCAGTGGTTGAGCCTTTGGCTTGGTTGTGATCCCAGGGTCCTGGGATCGAGTCCCGCATTGGGCTCCCCACAGGGAGCCTGCTTCTCCCTCTGCCTATGTCTCTGCCTCTTTCTGTGTGTCTCTCATGAATAAATAAATAAAATCTTTTTAAATATGAAAGGAGAAAGTAAGAGAGCTTAACGGCTCTCATTTTCCAAGTGGGAAATGGAGCTAAGAGGTCTTCAAGGCGGGACGGGGGCACAGACAGAAAAGGTTCATGTAAGAAAAGATTTTTTTTAGATAATAAAAATCAGGGTAATAATAACTGTCCTTTGCATGTAAACCACACTTAGAAGATAACAACGTGCTCATATTCATGAGCTCGCCTGATTCCGATCACAAGTGTGGGAGAGTCAGCACTGGCATCCCCAGCCTTATTTCAGTAGTGTGATTTCACCATAGAAGAGGCCACGGGGGTCTAGAAGAGTCTGCTATGGCAAGGAAAGGGATGACAGGTAAAATTCAGTGGCACACAGCTACCAACACTCCCCAGACCCACCTGCCCACTCGCCATTTGGACCCACCACACTTTTCTGGGTCATCTGCATGGAGAGTTCTCTCCTCCCTTAAGGCACAAACAGTGTTTCATCCAAACAGAAACCAAGTTTTCACTTCCCTGGTGGCTGATCTGATGTGAAAGTTCCAAGTAGCCAGAGGTCAGCAAGGCCACTTTGACCCTTAGATGCTGAAATGCTTGAAATGTTTGGCCCAAATGCTTTCATTCCCTGCTGTATTTCTCCACTTCTCTGCTCTGGGACAGTGGCCGACAGCACTTTACCAACTGCCTCAGTGCCCCTGCCTTTCATTTAAAGTAGAGCTAGACAAAGCTGTTTCAGTCTCTGAGAGGGCCAGAGGATTCCTTCCAGAATCCTTGAGGTCCATGCAAAGTGGGGCGGGTGTTCTAATCCAGTTTCCCACCCTTCTCAACCCAAAGTCTCATCAACAAGTATGTCCATGATCCCCAGAATCCAATCCCGGGATACCCACTGGTGGAAGTTGGTCCCCTCCTTTTTCTCATGCATGGATGTCCAGCAGCCTTCAGCTGATCACAAACTTGTCTTGCTCAGCCATTAGGAAGCTGGTAGTTATATGTTCCTATAGTGGGATACATTCCCTCTTTGCCCCAAAGTTTCCACTGTTCCTAATCTGTAAATTATGCAAATCATGGTAAATGCATTCCTGAGGAGATTCACCCAATCATTTGACTAACATTAAATCAGCAAATACATACTGAACATCCTCTCTGTGCTAGGCATAGGAGTAGTTTCTGGGGATAGGACCCACTGGGTTTCCAGGAGCTAGGTGGAGCAGAGCCAGAAACAGGTATCAGGTAGCATTATCTTTAGATGAGATTTGGAGGAGGGTTACCTCCCTAGCCTAGGTATTAGATCAAGGAGGTCAGGCATTACTTACTCCCTGGAGTAAACGAACTTCAGCTGAAATTTGAAAGATGGGTAGAAGTGAAGAAGTGAATGTGGATAATACATTCTGAGTGTGGGTAATAGAGGAAACAGTGTCAGCAAAGGCTCAGAGGCAGTTCTTATCTACAGTTCAGTGTTGCTGGAGCAAAAACTGATTTGAGAAGTAATGGGAGATGAGCCTGGAAACGTGGGCGGGATGGTCTTGTCTGTCAAATAAAAGCCTGTGGATCTTTTCTTGTAGACAGTGGAGGGCCACTGGGAAATTTTAAGTGGGAACTGACATGGCCAGATTTTAACATTAGAGAAATTCTTCCAGCTGAGTGTTGGGGGGGGGGAAAGACAGGAAGCACGAGCCTCCCAATGGGCTTCCATGAGAATTTACATAATATGAGGACTGAATAAGGTGGTATAGATGGAGGGACAGAATCAGGAAAGAACTTGTAATAAAGTGAATGTGAGTGTAGTGAGGGAGGCGGATGAACCAACGGTAGCTGCCAGGCTTCCTCCTCGTGTACCTGGAAGGGTACTGGTTCCCAAGGAGCAAGAGTAGGGTTAAATAATGAGTCAGTTCAGGGCATGTTACATTTGAAGTGTCAGAGATCCAGATGGAGATATGGTTGACAGCTGAGCTCTGTGGCTGGAAACCCAGATTAGGGAATCATCACTCTTAAGTGGTAGGTGAAACCACAAGAGCTGATGAGATCATGGGAGCTGATTTTCATTTATCTTGATATATGTATTGCTGGTATCTGAAAGATCCATGTCAAGGATATCCATGCCTCTTTAATGAGGGAAGGAAATTTCTCACAGCATTGAGAGTCTGGGCTTGATAGGCAAGCTGTGCCAGTAGCCTTTCGCTGACTTAGTTAGACCTTCCGTGTCAGTTTTGCCAGGTGAATGGTCAAGCATGGATTTTTCTTTTTTCCTGAAACACTTATCTTCCTCTTCCACATTTGAGCTTCATAAATTTGTAATCAAGGTCCTTTTTTCTAGATCAGTGGTTCTCAACTCTGGTTGAACATTAAATCTCCTGGAGAGCACCGCAGAACTATCAATTCTGGGTTCCACTCCTGGAGATGCTAATTTAATTGGTCTGGGGTCAGGGCCTGGGGCTGAGAATTCTTTTAAGGATCCTCAAATGACACTTGTGTTCAACAGAGTTACAAACCATTGTTAAACAAGAAGTTCTCTCAGCGATTCCTCTATAGGGTTTCTAATTCCTTAGCTTCTCTGGTAAATCTCCTATGAGTGCATTACGTTTTCTCTAAAAACCCATGTTAGCATGTCAGAACGTACAGTGGACATCGAACTTACAGTGGACACTGCACTCCAGTCATGATCTTGTCTGCACATCATCCCTGTCTTTGCATCCAATAGTTATTTCTCCCTCATGCCTTGTCAAATATCCTGTCTCTGAGTTGCATAACTAATACACCTGTCAAAAAGACTTAAGAATTACCTGCTATGACTTCTGAGTGAACCTTGATTAGTTCCAGGGAATCATTGCTTTCTCTTCCAAGTGTTCACAAGGCAGCATTCAACCTAACAGTTCTTAAATTTTTATTTTTGCCTGGAGACTTTCTCGTTAGAGATTCTGATTCAGAGACGTGCAATGATAGCCCAGAATCAGCATTTTTCACCAACGCTCAAAGTGATTCTGGTGCGTGTATACTACCTTTAAGAAATACTGCCTTAAAATGGGAAATGAAGAATACACATTTAACTCATACCTACTCCTCTAATTTTTTATTGAAATGATTGGATTAATATGTAAATATTTGAGTATAGGGGGATCCCTGGGTGGCTCAGCGGTTTAGCGCCTGCCTTCGGCCCCTGGTGTGATCCTGGGGTCCTGGGATTGAGTTCCACATTGGGCTCCCTGCATGGAGCCTGCTTCTCACTCTGCCTGTGTCTCTGCCTCTCCCTCTCTCTATCTCTCATGAATAAATAAACATAATCTTTAAAAAAATATTTGAGTATATTATAGTACTGATGGCCAGAAAAGGATACCAATGTAATCCACATGTCAGAAATTTTGACAACAGTCCATGATAAAGAGTATACGTGAGTGAAACAAAGGAAAGCTCAACTAACCCATAAGTCACCAGAGTGGAATGGAAAGTTGGCCTGCAGATGAAAAGGAAGGAACTCCCAGAAGAATTTCACTAGGAACTCTAAGGGTAAAGTGTCAGGGGCTACAAAACAAACAAACAAACAAACAAACAAAACGGGAGAAAATTATTTG
Source organism: Vulpes vulpes (assembly GCF_048418805.1). Lineage (NCBI taxonomy): Eukaryota > Metazoa > Chordata > Mammalia > Carnivora > Canidae > Vulpes > Vulpes vulpes. Next base: position 54,739,099 of record NC_132782.1, read on the forward strand.
CAAATCCTATGTCTGAAAGTGGGTTGATATTCAGAATATATACAGAACTTCCCAAACTCAACAATAACAAAAACAATCCAATTTAAAAATGGGCAAAAAAAAATAAAAATAAAAATAAAAATGGGCAAAAGATTTGAAAAACATTTCTCCAAAGAATATGTACAAATGGCCAATAAGTACACGAAAAGATGCCCAACATCACTAATCATTAGGGAAATGCAAATCAAAACCACAATGAGATATACTGGCTTCATATCCATTAAGATAGCTATTGTCAAAAAAAAATGTTGTCAAGGATGTAAGAAATTGGAAACCTCTTGCACTATTGTTAAGAATGTAAAATGGTACAACCACTATGGAAACAATATGGTGATTCCTCAAAAAACTAAAGATAGTAATACCACATGAGCCATCAGTTCCACTTCTGGATATATACCCAAAAGAATTGAAAGCAAGGACACAAAGTGATATTCATACACCTAAATTTATAACAGCATTATTCACAACGGCCAAAAGTTAGAAGTAACCGAGTATCTATCAATGAACAAAGGGATAAATAAAATATTATATAGACCTACAATTGAATGTTATTCAACCTTAAAAAGGAATGAAATTCTGATACATGCTACAACATGGTTGAACTTTGATGACATTATGCTAAATTAAATAAACCAGTCACGAAAAGACAAATACTATGGTTCCTAATACTCCTAGGAAGTATTTAGTATATCAAACTCAGAGACTGAAGGTAGATTGGAAAGGGAGAATTAGATCTTATCATTTAATAATACAGAGTTTTAGTTTTGTAAGATGAAAAACATTTTGTGAATGGATGGTGGTGGTAGTTGTACAAAAGTGTAAAGGTACTTAATGCCACTCAACTGTATCTTTAAAAATGGTTAAATGACAAATTTTATGTCATGTACATTTTACCACCACAAACATAAATTGTATATTATGTGTATTTTACCACCACTTAAAAATGCATATGTATAATATTATAATATGTATCTCAATATATTTTATATATTATATGTGTTACATATATACATAAATACTGTGTGTGTTGGGGAAGGCAGGGGACTATAGCTGTGCTAGGCATGTTGGTGATGGGAAATACCACCTCAGCAATTCAATCATGTTAGTGCTTCCTCAGACACAGATTGGGCAGCACACATATTGATGGGCCACTCGTAATCAACACATGGTCAAAGCTCATGGAAACAGTAGTTAACAGTTCAGAAGAAGGGAGATATCTAAGAACATTAATTTCTCTATAAAATAGACATTCTTAAACAAAAGAAGAAAACTTTTTTTTAAAAAAAAAGTTCCAAGTTCTATTTACAGAGATTCAAAAGAATGTAACAGGAACTATCAAAAGAAACCAATCTGAGATTTAAAAACTTTCCCTCCTTTAAAATGAAAAATATTTTGCAGAATTAAAATTGTGTAATGGAAGCATGAACATTAGAACAATGCAGAACACTGCAGAATTCTCATGGTTCTGATAGAAAACACATAAAAGCAAACCAAAAGGGGCTTCTGGGTGGCTCAGTTAAACAGCTGACTCTTGGTTTTGGCTCAAGGGCATGGGCTGGACCAGAGCCATGCTCAGCAAGGAGTCTGCTTCTCTCCCTCTCTCTCTCTGTCCCTCCCCCACTCACATGCACTCTCTCTCTAAGTAAATAAACAATCTTTAAAAAAAAAAAAGAAACTAATGAGAGAAAAGAGTGGAACCTATAATTCAACACATTAAATATTAAAACACAGAATTTTTTAGAAGAGGAGTTATAAAAAGTATAGGGAAATATGTTATGATTTCAATTCAAAATATTCGTTGTGGGGGCACGTGGGTGGCTCAATGATTAAGTGTCTGCCTTTGGCTCAGGTCATGATCCCAGGGTCCTGGGATCAGTCCTGCATCAGGCTACCCACAGGAAGCCTGCTTCTCCCTCTGCCTATATCTCTGCCTCTTTCTGTGTGTCTCTCATGAATGAATAAATAAAATCTTAAAGATATATTCTGGTGGAAGTTGCTAATTTATAAGATTTAGAAGAATCTATTGGTATGCAATTAGGAAAAAAAATAGTATTTTTAATAAGCATGTGTCAGACATTTTGTCGCACTAAATGTCAGAAGGAAGTTGTGGCTATACAGTTTTGAGGCAATAAGATTGTGACCCAGAACTGTATTCAGTAGTACGTGAGGAGAAAAAAAGATATTGTCAGACAAAAGAAGTACACAGAAAGTAGACCCCACCAAAATCTTTTAGTGGAAAAAGTACTTATTCAAAATATTCTGATCAAATAAATAAATAAATAAATTTAAAAAAAAACAAAATATTCTGATCAACAGGGAAATTAATGTATATTAAAATTGGGGGGGGCAGCCCGGGTGGCTCAGCAGTTTAGCGCCACCTTCAGCCCAGGGCATGATCCTGGAGACCCAGGATCGAGTCCCACGTCAGGTTCCCTGCATGGAGCCTGCTTCTCCCTCTGCCTGTGTCTCTGCCTCTCTCTTTCTCTCTCTCTCTCTCTCTCTCTGTCTCTCATGAATAAATAAATAAAATCTTTAAAAAAAAATTGGGGGATGGAGATGATGTGATATAAAAGATAGGTGAACAATGAAATCAGAGCAGATTTAATGTTTAAACTTTATTAATCTGGTTATGAAACAATGCGAGTGTCAAAAATAATTATTAATTGAAAATATAAAAAACTAAATGATAATAACTTGGGCCTTAAAACTCAGATTACTCCAGAAAACAAAATGCTTCAAGTACTAAAGATCTCATTTTGTGTGAGATATTGAATACTAAATATATTTTTAAATAGGAGAGAGAGTAGATTAATATAAGACTGGAAATGCCATGTTTAACTTCAAAATTAGGAAAGATTTGGAGTGATATAGCCAAAATTAACTAATAAGGAAAATAGCAAGGGAACATAAAAAAAGAAAGTATAAAATAAGACGATAGAAGTGAGGTCAAACATGTTATCACATTAAGTGTGAATGGCTTAATTGTTTCTATTAAAAGACAAAGAGACATGGATCAGGCAAAAACTCATTCTAAATATATGGCTGTTTAAAACAAAGTGGAGCAGAAAGGAGAGAAAACAGGAAATAGTATAAATATATCAGGAAAATGCAAACCAAAGAAAGAAAGAGCAAAATTAATATTAGACAAAGTAGAATGGTGCTTTATTGCTAACAGATATAATCCAGTAGAAGGCATACCATCCATGAATATTTTTATTTGAAATAATATAAATATTAAAATATATAAAATAAAATTGGCAAAACAATCACAGTAGGAAACAACATATTTCTATCAATCTTCAATATACTGAATGACAAAAACAAATGAGTATGTAAAGAATTTTAAGGATATAAGGAATTTGATGCAATGGATATATACTGGATATCACATTCAAGAATGAAAGAGCATATATATCCATTAAAACATTTATGAAATATTGAGAAATTCTGATCATTCCGTAAAGTCTTGTGGTACATTCCAAAAAGTAGAAATTGTTCTGGCACCAAGAGGAAAATAAAATTCAAGTACAATTACTCTAGGATAATATAATCTAGAAACTTGATGTAGCCTAGGACTCCTGCACATCCACCTGCCACTGTTAATTCAGCATTCAGTGAGAACAAGACTCAAGACCTGTTATTTGAGCAGCCCTGGTGGCTCAGCAATTTAGCACTGCCTTCAGCCCAGGGCCTGATCCTGGAGACCCAGGATCGAGTCCCACGTCGGGCTCCCTGCATGGAGCCTGCTTCTCCCTCTGCCTGTGTCTCTCCCTCTCTCACTCTGTGTATCTCATGAATAAATAAATAAAATCTTAAAAAAAAAAAAGACCTGTTATTTGACAAGTATCAAATCTGTAGAATGCTTCCTTCTCTAAGAATGAGTAAAGACTAAAACAGATAGGAACTAAGGAAAACACAAGATGAGGGAGCAGAGAATAGCATACAGAATGAAAATAAATGAGCTTCTCCAGCTGGACCTAACAGTATATTTTAGGAGACTGGAATGCTCTTAAGAGGGCAGGAAACCATGGCCTTCACAAATCAGAAGAGAATGAGAGCAGGCAGAGATGAAAATGAAATATGTTATGCAAAGATGCAAATGAGATGTGGCAGGATTGCAAGGAAACTAAAACACAACAGAATTAAAATCTATTGGGTGCAACTAATGAGCAGAGTTTGTTTTATAGAAAATCAAGTACGTGGTGAAAGCAATGTTATAAAAGACAGGATTAGTAATGAAGCCAACTTAAAAAGATATGTCTAAATCATTGTTGTGGATCCAGTTTTTAAATTATATGCAGGGGGCACCTGGCTGGCTCAGTTGGTAGAGCACGTGACTCTTGATCTCAGGGTCATGAGTTTAAGCCCCAACATTGGTTGGGGAGCCTACTTAAAATTTTAAAAAATGTTTTAATTTAAAAAAAAATTGTATGCAAAAGTAAAATATATTCAAAGTGAAGATATGCATTGTTATAAAAACTTATGAAAAAGCAAGTTGGGATTTAAAGCCCCAGATTACATTTTTAAAAGCCTGAAAAAACTGGTGTTTGTCTGGAGAATATGGGAAAGGATGGGACAGCAAAAATAAAATGTTCTGAATTCCTTGGTTCAATTATGAGCAAGTCATTCTGTTCTTGACATTTAATTTTAGAAAATAATAGTTATAGAATTTTTTTCCCACTAATCCATCTTCCAAACCCAGGGGTCTAAGAAAACATATTTCATATGAAACAAAACAGAAAATAAAGGAGATGGCGAGGAAGCATTAAAAAAAAATTGAAAGGACCGTGAAACTGATGAGCTCAAATACCTCAGTTGCAACAGCTCACATTAATGAATTAAGTGACACGTTTTTTAATAAAGGTCTTCATCTTATATCAGAAAGTAAAATTCAACCATATGTTGTTTATCATATTCATCCTTGAAACAAAATGATGTGCAAAGATTAAAGTGCAGAGAAAAGGGGTGCCTGGGTGGCTTAGGCTGTTGGTCTGCCTTCAGTTCAGGTTATGATTCCTGAGTCCTGGGATCAAGCCTCACATTGGGCTTCCTGTTCCGTGGGTAGTCTGCTTCTCCCTACCCCTCTGCTCCTCCCCCAGCTCATGCTTGCACGCTCTCTTTCTCTACTAAATGAATAAATAAATAATCCTTAAAAAAATAAAACACTGAGACCAAGTATAGCAGGCTGATGCAGCAAACACTAAAGCAGAAGTCATGACGTTGATATAAGACAAAATGCAGCTTAAGACAAGTATCATTGAACAAGGCAAAGCTAATGTTGCACCCAAAACACAGTAGTGGTGAAAGATTTTAAAATGCCACTCTGGGGCTTTCATATACCAAGTAAACAAACAAGAAATAATATAATACAGGAATTATATATTATAATAAAGATTGACTATTATGCAGTCAATCCAATTATAGAGAATGCATAATATCCAAATTATAGAGAATGAATTTTGTTTTGATTTTTCAGGGTTCAGAGAACATTTACAAATATTAATGATTAGGTTACAAATAAAACCTTAGGAAGTTCCTCAAAGCAGAAATACTAAAGGTCACAGTCTCTGAATATTAGAAATGAGTAATAAGAAATAAACAACAATATGGGGGACGAGTCATAAGTTACAGTTCATTTATATAATAAATATGTATAAAATGTACTATGTAGCCATGGAAAACAATATTATATGTAAGAGAATGTTTAATAACACCAAATGATAGTCACCATATGCTGTTACATAGAAGTCAAAAAGAGATAAAAAGGAGTTCAAAACCAAAAAAAGAGAAAAATACATGCATCTATTCATGGAAAATTCTAGAATGAATTTACAACAACATGTTAATTGTGGCTGTAGTTGGTAGTGACATCATATATGATTTTATTTTAAAAATCATTTTAAAATGTGATTTGGATTCTTTGTTAAGATTAGTATGCTCACACTGTTTAGTAGAATCTATATGCTTTCATTTTTTTTGCTAATGAAAATAAGATAAGCTTATATCTAGACCTTTGGCTTTTTGTTGCTGCTGCTGCTGCTCTCCAAAATTCCTCAAATATCAATAAAAGTGGTTCAATAACCAGTGGAAGTTCTCTTGGTCAAACTTGTTTCCAAGCGATAGACCAAACTGTTCTTTGCTTTTCTTACTCTGAAACTAACCAGCCCACTTGCCAAACTTTTTAGAGCAAATATAGTTATTGTTTTCTACTTGTATTTTCAGATCATTCTGAGCTATTTTTCATGATGTAATTCATATAGGCTCATGCCATCTTCCTCTGTATTCGTGTGCCCTTGCCTTTATTTGTAAATATCCTTTTTAGATATGAAACATGCATTAGTCTTGAAGCTCCCCACCCTTTTTATGAATCTTTCCTTTTTCCTCTGGTATCTGCCTAACTCTAGAGTCCTTGGCTATTTTTTACAACCAGATTTCTCCTTGACGATCGTGACCTCTGAGTTGGAGTGAATTCTTTCTCTCAAGATGTCTCTTATGTCTGCTTCACTTAGCAAGGTAGTTTCTGGAGGAAGAAGGTCAAAGGTAAATAATACCAATTACCACACCTGTTGAACATGGAGAATGACATTTCCATTGAAAAATGAGGAAGGGACGCCTGGGAGGCTCAGCAGTTGAGCGTCTGCCTTCGACTCAGGGTGTAATCCTGGAGCTCCAGGATCGAGTCCCACAGAGGGCTCCTGCAGAGATCCTGCTTCTCCCTCAGGCTATATGTCTCTGCCTCTCTCTCTGTATATGTCTCTCGTGAATGAATGAATGAGTGAATGAATAAATATTAAAAAAAAAAAGAAGAAGTGAAGAAAATCTGTTAGAATAAGGTCCAGAGCAGAACATAAAGACTCCTAACTCTGGGAAACGGATTGGGGGTGGTGGAAGGGGAGGAGGGCGGGTGTTGGAGGGGAATGGGTGACGGGCACTGAGGCGGACACTTGACGGGATGAGCACTGGGTGTTTTTCTGTATGTTGGTAAATTGAACACCAATAAAAATTAATTAAAAAAAAAAAAAGAATAAGGTCCAGAGGACTTTATTAGATTAAGTTTGTTTATTCCATATCAACAAGGGAAAAAAAAAACACTAGTCGGATTCTCTACTTTTAGCCAAATGAGGCCTTCTGGACACATTCAGCCAGTACAAACTCCCTTGTACTTTTTCTGTTCCAGCTTTCCTTGTGCCAGACCAGTAGTGGCTAGGAAGGCACCCCTCCATTTCCTTCTTGTGGCCAAAGTGGCCTGTAGAAAATCCTCACAATGATATATAGTACATGTTCCCCATCCTTTTCTGCTCAGTCACGAATATTCTAGGTGCTCTATCTTCAGAGACCCGAATCCCCATTATAAGCCAATTTTGGATCCAAAGCCACATGGCCATATAGGCATGTGAGTCCATACATAAAGTTTCTATTACTCTTTGTAGCCACATATACATGCATTGTATATGTGTGTGTGATGTGTCACCAGGCACCTGCTCTCTTGTCTTTGTTTTACCGGTAGTACTAAAATTCAGAAATATTCATGGCAGTTTCCCAGCACTTTGATCCTCTTCCCCATCAGCCTCTGGGGAAATACATACCCCCCATGCTCAAGAGGTACAAGCCTCTCATTACTATACCTGAATTTCCCCTTTCGGGATATGGTGAATTGTGGCTCAGAAAGCAATAGCTATTGTGAACACTGTTTGCTTCTTTTTTGTCCCAGAATCCCAACTGAAAGAGTCGGTGACAACACCATCCCTATACCCAAGTTTTTCATGGTCTTGCCCTAAACTAGTGGGAGATCATGGCCTTGAAAGCCTAGAAGAGGAATTGAATACCAGCTGATAGTCAATAAAAGACAAGTATTGATTCCTTAGAAAGAAAGTAAGTGAGACTGGTGGGTTTTGTAGGGTAAAGTCCTCATGCATAGAGAGGACTAAAATGGAGGGAGGCAATTCTAGAGATCGGAGGCAGAAGCTGGAGCCAATGACTGAGAAATTGGGGGTACTATCTGGCACAAGAAAGGGACATTGCTGAGAGATAATATAAAACAATTGCTAGACTGTTTCTGACTTGGTATTGAGATTGGGGGGAGGAAGAAGGAGGTCGAAGGTAAATAATACTGATTTTCAAGCCCACTGAATGTGGAAAATGACATTTCCATTGAAAAAGTGAGGAAAATCTGTGTTATTTCATTTTGGAGGTGGAGGTAGGAGGAAGATAAGTTTGAGAGTAGATCTATTTATATATTTAAAAGTCACACCTAGGAAATGGTTGGAGGACTGAATAAATGCATGTGATTTCACCAGCAGCAGGATGTCTTTCTGACCAAACTAAGCTCAGTATGTTATTTCACGCTCTGTTCAAAACAATGTCAGTCAATCAAATCAAATTATTTTTTTTCTTTCTTCTTCTTCTTTAGTGGGAGCTGATTTCTGCGGCTATTTTTGTCTAGTTGAAAGTGATTCACCCAGGGAGGCCTTGCCAATTGAATGATAATTTATTAAATACATTCAGCCAAAGGACTAACTCTGTTCTCTTTCCAAACCCCCCAGTGTCCTAATCTAGCTCATGTATCCAGCCACTCTTAACCACTGCAAGCAGAAGTTGCCACAAAGTTCCCGTATAATAGTTTTCTGCTTTATTCATTGTTTCTGGGGTGATGGTAAAAATTACCCTGTTTCATCTTTTAAAACTGCTGGCTCTGAAACAGTCTTTCCCTTCCATCCTTAAATTCATACCTTCTCTCATATTAAACGCCTTTCTCCATTATATGAGGGCCCTCATCAAGGTATCAGGGAATGTTGGCACAGTTACCTGCATTCAACAAAGAAGGAAAGGCAGTTGTCCTTTATTGAGCCCTATGTGCCAGACACTATGGTAGGAAATCTGCATTCATGATATTTAATCCTACTCTGTAAGGTGATACCACTATTCCCATTTTCCACCTGGGAAAACTTGGGCTCAGAGAGATTAAGTAAGAATAACTGATGTGCTCAACACCACAGATCTAGGAAATGTCACAGGTGAGATGCAAACTTGGGTTTGTTGGACTCCAGAGTGATACTCTTTTCTGTTTTGACAGATGTAGATTTCCATACATAGGATTACTGTTAGTATGTTGTTCTCCTCATCAGAAACCAGTAGTGTGAAGAAGCAGTGGAGGAGAAGCCCTTTACAGCACAGAGGCCCCAGGGCCCTGGCCGTTTGAATCTCACCCACTTACCAACCTGTCCAAACCCATGAATGAATAGGAGTTTGGAAGATTTGGGGGAAATGAAAGGGCATACTCCTAATTAGTTTGAACTGAGGAATCCATTAACTGTAATTTTTATTGAAATTCAAAATATAAGACATAATCTCAGCATAGGGGTGCCTGGGTGGCTCAGTTGGTTAAGCATTAATTCTTGATCTCAGCTCAGATCTTGATCTCATGGTCATGATTTGAGCCTTGGGTTGGGCTCCATGCTGGGTGTGGAGCCTACTTAAAAAAAATAATCTCAGTAGTATGAAGAAACTCCTAAATTAGACTGGGTTTAGGAGTCTTGAGGTTTTGATGTCATCTGTTCCTCTCCCCAAGGTAAGGATGTTGGGAACACTTAGTGAGTCTTTCCTTCCATCCTTTCTTCTCAGTCAACCACATGAACATCCTCGTGCACTAAGCTCTTCTATCTCTGAACTCCACAGCTTTGAACTCACGCAGCTAAGCTTTTATGGTGACTTTGTGGCATCCCCCTTGGACTGTCAGTTCGCTTAGGACGAGATCATTTCTTGTTCCTATTCATCCATGAAACCTTCAAAGCTCCTAGCAGAGTATTTTACTAAGGGATGGATGAATGTACAAGTTTAATTGCCTTTTGAACATCATTATTTTAACTAAAGGTTATAGAGAAGATAAATAGAATAGGATTTCAAGTTGCAAAGCAATCACTATGATATACAGAATAACAGTTCTGGTATAGGAGAACTTCAGGGGTAGTATACATTTATGCATAGTTTACAAACACTGAAATTCACACATATGCATAGAATACTAGTAAAGTACAAAAAAAATGTGGTGTACCTTGTTCATACTATAAATGCCCACACATACACATCCCTATGTACTATGAATACCTTCAAGTACTTCTACCTTCAAGTCAGTATTCTTCTATCTCTAACCAATGCAGGTAAACTTTGAGAAGATTGATTTGGTTTGTGCCACAAAAAAGAGAAAGAAGCCGACCAAAATGGTGGGAAAAAGAAGAATCTCCTTTATATTTAAAAAATTAGATAAAAATAACCTATCTCCCTTTTTAAAAGAATTAACACATTACAGATAATGAAGACAATTTCTAATTTCCATGTGTTCCTTGGAGGTATTAATTATGATATTTTATGTGAATCCTTTCACGTATCTCTTTTTTGAGGTTACATATGTACATTTTTCTAGCCTAATTGGCTATTGCTTGTGTAAAGGGAAGCAATTCATTTTTTCATATTGATTTTATATGCAGCCACTTTGTTGAAATTCCTTAGTCATTTATTTCATGCTCTTAATTTTTCTAGGTATACTATCATATCATTTAAAAATTGTGACAGCTAAAAAAATTTTTTTAAAATTGTGACAGCTTCATTTTTTTCTATTCTAATATGTCCACCTCTTATTGCTTCTTATTTAATTGCATTGGTTAGGAGCTCTGGTAGTATGGTGAATAGTAGACATCATAATATGCTTCCTTATCTTGTCCTAGATTTTAATGGCAGTGCTTCTAATACTTCACCATTTAAGTGTGAAGTTTGCTGTGGGGTTTTGGTAGATGGCTATTGTAAGGTACATACAGGGTGTTTCATTTCCCTTCTAGTGCACTTAGAAATGTGTTTGCTTTTTCATCATATTTGGGTCTTGAATTTTATTAAAAATTTTTGAACTTATTGAGATGTCATATGAATTTCTCTTTTATTCTGTTAATATAGTGAATTATATAAGTTTTATAATTTTGTTCCATCCTTGATTTCCTAGAATAAACTCTATGTATTGTCCTTTTATACTATACCAAATTTAGAGGGTTTATGGGGGGGGTTGCTTAATTTAGTAAGGAGATTGGTCTATAATTTATTTTTATTTGTGCTCTCCTTACTCCATTTTTGTAACCGGGTTATACTGGCCTGATAAAATAAACTGTAACTTAACGTCTTTTTCTGTGCTCTGGAAAAACTTATATAAGAGAATTATCTGTTCCTTGATGATTCTTAGAACTTGCCTAGACCAGGAGGGTGGGGCAAGTAGAGTTTTGAATATCGATCCAGTTTCATCTGTCATTATTGGACTAGTCAGGCTTTTATACTTCTTGAGTCACTTTTGAAAATTTATATTTTCTCAAAATGTTGTCATCTAATTTTTCCGATGTAACGCTATAAAGTTGATTATCTTATTTTTTCATCATTTAATAAAATCTCTTGCATTTGTAGCTATGCCTCCTTTTTCATTCCTAATATTGCTGGTTTTCCTCCTCCGCCTCCTTTCCCCTCTCTTTTCCTTCCTCCTCCTCTCTCTACCCCAAAGAAATGTTTATTTAACTGATTTTTTTTCCCCAAAACAATCAAAAGAGCATTTACTCTTATTTACTAACCATCCAGGTGTTTTGTTTTGGGTGCTAGCTCATCACTTTGGGCCTTTATCTTTAGTACTGCCTCCTTAGTTTTATTTAGATTTCTCTTCTTCCTTTTTCTGGCTTCTTGAGTTGAGGTTTACTTCATTTTTTTTTTCCATCTTTCTTGTTTCCTAAGAAATTCATTTAAGGCTATACAGCATGTCCTTTAAGCATTGTTATAACCAAATTGCACATTTCCTAAATTGATATGTAATGCTTCCATGTTTTCATTTTCTTTTTTTTTTTTTAAGAATTTTTTTATTATTTATTTATTCATGAGTGACACAGAGAGAGAGGCTGAGACCTAGGCAGAGGGAGAAGCAAGCTCCCTCCAGGGAGCCCCATGGGGGATGGCGGGAGACCTGATCCCAGGACCTCAGGATCATGCCCTGAGTCAAAGGCAGATGCTCAATCACTGAGCCACCCAGGTGCCCCTTCATTTTCTTTTTAAACAAGTATTTAAGAATATGTGGGTTTTCCCCCCCTTAATTTGCATATTGTTGCAGATCCAGTTTCCTGGGGAGTGGCTTCTGAGATGGGGTTGGCTGTGGAGGAGGGTTCTTAGTTTTAAAGAGAGTGCTCTTGGGATCATAACTTGTGGAAGGGAAGGGACAGAGCAGGATTTGGCAAAGTGAAAAGTTGGACTGGGATGGCCCTGCTGAGTTGTTTTCAGTTGGCTGAGAGGACTGAGCCTTTATAAGCAGGCCCCCTCCCTCCACCTTGTATCATTCAGGAATTGTGCCTGGGTTACTCAGAGAGGGGGGAGGCCTGACCTTGAGTGAGGCAGCTCTTTCCAGCTAAGGCAATTCCTAAAAAGGGTTGACAGCCAAGAGCTGTCTGCCAGCAGCACTCCCAAGCAGCTAGGGGAATAAATAAATCCTTCTTTCCAAAAGGAGGTCTGGTTGGCATAGTTCAGCACCTGGTACAAATATAGTTTTAATAGTTTAACTGACTTCTGACTGTTGATGTTTAATCTGTACGAGACATTTCTCCATGGATATTTTTTTAAACTAAGTATCACCAACTTCAGAGTATTTACTTAGAAGCATGTAACCAAAATGTATTTAGCAATCCCATACTGTATGACATTTAAATTATTTGGAATTTCTGCTCTTATGAACAGTGCTGCCACAAATGTCCTTAGAGTTGAAATCTTGTAGCGGTAGTGATAATAATTGCAGGCATAGTGCTGTTATTGTTGGGCAGACAGAGGTAGGGCCTCTCCAAAATGGCTAAGGCTAATAGGTGGGGTCACCCTTCCCCCAGATGTCACCCCGGATAAGTTCCTAAAACATCAAGTCTCAAACAACTCGCAACCTACCGAGACCTGCCTAAAAGAACACCAGAATCAGCCAAAAACAAGAACAGGCACCCTGCCTCACCTTATCACATAAAACCACATGTTCCTAACCACCCCATTTTTCTTTCTTAACTTGCACAGGCATAAAAAACACACACCCTTCCCCTCCTGGGCACAACTTCCCTGACTCGGGCCTCCTCTCCGAGTCACGAGTCACGGAACCTTGCCCGGGAGTGCTCCCCATTAAAGCACTCTCGAATCTACCGCCTGGCTCTGCTGTCTTTAATTTTCTCTGCTGATCATTAAAAGAAAACCTAACAGTTATTATTATTGTCCTTAGTTAATTTCTAAAGACAAACCTACAGAAGTAAAGTCCCATGGAAATGTACATTGTGAGGCTATCAGTATAGCGTGCTATTTTGGCTAGCATACTTCCATACCAGCAGCACTGGAGAGTTTCCATTCTCTTGCTTTCTTACCAGTAAGGATATTATGCATTTTGAAATTGTTAACAATTTGATAATGTAACAGTAGTATCTTACTATTGTGTCTACCAATGAAGTATGATTTAAATGAATATAAAAACAAATGAAAAATGAAAAAAATAAAAATAAAAATAAAAACAAATGACATTTCCCAGGCTACAATGAGAGCACCAGGTACTGTGTGTCAAAAGCAAAGAGTTGATGTCTACCATTTCTGGAAGGAAAATGGAGTTACTGTTATAAGGAACCTTAATATTACTATTCCACTCTCTGCAAATATCAGTTGAGGAAATTGAGGTCTAAAGAGTAGATGTTACCTGTTCAGAGTCACCAGCTACTAAATGTCAGAACCAACATTAGACCGAAGGGCTCCAGGCCATGTCATTCCAACTTCTCCTGATTTGCTTGAGAAATGAATGTATTTTTCTTCCCAGTTTCTAAAACTCCATTAAACTGTGGTGTTTCTGAAACTGGAATTCATGAGCCTCCTATGAAATGTTTTAGATTTTGTGTTTTATTCCTTTTTTTAAAAATTTTTATTTATTTATGATAGTCACACACAGAGAGGGAGAGAGAGAGGCAGAGACATAGGCAGAGGGAGAAGCAGGCTCCATGCACCGGGAGCCCGATGTGGGATTCGATCCCGGGTCTCCAGGATCGCGCCCTGGGCCAAAGGCAGGCGCCAAACTGCTGCGCCACCCAGGGATCCCTTTGTGTTTTATTCCAATAAGACTTTTATTTTACTTTATTTATTTTTATTTTTTTAGAGAGGGAGAGGGAGAATCTTAAGCAGGCTCCATGCTCAGCGTGCAGCCCAATGCAGGGCTCTATCTCATGACCCTGTGATCATGACCTGAGCTGAAATCAAAAGTCAGATGCTTAACTGATGGAGCCACCCAGGTGCCCTCAAATAAGACTGTTTTAAAATTGTTATAAATGTATTCGTATTTTCCTGATGACTGTCTTACACTGTGTACTGCTGTGTGATTTCAGTGCTACATGGCCTAGGACCAGCTACTCAAACCTTTGTGGTTCAGTTTCCTCATCTTTAAAACGGGCAAAATATTTGTATTTACCTCATACAGGTGTTATGACTAGTCAGCCAGATAATTCATGTAAATTAATTAGGATAGTCTGGCATGTTGAATGTTATTATTAATGAGATGTTTTCCAGGCTGGTGCCTACACACCTCTGGGGTGAAGAGGGCCATCCAGGGACTTGTTGTCTGGAGTCAGAATGAGGTGTAAGCACCCCTGGGTGCCGTTGTCCATGGTACTTAATTATTATTGCATGATTACTCATAAGGACATTGTTATTCCATGAAGTTGGTGGAGGACGAGACACCTGACAGCTCAGAGCCTTTTATAAGCTAAGTACTGGGCTCCTCAGATGAGCCAGTGAGTCGATCCTCGGGCAGTTTACAATCTGGAAATGGTATTAATGATCTTCCGAGATGTGAAAACCAAGATGGATGCTGGAAGAAGTAGGGGCTTTGTATTCAGGCTGACTTGGGTTTGAATGATGGCTCAGCTGCCTGCAGGAGGTGTGATGCTAGGTATGATGGCATAATAATTCTTACTTTGAAAGATTTTTCTGAGGACTCTGTTCATGCAGAACAGGCAGTAAATTCTCAGTAAATGGTGGCTGTTGTTTAGGTTGTTATGGGAAGCAGAGAATGGAAGGAAAGCAAAAGAAAGGAGAATTAGAGACTGGGAGGCAGGAGGCAGCAGAGAAGGGAGAGGGGAGAGAAGAGAAGGAGAGAGAATGTTCACAGGACAGCTCACCACAAGTTCCTCCTGGTGTGCGGGGCCTCTCCAAGCTAAACGTGATTTCACACGCTGTTCAAAATGTGAATGTCGTCTCTTTGGTGTGGTTTTGTGGTGGTGTTGTTAACACACGCACCATCCCAAGCACGTCCCACACCATGGTGTGTTTTTGCAGTGCTCTCTTTTCCTAGACCTGCCAAGCCCCGTACTCGTGCCTTGCCGTGTCCCTTCCCTGACAGTTCCATTTCTGAGCTGTGGTGAGAATGGACTTGTCACTTTCTTACTCCTTCAGGCTTTTCTGTTTGTTGGGTTTTGCCCTCCACTTTATGGTAGGAAACTCCTGTCATCTGTGCCGTCTTCAGATGATACATGTGGCACAAAATGTCACGGGAGGAATTTGAAACACAGATCCAGATTGTAAAGAAGGGAAAATTCTGCAGGGAATATAAATCATAACATGAGAATTTTAGTAACTAGGCAGGATAACAGGCATCTGGCAGTCATGGGGCTCTGGCTTCCCCATAATGTTTTCCTGCCTCAGGAAAGTGGAACTGAGAAATCTGGAATCTGTCTGCTTTAGGGCCCCCTTAAGGAGAAGGAATCACTCCAAGTATTCCAAGCTTCTCTTCTTAGTCCCGTCTATTGCATTAAGGTAAAGCAGTGGTTACAAAACACTGGCGTGAGATCAGAGTCTCCAGAGCTCTGTAAAACAAAGATTGCCCATCCTAAATTTCTGTAGGTCTACGGTATGTTCCAAGAATTTGCTTTTCTTACATGTTCCCGGCAATGCCAGGAACTGCTGGTGTGAGGACCATACTTTAAGGACCACTGTTAGGAAATTGTACTTGCTAAAGCTCTCCTAAACATTGTACAAATCATTCTCATACCAATCCCTGTGAAACATGTGTTACTATTATTATTATTATCTTCGTCTAGAGATGAAGAACAACTTGTTTAATGTCACATGGTTGTAAGTGGTAGAGCCAAGATTTAAATTCTGGTCTAATTTCAACACCAGGCTTGTGCTTAATGCTTTGGGAAGAAGGCTCCCTGACACTGGATAGGAGTCATTTTCCCCAAGTAGTAATTTCCTGAAGGAGGCTTCCCCTCACTTTCCTTTGCCTGCGTCCGCCCAGCACCCTCTCACCCACCACCTCGCTCCAGCTCTGGAGCTAAATCAGGCCGTGGTGTTGCTATTTGCAACCCCATTTCCTTAGCATCTCCACTGTAGCGCCCCTAGTGGCAAAGCCAAGACTACAGTCTCCCATGTAGAGAGAACAGAGGTGACTCAAGTGCAAAAGCAAGTTTCTTTGAAGTCTCCTGTTTTACCTCAAACTTCCTGCATATTTTACATTATTCTGTTCCATTCTGTGTTCATGTTTAATGTAATAGAGTTATTTTCCTCAAATACTATTATTAGCTTTCCAGGAGCATGCCACGGGTTTTCCACTGGCTTCCAATTCACCTTGCAGTTTGAGGATGAGGGTTTAGGTCCTCTCTAGTTGGTTTATTGATGGCCTCAGCACCTAACAAGGGCCTGGCACTTATTCATTGTAGTGTATTATAATAAAAGGAAAGACCGTGGGTTTTGGCACCAAATAGACTTGGGTTCAAATACCAGTTCTGTCACTTACTGATAGGCAAACTTGGGAGAATCACTCTGGGACTGTTTTTACTGCTGTAACATGGGCATAAAAAGTACCTTTCTCACAGGGTTTGGCAACTTTAAGATGAAGTGTACAAAGCACCAGATGTGGGGTAGTCCGTAAGTGGAGGTTGTTGCTATGGCTCATTATTAGAGTGATATGTTGAATGGGTGAATGATTAAATGAATGAGTGACCCACACTCAAGCTAGGATGCCCCTGGGCTGTAAATGTTATCCAGCCTGACACTGCCTGCTTGTGCCAAAGGCAGCCCTCCTCAAGTGGCTTCTCCACACAGACTGTGCGCCTCTCCTGGGTTGCAGACCCCTGCACCTGGGAGCTTGGTTTAGCCTGACTTTTTCACACCACCCCCAGAGCAGGGATTCTTGGGTTCAGTCTGAGGCTGCTAATCAGATACAAAGTCCTTAATTGCAAGTCCTCTAAACTGTTATGGGTAGCACGCAATCCCAAGACTTTTTATTTTTATGTTTGTGTAAGGACTATACATTGGTAATTTATTAAATGAGTTATTAGGGATTACTCATATTTGCTATTCATACACTCAAATTAGCTCGTTACTAAATTCCCCAGGGGGTGCTAATTCAGTTATCTGTGGAGTCCGGCTGCTTCTAAATACTCAGCTGCTACTGCCTCCTCACTCAGCTGGATGGTTAGAACCCTGAGACCTGTGGGAAAAGTCACGTTGTTGTCTTGCAGTGTCAGACTTGCTTTGAGTTGGTTGTAGTGTTCAGCTAACTGCTATTCTTGCCTTTTAATTAGAAATTAGAGTCATTTAGCTACATCATTATCGTATTAGCTTGTGGAGGATATTTGGTTAACCTAACAGCATGTAGTAACACATATTTGCCTCAAAATTATTTTAGGCCTGTAATTTTCCAATTACTAGATTTTAAGACATGAACAAGTTGCAGTTCCAACATTAATCATGCATATTCTTTTGCTAAACAGGTACATATGTATTCTGAACCCAAAAGTGCTTATGTAGTTGTTTTGATTATCTATGACTGCATAACTAACTGCCCTGAAATCTAGTGGCTCAACAACCATTTTATTACTCTGAATTATTCTGTGCGTGAAGCATTCAGACAGGGCCCCACAGGGACAGCTTATCTCTGCTCCATATTATGTCTTCCAAGGTGGTAAAATCCAAAATAGCTTCTTGTCTTCCATGTCCAGCAGCACAGCAAGAAATCATAAGTGACTGCATGCTGGCTGGAATGGCTTAAGTAGGATCACACAGCAGAGCCTTCAGTTTTCCCCATCAGCTGGGTTTCTCACTTCTCTCTCACTTCTCCTCCAGAAAGGTGGCTGAGCTCTTGACATGGCAATTCAGTGTTCCCAAGAACACAAAAGTGGAGGCTGCCAGGACATCTTCAGGCTTAGGCCTGACTCTGGCACAGTGTCACTTCCACTGCATTCCTTTGGTTAAAACAAGTCACAGGCACAGTCCAGACTCAAGAGCAAAGGACCAACATGGGCATGAGTATCAGGAGACATGGTTTGGGAGGGACCCCCAGGGTGATAAAGTACATATTGACAATTCATTAATAAATTCAAACTCATAACATACTGTCAAATTAAGCCAAGTACAGTGACTATTATAAGTTTATAGATTATAGTTACAGATTTACAGGTCATTATTTTCATATTGAAATGTGTACATTATTTAATATTTTTTAAAGATTTTTTTATTCATTCGTGAGAGACATAGAGAGGCAGAGTCATAGGCAGAGGGAGAAGCAAGGTCCCTGCAAGGAGCCCAATGTGGGACTCGATCCCAGGACCCCAGGATTATGCCCTTGAGCCAAAGGGAGATGCTCAACCAGTGAGCCACCCAGGTGTCCTTACATTATTTAATATTAAAATGATAATTTTAATATTAAAATTCTTTTCCCACTGGAAAGTGCAAACAGGTATGGTAAGATCTTTTGCTCCATGAAAATGGTCTCAGTCACAAAAGATTGAGAACTGTTTTTCTACTAGTCAAGAAATGAGCCCTTAGAAATCTTGTAGTAGGTAGGCACAAAGTATGCAGGATAACTCTGTTTCCGCCTTGAAGGAGCTCAGAGTCTCACGGGGAAGAGGTGGCATGCGTATTGCAGTGTGGCAAGTGCCATGATGGAGAAAAGCCCAAGGAGCTATTAGAAGAAGAGTGGAGAAGACATGCCCATCCCAGGCCAGGCAGTTAAAGGGAGCTTCTTGGAGTACATGACACTGGAACTGAACTCCAAAGGCAGCATAGGAGTCATAGAGCTTCAGAAGGATCAACGGGAGCACAAGCCTGGAGATAGAACAGTTATCAAGATGGGACTCATCACAAGTTTGGGAAGAGAGAGGGGTTATCTTTCTAGCTCTTAGTCATTTTTCCTTTAGAAAAAAGTACTCATTATGGGTACTTTCATAAATCATCGGGTGCATATAAATAAGCTCCCCCAGTCTGATGCCATATTCATGAATTAGTGTTTTTATGAGAGCAAGAGGAGATGAAGAGGTGTTTGTTCTGGGTAATTGGCTATGGCTGATTCATTCAGATGAATAGAGACCTGGGGCTCAAGTCAATACCCATTGAATATGCCATCTTCCTTCTGACTTGTGATTTCCATGCTGTCATTTGTACAGAACAAATGGAGTTTGATCTGGGATATGAAATTGCAGAGCGAGAAAACACGTTAGCAACCTTTATTCCCACCCCCTCATTTGACAGACAAGGTCACTGAGGCCTGGGGAGCTGAAGCAAGTGCTCAGAGTAGAGTAGCAGAGCCGTCGGGACATAGAACCCTCTTCTCCCATCCAAGCCTGACAATACCCAATCTGAGTGTTATTTAGAAAACCCTATTACCTTTTTCTTTCTGCCAGGAAAGATATTCAGGATGGTAATAAGAAGACTGTGCATACTCTAAAGAGCCACCGAGAGGGGCGTGTAGGGCGGGCTGCTGAAAGGGATATGCTAAGCAATGTCGGCAGAAGCAAGCTTCTTGTGTGGTGGCGGCCAGCTCTGTCAAAGGCAGAAAACCACAGGGGCTGTCATGAGGGAGTGTCATCAGCAGTGACCATCTGATGGTCAGACTGTCTTTCAGGCCCCTAACTTCTCCCGATGGAGAGTCTATACCACCACACTTCCCATCCTGTGTGTTAATTATCTGTTGGGGGATCCCTGGGTGGCGCAGCGGTTTAGCGCCTGCCTTCGGCCCAGGGCGCGATCCTGGAGACCCGGGATCGAATCCCACGTCGGGCTCCCTGCATGGAGCCTGCTTCTCCCTCTGCCTGTGTCTCTGCCTCTCTCTCTCTCTCTCTCTGTGTGTGTGACTATCAAAAAAAAAAAAAATTATCTGTTGGGACGTCTGTCTCCTGCATGGGACTGCCAGCCACCACAAGAGAGAAGAAAGAGGACCTGTGTGTTCTATGGGAACAGCTAGGGGAACAGCTTAGTTTGCTCCAAGAGTTGAAAAAAAAAAAACTATAGAAGAGAAATCATCTTTGAATCTGGAACCAGATATGAGTTTGGTATAGAAAGGAAAGAGTAAGGGACATTCTAGGTAGATTAAAGGCAATGTGTGTTTGTCAGTCCATTAACTAATGTTCTGGAGGTGCTGCCTTGTGCCACGTACTTTGGTGCTAGGAGGAGACGGTAGGATGATTTGGCTGGAACATGGAGCATGTGGGCAGGAGATAATTGGAGTGAAGATGGGGAGGTGAGCTGTACCACAGATAAAGGATTTTCTGGAACTGGCTAAAAAACCCGCCCAAAAGGGTCCAAGAGAAACCGCCAAATGTTTTCAGGCAAGTAAGCGTTGGGGGTCCACTTTGGTTCTAAATGAGGAAAATCTATGAACAAATATGGAATGATTCATGGGATATTGTTAAGCAAAAAAAAAAAAACACACACACACACAATGTGCAAGACTGCCTTTTGTGTCATAAGGAAGGGGAAATTTTTTAAAAATCCAATAATCTGCTCACTGGTGCAAAAGAAAAACCCCAGGAAGAGGGGTGCCTGGGTGGCTCAGTGGTTGAGCAACTGCCTTCGACTCATATTGTGATCCTGGGGTCCTGGGATCAAGTCCCACATCAGGTTCACCTTTGCCTGTGTCTCTGCCTTTCTCTGTGTGTTTCTCATGGATAAAAAAGTAAAATCTTTAAAAAAAAAAAAAACAGAAAGGATAAACCAGAAACTGTAAGGGGTGAATGGGAATAAGATGGAAAGGAGAGGCATGGGCACAGAGTAAGAGGAATGAGGTAGCAAGGCTTCGCTGAAGAAACCATATTAAAAAAAGAATCTTTGGGAATGGAGGAAGAAACTGGAGAGTCAAATGCAAACAAATGAATAGGAGTGTGAAAGAACAAATCTAAGTAACTTTTGAAAATAGTACTTTGAGGACATGCTCTGTTGACTCAAGACAAAAGAACTGTCAACAAATCTTGAACTCTTTTGTTTTTCACAGAGTTGTAGTTAGCAATTCTGAAACTACTTTCTATATAGTTTAGGATTGAGCAAATAAATATATTATAGATAATGGAAGCAAGGTTTGCTGGAGAAGGGAGCTTAAAAATATGGAATGAGAGGGTGGCTACAGTTGACACTGTAATATTGGGCTATAGTTGGAGTCTGAGTATGAACGTGGGGTTTTTAACATGGATGGACGGATGGATGAATGGATGGATGGATGGATGGATGAATAGCCAGCCAGCCAGCCAGCCAGCCAGAGATGAGATGTGTGTGTATGTCTACATATATTTCCTGGCCCTGGCCCTGATAAAGCCTAGAAGCAATGACACCCCAGTAGCAATGTGCATACCCAGTGCCAAAGTTTGGCTTCAAATACCATTCTTCACTAAAGGAATCTGCACTTTGGAGAAATGACTGGTTTCAAGACTAAAATTGAGGATGTATAGGGTGAGACTGAAATATTTTGTAGTACTAGAAAATACAGATATACTCAAAGGATGATGGGAAGATGTCTGAAGAACAAGAAAGCAATTTGAATGACATTCCACTGGCCAAATCTGGGACAATTTGAATCAAAACAAATAACGATAGTGATGGGTATAAGCCTCTGAATAAAATAAGCATTCATTAATATAAATAAATGTATATATTATATGTAAACATAACATAAATTCATACTTATATAGATATTTATACATGTATCATGTTTATTTATATGCTATAAATATAAATAAATATAAGTAAAGCAATATAAAGAAATAAAGAAAACTCTTCCTTACAGTAGAATCTGGACTAATAAATATAGAAGGAATGATAGAATTAGACGTTCTTTATCATAATAATAATTAATCCAGAGGTGCCTGGGTGGCTCATTTGGTTAAGCATCAGACTCTTGATTTCAGCTCAGGTCATGATCTCAGGGTTGGACTCTGCGCTAGACCTAAGATCCTCTCTCTCCCTCTGCCCCCCACCCCTCGCTCACACATTCTCCCTCTCTCTAAAATAATAAATAGATAAAAAAGTAAAATAATCCAGGCAAGAATCATCAGTGGATGCTAAAACTCATGGATAAAAATTTGGTGAGTAATTATAACAACTTGGAGAAGGAAAAGATCAAGTTCAGAAATCTATGGCACAACACAAAGACTGCACCTGACTGCATCAGCTGAGTGATTGGTCAAGTCATATTGCTAAGTGTTGTATTTGCAATTGGGATGATAACGATAATTATTTATTGAGTGCCCACTGCATGTTAGGCATTATGTTAGGTGACATTTGGGAGTTTTCTGTTCGTTTGGTTTTTCCATATATTAGCTCACTTCTAACACTAGCTCAGTGAGATTTTTATTAGTATCCCCATTTTTGAGGTGAGGAAACCAAACGGTCAAGAAACACAAAATTTGTCTAATGTCAAAGAGGTAGAGCAGGATTCAATGTTCTTGTCTTCTGACTTGCAGTTCTATGGTGTTCTCAGGCAGTGGTCTCTCGGTCCCCTCAGAGCTAGCTCTGTGTTTCTGGAAGTGTACAGAATGATATGGCCAGAGAGGCTTTCTTAAACAAAAGCTTTGGAGGTTCCTTCTTTCTCCACACCATATTTACTGAACACCTTACCTCATTTTCCTCATCTAAAAATGGGGAAGTCAATGCTAAATTTATGTGATCATTAGGAGAACTAAATGGGTTAATCTATGTAAAGCATTTAGGATAAAGTAAGTGTCCTCTAAGTGACAGCCACAGCCGTAATAACACCAGGGGTAATGTGAATTCCCTGGTATGATGGAGAGTGTTTCTAAAGGTCACCCCTCACTTTTGGAATGAATCGATCATCAGAGGGCAGATCATAAAGAGCTTTGTGTATCATAAAAAGAAGATAACATTTTATTCTATAGACAATAGAAAACCACTGAGGAATTTTATTACCGGGAGAGATGTGAACTGGTTGGCAATTTAGAGCAGACCAAGGGCAGAAGAGTAGAACCCAGGGCAGGGAGTCCATCAGGAGACTGTTGATAGAGACTGGGTACAAGAAGATACAAGAAGATGAGGGTCTGAGCTAATAAAGCTGGCATGATGGAAAGGAGGGGACACACAATGGAAAGTCATTCTTAAGAGTGGTGCCTGGGTTTGGCAGGAGAGGAAGGGGAACAAGCTGAGGCTGAGCCTCAGGCTTCTGGCCTGTGCACTCTCTTCTCTTAGGTCATGACCCGAATGTAGAGGAGGGGCAGGTTGAGGGCGTGGGAACGTGCTGATTTAGGGTGGTTTGGGACACACAAGGGAGTCACAATGGACAGGGGATATTCAGATCTGGATTGAGGAGAGAGTACAGGGCTGGGGCAGCATGCCTGGGGTCGCTGAAGCTTGGCAGTGGACCCCTCAGGGAAGGGGTATAGAGTGAGGAGAGGGCTGGGAAGGGATTTGAGAAATGCCAGTATTTAACAGTGGCAAAAGAAGTGGAAGGAGACTGAGAGGGAACACTCAGAAAAATAAGATTTTTTCCAGTGAACTATTTCCTGCCATGGCAGAGGCTGCAAAGAGAAGCAAACAAAGCAAGGAAGGCCTGAAAAATGTCTAGTAGATATGACAATTGTGTCACTGGGTACCCTGGCAAGAGCAGGTACCAAGGAGCAGAATCCAGTCAGGCAGTGGATTAAGGAGAAAATTGGATGTTTCAAGGAGAGAAACTAGAACTTGGATGCTCCTGGGGATGCAGGCATCTCACTCCCTTGCCCTGCACTTCCACCTACGGGAGGAGAGCTCTGATTGGTGGAAGATCCTCCTTCCGGAGCCAGAATCTCCTTGCAGCATCTTCCCTTAGCTCCTGGCCAGCCCTCCAGGTCCACAGCGACCACGTCCATGTGCTCCTCCAGATAGCTGCTGCACAAACCCACCTCCTCACCGGGTCCATCTCATCGAGCCCCTCCACCATCCCTTATGGGCTCCAGGCCCCCATACTGAACTTGACGTCTGGCCCTCCAACATAGATCCTGTTTTATTAAAACTGAGCTCCTTTGGTAACATCAGTGTGTGTTTATCCCCCTATTAGGTTGGTGGCTTTCCATCATTTTTAAAAACCTCAACCCAGAATACGAAATACATTTTATGTTAAACATGTATGTATAACTGAGAGGAGATACACTCTTATTTTCAACTCCATTTCATGCCTTTCCACTCTGTCCTTTTCTGTTTCGGGTTTATAAATGCTGGCGGTGGTGGACTTCGTGGCTGATGGTATGACTGCGGCACCACCGTGCTGGGAGGGACTCAAAGGAAAAGATGCTAAACATCTGTCTGAATCTGTCTCCTTTCCCTCCCATGAGTTCTAGCAAGTTCTGGCCGTTCTTCCCTCTAATCCTTTTGTATTGTTCTGAGAGGAAAGCAAACCACTTCACTCACCAGGTGTTAGCCAGCCTTGGGGTGTATTTGAATGTCCTGAGTAATGGTGGAATTTAGAAACCTGTGGAGGAGAGACTGGCTTACCTTTCAAATCAAGCAGATAAGTACTGTCCCTACTTAACTCATGAGGCATCTGACAGCCTGAGGCATTTTCATGCCTTGAGGATGCCCTCAGGTGGTCTACTGTCACCTCTGCTGTGAGGCATTTAAAATTTCCTGAGTTGGGGAGTATAACTACCTATTCAGACTGGCCACCCAGCGGGAGGTGTGCTGGTCTGGTCTGCGTGCCCTCTTTAGACTTCCCTGAGGAGACATCCACCCCCACTCTGGGAACCACTGCCTCCCATAGGTCTTTCCCCAGTGATCAGTTGAGTTTTTTGTCTTTGTTTTTGTTTTGTTTTGTTTTGTTTTATAAGAAAGAGTGAATTATGGTATTCTTACGCTCTCATTCACAACATCTTTTCTACTTCTGCCCAGGAGGAGCACGGATTTCCGGCTACTGTGACTACGGATAGTAGCATGCTGTTGGAGTAATAGCACAGGCCTTCTCTCATCTGCTGAGAGGTGCCTACTACCGCCATAGACACGTGGGTCCTCAGAGTCTCCCAAAGGGCCTGTCCATCACGTACCTGCAATGAGCCAGGCCCTGGGCTGGGCCTCAGCTTCATCCTGGTGAACAAAACTCCATCTCTGGCCTCAAGCACTCACACCCAGCTTAAAGATGAGTGATGAACGGTGGGTCTCCCTTACTCCAGAAGAATTTGACCAACTCCAGAAATATTCAGAATGTGAGTAAATGGATTCACCCACCTAGGGCAGGATTTCCTCTGGGCAGGGGAGAACATTTCTGGAGAGCAGAGTGGTGTGATCGTTGCAAAGCCACAGAGAGTAAGGTTGGGCCTGACAGATTAAATTTCCTCATAAACACGGAATCGGTGTCTTTAAACATAAAAACAATTATCTTTACACTCTATAAATGATACACGCTCACCATGGAAATTTGGAATATACAGGGAAAAAAATAAAGAGTAGGTTAAAAATCACAGCCAAACTCATGAACAATTTGGAACACTCCCCTCCTGTGCATATTGCTTTGCATGGTTGAGTTCCTGAGTATACAGTAACTTTTTTTTTACCCTGCATTTTCTACTTAACATAAAAACTACTTTCTTAAATCATGAAAATCTGTTTATAGCATAATTTTTGAAAGACCAAAGGCTGCATGATTGTAAAGTTACTCAGTCATTGGCTTTAATATACTCTTATGTTTGGACTCAGTGCCCTTTCTTCAGTAAGATACAGAATTTTGATGTGTTGTCTGTTTCTTGACTCTGTTCTGAATAAGCCTGGCCTTTCAGCTGGGGCTCTCGGTTTCCCTTTAGTTATACCCAGGGACAATTGCAGTGCAGTGCATCAAGACACATTGGTAGCAAAGCCAGTGCTCACAGGTGGGCACACAGGTGTGCCCTCCACAGGCTACTCCTAATCCTGTCATGACAGGAATTTGCCAAGGCTGGAACAGCAACTGAACACTGCATTCTGCACACACCTGGTGACCATGGTGATTGTGCAGTGGTACTAGCGTTTCATAGAGTCCTTTGCTTTGCAGACCTCTCAGGTACATTATCTGCCCTGCCCCTTTGTTCTAATCACCTCTCCCTTCCTGTGAATTATACTGGCGGCTTTGTAAATCACTAGGCCAATGGCAATTTGACCTGCCCTACAAAGCTTGCCCAGATAGCCCTTGTATGCCCTTTTGGCAACCTGCCCTGCTCCCAGAGGGCAGGCAGCCCTTGTCCATAGTACTGGTCTGGGAGTCTAAAGATTGGGCTTCAGTGCCAGCTATGGCTCTTGCTCTCTGCAAATATGAGAGCTCTTAACCCCCAGAGCCTGTGTCCTCTTCTGCAAAATGAGGGAGTTGGATTAGATGATCTCTTCTTGTGATTCCTCCCAGGCCTAACACTCATGACTCCATATGTTCCCCACAGTCAGCAGGAGGCCCCCACACACATACACATACAGACACACCATGGGACTTCTGGTCAGTCTCCGTCTTGGCTCCCTGGAGCCCATGGCCTCTTGTCTAATCTTGATGGGTTTAGAGAAATTCTATGATATATTGACAAGGAGCAAGGCATCACCTTCCAGGGTAAATTGCATTTAATTCAGCATGCTCTCTAGGGCAGCAAAGTACTAGCCCTGTCAGGGATGAAAAAGAAGCAAAAGAAAAGGCTTGCTCTTGAGGAATCAGAATCTTGTTAAGGAATCAGAAATGTGCTCATAACACAAGCAAAGAGCAGGTTTAAGGCAGCTGGCAGATACCTCTGGCAGAGCTGTCTAACTTGAGCGTGTAAATGAGAAAGGAATTTAAAGCTAGGGGAAATTGGTATGGAGGGAGTATATTCATTTGCTAGGCTACTGTGACAAAGTACCCACAATCCAGGTGGCTTAGAACAACAGAGAGTATCGAACAGTTCTGGAGGCTAGAAATGCAAAATCAGGGTATCAGCAGGGTACTTCCTCCTGAGGACTGACTATAAGGGAAGAATGTGTTCTAGGCTTCTCTCTTTGGCTTGTAGGTAGCTGTTTTCTCCCTGTCTCTCCATGACATTCCCCCTGTGTGTGTCTCTCCATATCCAGACTTCTCTTTGTGTATGAACACAGTCATACTAGGTTAGACCCTATTCCAGTATGACTCTATTTTAACTAACTACTTCTGTAATGACACTATTTCCAAATAAGGTCATATTCTGAGACTCTGGGGGGTTAAGACTTCAAATTAAGGGGGGAGAGGATACAATTTACCCCACAATGTAGCATTTAATTGGGTGAACTCTGTGGAGGAAGAAATTTAAAATGTGAGTAGCAGATAGTCAAGGAGGGGTAGAAACAGTAGAAACAAAGGGAGAGAGGCCCAGAGAGGGATGCGTATGGGTAGTGAAGAGAACGTCAGGGCTCTAGGAAGACAAGGAGAGCAGGGTGGGGGGACATAGGAGGGATGAGGATAGTAGGAGGCCTTGGGTCAAAGGTGGACAAGTATAAAGCCATGAATCTGGTGACTATGTTTAGGGTGGCCTGAATATAGAAACTGCCAGATCAGGGAGGTAGCGCAGGGTCCATTGGATGAAATCTAGTCTGGGGATGGACTGTGGCAAAGAACAAATGCTGATCTGTGGAAAACTTGTGGAAGTATTACCAAAATTTACAGAATGAAAGGAAGCCAGCAAAGATATCCCTGAAGACTGTAAATCTATGGCAAATGCCAACATTAATATTCAAGGCTGGTGGGGACAGCTTGGAAATGTTGATTTGGAGATAGTGATGATACATCTACTTCTGCGTTCATATGCACCAAGTTGAAGGCAACCAGAAATGAGTGAGACACAATCCCTGCCCTCGAAGAGCTGCCAGTCTAGTAGGAAAAGATAGATAGGGCTCAAACAATGATGTTCAGTATGACAGGTGCTAAGGAGTTGGGGAAGAAACCTAGCCTAGACTGGTGGGAAGCTTCCTGGTGCAGGTGTGGTTTCCAGATGCCAGAAACACTAGTAGGAGGGAGGCAAGAGCATTACAGGCAGAAGAAGTGGCTTGGGAAAGCAGGGAGGAAAGAAAGTCATCATGGGTGCTTCGAAAAATGTCAAGGAGGTCACAGACTTGGGGCCTAGAGTGTTTGGTGGTGGTGGGCAAGAACTGGAATGATAAAAAGACCCTATCATGGAGGACATTGCTTTCCATGTGAGGCCTGGAAGGGGGGTGGTGGGAGGAGAGTGGGAAGGAGAGCTAGGCTACAGCTCTGACATGAGAATCATTGTGTGGAGGCAGCAAGGAGAGGACAACAACAGGAATGAAAGCAGTTCAGATAGAAAGAACATGAGGAGAGAGATGAGAAGATGGAAAACAGGGCCACGGTCTGCATACAACTAGAGGTCAGAGAAGGGAAAGAAGTCAGAAGAAGGTAGAAGAAAGATGGCCAGGCAAAAAGAGTAGTAGGTGGAGGGAGCTGAGGGACAGAGGAGTAGGCATGTAGCAAAGCAGTAGGTGAGACAGGGATTGAAAAGAAACCAGAGTATTTAGTAGGAAGGGGTTCCTTTGTGGCTTGGTTCTTTTTTTAACCATCAGCTTTGTCCTTCTGTGACCCCTCCTCATCTTATTCATGTCGCAGGTCTGGACAAGGTGCTCTGGTATTGTTGTTGTAACAGGAGAGGGAAAAAAAGCTACAGTTCTTGGAAAATGATTAGTCCTCAGAGGAAACCCTGAAAAAGGCACTTCTACCAATTTTAGACACATGCTGGTATTCAGTCAGATTGCATCGCCATAGCAACTTCTCTTCCATAACTGCATAAACAGGAACTTTGCAGTAGTGGAATAGCCGAAGTATATGGCCTGAGAATTGAGAACTTTCCCCGGTGGGGTTACCAGGTAGGAGAGGCCAAGAATTTCAGGAGAAGAGGCTCTTGGTGTACTTGGTGTATATAATAAAAACCCTATACCTTCTCTAGTGGCCTTCTGCTGGGGGAAAACCGTGTTAAAACTGCCCTTGGGGATGTATATATTTATTTTATATGTACACACGCACACAGTGGATACATATATATATGGTAGGTTTCATGTGAGTCAGTAGTTTAAAGTGCTTGCAAAAAACATGAGGTGATATTAAGAATATTTTTGTTATAAAAATAGCACAAGTATAAAAATGAAAAGTGGATGAAATTTAAAGCTACCTATAATTCTGTCTTCCGGTGATAACCATGATGTGTGTGTGTGTGTGTGTGTGTGTGTGTGTAAAACAGACATGCAAAGCTATTTTGTATGCTGTTCTTCACCCTAACAGTTATCTGTTCAATTTAGTTATCAACTGCTGCATCAAAACAACTTCAAACTTGTGAGTTAAAACAGCTATTTTGTTTTTTCCCATGATTCTGTGGCTCCAGAATCTGGCAGGGGGCACAGCTGGGATGGCTGGTCTCTGCTCCACGGTTTTTGGGGCTTCGGGTGGGATGCCTGACATGACACAGCAGGATTTATTCACTCCCATGCTGTTACCTCAGTGTTCCTCCATGGGATTGCTTTCTCCAAGCACTTTGTCATCTCCTGGGGCCTCTCCATGTGGTCTCTCTCTCTCTCTGGCTGGCTGGCCTGGACTTCTTACATGCAGGCCTCAGACTCTAAGCATAAAAGCAGGCCTTTTTGACACCTGGACTCAGAGGTCCCTAAACAGAACTGTCTCCACATTCCACTGGTCAGAGCAGTGCCAGGCCTGACCCAGACGCAATGGGCCTGGGGAATGGACCTCACACCTCATGGGACAGTGGCTCACACAGGGAGCAGGGAGATTGTTGACAGCTATCTTTGGAGGCTAGCTAGCACACAATATATCATGAGGTGTTCCTGTGTTGTTCATTACTTTCCAGAAACCTGATTTTTAGGAGATACAGAGATTTCTTTTGATATTTTATTTAACCAAACCACTGATTTGTGGCTATGATAGATCATAGGATGTATTAATAGATTTACAGTGTCTAGTAAGGCACACTGATACCCACATTCTGACCTACCCTGATCAGACCTCTTTGAGAGCTGAATTTATTCCTGGGCACCACAGTTCACTATGGATATGGACAAACCAGGAACTTGTTTGAGAAGTGCTGCCAGCATAGCAAGGGGCCTCACAGCAGGCTTTTGAAGAAGTGCCTGAAAGTCCTATGCCTGTTTGCTGGAGAAGGGAAGACCCAGAGAAAGGATCCAAATAAATAAATAATTAAATTAAATTAAATTAAATTAAATTAAATTAAATTAAATAAATAAAAAGTGGGGAGAAGGTGTTTATTTAATTTTGGTTGGCTTCCAGAAGTAGCCCTAGGACTAATGGGAGGAAATCATCAAAGAAAGACTTACAGCAAGGAATTTGTTGGTGCCTAATGGTCAGACCTGCCCAAGATAGAGGACTGACTTAAAAGCAATTGAGTTTTCTTTCCCTGGATATCCAGTTGATTAAATGACCATCATTAGCCCTTCTAATACTTAGTTTCTGTGTCCAAACAGGTTTCTTTTCAACCTCAGAGGGCATGATCTTGTGGAGAGGCCTCCTACTGACCCTCCCTTAACAGCTTCAAATAGACATATAATAGGCTTATTGCCCTTCTAATCCTGATACTTGGGGAGAGGCAATTATTTTTCCATGATTTGTCAAGGACAAAAACTATCAGCTTTTTCAGAAAGGGAAAAAAGGAAAAAAGTGATAAATCATCAATTTTAACTTTTAATTCTCCAAGAAATTAAACCAAACATTTTCAGCATCAGCCCACAGTTGCTAGATTTTGTAGACCTTTTATACCTGGAAGAAATTGTAAGCCATCATCAAATCCAACTCCTACCCATTTTATAAATGAGAGTACTGAGTCCAGAAGAGCTCAGTGACTTCCCCAAGGTCAATGGCAGAATGAGAATTAGAACCAAAATTCTCAGTCCCAGGTCAAATTCAATTTGTTTCAATCCAGTTCCAACAGATTAAACAAAAAGTACCCATTGGAGCTCAACCTTCAGTGATACAGTTGAAAAAAATATAGGTATATATGCATATAGATATGTATGTATGTCAAACTATAACAGAGCAAAATTTTATTTTATTTTTATTTTTATTTTTTTTATTATTATCATTTATTTATGATAGTCACAGAGAGAGAGAGAGAGGCAGAGACATAGGCAGAGGAAGAAGCAGGCTCCATGTGCCGGGAGCCCGATGTGGGATTCGATCCCAGGTCTCCAGGATCGCGCCCTGGGCCAAAGGCAGGCGCCGAACCGCTGTGCCACCCAGGGATCCCCCCAGAGCAAAATTTTAAAGTGCATTTAAAGAGAATGAATCAGTAAGTTATGCTATTCAGAAATATATTTCATTAGAATCAGATCAATGCAAAGTCTCTTTTAGATGTGGATAAATTACAGCTCAAAATTCAAACCTGTCAGTGTTAATATGGGAGTCAGAGAAAATGTTTAGGACTGGTTTATAGAACAATGTAAGGCTCTAAGTAAGCTTCATTGAAACCTTACTATTTATATGGGCCAATGAAATGACAGTTAATGAAATGTTCTTGGAGGCCTGGGTCCATAAAGGGTCATGCCTCATTGCTTCCATCCCAGAAGGAAACCACATCTATCTGTCACCCACATCTCTTGCAGCATAACTGGCCTTCTTTTCTCTATGATGACTGGGACTCTACCCACAAGCAGTCACAGAATCTATGGATAGGGATAGAATTCAATGGAACAATAGGTCTCAGAATTGAATATGCACATGAATCTCCTGGAGATCTTGTTAAACTACCGAGTCTGACTCAGTAGGCCTGGGATGGTTCCAAGATGCTGCATTTCTGACAAGCTTCCAGCTGTTGCTGATGCTGCTGGTGCAGGGCCACACTTTTAGTCACAAGAAGGTACAGGTTGTCTGACCCATTCTTCCACCTTCATTTGGGCTATGACTGATGAGACCAAATTGTTTGAAGAAAAAGTGTGAAGTTTTGCTAACAATGCGATTTTACTTATACAAATAAGCCATACCAGTCATTCAGAGCATTTATGATGAATCAGAAAGTCTCAGTATCCTAAAGAAGGTTCTCTTATATGAGCCCCAAACCCTGCTGCTTTTAATGTAAAGTCTTTTTCTCTTATTCTATTAGAGGTAACAATGTAGCAGGATTATTACTTCCAGTGGTTCCCCTCCATAGTTATCTTGGTAGACCTCAGTGGTCCTCAGCATTGGCTGCACACTAGAAACACTTGGGAGGCTTTGAGCCCTTCCAGTGCATACCCCAGTTCACACATACATCCAGTTCACACATACCCCCACCTGGGATCATTTAGTTATAATCTATAGGTGCAGGATCCAGGCATGAGTAGTGTTTAAAACTCTCCAGGTTGTTCCACCATGCAGCCACGGTTGACAACCAGTGGTCCAGCTTTTCTCCCTATGCCCCTAGAAATATAGGATCTATAGGACAAGCACAATAACTCCAATCTCTTTTCTAGTCCTCCTTTATTCCATGAGTCTTTATTGAATATTGATTTTGTGCCAGGCATAGGTTATATGCTGGAGAGAAACAGTGCACAGGAAAAGAAGTGTGGCTGGGAGAATGTGTCAATGTTTATGAAGCTGGGCTTCTTACACATGCTTTCCATCTTCCACTTTGGGGCCTGATTCCTCCTGGGCTGAAAAAGAAGGCCTTTTGATGCAGTGCTCCTGGATCTGGCATCTCTATTATGACATCATTATCCATCTTTCCAGAGCCCTTGGGAAACCCCACTCTTGCTTTTTTGCACCTTGCTGTGTTCTTGACTCCCTGGAATACTTAGAAAACTTATTTATACATCCCAGCTGTCATCAAAAGAAGGAAAATCTAGTGTTTTTTTTTCTTCCCTTTCATGTGCCAACTTTCCCTTTTCTCCTCTTTGTGTCTTTCCCTCCCAGGGTTGAGTCATTTATGCACTTCTCAGTCTATGGAATATGTTCCTGTAGCCTCAGCATCATGGTTTTGTCTGTGTTGTGACAGGCAAGTCTTACCTAGTCAGCCACAAATATACAAGCATGTTACTTAAGTCCTTCTCATCAAAAATGAGGTCCATGCACCTACATGATTGGTGTCACCTACGGTCTTATTTGAAATGCAGAATTTCAGGCCCTGACCCAGACCCTGCTGAGTCAGAATCTGCATTTAAACCTGATCCTCAGGCAGTTCCTATGCATGTTCAGTTTGAGATGCTCTTGGGGAACTTTGAGGAATGGAGAGTTATTACGCATCTAAAATTCCACCCTCATCTATGGATTTTCATGTTCACATTTGAAAATGTTGATTTATAGTTATTTCAAAGTTTAATGGTCCAACTACTATTCAGATACTCAGTGTTCTTAACTAGAGGATGGCCCATAAACTTTGGGTTCTAGTTCAGGCAGCACAGCTGACATGCTGCAGTAAACACTGCACCTCCTGATTTGTCTGCTTGTTCAGTTGGAGGGCATCCCTCTCCTACACAAGCGTGGCAGTGAAGGTGCTTGTGAGTTGGGCCAAATTTTCTCCTTAAAAAGGCTTTGAATGTGCTCAAACACTAGGAACAAATGTTTGGTTAAGGTCCCAGAATTCTTGGCACATAAAGCATAAGGAGACGATTTTGGATTGAAGCTTCTTAGGGTAGTTGTTACTACTAGAGACCTTGATCGCAGAAAAGAGCCTCCTTAATCCCTGATTTGGGGAGAGCTGCACACTGATGGTTCTGCCAGTGGGAGTTAATGCAGAACATATCCCTGCCTTGCCACAAAGCTGAATAAGTCGACCTCTTGGATAAAGTTCCTTAGTATTGTCCACTTAAGCAATGGAGAATGTCTACCAAGCATGGTGATTTCAGATTTAGCAGAGTTATAAACTTTTTCTCCTTTTGCAATAATTCTCTGACAAGTTTAGCTGCTTCTTAAGATACTCTTCATTTCTTTTTTTTTTTTTTTAAGATTTTATTTATTTATTCATGAGAGAGAGAGATAGAGAGACAGACCGACAGAGGGAGAAGCAGGCTCCATGCAGGGAGCCTGATGTGGGACTTGATCCCAGGACTCCAGGATCATGCCCTGGGCTGAAGGCAGCGCTAAACTGCTGAGCTACCCAGGGATCCCCGACACTTTTCATTTCTAACAGTAAAATTACATTCTCGGAATAATAGTTCTTAACCTGACTGTACATTTGAACCCCCACAAAGCTTTAAAATATTTTGAATTCCTGAGTTTCCAGAGAGATACTGACTTCATTGGTCTCAGATGAGGTGTGGGTTTCAATGTATATATACGGCTCCTCAGGTGGTTCTGACATGTAACCAGGTTTAGAGAGGTACTGCCATAGAGGAAGGGCCTTGTCTTCTGATTTACCCATGTTCATATATCCAGTGAATCTAATAGCTATGTCACATCATTAGGTATACCAAAAATTAGTCACCCACTCACTAGCTGTGTGCTCTTGAAAGAATTATCTATATTTCATAAGCCTCGGTTTTTAATTCTCTTAAATGAGGACCATTAGGGGCACCTGGGTGGCTCAGTGGTTGAGCATCTGCCTTTGGCTCAGGTCCTGATCCCAAGGATCTGGGATGGAGTCCTGCATCAGGCTCCCCACAGGGAGCCTGCTTCTCCCACTGCCTGTGTCTCTGCCTCTCTCTCTGTGTCTCTGATGAATACATAAAATCTTTAAAAAGAAAATAAAGAACACTATTACATTAGAGGGCAGTTGTGGCAATTTAAATAAAATCTGTAAGACAACTAGGACAATGCCTAGCATACAATAAGCACTCAACAAAATAGGAGTTCTAGCAAAGACCTGCAGGCATGGCAGAGGTACCTATTAAGACACTCAGGAATATAACTGGATCTCCCACGAGTCTGGTGGTAGTGCTACTGTATAGCCTTCTGCTCTCTATTAAGGCTGCGCAGTTGGATCCACAGACAGTGCCTGAGGTAAGATCATGGAATGCTCTGTAGAGGTCCCTCATTGTTCTTAGGTGTCTTAAGATGAAACAGAATGGAGCAGTATGGGCAGCCCAGGTGGCTCAGTGGTTTAGCACCGCCTTCAGCCCAGGGATCAAGTCCCACATCAGGCTCCCTGCATGGAGCCTGCTTCTCCCTCTGCCAGTGTCTCTGCCTCTCTCTCTCTCTCTCTGTCTCTCATGAATAAATAAATAAATAAATAAATAAATAAATAAATAAATAAATCTTAAAAAACAAAAAAAGATGGAGCAGTACCCACTTACTCCTTGGGCAAATAGAAACCCAGTCCAGAAACCTGTCGAAAATAAAACTAATAAAATATCAAATGACATCCCAGGAGAGAGTAATGGGTCTCAACTTTGAAAATTAGATTTTCTCCCATTTTTAAAAAGGACAGGTGTTGACACTATAAGCTCATTAAGGTCCATGAAATAAATTGAAGTAAATGTGTGGTGAATCTCCTCATGGAAATCTAGGAACATGCAATCTCTTGGATTGTTTTTTCCTATTTGATTTTAGGCTATTAATCAGAGATTTTATCTCTGTTTTTCTTTTTAAGACCTGTTTATTTGAATGTGAACATAGGATAAACATATTTGTGTATGTTTATATACATATATGGGCATGTGTGTGTGGAGATGCATTTATAGCATACATTTAAATATAAATGAGGATTTTGCAAATATATAGCCTTTTAGAACCAAAAGATTTCTGCTAGGATCAACTGTGGAATTGCCAAAATGTGACAATAATATCAAGGGTATGAATTCAAGTGAAATCACCCCCTGGTTCTCAAAATGCTCACTTTTTATTATTCTTGCAGAAGCCACACCTAGGGTACCCATGCTTCCAAATGTGTACTTTTTAGTGCAGTACAGATTTGGCCACTCTAGCTGGCCTGAAAATCTCCCATGAAATTCTAAAATGTAGCGTTTTCTAAAGAATTGGGCTGCCCGTAGAATGATTTGAATATAATTTATGTGTAATGTTAACTACACTCAGGCCTAATTCTAAGCTCCCTTCCATTCTGTTGCCAGAGTGGCCTTTAGAAAACAGACACTTGATTATGGTACTCAACCTATTCAGAAAATCTTTTAACAATTTCAAATCAATATCCTTAGCTTGGCACTCAAGACTCCTGCAAATCTGGCCCCAAACTACTCTGGTTCTGACCTTTCCTAGATATCTTATAATGCCCATCTCTGCAACTTTGCTTAGAATACTTTTTTCCATTTCATGTCTGCCTTTCAAACCCCACTCATTCTTTACACCTCAGCTCAAATGCTAACTCTGTATAGGACATCCCTGGTCCCCACCCAAGCTTTACTGTCATCCTGCTCTTTTACGTCTTTCCTGCTCATTCTATTTCTCTGCTGTGTGCTTCCTAGAGCTTCATATTATTGTTATATAGCTTTAATTATACTTTCCCTTGTGTTAGCAAGTGTTAGCAAGCACAATGAATAGTGCTTAAGGGAAAGTTAGCAAGTGTTAGCAAGCACAATGAACAGTGCTTAAGGGAAAGACTTTGAGGCAAACTAAACATGAATTAAAACTCTCTTAGGCAAGTCGCTTAATTTTTCTGAATTTCAGCTTCTTCACCTGTAAACTGAAGAAAATATAACCAAATGTGCATATGAGAATATGCAGTAAAGGCCCTCAGTAAGAAGTAGCCATCATTATCACAATTATTCAGATCAGCTAGTTCATCAATAGTACCTTGCAGCATCTCACCCTCCATAGTGTTTTCTGAATTGAGTGGAAGCAGCCCAAATTGATGACATCTGCTGCCTGGATCTCACTGAGTTATTAGTTTTTCAGTATCTGTTTTGAATTTCAGAAAGAAATGTCCATTTTTAGGCAGCATCAACATTTTCCTGTGGCATTTCAGTAGTCTTAATCCTGAAATTATTATAACTTGTGTTTAATTGAATCCAAGTCAGCATAACTATGGAGAATAGCTCAACTCATAAGCACAACTACTTTACATAGACCTGTGAAAGTGTAGCCCTCTGTGCAAAGAACCTGAACACCAAGGAACACTATTTCTATTTTTAATAACATTACCCTTTTCTCAGATGTTCAAATAATGGCAGAAATGGAGCTTGGGAAGCTCATAATTATCCACAGTACTGTGAGACCAGGAGAGCACAGAGACCCTGGTTTTCTCTGATATCTAGAGTTCTGGTAACTACACAGGATACACTCAAGTGTTATAATGACAATTATTGACTCCCTTTTCTAGATTACCAATTTCCTCATAAAACTCAAAAGAAGAAGAAGAAGCCACCATTTTCTCTGGTAGTTTCCAAATTATTTCCTATGGAAAGGGGAATTTTCTAAATCACCATGTTTCATGAATCCCAATCTCTGTTTCAGCACCAAGGACAGAGCATCACTGGGCTTAATGCCCATTGATCCTATTTAATCAACAACATTTTAAATATTTTAAAATTTCTGCTCAGATTTTATGCAGTCATCTAGTATATTGGTTTCCTGAACACTAGCTATGTGTCGGACCATGATATGATATACAAAGACTCACAAAAAAAAAAAAGACTCACAAGCCAATTACAGCTCTCAAGGTAGAACTGAGGAAGTGAGGCAAGTTAATAAATAACTATAACACCATATGACAAGTGCTATTACAGAGTTATGTATAAGTCATGTGGGAGCCAGGAGAGGGAACTCTAATTGATAAAGGAAGACCTTACAAAGGAGTTGACATTTGAACTGGATACCAAGAATTGAGTGAAGCTTACAACATAGAGAAGAGACTCCATTGGAAGAATGAATGAGTGAATACACAGTGTATTCAGGGATTTATGGAAATGCAATTTGATGTGGCTGAAAAGTGGGGTAAGTGGGAAGTTAAAGTAAGAGATAAGGAATGAGCTAGGTTAAATTATCACAATATTTATATAGCAAGCTAAGGGAGTTAAACTTTATATTGGGAAAATTAGAGCCATTGAAGTATATTGAGTAGGAACACAATCGGATCACATTTGTGTTTTAGAAAGATAGTTCATACAGCAGGGGAGACACTATACTGAAAATAAGAAATAAGAGGGCAGAAGGGCAGATAAGGGTGACATTTTTCCATATAGCCCTGGGAATAAGGAGTTGCTCTATCATAACCAAGGTTAGATAGAATTTACTTGGCCCAGCTCCCATTTGCTGTTCACCAATATTTTACATGTGGATTATGTCTCTCCAGATTCTTCCAAGAAGATAAAGGATGTCTTGGCTGAGTTTAATGAGGGTGGGAGCCTCAAACAATATGACCCACATGAGGTAAGAACATTTCCATTTCAAGCCTTTATAAAGGATGTTCTATGTCCTAGCCTTTCCATAATTTGTCCCACCCTTAGAAGTTTAGCTCATTTTAAAGAACTTGCTTCTCAACATATTTTCTCTAAGTCTCAAGTGAACCATTTATACATTTGCCAAGTTTAATCTGATGTAGAAGACTACATCAGACCTTCCTCTCTTCAAATCTTTCTGTCTTCCTGTCTTCATTCTCAGTTATCAACCATGCTTTCTACTTCACTGAGAAAATAACAATCAGAAGTGATCTTCCACAAGATCCTCACCTACCTCTGTACCTTTTCTCCTGTAACTAGGAATGAACTCTCCATGTTCCTAGTAGTTTTAGTCCCTCACTCAACTCATTCCCATTCTCTTCTAGTCTATTGACAGGAATTGCTTTCTCTCTCTCTCTCTCTCTCTCTCTATATATATATATATATATGTATATATATATATATATATATATATATATATATATATATCCTTCACATCAGCTTTCCACTATTTGTTAGATTTTTCTCGTCAACATATAAGCATACTGTTATTTGTCCTATATTAAAATTGTTCTCCTGGGGATCCCTGGGTGGCTCAGCGGTTCAGCACCTGCCTTTGGCCCAGGGCGTGATCCTGGAGTCCCGAGATCGAGTCCCGTGTCGGGCTCCCTGCATGGAGTCTGCTTCTCCCTCTGCCTGTGTCTCTCCTCTCTCTCTCTCCTTCTTTATGTCTATCATGAATGAATAAATAAAAATCTTTAAAAATAAATAAATAAATAAATAAAATAAATAAATAAAATAAAATTGTTCTCCTGACAACACTTCTCCAGTCACCTCATTTCTTTCCTGTTCTGTATAGCAAAACTGTGTAAAAGATTTGTCTATAGTCATTGCCTCTAATTTCTCTTCTTCCCTCTTTCTTGAAAGCCCTTCAATCAGAGCATAACCCCCACTCCTCCACTAAAACCACTAGTGAAGATAGCCAAGGATTTCCATGTGGCTAAACTCAGTAGGCATTTTACTCAACAGCATTGGACACAATTGGTCAGATCCTTCTCCACTGTCTGTCTTCATGTGGATTTCAGGACACTGCCCTCTCCTGGTTTTCCTTTTATCCCTCTAATTTGACATTTCCGCTAAAAATCAAATCACTATCTCAAACTTAACATAAGCTAAACTGAGCTCCTTGATCTTCCCCTGTAAAGTATTTTTCCAGCAATCTTCCCCATTTCAGTAAATGACAATGCCATTCTTCAAGTTTTTCAGTCTAAAACCAAGGAGTCAGCATTGCGCTTTCCTCTCACACCCCATGTCCAGTTCATCAGCAAACCCTGTCACTTCCACCTTCAAAATATATCCAAAAGCTAGTCACATCACCACCGGCACCACTTCCACCCTTATCTGAGGCACCACCATATTTTGTAATAATCACCTAACTGTGCTCCCTGTTTCTGCTCTTGACTTTTAAAGTCTATTCTTCACATACATCCTGAGCAATTTGTTAAAACTTAAGTCAGATCATGTCACTGCTCTGCTCTATAATTCCTCATGGTTCCCCCACTCCCTACTCAGAGTTAAAATCAAGGTCATTACCATCTGTACTTTTCTCTATTCTCTAACCTCATCTCTTGCTACCCTGCTCATTCCTTTCCAGCTATTATTAGCCTTCTGATGCTGTCAAACAAGACAATATTGCTCTAACCTCAATATCTTTGCATCTGCTTTTGCCTCTTCCTGAAATGTTTCTCCCACGTATATCCACATTGTGTTTTTCATCATCTCCTTCAAGTATTTGTTCAAATCACCTTCTCAATCAATGTCACCTTTTCTAGTTAAAAATTTAAGCCCTCTTTCCTGATGCTTCTTATCCCTCTATTCTGTCTTATTGTCCTCTTTAGTATTCCTCACCATCTGTCATGCTATGTAACTATTTAATTGTCTATCTCTCCTACAGGAGTATACTGTTCATGTTCATGTCGGTATCCCCAATGACCAGAGGAATATCTGGTTCATAGCAGACACTCAAGAAATATTTGTCGAATGAGTAAATGAATGCAAGACTCCCCTACTTTCAAACTCAACTCATCTAATGTTTCTTGAGCTTTCAGGTACTGTTCTGGGCACTGTAGAAGATATAAGGATGAGGAAGCACGGTTCTGGCCCTCCAGAACTTACTTCCTATTGTCAGACTCTACAGTTACATGGTCTTAGGTTAGACTTCTACCTTTGCTGCCAACCGGCAATGTGGCCTGAGATAATATTTCACCTCTCTGAGCCTCACTTTCCTCGTGTGACCTGAAGATAACAATAAGCAGAGACATTGAAGTTTGCAGATGAGTGGATTGAATGAGATAATTTTTGCAAAATGTCTAGCACTTTATGGGACACTGCCCATAAGGAAATGGTACCCTTTATTATTCCCCTTCTGGCTCCTTTCCCCAGAATGTTTTAAACTCAACTTCCTTTTCCCTGCTCCTGAGTCCTTTCATGAGAGCTAATTGCAGAAAAATGACTGATCAGCAGGACAGACTCAGGACAAGGCTGGCCACTTATTTATTCATATTGTCATCCTTTCAACACACCTTGACTCAAAACTCCTTCTCTGCGGGGCAATGGCAGGGTAACCAACAAAGCACATGTCTTCGAGGTGTACCTGAGCAGGGGTTTTGGATAAAATGCACCAATCATGGGGAGAATGAAGCAGGAGGAAGATTGCCAGTACAGGAGCCAGATTGAGAATGAACCATTTCAAAGAACATTCCCGAGGAGAAGCCATGCAGAGAAGATAGTGGAGCCAGCAAAAAACTCCCTGCCCCTCCCACCTCCCACCCCCAGCTCCAAAAACACAAGAACAAAGAAGGGTGGGGGCTACTAATCAGTCCTGTCAGCCCTGAGGCTGAAGAGTGGGAGGGGAACAATTTAGTCAGGGCCACTGAGGGTGTGAAGGCCACAGGAGCTCTCAAAAGCAGAGAGCAGCTTGGCTGTTATGAGCCTGTTGCCACCCCCGCCTCCATCAGGCTGGCCCCCACTCTGTACGCCTGGCACTGCGGTGTCCCAGGGAAGCTCTGTCACTCTGATTTTATTCTCTCTCACAGTGTGGCTGGCTTCTAGTAGGTGTAATGTCCCAGCACAGGGTTGGGGAAACAAAAAGAATTTAATTTCTCTTGAGTTTGATGGCTTACTGCTGGTAAACTGTCTCAAGGAGGAATGAGTTAGTTGTGGGAAGGGGCAAGTAGCTGCGAAAGTAAG
Organism: Vulpes vulpes; assembly: GCF_048418805.1. NCBI lineage: Eukaryota > Metazoa > Chordata > Mammalia > Carnivora > Canidae > Vulpes > Vulpes vulpes. Next base: position 54,780,880 of record NC_132782.1, read on the forward strand.
GCCAGGAATGAAAGTTTACATCTGGCCATGACAAGCATGCCCTTGCCCATTAGCACTGTGGGATTTTCTGGAGAGCTGACTACAGCAGCAAGTGGACAAAAGCACAGTGGAACAAAAGGGGCAAATGGCTTGGTGGCCCTACGATCTTAGACTCAGACACACCAAAGCACAGAGCCTAGCTCTGCCACCTGCTTTATGACTCTGAGCAAGTTATTTATGTTTTCAGGATTTTTTTCATCCACAAAATGGCAGTAATCATCCCACCTCACACTATTGTTTAAACGATTAAATGAAATCATGTATGTAAGCTGCCTAATGCACAGTAAGCTGTCCATCTAGTTCACCTCCCTTCTTGACCTGTGCAAGAATCAATACTTTAAGCAGATTGCAGAAACAGAAATTGCCCAGTTAGTTCTTAGATGAAAGTTGCAGTTTTTGGGAAAGAACAGGTCTGCCCATGACCATGCCTCACATGTTATTCCAGAGCTCAGAGAGTTGCCAACATGCCTCATAGTGTTTGTTGATCTGGTTTGGGCCTAGTAAACCACCTTCTACTCATCACACTTTCACTAGCAGCTACTCTGAGCCTGGCTTGTGCTCACAAAGAACTTAGTCTCTCATAACCCAGATATAAATTTTAGAATGGCAGCTAGTCACATGTTTTTGCATACTATACTTGAAGTTCTTGGAGAGGGTGACAGGGAGCCATATGTTAGCACTGGGACAATCACTTCTCGGCCTTTTGGCTAAGATCAAGTATATGTTAGCACTGGGACCTGGAACAGATATGGTAGCAGGAGCACTGGAGTGGGAGTCAGAAGATCGGGCTTCTGGTTTTACTCTGCTGCTGGGGCATGTCACGGAACTTTCAGAGCCTCAGTGACCTGAGGAGATCTGGGGTCTTCTGGTGTGAATGACCTTTGATTCTGGGCTTACTCTATGTGATCCTGTTTCCCAGAATAGGGTCATGAATGGTTGGATGTGTGTTCAATCATCGTTTTCTAAGTTCTCATAATAGTTTGTCAGTAGTTTTCCTATACTCACCACTATTGATCCTGTATTGGAATTATTTCACTACCCAAGTCTCTTTAAGGTATAGACCTATATGTATGTCACTGGTGTGTTCCCCAAGATGTTTGTTGTACCTAGAAGGCTCAGTACATATATATTGACTGAATAGACCCCACAATAATTGATGACAGCCAAGTGTATAAGAAGAAACCCAGCATCCATTAAGATACCTATCAGGAAACACTGTGATAGGTGATGTGGGGGGATACTTAGGTAAAATAAGATATTTCACTACCTTCCCAGAGCTCTAGATCTAGTTAAAGAACTAAGGATATATTTGTCATAAACAACTATATTAATAGAGGGCAGCCAATAAAAGTCTCGTAGGACACAAGTTGAAGTGGAAAAGTACAGAAATTCAGGTACAGGAGATCATACCAGGCTTCCTGGAGGAGGTGACATCTGGGCTGGGCCTTAAAGGATAGCTAGAATTTTAAGAGATAGAGAAGGAAGCAGTTTATGTGATATGTATGGAGGCTTGACCAGGAAAGAACATGGAAACCAATGTGGACAGAGAGTAGAGGTACACATAGGGAATAATAGGAGAAAAGACCAGAATGATCTCAGAACCTGAAGTAGCTACAAATCTAGGTTGGCATGGGATTTTAGGAGGGCTGTGAATCCCAGAGGACCCAAGGAATACACAGGATGATCCACTGGAGTGTGGGAACACTACAAATTAGACCTTCTATATACATTGATTTTTATCTCATGTAACTTCTATTCTCTAATTTCTTCTTAAGTATGTTTTATAGTGCATAATAGAGGAGCACAATAGTGCATGTCTGTAATTTATAAATAAGGATAAATGGGAATGCATGCTCAAGAATGTTATGGAGGGACATATGATTTTAAAACTGATCTCACCTCTTCCATGGGCAATTAGGAGCCATGGAAAGTTTTTGAGTAGGGAAGCAATCTGTTCAGAATTGCGCTTTGGGAAAACCAATCTGGCAAGGATGGATAAGATGGGAGGACTGACAGATGGGGATAGAGGCAAATCGAGAAGTATTGCAGTGGTCCAGGTAGGAGGCACAGAAGTCTGAAACCAGGAACAATGGGCCTTCAATAGCCTTCTCGTCAGGGTGGAGGTAGATGAGCAGTGGACACACAGAAAGGACTTGGATGTGACAGATGTGGCAAAACAACAGTAACAAGAAGAGACAAGACCTAGTCTCACTTGACTGGGAGTTCGAGACTGAGCCTGATCTTGTCAGCTTTAACAGAAACTGCAGGGTCAGGATGAGAAGCTGGTTTAAGGAGGGAGCTAATAGAAGATTAGAACTTGAGATCTTCTAATTCAGCACTCACCATCCGCTGAAGAAGACACTGAGGCTCACAAAGATGAGGAAAAGTGGTCAAGCTGAGACTAGTCACAAGGTCTCCTGAATGCCACACTGCTCTTGTTTGATGATCTTCCAGCTTTGTTTTTTTTTTTTTTTAAGTGTTATATTAGACTTTGTTTAAACTTTCTCTTTTTAAAAACAATTTAGTATAGTCTGTTTTCCAGACATTTAAAAAATATTTTATTTACTTATTCATGAGAGACACAGAGAGAGACAGAAACACAGGCAGAGGGAGAGGCAGGCTCCCTGCAGGGAGCTTGATGCAGGACTTGATCCCAGGACCCCGGGATCATGACCTGAGTGAGCCGAAGGCAGATGTTCAACCACTGAGCCACCAGGTGTCCCTTCCAGAAATATTTTAATGCTGATAGTTCTCAGTTTGATAAAAAGATTAACAGGGCACTTTGGTGCTCAAAGCTACAGTTGACCCTTGAATAATGTGGGGGTGAAGATCGCCAACCCCCAACCCCCAACACAGTCAGAAATCCACATATTAAAAAATAAATAAATAAATAAATAAATAAATAAATAAAAATAAAGAAATCCACATATAACTTTTGACTCCCTAAAAGCTTAATTACTAATAACCTACTGTTGACTGGAAGCCTTACTTTTAACATAGTTGATTAACATGGATTTAGTATGCTGTATATAATGGATATGCTGTACTATATTCTACAATAAAGGAAGCTAGAGAAAGGAAAATGTCATCAAGGAAATCATAAGGAAGAGAAAATACATTTACAATACTGTACTGTATTTATTTAAAAACATTCCACAAAAAATGGCTGGCACAGCTCAAACCCATGTTGTTCAAGGGTCAGCTGTAAACAGTACTTGTCAATTTAAATAGCATGAAGGAGGAATGCCTGGGTGGCTCAGCGGCTGAGTGTCTGACTTTGACTCAGGGTGTGATCCTGGAGCCCCGGAATTGAGTCCCACATCAGGCTCCCTGCATGGAGTCTGCTTCTCCCTCTGCCTATGTCTCTGCCTCTGTGTGTGTGTGTGTGTGTGTGTGTGTGTGTGTGTGTGCTTTTCACGAATAGATAAATACAGTCTTTCTAAATAAATAAGTAAATAAATAAATAATGTGAAGGAAAGACAATGCAAAAAAAGAGCCTTTTATTTATTTATTTTTAAATATTTTATTTATTTATTCATGAGCGACACAGAGAGAGAGAGAGAGAGAGAGAGAGAGAGAGAGAGAGAGGCAGGCAGAGACACAGGCAAAGGGAGAAGCAGGCTCCATGCAGGGAGCCCGACTTGGGACTCGATCCTGGGACTCCAGGATCACACCCTGGGCTGAAGGCAGTGCTAAACCGCTGAGCCACCGGGCTGCCCAAAAAGAGCCTTTTAAAATAATGACAGTGCCATCAGCAAATACTCAAATCAGAGCAAATCAAAGTAGAGAATGAAGAGAACCAAAATAGCACAACACCATGGAAAACAAAGTTTCAAGAAGAAAGGATGGAGTGCTACAGAGACGCCAAATATGAGCAAGTCAGAAAAGAGACAATTGAATTGATAGCCTTCAAGAGAATGGGTTTAGAGGTGATGGTTTCAGAACCCAAACCAAATGGGACTAAGGAGGTAATGAGGCTAGTGTGGTCTGGCCAGGGAACATAGAAGGGGAAGAGAAAAAGGACACGGCTAGTAACTCGAGTATCCTTCCATTTCTTTGGAACAATGACCTTGAACATGCTTGCAGGTAGAGAAGCAGAAGCTGGGAGATGCCTTCAGATGGAGGGAGGGTAGACCAAGGGGCATAGTGGGTGGGTTCCACTTGTAAACTGGGAGGAAAAGATTTTCCTTTTGCAGACTAGTAAAAAAGAGGAGGATGTGTGAGGAAGAGCACTTGGATGAGGCTGTGGAGACAGGGTCAGAAAGAGAGACACAGACTCAGGGGCAGGAAGGACAGAGGGATAGAGACAGATTGGTAATTGTCACAAGAAATAGGAATCCACCATTTGCTTAGAGATCCCTTAATCTGCTAAGAGCCTGCATTATCCTCTGTCCAACCAAATCAGGCTTCCTCCACTCTGCAAAGGACAGCTTGGGGTAATTAGAAATGGCCCTGTGAGCTCCTTCCCAATGGGGTCAGGAGGGCATTACTTGTTTTTAGGGCCAAAACTTTGTACACTAGACCTGATTGTATATATTGAAGCCACCTCTCAGTTCTGGGAAGGCTCAGATCTTCTAGATGAGACAAGGGGTTAAATGCTATCAACATTTTGCAAAGAGCCAAGTAGGCTCCTAAAAAGGGATTTTATTCTCATGGCTGTTATTATTTACAAAAGCCTGCACAGCAGATCTTAGAGTAGAGCTTCCTCAGTGATTTCCAGGAGCATCTGCCGATTTGATGAAGAATCTGATGCCATCCGAGCACGAGCCAGTGATGACTCACTGCAAACTGTCTTTGTTGAGTGTTTGCTGAGTACAGCAGCCCTTTCTGGCACGGTTGCTCCCAGCCTGGGACCAGAAGCCAGGCAGTAGTGGGAGAGATACAACAGGGAGAGGTTCTAGTTTTTTTGGCACATTTCTTGATTCTACCTTCTGTCCCTGGCTTCCTGTTCTTCTCCCAGTGCCTAAAACCTTCACAAGGACATGTTTTGAGAGCAGCTGAGCCAGACACATACCCTCTCCTGTTCTCTTGAGGTTCATCCAGGGAAGATCAGTTATGAAAGTAGTGAAGGATGGAGCTTGTCTTTTCATATTTTCTGAGACCTGAACACTCAGGAATCACATCCCTCAAGCAGAACATGGAGACATCACAGAACCATCTTTCCTTCCTGTTTTCTACTATATCCTTCTTCGTCTTAACTAGGATTCCAGGGCACTGATCAGATCCTCATGAGAGGGCAGTCTGGCTTGTGGGCCTCAATTCAGGCAGAGCCCTCCTCTGTGGTCTCTACTCCCAGTGCCCACTTCCCATTACCCTCTTTCTACCTGGTTTTGGATGCGTCTTGTTACAGAATCCTCCTGCAAGCCGCAACACGCAACCACCAGGGTCTTCTTTTTCTTGCATCCAGTCCTCTGCTCCCTGTGCCTGCCAGTCTCCATCACCTCCTGCCTGGCCTTTTCATTCCTGCAACCACCAATCCCCCTACTTCCATTTCCCTTTCATTTCTCTTAACCTGCCTGCCCCGCCCCCACCACCACCATCAGTTTCTCATCTCTCCTTTTTCTCTGTCTCTTTGCTTCGTTACACTGACTTTTCCCTCTTTGTTTCTCCTTAGCCAATTAGCTATGATGTCTTTAAGCTGTTCATGAGGGCTTACCTGGATGTGGACCTTCCTCAGCCACTGAGCACGCACCTCTTCCTGGCCTTTAGCCAGAAGCCCAGACAGGAGACCCCCGACCACCCAATGGAGGGGGCCAGCAATGAGGCCAGTGGCCCAGGTATGTAGACCAGTGTTCCCCAAGATGAAAGGTAGATTTTGCAGCTCTAATGCATTTGCAACAGGCACAGGCGGCATTTCTGGGGGGTTCCCTGTGCATAGAAACTTCCCTATGGGGTGGGAATGAAGACTAGGGGACCAGGACTCCTTTCCCCAGAGGCCTCACAGGAAGCCCTGTCTGATGGCTCTCTCAGAGGAACAAAGAGGCAAAAATCCCCAAAAGAGGATGGGGAGAAGAGGAGCACAAACTAACATTAAGGGGAAGAGAACCTTCTGTAGAGATTGCAAGAAGCCTCTGGATGGAGCACATTCAGTTCATGCACCCAGGATGGAGTGAGCCTAAGAGTGTCAGGAGAAGGGGAAGGTGTGGTCACTGTCTTCCTGAAGCTTGGACTATAAGGGGGGAGACACAACCCCAACAAGTCAACATGAACCCAGATGACGCTCAGAGACACACAACTCAAGTGATCCAGATCCCATAGGACGGTCCCCTCCCCGTCTTTTTAGGAAGCTAGAGAGCATAGGCTGGTCCTCAAATCTTCTTTTTATTCCCCAGATACCAACATACAGAATGTGGATAATGCTGCCAAAGCAGATGAGGCCTGTGCCCCTGATACAGGTAAGTCTTTGTAATCGAAGATTAGCATGGTAGGGTGCAGTGGGGGAATACCTCATCCTTGGGAGGAGGGGGAATTCTAACCAGCAATTTGTCTCCATGTCTTTGTATATCCTTTAAGCAGCTCTTGTCCGCCTCCATATTTGGGGCCTCCACCACTCTAATGTGCTGGGATTCTGAGGCTTGATGCAGGTTCTTTATTCACTTGCCCTGAAACAGGGCAGGTTGTTAACTATTTACTTCTAATGGGTCTTCTAATGGTTTACTTCTAATGGGTCTGCTGGGCCAGAAAGGGGAGAAGGGGACCCTTCTCAGGAGAAAGTGTTTGATGGGGTTTGAGTGAATTTGTGTGTGTGTGTGTCTGAGAGGTGTATAAAGAGGTGGCGCTAGCGCTGAGCAGATGACTCTGCCTGTGGATGGTTGGAGGTGGGTAGGGCAAGAAGGTAAGGCTATGCTCAGGTGGATAAAATTGTATGAGCTGTACTACAAGAAAGGTAAAGGAAATCTTTTTAGTTGAATTAAACCACATGTAAACCTAGGTTTACACATGAGAATGAAGAACACTGAAACTGGTAACCACATGGGGAAATACAAAGAATATTTTTCTTATTAGTTAAATCTCTTTGAAAGGTAATTAACTGCTAAAGCAAAAAAAAAAATGACATTGTGTTGCGCAGTTTATAAAATATGTAGGAGTGAAATGTATAGCAATAGCACAAAGGCCTAGATGGGAGAATTGGAGGTATTTACAACCACTGGTTTAGTAAGTCAGGAGGAAGAGCAAGGCCACTGACTAACATTATTTTGGTCTATTTGCCAGGGACTTGGTAGGATGGGAGAAATTCTTCAAGTGGATACTAGATGTAGTTCTAATCTTTTTTTTCTAAGTCCTGGCAAAAAGGGCAATTGAAAGGATTATAGAGTTTTTGGTGTGTAACTGAAGGACTAGTGAGATGAAATCTGTGGATGAAAAGCAGAACATGGTTGGGAAAGGAGAGTTGCCTCCGGACCATAAGCTCAGCAAATTTCAGCCTTCTTATAGAGCCCTGCAAAGCAAGGATTATGAGCATTGGTGCCTTTCTGAGGCCTTCAGGGGCAGCATCAGGGCAAGACTACAAGGTATGGCTCACCCACCTGCCCTCCCCAGCATCCTACCCAGCCATGCTAGGTCTGTGGCCTCTTGGTTAAATGGATTTAAGTTATAAATAAGTCTTAAATCTTATATGGGATAGAAGAAGCATGTTATGACATAAATTACTCCCATGATAGGAAGAGAAGGGTGGAACTGGGATCCTTGAGATTCTAAACTCTGAGCAAGAAAATCAACCTTGAAGAGCATTTGGACCCAAATTCTTTACCCAGAATTTTCTTGAATTTTCTTTCTTGGTCCAGGTATCTGGAACTTTAAGAGGAACCTGAGAGAAATTATACTTTATTCCTTGAGGTTCTAAATTGAGCATTATTTGTTTTAGTGGCTGAATTTTCCAAGGAACCAAGGGGATGCTGTCATTATATGATATTTGAGAAATATAATCAATGATGATAATGGAACTTGGCTGGCTTATTTGACCACCATGTTTATTTGCAATATTTGTATTGTTCTGAGTCTGAGAACAACTTCCAAAGACTTCCTCCTGGAGGAGCGATTTGTGATGTACCATTTTCCTTGTCTAGGGAGAGTATCAATCTCCTGTGGTCACATAATGAAAGGGTAGTGATCTGACTGCTGGCCCAGGGAGTTATACAGCATTTTTTTTTTCTTCTTTTGTGACTTGAGACTTGAAGCAGAAAATCCTTTTCCTGTTAGGCCACCTTCCATGGATGTCTTAATTAGATGCCCCTGTTCACCAGAAACAGGAAGATAGGGACAGACGGATACCACAGAGAGGGGCCTCTGCCAGTAAGGAAGAGCCAAGTTCTGGTATCACCTTAGATCAGGCCATCTGTTAAAAATCCCAGCCTTTTCTTGTCACCCAAGCAGAAGCCAGAGGAAAGTAGATTCTCATTTGATATGGCCTATTTAGGCCCATCGGAGCAATCTCCAAGCTGGAATCTAGAACAGCCCACTTCAAGTTATTCATTTCCAAAACCAGGTCAGTGAATGATTGGGTTCATAAGCACAACAGAGAGGGGCTTTCACTGAGTCCAGACATTGACTCAGAGCCTTGAGCAACATGTCATTGTCAGGATGTCAGCTGGGAAAGCCTGAATACACCTCCCCTGAATGCCCAAGACTAAATGGGATAAAGAATGTGAACGTCAGCCTCATGGTTTTTATTTAGTTTCTCAGGCTCTTGAGATGTTTCAGCACCTTGGAATATTGGACTCTAAGAAAGTCCTTCAATTTTTTTCTCAGTTTTTCCCAATTATAATAAGTAACACATTTACATTGTAAAAATTGTGAAGGGTACCAAAAAAGAAGGAAACATCAAAACTACCCATAATTTACCAAGGCAGTTACATACATGCACACACACACACACACACACACGTGTCCTTGCAGGTTTTTTCTATAAATTTTTTACTGAATTGGAATCAGTCTACACATATAATTTTGGAACCAGCTTTGTTTTTCACTTAACATTATACTCACAAACATTTTTCATGTCATTCAAGGTTTTTGGTAAACATCAATTTTTATACAAGCCCCTTTTTCAACAGATGAAAAATCTTGAGGTTAGATGTAGGAATAAGCCCACTTGTGCAAAATCACACATCATTTAGCACAAACACAGAGCTAGAAACTCAGGCCTCTGCCTCTAGCTTGGTATTCTTTGCACTATGCAACACTCCTTAGCTGGAGGGCAACAAATAATACAGAGACTAAGAGAGAAAGTGGAATAAGTCAGGTCTGCCTAAGAACCCTCAAGGAAAAGAGTTTATGAACATGGCACCCACACAGAGCTTCTGTTATCTGGAAGAGGGTGTTAGTCTTTTATTACTGATGATCCCTGAGGGGATTTAGATGGCTCAGGTTGGAGGTGTTTCACATAAGGCAGCTTGAGGAGGGAAAACACTAGTAGGACTATGTGCGCCTTCTCCTTCTGCACACCAGCATTTCCCTGACTGGAATGAACAGTACACCTCAGTGTAGACTAGAACAGTGGTTCAAGATCCAGTCATAATTCTGGTAATCTAAGGGTCTTTGGAAAAGGCTGTAATAGTGAGGTATAATTGGTATTAAATGAGTTTTACATGTTTAAAGTATATAATTAATAAGTTTCTGCATATGTGTACGCCTATAAACCAGTACTACATCAATATCATGAAGATATCTATCATCCCTAAAGTTACCTTATTATCCTTCTCCCACCCTCCCTAACCACCACTCCTCTGTACTATTACTCATCTGCTTCCCGTCACTATAGATTAGATGGCATTTTCTGTATTTTTATACATCGAATCATACAGCATGTATACTTTCTAGTGTAGCTTCTTTCATTCAGCATAATTTTAAAATTTATCCATGTGGTTGGGTGTATCAATCATTAACGTATTTTTAATGCTGATTAGTATTCTGGTATATAGGTAGATATTCCACAGTTTATTTATCCATTCACTTAGTGATGGACATTTGGGTTGTTTCCAGTTTGGGGCTATTACATATAAAATGTGAATATTTTTGTGTAAATCTTTGCATGGACAGCTTTCATTCCTTTTAGGTAAAAATCTAGGAGTAGAATGTTTAGGATTATTATGTTCTTGTGATGATTTGATCTCTTTGTTATGAATGACCCTCTTTATTTCTGGTAATATTCTTTGCTTTGAAATCTACTTTATTATGATTATGTTCATAATAAATGATACCATTTTAATTAACTGAAGTTATAATGGTATCTTTCTTGATTCTTTTAATATGTTTGTGTCTTTATATTGAAACTGACTTTCTTATAGGAAGCATGTAGTTGGGTCTTCTCTTTTTAATCTAACCTGACAATCTCTGCCTTGTAGTTAGGATTTTGAACATTTACATTTCCTGTGATAATTGATATGGTTAGGTTTAAAAGTACCATTTTGCTATTAGTTTTTTATTCCTCATCTGTTCTTTCTTTCCCTTTTTCTCTTTTTCTGTCTTAATTAGTTGAATTATTTATGGTTTCATCTTATCTCCTTTTTTATCTTATTGACTATAACTCATTATTATATAATTTTAGTGACTTTTAACTATCACAGTCTATGTTCAAGTAATATTCTGCTTTGCATATGCTATAAGAAACTTACCGCAATATACCCCTATTTCTTCCATCTAGGCCTTTGTGCTATTTTTATCATATATTTTACTTCTATTTATGTTAAATTATAAACCACACAACACATTGTTATTACGTTTGCCTCAATAGTTAATTATCTTTTAGAGAGATTTAACTAATAAAAATATTTTTTGTATTTACCCATGTGGTTACCAGTTTTAGTGCTCTTTATTCTTGTGTGTAAATCTAGGTTTCCATATGGTATAATTCTATTAAAAATATTCTTTATCATTTCTTGTATTGCAGTTTTATATAGTTTTGTACATCTGAAAAATTCTTTATTTTGCCTTTTTTTTCCTAAAGATATTTCACCAAGTAAAGAACTCTAGATTGATGGGAGCATCTGGGTGGCTCAGTTGGTTAAGCATCTCCCTTCAGCTCAGGTCATGATCCTGGGGTCCTGGAAATGAGCCCCACATCAGGCTCCCTGCTCAGTGGGGAGTCTGCTTTTCCCTCTGCCCCTGCCTCCCTGCTCATATTCTCTCTCTCTCTTTCTCTCAAATAAGTAAATAAATTTTTTAAAAAAGAATTCTAGATTGACAGATTTTTTTTTTCCATTAGTACTTTAAAGATGTTGTTCCACTAGCTTTCAGCTTGTTTTCTTTCCAGTGAAAAAACTAGAGTCATTATCATCTTTGTTTCTCTCTATATAAGGTGTCTTTTTTCCTCTGGCTTCTTTTATTATTTCTTTATCATTGCTTTTAATCAGTTTGTCTTTAATGTTCCTTGGTGTAGTTTTATTCATGTTTCTTATGTTTGGGGTTCATTGAGCATCTTGGACCTGAGGTTCTATAGCTTTTATCAAATATTAACAAATTTGGAAAAATTTCAGCCATTATTTCTTCCATTTTTTTCTACTTCTTTCTCTCTTCATCAGGTACTTCAGTTTCATGTCTATTTGAAGTTGTCCCACAGCTCACTGATATGATATTCTTTTTTTTTTTTTTAAGACTTTTTGGATAGTTTCTATTGCTGTCCTTCAAATTCACTAATCTTTTCTTCAATGTTTAATCCACTGCTAATCCTATTCAATGCATTTTTTCATTTCACACACGTCAAAGTTAGACAACTGATGTGGGCATTTCTTAAATATCTTTTAGGCCTCCACTTAACATGTGCAATCTTTTCTTCTAGCTCCTTGGACATATGGAATACACTTGTAATCATTATCTTAAAGTTTTTACCTATTATATCATCTGTGTCATTTCTGACTCCATGTCAATTGCTTTTTCTCTTATTATTGTTCATATTTTCTTGCTTCTTTGCTTACTTTTCAGTTTTTTATTAAATGCCAGACTTTGAAAATTTTACATCATTGGGTATTGGATATTCTTGTATTCTTATAAAAATTCTTGACCTTTGCTTCGGGGCACAGTTAGGTTACTTGGAAATAGTTTGACCTTTTTTGGGTCAAGCTTTTAAAGCTTTGTTAGGCAGGACCAGATAAGCATTTATTAATTTCACTCAACTACCAGAGCAAAACTCTTCTAAGTACTCTATCTAATGCCTCATGAGTTATGAGAGTTTTCTACCTTGGTTGGTGAGAATAGATACTATTCCTGCATTCCATGGATTGTTCCCTCCAATACTGATTCTTTCCCCAGCCTCAGGTGGTCTCACACATCTGTGCAAATTGTTACTCAGCTGAATAATGTAGGGAAACTCTCCACTGATACAGGGGACCCTCTAATCTCTGAAATTCTCTCTGAGCAGCTTCCTCTTGTTTGGTGCTGTGCTCTGTGAACTCTAGCCACCTTGGACTCCCCCAGACCCTAAACTCTGCTTCCTCAACTCAGAGAGACTTCTAGGATCTTCCTAGGTTCTGCTTCCCTGTGCTATAGCCTAGAAACTCTTTCTGGACGGTATGATGTGGCAATTTCAGGGATCATCTCATTTTTTATCTCTTGGGATCACCGTTGGTGCTACCACATTCAGGGACCTATGAACCATTATTCTCATATCTTTTGTCCAGTTTTTTAGTTGTTTCAATAGAAGGATAAATATGGGACATTATTCCAATTTGGTCAAAATAGAATTCATTGTAATAAAGTTTCCATGGATGGATAATCTGAGGGTATAACAGTAACTTGAAGTATAATGGGCTATCCAACAAAGGATTTCTCACATTTGTCTTATATACTATTATGTTTTTCTCCTAACTTTCCCTCCAGTAATGATTTTACTACTTCTGTTCCATATGTAATTTTGTTGCAATTTCCCTATTTCATTATCCTTATTTTTATCTCATCCTATTGTATTTTTATCTCAACTTGCTCACCTCTGAGGCTTTATGCCTCTACTTAATAAAGGTTATAGCTTCCTGAAACCTCCTGAGGGTCTTGTCCAGTAGGAAATTGTTTCCAAAGATCTGGTTTTTGGAGACTTCAGGATGGAGCTTCCTTTCCTTCTTTGCAGCTCTGTTTCATAAGCTCTGTCATCTCTTCACAGGGCCCCTTGCAACATACAGAGTGTGTCAGTGAGACAGTGGTTTCACTCACTGTCCATCTGGATCATGGTTAACTCCCTTCTCAGATCACAACACAACTCCTAGGACCCAGTAGGCTTTCATGTAGCACAGCTCTACTAGCCTGATGTGAACTGTTTGCCTTTGCCTGGGACTTTGGCTCTCTGAACAAAAAGTGTACTGGTAGCATGGCCTTCCCCAGCAGGCATTACTGTTGGGGTTGTCTCTTCCTCTGCTTATGCCTTCAGTACTCCATGACTTAGTGGTTCAACACCTAAGTGGATTTGCCACTGCCAGTCTTCCTCTTTTCCCTGTGTTTTCTGTGAGTTGCACTCTCTTACTGGATATTAAGAGATCATTTCTGTTGGGCATGGGTCTAGAGAGACTGGGAGAAGAGAGATAACCCTTAAAGTGCCTCAAGAAAATATAATTCCACAGTAAAATATAGGTGCCCAGTTTTCTAATTAGTAATAACCTCATGTTTCTGAAATAGAGGACAAAGAGTAGAAGAGAGACAGTATTCTCCTACCTAAGAGAAAGAAATCTCCAGAGGGAAAACTTCCTCTGTTCCTGTGGTATGATCAACCACCTTCTGCATTTTCTTAATCCAAATGATTAAGCTTGCAGCTAGTCAAAATTCTTCCTAATTTCTGTAAACTCATTGATTGTTGATTCCAGTTTTCTCTTTTGAATATTCACTTTTTTATTTCTCTTTAAATGTATTTGAGAAGAAAATTGCGAGAGAGTATATTAGTGAATTACCAATAGTCTGGATTTTGGAATCCTAGCCAAAATGCTACAAATTGAGTGTGTTCCCCAACAATTAGGCTAAACGGCATTTACCTGTTGGCTATTGATATTATTAAAAATTATTATTAATCTTTTCTGAAAATTCACTGGGTATAGGTAAATTTCTTACAAGGATATAGATTCTAAAAGGGTCAGGATGGGGTCCATTCAGAGTATGAACTCTACAAACTAGATTTCTAGGGCCACTGATTTGATCATGTTTAAGTAACTAACACTTTTGAGGACACTTGTATAAAATTCTTTCCTCTATCAAAAAAATGATGGAGCAGCAAAAGGGGTTTGATATTTGCTAAACATTGATTGCCTTTGGATGGTTTCCTTTTGCCTATCACAGAATCAAAGATCACTGAGAAGCAAGTGCCAGCTAAAGACCAAGTGGCTGCAACCCTCCTAGGAAACCCTGTTGCTCCATCTCGAGGCTCAGAATCCCCAATAGTGTACCTGAAGGATGTAGTGTGTTACCTGTCCCTACTGGAGACTGGGAGACCGCAGGATAAGCTGGAATGTAAGTGCTCACCCTGTCAAGGGGCTTCAACTTTTTCCTAGAAGAAGATATTGATTTCATTCTAAACATGCTGGAGATTGATCTGGGATCATGGGTATTGGTGACATCTGCTTGGGGAAGGTGTTTCTGTCCTGTCTCCAGCAGTGATCTCAACATTTCTTGCAATCCATATTGGGATATAATACCAGTTGTATAGAGAGTAGGAAGTGCATCTGAGACCTTGGTATTAAGAATCAGGATTTGAAAAGGAGAGAAGTCTCTACAAGGGGTCAAGACCCCCTTCCTTTGCTGGCAGGACTTCCCAAAAGCCTCCAACCAGAAATCTCCTTCCTTCTCCTATTTTTCAAGGGAAGCTATTCAACACCTATCTTCCTTCTCCTATTCTATATCCAAGCAGCTCTTTAAGTTTGAGGAATTCCTTTTTCTTGATCAACCTCTATCTTGTTAAAGCTTATTTCTATTTCTTCACCTACCCTTACCCCAAGTTTTTTTGACCTCTAGAGAAAAGGGACTAGTTAAGTAAGGGAGTTGAGCTTGGTTTCATAATATTACTGAAGTTGGTTTCAAAAACACATCTTCAGAGAGAGAGTAATGGCTGGTGGCAGAAAGGAAATCCCACAGCAGCTGAAACAGCCTGTAGTCTTGTAGAAGACTCACTGCGGGGATGGCCTCCCCTACCTCCATGAGCCTACAGGCAGACTTTTAAAATAGGAGATAATAGGATCTTGTTAAAAAAGGAACATTGTTTTGGCTCCACTTGGGACCTTAGTAGATATTAAGGGAAAAAACACACATCATGGCAAAAGTCAAAATTCCAGTTAATAATAAGACTCATCAATAAAACTTAAACATTAACAAGGAAATGTCTGGCAAAGGTTAACCCTTGCCAAAATGAAAATGAAAGTTATCTCATTAGCTGAGCTTAAAATCTCCCCCATAGTTTTGAGGTGTTAACAATTGTAAGTCTGAAGTGCTAATTTAGTGGCAAATATAGCAGATTTCTGTTTCTTTTGGTTAATGTTAAAAGTGAATGTCAAATTATTCCCAACATTCAGCTGGATTATGAGTTATAGGCATTGTATTTGTTCATAATTACCGGAGAGGATATGGCAGATTTTTTTCATATTAGTGACTCCCAGGCTGAGTCTTGTAATGGCAATAAAAAGAAACTGTATTTTAAAAAAAATTTTGTTACAAAAAATTTCCAACATAGATAAAAGTAGGAAGCACGATGGACTTCCATATACCCATAAGCCACCTTCAGTAATTACCTGCTTATCATGTTTTATTTATACTTCCCATGCATTCCCTCTGCCCTACAATATTTTGAAGCAAATTCCAGACATCATATAATTTCCCTGTAAATATTTCAGTAGGTACCTCTAAAATATGACTTTTTCTTAAATATAACCACAGCACCATTATCACATTGAAAGGCAATGATTCCTTACTATTGCCTATCCGGAGAGAAAAGAGGCAGAGCTAAAATAAGAACAAAAGCATTTGTGTAAGGCCTCAGAATAGCAATTAGGGGAACACAGATTTGGGCAGCAACCCAAATAGTGCCCTTCCCAAGGAATAAATGTCAAGGGTTTTTAAAGACAAAAGGGAATGCTTGTATATGTTCTTTACAGAGAGCTTTGATTGGTGTTGATGGCAGAAAACTAATTGGTCACTAAGGCCATCACTAAACAAAGTCTCTTTTCTGTAGCCAGTTGCAGGTGTTCGGGCTAAATCCTTGGAATATTTGCAGTTTGGTCCAATTCAGAGTGCACAATTCCACCCAATGAGGAAGTGCATAAAGCCTATACCTCCTTAATGGCCTCCCAGCTTGATTTTAAAACCCTTTGACATAAATGACATTTAATTTCACCTTTTATATATCAAATATTCAGATAATTTCCCCAATTCTATATTTCCAATAGTTTGTTTGAATCAGGATCCAAATATGGTCCATACATTGCCATTGCTTCTTAGGTTTCTTCTATTTTAGTTTTCTGCATATTTTTTTTCCTTGTAATTTTTTGTTGTAGAAACTTGGTCATTTGTCATCTAGAGTTTTTCATCTTGTTTGCTTGTTTTTTAAATTAAAGCAGATGAATTCAGATCCTTTTCTAATTTTAATGATTGAAAGCAACTTAAGCTTTTCTTTTTTAATAACCAAACACATATCTTTTTGGAAATAATAGCCTGAAATTCTACCTCTCATTAGTACATTAATAACAATAACCCTCATTATTGAATACCTTTTATTTACTAATCATTTTAAATGAGTTATCTCATTTTAACCTCACAATAACCCTAGAAGGTCAAGGTGAATATTCTCATTTTATGTCAGAAAGCACAGAAAGTGTAAATGACTTGCCCAAGGCCATGCTGCTAAAAAAAAAAAAAAAAAAAGGATGCTTTCTTTCTAGTTCTTTCTAGCTCTACTGTCCATGCATAGTAGGACCAAGAGAAAGAAAGCTCCGTGTTGAGTTGCCCAGACCCAAGGTCTGGGAACAGCAGTAGTGGGAAGGTCTGTCCTTTACGTCATTCAGCCATCTGTTTGGCAAGTCAGCCTCATATGCTGAATGCCTCTGACCAGGACATTCTGAAGACTCATGGAGAATCGGAAGACTGTGATCCTACTTTGAAAGAATCTCGACTCCCACTACAATCACACCACTGAACAAACACAAGGTGCAGGGATATTAAAACATGTAGAAAGATATGACAACACATGGGCCACCTAGCAGGATTGTTGTGACCTGTGGGGACAACACTGAAAGGTCCTGAGTGGGTATGTGGGGGAAGGGTCAGCCAAGGGAGGCCCCATCGAGAAAGGTCTGTTGAAGGATTTCAAGAATGGGAAGAAAATGAAGATGTGTTCAGCTCTGCTCCCCACTCTGCTTACTTCTGAGGTCACAGACAGGATCTCTACCTTTTAGATGAATTTAAGTTCCCATGTCCTGAAAATGAAAATTTAGTCCTTTGCCCAAATTTCTTTCCCAGACCTTCCTTATCCTGGATCACCTCCCTACACCTAGAACATGATAGCAGATATTTCTGAGTAGCATGTTGATATTTTAGAAAAACAAATACAATAGCTTCTATAATGGTAACTACTTCATACCTTTATTGAGAATTTGATAAGTAGTAATGATAAAGCACATAGGATAGTGCATTGTACTTACTAAATGTCATATAAAAAAATTCACTGATGAGAGAAAATAACAATAAATAACATTTGTTGAGTGCTCTCTACATTCCAAGCACTTACTAAGGAGTAAGACACCTAAATAGAAATCCGTATCATATAAGCTCAATCTTTCTGAAATCTTTAAAGAGGCCAAAAACATTTCGATGTCACAGTATCGATTTTTAGAATGATCATGGCTGGCATTAAATCCTGAGGTGAATGAAATGTAGTTGAACTTCTTTGCTTGCTATGGGGATGTTAAGAGAAAGAACACATCAATTTAAACTTCTCTAGATATCTTTTTAAAGAGAACAAGATTGTCAAAATCTTCTCCTAAAGCCTTTCTAAGTATTAAAAAGATCAGCAAAAATAATTACTATTTATGTAATCTTACTTGGCATGTTTTATGAACATTTTAAAGGTTTAGTATATTTATTTTATATATATCTTATAATACATTTTATGCTTGTTTTTATCTCGTATATAGAACAATTAAAATTATGGCAGAGGAAAAAAAAATTATGGCAGAGGAAAAAATTGGCCTATCATTTACATATTAATCTTCATTAAAAAAAAAAAACTTAGGAGAAAGAAACCGTTGGAATCTCCATCTTGCAAGTAAAGAAACCTGGTCCAATGAAGTTAAATGACTTGTTTGATGCCCTGGAGGTAGGACCAAGGCAGGATAAGGCCCAGATGTGAGTCTGCCTAAATCCACACCCTTTCTGTGTGCAATAGAAGCAATGTCCCAATTATAATTCTGGTGTCTCTGCCCACCACCAGCTGGGCATTTGCTTTGAGCTATGTTTCAGTGATGCTACAAGGTATGCATGCTCTACCAGGAATCATGCTATGACCTGGATCTCATCAGCCACAGGGTAATTGCTTAGACAGGTCTAAAAGCCAGACAACTGGGTTTTCCTCTCTTTTCCCACCCTCTGTGTGAGAAGTCAGACTCTGCACCTTGGAGGGTGGATGAGTTGGCTGCAGGGGCCTTTGGCCCTGTGACAGAACTGATCTAAAGACCAGCAGCATCAAAGCCGCAGCCCCTCCTTGGTCCCTGGAGTACACCTCAAGCCTCACCTCTGTGTTTCTTGCAGTCATGTTTCGTCTCTATGATTCGGATGAGAACGGTCTCCTGGACCAAGCGGTAAGCTCTTACTCCAGATGTCCTTCCTGAAATCAAAAAAAATCTGGGGGAGAGGGGAGCAGGTAGCGGAAGAGGCTAAAACCTTCCAGTTCCATCTTTGTAGAAATAGCAATGTCTCAGAATGGGCTGCAGAAATCCTGGTAAACCGTCACTACTACTTCCAAGAGGGCCGGCCTGGGGCAGAATGAACACTACCTTGGCCTTTTCATTTTAGAAGCCCTGGATCATAAAATTTCAGAAGGGGAGATCCTCTGAGCTCCTACTTACCTAGGAGTAACTCCTACTTACCTTCTGAACTATCTTACCTAGTTTAACTTCCCAGTCTTCCTCTCATACCCAGGGCGCTTGTTCAACAGGTCTGGTTCTTTCTGCTCTGAGCACATGGTCCCATCCCATTGTACCTGGGAAAGCCTGAGATTCGCCCCCACTCTCCCTCGGGGATAGGACATGGATCATGGAGTGAAAGGAGGTATGCAAAGGAAGAAGGCAGAAAGGGGGGAAAGGCAAACAGACTCAGACAGGCCCTGTGCTCATAACTCCCAGTGTCAGAGATGGGACTCCTTAACAGAAAGGCTGTGAGGTTGAGGGGCATGGGACTGAGTCAGACCAGCCCCACAGGGAAGGAAGGAAACACATCCACTAGACCAACTAAGTCATCCCAATGTCCTCTAAACCCCAGGGCTCCTTTTAGGGATCCATATAGCCACATTGCAGTGCTTTGGATTGCATCATGCCAGGGAATAACCAGAGGACTGACTCTCAAGCATTTGACCGGCACATGTTGATTGAGTGTCTGTCACATGTCAAGCACTGCTCTGAGCGCTGGGGCTACAGCAGTGAAGCCACTGGACAAAAATCCATGCCCTCGTGAAGCTTTCATTCTAGTGCAAGCACACACCCTATAAAGCATAGCAAGATATGTCAGAGAGAGGTGCGTGCTGGAAGAAAAATAAAGGAGGGAAAGGAAGTGCTGGGGGGTGGGGGGAGGAGCTGCAGGTTTAACTAGAGGAGCTAAGGAAGGTCTCCCTCAGGAGACATCTGAATAGGGACTGGAAGGAAGTGAGGGAGTGAGTCATGAGGACGTGTAGAGGAAGCACCTTCCATGCAGAGGGAACCACAAATGTGAGGGTCCTGAAGGGTGCTTGCAATGTCAACCAATTTTTTTAAAAGAATTTATTTTTATTTATTCATGAGAGACACACAGAGAGAAGCAGAGACATAGGCAGAGGGAGGAGCTCTCCCCACAGGGGGCCTGATGTGGGACTCAATCCCAGGACCTCAGGATCACACCCTGAGCCAAACGTAGATGCTCAACCACTGAGCCACCCAGGTGCCCCGCAATGTCAGCCGATTAATGAGGAGGCTAGAGTGATGGAGCAGAATCATGAAGAGGTCAAAGTGAGAAGTAATAGATGAGATCAGAGAAATAATGACCTGGGGTGGTTGCGAAGAGAGTTCGCCAAACATAGCAAGCCATATCAGTGATTGGAAGAGTTTGTTTCTCTAGAGAAATGGAGAACCATTGGAGATTTTGAGCAGAAGGATGACAGGACTTGGGTTTAAAAGGATCACTCCAGCTGCTGTGTTGAGACTAGACTTTAGGGACTCCAGCAGGGATACCAATTAGGAGGCTATTGGGGAAATAAGACAAGAAATGATGGTAAGTTGCACCAGGATAGAAGCATTACAGATGGTAAGAAGTGGTTAAATTCCAGATCTATTTGGAAGACAACATGGGTAGATGGAAGTGAGTCCTCAGTAAAAATATCTGATTCAACTTCCCATGGATGATCTCTGGCAGATGGAGCCCAGGCTCTATGTGAACACTCACAGGAATGGAGAGTTCGCTCTCTACCTTAAGACAGCCATTCCACTGCTGGGGGGACTGTTGGAGAGAGCTGCCTTCCTGCACAAAAGGCACCTCTAGTCTGCCAGAGAAATTCTGAACACAAAATAGGATTCTGTTCTCTCCCCCCCTCCCCAGCCCAGCAAAGACAGCAAAATAGGCCAGCCTTCGGCTCCTCCTTCCCTACATCCCTCGGCTTACTTCTGCCTTGTGTAGGACCAGGGCAGCTCACCAGTGGAATACTGGCCCTATATAATAGGCCTTTAAGGTTCAGAAGGTCTTGTCACATCTATCCCCATGATCTTCTCTAAGCTCAAATTCTCCCAATGTCTACACTGTTTCTCACAAGGTAGGCTTAAATAACCACTCTGACCAAGCTCTGGTTTGTCAATGCCGTTCTTAAAATATGGCACAGAACTGAACCCACTCCTCTATGACTCTATACATATCCACACGTGGCCTGACCAGGGTAGACATCCAGAGAACAAGTTCCTCCTAAATCTGCCTTCTCTGCTTCCTGAAAATGCCCACCCATTCGCACAGACCAAGACCGAGTCTGATTCTCACTTCCTGAATCACGTTGCTTTACTCAATGAATCTTGGACCCGCCTAGATGCACAAGCTCTTTTTTGTTGCACATTCTGCTGTGCCCCGTCCCCACTGTTCTGCCCGCTACGTTACCTGCATTTACTCCCTCATCTGCGGTTTGGCAATGCACTTTTAAAAATTTCAAATAAAATACAATTTTTTAAATCCCTGCTGGGTTTTAGCTGGCTTATTTTGATCCAGCAATCTACCTGGTGGAGGTAACACTCTAGAACTTTGCTTCAGTTCACCAGCGTGTCTCCCCTGATCAATCTCACTATGAACATCCTCGATGGTGCCCCAGAGATACAAATGCCTCTCAGTCCAGTGTATTTTCCATGTGACTCTTGGTGCATGGATTCATTAGCAATCCAATGATTCTTTAATTTTTTTTTTAAGATATTATTTATTTTTTCATGGGAGACACACAGAGAGAGGCAGAGACAGGAGCAGAGGGAAAAACAGGCTACCTGCAGGGAGCCCAATGCAGGACTTGATCCCAGGACCCCAGGATCATGACTTGAGCCAAAGGCAGATGCTCAACCACTGAGCCACCCCAGCATCCCACAATTCTGTGAGGTTTTAAATAAAGCCTGACTTCAGTACCAAACAGAAGTCTCACTCACCAGGCAAAGGTAGCCCTTATCAATTTCCTGTCCACAGAGTCCTGGACTCATGGCTGGAGAAGATGCAAAGGGAAGAGAGATACCCAAAGGAATCTGAGTCATACTGCCAGTGGCCTTACCCTTTGCCCCCTCCCACACACACTGACTCCTGAGGAATATAGATGGATCTCATGTTGCTAAAGCTGCAGGAATGAGGAGAGATAAAAGAGGGAGGAGGGAACTGCCTTGGTTTATAAGTGTTTAGGAGATAAGAATCCACAAAGGAGAAAACAGGGGTGCCTTCAATGCTGAGTCCAAGTGCAGAATTGAAGAAGGAAGGTGAGTCCAGGGGGATCCAAGAAGAGGTCAGTGTTCAGTGAGTTTTCTTCATACCTCTGGTTTATCCATGTTCTGTGCTTCTTGTGAGCATCTCCTCTGCACAGAGCTTTGTGGTCAAGGCTGAAATAACGAGCAGAAACAAACGGTGAGCTCCTTAGGAAACACCAGTACGTTACACTGCTGCTCCTCACGTTCTGCCCTGCCCATCTTCCCATGGGGTTTGATTTTGAGTCTTGCTCTTGAAAACACATCTTCAATGGTTCTCTCCTCTTGATGTTTTCTAGGAGATGGATCGTATTGTCAACCAGATGCTTCATATTGCCCAGTATCTGGAATGGGATCCCACGGAACTAAGGCCTGTAAGTTTCCAGAAGTAAGAGGAGATGTCCAATAAGCTTTCAAGATGAAAATAGGACATTCAGGATACAAATGTTTACTGTGTATGCTTTCGCAAACTCGCCTCCTTCTAGGCAGCTTCTCTGGGGTCTCATACCCCCCACTTCTCTGAAATTAAAAATGAAAGACATAATTCATATTATAATACCTAATAATACTCCCTAACCTTTCCACTAGAACCAAGTTTTCATAACGGGAGTTCAGGGAATTTTGAGCTAGAATAAATTTTAAAGATTTTCTCAATCACCAGATAATATTATTAATAATAATTACATTTGGGGGCTCCTGTGAGTCAGGTATTAGAATTTATCCCCTATCACATTTTCTCTTACTGTCACTACATTGCTACACACGTAGCAATGTTATTTTCATCTTGTAGATGAGAAAAGCAGAACCCAGAGAGTAGAGGTGGCTGGCTGAAGGCCACACAGGGCAGGGCATGGAACCCTGGCCTCCTCAACCCAATTTGCTCCCTCACTGCTCTGCTCACTGGGAATCAGAGGACAAAAGAGGTAAAACACAGACCAGATCACACAGAGCAAAAGAGAAAGAAGGGGACAGAGGGAGGCAGGGAAGCACAAGATAAAAGTGTACAATTGTTGCTCTTTGGGTTCTGCAGATACTGAAGGAGATGTTACAAGGGATGGACTATGACCGGGACGGCTTTGTGTCGCTAGAGGAATGGGTCCATGGAGGGATGACCACCATCCCACTGCTGGTCCTGCTGGGCATGGATGACTCTGTAAGTCAGCAAGCCTGAGCTCAAAGAGTTCTTGCCTTTCAGAAGCATCAGGTTCCACTTAGAAGCTTAGATAACTTAAGGAAGTTATGTCTATATATGGCCCTGGCTCCTACCTCAACTTCCCCATGGACACACCATGTGCTCTAGACCAGCCCCAAAGTCTTCTCTTTCTACCTGTTGGTGCCTGGCATATAGTCATTCATTTTACAGAGGACGTTTACTAAATTAAATAAAGCTACTGTTCTGAGCACTGCAAGGGGACACAAATACAATACTCCCCTATCAGAAGCTTAGACTCAACCAGGCAGGGGGAGAAAAAAGTCAAGGGAGAATATCATCCTTTCAACAAATTAGGTTAAAGTATGCTAAGAGTGTTGACAAAGGAAGGAAGGGAAGGAGAGATACTGATCTATCACAAGGTAGAGGGCGTTCAGTGACGCTGTCTTATTTAACCATCAAAATAACCAGATTAGATAGATATTTTCCCCCCAATGTATACAGATGGAAAGCTGAGATTCTGGGCCTAAAGGGTAAAAGAGGAGCCAGAATTTATTTGCACTGGACTCCAAAGATCCCAAGCTTTCTAAAACCTCCCGCACTGAGGAATGAGAAAGAGGGAAGAAGCTTTGGAGGTCCTTTGACCTGGCTGGAAGTACATGTGGGAGTCTGATATCTCCTTCTTGAGTGTAAAGTTCAGGTAGAAAGCCCTTAGAGGATGTTCGATCTGGTTCTCAAGGATGGGTATGATCTGGCCAATGAAAGATGATAGAAGAAAGAGTCTATGGCTGGGAGAAAAGCTTGGTCAAAGACCTACATGAAAGAAAGTTCAGAGTGTATTAGAAAAACCTCCCAGGTTTGTCAGAGTAGGGGGTATGTAGGAGGCTTAAGGTGAAATCAGTGGTAATATCTGCCTGCATCTGACCTAGTCTGCTTATCTTACAAAGGAAATAACTTCCATATATGAGGTAGGAAAGATAAGAACTAGAAGTACAAATGGTGACATTAAGCACATACCAGGACTGTTGCACAGGTTGTGTTAAGCACCTCTTTGAGATTGCTGAAATGCGGTAGAGAGGAAGTTCAGCTGGGCTAGCCTCTAGCTGGCTATCATTACCCGTAATGTCTCTGTCTGACAGTTGCATAGTTCAGAACTGCAATTCATAAGCTGAGCCTCCATTCCCAACACTCAAGAACGAAGAATCCTGCAGTCATCTTAGCATGTCCAGTTCTTCCCAAGTGCTAAGTAGAAATCCGGGAGCCAGGACCTAGCTATACAACTTCTGCTTCTTATTCCTTAAGACCCATGAAGTCAGAGCTGGAAAAGATCTTGGTGATTCATGCTCTAGCCTCTTCATTTTACAAACTGAGGGCCACAGAGATAAAGACTTGCCTTAGGGACACACACCTAGTTAGTACCAGAGGCCGATCTCCATATTCCAGAAGAGCACACCCTTTATTCAGTGATTCCTTATCAAGAACCTACCAAGTGTAAGAACCCAGAGGAGCTAGGACATGGGGTGGTCAGATAAGGAGGACATATTTTCTGCTCCGATACTTGAATCAAAGTGGAAGTTCCAGCATATCTGTTTTTTTCTCTAAAACATGGGAATGGAGATGAGACATTTTAATCACAAGGAAGCAATTTCTATTTTCTGTTCTGTTTTGGACTTGCTAAGTCCAAGGTGTCATGCAATTCTTTGCATGGAGGGGATCCACTATCATATGGCTGGAGGAGGGAGAGAGAGCATTACCCCCAAAGGAGCATTACCCCCAGAGCCCCCCCACCAGATGCCAGACCAGCCTTGCAGAAGACCATAATTTACACCAGTAAAGTGGCAAGCAAAAGCAAATGTGAATGTAGTTTTTATTAATTAAAGCTTTATGCATTTATTTTTAAATATGCACTAAATTGTAGTTTTTACATTTTATAGTCAAGATTCTGAAGAAAGCATCCCTCAGTGTCTTAAAAAATCACATGGTTCCTTTGGCTTTTTCAAAACCCACACGTGGCCACTAAAAAGTCTGAGATCTCTGAATGGCACAGTTGCATAGGAGAAGCAGTCTGCCTCCTGGGGAAATTGTGACAGCACCATACCCCCTGGCTGGCACCGGGGAGGTGCCGCCCTCACCCTGTAGCCTCCGATGTGCAGAAATGAAAGGGCCACATGATGGCGCTATAACCCAAGCAGAAATATTACTTTAGCCTTCATCTGGGTCTTTCTGCTTCTAACTAACCCTGTGTATAAAAATAGTACCTGAGAAAAGGAAAGTCAGCTGATTTAGTTAATAAAGGGATTTTCAGATAAAATGACAGTCCTTCAGGCTATATGAAGAAGCAGTGCTGAAGAATGTGCAATTTCACTCCTGTCCATAAAAGAAAACCCTAGATTGTATAGGTAGGGGAGAAGGATGAAAGGAACATGGGCTCAAGCCAGCAAGACTCCCAGTTATTAAAATCAGTCGCTTGTTATTTTATAGTGTTGGACTATTTATACAACTTCTCCAGGACCCCTCTTCTTCATTTCCGGCATAGGTAAATACCTACCTCCTCACACATAAGGAAACACTCTGCTTATTTTGCCTTCCCTAGTGTCTAACATGGAGAGAAATTTAATAAAAGCTGTAATTCACAATGTGGTAAGCACCAGATTAGAAGCTTTACTTACATTATTTCATTTAATTCTTACAAAAATCCTCTGAGTTAGATGTTTATCAAATGAAGAGATGAATCAATATTTTCATGAATCATTTAATCAACTAGTAAATCTGTTTGCTAAAGTGGAAACCATTAAATAAAAAGACTTTAATTCTGTAAAACTCAGATCTTGAAAGAAGTAGGGTTTTGAGGTGGTGAGAAGAAAAATGCTTAGCCTTCCCCAGGGAGGAGACCAGCATTTGGAAAAACAGATGGGCTTCTCCAAAGACCATAAGGAACACAATCTGGGCACAGGAATGGAGCTGGCTGCTGTGGGCAGCCCAAGCCAGAGGTGCCCAGAAGTAGGAACTGGGTGGGAGTTCGGCACGCTGGACCCTATGTACCTGTCAATCCTCCTTACCTTATTGCCATAGTTCGTATTGCCCGTAAGACCAGCCCAAGGGTATTAGTTTTTTGATGGAAGCCATTAGAAAAGTTTAGGGACAGCATACATGGAGGCATGTTCCTACAGCCACAGCCTCTAGTGACACTGCACTCCCAGAGCTAGAAGTGGGAAGTTCTGGTATTCCAGGGAAGGTGTGTGATTGTGTGAGCCTTGGCTCATCTAGTTGGATAGGATGAATTGGCTTCCGGGCCAAGTCTGGAGGAAGTAGTTTAACCCTCTCTCCGTCTTTGTCTCTTTGCCATTTTATCTGTGCACAGAAAGTTGAGGGAAGTACATTGCTTTTGCTAAATTGCTTTTTCTTGCTTATAAAACCAGCACATGCTCACTGTAGAAAATTTGGAAAACACCAAAGATAGGAGAAATTCGAAATTAAAGTAAATCTGTAGGGCTGCTAA
The DNA here is from genome assembly GCF_048418805.1 of Vulpes vulpes. NCBI lineage: Eukaryota > Metazoa > Chordata > Mammalia > Carnivora > Canidae > Vulpes > Vulpes vulpes. The sequence continues at coordinate 54,807,680 of NC_132782.1, forward strand.
CGCCTGTTAATATTTAGTGACATTTCTTCCTATCCAAGATCTTTTTATATAAAACTGAGGCTATAATATATCATCAGATTTGCAATCTACTGTTTTCACTTAGCATTGTACTGTGAGCACATTCCCACGCCAATAGATATTCTTACTAATATCTTTTTGATGGTCACTTAAAAATAAATCATATGGATGTACCACAACTAACCTTTGGATAATTTTGAGATCTTCAGGATATTTCCAGTTTTTTACTATTTTAAACAATGGTGGATTTAAACATCTGGCAGAGCACCAAAATGTTCATCTTACTTTCAAATATTATTTCTTTGTGTGTGTGTGGGGAGGTGTCTGGGTGGCTCAGTCGGTTAAGCAGCCGGCTTTTGATTTCAGCTCAGGTCATGATCTCAGCATTCTGGGATCAAACCCCACATCAGACTCCGTGCTCAGGGACGAATCTGCTGAAAGATTCTCTCTCTTCTTCTTCCTCTTCCCCTCCCTCTGCTCATGTTCTCTTTTTCACAAATAAATAAATAAATCTGTAAAAAAAATGTATTTCTTTAGGACAGAATCCAAGAAGGGGAATTTTTAAGTCAAAAGTTACAAGTAGTTAAAAATGATGACGATGGATGGATGGATGGATGAATGGGTGGATGGATGGGTGGATTTATAGTAGAAGATAGATTAAAAGTTTGTGACTTACTTTCTGCCAGCCATATAGGAGAGGTCTTATTTTATCCCCCATATATACATTCCCACTCAGGAATATGTGAGTTTTTAATATTTGCTAATTTTAGAAACAAAGGACTTTGTTTTGATTTGTGCTTTTTTTTAAAGGAACTCCTAAAACAGTTAAATAAATGAGTATTTTGTCTTCTGTATATGAGAGGTCTTTTCCGAAAGAAGGAAGAGACCTATGGGAGACGCTCCCTGGCTTCTGCTAGCAGGGGGCTACCGTTCAGCAGCTCATTGCCCTTATCCCTGCAGGGCTCCAAGGGGGACGGGAGGCACGCCTGGACCATGAAGCATTTCAAGAAGCCCACCTACTGCAACTTCTGCCACATTATGCTGATGGGTGTTCGGAAGCAAGGCCTGTGCTGCGTTTGTGAGTAAACTCTCTTCAAACCCCCTTCCTCAGGAACCGCCTTGCTCTGCACATACTGAGGGAGAGGTTGGGTGTTTCTGCTTCCTAGCTTGAGGGACCAACAGCAGGGAATAAAGCAAGAGCTCTCTGTCCTACTTTTGTTTTGCCCCAGTCAAATGGACAAACACTGTCCTGTTGTCAGAATCCTGCCATGGGCCCTAGAGCCCTAAAAACAAATTGTTAATGGTCACACATGATTTTAAAACATCTCATGATGGGGATCCCTGGGTGGCTCAGCAGTTTAGCACCTGCCTTCAGCCCACGGCGTGATCCTGGAGTCCCGAGATTGAGTCCCACATCGGGTTCCCTGCATGGGGCCTGCTTCTCCCTCTGCCTGTGTCTCTGCCTCTTTCTCTGTGTGTCTCTCATGAATAAATAAATAAAATCTTTAAGAAATTAAAATTAAAATAAATAAAACATCTCATGCTAATTTTAGTTGGGTCTTGCTAGCAAATGTTTATTTTGCTGAAGCCAGGGGTTGGTTATTAATAAACAATATAAAACTATTGTGTAAGCACAATGGAATTTAAAACCCTCCATTTGTTTCTCTTTGTAATCCATTTAGTAAAGTCAGACAGGAAAGGAGGAAAAAAAAAAACAGGTGAGAAAGGAGGGAAGGAGAACAGAGAAAGGAGGACCACGGGAGAAAGATGGAGGGGAAGGAAGGAGAAGGGGTGATGTTGGAAGGAGAGTGGAGACGGGAGGAGGAGAGAGGGCGAGAGACTACAGCACAAAGGCTTTATAGCGCCCAGGGCCTGCGATGCAGAGTCCTGCCAGCCACCTTACCATATAGGCAGCAGACACTCCGCCTGGACCCACTGGATCCTAGCAAACTACTACTATAGGAGAGCCCTTGGGTGAGGTTCAGGCTGCAGAACCATTTCATCTGAGCATGCTTACATGAGCTAGGCAGCGTGTGACCTGGCCACAAAAGTCACCTTGGCAGAGCTGGACCCCCAGTATGCCAAGAGCCAGCATCAGTGGGCTAGTGCAGGGGCCACCAGTCCTTCTAGCACCCAGTCACCTCCAGCTCCCACACTCTTCTTAGAGAAGAGCCCAATCTCATTCCTAGTGGGTTCCAGGCCTGTGGGCCTCTGCTGTTCGCATGGTAGCAAGAAGTGGTAACAGCCACAATGATCACGTGTAGAATAGCTGTTTGGACACAGAGACACAGTGAGTGCTGTCTACAGACGATCTCATCTAATGCTGTGAAAGCCTTGCAAACAGAAGGAGAGGCAAGTTTATCCAGAATTTTATAGAAGACCCTGAATTTCAGAGAAGTGAGGAAAGCTACCCAAGGTTATGTGTGTGGTGGCCAATGGCAGAGCCAGAGTTCAGGCCCAGGCCTGCCTGCCTCTCAAGTGAGCAACACCCCCAGTCGTTCTGTTTCCTCCTCCTCCTTTCTGCATGGCATGGGCATATGAGAGGAGGACTCCTCATGTTTCCTTTAAGCAGAAAATGCTTTTTTGGGGATGTTTTCTTCCTGCATTTGTGTTTCTCGGTGGAAAGCAGTGTGGTGGGGGAGAAGGTATAAAACCACGTCTGGGAGAGAAGTGAGGACTGTCTTCTCACTGAGCAACTGTTGATTATTTTAAATTTCTACTAGGAAAGCCAGCTCCATATGTCCCTTGCCTCTGACTGGCCTCTCAGAGGGAGGCATGGGACTCAGCTGGAGTGGAGGTGGGCAGATGGCTGGACCTACCTGGGAGGCGACTTAAAAGCACTTTCCTTTTTTTTTTTTTTCCAGACTGCAAATATACTGTCCATGAACGCTGTGTATCCAAAAACATTCCTGGATGTGTTAAAACATGCTCAAAAACCAAAAGGGGCGGTGAGGTTAGTGCTACCTATTGCCATGGTCTACTGCATGCAGCATCCCAGGCAACATGTCCATCACCACAGATTCCTGGGCAGAAAGTTTTATCCAGTCCCTTCTCTGCCTCAAGGACCCCTTTTAAATCATCCCGTTCATCCATCAATCCATCAGCATCACCCTGGTGCCCACCGTGTGCCAAGCACTGTGTTAGGGGGTATACAAGTTACAAGATGGTCCCCAGCCTGTTCCAGAACTGTGCAGTCTGGGAGAGAGACAGACAAAGCAATACTACATACAAAGTGAGATGTATGATGACAAGAGGGCTATGTGGGACAGAGTGGAGGCACCAAGGAGGAGGCCAGGGAAGGTTCCACACAGGAAGTGGCATTTGAGTTGTGTCTTGAATCCAAATCAGGAGGACTTCACAAGGCGTCAAGGAGGCCAGGGCACCCCAGACAGAAGCAGCCTTGAGCGCAAGGCATAGAGACATGGTGTATTCGAGGATCTGTACTTAGGTTGGTGTGACTGGGACAGAAGATGCTTAGAGGGAAGTGACAGGCGATGTTCTCTGAAAGTGCTCGGTCCAGCCTGGGGAAGTTGTCATGAGGCCAGCTCTGGAGTCAGAAGGGGACCCCCTACGTAGCAAAGAGGCCTCTGAAGAGCTTTAAGCACATGATGTGATGACTGGGTTTGTGAATCAGGTTAACTCCTCTGACCATGGGGCAGGAGAAAGATCAGAGGGGGCCACAGAGCTCCTCCAACAGTTTAGGCAAGAGGCAGTGCCTTGTTGAGGGCCGGCCTGGGGTGGGGTCTGCACTTGCTACACTCAATACACTCATGTTCACACTATAGCACCATAGTGGCTGTCTCTACTGAGGGTCCCCTGGCCATGCTGATTGTCGCATATTTTGATTGTCATTCTGGCTGAGGTAGAGGAGATGAAGGAAGGGTTTGAGACATAATTTAGAGGTAGCACCACCAGTACTTGGCGATGGGGACATAGGGGATGAGAGCGAGGAACAGGTCAGGAATGGCTCCCTGGTTTTGAACTTAGCCATTGGGTGATGCCATTTATAGAGTCTGGAAGTAGACTCTCCTTAAATTTAGCAGGGAAAGGACACTCTTAGAACCTGCAGAGGGAAGAGTCCATTCAACCTGAGTCAGGAGATGATTAGCAGCAGGAAGTAGCATCTAGCTCTCCACAAAAGGACTCCTGAGAAAGAAGGGCACCTCCACAACACACATGCATGCCCCATGAGACACCGCATGGTCCCTTGTTTACTCCTGCAGCACGCCCATACACACCTCTTTTCATGTCCATACCTTTCACCAGGATGCACCGTGTACCTCATGGGCTCAGGCCCTAAACCTACACTCTGGCCATTTGCACACACACAACAGAGGAAGGCCACTGATGGGCCAGTAGGGCACATTCACAACCTTCTGAATCTCCAGGGGCAACCCAGGTCCTTCACCATCCTCTTCTGGGGTCAGAAGAGGATGGAGAAGGCAACGTGGTGGTGGGACACAGCCATGGACTTGGAGTCAGAAGACCTGGCCATGAGGTCTACTTGGCCACTTACCAGCCTTGGAACCCAGGGCTGGTCACTTAACCTCTCTGAAGCTTCATTTTTATCTCTGAAAAATGGAGATAACCAGAATCTCAGAGCAAATTCAGTACAACCGTATAGATGACAGGTTGATCACCAAACGGGGTATTTTATACCAGCGGGGATGTGCAGCAGAACGTGAGAAGCTGCAAAATAAACATGACACATCTTCTAGAGCAACAGTTTTACCAAAAAACTTTAGTGGGGAGGGCATAGTAACTTAATTGATAAGTAATTTAAAAACTTTTATTTAATACAGATAAGGATGGTATCATGCAAATATTTGATGTGTTTTTAATATTGTGTTTGGAGTAGGCACTTCAGGCTATGTCCTCACATTCCTGTGGAGTCCATATTCTCTTTATTCTGTTGTTTGGAGTGCCCTGCTAGAAAATTTTGAGAAGTTCTGTAGAAATCCTAGATGGACCTAACTGAGGGCTTAGGCTCCCAGAATTTGGTGTCATGGGGCAGTTTGGCTCCACTTACACACACACACACACACACACACACACACACACACACTGATTTTCCCACCTGCTTCTCAAATTCCTGGGTTGTCCTGGTGGCATTTCCGGGTTAGGAGCAGGTACAGCCAGCCCTCCAGGAAACAGATATGCAAGCCACTGGCTGCTGAACCACACTAATTTCTTTGGATTTTTGTTCTGTTTTCCTTCTAGAATGCTTTTCAACCTTAGCTGCACATTATAATCATAATCATACAGAGTGCTTTAAAATAAACTAATGATGAATCCTGTCTCCAGAGACTCTGGTTCATCTGGTCTGGAGTGAGGGCTGGGCATTAAGACTTCTAGAAGTTCCCAGGTGGTTCTAACAGGCTGAGAGCCACTGGTCTATAGAAGACGGGAGGGGAAAGGGAGTTATCTCTCAGTGGACACCTCTCAAGGGCTAGAACTGTGCCAGAGAGGCTCTTCAAAGGGCACTATCTTTTTTAATCCTCCCAGAAAACCCAGAGGTGGGACTTATCATGCCAATTTCTACAGATGAGGGACCTGAGACTTAGAGAGGTCCAGGAACTGGCAAGGTCACCCTGCTGCAAAGTGGAAGATCAGTGACTCCAACCAGCTCTGTCCGGGTCCCAAGCCCTCTAGTGCTTCCCTGCATTGCGCTGCCTTCCAGAAGAGGGCGCACACAAGCACATCACTCTGCAAGGAGTTCTGCAAGACAGACAGATGGACTGCCAGACAAGATGCTGTTCAGAGGCTTGCTTGCCAGGGTGAATGAGCTATTCAAAGTGCAGGCCTAGTGGCTTTTCGTCTACTTTGATTAGCGTGATGGTGGTTAGGCAGGGAGGGACCAAGTCAGTGCAATTCAGCAAAGCAGCCCCGTGCCCACTAAGTACATCCTCTGAACAGAAAGCGGCCCCTCTGCACCCCCCCAACCCTGTGCTCCTCCCAGGGCCCTGGGCCCTGGGCTGTGGCTCTGCAGCCTTCCCTGGCATCCTTCCCTTCCCTCCTGCAGGTGATGCAGCACGCGTGGGTAGAAGGGAACTCTTCCGTCAAGTGTGACCGGTGCCACAAAAGTATCAAGTGCTACCAGAGCGTCACCGCGCGGCACTGCGTGTGGTGCCGGATGACGGTGGGTTGGCGCGCAGGGTGGCCCTCTTTCTTTTCAGTGTGTTTTTGCTCAAGCTGCAGCCAGGGAGCAGTGGACATCCTGGCAGAGGGCGTGAGCAGAGCTCAGGGAGCAAGACTGGGGGGGCACAGAGCCCCCATTCAGTGCTCTAACGGTGGTTCCAGTGAATCTCCAGGCCGTCCTGAGGGAGGGCAGCCCCGGATCCTGGGGAGTGAGAGCTGCTGGAAAAGAAGCAGACCAGTCCACTGCTTGTGTGGCCAGGCAGCTGTGAGCAGCAAGCCAGACCAGTAACTTTTCCACCTGGGTGTCATCTGGGGCCAAGGGCACAGAGTAGGAGCAGACTTAGACACCAGAGCCCTTGTTCCTCAAGGCATCAGCAGAAGGCACACCCCTTACAGCAGCCCCACTGCCGGGGCCAGAGGCCCGCATCTGCCACTGTCACCACAACAAAGATCCACGTCCCCCCAGGATACCTGAAGCTGCCCATCCTGTCTGCCAAAGCAAACTCTGTGTCATGTCTTGTCCCCTCAACCAGGTATCAGCCTCAAAAAGGATGTGTCTCCACATCAGACTGTGGAGATCAGATCTCTTAGAATGCACAGGTGGAGTTTTGGATTTTACTTCCAGCCTCTTGCAAGTTTGTTCAACAACATCTCCTTCCTTACAGTCTCAGAGCCTAGGGAGCAAATGTCCAAGGGGGTTTCTGGAATCCACATGGCGGTGCCACGCTGCAGGGACCCAGGCCTGCCCATTGACCATTTCACTCTAGCAGTTGTGGACAGCACTCTGTCTCCTTTCTCTGCCTGCAGCCAACGTGGAGCCCCTGACCACATGTGCTCATGCGTACGCACACACTCACACACACACACATACACACATGCACCTGTACTGCCAAAGCCAGCAGTGCATAAGAATTTGGGGGAGCATTGCACAGTTGCCTCCCCAGCAAACCTCTGAACCCTCACACCTGACATTGCCTTGGTCAGTTTCACTCACTGTCATCTTCATTTTTCCTCTAGTTTCACCGCAAATGTGAATTATCAACATTGTGTGATGGTGGGGAACTGAGAGATCATATTTTGCTGCCTACTTCAATATGCCCTGTGACCCGGGTAAGTGCTGCCATCCAGAAGACTCTGGGGCTCTGGTCTCTCTGGGTTCACGTTTCAGATGTAGGCAGCATTCAGAGGCTCACATCCCTCCCTCTGTGGGACTCCTCACAACTCCTAGGACCTCCTCACAACTCCTAGGGTTTGTGTTTTCACTGCAAGTTTGAAAGGTTCTCGCAGTCATCAGATTGTGAGAGAAAACTCCTCTGACTGCCCCCCCCCCCCCCCCGCTGGCTACCTAGCATGCTCTGAAATGGCCCATTGAGGAAAGCAGGTACCTTCCTTCTAGGCACCTTGCCAACGGAGCACAGCTGCAGGAATTTGTCACCACCTGCATGTGGCTAGGCCTCCTGGGCCTCCCTTGTCCCTATCAGCCTGCCTCTTCTGTCTAAACATGAACCTCTCTCTGCCTTGGGGATTCCCACCTAGGTGTCCCCACCCTGTTTAGAGATGAAAGCAGGAAAATTAAAATCCCTTTATCTCCAACTGAAACTTTTTGCCTCTTGTGTTGGAGATGCCTCTGACCAAATACCAAACACCTTAACTGTCCCCTTCTGTCTCCAAGATGTGGCCAAGTCCCATTGATCTCTCCTATCTCACCCTTGACTTGACCAGCTACTTTTTTGTCATGAAATAATTGAAGGAAAAACACTACTTTGGAAAACCAGTTGGCAGTATCTACTGGGTCGGAAATATACTCATTCTGTGACCCAATATACTCTCCTGTGTATCTGCCTGAGAAATATGAGCACTTTTTTACCAAAAGACCTGCATAAGAATGTTCATATTGGTTTTGTTCAGAACAGTCAAAAACTAGAAACCAACTAAATTAAATAACTGCTGACAGCAGGGGTTTGAGGCATCTCCGTGCAATGGAATACTGCATTGCAGTGGGAAAGAGCCGTGCTCAGCCGAAAAAGCATGGACAGGCTCAAAGACACAATGCTGAACAAAAGAGGCAAGACTCAAAAAAAAAAAAAAAAAAAAAGACATTCCCTATGATTTCACTTGTGAAATTCAAAAGCCAGGAGTTATGTACTTGAAGAGACCATAGTTATAAGGGTGTGTGTGTGTGTGTGTGTATGTATATATATATATATATATATATATATATATATATATATATAATCAAGCTGGAGATTGAGATTTGAGCCATATTATATGAAATAAGAATTTTGCCATATTATATGAAATAAAAATTTAAAAATAAATATTGAAAAAAAATAGGACAAACAAAACCAAGAAAAACAACTTATTCACTATCACATCCTTTAGACAGTGCTTACCAGATAAGCCAGATCTAAGACCATGCTTCCCCCAGTTCTAGCTTCTAAATCAACAAAGTAGATTTCTGCCAATTTCAGAATTTCTTCTCACTAAGTCTGTTCCAGGGGCTTGAAGTTAAAGTCAGAGCAAATAATGACAGAGGCCTGGGGAGTCCTAGAGAATCCCAGAGGAGAGCATGGGTTTTTTTGTTTTTTGTTTTTTGTTTTTAGGCTCAAAGCCCCATTTTAAAAAACTCTTCCCCACTCTACACTGGTTTTGTATTGTCTTTCTTTATATTAACTCTTTGTTTTTCTTCTGATCTCTCTCTCTTTTAATTAGGGCATTTAAAAATATATGTTTGTCTTTCCTCTCTTGTCACAGGACAGGCAAGGTGGAAAGTCTGATGGCAGCGCATCAGCCAAGGGTGAACTTGTAATGCAGGTACCTCAGCAAGCCCTAAGTCTGGTCTCTCATTCTAAGTGTGTCCAAGCCTACAGGGAGGACAGGGTTTGGGTTCTAGAGAAACAGATCTCAACATTTGCTTTCTCATATGATCGATTACATAATTACATCACACAAGAGGGACACTTTATTTCCAGCTTGTGGAATTATCTTTGACCACTACACTGTTGGCAAGTGGTGAAATGGGAGGTTGGCTGATCCCATTGCTGGTCAAGTTAACTTTATCATCCTTTTAGGAACAAATTATATAAAACTTACTGAAAATATACAATGGTTTTTCCAAGACTATCAGGCTGTCTCTAGAATGCGATCTGCTAAAACAAAATTAGCCAGATCCAGAAGTTCTTCCTCATCCTTAAATGTCTACTTAGGAATGCATACGTAAGAATTTTTTTAAAGATCTTATTTATTTATTTGAGAGAGCATGAACGGGGTGGGGGGGGAGGTACAGAGGAAGAGGGAGAGGAATGATATACTCCCCACTAAGCAAGGAGCCTGATGCAGGGCTCCACTCAAGGCCCAGTCCCAGGATCCTGAGATCATGACCTGAGCTGACGTCACACGCTTAACCAACCGAGCCACCCAGGCACCCCTTAACTATTCATTTTTTCACTTGAGTTCACCAAATAAGAGTATTAGAAAAGGATAGAGAACTAGAGTCTCCTCCTCTGCCTCTGATCCTCATGTTTTCTTGTTTGAAAACATGAGGAGTATCACAATCCCTGCACTGCCCACCTACCAGAGGTGCTCTAAGATTAAATGAGAACATGCAGATTCATGTGTCTTGAAAATTAAAACATAAGCAATAATGATGGAGAAACCATAGTAATATGAAAAAGCTCTAGACACCTATAGAGGCAAAAAGTCAGGTGTAGCGCACGCGCACACACGTGCGCGCGCTATGCAGATATACCTGTTGTTTATAGCTCTCGTCCATCTGGCTATCCTGCATATATTTTGATTGGGAGTGTACTCATGCCAAATGGATTGTTAAATATTTTGATTATCATTCCCAGAGATAAAGAATTACCCCTCAGGCTCCAAGGTGCTTCTGGGTGTCACACAGTCAGTCACCCTGTGACTGATGAGAAAAATTCTTAAAAAATCATAAAGAATGCTGCTGTCCTATTCAAACAACATGGTGCTGTGTTTGCTGAAATTTTAGCTTGAGATCTGGAAAGGCAAGCATCATATATTGAATATGGAATACAGCTGCATCTCCATATTGGCCTGTCCTTCAGCTGGATTCACAAGTGTTTCTTAAGTACCCACTCCTAGATCTGGTGTCATGGGGCATTGGATAGGAGGGTTATACGCACACCTGCCCTGCTCCTGGGGCACTTAAAATCCAATTGATATTTTGAGACATTTACCTAAGAAAACATAAAATCCACACGAATGGACAACAAAAGAAACCCAGAAGATATTCCATATTTTAACATGCAATGGTTTCAGTTGCAATGACCCAGGAAAGCTTAGAGGAAGTAGGTCTTGAGTTGGGCCCTGAAAATGAGACATCCTTTTTAAGAGATTGCAGAGAAGGAAATGGACTCTTCGGGGCATAAAGGAGGACAAGAAACCACTGTGAGCAGTCTCCCAGGGTGGAAAGGCAGGGGACACACTCAGTGGAGGGTTGGAACCAGGCTTGGCTGGGACTGCCACAGGGATAGCATTTAAGAGGCAACCAGAGATTGAGGCTATGCTAAAATGCCTTGGAAGCCAGGTTAGGAGATTTAGATTTATCCTCTGGGCAACAAGGTGTCATTAAAGGTTTCTGAGTGGAAGTGGCATGACTGATGTCCTGGGAAGGAACTGCACACAGGCCTTAACCGAGGCGGGAAAGGCCCGAGTGCTGTGGGTACCATGGCAAGTGCCAGAGATAAAGGGACATCCAGGGAGATATTTGGCAGGACAGGGTCTTCCCTAGATGACTAGCCAAATGATAATAGTGTGTTTAAGAGAAGCAGTGAACCAGGACAGAAGACCAGTTCTGTGGGGACAGAAGGGGTCAGGTTTGGGCATGTGAGTTTGCAGTGATGGTAAGATGTCTGGTTGAAGGTATCCATTGAACAGTGAGAATGTGGAACCAGGGCTCAAGAGAAAAACTAGGGCTGGAAATGTGGATTTAGAAGGTGCTGTGGAAGTGCTGGTTAGCTCCATGAGTATTATTTTATTCGCATATATGACCTGAAGACCATAACTTCCAAAAGTATATTCAGTTGTATCCTCACAAAGCATAATCTTGTGCTTATAGTGGATGCCTGGTCGGCTCAGTGGGTGAACATGCGACTCTTGATCTCGGGGATCATGAGTTCAAGCCCGGTGGTGGGCATTGTGCTTACTGAAAAAAAATTATGTATATGATCTTGTGCTTATAGCTACAATACCACACCATTGTTGAATGATTTGATTTGAAGCTATGGTACCATCTCTGATTCCAGACTCTTCTTTTACCTTTTAAGTATAAGATCATCCCCACCCCGGGTACCCACCCCCTGCTGGTCTTGGTGAACCCCAAGAGTGGAGGGAGACAAGGAGAAAGGTATGTTCTTTTCTTTTTCAAAATGGAGAGGCTGAGACAAGTTTAGTCAGGTTTTTTCTTCCCCTCCACAGGGTGGACAGCAGAGATAGGCAGATCGGGGTTCCAGCCCAGCCCTACCCCCTTACCACTTTATGACCTGGTTCTACAGACTGCTTAACATCCTTGTGCTATGGTTTCCTTTGCTCCTCTCATAGCTCCATTGTGAGGATTAAAGCAGACACGTGCTTAGCCCAGGGCCCATCTATTATGGCTCCCAAGGTTGGACCAGGTTCTGAGACACCAATTTCTTTCCCAGCCTCGAACATCCTTTCTTGATTTAAGAGGTCTGGCAGGACTCATCTGATTGGGACCTCCTGGCCTGCCCAGCTCCTGAAAAAGCAGGGCACTACTTCATCAGTGAAGGAAATGCCCAGTCTCCTGGAAACAGTGGGGGAGTGGGAGGAGAGAGGGAGAACTGGTGAAGCAGCTCTGCCTCCCCATCCTGTTCAGCTCAGGGTAACGGACAGACAATGCAGTATTCTGGAATCCAGGTTTACAAAATAATAAGTAGGGTCAAAGCGAGAACTATGAGACCCCCCCCCCAACCCTTATCCAAGGGGCAGGGCGCCCCTCATGAACTGACCTGATGAGCCTCAAGCCAGAACCTTGAAACCAAGCCTAGAGGTGGTCACTGCCCCCAGCCTTCCCCTGCCCAGCCCCACCTCCTGCAATTACCTCCTGATCCCAGGATTTGGCGGGTCTTTCCATAGAGGGTTCCTTGATACCTTTGTGTAGTCCACAAAGAGCAGAATCATACTACTTAGAACATATGGAATGTTTAGGAGAAGGACAAAGCTTTAGGAGAATAGAAGCTTTATTCTCTGCAAGGGAGGAGAGTCCTGGGGTTGAATTCTACAGTCTTGGATGGTGGGGAGGCCTTGAGCCAGGACATGAGGGTGTGAATGATGCCAGCTGGACCCAGGACTTTAGGTCTGCAGGGCCTGTGTGCATGTGTGCAGTCTTTTCCCCTCTTGGGTTTAAAGGGACCCAGATTCCCACCACTGGTGGGCTCCAGAGGGGTTTGTCCTACTGTGACTTCTCACAATGACATTCTCCTTCTCTGTCTCTTTCTCTCCCTCTTCCTTTTTTTTTTTCCCATAGAATTCTTCGGAAATTCCACTATCTGCTCAACCCCAAACAAGTTTTCAACCTGGACAATGGGGGTCCTACTCCAGGGTATGGAGAAATAATTGTTACTTATCTCTCCTCCTGCCACTTTTATCTGAAGAAGATAACCTTTCATTGGTCACCCTTCTTGTCTCTTTTATCTATGGACTTATCCTTCCTGCCATTTTACTCTCTCTGTCTTGTTTTCCTCACATCTACTCTTACTCGCTCCTGGGGATATTCAAGAACACCCCTTGCGGCTAACTCTGGGAAGTAGTCTCCTGAATCTCACCCTGGAAAAAGTTGTCGTTTTTCTGTAAAAGAGAAAAAACACATATGTGCCATCCATTTGATTGACAGGAAGAGCGGGCTGGTAAATTATGTGAACTTGTCTGCAAGGCTGTATTAGCCGGTGTCTTTATACTGAGTCATCAGAGAGCAGGAAAGAGTCTTCCTATCGCTGTCAGCAGTTCGGAAATCTATAACAGCTGACTCAGAGTTCTGCTTCGTGTTCTGTTGGGGAGCATTTTAGGTTGGAGGCAATTGGTTATTTAATGACATCACTTTTTTTTTCCAGGATTATCCAATTTAGAGGTTGTTAAGCTGCCCCTGGCCCTTCTGCACTGGACCTATTGGCTGTTCCACTGCCTATTAGAGCAGAATAGTGAGGGGAGGAGGCAGGCAGCCCCTCTGCAGCCTGCCTGCCGGTCTGGTGGGAGAAGCTGGGCCCGGTGGTAGCATTAATGGGATGGCTGTGAGTCCCTGTAATCAGAGGCCACTTGAGCACTGGGGCTGGAAGGCACCCAGACTGGGCTTCTTACCAGACAGAGCTGGTGCGCTAGAGACATCTGCTGGCCAGCCCGCGCCTGGCTATTGCAGGCCAGGTTTTCAGATCTGTGCACACTGGGCTGGGCTTCCCAGCACCTATCTACTTTGCCCAACCTCCTAATCTGCAGTTTCTGGGCTCAGTTCAGCAAGACCTTTGGTGGGTGGGGGCAGGGGAAGGGACTGTGGTAAGGAGTACAAAAAGGCATTATGTCCCAGTCCGTTGTTTGACACAAAGCTGTTATGTATATGGCTGCGATGGTGCAAGACCCAGTGAAAAAGAGAAACATGAGTACAGGACCAGCACGCCTGCCATGACCTCTGAGTTCAAAACAGAGCCCACCTCTGCTGCTCTGGGTGTCATCAAAGTCATCATGATTACAGTTACTTCCCTGTTAAGACCCGTGACTGAATGGCGACCTGCAAGTACCTTTACCAGCCCCCTCTCTTTCAGGGCGTTGAGATACTTGAATGCCATTCTCTAGCTTAACCTCATTCATCCTAAATTGTTTTTGTCCTATAGGGCAAGCCTGGTGGCTACTTCCAGGACTGCTGAGCCCTGAGTGTCTTTGCTGTCTCAGTCTATAACCAGGCAGCCTGTCTAGTGGAAAGGAATCTCCATTCAGAATTCACTTCCTATAGGAGAGTAGAGTTCTGCAAGAGTCCAGGAGAGGAGGAAATGTTACTTTGCCCACGTGTGCATCAGTGACTCAGAAAGCCCCAGGGGTCTTCTCAGACCACCAGGCTAGACAAAGGCGAACCCCAGAGCTTCAGCTTCCTATGTCCCAACCCAGGGTGTTGACAGGTCACATTTGTTCTACAGCAGAGATTTTTGTCCTTTTTGTACCAGAAACCCATTTGTCAGCTTGATGAAGCTGATGGGGCACTTCTCAGAATTTTTCTCAATGTGTAAAGGGAAATATATAGGATCACCAGGGAAACTAATTATATTGAAAAGACAGTTATCAAAATATTAAAAACACAAACATTGTGAGATAGGAATATATGTGATTTACTAACCATGTTTGGTAAGATCCAGAGGCAGGTCTGATAACTACTGTTAATTAATAGCAGTGATGGGCATCAGTGATAATATGGGGCAGCTGCCACAATTGTGATAAAACATGAAAATACCTGTGATTTTGATTTCTAACAAAGTCATAGAAATTGTTCATACCTCTATGATGTGTTGCCCAGTTCCATAATTGGAGAGGCTAAATCTCACTTAGAGCTGAGAGAAGAGAAGAATGTAACATCTTCTCCTCCCAGGTTCTTGGTCCTCTGGATTCTGTTTAGCGATCCCTTAGAGATTTGTCGGGCCCCTGGTTAAGAACCTTGCTCTAAAGGGTGAAGGCTTCGGAGGGGAGATGATGCTTCCTCTGCTCAGGTCTGGACTTACAGGACAGTGGGATGAAGATCTGGCTAGTTCACTGCATCTGACTTAAAAGGAGAGTTTGTGAAGACAGAGCAGGGGAGCCAGGGAGGAGTCAGAATGTGGGGGGTTAGTTGTATTGGTGCCCAGAGAGGCTCACTGTGGCCTCCTCTGCACAAATAGTGGAGAATTTCTAGAAAAACATTTTCTGTTTATGTTGAATGTTGAGTCAGCTTCTCCTTGTACAAGGATGGCTCCTCGGGATTCTTCTCTGTACTCTAGTGGCACTGCTTCCTTAGTAAGTTCCACCTTTAGAACACTTGTGATCCTTTCAACCCCAAAAGGAGTCAGGGCTGTAACATACTCCCAGGGAATAGGGGGGACACTGACTCAAACAGTACCAAATGTCAGCCACAATCTAGTCAATAAGACCATTTTGGCCTTTTACTTCCCAGATTGAACTTTTTCCGTGATACTCCAGACTTCCGTGTTTTAGCCTGCGGAGGAGATGGGACAGTTGGCTGGATTTTGGATTGCATTGGTAAGAATGGGCTGGGAGGGGCTTTAGGGTTTATTTATAATAAGTATATTTAAAGTCAGAGGAAGGCAATCACAAGAAAGAGAAATGGAGCCATGTCTTGTTCATCCTTGTTTCCATGCTTGGACCATTGCTTGACTACATATCTACTTTGAGTGGAAAAAAGAAATGGAAGGATTCCCACAGGTACAGGTATAACTGTTTAATTTTTTTAAGATTTTATTTATTTGAGGGATAGAGAGATGGGTGCGGGGGTGGGGATAGGGAGAAGCAGATTCCCTGCTGAGCCCCTGGGCCTGGGCCTGGGATCATGACCCCAGCAGAAGGCAGAAGGCAGATGCTTAACTGACTGAGCTACCCAGGCACCCCCAGGTGTAACAGTTTAGTCTCAGGCTTTGCCTCATAATTATCTGTTATGGCCAGGGTTTGGGCAGTGGCTGGACAGGCCAGTTTGGGGAGCTGCAGGGGAGAAGGGCAGGACCGGGACTCCAAGCAGATCCAGGGTAGTGGATAAACGCCGGAGAATTAAGCATAGGTGCAAGTCATCGCCTTGAGATGAGTCCCTGAGCCTGAGTCCAGAAAGCACATCTAGAAAGTGCAGATCAGTACACGTGAAGAAGGATCACACTGGGCTGTGTCTAGTAGGCTTAGATCAGAAGAGCAGTGGGGAGGGCCCAGGCTGGGAATCAGGAGGCCTGGGTTTCATTCTAGCTCTGCTTGGATCTGTGGGTCCTTGGACATCTCATCCCCCATAAATGATGGAGACTAACTCTGGAATTGCCTGTCACTACTCCCACAAATACTACCTGTAAACATCCATGTGCCATGCCCTTCTCCAGGCACTGGAGATGCTGTGGGGAACAAACACATAGAAATCCCACCCTTGAGGAGCTTCCTTTTTAGAGGCAGGAGACAGGCAATCAACAACAACAACAACAAAAAAGGGAAACATAAAACATAATCAAGATACAGCAGGGAAGGAGCAGGGTGGGTAGGGCTGGGGGTGGTCTAGACCCAGTGTTTGGGGAAGACCTCGCAGAGCGGATGATGTTTGTGTGAAGACCTGGAAGAGAGGTGAGCCATGTGATACCCGAGGAAAGAGGAGTTCTGGCAGAAGGAGCAGCAGATACAAAGGCCCTGAGGTAGGAGCAGACCAGGCTGCTGAAGGCAGCAGGAGGGCTGCAGAGTGCGCTTGGAGCAAGGTGCAGGAGCGGAGGGAGAGAGAGGATGAAGCAGAGTGCAGGGCCAGGTCACAGGAGACAGTACGGCTTCCATACAGGAAAGGTCCCGAGGTGCTGCATAGTTTGGAGCAGAGGAAGGACACAACGGATCGTGAGCAAAGGGCAGAAGGCTCTTGCAGTAATCCAAGTGACAGGTGACCAAGGCATGGACAACAGGAGGCTCAGAGGAGGTGATAAGGAGTACTCGGCTTCTGGATATTGGTTGAAGGTGGAGCCAACAGGATGAGAGGAAGAGAGGAGTCAGGGTGGTCATCGGCAGACCCTGACCAGAACGGGGCAGGCTGCGCCCATGGGAGTCGTAAGCAGCCCGTCACGAGGGGTGGGACCACGCCCGGCACACCTGCCACCTTCTGCTCCACAGGCGCTTCGGTTGCCATGGACACAGCCCTGCCAGGCAGCCACCCACACTCTCCTGTCACCTCCAGCTCAGGAGTTGTTTGTGGGCGGAGGGGAGGCATCCTCTGGGAGCCCAGAGGAAGAGCTGATCAGCAGAGGCTGGGTGGCTGCAGGCCTGGGAGGTGCTCACGTGGTTCCCTCTCCATCACGAAGGAGAATGTAGGCTTTGGTGGTTTTATAAAATTCATCTGCAGAAAACACAGGGGAAAGGAAATGCCCAAAACTGAAAGAAGAAAGGTCACGTGACAGGCTGGCAGCCTGAGAGAGAAAACAGTAGTGAAAGGAATAACTGCATGATGTTCATTCACTCATTTGGGAATGTTTATTTTTTTTAAGATTTTATTTATTTATTCATGAGAGACACAGAGAGGCAGAGACACAGGCAGAGGGAGAAGGAGGCTCCCTGTGGGGAGCCCAATGTGGGACTCAATCCCAGGATCATGCCCTGAGCCAAAGGCATATGCTCAACTGCTGAGCCACCCTGGCGTCCCCATTCGGGAATGTTTAAAGCAATTATTCAGTGTCCTCTGGCACCCAATTTTGGTCCCCTCACTGATCTGTTTATGCTGTACAACCAGAGCAGTCTTTCCTGAATGTCAGTGCATTCGTGGTGTGCATAAAGCATATCCATGGCTTCCCATTATTCTTAGGATATAGACAGAAACCTTTCAAATGACCTATAAGATACTGGTGCTCTAGGAGCTGCCCACCCTTCTAGCCCTACTTCATTCCTCCAGTCCTCTCCCTCTAAACTCTGGCCACCCAGTCCCTCTCTCAGACTCTTAAATATACCAGTTGCCCTTCTGCCACAGGGCCTTTGCACAAGTGGTTCCTCCTGTCTGGTATGCTCCCTGGCCATTCCCTTGGTCAACTTCTACGTCAGATCTCTGCCAAAGCGTGGCTACCTCAGAGGAGCCTGCCCTGACACCCAGCCTCAGTCACTTTATTATATGATCCCACTTCTTGTCTTTCCAGTAGGAATTTGAAATTATGCATCATTTATAGAAGACTTTATTAATATCTTTCTCTCCCTCACATTTGTAAGCACCATGAGAGCCTGTGTCATGGCACTTTGACCCACTATTAAATGAGTCACAGTACCTAACACAGCACCTGGCACATAGTAGGCCTTCAGCAAACGTGTACAGAGACACTGGGGTGAATGAGATATAGTTCCCCCAGGGAGGTTACAGCGCATTCAGAGAACAAACGAGCCATCAATTCCAAGAGTCAATGATAACATCGTCCCTGGTGCTAAAAAGAAACACACTGGAGGGGTACCTGGGTGGCTCAGTGGTTGAGCATCTGCCTTTGGCTCAGGTCGTGATCCTGGGGTCCTGAGATCGAGTCCCACATCAGGCTCCCTGCATGGAGCCT
Organism: Vulpes vulpes; assembly: GCF_048418805.1. Taxonomy (NCBI): domain Eukaryota; kingdom Metazoa; phylum Chordata; class Mammalia; order Carnivora; family Canidae; genus Vulpes; species Vulpes vulpes. The sequence goes on from NC_132782.1 coordinate 54,826,108, forward strand.
GCTTCTCCCTCTGCTAGAAAGAAAGAAAGAAAAAGAAAGAAAGAAAGAAAGAAAGAAAGAAAGAAAGAAAAGAAAGAAAGAAAGAAAGAAAGAAAGAAAGAAAGAAAGAAAGAAAGAAAAGAAAGAAACACACTGGAAAGGAACCTGGCCTAGACTCAGGCAACCAGGGAGGGCCTCCCAGAGGCAGCACCTAAGCAACCGAGAACTTGTGACTTAAGGGACTGAAAATACTTCAGCATGGTTGACATGTCAAGCCGTGGGAGGCTAGAGCAGAAGACAGTGCCCACTGCCATGCTAGAGATGATGGGAGCCAAGACAGAGGGAAAGGGACCACCCGCCTTGGAAGGTGAAGGACCATTAGGGGGAACTGAGGCTGGGAAGGCAAGGAGGAGGCGGTGGCTTCAATACCAGGGGGAAGGAATCATGTACCTGAGCTCGGGCATCGCCACTGGAATAGCTAGAAGAGGTTGCTGAGAAATCAACTACGGAAACAGCACGTGGAAACTGATGTGTGAATGGATGCGGGGTGCGGGAGAGGGAGCAACCTAGGACGACGTCCAGGTCTCCAGCCTCAACGCCATGAAGATGGCCTGCGTGTTGAGATGGAGACCACGGAAGGAGCCGACTTACGGCAACAGGTGCCTTCCAGGCAAAGGGAGCCCCGTGCACAAAGGCAGGGAGGCAGAAATGCAGACCACACGTACTGGGAACAGTGACGGAGCCCATTGCCTTGCTCTGTCCACCATCATCGTAAACCTCCTGGTGGTGATCTCAGCCCCGGGCCTTGCCTGAGCTCAGCCACCTGTGGCACCAGCCAGACAACCCCGGGGACGTGTGAGCGCCCCTTCAGCTGGGGCAGCCCTCGCTCTCACTCTGGGATTCCTGCATCACCCCTCCGCCCACCTGCCCGCCTGAGTCAGCATCACTCCCCTCCCAGGCACCAGCTGTGCTGCAGGGTGTGTCAGTGGCGCCCCCTGGAGCCCAGCGGGTGCCCGTACTGGTCCCACCTTTCTCCGAGCGTCCAGACCAGCGTGTCACTGGAGATGCGCAACCAGGTGACCCCATGCGTGTTCTGCTGCGCTTTCTGCAGTGCTTCAGTCTGATGCTTCCTCACAAGCCACATGGGAGATGAGGTTGAGAATTGTGGATTTGCGAGCCTAGGGGGTGGGGGGAGTGACGAACTGGTACCTGGGTGCCAAATAACACCTTGAGGTTTTGTTTGCTCCACACAGTATTATTTTTAAGCTTTGAACCTGAATGACAATTAGTCGAGACAGCTCCAGTTTCCCAAATGCCCCACTGTGCCCTGATTTCTCAGGCCCACCTGTGCTACCCACCGTGCAACTGCCTGCCCCTGAGGCAAGGAGGAGCCTGGGCCTGGGACCACAGATCTGGATTTGGATCCTGACTCCAGACTTACTTTCCCCCCGGGGAAACTCACTTTTGTCATCTATGAGGGGAATAATCATAACCCTGCAGAGTTGGTGTGAGGGACAAAGGGAGAAAGCGTTAGCTATGATCACAAACTAATGCTTTCGGGGTGTATGCCATCACCCCTAAGGAAAGAATTTGGATGAAATGAGGATAAGCAGGTGCAAGTTATGGGGAGAGAGAGCTCAATATGAAAGAAGCCTTCGTTCCCACAGTGGAAGGTTCAGCTGTAGGAAATAGTGTGCTCTCCATCACGGGAGCTCTTCAAACTAAGAATGCCATGAAGGGGTTTTAAGCATCAGATCAGGGATAATTAAGTAACCCACAGGTTCCGTAATCTGGTGCCATATGGTTTTCTCTTCTTCTGCATGGGTTACAGATAAGGCCAACTTCGCAAAGCATCCGCCAGTGGCTGTCCTGCCTCTTGGAACGGGAAATGACCTGGCCCGCTGTCTCCGCTGGGGAGGAGGTGAGTCCGCATGCCAGGGGCACTGCCCTGGGGGGCAGGCACACCAGTCTCCAGGGATGCTCTGCAGGACCAGGCTGGACTTCCCTTTTATGAATTACATTCCAGAGTCTTATCTACTTGCTTTGATGAATTACATTCCAGAGTCCTATCTACTCCATGACCATTCATTCCCGTGCCCTCCCAATCTTGCTATTTCCTATGATCCTGAAACTAGCAGCCTAGAGCCTACCTACCCCAGCAGAACATAGCACTAGGGTAGTCTCTCTCTCCCCCCACAGTGCTCACTCTAGGAGGGGCTCACTTAGGTGTTTTCTGAATAAAATTCTCTCCTCTCCAACTTACTGCTCTTCTTCTGAATTAGGACTCAGAGTACAAACTGAAAAGCTACACTGCCAGGTAGTAGAGGCATCCAAGCCATCATAGGCCCCCATGGCCATTGGCCCTCATGTTGAAATCCCCCTGTGGGGGATCTCCCAGTGGTGACCAGCTTACAGGACAAGGGGCAGGAGGTAAGGAGAGCTCTGCAAACTGCAACTGCTCCCATGGAGCTGGGAATGCTCCAGAGAGTAGAAGAGGTCGGGGCAGCACATGGAAGGGACAGAGAAGTCTGGCAGGCAGAACTGGGATGGGATTCCAGATGGCTGATCGATTCAGAGAAGATTCAAGACCAGCTCAGGCAGTGGTCAGTATTCAGAGATGGGTTCATGCCTGGTGGCAAGAGCGGAGGGAGCAGGAGCCAGCCCCAGAAGGAAGCTGGCAGGAACAGATGTCCTTGGCCCCACACTGATGCTAGGGAAGCACCCTGTGTTCAAGAGGAACAAGCAGAGTGCAGCCCCATGCGCTGCGCATCTAGGAAGCATGGCTGGGCACGAGTTTCATGCAGGAAGCCCAGGTCTGTGCTCCCAGAGAGCCTCAAGGCTCTCAGCTACACAGTTGCTACCACTGCTATCTTGCGAGGCATCCCCAAGGAGCTGACCAGACTAACAACTCGAAAGTACTCTTCAAGGTTGCCCTAAAGGTAAGCAGGAACGTGGGAGTGTTGTCGGAAAGAAAAGACGGTCTCTCCCACTAACCTCTCATGGCTTACGGTTCACTTTCTGTGCTGCTCTTCTATTGCTGCATAACAAATTATCATAAATGTCGAGGCTTATGACATCCATTTGTTCGCTCACAGTCCTGTCGCGCAGGAGGCCTGAAACAGTGTGGCTGGGTTCTCCGCTCTGGGCCTCACAGCCTGAAATGAGGATGTTGGACAGGCTGTGCTCTTCTCTGTGCTCTTCTCTGGAGTCTCTGGAGGCAGAATTTGCTACGACGCTCATTCAGCTTGTTGGCAAAATTCAGGCCTTTGTGGTTTTGGGCCGGAAGTCCCTGTTTCCTCGCTGGGACCACTGTCAAATCCTCGAGCCTTCCTTTTTCCTTGACAGATGGATCCCTCCATCTTCAAAGCCAGCAGTAGAGAATCTCCCTCACCTGAAATCCCTCTCAAGCTTTGAATTTAATTCTTAAGGAAAAGCCCAGTCCTTTCCAAGGACTCAGCCGATTAGGTCAGATCCACTCAGATGACCGCCCTTGCTTAAAGTCAGCTGTGCCATATAGCATAGCCAGTCATGACAGTGATGGGGCTATCTTATTTAGAAGTCCTGGGAATTGCAGGGTGTATGCCCCCAGGGGTTGGGGCACGGATAGTGAGACCATCCTAAAATGCCGCCTACCACACTGTCCATCTCCGACATGACACAGTCCTGGAACGGATCTTTTGTTCCGTGGCATGGAACTTTCGAGCCACCCAGCCCACCAATTCTCTAGGGCTTGCTTTGGCTACATAGGCCTGCTCACCTTTGGCCAGCCCCCAACCCTATCTCCCACTACTTTGGCTTCCAAGTCTCCCAGCTTTTTTCTGATTACACCCTAATGTCCTCTCCTTCTCCATGGCTCAGGGAACCTAAGTGTCTGTGGCCCCCAAGACACACTGGGGTGTCTTGTGGTCACAGATGCCCACAGAGTTCCTGTCCCCAATAGCTGACTGTACATCAGAAACAACTTAGCCTTTCTGCCCTGAGGTCAAATGTAATGCCGTGTTCCACAGGTTATGAAGGGGGCAGCTTAACAAAAATCCTGAAGGACATCGAGCAGAGCCCCTTGGTGATGCTAGACCGCTGGCATCTGGAAGTCATCCCTAGAGAGGAGGTGGAGAATGGGGACCAGGTCCCGTACAACATCATGAACAACTATTTCTCCATTGGTGTGGTGAGTTGGTCAAGGATTGCCTTTCTGCATGGAAGAGAAATGTCTGGGTGGGCAGAAAAGTTCTGGTCCTTCATTGTCCCCCCCCCCCCCCGGGTCTCTACTCTTCACCTCTCCCAGCTGCCCCCAGTCTTGACTTGGGTCCGAGCATCCTTGCATCTGGCCTGGGCACGGCCATCCTGAATGTACCCAACCCTGACCCTAGGTTATGGAGCAAATTCCTTCCCCTATAATTTTAACTAACACAAGAAAATAAGAATTTTTTTTTAAAAACCGATTTCCCCTTTGGGTAATTTGAAACAGTTTAAAAGAAGTAACACCAAGAAATAACCACAGGACAAAGTCAGGAAAAGACTCTCATGTGAGCTTCCAGAGTTGAGAATTCCTATCCTCCGAGGAGGGCCCCTCCGTGTCTGAGGGTTCTAAGCCAGCTAAGTTAGCTGTCAGAACTCCTTGTCTCCTGTTCTCTCCCCTCATGTCAGCTGGATTCCCTACAATCCAGGTGTTCATGAACCTCTGGGGGTGTCTCCTCCCAGCTGACCCCTTAGCTGAGCGCCATGCTCATCAGTGGTGCTTCCACAGCCTTCTTCATTCACTTCATCAGTGTACTCTCTGTATTTGATTGAAGAGATTGGTTCACTGTGCCCATTTAACACCCCCAACACACACACACTCATCACACACCCAACACACATATCCTCTACACACATATACCCAACACACACACATATAACACACACCCTTAACACATACCTCTACACACATATATCCAACACACAACACAGACACACACAAAGCACAAGGACAGTGCCACATTCCTGTTTCTTCCTCCAGGCCCCAGCACATTGAGCATAACTCAGTTTTACTGAACTCAGCTTCTGATCCAAAGAGGACTGTGTGGACACTCTCTCAAACTGTTGAGAATGGAATCAGGGAGAAAAGAGATCCATCCACTCCATAGATAGAGCTGGGGTTCAGGAGGGGGATGCAACAAAGGCACTAGCATTTATTGAGCATCAACTGTGTGCTCTCCACTATGCTAAACCTTACATATTGCAGTCTTGCAGGAATCATTGTCCCCACAGTCTCCATTTTATAGACAGGACCTCAGGACCCTTGATGAGTGAGGGCAGGAACTGAAGACACAGACACACTGTGCCTTACAGTCTTTCCTCTCTGTTTCCCTGTCTTTAGAATTATGCTGTCCAGTTTCAGATCCATAGGAGTCCCTGCAAACCAACCATCCAGACCCAGATTGTGTGATAGCTGCTCTTGTCAACCATCCTCACCTGTGCCTCTTTTGAAAAATTTGGTGACTTAAAAAGGAAAATGAAATAGGAGGGGAATTGATAGGTAGCTTAAGGGAAGAGCCAGTGTGAGGAAAGGTGGTTTTTTAACAAAAAGACTAGAGGAATATCTGGTGGCTCAGTCGGTTGGGTATCCAACCCTGAGTTTCAATTCAGGTCATGATCTTGGGGTCGTAAGATCAAGCCCTGAGTCAGCTCCATACTCAGTGCAAAGTCTGCTTGAGACTCTCTCCTTCTTCCTCTCCCTCTGCCCCTCCCCGCTGTCCTTGCTCACATACATGCACTCTCTCTCTGAAACCAATAAAATCTTTAACAAAACCTTTAATAAGAAGACTAGAAGAAGAACCATGGAAGAGGGAAGGATGTTTTAAAATACCGTAAATTTACAAAATTTAAAACTTACCATATTTGTAGGTATTTTCTTGATTCTTACAACAACATCAAAGGGCAGTATTCTCTCCATTTTGTAGGTGAGGAAACAAAGAGTCAGAAGGAGGGATTTGCCATCATTTTTCTGGCTCCTGAGCCAGCACTGTTTTTCTATTACTGCAGCAGAAGACAGAAGCATCGCTGAGCCAACAGTCAGGGTCTGACAGGATGGGGGATTAGACTAGCAGCATATTTAGGGTCCCTGTGCCTTATCTGGTTTATCCCCCCAGCTCACCTGGCCTCCACTAAGGGAGACCCCTCTCCCTAGCTTCTTCCAGCTGCCCCCCTCCAGAGGGGAGATAAACCATAGTATAGCTTGCTAGCATGTATTGAGTACCTGCTGTACACTAGACACAGGTGCCCTATTGGTAGGTATAGACCTTATCCTTTTGTATTTTGTCAGGAGGAACTGTAGCTCAGAACAGTACAGAGCCGGGTCTCAGCTGGTGAGGGGTGGAGCTGAGAACCACTAGTGTCCAGCTCCAGAAGCCCCTGAGCTGTGGACTCTGAGCCACGTGGCCTCTGCACAGCCCCTCCGTCTTCAAATGCTTTCCTTCCTAGCAGCACTGATGGGGGGAGGGGAGAGGGAGGGAATCTCAACATTTAGTGTGTGATGGCTCACCTATGCCCTTTGTCAGAGATGCAAATTCCACCCCCATGACAGATCTTGGTTTGTATTCTGATTCAGTTGGTCTGGGAAAGGTCTGGGAGTTTGCACTTTTAACAGGCCTCTGAGATCATTCTGATGTGGATGACCCCAACCAATTCTTCAGCAAATGATAGCCCATCAGAACAGTAAAGAATGGTCAAAGGAGATGGTCCTACACAGGAGCAGAAGCCAAAACTGAACTAGATGAAGGAGAAAAATGATAGAGAGGAGAGGATGAAGACCCTATAAGCAGCCAGAAGGAAGGGAGAGCTGATAGCAGGGCTGGGTGCCCTGTCTGGGAACTTCTAGATGGCAGCTTACAGCCATGGCTGCCTTCAGAGGCTTTGGCCCCACATCTTCTCTTTCTTGACACCCTCAGCTCTGGCTGCCAGAATGTGATTCTTGTTACCTCTCGTCTGTCTCTACACAGTGCCATATGCAAAAAGTTTCACTCACTTTGCATTTCCTGACCAGATAGGTAAACACACCAAAAAGGAATAAACAGCCTCACCTTACACAGACCATACCCAAGAGCTGGGATGATCGTGGTTTTAATTCATGCGCGCAAATGTGCAGGTAGGAAGGAAGTTGGGGGACAGGAGGAAGTAAAGGAGACCACCTCATTGTCCCCCAAGGAAAGGCATCCAAACATTCTCCATCACACTTAGTGGTCACGGTGTTTCTGTACCGGAGCTGACTTCGAATAATCCAATCTGTTCATCTTTCAACTTAGAACTTCACAATATCTTTCGCATGATTTTTTTTCATACACCTTTCACTTGTGCGTGTTTAATATTTTATTGCAAAGCAGTGAGGAACCAGGACAGGTTTTTATCTCCTCGGTGTACCCTTAGCCTTCTCTCAATAAAAATGTTTGCAGGGTTTGTATGCTCGCTCTTTAAAAGTTGGAAAGGGAAATTCTTGAGAAAACAAGTAGTCAATACGCAACTCTCACAGAATCTGGGGCTGACATTTGCAGAAGCTCTTCCTCCCTATTTGACCTCCCAGACTTTGTAAGAGGAGAAGTAGGTATGTAAACCAACCAACAGTTTTACTTCCTTGGGATAATTAGAGTCAGACTCCTTTGGCAAAGAGAGTCTTGCAAAGTCTTTGCCTCTTTTTTGGAAGGACCTGGACTATCTTACTGATGTCAGATGTCCGTGGCCTTTCGCATGTATGAAGGTGATGACAGGGACTGCTGCTGTGGTGGCGCTTGGTGGTAACGCGTTTGCCCTGACAAGTTCACCTGGTCCCCTTGGTGCCAGCAGCACCCATGTAATACATGGAGGGATAAACAGGGCAGACCCTCCTGGCCCACTCAGAGAGTGACTGTGGCCCTGCTGTTACCACATTTCCATCACCTACATACATGCTGGCCCTCCACCACTGAAGAGTTGAGAGTTGGCCTTCTCAGTGCCCTATTGGCAGGAGATTTTAAACATAGTCATTCAGGCTGCTACTTCCTCTGGCTTCTCTGGCCTCCTTGTCCCTGCTCTTTATTTTTGGATTTGCAGAAATGTCAGGATGGCCAGGTATCAGTGACAGGAAGTTTGGGACCATGAAATAATTTCTGGGGTATGTGTAACTCCAAATGCCTCAAAGGCTCTGCTTTCACTGAGCCTCCACAGGAGGAGTGAACAGCTAATCCCTTGATTCAATGAAATCTATTTCTGATACTAGGGGAACCCAGGGGCCAGGGAGAGGCCACAGTCACATTAAGCTGCACACCATTCTCCACCTTCTGATTGTACTTCTCAGGCTTTTCCAGCTAAGTGTCCACGGTGATGAGCCCCCTACTGATAGGGAATTTACCAAAAAGTTAACCATTTTCGCTGCAACTTTTTGGATGCCCTCTGGGTCAAGTTCTTGTCTGTCACCTGTGAAAACCATGGAGGCCCTAAGACAATGGAACTCACTGAGTAGTGTCTGGGAAAAGGGGTCTACATCTCTTTTTCATCCTCCAACCTGTCATAATGTTTCAGAAAAATCCAAATTCCAAATGATCTGTTTTATTGTCTCCTTTGTCTTTTTACCTCCATAAGTTGGTAACATGGCTTAGACCTGCCTTGTCCAATATGGTAGCCATTAGCCACATGTAGCGATTGTGTACTTGCAATGGGACTAGTCTAAATTGAGAGATGCTGTTAAGTATAAAATATACACCAAATTTCAAAAATGTAGTATAAAAGGATTGTAAACATCACAATAATTTTTATATTAACTCCATGCTATAGCAATAATATTTGTCAATGAAAATATATTATTCAAGTTAATCTCACTTTTTTCCTTTCCCTTTTTTAAATGTGGCTACTAGAAAATTTTAAATTTATTTCCATTGGACAGCACAGGCCTAGACATCCAAAAAGCTCAGAGTCCAAATAACAGCTGCTTATATTTGGAAGGGACACAAAAATCTTTTGGACTTCTAGTTTTAATTCAGGAAAGAGCAGCCCATCATCTCCTCTGTTCCTCACATCACACAGAAGGGCCCCGGAGAGTGAGGCCTTCAGAAATGTCATCACTTCCAAGGCTTTGCAATTCCCATCTCTATCCCCCTGCACCTTCAAAATGGAAGTCTTATTTTGCTGTAATTATTACCAAGAAAGGGTTTGAACTGTCGCAGCACTGGATTTGAGAATTTAAAGAAATTACTGTTGAATGTAAAATACACCCAGCTCAGTGCCTGACACAGAGCTCAATGGAGGGCGAAGATGAATCTAGACTCTTTTGAATCCCCAGGTAGAGAACTGTGGTCAGAGTTGAAGTATTTATCAGCATCGCCTTTTCAAGACCAAACAGCAAAGGACCTGCTTAGCTCTCCCTTGCTACTTTATGTATTTGTGGGGAGATTACATTGGAACCCCATGCTTAACTAGCAATATTGTAAAGGCTGGTCTTTGTGAAAAGAAGCTTGGCAAAACCTAGTTTAAAAAAACAACAACGAGGATAATCAGAACTGTATGGAGGGAGGGAGCCTGTGCCCATAGCCCCGAAAATAAGAAAACCAGGAGCCAGTCACAACAGTCCTGGGGGTGGGGGGAGGTCGCAAAGCATAAATCATGCCAGGCAACATGTGATGGCTTTTCGCTCTCCTCCTCTTTCTTTCTTTTCTTTTCTCCTGACAGAAGAAAATTAGTGCTTCCAAGGAACACAAGTAGATGGAATGTTTTCTTGAATTCTAGAGAAGCATTTGACAGATGTCACATGAATCTTTTTCAGAGTGTTCACTGAAACTTGCTCAGAGTGAGGGAGGGAAAATGAAGGCCTGCTGCCTGGAGAAGCCACCCGGGGTGAGGCCTCGGGGAGATGCTGCAAGTCTCCCACCATGTGTCCACAGGGGGCCCTGACCAAGACCTTCAACTCTCCATGTGTCTTAAAGAAAAAAACAAAACAATCAATAACTAGAATTTAAATGTCAAATTCCCAAAAGGCTATTTCAGCAAGGAGTGTTCGCCAATCACAAAAAAAGCTCATAGCCTCGGCTTGCCTCTGCAGTGGACTGCTCGCTGGGTTTGCTCCTCTGCCAAGTTCAAGTATGATAGAAGCCCCCCTTTGCTCCCTAACTTGCACCTGGACTTTCTCCCACCATTACCCTGGTTTTACTCCCATACACAGCACATGCTCAATAAAAGCTGCTCCATTGAACTCTACCTCCTAATGTTAAAAAAGTAATAATGATAACATTCAGAAAATTTCTTTTGTGAGTCCATACCGAGAAACAGAATTAATAAGCATTCACTGAAATGGAATGTCAGTTCTCTCTTAGCCAAATAGTCTAGTAAATGAGTTTCTGTAGCTTTTTTCCTGCATATTTCTGACTCAGCTCCCTTGTTTCTGTGTCATCTCCCCCCATCCCCAACCCCCCCAGCCCAATTCTCCTGTTTCTTTCTAAAACCCACCACCTGCACCCAACGTGCTGACATGAGGCCTGAGCAGTGAAGGGACGCAATTCGTTCTTCTGCTGGAAAATGAGACCATTAATGAGGGTGAAAGACCAAGTGTGAGGAGGAAAGATGAGTAGATGAGCTCAGTGTTAGGTCTGAAGCTCAGAGATGATTCTAGAGATCAACATTATAGAGACATTACACACTAGGAGTAAGTATGAGAACTCGAGATGGTCCATGACATGGAGTGTAGGCTGCAGATGGGACTCAGGGTGGAGAAGTTCTGGTCAGAGGATGCAAAACTCAGAAGCATGGTGTCCTGGAAGCCTTCCCAATCGTGAGTTCTGAGGAGCAGGTGGTCAATAGTGCAGCTAGGGGTGTGCAAATAAGAGGACAGCAGAGTGTCCATAGAAGGTGGCAGTGAGACTCTTCTTGACTTTGGGGAAAGTCCTTTCTGTGGAGATCAGGGAAAAGAAGCCAGGAGTTTAAATATATTTTTAATACCTACTAAGCATGTTATTCAATGCTACTAATAATTTCTATTGCTATGGATTATTAGAATTAATATATAACCGCATCTACCAAAGTCAGTGTTCTGGTTTTGACAGTGTAGCATAGTTACATAAGATGTTATTGGGGGAAGCTGGGTGAAAGGGATACAGGAACTCTCTGTACTATTTTTGCAACTTCTTGTGAGTCTTAAAATATTCCAAAATAAAAAGTATTTTTTTAAAAAAGAGTTAATATGGCAAGGCATTTCCAGAAATTCACACTCAGCCCCACGCACGGGCTTCTGTACTATAACTGCCCCCACACCCAGACACCCTCTCGCTCCTCAAAGGGCAGTGGCTTGTCCCCTTCATTCACCCTGAACTGTGGTCGAGAGTGAAAACTGCGAAGGGTGGACTGGTCTAGGCTCTACAATCTCTGTAGCCCCTGACCTTGGACCTAGCGTTGCCCCTTTGTGGGAGCCTCCCCTGTGACATGGATTCTCAAGGTCTGGGGGATTGCAGTGGGAGCCCGTGTGCTGCTTTTCTGTACGCACTGCATGGTCATGACCACTCATCAGGCGGCCGCTTTCTTCTCCTTCCCTTTCAGGATGCTTCCATCGCACACAGATTCCACGTGATGAGAGAGAAACACCCTGAAAAATTCAACAGCAGGTAAGAGTGCCATGAAGCTGCAGCCCCCCTCCAGCCCTGCACTGCCCTCCACCCCCCCCAGCCAACCACACCGCAGCCTCCACCTGCTCTCACCCGAACGTTCTTGGCCCGGCCACCCAGGGACTTGGCTTTCCTGCCACGTTGCCGGAAGGAAGGTTTCCATTTCCAAGCAGAAAACGGTGTCAGAAACCTGCGGCAGCCTGGCCGCCTGTCCCCTCGCAGAGGATGCTGTGAAGAGGGAGGGACTGCGGGCGGGCAGGGAGGGCGCGCTGTGCCCGCCTGGAGGGGTGGGGACCTGCGCCTGGCTAGCTGGAACCCCCTCCTGGGGCTTGGCCGCTTTCTCCAGATGGAAAGCTGCTGCAGCCTCGGCCCCCTGGAATTTCTGTGGGGAGGAGCAGGCTGCATGGCAGGGGCCTCAGCCTCTCTGGAAGGGAGGGGGTGGCAGCAGGGGAGGAGGGGTGGAGGGGGTAGGCCGGGCCAGGAGGGCAGAGAGGGCGTCGCCTCTGTGTCCCCCCCCAACAGCAGAGGGCAGCAGAGGGAGGCCCCTGCAGGGGCTGGGACACCAGGAGCCCCCCAAGTCCCAGCCTCAGCCCCTGTGTGAAGCCTGGACGTTAGGTCGAAAAACACGAGAGAGAAAACCAGATTTTTTGCAAGCAAAACTAAATCCTTCTTGCTGGTGGGAGGGAATATGCGAGAAGTGAGTTGTGACTGGCATATAGCTACCCCGGGACTGCTAAAATACCTTTCTCCATTCTTCTTTCCTTTTTTTTTTTTTTTTCCTTCTCTTTGATTTCCATCCCTTTTCCTCTGTGTTGTACCATTTCAAGATGACCATTGGATCCCACCCCACCCTCCAGCAGGTGGGGGGGAGGAATGCAGACTTAGCCTCAGGGAGTGACTTATATAGCCCATAGGATTCTCTTCAGAGCAGAGGTCCAGTATTGTTGGAAGACATTTGTTTAAAGCCTCACACCCCCAAAGAGTTCCATCATTTTCATTCCTACTCCTTTCCCCTGACAATATCCACCACCCCTCACCGCCACCTAGGGGGTTAACAGGGGTAAAAAGTCCTATCGTAACATTCTTCAGCTTCAGGAAAAGCGATCGGAGATCTGTGGAATCTACTAGCTAAACTCATCTTCTTAGGGTGGGTCTTCTGTGCCAGGCATATTCCATCAGGCTCGCACACACAGCCCATGCACACTCACAAATCACTATTAACAGGTATGTGTTCACCCCCCACTCTTACTGTAATCAGCTGACCCTTCTTGTACATCCTTTGTCACTCTCACATACACGCTAAATTATTTCTTCTCTTCCACCCATTGTAGACCTTTTAGGCACCCTATTCACAGGGGGGCCCTTATGCATACTCATGCACACATACTTGTTAAGATGCCATATGCTTGTGAAATCCATAAGGGTTCTGCTCATTCATTCATTCAACACTAGCTTTTGAAAACATACTCTGTGCCAGGCACTGTTCTGTAGGTGTTTTGGACAGACATGTGTAGGGGCTCGCAGTCCGGTGGTGCAGACCAGAAGGGAGATATGCAGAGTGACTTGTGTTCAGTGGTACGAATCAAGCTGACTTATGGGAACACAAAGCAAGGACATGGAATTTGGTATGGAAGGGCTTCTATCTATAGAGATGCCGAGACATGGAAAACAAGTATGTATTTTTCAGGTTGACAAAAAGAGAAGGGCAGCCCAGAGAGAAGGAACCAACTATAAAAGGATAACAATGAGTGAGAGAAAGCAGGATGCTTGGGGAAGAGCAAGCCGTGCTGGTCTTTTGGCAGGGAAGAAGCAAAACCTCTATAGTAGGTAGAGAATGAGAAAGCAGAAGGAGGGAGAAATTTCTCCATATCCCAAAGATCAATAGACAGGTCAACATATGACATGAAGAGAGTAACTGTCAATTGTCCACATGATTAAATATAATTAGAAAGATACCTCCCTCGGTGAGAAGAAGAGTTGCAATTGTGCATTTCACGATGATCTGGTGACTGTTTTTCCTTCCACTTTCCTAGTTCTATTAATAAGACTATTCTGCAGTTCAGGGCCCACCCTTCCCCTGGTCGAGGTCAAGGTAGTACGGTCGCCTGGCATGACAGGCACACGGATTTGTGTGTAAATCTGGATTTACACACAAATCCGTGTGCCTGCAAGTAAGTGGAGACCTAGTGACATAGAAATGGGTCCTGTTTCACAAGGTCCTAGACCCCTTCCTAGTAAGAACTTTGAGTCCATGCTGCTTCCACCCTGCCTGCTTGCTCATGTTGAAAATATTCATGAGTGCCCAGTTTGTCCACTGAGAGGCAGGCGAGCAGCCATTTTTTTCCAGGCTTCCTTATTTAGCTTTGGAGATGGTTTTAAATAGGCAGGTGGTTGTTGCCATGGTTACACCATTACACCAACGGCTAAACTTAGGAAGGGCCACAAGGGATAGGAAGAAAGCTTGATACCCGGGATTTGGAAATGTAAACGATATTATTAAACAAGGCTTCGTTTTACTCGGCTGCACTTAGGTTTTCCAGAGAGTAGTCACTGCTTGGCTGGATGTTCTTACAGTTAAGGTGCCACACTGGGCCCTCTGGGGTAATTCTGAGGTTAAATCTAGGGAGTTGTAACTGTTTTGTTTTGCTTTGCTTTGAACAAGGGAGTGTAACTAATCAGGGCTAGAATTTATCAGGAAACTTGAATCTTTCACATCGCTCATTCAGTTTTCTGGGCTAGTCTAACAAGAATTCTTAACCTAAGGTACAAGGGCTGCAGAAACTCTGAGAACACCTTGAAATTGTATAGAAGACATTGACTATCTTTTTCTGGAGAGAAAGTCCATAACGATCAGAAGGCTCTTGCAGGGACCCAAAGCCCTCTCATAGTTAAAGGTCACAATTCTGAGGCCGCCTTGAATCCTAAAAGGGACCTTGGGGTTTGGTTGGGCTTTTAGGAAATTCTTCCTCCAGTGGCTTCTCTACACAGGTTGTTGCCAGAGAAGGTGATTGGTTGTTCAAAACTGAGTTCTGTTCCCTAGTGGAATAGCTTTGCTAATAGATTAAAAATCACACCCAAGAATGCAGGAACATGAGCCAAGTGTGATGGGCAAGGACAAAAAGGCCTTTAATGGCAGAGATAGGGCTATTTTGGGTACATTCTACTTCATAATCATTGACAGGCTAATAATTGCTAATTTAGAAATATTATGAAAAATTATCATCTTGTTGTTGGCATAAACAGCAGAAGACAGATTTAACTCAGCTGCGAGTCTAACATGTGTTAGAAGGTGTTCTAGGCTACAAGGATAAATAAGACCTGATTCCTGCCTTCAGGGAATTCACAGTCAAGCAAAGAAGGAAGAATAATCTTCAAATATTTTTTACAAAGTGATTTGCACATATGAGGGGGTTCCATTTTGTAGGTCATACAGCGTAAAAGAAGTTGGATAGTATAAGACACTTATTAATGGCTGTATCCCTACATCACTTATAAATGAATTGTTTAGAAATAATGTTACAAAGGAACCATCCTGAGAACTGTTATTTTTTGAGCTCTTACTAGGTGCCATGGGATAAACTAGGTTCGTTAAATACATTATAGTTTCGAAATCTCAAGATCACTCTACAAGATAAATATTAGATAAAGGCGTTTTATAGATAAAGACGCTGAGGCTGCGAGAAGCCAAGTCACTTAACTGAAGTCATACATCTTTTCAAACACCAGAGCTGATATGATTCTAAGCTAGCTCCGAACTCCTCCAGAGTTCAAACTCAGTTTTCTGCCCCTGCTGTCTCCCATGGATTTCATTTATCAAATGCCTATTGTGTATCAAACACTCTGATGGGTACTACATACATGGGCCGCTGCAATGCTCACAATCACATGCAAGGGCAAGTGCTGCTGTCTCCATTTTGGAGATGAAAATATTGAGGCTAAGAAGAGTAGAGCTTTTATCAAGTCTACCCATCTTTATGGATTATCTCTGTGGGAAAATGCCTGCTGAGTTCCAAAGGGAGACCACAGGTACACTACCCACTCTTAACTTGTGTGGTATGACTCTTCTCCCTATCCCAGTGTCTAAGCACAGAGCAGGACCGAATATATGATTTGTGCAATGTTAAAATGTAGGGCCCTTTGAACAAAACTATTAAGAATTTCAAGTCTATGACAGTAGAGCATTAATTAAACCAAGTACAGAGCCCTCCTAAGGGGGGCTCCTTGCATCTATGCATGTTTCTTCCATAAGCTGGCCCTGACAAAGAGGAAGGAATTTATTTTAAAAAAAAAAAAAAAAACTCACATTCGCCAGGGCTCGCAGGGGGGAAGTTTGCAATAAAGATAAGATTATGGAGGAAAGAGGGCTTTAGCTCTGGAGGAGGGAAGGGATGATCAGTCCCTCAAACAGGCAGTCGTCAGTATTAGCAGATGAGCTGATGACACCACTGAAGTCTTCCAGCTAGCTAAGAACCAGTCCTCTGTGGAGTTTTTGGATTAACTCTCTGTGAAGAACTTTTTTAATATATGGAATATATACATGGAAGCTACCAAATTCCAAAGTCACTGTGGTTGAATGTCCAGAAAGAGAAGCCTAACTATGGAATTTTTTCGTTGTTGCTCAGAAACTCAGAGCACTTGAGGAATGTGTTATTCCAAACCTGTTGAGTGCCATCCACTTGAATATGTCCCTCAGCAGTTTAGGCTAAGGCAAGATACTTCCTGTTAGGCACTTCAAAGGGACCGAAACCGTACCTCATTCCTACCAAAAGCTGACCACCTTTCCCCAAAGCTCTTGGGTAATTAATAGACTCTGGAGTGTTAGCTTTCTTGGAATCAGGCCCGTGGAGTAATTGATGAGGGGTTCCCCCAGAAGCCCTAATGTAGCATGAGACCTTAAGAGGTTGGAAATACATCTTGCAAATAACTAAGCACTTAACAGTTATTTATAGAATGAGGCAGCAGGGTATAGTCTAAGTTGGCATTCAAAGTTGGCTCTGCCACTTACTAGCTGTGTGACCTTGGGCAAGTTACTTAATCTCTTTAATCCTTTGCTTCCTCCCCTGAAAATCCTGCAAGGTTGCTATAAGTATAATGAGATCATGTATAAGTTCATGGCACACGGTAGGCAATCAATAAACATCTGTTGTTGAGTGTTGCTGAATAACTAGCATGAGGAAAGCATTGCCTTAAATTGCCAGTGACAGGCTTTTCTGATAGAATGGCTAGTGGGATTCAGTCATCATGAAGTCTTTGCTTTATTGGCATGGCCCTGGAACTGAAAAGTTGGAGGACAACTAAAAGTTGGAAGCAACCCCATCTGTGATACACCGAATCTATCTAAATCCCTCTCCGAAGGGGTGAGAGTATGGCATCAATTAGCCGGGATGGATTTGGATTCCATAGAACTGGAGCTACAGAGAAAATGCCCATTAAAGCCAGAGGCAGAGATCTGGGGTCTGAATACCTGAGATTCTAAGTCCAAATGCCAAGCCAAGGCTAGAGATAGCTGTCTGGGACCCCAGCTGACATGGTAGGTAGCAGGAGGAACAGATAAGAGTGAGTAAGGTGGAGTCACAGGACAGGAGCCATGGGCTCGACGGATACCTAGGGGTTTACCAGCTGGAGGCAAGGAGTGTACTGTTGGTGGGTAGGGGGATGGTCAAGGTCAGCCAGACACAAAATGTAACGACTCTTCATTCATATTGACTCTACCCTCACCCACTGAGCACCTCTTCTCTTACTTTACTTAGATGAACACAGCAATGTTCTGTGGGAGGCAAAATAGAAGCCAGTAAAGCTCAAATCATACAATTCTGGAAATCAAAGGGCCTCCCCTCTTGAATGCCTGTACTATGTTCTGCAGTCACAAGCATAGACTTTATCACCATTTACATAAGATTTTCTTTGTTTTTTATAATCTACAAATGAAACCATTCTAAGTTATTCTTTCCAGGAGCCCTTTGGGGTAGCCTAGTGTTACAGCCCAGACGTTTGACTTTCCCAAAGCATAAAGATACAACAGCAGCAGACGAACGAAGCAGGGTTAAAATCCTCACCACTGGAGGTGTCATTCTGTGCCCTGAGTTGAGTTTTGCTCCTCCCTAATACTTGGCACCCTCGAGAGACCTGCCCTCAGTACCCAGAAGGTCCAAACTGTCTGCACCTGTTTCCCTCAATATATCAAACTATTTTTTCAAACATTTGGGATTCAGAAAAGCCCCAAATGAAGTTGATTGTGGCATTTCTATTTTTATTCTTACTCCTGTAGGTATTTAAAAAGGAAATGCAAACCTCATGTTTTGTGTTCAAGTACCTTTGACTCTTCAAGTCAGTTCTGACAGAGCAGCCTACTTAATTACTGGAATGTTTATATACTAGCCCACACAAATGTTTATCTGCCACCCTCCCTACCCCTTCTTGGAAGAGATTCAGGGAGTTAAATGAATGAAATATGGGTTCATGTTTTTTTCACCAAACATTCATCATTATGCAACTGCATAAGTTCAGGGGTTTTTCTTGGCTGTCTTCTTTGTTTACAGTCAGCCCTTGATTATTTGCAGACACAAGGGAACAGCAACATGGATCATTTAGATTGAAAATTTTAGGAGGCTGTTACTAATATTTGTGTGCAGGTCTCTCTATCCTAAAGATTCATAGTATTTTAATAATATGATAAAATCACATTGACTTTTTTTTTTAAAGATTTATTTATTTGAGAAAGAGAGAGAGAGAGAGAGAGAGAGAGAGTGTGTGTGTGTGTGTGTAGGGGGGGCGGATAGAGGGAGAAGAGGAGAGAATCTCTGGCAGACTTAGCACTGAGCACAGAGCCGAATGCAGGGCTTGATCTTGTGACCCTGACATCATGACCTCAGCCAAAATTAGGAGTCGGGTGCTTAACCGACTGAGCCATCCAGGTGCTCCAAAATCACATTGGCTCTTGACATTTGCTTCATTTTCCTTCTGGCCCCCCAGTCCATTAAAACAGGTAGCACAGCTTCTCAGACTGGTACACACAAGGAGCCTATGATATCTCGAGGCTCCTTACAAAGTTGCTCGTTTGCCAAAACAGCTCCTTATTGTAGCTTAACAGGCCTTTTCTTCTAGCCCCTGCCAGACTAAAACAAGAAAGGTAGGATTCCTGTCGATAAAGAGTGGAATTAGTTTGTGATAATATCAAAAGGAACTTGGAAACAAGCTATATTTTCACATATTTAGGACAGATAATCCAGGGGCACCTGCGTGGCTCAGGGGTTGAGCATCTGCTTTGGTGTGTGATCCCGGGGTCCTGGGATTGAGTCCTGCATCGGCTCCCCACAGGGAGCCTGCTTCTCCCTCTGCCTATGTCTCTGCCTCTCTCTGTGTCTCTCATGAATAAATAAATAAAACCTTTAAAAAAAACCCAGATAATCCAAAAATTATCAGTATTTACTGATTTTTAGAAATATTTCCGTCAAAAAGCTCAAGGTGTAATATATAATCAAGTTCAGAAGGGTTTAGGTCAGCATGATAAGCTCATGGAAGAAACTCAAAGTAAGGTTAAGAACTGGCTGGTCCTCAAATGGGTGTGACAGTGTGGATGCTTTCCAGAAGGAAGAGGTCAAGAAAGTGCTGGAATTTAATGTCTTCTTTTAAGGAAAAGACTGAATCAGGGATTGTTTCACCCAGAGAAGAAAAGACTTAGGGAGAAGTGATTACTGACCTCAAATATTTAAAAAGTATTTCTCATTAAGGAGGAATTAGGTAATTTGGTCTGACAAATCAATGAGGAAAATGGCTGGAAGGACCACTAAATACAGGACATCAGTTCTACTACTTAGAGCCATCTTAAGTATAGGGGGCTACTGATGAGAGCATTTTCAGATTTTAATATTCTGGCCGATGCTGGACAAACATCTGGGGCTCCAGTGAGGCCAGGTGCCCTAGGGTACAGGTGCTATCACCAGACAACCTGGATTCAAATGCTGGTGTTGTCATAACCACTTATATGTGACCTTAATCAAGTTACTTTTCTAAGCCTTAGCCTGCTCACCTGTAAAATTGGGATATAATAACTTTTTTTTTGTTTGTTTCCTATGGATGCAATAGCACATCACTACACTAATTTATTATATTGTAGTTCTGGAGGTCAGAAATCTGAAATAGGTCTCACTGGGTTAAAAATCAGCGTATCCTCAGGGCTGCATTCCTTTCTGGGGGCTCCAGGGGAAAATCCATTTCCTTACCTTTTCTTGCATCTAGAGGTTGTCTGGGGGTCCCTTCTTTCTTTAAAGCCAGCAACGGCCTATTGAGTCTTTCTCTACATGGCATCCTTCTCACAATCTCCTTCTGCCTCCCTCTTCCACTTAAATGGACCCTTGTGATTATACTGGACCGACTCAGATAATTCAGGATCATCTCCCTATCTCAAGGTCAGCTGACTGACCATTTCAATTCCACCTTCAACTTTAATTGCCTTTTGCCATATAAATGAACATATTCACAGCTTCCAAGCATTCGAACATGGACATTTTCAGGACATTATTCTCCCTACTACAAGTACCTTACCTAAGTACCATAGAATTATCTCGAATCTTCAATGAAGCAATGCATTCAAAGTGCTTAGTACAAAGGCTTGGCACATTGATATTAATTATTACTATTATTTTTAATATTTACATTATTACAAAGATAGATCCTACATCAAATAATAGTCATCTTAGGTGACTCAGAAGCCTTAAAAACACTAAGATATGGTGATGCTCTGAAAGGGATAGATAAATATCTATTGGTCATAGGACATGAGTCATCAATACAGCAATAGACAATGTGCTTTTTTTTCCTCTTCATTTATCTTGATAAAATTTTTTCAATGCATTTATCATTATATAATTTAGTACTATATCATAAAGTATGATTACATAATACATTGAAATATCATTGTAAATGATTTGTAAAGTTCAGAAAAGTTAAAGAAGAGGGATGCCTGGGTTGCTCAATGGTTGAGCATAGACGTGATCCTGGGGTCCTGGGATGGAGTCCCACATTGGGCTCCCTGCATGGAGCCTGCATCTCCCTCTGCCTATGTCTCTGCCTCTCTCTATGTATTTCTCATGAATGAATAAATAAAATCTAAAAAAAAAAAAAAAAAAAGTTAAAGAAGAAACCAATCACACATAGTGCCATCACTCAGAAACACAGTATTACCTTTTTGATATATTTCAGCAGTTTACTTGATACACATATTTTTAAATATTTGTGATAATATGTTTTTATAAAAATATATGTACAATTTATTTAAAAACTTTTCTTTATACAAGTAATTAAGACTTATTGTGGACAATCATAGTATCCTCCAGGAAATAAACACTGTTAGATTTATAACATATTTAATAGCAGGGAAGCTGCTATTAAAACCTAGGTCTGACTCTGCAATCTCCATTTATCCTGCTATACTTCCCTTCATCTCTCAATGCCCAGTTTGGTACTCCATGGCCAACGAAACACCCAAGAAAGAGACTAGGGAAGAACCACAGAGATAATTAATGGCCCCATGAGAAAACCTTAAATAAACCAAAATCTTTTGTTTTGTTTTGTTTTGTTTTGTTTTGTTTTGTTTTGTTGGAGAGGAGAAGCAGGGGCTGGGAACTAGTCCTCCCGTGTATGAAGGATTCACAACAGGAAATAGTAACCACACCTTACTCTTCATCTCAGCTCAGGAAAGAATGAGACGGGCAAATGTGCTTCTCTAGTGAGGAATTGCTGTTTTGGATGGGAGGAAGATTCTCCTGGCCTGGAGACCCATTAAAGGCTAAAATGAGTTATTGAGGGAAGTTGTAGAATATATTCCAAAGGTTTCTAAAAACAGAAGCCAGACTCATTCATCAGGGATGACAAACACATCATCTTCCCTGAGCCCAGGGGTAAGCGGATGGTGCACACCAAGTGACAGCCCTCTCCCTCCCACACAACAACCAACTGCAGTGCCCTGTAGGAGACTTTACCTCCTGTGTTCCTCAGCTCCCTGCTGGTCCCCACGATGTCCCTTCCTGGAGATATCCTTAGCAGTGCCCTGGCCATCTTGATGCTCTTTCTTCTCAGGCCTTCAGTTTGGCAGCTGCCCATGTTTTTGTCCTGTTTCTGCCACATAAGGACTTGCTACCACAATCCTTGTCACATTTTATAAAATTTAAACTCACGTGGTTTGCCTTCGGGATCATTTATTATCATCTCCCCCCAAACGCCAATCTAGCCTTATCATTGGCTTGTTCTGTTGGTCTCCTCTTCCCCACTCTACCCTTAACTCCTCAGTCTAGTACAGCATCGCCTTCCGGGGCCTGATCATCACCCATTGTTTCAAAATGCAGTCCAAGATATTCAAAACACTCCCTCCCTGACCAACCCCAGCCTTGGCCTCCACTTTTTCTTACAATCCACCTACAAGGTTTTTGACACATCTTTTCCAACTTCGATTTTACCCTTTGTCTTCCCTAAGTCATTATTTTGATGCAAAACCGCTCTCACTCCACCTCATTCCTAATGTTGATCGCTCAGAGAAGTGAACCCTTCTTGGGATCCACTGACCTAAAAGCAAAAGAAGGTTGATTCCCAAGTATGTTCCCTCATTTGGCCAAAACATATTGAGCATCTATTCTGTGTTAATATTGTGCTGGGGCCAAGGAAATCAGGATTACCACAGGCCCTACTTCTAGGAGCCCATGGTTCTAGTTGGGAAGATGAGCATATCCAGAATCTATCACCAACTGTATTCATTTCCTAAGGCCACCTGTGTCTCTCTGTCCAAATTTCTCTTTTCTTATAAGGACACTAGTCATTGGATTTGGCCCACCCTCATCCAGTGTGACATCACCTTAGCTTGAGGACATCTGCAGAGACCCTATTTCCAAATACAGTTGCATTCACAAGTATGGGGCTAGGCCTTCAACATAGCTTCTTGGAAAACACAGTTTAACCAACCATACCTACCCTCCCTGAAGCCCTCACAAAAGAAGGAACTACAATATAATACGGTGGGCTTTGTCTTAACAAGGAGCCATGAATAGTGAGTGTGTTGTGGGAGCACCTAACTGAGCAAGTAGGATTAGACTTCAGAAAGAAAGTTGCATTTGAGCCTGAGAAAGAAATGGGAATGCCCCGAAGAAAGTAGGAGCCAGGTGTGGGAGAAGTAGGCTGGGCAAAGGGCAGACATGCTGGAGGACACTGGATGTGAAGAGAGAGGCAAATGGTTCTGAGGCGGCATGGGAAGGCAGGTGGGAGGCAGCCACAGCAGGATCTCCATGCTGTTCCCAGGAGTTGCCCTTTTCCTACAGGTGAGGGAGTGGACGGGGAGGTAGTCAATCAGCAGATATGTTTTGAACAGGTCAGTGAAGGAATGCATTGTCTTTAAAAATCTTTCCAGAGCCCAAATTTCAGGGCTTCTAGGAACACAGGGACCTTTATCCTGAAATGTATGGGTGTACAGGGTGTTAGGTCAGAGAGGGACCCAGAGGGACTGGAGAGGAGGTAACCCTCAGGGAGCCGGAAAGAGGGCTGTCAGGAGAGAACCAGCTCTGCTAACCTGGGGGAGTTCGTGCATATCAGGGCCAGAAAAACCGTGGAAACCAAGCACTGGGCTTTTTTCACAAGCCCGGAACTGTGAAGTGTGCTGTTTGATTGTGGAAGTAGAAATTCACATTGAACAAAATTCCACACGTCATTCTCTCTTCCTCACTACCACGATTTCATATTCTCTCATCCAGAAGTTGACTTAGGTGGTCTCTAAACTTAGCTTAACATGGTTTTTGCTTACTTGGTTTTTACGTCCAAAGGAAAGAGTATCAGAGTTAATTATCCCTCTGTTATTCTCTACTAATTAGAACTTTGGAGAATTATCGTCCTTCTGCATTAGGGGCATTTCTGTGATACACCAGAGCCCATCTTTATATTTAGAGCTGATGTGATTAGCATATGCAGTATGATATATTTTCCTTAAACTGTTCATACTTGCACATGTTTTATGAAAAAAGAGATTGAAAAACAATAGATATTCTCAAGAAAGATTCAAGCGACGATTAATTTTAATTCTTCACTTAAATCAACATTTACTCAAGAAAATGTTAATGGATTTGTTATTTGGCCAAAGATTTTGAAAGCAGCCTTTTGCTGTACTTATCAGGAAACTCAGTAACTCTCCTGTGAAATAAGTAAATTATCTCTCCAGAAACCCTGGGCAAATGGCTTTACAACTCCATATGTTAGGCTGTGTTTCCCTTTACATGAAATGTAGATACTAATCCCTGGGTTTTGCTGCATCCAAAAATCAGCGCCGAGTTTCAGCTTCCACTCCGCCTCTTTCTTACTCTCTGCCCTTGGGAAAGTTACTCACTTCTCTGATTCTTCATTTTCTGGTATGTAAAATGGAAATTACAGCTATCTCACAGGATGCTTATGAGAATGAGAGTGGATAAATGAGTGGAATTGAAATGTTTCAGATGTTGGTATGATACTATTGATTATTATGGGCATCTGTAAGAAGAACATGCAATAGTATATAAGCAACTACATTGTATAGGCTCTCTCATTTAGACATATAGTGTTGTGATTCTTAACTGTACTAATAACTTGCAGACTCCAAGCTTTGGGCAGGCCTTTAGGTTTCCCCTCCCAATGTAAGCATCCTTCTGTAAACACCTCTTTCAGAGGGATCATCAAATCTCCACTTTGAAGATTATAGAGCTCTACTTTGAAGATTGTATGAGTGTTTAAATTTCTTTTTTCTTTTGGCCCTGCCACTTCACCTTTCACTCAGAAAGCAGTTTCCCTATCTTCTAATGCTCTTCAATGAGAGAGGCTCTCTTCATTCCAAGAATGCACTTATACCCTCCAATTGCTAAAGCATCAGGGACTTACATAAATGCTGCACAGTCATGTTTATTGAGCCTACACTTAGATTGAAACTCCCCACTGTCTAGTAACAAGATGTTTTCTATTCTATTGAATGAAGGGTCCCTTTAATCTCAAAAGTGGACCTTTTTTGGAGAGTGTTCCAAAGTGCCAATCAAGCCAAGTACCCTACCTTGCCTTTGAACTCAGGGGGCTGAAAGTGTGTCTGTAATCTCCAGTTTGGGATTACCACAGGGCAAGAGGTGGTAGGAACATTGAGGGTAAATTAAAATCCCCAATCGTTAGTCTCAGTGAAGCTTTTATTGGAGCTATCAATACATTCCCATTAATTAGCATTCTCATTCATCAGGTTCTCCCTTTCGTCTTCCGTATTACCTTGTCCCTGAACTTGGGCAGGGAGAAGAATGGAGGGTGCTCATAATCAGGGTTTCTGCAGACATGTGCAGGGTTGGGGCAAAGAGAATCAAACAAGATGCCCTCTGATTTGAGCTGATGGGCTGGTTCATGATATGTACTTTTAATTTTGCTCTCCACCAAGCTAGAGATAACTATACTAAAGAAAAATGAAACAGTCAGCAATAAGCCAATGAGTTAGAAGAGATTTGAGGACTGGATAATCATTTGTCCTTTAATAATCAAGACTTGATAGCATAATGTTAGCATTCATAATAATCATCGTTTGTGCCAAGTGGAAAATTCGGGGGAAAGGTAAACATGAGCTTAAGCTACTTCTTCAGTAAAGGACAAGTTCGTTACTTAGTGTTCTGTGATCGCCAGTTGATAGCCTACCATGTTGTATCTGACCTGTAAACACAGGGTGACTGAAATTTTTTTTTTGTCTCAGAAGAAGTGGACTTGGGATGATATTCTATTTCTGTGTATATGATCAGTGCAATGCCAACAGCTTCAGTTCTTACTCTGACA
Source organism: Vulpes vulpes (assembly GCF_048418805.1). Classification (NCBI taxonomy): domain Eukaryota; kingdom Metazoa; phylum Chordata; class Mammalia; order Carnivora; family Canidae; genus Vulpes; species Vulpes vulpes. Next base: position 54,851,487 of record NC_132782.1, read on the forward strand.
CAGCTGGTCAGCCCTTGATGTTAGACACCTATTAGGACTTGTGACTGAAAACACTGGCAGCTCAAATGGGAAGAATCAGATGGGGAAGGAGAGAGAGGAGACGCTTTTGAGGCAGGTGCTAGGAAAATTCCTAGGAGGGAACTACAAAGGTCTCTGTGAGGGATCCCAAATCCAAATGGCAGCAGAGGCTAGGTAGTTAATATAAGTGAGGTAAGTGAGAGGACGTGGGGTTCGGGGGGCGGGGTGGGGGGTTGCTCTAGCAAACAGGAGAGCACCTGCCCTATGTCATGGGAACAGCCAGCACTCAGCTTGAGCCAATTGCTCCCATGATGGAGAGCAACCCAGTATTAACAGATCCCATTTCTCAAGAGAAGCTGGCTTCCAGGAGTGTATATAAAATCTTCCAATTTAAAAAACCATGGTGCAAGTCAAATAAACACAATTCCAGGCCCCATAAGATCAGGCCTCCAAGTTGTCACATTGAAGACACTGGGAAATAGAACCTCAGGGATGTGATGGGGGCGCCAATTATTTATTTTTCTTACTTGACCTTGATCACAAATTTATTGGTACTGCCCAGGTAAACGGGTCTCCTAGCAGAGGAGTGAATGAATGGGCTTCAGGAAGCTTTAGAGATCTGTGTATTTGCATTGATGAAGGGTTTCTTGATGTCCTAAAAGAAATGATCTAAAAAGAAAACAAATTCAGAAGGTCAAGGGAACATAAAGCAAGGTCAGAGTCTCACGAATAAATAGATATAACATGGAAATAAAGAGGAAATGCCCCATCCCTGTTTGGGGAGAAAAATATAAAAGTCTGATACTGTATTCAAGGAGAACAGACATAGACCTTCTGGAGAAGAGAAAGCAGGTTTAGTGAGAGCCAGTGAAGGTAGCTTCTCAAGTTGTCCGCTTCAGGCGTGTATCAGTAGCATTGGTTAAAGCGCATTCTATGGGAAGTTACAAGAAAACTCACAAGAGGAAATCATCAAATCCACTTGGGAAATCCCATGTTATGTATATTTCTTTTTGGTAGGATCTTTTAGAGCCTTTGGTATAGATTCTAAACTATTGAAACCATGCAAAAGCAAGATATTTAGTTTCTCAAATTTACTTGACCATAGAATTCGCCTACCCCAGAGCACCTTATGAAATCAGTATTTTGCTGAATTGACTTTGCTGAAAACCCCTGCACTAGAGACAAGAAAGGGGTGAGTATACATGCTCATATATAACCCCTCGACTATTTCTCCCTCCTGTGGGTGTGGGGGCAAGTAACACATCCAGAAGAATCCTCATGAGTATCTCTAGTGACTCTGATGCCTTGCATAGGAAACTAAGGGATGTGGGGCAGAGGTGATGCTCAAGTCTCTTCCTCTGCCATGAGTCATGATTTTAGAAGCAATAAGCATGTATGGGGAACACAGAGCTGCTCTGTAGCTGATCTGAGAATGACTATTCTTCTGGACCATGGATCTCAGTGCTGGAGTGACAGGCCCCTGGCAAGAAATCAGGAGCTTGTCACATAAACCAAGAGGAATATTTTTGGCCAGAGACTTGAAGACCAAACAGGAGAGCTTTAGAATGAGATTTAAAGGGGATAAAGTAGAATGTTCAAATGAAACTCTAAAATCACAGCCCACGGAGGGGCAGCAGGTGTGAGCTAGAAATAAGAAGCCTGGCAGAGGAGGTGCCAAGCAGTTCTCCCGAGGAACTGGCAGGGAGGAGCAGCGGGGTCACATCCACAGTGGCGACACGTTTGCCAACTGCACAGTGAGGGGGCAAAGTAAACGGGTTGGGTTTCTTAGGGGAGTGAACAAGACCTCCAAGACAGCGGAGATTTGGTGGGCTTGAACGCACAACCAGAATGCCGTGCTGGTGAGGGTGACAAGTTCACATGATCACAGTCCCTGCAGTGGGTGTTAGGAGTGCATACACAAGTATCAGAAGTCACAAACATCAGAGTGGAAGCAAAGCCGAGAGCATATGGATGAGATTTTCTAAAGGGCAAAATAGAAAGGATTTTGCTGGCAGTGTATACTCCAGTCTTCTCAGGCAGAGTGAGGCTCTGGCTGATGCTTTCCTAGTTAAGATTTTTAAAACTGGCACAGGAAGAAGATGGAATAGGGATGGGAAGGGGGTATTTATCCAGGCATCTGCCCCATCTCATGAATCGTTGGCTCGCCTTGCTAACAATTTCTTGACTTAAAAGGTAGAGGAAGCAAGGAGGGAACTAGTCTGTATTTAACTCTGACCAGGAGGTGTCCAGCTGGTTGGTGGTGTGGAAGGCATGGAAACTTAAGAAAAAGTAACCAGATCTTCGTGTAGTTTTATGATAGCAGAAGGAAGAGAGAGGACGCATACCTACGTTGCGCTCTGACTCGCCTTCCTGCCTCTGCTACTTCCCACTTCCCTCTGGCACCTCCAGTCCCATTCTGATAAGAACTCCAGCCCAGACTTCAGGGTCGCCAGCAGGGATCTGAGGGCATGAGAGTCGCCATGTCCCTTTCCCAAGGAAAGCAAAGATTCTCCAATCCAAATTCAGCAAGAACAGTGCGCCGCTCGTATTGCATGTTGGAACTCAGAATCCATGAGGCCACAAAGCCAGTTTTATACAGGGCCATGGAATTCTGTTGTGCCATTATTCGAGGGTATATCATAGAACCCATTCCCAATATTCCCAACAACCCTGCAAGGTACGAAATATCATCCCAACACAAGATAAAGAAACTAAGGCACAGAGACTCAACGACTTGCCCAAGACTTCATGGCAAGTAAGTGACTGAGCCGTGGCTGGAACCCATGCCTCTCTGGCTTCCAACTAGAGCAGCTCCAGCTCCACCAAGCTGTTCCCAAAGCTAGACACATAATGGGTTAATTGGCTTGTATAGGTTAGCCTGGGAACCCAACCTCAACATAACATTGTTTCTATGGGGAAATGTGCTCAGAGTGACAAACAACTGGCTTAACCAGGAACTTTTGTAACCTGACCTATCATAAATCTGGCACAGCTCATGTTCAGAAAGGCTTTTTGTGGGAGAGAGAAAAGAGAGCAGGCTCATTCATCACGTCAGATACTATGATACCATTCCTGTCTAGCTTTGCATTTTGAAGGAACTACAGTCTCAAATGCATCTATAGACTAACCCTTGGCGTGTAGATGTGAGAAGCACGTGAGGGGGACCCTTGGGCTTGTAAAACAGCCAGTGCAGTTACAGCACACAATAAACATTGGGTAAGTGGGGACTGGGATGATTCTCAACAGCTGGAGGGTGAGCTGGAGACAAAAAGAGTGCAGAGGGAAGGCAAAGCTCTGCTGTCTCTCTCAGAAGTCCACCTGGCAATCAAGGTAGGGTATGAGTGTAGACCTGCTTCTGGGGTTGCCTCTACTCACCCAGATGGTTTCTAGTTTCTAGTCTTCGTTGGTCAGGACCCAGGAAGCAGCCTTCCTGGACACGAGCTCAGTTGCAGCCAGGTGGCCTGCCTTAGTTTCTAGGCATTTGGGACTTGTTCTAATCAGCCATCTTGCCCACCTGGGCCTTAACTGTCCTCACCTGCCTTCCAAGACCAGCCTCCCGGGCTGATGGTTGTGTGAATGCTGGTAAAGCATAGTCCAGAATCAAAAACGGTACCCAACGGGGCTGCCTGGCTGGCTCACTTGGTAAAGAATGTGACTCTTGACCTCAGGGTGGTGAGTTCAAGTCCCACATTGGGCATCCTACTTAGAAAATAAAAAAAAAAAGATACACAACAGCTAAGCAATCATTACAGAACCTTAAAGACACACATCCCCCACCTGCCTTTGCCCCTTTTCTTCCAGGTGTAGGATTTCTTCTTGTCCTGGTATTTGACTTTGCTCCCTGAGAACTAGGAGAGCAAGCTTACTCAGAGCCCTCTAGCATCAGCCAAATCGACCTGAGGGGGATTTTCATTCCATGAATAAATCTTCAAAGGAAGAAAAGATTGCTAAAAGCAGCCAAATTCTGTGAGATTTTTAAATTTTTATTTTATTTTATTTTATTTTTGGATGGGGGAAGGGAGCAATTTTCTCTTGGCAAGGACAGATACTGACTGGAAAAACACTCCAGACACTCAGGCCCTCAGGAGAGGAAAACCCTAGCTGCCTCACCAGCTGTCACTCCTGAGGGTCACCCCCAAAGTGGCAGGACCATGTGGTGGCATTCACATCACTGCGGCAGTTCTCAGGTTAGGCTGTGGGCCTTCGAGAGACCCTGTCACCTCAGAGAGGCCACGTCTGTGACTGTGCTTAGTAGCAGAGTATTAGAGAAGCCTCCCTGTTTTGGCCCGTGTGTGTGCCTGCACACACACACACACACACACACACACACGTGTCCTCGGATGCTACAGAGAGGGAGGATCACATTTCAGACTTTGGCAGGCTTCTTGCTGGAGTCCTGCCCTTAGGAGGAGATTTTGTCAGGTGCCAGACAGAAATGGGGAGAGCTTACCAAAGGAGAATATGTCCGTAGTCCACAGAAACAAACTGTCTTGCGGGAAACAGAAGGGTCATTGTTCAGAGGGGGCAGGTTCTCTGGACCCCAGTCTCCATCGAAGCAGTGGAAGGAGTGCCAAGTGGGTTTGGCTCTTTGTTTCCTTGGGAGAAGAGTGGAGACCAGAGACCAATAAGGAGCCCCAGACCACAGGCTCTGTGGAGAAGAGTGCCACAGCGCCCTGAGCAACCAGAGCCAGCCAACCTAGGGCTGCAATCTCTAAGTTGTGACAAAGCCAGCCCACAAGCACATCTGAGGATGGCCAACAGTTTTGCAGTCCCTAGCTCCTGTGACTCTGGCTGACGTTTCCAATTCTCAGATACATCCTAGGCACAGCAACAGGAGCCAGGGCAGGTGGAAAGGTAAGGGACATGGACTAAAAGTTGGGAGCTGGGCCTTGGATTCCAGCCAGTGCATCACCAAGGACTGGCTCAGCTTCTTAATCTGTACCATGAGAAGGCTGCTCTGGCTTAGAAGAAAATCACCTTCCAGAGCTGGTATGACTAGCAGTTCTGCATGTACCCTTTTACCATCAAATAGTGCACTATTTTTCATCATCCCTCATCACTCACCACCATGGGTGCCATATTAAATAAGATTTCTATCAGCCATAAAGCTGTTCTAAGAACTTGTTTCCCATTTTTTTAATTGCCCAACATCCATTTACTGTACAATCAGTGCCTCTGGTTACCAGGAGGTGACCAACCAATGTAATTGGTTTAATTCCATCCCATGGCAAAAAAAATTTAACCCACTAGTTAGCCTGTGCAGTCTTTATTACGAGTAAATGCACAAATACTGTTTCACATTAAGAGATGTTGACAGCAACTCATGGACTCCTTTCATACTTTGGAAGATTCCTGGGAACCTGTGATCTTCTGGCTGGGAATCCCCGGACCCCAAAGGCCCCTTAAGTGCAAATGATCTGTCATCTGTGATTTTACAGGTAATTTTTCACACATGAAAATGAGCTAAGAAGTTATTAAAGTTGTTATAACATAGGCTATTAAGAGGATTCCATATTGATATTGTAAAATACATGCTAGGTACGTTCTTGGCCTTTTTGTTTCCTTTAGCTCCTTCTTGAGGTCTTCCCTCTTGTTTTGTTCCCCACGTTTCCACCCACCCCACCCCACCCCCCGGTCTCTGGTCTCCAGCCCTCCAATCTATTCACTGCCCCCCCCGCCAGATTTTCCCCAGTGCCGTGAACACCAGTCTGTCCCCAGTATGGAAAACAGCCAGCAAATACCTTGCCCCTTAAAGCCGAAATACACTGAGCCAAGACAAATCTGTTGGCAGGACTAGTGGGCACAAGAGTCACACTCAGAGAACAAAAACAGCTATTTATAAAGCCTCCTTCCTGATTGCGGGGGGCTCACTTTCCCTTATAGCAGAGGGGCCACTGCCCCCTCTTGGAAAAGATTCTTGCACCCGTAGCTTCGTGCCTGAGGGTCATGGAGTGCCCATTCCAGCGAGCAGTGAGAACAGGGGACAGCATGCAGGGTGGATTAGATGTGGTGACAAGCTCTCTGATGGGCCAGGGCAGCTGGATGTGCGGGTGACACAGATGGCCTCTGCAGCACCTGTGAAGTGATGCTCATGGGCCCCTACAGGACTTAATATTCTGGCCTTAGAACCAAGCCCACCTGCCTCAGCCCGTTTTTTTTTTTAAACCTTTGATCTAAACTTCAGTTAACCCAACTATTTAACTCCCAGAGGCACTTGGGATTCAAACAATGTAAAATGTTAACAAAGTATTCTATTATTATTAACCTTCATCCTTCATATCACTTCAACTCCAGTTGTTTTTGCTTTCTGTGTTATCACATCTGTGTGATTTTGCTGGATTATTATTCACCTTAGTAAACTGGCACTAGTCTACTGTCTCCGGGAGTAGTAGCAACACCACCGCCAGTAACTCAACAAACCTTAAAAGCATTAACTGAAACTCTTCGCTTTGTTTTTTAATTGAGATGAAACTTATGAAAATTTATAATTAGTGTACCAAAGTAGCCTGTTGGCTAGCTATAATTTTCCCCAGATGTGTAGATTTTAGCCCTTTAAAAAATTGTATTTGGGGGCTCCTGGGTGGCTCAGTCAGTTGAATGTCCGACTCTTGGTTTTGGCTTAGGTCATGATCCCAGGATCCTGAGATTGAGCCCCACATCTGGCTCTGCACTGGGTGTGGAACTTCTTGAGATTCTTTCTCCCTCTCCATCTGCCCCTCCTGTCCCTCACTCGCCCCCCCCCCAAAAGAAACAACAAAAAATGAATTTGTTGCTAACTCTAATAATCAGAGATATTACATAAAAACATATTTCTGGCTTTTCTTTAAAAGATGGCACTTCTGGCCGTAGTGGGGCCCACATCCCTCTGCAGTGGCAGTGTGGAGCACACGACTCTCCCACCCTATCCTGTGTTGCATTATCTCGCATTGTTCAGGGAGCTTGGAGAAACCTTAGAAATCAGCTGTTCCGTGGCCTTCTTTGTGATGAGGAAACTGAGGCCAGGACACCCTGCGTAAGTCATGGTGTCACATGCGCATGTGTATGAGAGCTAGGGCTACGAGGCAGGCCGATCTCCCGCCTGCTGGGCCAGCAGGCCCTCCACCACAGCAGTCCACCCCCTCCACACAGCACAGAACGCCATCTTGCGGGGAGCATCTGCTTGGCGAGGCTGACAAGAAGGCCTGATTGACCGACTGAGTCATGACCCACTCAGGGAACCTGATTATCAAAGTCCATACCACAAAGAGGAATACCATCACTTCAAGGGCTCCTATTTCTAGAAATAGCCGTAGTGTCCTCTTTGTAGCCTTCTAAGCCCAAAGAAATGTTTTCATGTTTTCACGACTTCAAAAGTCTATTGCCCTTAAAACTTCCTAGAATATCAGAAAAGGGCCATCAGAAGCTCCATGGCCTTTGTTGGTAAAAATGCCCAGCAGCTAGCTTGGTTTTAACTTGTGGACATTCTTGAAAACGAGCTATTCATAGGCTGTGGGGATGATGACTGAATCCAGCCCTAAATCGCTGACAAATACAAAAGAACATTTTTAATTAGTCTCATTTTGCCCTCATCTGTCAAATGAGAAGATCCAGCTCACTTGTGTGCAATCGATGTTATTTTCTTATAAAGCTGGGGGAAGTTAAGAAAACCCAGAAATAGACTCAGCCCACGGTGTCACTGCTGCTGTTTGCCGCTCCTCCATGTGACTGAAGTCCCTTGAGGAGCCCAGTGGGGGTCTTCTGCCTCAAGGATGGGCTCACCTGGGTAGTAGTTTCGAGCCTGACAGTGTATCTAGGAGTTTCGTGGACATGGAAACCTGCCCCAGGACAACTGGTTAAGGATTAGTCCTCTCCAGCTAAAAGGTGATTATGAGAAGGAAAGACATGGTGAGCCAAAAAAGAACTCTGGAAGAGAGACACAGGAAAGAGCACTCCAGAAGTCACTAAAACATTGTTAGCTTTATTTTCTTCAAATACATTGGCTACCTGGGATAGACCCCTCACCCAACCCTACTCCTACCCCTAAAGGAATGAGTCTCCCAGTGATTGCATCTCCTAGTAACTAGAAAGAACAGTTAGTGAGTACTTGCCATGCATTAAATGCTGCTTGGTGCTCTGTATTTGCCGCAGCAGCTTCACAGCTTTGTGGGACAGAAAATAATATTCCTGGGCGCCTGGGTGGCTCCATGGGTGCGTGTCAGACTCTTGATTTCGGCTGAGGTCATGATCTCAGGGTTGTGGGTTGAGCCCCACATCAAGGCTCTGCACTCAGCACAGAGTCTGCTTGTCCCTCTCTCACCCTCTTCCCCTTCCAAAATAAAATAAATAAAATCTTTGTTTAAAAAAATTCCCATTTTGTAGAAGAAATGGAGCTTTAAAGAACTCCTATCACCACCTAGCCAGCTGGTGGCAGAACCATAGCCTCTCAGATCCCAAATGCCATGTTGTTGTCCAACTGAAGGTGAAACACACAGACCCCAGTGCCGTAGGCAGCAGCAGCAGCAACCCTCCAACAAGGGCTAACCACGTGTCTGGGGAGCCGTCTTCAAAAGAGAAGAAACACAGGCGTTCAGGCTCTGGTTGGCAGGGTAGGGTAGGGGCTACGTCTCCCACTGCAAACTGTAGAGTATCATATGCTTTATAGACTTTTACCAAAGGCTTGGGAAAGGTGCTGGTGCTGGTCAAGGAAACGGTAAAAAGGGAAGGTGAGGCAGAGAAGAACACACTTGAATGTGTGAATTCTGTATTGGTAGCAACGGTACCTATTCGTCGACTTCTCCTGAGACTAAAAAGAGAGAATGTATGTAAAACGTTCAGCAGAGTACAAAATCAAGAGGCCAAAGTCTAGTTCCAGATCAACAAAAAATCTGTCAGCACTCCATGCTATACAGATTTGCTCTGGCAGTGTAGACAGAGCCTAGGAGTCCCGGCTACTGCTCCCCTGGTGTTTTGGTGTGCAGTGATGGTAGGCTGGGAGTTTGGCTTCCTTCCTGATGTGAAGGGGCTGCGAGAGGGGGCAGCCCAAAACCTGCATGGAGCCCTGCCTTAGATTCGCCTACCAGTGAAATCCTTGGCAACAACACCCCAACATATATAAAGAAAGGTTCTGTCTTATCTTCTCTTACATCACTTGGCTTGAAGCCAACCTCCACCTCATGGCCCACCATTAATGACTGACCTCAGTCGGGCAGGGTTCTGGGAACCATCTTTCCCTGAACCAGCTTTAGCCCCTTAGGGGTCCCTTCCTTTCTCTATCTCTGTCCCCATGGCCCCTGCCTTCATACATTCAAACATTTCGGTGGTTAGGACAGAGACAACCTAAAAATCCCCCCTCTATATTATCTCAAATAAAGGCTAGTGGCTTTTTTTTTTTTCTGATTAGCCACATAAGTGACCTTCTTCATTATGAAAAGAGTACTTTGATTACTGACAGGGCATCAGCAACATTCAATCAACAAACTTAATGTGTAGGGGATAAGGGCCTTCTGTGGACCAAGACCTATCTGTAGATGATTTCACGTGTCTCCTAAGCTGGTTTGTTTTCCAGCTTTCCCTGTTCTTTGTCCCTGTGTTGGGACACTGCCCCTGCCCCATTTCTGGGTGACCTGAGAGAAGGCCAAGTGCAGGGTGTCCTGGAAGCATCTGGCTTTAACAGGGACCATTCTGGTCTCCCTGACTCTCTGAGAGACTGGGTAGATTCAAAACCAGGAGGTTCCTGTGACAAATCCAATTCCAACTCCTCTTGAACTCCCCTGGTCACTGGGAGCTGGGAGGGCCTGACACTCTGCATCAGACAGTATCTCCTAGGACGCAAGGTAACCTGACACCCCAGGTCCTTGAATATATCCACTTAACAGCCTGGAGAAGGAGAACCACAACTCACAGTCTAGTGAGCACAGTAGGAACACAACAGCACCACACCACAGAGCACGCTAAGATCATAGCAGCCTCCCGGTGGCAGAGCAGCAAAGCCTACACAGGGTTGGGCACCACTCTGCACTCACTGGCTTTGCAAACTTAGACAAGTTACTTATCCTCCCCAAGTCTCAGTTTCCTTATTTGTAGCAACAGTATCTACCTCGTAGGGTTCTTCTGAGACTTGAAAGAGAGAGCGTATGTAAAATGTTTCACGGCCATGGCTATAGGCCACAGAAATAGAACGTATTCACTTCTAACTAAAACGTCCCTGAGTTAGAAGAAGAAGTAAAAGCTCTTAAATGTTGGCTGCATAGTCTTCTGTGGGTCAAAGGTCAAATGTTAGTGTCTTGGTGAAGCTCTTAAAAGTGTGTAAGCTCTGTGGGGCCAGAGACTCTTACTCATCACCACCTCCAAGCCCTACACGGTGCCTGGCCCATAGGACGGCTTAGCAGATGTTCTATGGACAGATGCATGGATGCATGGACAGATAGGCCCCAACCCCAAAGTTCTATCCTTCAGTTACAAGGAGGACCACCACTAGAGAATTGATTTCCTGTGTCCCTCTCTCAGCGAATGGCGCCTGCCATTCTCATGCTACAACGAAACCTTGGGTGTTACCGCGATGACTCTTTCTTATTTGTTCCTCACAACCAACCAGCTCATCAGTTCCACCTCCTAAATTTTAGCTTGTGAATGGATTCTCTTCTCTGTAACTCTACTGTCACTACCTTCATTCGAGCCCCTCCCAGTTTGTTCTGGATTTCTACACCACCTCCAAACTACTCTCTAGGCCTCCAGTCTGTACCCACTCTCCACACTTGGGACAGAGTGATTTTTAAAAAGCACAGATTTTATCAGGTCATTACTATCACCCCAACCCCTTACCTTCAGGTAAGGATGGTCATGATACACTATAGACTTAAAGATAAAACCCAAACACCTAAGTGTAACATTCCCAGCCTTTACAATCGTGCTCCTGTCTGCGTCTCCAGCCTTACCTGCCTGATCACCAGCCCACCCACCTTGAATTCAGGACACTGCAGCAAGTTTATGCTCTCTCTTGCCCTGTGCCATTGCCTGGGCTTCTTTATCTGCCTGAAATGCTCCACTTTCTCTGTTCCCTTTCACGCTCTTCAGAACTCAACCTTGACATTCCCCACCCCTCACCCCCCAGGTTGCTTTCTCTGATTGCCCCTGGCCTCACTAAGAATTGGATATCCCTTCTCCTAGGTATCCGCAGTGCTTAGGGCTTAGCTCACAACTCTATGATCTTTTTCCTTGTCCATCCTTCCTCATGTGGTACTGTGTTTTGTTCTTCAGTTATACCTAGCACACTCCCATCTAGTTCCGGCACAATTAATTCCTTGAACTGAAATGCTTTGTCTCACACCAAACATATACTTTCTCAGAAGCATATTCCTAATCAACATCACGTCTTTGGACAATTGTGTGACCAGTCAAGATAATTAGCCAAGGACTAGGGTGCAGTAATGATCTGGAAAAAGCTATTAGAACAAACATGTGGGGAACATATGTTTCTAACCACAAGTCAAGACACATGATTCAACAAATAGGATCACATATTTTCCTATAGTAGAAACTTTTCACATTTAATGTCTATAGCCACCCAACCTGATCTGTCATTTTTGCCCTATGTCATCCAAATATGTCAACTCAAGACATTGAAATAATAACCAATATTTAAGTAGCTAACATTCTTGGTGAGCTGGCTTTGCAGCAAGCCTTATGTAAAGTGCTTTGCAAACGCCACGTTTAATCTTCTCACCCTTTGAAGCAGGTCTTTGTATCAACTCCATTTTACAGATGAGGAAACTAAGGCTTAACACTTGCCAAAGATTACACAGGCAGCAACTTACCAGCAATGGATGAGTAGTCTGTTTGAGCCTCTCTGTCATTCTGTTGCACTGACCTAACCATGACCTCTTAACCTTATTAGATTATCAGAAGAGCCACTTCTGGACAAAAATAGCAGGTGGCTTCCGGAAATTTTTATTAAAACTCTAAATCTCCTGGCAATAACTTTCAAGTCATGATTCAGACCAGAAGTGATATTTGAAAATGGAATCACAATGCAGGTCTCTTGGCTATAGAGATGCTTTCGCTGCCAAAGAGGAATGCTCAACCTTGACATTTATGACGGTCTGTGTTTTTCCTGTCCCTGGGTCTTTTGCCATCATTGTCTATGGAGAGGCATTGACCCTCATTTTATCCTCCCTAAGGAATCCTCTCTGTCAGGTTTAATCAGTCCATTCTGTTCCTTGGTTGTCACTTCATTGGTATCTAGAGGAATGTTTCTTAAAGTCACGACACCTGACCACCTGCGAAATGATCCCCTGGGCACTCCTGCCTCTTCCTGGGCCCTATCCCAAAATTATCGCAGACTCTCTACAGATCGAAGCCCAGGAAGGAAGATTTTAATCACATTCTCCAGGCAGTTCTTATGAATACTAATGTTTCAGAACCATACTTGTGGTCTCCACATCCTCACGGCACCAGGTGTGATCCCTGGACCAGCATCCGCAACTTGTTAAAAAACACAGAATTCTCAGGCCCCAGTCCTGAATGGCTGAATCAGAACCCGTATTTTAATGAAGTCCCCAGGTGATCGTATTCCCATTACTGTGCCTACAGAGAACCAGTGATCTAAAACAGTGTTTCCCAATATTTTTCACTTCAGGGCAGGTGTAGAAAACAAAAGCACTTTTTTGGCATACAGATGAGAGTCCCCACTATGACAGCAGGGCTCAGCCTGCCCCAGGCCCCAACCTGGCTACCCCAAAGACTGAGGGGATGGACATTCCAGGCATGCCCTGTTGGAGCACACTAGTTGAGAAGCACCGGTCTGCTTAAAAGTATACCCGGTTCTGCTAATTTTCTTCATTAGGTATAACTCTTAAATTATAAATCCTAAATCTTACTGTTCTTATTTTCCTCATTATTTATTATTTCTTTTCATACATACACAAAGTCAAAAAGGCGACTTTCCAGTCAAGTAGGTCTTAGAAACCATCATGCGATGGATGAACAGTCTCATCATCTTCACATTCCAGGCAGACTCTTTGAGAAATGCAGAGATAAAAGTTGCCTTTTGTTCTGAAGACTCATCTAATATGGCCCAAGGACTACTAGAAAGAAATAAGAGCCCTCTTCCCTCCAAAGAATGCTTTGTTCCTTCTAGTCCATGAATCTGAGGATGGAGGATCAGCAGTGCACAAGTTGGCTTCCCCTCTCCTGAAGAATGTGCCAAGAAAAATGTGATTTTGTTTAATCCTTCCTTAGCAAAATCTGCCAGCTTATAAACTGGACAGGTGTCCCTTCTCTTAGCCAGCCCCTCATAATGGGACAACAGTTGGGATGGAAGGAATGGGATACCATCAGACACACTTCTTGGTGAGACCATCTGATCAAAGTGACCAAGTGTCAGGAGACACCATCTGACTTTGCAAAGCCCCCAGCTACAGTGGGAGTCCCTTTCTTTTCCTCCCACTAAAGAAAATGTTGAAAACTTCTAAAGCTCAAAGTGGTGAGCTCTTACTTTGAAGCAAATGACCAGGCCTCCCCCTAAATGAAGTATTGCCATGACCTAAGCCAAATGCAATCAAAGAAGGGGTGTGTGGTGGGGGGAGCCTCTTGCTACCAAATAACTCACTTTTTTCTTCTCTTTCTACCTTGTCTGGCAAATCTGTCTCTCATTCTCTCCACTCTGCGTCCCTCAGGCAGAGCATAGAGCGGCACGTGTTTTGGCTGGTTTAGTGTGGAACTCTCTCTTCTCTGCCCCGAGACGATCTGTATCTCAAGTCTCAAAAGTCTGTCTCTTCTTCCCTTTGTACCCCAGCGATACCCAAGAGAGGCCTGTAGCTGAAGTTCCTGGGCACTGAAAGTTCCTTTCAGTAGAAAGGACCACGATAGAGATGATGTCACTTGCCACCTCTGGTTGATTTTCATAGGACTCTTCCCTTGATCCAGATACAGGGGCCAGTGCACCTTTCCCCCCTGCTCTGTGTAGGAAGTTCAGAGCAGGTGGAGGTTCAGCCAAGTAGCCATGATGTCTAAGAAATGAATGGGTTTTTCTCTAAGTTCGTAGCCAGAACAGCCGGTGAAAAATTTCTACAGGTGATCGTCTGATTAAGAAGTGCTGAAAATATAGGAATGCAGGATGCTAAGGGCTCGGGCCTCACAGCCCCACTGGCATAGCTATTTTGCACGACCATTTCAAATACAGAATATTGAGTCAGCTCTCTGCTTCATTGTGCAGGATGAAAAATAAACTGTGGTATTTTGAATTTGGCACCTCGGAGACCTTTGCAGCTACCTGCAAGAAGCTCCATGACCACATAGAGTTGGAGGTAAGTCCCCAGGAGAGAATAAGCCTTCCCAGACCTTGGTTCTGCTCCTGGACTGTCACACACACCCTCAGGACATGTCTGCTGGGTCCTTAAGAGGGGATCCAGAGTGGAGTCCGTTGGTTGTATCTCCATCCTGTTCCCAGACACCTCCGCAACCTCACTTTGATGGGGCTCCAGCCACTGGACCTGCCTTTCTTGGCGCATCCGGGGAGTCCTTGGAGCTCTGGGCCTCGAGGTCCATTCCAGTCCTCAGCCCTGTCCCCACCACGACATTGCAATTCCCCCTTTCCTGAAAGGCAAAGACTTAGTTGGCGCCAGCGCAGGGAGACCGGCTGTTGTTGGGGAGAGGCAGCGTCTCAGGGCTGGTAAAGGTCTGGGAGCTGACGGCCAAGAGGCAGATACCCCCCAGCTCACTCCACCTCTGCTGTCAAAGCTGCTCCAGGAGCCCACTCATAGGTACCCAGGGTCAGCTTTGTGGGTGTGCAACCTATACGGTTGCTCAGAGGGTCCTCGGGTTCCTGCTTGAAATTCTTGGTAGATTTTAACAAAGGGCCCTGCCTTTTCATCTTGAACTGGGCCCCTCCAATTATGTAGCCGATCCCGTTGGCACACTTGTGTTTTCCTAACTCTTCCGGCACTTGTAGCAGCCTGCCTCACACAGTTTGCTGGACGCTTCCTTCCCCTGGTTGATAAGCTGCCCTCTTCCTACCGCTCACCCCACTCCTGCCGGGTTCCCCCCAGAAGTCTCTTTGGCGCTCTGAGAAGCCGTCCTTGGTCTCTGGCCACCGGAGAGCCCTGCTGTCTATGCACCCCAGCCTGCCTCTGCTCTGCGGAGGCCTCAGGCCGCTGGTTCCCTTGCCCATACTTCTCAGCTACCACACCACCTTCCCGTGGGACTCAGGCCTGTAGCCTCGTTTTCACTTGAGAAAAACAAGTGAAAGAGGCAGCCAAAGAGTTCAGCCAAGATGGGCTCCCCCTGGCCCACCAGCTTTGTCCCTAAGCCCACATTAGCAGTCAAGTGGGGCCTGGGCACCCCTTTGAGGAGGAACATTTGGCCTGAAGCAGTGTGGGAAAGCCCCGCCATCCCCTGTCGAAGGCAGCCTGTGTGCACAGGGAGTTTTCACAAACAAAACACAAAGCCAGAGATTCTGTGCTTCCATTTGACTCATCTGCCTGCCTCTCCCCTTTGGTTGCTGGGTTACCAACCCCAGGGTGGGAGGAGCCAGTCAGGGCTAATCCCTGGAACTTTTGCCCAGCTCTGTCTGAGGGTAGGAAGGCCCAGGAGCCAGGGCTGTGTGTTCCCGGGTGGGACCAGCTACACCTGGGAGAGGCCGGGGAGCTGGCCCACCTCTCTCTCTCCCTCTCTCTCTTTCTCTCTCATCTCCTGCCTGGGAGCTGCAGTGAAGGCGGAGGGGGCTGAGCTTGGAAGCTGAACCAGGCCAGCAGAGATGTGTGTGCATTTTTCCTGTTGGCATGATCGTCTGGTGGGGTCTCTTTAAATATACCCCAAGTGAGGGACAGCCCTGGCCTATCCACTGCCAGCTGCAGGCGCACAGCAACTGCTTGTTCTCCTTGCAGCTGGCCTTGAAACTGCGCCCAGAATAGAGCAGCTCGGCTCCCCTGCGCCTGCCTCTGCAGCTCGCCCTCCCAACGGTTCCCTTTGGGTCTAGGACACAGGGCTCTTCCTCAACCCCAGAGGGGGCTAGTAGCTTCCTTGCATAAGACGCTGGGGACCTCTGTAGGGGGTGGGATTGTTCAAATTGAGGGTTGTAGGGGGCTTTAGGGAGCATTTCCTGTTTTCTTTATCTACCCATAATGAGTCTTTTTAGTACTTATTCATGAGGGTAGGGGGGTCATGTGCAGGCGGTTTCTAACAGCCTGCGGGATTGGAGCAGGCACCATTTTTGCATCCAGAGAGCAGTGAGTGGGTGGTCCGGTGCCTTGTGATCCAGAGAGGCAGATGGGGGTGAGGCATGGGAGGGACAGGGATTAGGAGGCCGCAGAGCACCACCGGTAGATGTGAGAGCATTAGGAGCCTCTAGAGAGCAGAGAGCAGTAGGAGAAGCTGGTGAAGGGAGCTACTAAAGGTGGCCGCTACACAAAACAGCCCAGGCCTTTGAGGACCAGCACACTCATCAGTTCGAGGTCAGTGACCCCGAGAATAACCCCATACAGGTATTTCTAGTACACATATCCTTTCCAAAGCCCTACCTCAGCTGATTGGGCAGTTACACAGTAATCCTGTGAGTGTGTTGGCCAGGTAGTGTTATCCCCATTTCCTGGAAAAGGAAGCTGAGACATAGTTTAGAAGGGTAAATGGAAGAGAAAAGTACAAAGGTGAGGAAAAAGTCAGGTGTGGTGACTGCCTACCATCATGTGTCCTCATATGACACAAGAATCCAGTGAGGCAAGTATCTTCACATTTTTTACGGAAACTGAGGCTCAGATGCATTAAGTAACTAGACCAAGATTCTCTCACTGGAAACTGCTAAGAGAGAAGATTTTGGTCTCCTGGAATGAGGTTAGCTTAGAACTCAACAGAGATTTACCTTGAAAGTGCTAGGAACTCTGAATTCTTTAGCAAGGATGCAGTTCCTTCCTGCTTTATTGAATGAGGGCCCCTGTGGTTCCCTCTCAGTGAAGGCAGCTAGGGGGGTCTGCTGAGAAATGTGTTAAAAGAACAGAAGACACTATTCCCCTAAAGGGCTCCTTTGGGAAAGGAATGGGTTCATGCCGGACCACAGGAAAGTGGTAGTTATGTCTTTAAAAGTTTACAAAAGGCTTTCCCGTGCAGCAGTTCATGTTGTTTTGATCCTCGGAACATCCAGGGCAGTTACTCACATCCTTACTTTATGGGTGAGGAAGCTGAGGTCGAGGGGTTCAGCAACTTGAGAAAGAGCACAAAGGTTAGAGGTTGAGGGGAACAGATAGCAAAGTCTGAATAGTTGCTGTGTGCGTCATGCTGGTGAAACTCTTGAGTGGTAAGATTAAAAGCTAACCTGAGATCATCCAGGGAAGCTCTCCATTAAAAGTCTCTCATAGGAAACACAGTCTATTTCTGAGGCCAGTGGCTTGTTGAGAAGAACCAGGAGACCTGGTCACTTGTCTGAGAGCTTACAGCCCCACTGACACGTACAACAGCTGGTTAATATAGCATCTTCACTTAACTAGTGCTAAGGAAATTGGATCCAGGGGTCCTGGGGAGCCACATGAGCCAGATCACTCTAGATGCTCTTTTGAGCTGCTCAGAGAGACTCAGGCAGGGGAGAAGGTAATTCTAGATCTCCTGCTCACCTGCAGAGACTCTGTGAGGGCAGGCACCATAAAAGGTGCCTGACCCAGGAACACAGGACCAGCAGGTGAGCCCTGTTCTGCAGTTAGGTCAAGTCTCGTGCTGAACAGGGTGTCTGGGCCTCAGTATTCTCATCCAAAAAATAGAAGGAAAAAAATTAAGTTAAATTAATTAAAATTTTCATATTTGGTTTTTGAAAAACTAGCAAAGGAGCCAAGTGCCTTGCAGAAGCTGCAAAGCAGCCCCAAGTGGCAGGTGTCACAATCAGCTTCCCAGAGCTGGCAAGGAGCTCCCCTGAAGTCTACAGCCTATGAATGGTCAGGCCAGGCTTCGAATCCAGATTTGCCCCCAAGCCCCAGAGTTTCGGGACAGTACTGGCACTTCAGTTTAGAATCTAGATTCTCAACTAGGTATGGGGCATATGTAATCTTTTATTCACATGCTTGTATTTAACATTTCAGATAGCATTAAAAGTAGGCATGAGATTTTTATGTTTATCCAAAAGAAAGCATAAAATAACATTGCACGTGCTCACTCTGGATGCTTCCTTCCCAGTAACACAGAGGAAAGCCTACGAAAGCTAGTGTTGTTCTGAAAAATGGGTGCTCCGTAAATTATGGTTGACGCTAATTAAGAAGCTAGCAATGTCACCCACATAACTCTCATCATCCTTGGTCTAAGGCTTCTCGCAGGATCTCTTTGTCTCTGACTTCCCTTCCAAAGCTACCATTAAGGTTCATTTTAATCTGATTTCACCTGAATAAACAGATAGGGGCTGGGGTGAGGGAGGGACACAGTGAGTCACCTCCCCCACCCCAGGCCCAGAATAGCTTTGGAAAGGTTCTTAGACGTGATCATAGTTAGGTGGAGCCAACCAGGCAGGCTTCGACTAGAGCACTGTATTTTACATACTGTGGAAATTTTTCATTTTACTGGCTAAAAATAAGAACTTCCAAAATTCCTTGATATTTTATCTACTTTAAAACAATGTTCACAAGGGGAGGCTAGTTGGCTCCACTAATATGAATTTCTGCATGGGGGAAAGTGAATCCAAATTTGGAAGCTGCTCAAAAAAATCTGTTATCCTGTATATTTTGGGAATCTGCACATCGGTTTTCCCCTCCCCCTCTCCCCATTTAATTGAGGAATTTTTTAAAAATACAACAAAGTCTCAAGAACAATATATCAAATACTCCTATTTCCCTCTAACTAAGAAATGATATTTGTCAATATTTGCTTTATTCCCTTCAAGTATTTCTTTTTATAGATTTCATTTATTTATTCATGAGCCACCCAGGCATCCCTATCTGTACTATTTTCTTCCTTTGATTAAAAAAAATACTTAAGGGATGCCTGAGTGGTTCAGTGGTTGAGCATCTGCCTTTGGCTCAGGTTGTGATCCCAGGTCCAGGGATCGAGTTCCACATCGGGCTCCCCACAGGGAGCCTGCTTCTCTCTCTGCCTATGTCTCTGCCTCTCTATGTCTCTCATGAATAAATAAATGAAATCTTTAAAAAAAAAAGAGAGAGAGAGAGAGTATAGATAGAACTGAGTTGCCCCACAATCCTTTTGTGCCCTGCAACCTGCCTTTTTCACTCACCATGATGTTCTCGGGGTCTCTCCATGCTGATGCTAATAGAGCTAGTTCAGGACTTCATCACTCTTTGGTCTCCCCTACATTCAGCCCCATGGTGGTCAGGAGACACAGAAGTGGGAACTTCAGCCACTGCCATGGAAATGCAAGTGGTGGCCATTTCACAGAACAGTTTAGCAATATACGCTGAACTGAAAATGCGTTTGTAGATCCTATGACCCAGTAGATTCTTTGCGACTCAGACCTAGAGAATTTCTCGAGTGCAGGCTCACAAGAAGGGACGCACGGAGGTGCAGTGCAGCATTTTGTTATTACAACAAAATGGAACCAACCCAACCGACTGTGTTATTCTAACACTTTAAGAAGACAGTGTGAGTGGAAGTACTAAATGCCACCGAATTCAACATTTTAAAATGGTTAATTCTGTTATGTGAATTTCATCTCAGTTTTTAAAAATTTACTTTTACAAAAGGGAGTGTGCCGGACACAGTGCTGGGGACCGTTGATCTTCCTTCCTCAAGATATGGGCCTTGTCTATGAGAATCCTAAATTCTTAAACTAACATTTAGCACAGCCATGTGCATGTAAAGACGTTAATAAATAATGCATCAGATTATTTTAAGATTTGGGCGGATACCTTTAGCTACTTCAATCCAATCAAGTGCTGCTATTTTTTTCAAAAGAGAGAAATTGAGGACTTTACGGCTTAAGTAGCCTGGCCAAGTTCACCCAGCCAGAATAAGGCATTCTCTTGTTCTGCCTCAGTATAACCACCTGCAGTAGTGCACGCCCTTAAATGGAAGGGGAAGAAATCTTCAAGTCCCGTGGCCTCTTCAGACCCTCAGACCTTCTCAGCTTGGGCAGGTACAGCCTTTCAGAGCTTGGAGTAATGAAGATGGGAACTGGCCAAACACTTAGCCCATCAACCCAGCCGCAAATCCAAGGAACATGGAATGAAAACAGCCTCCTGGGAAAGGGAGAGGTGAGAAGAGCATTCATAGGGGTTTTCAGTTCCTGGAAAATAAAAAGGTGGCAACCTGATTATGCATTAAAGCCTAGAGTCCAGGGAAGGCAGGAATGGGCCTTAGAGAGACATCCTCTTCTGATCTATTCCCTTCCCCCGTCAAGGCCAGTGGTTCCATCACTGGAGCACCATCGTCATGATGAGACCCCCCGCACCAAAGCAGCTCTGGCCAGGTCACAATCCTCCCTGCCCATGGCCCAGCGCTCCCTGCTGGGCTCCCACCTCAGTTTCCTTCTCGCTCCCTCCTACTATGCAGGCTACTCATTTCCTGATTATAACAGTACCCCCAATTCATTGTAGAACACTTTAAACTATAGAGGGGCAGAGAGGAAAAGGAACCCATGATCTCAGCACTGCTCTAACACAGGCCTTATTTCAACCCCATAAAAAAAGACTATTAGCCCCTGTGTCTTTAAAATCACGTCTCTAGGAGGACCTCTGTGATTCTTCAATTTCTTGTAACTTTACCCATTTTTCACCACAGCTCCATCCTCCCTCTTTACCTCTTTCAGCCACGTACTGGCTACACGTTTCCTCCACTGATCCTTAAAATCTTCCAGCCAAATAAAGAGAAACGGTTTCTGTCGATTTTCTCTTACAAAATGCCACTGTCTGCTTGCAGTTTCAGCCACATAACTTTTTCCCTCTCTTATATGACCCTTCTTTTTTTACTTCCCACAAATGTGAACCCTGTATTCCACTTCAAGCCTCCATTCATCCATATGCTTTTATTTTCTCCTTCTTTTCCATTTCCTTTGTTCTTTTTGAATTGCTTTGATTTTCTTTGTCTGCAGACTCCTGGCTATCCATACTTTGTGTCTTCCAAGGACCTTGGAATAACTTTTAAGGATGAATTCTCACGTGCACATTGTCACAAAGCAGCAGGGAGATACATGGTGCAGAGGCTAGATGAGGCTGTAGGCGGTCTCAGATGACCCAGGTTGGGGTCATGTGACAGCATGTCCGGCTAGGAAGCACCCCCCACAACGGGTTCCTGGAAGATCCCCCCACAACGGGTTCCTGGAAGATCACTAAGCTAACCTCTGCCCCGGTGAGTTTAACTTTTCTGCCCCCAAGGTCCCTTAGTGAAAGAATAACTTCCCTA
The DNA here is from genome assembly GCF_048418805.1 of Vulpes vulpes. Taxonomy (NCBI): domain Eukaryota; kingdom Metazoa; phylum Chordata; class Mammalia; order Carnivora; family Canidae; genus Vulpes; species Vulpes vulpes. The sequence goes on from NC_132782.1 coordinate 54,872,802, forward strand.
AGCACTGTCTACCAAACAAATACATCATCCTAAGTAATGATAAACTGTGAGGTTCTAGCAGTGGGAAGTGTATCATTTCTCTTAGACTTTTTAGAGTATTGAAAAGAATTCATCATCTTCATTTCCACATTCAAGAGATTCAGGAACCTCAGGGAATAGAAGCTTTCCAACCCTTTACTGCTCCTACAACTGGGTTATATAACAGAGAATATTATATACAAATATGACTTGTTGGCTCTAGTGGGTAGGCCTTCATTTATCTATCTTAGTGAGGTCATAAATTTGCTGATCCTAGTCTTTTACAGAAGAGGAATTAAGGTAGAAGAATGGACTCTTTGGGGAAGAGTATCTAATCTAACAAAGGTTCAGATAAATACCACTGTGCACACATACTTGTTATATCTCAAGTCCATTTGGACCAACAGATTCATAGTAGCAGTAATCATTTACCCGGCGATGGGCTCTGTCCAGGCATCTTCATACAGGTCTTATTCAATCCTTATAACAACTCTGCATGGTGTGTATTATTCTCATTATTTATACAAGGAAACTGAGTCTCCTAAACATAAGTAGGAACCCTAAGATCAGATGAGCGTCCAGCCCATGTGCCCCCACAGTGCTGCAGCACTCCCAGGAGACGACCTCTGCATTGCACTCTGCTTTCTACCTAAGGCACATGTCTCTGAGTTGATGGTGGGGGTCCCTTGTGGGATTTGGCAGTTAGCTGTCTGAAGCAAGAGCTCTAGCTTATTCGTTCTGGATCCCCAGGTCTAGCACAGTGCCTGAAATGAAATAATTGCTCTATAGTTATTAGGTATAAAATTGAATGAAGGCGTGAAAAATCCCATAATTAGTGGTGTAAACACTAATAGAAATTACCACTTGACCAGCCCCAAGTGATACCTTTTTGTGGGAAGCCATCCAGGTAAAAGGGACCCACCTTGCTCCATTTAAAGCACAAAGGGGGAGGTGGCCATGCTTGCAGCCTGGCATTTGGACCTTCTAACTGCCTAGAGTGGGAAGTCCTCCCACACCCATCCCTGAGCCGTTGCTAGGACCTCTGAAAGTAGTAGAGGGTCTGGGACAACTGTCAACCAGGGCAGGAAATGCCAGAGTTCTCCCACTTCTTTCCCACCAGAGAGAGTTAAGACAGTGAGTGGGAAGAGCCGATGGGACAGCAAAGGTGCCTGGAGGCTGTGGGGAAGTGACCCCGAAAGGCAGAAGAAGGGGGTCTCCATTCTGAGCCCTCTCTTATGGCCCAGAAGCCTACCTGCCCCTGAACCCTGCCAGTTCCCATGGCAATCAGCCTGCCAAAAACGCTGGACCCCTCAGAAAGCCCTGTCCACCCCAAGTTGGCCTGAGCAACCCAGACAGAGAGCAAAACCTGTTAATCTGCTTCCAGAGCAAGAATACCTCAATACACCAGTTTTGTGTTGGGTTTTTCTTTTTTCTTTCTTTCTTTCTTTTTTTTTTTTTTTAACTTGGGGAGGGTGGAGCAGTGTATAGGAAATGGCTTTGCCTTCTGTCCAACTCTGAGGCAACCCACCACCATGAGCTCTGAGAAACAGCAGTTTTGTTTTGGAAACTGGCACCCAGAGCAGGTTTGCTCCTGGAAATGAATTTGGGTCCTCCCCCAGCTGCAATGTTCTACTTCCAGCCTCCCTGCCAACACCCCCTTCCAGCTGCCCCTCTCAAAGGCACCATTGTGCCCGCCTGGCACAGCAACAGAGGAGGGCTGAAGAGGAAGAAAACATTTTCTGCCCATGGGATGTTCTTAAGCAGGTTGTGTGTACATGGCTTCAATGCTGCATTCCTTGAGCCCACACAAACCCGCCAAAACTCCATCATCCCTGCCACAGATGGCCACCACTTTCCAGTCTATCTGGCCCACCACGACTCACGGTCAGAGAATATAGAGTATGCAGCTGGGTGGGCAAAGCTGGTGGGAGGGGGTCATGATGACACATTTTCAGTACAGCACAGCAGCCTGCCAAAGCAAGGCTGAACGTAGACTCCGAATCTCTGAACTGGGGAGGGATTTAGTCCCATTTACTACTCAACAAGGAGATTCATTCTGGCACATTCTGATAAGTGCACATCCAGCTTCTTCCTGGATACTCCAAGGATAGGAAGCTCACTACTTTTCCAGAATCCTATTCCATTATGGGACAGGTCTGACTTCCAGAAAGTTCTTCCCGATGTTGAACAAGGATATATGTCCTGTTCATCATCATATCCTTCCCCTGTCAGCACTTAGCACAATGCTTGGAACAAAATTGGTGCATAGTATGTGTTTGTGAGTTATTTACTCATGACTGAGTTGCCCATTCATCTCCATCCATTTGGCCTATTTTCACCCTCGGAGGGCACCTAGAACATGCCTTCTTGCTCCTTATGTGACCATCCTTCAGAGGGCTGAAGATCTGTCTTCCACATCATACCCTATTATCTTCACTGAGCTAACCATCCCCAGTTCCTTATGTGACTCAGCGTACAGACCCATGACCATCCTAACCACTCTTCTCTTGATAGACTCCATTTTTTCTGGCATCCTCTATAAAATGAAGACTCAAATATCTAATATCTAGAATACTCAAAAAGCAGTCTCATAGGTAACAAAGCACAAGATTAACAGGCATCCCCAAACATGCCATGTAAGTTGGGTTGTCTTCTGGAGGTTGTCGTTTCCATCTCAAGCAGGAAACCTTCAGGTTCATGAAACCTTAGTTTCACTGAGTTGATGTTTCCTCATCTGTAAAAATGAGGATACAAATAGCAACACTGAAGGGGTATAAGGATTAGACATAAAACATATGAAGTACCAGGTAAAATTAATTATTACCTGGAATATATAGTAGTTAATACATGATATACATTAATATTATCATATAACATATGTACATATTGGTATCTAGCTGCCCATGACAGATATTAGCTCCTAAAATGGCATAAAACCACCCCTCTGGGATGTAGGGGAAGCCATGTCTTATAAGATTTACCTATGCCAAGCTAATTTTTTTTCAGTGTAGATAATACTGGACTATCTTTCCAATAATGCTATCACCACTCATCAACACCACTCAATTTATCACCTTTTTTTCCCTCAGGATATACATCAGATTATTGACACTAAAAACATTCTCTTTGGTTCTTCTCTAGGGAAAACAGACATCATTGTTTGCCCTGGCTGCTTTTCTTTCACTCCCAATAAATGTCTCTCTTCTGGCCACAGGCCCTGCAGATATGCAGATAGCTACTTCCTCCCCAGTGATGTGCTAGAGCCAGCTTGCTTGCTGGCACATCAGTTCCAGCCCCACTTTCAGTGATGTCGCATTGGTAGCTTGAAATTGGCCATAGTGGGAGTATTTATACCACGGAACACCACAATCAGAGCAACTGCTGCTTTTTTTTCTCCCCTGGAGATTCTGCTGTTAAGCAGTTAGCAGCACACCATTGCCTCTAGCATTGACCTGCTGTGAGCACCTTGAAGACAAGGACTGTGTCCCATTTCTACTCCATCCCCAGGGTCTAGCACAGAGTAAGTAGGTTTTCATCATTCTTGATAGATGAGTAAATGCTTTTGTCTTCTGTCTCTTAATGTCTCTCTCATATAAATCATGCCCCATGTGCCCTATTCCTGTTACAAGCTGTTCAGCTATAGATTTCCCTTAGCTGTGATCAGAGGACTACTTCTTGCAGACTTGGATTAACCTTTCTTATCTCTCCCTAACCTGGACATTCAGTCCACTTTATTTGGTCAATATATTCATCCTTGGAAGTTGTGGGAAATCACCTAAAAGGAAAGAAACCTTGTGAGGTTTCTTTGTTCTTTGTTTTGTTTTTTAATTTATTTATGATAGTCACAGAGAGAGAGAGAGGCAGAGACACAGCCAGAGGGAGAAGCAGGCTCCATGCACCAGGAGCCCGATGTGGGATTCGATCCCGGGTCTCCAGGATCACGCCCTGGGCCAAAGGCAGGTGCCAAACCGCTGTACAACCCAGAGATCCCCTTGTGAGGTTTCTTTAAAGAACACTTTGGTATTCTTTCTTTCAATTAACTAACAGTTATATTGGACATTTAATGTGGAAAGTTAATTATTACCTGGAATATATACCAGGTATATGTATATATACCGGGAAGATATACCAGGTACCATAGAAAGCACAGGGCTGTGTAACACATGGTCCCTATCCTCTGGGAGCTTAAAGTCTCCTGGGGACAGGCAAATAATACATAGCAAAATATTCATTCCATATTGGAGAGAGAAGCAAGGCAATGAAAATTCGGAAAAGGAAGAGATGCAGTTTCTATCTAGAGCATTGGGAAAAGCCTTATAGAGGAGACAGCTTTTGAGCTGGAAGAGTAGGATAGGCATAAAAGAAGCGATTGGCAGTTTAAAGAGTGAGTACGAAATAAGAGCGGGTAGGCCCAAGTCTGTGGCCTGTATGCAGACCAGTCTGGGCTAGCATGACTGAAAGCCAGAGTCCAGCTCACCTGGACTCAGCTACTCTCCTCTTTCCAAACCAAAGGATATCTTGGACCGGTGCCCAGCCTTCCTTCCCCATACTCTAACTTACATTCCTACCTACCCGGCCAAGTCACAGAGAGAACACCCTCCCCACCTACCAAAGTAGAAATGTTGCCGCTGTAAATGAGTACCTCACCCCCATTCTCACCTGGGCCCTACAGGACCCTGGGATTGTATAGGACGGTACCGCTGCTTTCCCTCTTCCTAATCACTATTGGGATACTGTTCCCTCAAAAAAGGGGAATGGGAGGATCTTGGAAGGGAGGATCAGGTCTTTATGTCAGCTCTCCCTTTGCCCTTTAGTATATATCTGAGCCCAGGCATCAAGTGAGGCCTCCCTCTCTTCCTGCCCATCTCCCTCTCAGCCCATCAGAACCCTGATTTACATGTGTCTGGATATTGTTTACCTCTTCCTCGTCCTCTCTCTTCCTTCCCACTGTAAGTGAAGTGTTATTTTCCGTAGACATCACCCACTACTTCCCTACTTCATTCTTCAAAAGACACACCACCCCCATTTCTCACTCACCAGGGTAGAAAAGGACTCCACTATCATCCCCAGACCAATGTTCACCACTGTCTTCCACATCTTCTCTTCCATTCTATCTACTTCCATCCTAGGCATCGCAGAATCCTCCTCCCTCTGTGCATTTATCTAACATGTATTCATTGAGTATCTTCTCTGACTCAAACATCCATGAAAACCCTTTTTCTCAATCACATTATCCTTTAGTTCCTATCTTAGGTCTCCAGCCCCATATACTCCCAAAACACATGGCTGTTCTGATTCTGTCCTTCACTACTACCCCTATTCACCCTACAGTCCCTAGTTAAGCCCTAGCTCTTCCAAGAGTTACTTGTGTGATCTAGGAAGGTCACTTACCAATTCTAGCCCTCCTTGTTCTCATCCTGGTAATTAGATATTGCCAAATCTAATATTCCCTCTGGCTTTACCATTCTAAGATTCTATGCTTCAACCCTCATCCAGTGGCCAAAATCCTTCTTTACAAAATCACTTATGACCTGTTGGTTGCCAGTCCAAATGACCAAAAGTCTCATTTCAGACCTGCTGATTCTGATTAGCTCTGTGACACTGGACCATTCCAATTTAACTTCCATTTTTCTCATCTATAAAATGAAGTTATTGGATAGAATGACCTTTTAAAACTTTGATTATGGGGCACCTTGGTGGCTCAGTGGCTGAGCATCTGCCTTTGGCTCAAGTTGTGATCCCAGGGGTCCTGGGATCAAGTCCTGCATCAGGCTCCCCACAGGGAACCCGCTTCTGCCTATGTCTCTGCCTCTCTCTCTGTATCTCTCATGAATAAATAAAATCTTTAAAAAATAAAACTTTGATTCCATGAGAACACAGAGAAGAGAGGGAGATCCTTTTTGGAAAGTGAACAAAGAACTCATGGAGAAAATGACATTTGTAGAGATTCCAAAGAAAGGCACAGAAAGAGTACTAGGGTGTCCTCAAGGGTATCCTTCCACTAGGGGACTGTAATAATGGGTCTAGACAAGGATCATCATCTACTAATTAAGAGCTCCATAATGGAAGAGTCAGGTTGACCACACTGGAACCCACTAACCAATCTGAACATAACAACAACAAAAAAATGAGACAAGCAAACTATAACCACCTTACAAGATCCAGTTGGAAATACACACCACCACTGATAAAGTAGTCTTGCCAAAAAGTCAACCCAGGTGTCAACTATACTCAAATTTTTAAAATTTAAATGAATTAATTAAATTTGATTTAAAATATCAACCCTGAATTTGATCAAACCTCTAGATCTATAAGTACCAGCTTAGTGAACATACAGCAGACAGACTGGGAATTTGTTTAAAAGACACCTCAGATACACAACCCGCAAAATCCAGAATCCTGGAAATGTTATACAGCCTTACTTCTGGAAGTATGGTCCCTCACACACAGCACATAGAAATCCAGAGTCCGAGGCCCTACCTAAGATCTCCCGAATCACAATCTGCATTTTAATAATCCCGAAGTGACTTGTATGCCCAGTTGACCCATTTCCTTTGATAAATGTTAAATTATAAGGAAAAAAGGACAGGGAATTTATAGGTCAAAAGAAACCTAAGAAACATCTCAAACAAATCTGTAGACCTTTCAGACAAACCAATTATTTTTAACAGTGAGATTATCAAGGAAATTTGAACAATTACTGGATATATATTGCTACTAAGGAATGGTTACTTTTGAAAGGTGATGATAATATTGCATAATTCTTTTTTTAAAGACTTGTCATCTAAAGATACAAATACAAACACAGAAGTATTTGTAGAGGAAATGATAGAATATCAAAAACTTTCTATAAAATACATCAGTATGGAGATGGGGAAACAAACTGGGGCAGAGTTAAAAACAAGATGTAACTGTGAGTGCTAGTTGCTTAAGCTGAGAGGTGGGGTACATGGGATTTATTATTCTCTCTACTTTCCTATGTACTTAGAAATACCCATGATAAAAAGATTCAGGGACGCCTTGGTGGCTCAGCGGTTGAGGGTCTGTCTTTGGCCCAAGTCTGATCCCGGGGTCTTGGGATCGAGTCCCGCATTGGGCTCCCCACAAGAGGCCTGCTTCTCCCTCTGCCTTAGTCTCTCTCTGTGTGTCTCTCATGAATAAATAAATAAAATTTTTAAAAAATTCAAAAAGAAAAACTAAGAAGGAATCATCGAGGAAGGGGGAGGGGGAGGGGGAAACAAGCTAAGGCAGTTCAGGGAGCCCACGAAAGAAAAAGTCACGCCAAAAGGGGACGAATGCCCAGAGCCACTGAGGCCTGGGTGACACCCCGCTGCGGCCTGGGAGGGGTCACCCCAGAGGGCAGACCCGCCCAGCCCGAGAGGATGGAGCGAAACACCCTGTGTTCTACACCAGGGGGAAAAAAATCGACGTAATCCGTGGCCCCGTGAATCGAGGTTAGAAGGGAGAATTTCCTAGTTGCTAAAAACTGAAACAGGTCATCAAGTAAATTATGGGATCTCCTTCTCTGAGGACCTTCAGAAATAGGAGCGACGGGGCTGAAGTGGAGGCGGCCTCGGTGGGGGGGGGGGGGGGGGGCGCGGGGAGGCAGGTTCGGGCCCGCGGCCCTTCTCAGGTCGCCGAGGCCGAAGGGCAGGGGAGCCCCCGCGCCTCCCTCGCTTCCTCTGCTCGCTGCCCGTCGGCCCCGGTTCTGCCCAGAGTTCTGGGGGTTTCAGGGATCCCAGAGGCGGAGGCCCTGCAGGGCGGGGTGGGGGGTAGCTGGGGGGCGGGGGGGTGGTGACTGGGGTGGGGGGGTGACTGGGGTGGGGGGGCGGGGGGGTGGTGACTGGGGTGGGGGGGTGACTGGGGTGGGGGGGCGGGGGGGTGGTGACTGGGGTGGGGGGTGACTGGGGTGGGGAGGGAGGACAAGAACACGCGGTCCCAGGGCTTTGCATTTGCACGGGGCGCGCTCCGGCTCCCTAACCTAGTCTCCGGTTGCAGACGCGCTAGCCCTGCGCCAGACCAACCAAGCCTCCCCGGCTCCCCAAGAAACCAAAACCACGGGCATGGGCCTCGCCAGGGGGGGCAGTGCGAACGTGGCCGGCGGGGCCCCGAGGGCGCGGGCCGCTTCCAGGGGCGCGGGAGCCGAGCTGGGCTCAGAGCCCCCGCCCCGCCCCGCCCCCCCCCCGTGTGCAGCGCTCGCTGCTGCCGGGACAAGGGCCCCCAGTTAGGGCCCCACGGCCGGCGGTAAATACCTGGTTCCGCGCAGCCTCGGCTTGGAAGGGAGCCGGGGCGCAGTCCTAGGTCAGGGAAGGAAGGCCGCGCGCCCCTTGCGCTCCCCGCTGCAGCCCCCCTGGGCCCGGGCAGGGGCACCGGGCCCGATGACGTCATGGAACTGGTGGAGGATTTAGCTCCGAACCCACCCGGGAGCAGCCCTGGGGCCGATGTTCTATTTCCACCGACGGTGTACCACTGTCCGCTCTGCTTTCCCACATCCAGCACCACGGCTTTCCACCTTCCCGGGATCTCAGCAGGGTTCTGAAAGACCTCAGCTGTCATGCCTGGGCCCAGAAGCCCCGGGAACAGGCCTGCAGGTGTGGGCTGGCAAGGCTCTCCAAGCGAGGGTGGGGCCAAGAGGCCGTTAAAACTTTTCCAGCCAGGTCTCAGGTAGTGGGCCTGACTTCAGGCTGAAATATGCCTCGTGGCACAGGTAATATCATAATTAACGGTAATAACGCTGTAGACAGTTCTAGAATGCTACTGCCTTCCAGAGACCAATCAGATCCTCGAAGCAGACATTCTACTACCCTGCCCCCATTTTACAGATGACAAACTAAAGCTCCAAAAGGTTAAGGAGCTTTAATGAAGGATCACACAACCACCAGCGTCAGAACTAAGATCTGAACCCATATCTCTTTGTCTTCAGGCCTAAGCGTGCTCTTTTCAAGACACTGCGTTGCTTCTCAATTTTTCAAATAGGTGCATTCCAAAGGTGAGGGCACCCACTGTCCAACAGCCCCCCCGGGCTTTCCCATCTCTTCTCTTCTGTCTGCCCCAGTTCTGCCGATGACCCAAGACGTAATGGGGGAAGGGGACAATCCATCAGAAGGCAGAGGGAGGACTGTTTGCTCTTCAGGAGAGACCTTAACAATTTACCAAGTTAATAGCTACCACTCCTAAATGGCTATGACTGGAGATGGAGGGGACAGGGTATATTTAAAATAGCAGTAGAGAAGAAAGATGACTTTGTGGAACATGATGTGCCAAGGGCTGTGCTGTGGTAGTAGTATACTTTTTTTTTTTTTAAATCAAAGCTGGCAACAAGGCAAGATATGATACTAATATCTAACATTGATGTGCCAGGCATTGCTCTAAGTACTCTGCAAGACAGAGTAGTGGTGGGAAGATTTCAATTATTCAGACAACAGCTGGAGTTTAATTTTGCTATAAGTCTAGCATCAGCAAAAGTCCCCGTTTGCCTCATTGACTCTTTCATCTCCAGGGTAGGACCAGGCATCTGACTGTCTGGGTTGGCATCCTAGCTGTGTCAGCTTGTAGGGGAACCGGTTATGTACATTTGAGGAAGCACCTTAGCCCCTGTGAGACCCTGTCATTGGGGGGGCGGGGGGGTAGCAGTGGTGTCACGAGGATCCCAAAAGAGACTGCAGAGGAAGGACCAGCATGTTGCCCAAGGAAGCTCTTACCAAACGTGAACTGCTCATGCTGTTATTATGACCTCTAGAAGGGAAGGGGCATTTTGACCAACAATAAATAAGTTGAGATGATGTGGAGGTAACTCCAGCCAAGAAGGAAAGTGACCCTTTTGTCTCAGAGGGGATAAGGGTACAGGAAGTCAGCGCTAGGCACAGAGTTGAAGCAAGCGAATTTCCGAGAGTTTGGAGAAAAGTCTGACTCAGTGGGATTCTAGCCTAAATCCTTAAATAAGAATTTATGTATAAAGGATGGGAAGTATAGAAGATATTCCAAAATAAAATTTTTAACAATTCATTAATTCCCCTGGGAAGAAAAAGGAAAAGAGTTATAAAATTCAGCATGACAGCAACAGGGAGCTCTGGGTTGAGCCCATGCTTTCAAGAGACTGTACGCATACATCCAAAAGCAGGGTGTGGGCATGAAACCAGGTGTGAATGCACAAAGGCAACTCAGACCTGATGCTGGAGGCCAAGCAGAATGTTAAACAATGAAGCAAAAAAAGAACATGGAAAGAACAGCTCATTAGGACTTTGCCCTCCAAAAGAATTTTTATCTTTCCTAGAGAGAGTAGCCCTAACCAAAAAAAAAAAAAAAAAAAAAAGAAGAGGAGATGCTCTTCCTTTAAAGGGGGGCACCAGAGCCCAGGGTGGATCAGTAGAGAACTAACTAACTGGCCTTGGAAAATACACATTAGAATCCAAGTTGCTGGACAAACCTACAGGTGTCCTTAGGGAGCCACTTAATATTTGCCTCATTCATCCCATGAGGCAAATGGACAAATGTCCCAGTTTTCAAAAAATTAGAAAAGGAGACATCCCAATTCCGGCAGGTATAAAATTATTCAAGTATTTGCCCTTTGCACACAGATATCAGTGAGTTAATATGAGTTCCCTTCTTTTCTGACAGGTTGTATGGTGGTCATTTAGAAAATGCCATTTGATCTAGCCTTGCATTGTAATGGAGAAAATGAAGGGTTTAGGTCTGGACACCTAGATACTAGTCTGGTTCCACCATTAGTATGTTAAGTGACTGCAGGCAAATTTTTAAACCCCTCTGGGCGTCATTTATGAAAGGGCATGTTCTTTTGAGGCGTTCTCATTTTTAATTTCCATGATTCCACATTGTACTGAAAAGCAGACCTAGTGACAGTCCAGTCCAGTCCAGAGGATGTAGCCCCAGGAAGGCAGCCACACCTTGAGAGCTTTTTAACGTCCAGTGTCTGCTGTGTTACACTGACCAAGGAGATGGCCTTGGTCCCAGTATTTGCCCTTTATATACACATGTGTTAATGATTTAATCCCAAAATGAAAGGAAGGCTATGGCAAGGGGTTGTAGAATGAAGATTGAAAATGAACTAGATGGGGATTCCTGGGTGGCGCAGCGGTTTGGCGCCTGCCTTTGCCCCAGGGTGCGATCCTGGAGACCCGGGATCGAATCCCACGTCGGGCTCCCGGTGCGTGGAGCCTGCTTCTCCCTCTGCCTATGTCTCTGCCTCTCTCTCTCACTGTGTGCCTATCGTAAATAAAGAAAAATTTTAAAAAATATATATTTAAAAAAAAATGAACTAGATGGATGGAGGGGGCTTGGGCTAAGAACCAGATGAAATTGACTGATATAAATGTAAAGCCCTACGTCTATGTTATTTTTAAAACATACCTATACAAGTTCATGATAGGGAAGAGCTGGCTAAGAAGTAGATAATGGGATGAGGGTCTGTGATGACCACTCATTCAAGCTGAAGTGATTCAGCTGTCATCTAGCTGCTAACAAAAGAGCTAGTACAACTGTGATCATATTTAACAATAAGGATAATGATAATGGGGGACATGTGTTGCACCCTTACATGGGCTTCCCACAGTATCTGATTTCTGGGGGAATGACAGTGTGAGAGGAGCCCAGCCCCAGGATGTGCTCCTACCATGGCCACCTATGCCATCAGATCCTGTGGCTGGTGTTATTTTCAGTGCTGGAGGCCTTACGGAATAGGAGAGTAACCAACAGTAGTCTGTGCAGACCAGGGCAACCAGGACAGGGAAGTCTGAAAACCAAGTCCCACGGGAGCGGCTGAGAGCGCTGACAGTGTTCAACTCAGAGGAGGCACAACCAAATGGTAGTGTGAGAGGGAGGAGAATGAAGGAGCCCTTCGGACTTAGGCTCTGACTGTCTGCCATCAAGTCTGTGTACTTCCATTTGTATGTTGTGTGACTTTGGGCAAGTTACTTAACCATTTGTGTGTCTCAGTTTCCCCAAATATAAAGAGGAGATAGTCACAGTATCTGAATTACAAGATTATCACAAAGGTAATAATAATACAATAATACAAGAGCTTACCTGGCAGATGGCAATGCTGAATACATATGAACAGTGATGCTGATGATTGTCATCATGTATTGGGTGGACTGTCCCCATGAAGGAGGAAGGAGGGTCATTCTGTCTGGCTTCAGAAGGGAGAATTGGACCAAGAGGTGGAAGCAGGAAGAAAGAGAATCTGGTTCAGTATAAAGAGACAACCTTTCAAGTAATTAGAATCTCCCAGTGAAGAAATGAGTTTCCAATGACTCCATTGGAAGCTCACTCCATTCCATTTTGTAGTTGAGAGACAAGCCATGGGGATGATAAGGTACCATAAGTTAAGAGAGTTGAAGAAATCAAGAGGTAAACAAATATGAATGGCAACAAGCCCTAACTTCCTGCTCCTCTTCTGTTGAGAAATCTCTGGAAGTTTGGATTTGTAGGTAACCCCAAAGACCGTGAATTTTTGTTGCATACTTTTCATTTTTCCTACCTCACAATAAGTAAAATAAAGACCTTGGGCTTTACAGTCAAATTATGTAACTTGGAATCCTTGCCCTTTAATATATCAGCTGTACAACCCTGAATAACTTAGCTCACCTCTCTGAGTCCAGTTTTTTCCTTCTGCAAATGAAGTAAACTACCTACAATCATAAGGAACAAAAACCAGAATGAATATATTCCTTGCTGCATGGGTAAACTGTATGCCAAAAGTAGGCTGACCTTACAGATATTTGAGACAAACAGATTCAAGCATTCTGGCCTTTTGTACCTGGCAGGGGATGCGGGTGGCAGAGATTGGATAAATAAACTCTGCTACATCAGCAAGCACATATGCCAAAACTGCACTTAAAATGCAGATACGGGAGACAGGCAAATTCTGAAAGCCTTCCAGATCTTTTTTTCTTTGTTATTGAAGCACGGTTGACACACAATGTTACGTTAGTTTCAGGTGTACAACATAGTGATTCAACAACTCTATACCTTATGCTGTGCTCACCACAAGTGTAGCTACCATCTGTCACCATACGACACTATTACAATACCATTGACTCTATTCCCTATGCTGTATCTGAAAGCCTTCCAAGCCTTAAGTCATGTACTTATTACAGGAGGGATAAACTAAGAGGGGTGAAGTGAAGTGAAACTTTTCTGTCCTTTGTTCAGAATGTACTACATGTTAGGTGCAGGGCTCAGTGTCCCACTATATGGGACGTCTTCACAATGGTTATGCAGGGACAGAATTGATGATAATGAGGTTAGACCAGAGAACAGGTGTGCAATTGTCTCAAATTCCATCCCTGAAGCCCTTCTAGATCTGTAGAGGACCTCTGAAGCCTTGTACTGCCATCCTCAGAGATGACCAGGATTTCATCTCCCCAATCCACCACAGTAGCCAAAGCATTAAGCCTTCTGCAACTTTGCCCAAGATCGAGCATCTGACAGAGGCAGGCTGCTGGCTGAGGGCCCATCACACACACACTCAGCACCGTGGGGGTGGGGAACACAGAGAACACCAACAAATGACCTTTTCTCTCTGCCCTTCAGTGTGATGGGGTCGAGGTAGACCTGAGCAACATCTTCCTGGAGGGCATTGCCATTCTCAACATTCCCAGCATGTACGGTGGCACCAATCTCTGGGGAGAGACCAAGAAGAGCCGGGCTGTGATCCGGGAAAGTAGGAGAGTCGTCACTGACCCCAAGGAACTGAAATTCTGTGTCCAAGGTAAGCGAAGCATTAGGAAAACTGGGATTCCACATGTTACTGTTTTTTTCCTATTCCCCCTTCCCTGTCTCTTTCCCGATTCCCCGTCTCTCTAATCTTTTGGTGCTGGCAGCCCACAGGCAAGGGCCTCAACCCTCTTTTCTGTCTGTACTCACTCTTTTGATGACCTCATCCAGGCGTGAGACTATTTAAAATGCCACGTGAGTGTCAGTGACTCAGCATGCCCCAAACCGAACTCCTGTTGTCCCTCCCACAGACCTTCTCCACCCATAGCCTTCTCCATTTTGGTTGATGTTAACTCCAGCCTGCCCGTTGCTCGAGCCAAAACACTTGGCACCATCCTTGACTCCTTTTTATCTCACACCTCCCATCCAACCCATCAGAAAATCTGTTAGCTCTACTTTTAAAGAACAGCCGGGATCCAGTTACTTCTCACCGCCGCATTTCTGCCACCTTGATCTGAGTGAGCCGCCTTCCTCTGTCTCCTGGATTACTACAAATCCTCCTAACTGGATTCCTTGCTTCTGTCCCTGCCCTGTAGAGTCTGTTCTCACCACTGCATCCAAGTACCCTTGGGAAAATATGTCAGATTATGCCACTCTCTGGCTCAAAATCCTGCAGTGGCTCAGAGTAAAAGTCAAAGATCATATGTGGCCCAGAAGGCCCTAGATGGTCTGGCCTCACCGTTACCTTAGCGACCTTACCTTCTAGGACTCTCCCCTTCGTGCCCCTGCCTCTGCCAATCTTGGCTCCTCCAATACAGCAGGTTGCTTCTGTGGACTAACTATTCTTTATGACCGGAGTAACTGGGAGTATGCCTTAGAGCCATCAGCTAGACCTCCCCTTTTAACCCATCAGGATACAGAACACAATTTGATCCCTACCCCTTACCAGCCATTTCCACCCACGAACCAAATGGGAATGCAATCAGCGTACCTGGGCAGCTCTGATTCCTCCGTGGATTGGGTGAATGGTTGTCAGTGAGCTGGTGGGCTGAGGGAGGAAAGGCATGTATGAGGGTACTGGCAAAGATACCACATCAAGAGGCAAGAGACTAGGTTCAAGTACAAGTACTGGCACTAACCTATTTTTGGCATTTCAGTTTTCTTTGCTGTAGACCGAAATCTCATATAAAATTTTGATAGCAGAATGAATGGCGTTGAACTAGATCATTGGTTCTTATACCAGGCCTGCTTATTGAAAATGAAGATTCCTGGGCCCTAGCCCAGATCTACCTAATAATCACCGAGTTGGTTCCTGGGAATCTAAATTTGTAATGAGCTCCCCAGACAACTCTGATGGGCTGCCAGGTTTGAGAACCACTAATAGACAAAGTATCCGTGGATCTGGACCTCTGTTCTTTGATGTCTCTGGCTGACAAGTGCTAAGACTGGATGTGATCCTACCATAGCAGGAGACAAAACTTGGCTGACCATCAAAGGGAGGGGGTAACTTGCTTATTTCAGACTCATCTGTTAGACAGTCAGATTGTTCCATTCCAAGGCAAGGTCATCAAGAGGCGTTAGCTCCACACCTCTAGCCTTTAAGAGAGGACTCAGGAATTTTTATTTCTCTGTTGCCCTCTTAAGTCCTCTTTATTTCACACAGTAAACTTTTCAATTTGTATAAATTATTAAACTGAATAATGTGTTCCTCCTTCCTCCCTTGGCAGGGGAAGTTGTGGGTGCTAGCAGAGGGTGGGGGAAGCATTGAGGTTGTATAAAGTTTATGCAAACTTTCCCAGCCCAGTGCTCCTATCCCAACCCCCATCCTGACATCCAGTTCCAGCAGAACAGAACTGAGGGAGAATCATCCCCCTACCTCCACCCAGGGTGTGGGGAAGCTCTTCTGAGGACATGTACTGGTTAGGACTCAAGGACAAAGCCCTTATCTTCTCCTTACATATCTGATCATGTATTTTCCCCTTCAAGTAAGAGTAATATGTCTGCTGATCACTTCTAACCATCATCTACATGAACTCTCTTCCCCAAATCCCCCTTTCCCACCCCTAGAATGTGCTTTCAGAGCTAAAAACAAAGCTACTTCCTGTTCTTTAGATGAGGACATGAGCTGATCAGAGCAGAGGCAGAAGAGAGACCTGGCTTCTGGGTTTTACAGAGACAGTGTCATTGAGCTTTCTTTTGAAAGGACCATGATCTCATTTGGGATGTTAATGGAGGAAAGCTAAAGAGACCAGCTATTTTAGTGGAAAAGCATTGACCTGGAAGTCTAGAGACCCGAATTCCAGTCCATACTTTGCCTCTCACGAGTGTGATATTGGGCAAGTCTTTCACCCTGTTGGGTTTCAGTTTTCATTATCTGTAAAGTAGGCAAGTGTGACAATCACATAGGCTCCTGTAGATCGTCATGGATCTACAAAATAAAGGCATGGCCAGGTTTCAGTCTAGGTGGGCTCCTTGAGCAAAATCAGATGACAGGTTCCTTTGTCTTTCAGTGCGTTTTGTTTCACAGTTTCTAGACCAGCTACTGAGAAGCCAGGAATCTCTCTACAGGCTCTTCATTTGCTGGGATTCTTTACTCTTGAGCAATTTTGTTGGGCATGGGGGTGAGGAAGAAGTCAGCAGAGAGCAGTGGGAAGGAAGAGATTTATCTGAGAGGTATAAGAGGAAATGACAACAGAAAGGGTTACTGTCAAACCTCCTCATCACAGATCAATCTTTCTCCTTAGAAAAAACAATCCAAGAAATAAAGTTGTTCAAGATGAGCATGGAATGAGTTCTCTAAAACACTGCCTAGTTAGAACACAATGAGGGCTGGGAAAAGCACCAAGCTTGCAATTGAATGACTTAAGTTTACGTTTAGGCTTTATGCTTTCCAGTTTTATAAACTTCCTGGAGTCTCAGCTTCCTCATCTATAAAATGGGCATAATCATATCTAATTTGTACTAAAGATGATGGATGTGAAAGTGCCTGGAACATAGAATAAGCTCAAACCTTTTTAAAGAAATTTCCCCTCACCTTTAATCTTAGCTTATTCTGGAGAATACCAGTTGAATTTCTGATTTTGAAGTTCTTATCTTTAGCATTGCCATCTACCTATACTATCAATAAAAAGGAGCAGAGCTCCTGCCAAAGTCCAGCCTAGCCTTTGTCCTAGTACATTAAACTTGTATCATCAGTTGTACCGACATCTCCTTTCCTAGACCTTTCATGTTCCAGGCATGGAGGTTGGGAGTTATTCATCTTTGAATCCCCAGTGCCTGACCCAGTATAGTTAGTCCAAAAAAGGTTGTTGGATAATGAGCAGTACATGACATTGGTTCTTTCTCATTTTTATGACACCAAGAAGAATAGTGACAGGTAGTCTCTTATATTTGCATTTCATTTTGGCTTACAAATAGTTTTGCATATATTAACTTAATGTGATCCTAACCAGAAACCCACTCCCTTCCATACCTCTGTTTCATAGTTGGGGAAAAACAGAGGCCCAGAGAAGGGGGCCTCATGCATAATTTATGTCTGGTGTGATGGCACCAGAAGCAAGTCCATGATTCCTAGCTAGCCCCAAGTGGCTAGTGTCCAACCAGAAAATTTATTTGAGGCCCTACTGTGTGTGTTGTACAAGCCAGGCACTTAGTAAACAGGAGATGCCAGTCCAAGGCAAGGCTCCCCAGAGACTTGTGGAAATTCTGCTCCTCCTCCTCCTTTCCAGAGCCTGTGGTGGTGCCTCTGGAAGTGGATCCAACCTCTGAATTCCTAGAGTACTTGATTTTGCTATCTTGAGACAGTACACTGATTATGGGTTCCCCTATCTCATAGGTGTGTGTATCCTAGTCATTTCTTTCTCCTGCCAGTACCTGGAAAATGGGGAGCACATGGTCTTCATCTTTGTGTTCCCTTCAAAGCCCAACATCCTACCTACCTGGCTTATTATGTTGTTCTACAGACGTGTTTTTTGGAAGAAGGGAAAACAGGAGGGAATTTTGCCTTTGGTCTTCCAGCACAGTGGGCAGTAGATTCTGGAGCTGGACAGGAACAGGAACTCAGTAGAAAGTCTTTTTTTAAAAAAAGTATTTTAAAGAGTTATATGTGAGTATTTATGAGGCTGAGGGTTTCATCTTGTGATACCATTAGACTCAATTGATAAGTAAGATGTGCCAGCTATCTGCAAATAGGTAACTCAGATCTATCTTGAGGACTTAGAATCAATGCAGAATGAGGGACTAAACATTGAGGTAGAAGTTGAAAGGCCTAGGCCTTCCCACCACCAGCCATGTGACATTGGTTAAGTCATTAACCCTCCACAAGCCTCCATTTCAACCCATACAAGATGGAAACAATTAGAGTCTCTCTCACTCAGCATTGTTTTGAGGGTTAAATGAGACCATCCACATAGAGCATTTAGCAGAGTGCCTGGAACATGGTGAGTTCTTGATCAATAGTAATCAGAATTACTGTTAAGTGGTAAATGGAGGGTGATAAATATTTAGTATATGATAAGAAAGGGGCCAACTTTAGAGTTTGTCTCAACCTCTGCTTCAGAATTTTAGTCTAGGTTATTTCTAAATTACCTGCGGCTCTAGGGTTATTTGTTGGCACTGGGTGAGTTAGTTTGGCTGTTGCTTCCAATATAGGAGTTACCCCTGAGCTGACTCTCCAGTGAAGCAAGATAAGGGTAAGAGTGCGAAATCTTGAATCCAGGTGAAGCACCAAGGGCATGATACAAAGCTGGACCAATCTCTGCAAGGTTGGGCAATGAAGCCTTGAAAAGCTCTGCCATTGTTTCTCTCTAGGCCTACCCTAGGTATGAATGAGGGGACTTCCTATACACATATTCTCACATTCTTCACTGAGCCTCATATCTGTCCCAATCTTGGCTTTTAGCCTTGAACCAGCAATAGCTTTAAGCTATGTCATCCACACCTAAGCCTCTCTGTTATTAAAGCAATACTCTTCTCAGTGATTTCTTAGTCAATCCCATTTGGTTTTTTTTTTTTTAAGACTTATTTTATTAATGAGAGATACAGAGAAAGAGAGAGAGAGAGAGAGAGAGAGAGAGGCAGGCAGAGACACAGGCAGAGGGAGAAGCAGGCTCCATGCAGGGAGCCCGATGTGGGACTTGATCCCGGGTCTCCAGGATCAGGTCCTGGGCTGAAGGCAGCGCTAAACTGCTGAGCCACTGGGGCTGCCCTTGGTCAATCCCATTTGAACTGCAAACAGGGTGTCCTACACAAGGTTCTAAGCAGAGAGGGCAAATCTCCCCATACTTTCATTGGTGATAATTTTTGCAATACCTGGTAAATGAAGACAGGGAGACAGACCATCGTTGGTAGGGTATACACTTCATGTCAGTTTTCCAGCAGTGGGGACAAGCTTTCTGTCATCTGTTCAACACACATTTAGAAGGTACCTATCAAGTGCCAGGCACTAGGGAACAATGACGAACAAAAACAGACATAGTTCCAGTAGCCATTTAGGGAGCATGGGAGCCAGGCCTCAATAAAATAATCCAACAGATAAACATATAATTAGGTTCTGTGATAAGTGTCAAAGAAGGAGAGTTACATGTCTACCCGGAGCCCTAGCAAGGCCAGCCAGCCAGTGTGTGGCTCACAGGGAAGCCTCCATAGCCTGGTACTCAAAACATCCAAGCAGGCATCTCACAGGTACCCTCCTAGCAAACACAGAGTCGTAAATCTGCCCAGATGGAGATGTCCTGCCTGGGAAGGGGAAACCTTGCCACTTAAACTGACCCTGCTACTTTGCAGGCACATGTGGTTCTATGTGTCTCTGTGCCCGTGTAGATTTTCATAGATTGTGAAAGGACCATACCCTATACCTCAAAGCAAGGGAATGGGCTGCCAGGCAGCCATCTCAGGCTCACATTCCCAGGTGAGGAGCTGGAGCTCAGATGAGCCAACAAAATAATTGTGAGCTTGTGAATTCCTTGCTTCTCAGGGCTTTCTTTTTACTGGCATGAAACCATAACAGAAAGTGGTCTTTTGGGTTTAGGAGCTGTACTTAGTTGCAGGTTCCCAATTTTCCCATTTGATGGGGAGCTGACCAGAAAGATAGTCATAATGCACAGTAGTCAGCCACTTACTGCTCATTGGGGTTGAAAGAAAGTAGAAATGTTCCTAACAAGTGTGCATTCCATAGAAGTCTCTCGAGCCAGGGTCTCTCCTGGGAGACTGAGGTAGAGCAAGGCAAGTGATCCCTAGGGAGCCTGGGGGTACTTGGGTGTGCACTGGGACTCCCCTCAGTGCTGGGGAGTAACCATGGCAACATGCATGTCATTCCTCTTAACCCACTGCAGGCCTACAAAGAGACTGCATTGCTTTTCACAGGAAATCACCACATTGTCGTTCAGTCCTTTGGGCACCCACCTTGGAAGCAGTGTGCCCCAAATGAGGCATTATCTTCTTTTTTACACACCCTCCCCCTCTCCTAAAGCCCATTGCCCCTGTCCTTGCCTGGTTAATAGCATCACCTGCAGCCCAAGCTAGAGACCCAGAGTCATGCATTCCCCTTCACAGCTGGCTTTATTTCCTTACGTGGTGTCTCCCATCCAACTGGGGAGCTCCTTAGCTCCAGATGTCATACTTCTTTCTTTATTCTTGTGCCTGGCACAATGTCTGAGACCTTAAAAGGGCTTATTAACATTGGTTGACCTAAAACATTGAGGGGCATCTGGAGAGGTGAGATAGGGAACTGTGCTTGAGTTGATCTCTCAGCAAAGTGGAATTTGTGGGTGTGGTGCTAGGGCCAATGTCCCAGCGCCCTGTGCCAGCATCAGCCTGTACCGGAGGCCAGAAGGTCCGCCTCCCGATTCTCACTCTTCCCTTCTCCAAACCCCTGTCTGTTCCCAGCTGACCCTACATCAGGTGTGGTTCTCAGGGCACCTATCAGAGCTGCCTGCAGGATCTGCAGGGTAGGCCAGGTATGCTTTTTGCAGCTTCCAAATGAAGGCCACACAACCTGGTTCTCAGAAGTCTGTTTCTATAGAAACTATGATGTTTCCTATGTAGCACTGAAATCCCAGAATCACACAAGTCTCTTAGAAATTCATTGTGTCCTCTAGATAAGGCAAGTAAGAACCAGCAAGGTGAAGTGGCTTGGCCTTGGCCAAACCCAGACTGAAGTGCAGGTCTTTTGGCTCACATGGGCCAGTTCTCGATACACTAGAGCAGGCATTGGCAAACTTTTCCCGTAAAGAGTCACATAGGAACCATTAAAATAGTTGGGTTTTGTGAGCTATACGGTCTGTTATGCAACTTCCTAGCTCTGTCCACTTAAGGTGAAAACAGCCATAGACAACACACAAATGAAGGGGCATGACAGTGTTGCAACACAACTTTACTTACACAAACAACCAGCAGGCTGGATTTGGCTGTCGAGCCATGGTTTGCCCAGCTCTGCTCTAGCACCTCATGTGGTCCACAGCCAGCAGCAAGAGCATCACTGACAGTGTCAGAAATGCAGATGTTCAGGTCCTGGGGCAGACCTGATGAAGCTGAATCTGCATTTCTACAAGATGCCCTGGTGATCATATGTGTATTGAGGTTTGAGAAGCATGGCCCCAGTAAGCCTGGCTGCTCTCCCTAAGAATTCAAAGAAGAAACTTTATAGATTAGAAAAATGAGATCCAGGGAAATTCATGGACCTTCCCATGGTCACACGAATTAGTGGATATGGGGTAGATCCCAAGTCCTACTATTTCAACATAGAATTCTTTCTGCACACACAGCAGACTAGTGGCCCCAGCCTCCTCATTTCTGGCTGTCCCCAACCCAACTAAATTCACTGGAAATTTGAGAGCAGCAGTCCCTCATCCTTCCTCAGCTGACTTCTGAATCAAGAGGGCTCTGACTCTAGCTGTGACTCCTCCTCTTCCCCATCTCATCCGCAACTGAGACCTGGGAATTGTACCTCTGGAGGCTGCTCAGCATTGATAGGGGGGAGACTTGCTCACACAGGTTCAAGCTGGAGTTAAACTTCAACTTAATTCCTGCCTTAGGAGGTTTGCTGCACAAAATAGAACCACAGAGCCAATGAACCCTTCATTCTTCACATGCAGAAGAAACTTCGAGACTAGCTCTTTGGCAGGCCTAGACACCTTAGATTTTTCCCTCTTCTGCTTACCTCACCTTGGCCCACACACCAGTCCCTGTTTCTCTGTAGCAACTTCTTAGCCATTTGATACCAGGTGTCTGCTAAGACCCAGCACACAGCAAAACTCCACGCTGGCCACATGCTCCATACAGCCTGAACGTTGTTCTTCATCTGATCCTAATTTGGGTAAGAAGTATTTCATGTTCTTAATCAATTAATATGTATTGGGCTGCTTTTTACTGAGCACTGACTTATGGACCAAGCCTGTTGCATATTTAATTATAGATCTTCCTTGACTTAAATGGGGTTACATCCCAGTAACCCCATTGTAAATTGAAAATACTGAAAGTTGGAAGTGTATATATACGACCTCTAACCTACGGAACATCGTAGTTTAGCACAGCCTACTTTCCATTACCCACAGTTGGGCAAAATCATCTAACACAAAGCCTTTTTTATAAGCATTTTTTTATAAAATGCTAAATATCTCAACCAATAAATGAATCCTGTGCTGAAACTGGGTACAGAACGGTTGTCAGCATATCCGTCATTTACCCTGTGATTGTGTGGCTGACTAGGAGCTGTGGTTTGCTGCCCCTGCCTGGCATCAGAGACAGTATGGTACCGCATATCACTGGCCTAGGAAAAGATCAAAATTCAAAATGTGAAGTGTGGTTTCTACTGAGTATATTGCTTTCGCATCACTGTAAAGTCAAAAGATCGTAAGTCGGAAACCTTTTGTGTTTAATACACTTTATGGCCAAGGACACTGAGGTTAATAGGGTTAAGTGGCCCAAGAACACAGACAGTACACGATACAGCATGAATCAGATCTGCCTTCAAGTACTGTAGTGCTCCACGTGCTGTGGAGGATGCAAGCAAGTATGAGGTATCCAGACCTCCAGGAGCTCACAGTCTACCTGTATGAAATATATGGAGAACATTCCTGTTACCACTGATATGATAGGCGAGCACCATGGGATGGTAGAAACAGAATATCATAGGAGTGGCGGGGGGTGGAGCAGATTAAGGAAGATTTTCCTTAGGAACTTGACCCCAGCTGCCAGTACTGTATGCCCTGGGCCCAGGAGGTGATCAGGGAATATTTGATGTAAGAATGAATGAATGAGCCAGATGGAATGTGCATATGCTGACACATGAAGCTGCAAGGACTTGACAAGACACTGAGTGAGAGAAGCGAAATGGGGGCTAGAACATTAGCATGCAGAGGTAGCAAAAGGGAAGGCTAGAAAGATAGAGATCCTTGAGTAATGTGCCGTGGAATTTGTCCACAATCCTCGAATAATTGGAAGAGAAGAGGTGAAGGTATTTAAGCTCAGAGCAATAAGATGGGAGAGTAGTGTCCATGGAGGGCAGAGGACAGAGAGGGGGACTGGCAGCAGGAGGACCAATTCAGAGGCTAATGCAGAATGCAGGCTGAGAGCAGTAGGGCCCGGGACTGAGACTCAGTGGCCCAAAGGAAGAATGAAAAAGGAACAGAGGGACAGGTGAAGGGGATGCTGGCATGTAGGTGGTTCCTCCCTCCCCACAAACCACCCAACAGCATCCCAGCTTATTCCCACACATTCCCACCCTCCTGTCTGCCTCCACACCAAACCATTCCCCACGCTTGCAGAATGGACGCCTCATACCGGAGCCTGGGTCTTTTCCACCTCCAGTGCACTGCCAGCACCCACCTCTTCCCATTTTTAGGCCGATCCGTCCAATACTTGTTAAGCATCTACTTGAATTTAGCACTAGATGCTCGAAATATTTTATACTCATCATCTCACTTTAATCCCCTACAGCACCCTTGAGAAACACTTTATAATTAGAAAAATGAGGCCCAGGGAGGTTAATTGACCTGTCCAAGGCCACAGTAATTGGTGGATCTGGGACTAGAGCCAAGTCCTAGTATTCCAAACATGGCATTCTCTCCATATCCACCACAAAACCCTCCCCCAACTCTCCCTCCCTGGCCAATCCTGACCCAACAACCAGAAAAAGTCCCTCCTGATCACAACTCTCTACTTTTGCATTTCTGGGGCAGGTGGGTGGTGTGCACATCTCTCTGAGCTGTGATTAGCTTGGTGGGTGTAGATGTCTGCAATGTACCTTATTATATGTGTCATGCCTGAGAATCAGGTTTGAGTTGAACTGGAAAATCTCACCACTAATTGATTTATTTTATTATATACACCGTACCTGGAACTGAAGCTTCTCAAGCTCTATGAGCAAAATAAAGCCAGATAATATACCAACAAAATACCAACAATAGCATTTTACATTCAAGCCGAGAAAGCCTTCCATTTAATAAGATTGTGCAGCCAAGAAGTCTTCCCTGAGAGGAGCCGAGAAGAGGCTCGCTCCCTCCATGCTCACTTCCCTGCCATCAGACACCCTATCACCCTATCCAAGGTATTTTGTCTCTGCCTTGAGTTCTTTATTCAGAGCTTATTTTTGGAGTCAAACAAGCCTTGGTTTGAATTCCAGCTATACCACATGGCAGTTTGGTGACATTAGGCAAAATCCTCAAGCCCTCTGAGCTTCAAGAGGGTTTTTTTTTTTTTTTATGTTGAGATAATAGTTTCTATCTAACAGAATTGCCATGAGGGTTAAAAGCAATAACCTTTGTAAAGCTCTAGGCCTGGCCTACAGTCTAGGGTCAGTAATGGTCATTCTCTTCATGTCTTCATTGGGAACACCCAGTCAAGATTCCTTGTTCCTCCACTGCCTTCCAGACTATAGAGACATTCTTATTCTTGGTTTTTCTTAGAGACATGATAGTGTCAGACCCTCACTTCAGAGCCATTTCCAGGAGGTCATTTCTTCCTGGAAACTTCCCCTGCACACTGCCTCTCCTCTTCTCAAGCACTTCACCCTTGTGCATAGAGGGGCTTAGACGCGCCCCTTCCACAAAATACAGAGCTTTTGTCAGAGCCCTGCCCAACCCAGGAAGAGAAAGCCACACAGGATGGAGGCCCCACTCTTTCCTCCCCACCCCACCACACAGCAGGCTTTCAGGAACCAACAACAATGGCCATTGTGAGCCTGAGCTTGGTCTTTCTCTTGCCTCAGTGTAGAGTTGCACAGAATGTTCTGTCAGAAGTGTTAAGGAATGGTAAGGATTGCTGCCAATCTCTTGATCCAGACATGGAATGCTACTTTTGTTGGAACAGCTCAAACAGACTTGAAGCATAGATTGCCCCCACCATAAATCAGGGAGAACAGAGGCCGGAGGAAGAAAGTGACTTCCCCAAGGTCACACAACTAGACAGCCAGAGCAGAGACAAAACTCCCAGCTCCTGTCTGCTAGATCAACACATTCCCCTGGCCTCCAACCCTAAGGCCTCTCCTCTTCAGAAAGCAGAGACTCTGGGCTGTTACTCCATCCTACCTGTTTCCCTCTGAATTATCCAGAGGCAAAGTTCACTCAATAGCCACTCTTATGGGGCTTTACAGACCCCTGGGAGTAGAAGAAATCCGCAAGCAAGTATGACAACAGCAGGGCACAAAGGAAACTGCCTTCAAAGGAGGTGCCTAGCTAGACCACGGGCAGCAAACTATGCCTGAAGTATCTCCAGATCCTCCTCGACTCCTTGCTCAGCCCAGAAACAATGGATGACTGTGGGATTCTCTCTTTCTCTCTCTCTCTCTCTCTCTCTCTCTCTCTCTCTCTCTCTCACACACACTCACACACCACACACACACACACACACACACACACACACACACACACACACATGAATGCAGGGAAAGGAAAGGAACTAAAGAAACTCATTTCTAAATAAAATGCTGAGCCTCCTCCTTGCTTTAGAGTAAAGAAGTAGAAATAGGGGTGCTTCATTTGCCAGGAGGGGCAGTCATCCCAAAAGCTCAAGGTCACAGTATCTCTGGCTGTCATGGTATGTCTGCTTTTCTTCTCAGCATTTCATTCTTCCCTTACCTTCCCCCTCCCTCTTTTCCTACCCCTGCCTTCCCTACCTTCCATCTCCTCATCACCTTCTTTTTTTTTCCCTCCTGTACTGCCTTCTCTGGGTTACATTAATGACCATCTGCAGAGGGCCACTGGCTTACCATGTAGCAAAGACAGGATGTTCTGAAGACACCCCTTTCTAAGGAAACATAAAATCACAATAATTGCCACTGTTTCTTGAGGGCTTTCTGTGTGGCCTCTGTGCAGGGCTCCTGATTGCTTCACTTCTAAACTTCACCACGCACAACCCTGCCAGTGAATTATTAAATCAACGTTTGCCAGATAAAAGACAGACTTGGAGGGGGCACCTGGGTGGCTCAGTCCATTGGGCATCTGACTCTTGATCTCAGCTCAGGGTCACAGATTCAAGCTCCGCATTGGGCTCCATGCTGGGCATGCAGCCCACTTAAAAAAAAAAAGAAGAAGAAGAAGAAGATGACAGAGCCAAGGAAGCAAAGTGATTTCTCCCAAAGTAATAACACTAGTGGGTGCCAAGCAGTAGTAATTGATGTAAGTCTGTCCAGAACCCATGCTCTGTACCCACAGTTTGTCTCAGGGGCACATTCTTCATGTTGGGTTTTCAGAATGCTGGGGAATGAGCCCTCCTGCCTGCTTGGTTTGCTGGCAAAGGCCCCTCTGCCTCTATCCGGTGTCTGAGCAAGGATCTCTAGGAAAAGCATTGATCCTAGACTATTTTTCAGGGCTAGTGTGGTTGGGATCCCTAAAGGCCTGGTGCTTGGAGAGGCCAGATGGGAATGTGTCTGTCAGTTACAGCCTTCCTTCCTTAGCCCTTTGTGCCCTAGGAAACCCCACAGCCCCTCCCCTCCAGAAAATCAAGAAACAGCCTTGTGGGGTTCTCCATCTCCCCGCCCCTGGGCTATTTTCAGGCTGCCAGGCTTCTAAGTTGGCTTTGAAGCTTTTCAGCCCAGAGCAGTCTTTCATCCGCACAGACCAGACCCAGTGGGATGCTGAGGCCGTCTGATCAGTGCCTGGCTTTGTGGGGCTCTGGGTGCCTGAGCCGCCAAGGGCACGTGGCCCATCTCCATGGAAATTTGGAGGCAGGAGAGGAGCCCAAGGTGATACCTGCCACAGCTTTGGCAGGCCGAGTCTGAGAGAGGCCTGCCAGCTACCACTCACTTCTCTAGACTGTGGGGACTGAACCTGGCCCCCCAAGAAGGTGAGCTCTGCTTGTATCCTTCCTTCTGAGGAGAGCAAGAGGATTCCCCCGCTCCCCTCCAGTGTGTGTCAGCTTCTCCCTAGCACCATGATAAGGAACATTTCTTATTGCTGTTTATAGAGCACCTTCACATTCTTTAAGTCTTTTGCCCTCAAAATAACTCATGAAGTAGGCTTCATTATTGTGCCTATTATGGGCAGAGACCTGGGGGGAGTTTTGCCACCCCCCAAATTCATATGTTGCAGCCCTAATCCTCTACCTCAGAATGTGACTGTATCGAGAGATAGGGCCTTTAAAGCAGTGATTAAAATGAAATGAAGGCAGTTAGGGGGGACCCTAATCTAATCTCACTGGTCTTTATAAGAAGAGGAGATTTGGACGCTCAGGGAGAAATACCCAGGATATGCAAGCTCAGAGGAAAAGTGTGTGAAGAGGCGGCCAGAGGGTGGCCATCTGCAGACCAAGGAGAGAGGCCTCAGGGGAAACCAGCCCTGCCAGCACCTTGATCTGAGCTGTCCAGCCAATACAACTGTGAGAAAATAAATTTGTGTTGTTTTAAGCCACCTGGCCTCATGGGATTTTCTTATGGCAAGCTTAGCAAACTAACAGCCTCAGAAAGGACAAGTAACCTGCCCCTTATGGACACAGAGATGAAGCTGAAGCTGTTAGCCCCAAAAGCAAGACCTTGTGCAGTGTTTCTCAGCATTCTCTGTCAACTCCTTGTCTACCAGAGGCCATTTATCAAGTAGGGACAAATTCCTTTTTGCATTTTTAATTAGTCAGACACATACTCCTGCCAGTAAGAGCTTCCAGATGAGCATTAGCTAAGCTGCATTACCCACTGAGCTGATAGGACTCCAGCCCAAAGCAATGACACCTAATATCTCAGCTTACCTGTGCTGCTATAACCCAGGTAAAGGGACAGTGCCTACAGGTGTTATTCTATTACACAGATGCCTGAAGGTAGGAGGCAGGCTTCCTTGCCAATATGGTGGGATGGTTCAGAAACTCTGTGGGCGCCATCACATAGGGTTTCAGCACCTCCACTCAGGATTTATTGGTTCCCTGGGCTGGCCCATTGCAACTCTCAGACTTAAATCTGTAGTATGACTGAAAGGGAAATGGGTAGGAATGGAGTTGAGCGTAGCAAGGCATCCTTTTAAGCTAAGGATCTCCCGTGGTATAGCAAGCAAGAGCCTCAAATCATGCCACTCATATGTCCTGAGCTTCCCTTGAATCTTAAATGACTGAATTTTCATTAATGTGAACCAGAAGCCAAGATGAGAATGATCATAAAAATTATGCATCAAGAGAGAGAGGTAAAAACCAGACTGGGTCATCATTACCTATTATATGCAGATTAAATAAGTTAAGTCATGGAAAGCCTGCTACCTAGTTCAATCTAGGCAAGTTAGTATTATTATTATTATTATTATTATTATTATTCACTATCTTTTTCCTCTTTTGGGTCAAACCTGTTAAAGTCTTTGGCACTAAAGCATGTATCTTATTCAGTTTATTCAACAAACATTTATTGGGAGACCTTCTATGTGCCACAGGCTGGGCTAGTTGCTAGGGTTACAAAGATAAACAAAACAGGAAAACATCCGCACTTTCAACTCTCACTGGAGTTGGGAGAGTGATATGTCCAGAAACAGTTGTCGTTGTGTGAGATCCATTATCTGAGCACAGGAGAAGGAAGAAGCACAGTGCCTGGGGAATCCAGGAGAGTAAACAGGAGTTCTCCAAGCAGAGGGACACCTGTGCAGGAGAACAGGGCCAGCTAGTAAATGACCGCGTATGCCTGGCTAAGGAGCCTCCAGAGCCATGGAAGGTTCTGAAGAAGGGAGTGGACATATCAGATGTGCCCCTTAACTTGAATGCTCCACCCCCTCCTGCTGACAGTGGGCAGGCCCAAGAAAATAAAAGCAAGATGAGACTGTTGAGATCAATGAAGTAGGAAAAGAAGCAGAGGGAAGGAAGAGATAAGAGGAAGGAGAAAGACTGAGCGGATGCTCACTTAAGGTAGAGCTCCCCTGAGTTCACGGCCTCTGTGTGGAGGTGTGAAACTATGAGGACCATTGAAGATTTTGAAAAAATTTTAGCGTGAATACTAGGATTTGGGGACACTTGTGCACAGCTCTAAGAAGGTAGATAAACAGATAATGAATGGGGAGTTGTCAGGCTGAATCTGGCAGATAAGGAAAGTGAAACCAGGAGACTTTTAGTGCCAGACACGTTCACATGCAGTTCTTCCATTTCGATCTCATAACTGTATGTGAGGTCAGTATTATTCCTAACTCGTAATTTTCAAGAGAAAAAGCTCCAGATCAAAGTAGTCAGGAAGTAACTTGTTTCTATTCTTTTTCACTCTAACTCCTGCATATATTTTGGGCAGTTTTATTGCTTAAGGCTCAGGTTCTCAATCTTGAGCATGCCCCAGAATCTTCCAGAGGGCTTGTCAGAACACAGACCATTGGGCCTAACCCCAGGCGTTTCTGATTCAGTAGGTCTGGGGTGGGGCCTGAGGATTCATGTTTCTAATAAGTTCCTGGGTGACACTAATGCTGCTGCTACAAGACCACACCTTGAGAAACACTAGCCTCTAGGGATGATCTACCCAAAGACCCGGCCCAATGGTTCCCAAATGGTGCTACCTTTTGGAATCCCCTGGGGATCTTTTTTTTTTTTTAAAGGTTTTTATTTTTTTATTCATGAGAGACAGACAGGCACAGAGACACAGGCAGAGGGAGAAGCAGGCCCCATGCAGGGAGCCCAACATGGGACCTGATCCCGGGTCTCCAGGATCACGCCCTGGGCCGAAGGCAGGCGCTAAACAGCTGAGCCACCAGGGCTGTCCCCTGGGGATCTTTAAAAACAAACACTGATCCCTAGCTCTTGGGCCCACACATTCTGATTTAAGTGGTATAGGTGCAATCTGGGCATCGTTATTTGTAAAAACTCTCCAGGCAACCCTAACATGCAGCAAAGTATGGCAACCATTGACCTAGCCTCTTTGCCTTGATGCTAATGCTCATTGCCACCCTCTTCTTCAGCTGCCTAGCACTGAGGCCACAGTAGGAACCTGGTATGTACTAGCACTGCTCACAACACCTCTTTCTAACTCTCCTTCTCCCACCTTCTCCTAGAACTCATAACACCTCTCACTGCCTTCTCCCCTTCCTCCAGTCCTTCATCTCCCTGCCTGTTCAAAGTAGACCCTCTGCTATAGTATTACAACCATCTCTTGCCCACTGCCAGTACATCAACCCGTTGTTCTTTCTTTGACCACACCTACCTGGAAAAGTTTGAGGAGGAGGATCTAAACCAGACTGCAGGCACGTGAATGCAGGGAGGCTTCTTGAAGTTGATGGTACTTGAGTTAAGTTTTGATGAAGAAGTAAAAATAGAAATGGACGTTTCAAGCAAGGGTACAGCATACAAAGAGGCACAAAGGAGGAAAACCAGAGAGTTTACCTAGAAAACTACACAGTGTTGTGTACGTCTAGAGCAGGTACCTAGCCCTACAGGTGTCAAGGAACAAAACTGCCAAGGAAGCCTCTTGCCAGATGGGGACAGGCCTTGGGCATCAAGCCAGGAAGTTCACATCATGCTTACAAGTATGAAAAGCAGTCAGTTGATAGCTTTCTCTAAATAGCTTTTAAATTATAACATTAATACATACTTAGAGAAAAATAGGAAAAATATAGAAAAGCATAAAGTAGAAAATAACAATGTTCTTTAATCTAATTATCCAGAACTCCCCACTGTTAAGATTTGAAGGGAATTTGTCCTTTTCTCCTATGCATATTCTGATGGAGCTGAGAGCATTCTGTGTATAAATAAGTGCATATCTCACCTTCACACTTAACATGATATACATATTTAATGTTTCTGAAATTTTGTAAATATCTTAATGGCAGCACAAAAGTCTATCATCATAGATACCATATACTTTATCTAACTCTTCTCGCACAGACGGAAATGGGGAAGGATCGGGGGATGTCACCATTATAAATGATACAACAGTGTTCATGTTTGTGTGAACTTAGATCCTGTCAATGAGTTCTTGTGATTGGTACCAAAAAAAGAATTAATGAATCAACAGTATGAAAATTGTAGACTCCCATTGTCAAATTTCTTTCTGAAAAGTTTTTCCCAATTTACACTTTCATCATAGGTGTGAAAGAATGCACATTTCATCTCTTCTTGCCAGCACTTGGTGTTGTGATTGGTGCCACTGAAGGATTTTTGGTATGAGGATGACATGAGCAGATTTGCATTTATAAAATCACATGCTGGAGGCTGAGTCAAGAGGGCCAGATTGGAGCTGCTGCTATTGACGTCCTTGCTGTTCTTGCTTTGCTTTCACATTCTCCTTTTTCCATTTCCCCATTCTTCATCTTTTTTTCCTGCTCAGAGAGCATATATTGTTCCCTGCACACAAGCACAATGCTTTGTTACCAAGAGCAGAGCTGAAGGGCCTCATGCTGTGGTTGCAACAAACCTGTGCCTAGTTCAGTGACCTTCTTCTTATAGTTCTGTCAAATGAATAAATAAATAAATAAATAAATAAATAAATAAATAAATAAATCTATTTCTAGGCAGTAATTCTCTTTAGGTAGAAATATTTTTTATATATTTTTCAAAGAAATTGCCAAGTGAATTTATTACTAAATTAATTTCTTTCGGCATCCTGTAACCATCCAACCCTACATATGATCATCTCTGTCCCTGGAACATCTTTGCTCTTCTTCCTTCTTAACCCAGCAAATTACCTGTCATTCATGCATCAAGACCTTCTTAAACATCTGTGACACCTTCTTCCCATACTTAGTCCAGTAGGAATCAGTTACTCAGGCCTCCCTGTCCCTATGGTTCAATTATAGCATTTTTTACACCCAATACATTTTCTCCCACTTGGCCAAGAGCCCTTCAAGAGTAGAACATTTTGTATTCCCAATTCTTGTCTGGCACTCAGTTGCTACTCAGTAACTTATGAATGAATGAATGAATGAATGAATGAATGAATTCCTGTTTTACTAAGGTGCATGGACATTCCAGCTTAAACACTAATGAGTTGAAAAGTGTAAAGACAATATGGAGGTGATGTAAATTGCCAAAGCCACACTCTGAATCATTGGTACCAGGTAAAACAGACACCTGGTATACCAGATGTCTTGATCCTGGATTCTGAGTTTCCAACATTAATTGTTCTGAGTGCTTGGATATTGAGTTGCATTCTATTCTGTTTCATTTTAACTCTAAATTTAATTTGTGCATATGTATCTCTGTGTTAAAGAAAGTAAAGGGAATTAAGTGATGCTAGATGACCCCAAAGTATGTATCAAAGAAAACTACCATGGACTATTTATAGATATCACACAAAAGAAGAACCCTGTGGTCCCCATAGGTTTAGAGAACAACATTAAATAGATTTCTTTGTCTCAGAACTACCTGGTAGGCATTGTAGGAAACTGAAAGAAAGATCACCTAGGCAATGGTGGAGAAATAGAAGAGCAGTCAAGTCTCCCTTCAGTGGTAGACAGGAGTCATCCTAGCCTCTTTACGCCAGAAAAGATTTAGAGTACAAATTCAAAAGCAGAATGGTGAAAAGTATACCAAGATCCTAGCCCCTTACCCTGCATTTATCTCCTCAGTCCCACATGTGTGTAAGCCTCTGCCCCCCACCCACCCACCATGTGGATGAGATCAGCCTTCATTACTTCTCTTCTAGAGCCAGGAAGCAAGGTAATGTGTGGGAAGTGATAGCTGCAAGGTAATGTGTGGGAAGTGATAACAACTTAAAGCCATTCAACAGGAAAATTTGTTAAAAGACCAAGACATTGTAAAAGCTGAAACACTTGAGTCTATTAAGTCCCCTGCTTCTTAGAACATTTTGTTACCAGAGAATGTTTCAAGGAGGGAAAACACTGAACTATCACAGCACTGTCAGATCCTGAAGCCTGCTACAAAGAGCAACATTTTACAAGACATCTGTCTTTCTGCCATTAGAGGAACCTCTGAAAAGTTCTGCTGCTTTTTTCTCCTACCCCAGTATAACTCCCCCACCCTCCTCACCCTTAGACACACTCCTCTATTTCTCCTCCTGCCTCCTCGTTCCTCCCTTCCTTTCCCCTTCTCTCATTCATAACCCATGCTGATTTTGCAGACACTGTTAAAATGACACAGTAAGCTAAGACTATCCAGTGGTTATTTAATGCTCTTTGGTAAGAAGGGAGCTAATTAAATGACTAGAGGTTTAGACATTTGTTGTTTATTGGATCCAAACTCCTTAAGAGAGCCTGGAGCATTCTCCTAAACAAACATTGCTCTTTCATGGCTTCTTGTTCCAAGCCCAAATGAGATGGAGAGTTTAAGGAGACAGCATCTCTTCACAGATATGGGGGTAGGGGAGGGCAAGAGCCAGAGAAGAAGAATGGGAGTGTGGATTGAAATAGAGGGGAAAGCTTATGGGCCTATCATAGAAAGATGAACAAACACAGTTTGTGTATCTGTTGGCCCCTGCCGTCCATCAGTGAACATCAGTAGGTTGGACTGGAGCAATATTGACACATTTGTGGTCAGCTCAGTGGTTTGCTTAACTCTTCATTAGAAATATATCCATCAAGAGAGTGTTTTAAAACAATAGTCTTCCAAACAAAAAAGTAAAGACAAACCCAAATATCTCCTTGGCAATCTTTTTTTTTTTTATTATTCTCCTTGGCAATCTTAACAGACACTGTTACACTATACCAGGAGGCACCTTAGACAAAAGCCATCCATTAAGTAAATAAAAGCATTCACTTTCTAGTTTGGGGGTAATACGGGGATGTTAGTGACTAGATGCAATCTGTGAGGAAAGTACCTTTGCCTTCATAGGCAAAAAAAAAAGAAAAGAAAAAAGAAATCTTTTAAAGAATCTGCCTTTTTGTTTTGCTTCTGTTTTAAGTACGAAAGTTGTGTTGTAAAAGTGAGTCTCGTTCCCAACATAAATCCTTGATCCTGCCATTGCTTTTGTAAGAAATTGGGCAGGCACAGATCAGGCCTCAGGAACTCTGAAAAAAAAAAAATGTCTTCCAGGTGCCAAATCAGAAGTAACTGCCATTGTGAGAGGCCATTGATCCAGTGCCTGAGACTCATATTTTCTGTCTTGCTTTTTCTACGTGGACTCAAAATAATGTGGTATGGGTGAAATACTCTTTTCCTTGGCGCAGATGAGGTACCTGGTGTCCTGAAAGAGGTCAGTGATTTCCCCAAGGATGTCCAAGGAGGTTGGCTCACCACTGGCTTACCACAGGCCAAATTTGAGGTTAATTAACCATCAGTCATCATCATAGGGCCATGATGTTATTCGAACATTCAGAGAAAAGAAACTTGAACCAGCTATGGATAAGGACTTTCATCATCATTCCTTTCCTATCCTGATCCCAAACCAATGTGTCTTTAGCTGCACTGAGGGTACGTGTGTGTTGAGGGGGAGGAAGATTGAAAATCAGTTTGGAAATAGCTGGTTCATCATTTGTTACTCTCCATTTGAAGAGGCTTCCTGAAATGTCAACCTGTTCATTGGATGCATTTAATGTTCTGAATCAAAACTTTTTTTCACTGGAATTGGGTTTCTGTTCATGAAAAGGTATATTTATTGACCTTTGGGGAAATTCTCTATTCAGAATGAGTATGAAAATGCTGTTTGGTGGGAGATGAAAGAATATGGACAGATCTGAGTTTCTGACCAAAACTGGCCTGAGGAACAGAGAGATGTGTATGCACTGCTTCTGCTTGTCTTACTCTGCAGACCTCAGTGACCAGCTCCTTGAAGTGGTGGGGCTGGAGGGAGCCATGGAGATGGGGCAGATCTACACTGGCCTGAAGAGTGCGGGCAGGAGGCTGGCCCAGTGCTCCTCTGTCATCATCAGGTATGCTTCCTCTTACCCAGTGGCCTCCGAGTCTTTCACCCCCTCAGTATTCGTACACACAAGGACTAGGAAGCCATCTTTGGATTTCAGTGCAGGGAGAGTGAGGTACAGAAGATAACATTTATACAGGATTTCTTTAGGGGCACCTGGGTGGCTCAGTAGTTGAGCATCTGCCTTTGGCTCAGGGTGTGATCCTGGGGTCCTGGGATCAAGTCCCACCTTGGGCTCCCCACAGGGAGCCTGCTTCTCCATAGGCAGAGGGACCTGCCTATGTCTCTACTTCTTTCTCTGTGTCTCTCATGAGTAAATAAATAAAATCTTTAAATAAAAAAAAAAAAAGAATGTCTTTAAAGACCATTTCCCAAACAAGGTATAATGCAACCATCCAGGACATCAACTGAAGGGTCACCCATGACCTGTTGGCTATTATTTTTACAGTGAATTAGTGAAATTCTCTAGCCATATAAGATTATGAGGTCCAGAGGACCAGAGGTCCAACTCCTTGCCTTTTTTTTAATGATTTGGCCAACATATAGTACATCACAGTTTCAGAAGTAGAGTTCAGTGATTCATCAGTTGCATATAACACCCCGTGCTCATCACATCACATGCCCTCCTTGATGCCCATCCCCCAGTTTCCCCATCCCCCCACCCTCCTCCCCTCTAGCCACCCTCAGTTTGTTTCCTATGGTTAATAGTCTCTCATGGTTTGTCTCCCTCTTTGATTTCTTCCTTTTCAGTTTTCCTTCCAGTCCCCTATGATCCTCTGCTCAGTGCTGCCTTTCTTATCTTTACAAATTAAGATGCCAGATGCATGTTAGAGGGCACACTGTGACAAAAACCAGGTTCAGGTTCTCTGCTTGCTCTTTCTTTGATAGTGGCCTTCGAAATACTGTTTCCTCTCTGCCTTTGTAAAGCCAAACCATCATCATGAGCAAATCGGTCCCAATTGCCTAAGAGGGTGATGCTTCAGGAGGATGTGGACCCCACAGGTCAGTCACTGCAGGCTGCTGGAGGAAATAAAGTCTAATAGAGGGGATCCTCTGATTTCAGTTGCTTCTGTTGAGTCAGTAAAACTCATCAGATTCTTCTCCACCTGATTATTTGAGAAGTCTTTATTCCCTTCCTTTTCCCATCTAATTTTTTCAGCTCAAATCTTTTAGCGTGCCTTAAGGATCTCCTGGAGGAGCCACAGTATGTGGGCTTCCCAGAGATATTTGATCACAGAACCCTTTTGTCCCAAAACCTCTTGGGTGAGTGTCCTCAGCACACTTTTGGGGAAATGCTACTCTTGGCACTACCTTGCCTCCCTCAGAAAGAACCCCAAAGCTGGTTCCCTGACATCTCTTAGCTGAAGGTCTATCCTACTAAACCCTGTTCTTCAGTGCTTCCCTGGATCTTCTTTGTCTTTTCTGTTATTATCCAAAGCTTTGCTTGCGTTCTTTCTGGGCTCTTGTCATGCTGGGGCCCCTAATTTCCACATTAATCTCCATACTTCTTTCCTTGTCCATCCTCCATGACTCTAGCACTGAGTAGGTCCAGGGCTGATACAGACTGCAGAGAGTGTAATATCTCAGTCCCAGGGGAATAAAAAAAAAAGCCACATGTAAGAGGAAGGACTTTTTCTTCATATTCAGTAGACCTATTTTAAGGTAGAACAGAGACGGTGAGCCAGGATCCCCATCCTCCTGGGAATTTCCCAGACACGCTCCTCAGCCCCA
Source organism: Vulpes vulpes (assembly GCF_048418805.1). Taxonomy (NCBI): domain Eukaryota; kingdom Metazoa; phylum Chordata; class Mammalia; order Carnivora; family Canidae; genus Vulpes; species Vulpes vulpes. The sequence goes on from NC_132782.1 coordinate 54,909,415, forward strand.
ACAACCAAAATGCCACTCTCTCCTTTCCTGATTCATTTTATTATTTTTTACTATTAAATATTCTCAGGATCAGTCAGACAATCATCTACATCAACACATAGCCTGTGTCATTTTTTTTTTATTTCAAAAGCAGGGCAGATGCCAAACCCAGGTGAGAGCTTCCCAGCCAGTGGGTGGCTACTGTTCCCTGCTCACCCGACCAGAGACTTCCAAAAGGGCTTCCCTTTTTCTCCTGAAGGCAATCCAGTAAGAGTGCATATCTCTTCCACAGAAAGAAGTCAAAGACCTCCTCTCTCTCCTTTTCAGAATCCATATGCCGAAGAAGCCTTGTCCCAGAAAAGAAAGCAACACTGTCTTCTCTCCAACTACCCATAGGGACAGTATTCAAAATGACCCCACTTGCCAGCTAGGCCAGGTTCTCAATCTATGGAACTACAAAACCCCCTGGTGTTTGAGGCATAAAAGAGAGGATAGTTAGGAGCAGGGGCAAGGCAAGACACACTCAGACCTGAGCTGTACCTTGTATACGTTGAAGACGTTACCTCATTGACATGATGCAACTTCTCACTCAACATAGAAACCAGGCCTTTTCCCATTTCATAACCTTTCCCATTTCACTGTGGAGTTTCTGGCACAGTCCATAGGCCCTCCGGCTGGTTGTTGACTGAGGGTCTGCTCAGCAGCAGTGCTGCCATACTTGTTGGCCACTCTTTCCCAGACTTCCGTGGACTTCACTGCTCACTCAAATCTTTTAGCATGCCTGAAGGATCTCCTGGAGGAGCCACAGTATGCAGGTTTCTCAGACTATAGTCTGAGCACCAAAGCAACAGAATCACCCATAGCCTTGAGTCAGAATTCCTGAGGGGGGCTCAGAAACCTATTTTTAACAAGCCCTCCAGGAGAGTCTTTGGGAACCACTCCTAGGTGGGCAGATAAGGTCTTCCCACTCCTGTTTCCTTTTGGGGGACCACCCTCATTCTTTGACTCCAGAAGAGTCAAAGCTCACTGTGTTTTCTTGGAATTCCAGGACAAACAAGCTGCTGCCCATGCAAGTGGATGGAGAGCCCTGGATGCAGCCACCTTGCACGGTGAGTTTTGCCAATCTTGGAGGTAAGGGTGAGAAGCTTTATCCTGGGCCCCTTTTAGGCACTGACAATATGAAATCCTTGACTCTCAGAGTTGCAGGGGCTTGGGGAAATCACCTACTGCAGCCTGTCTTCCACTTTATTCATCCACCCTTTCACATACCTGCTAAGCCTTTATCGAACGTCCACTCTGGGCCAGGCACTGTGAGGTACCAGTTCCAAAACTGAATGAGACAAAGACCTGTCTCCAAAGCACTCACACTTATAGTTGGTGAATTCTAAATCTTCATCAGCAGTGTCCTTGAGCATCTCCTCTTGAGTCATTGCAATGGCCAAGAACTTGCCACCCCAAGAGGAAAGCTTGTACTGTTGATAAATAAGTATAATTGTGAGAAAGCATCTCCTTGTGTAGAAGCCAAATATGTACCCTTGCCCTGGAACTTCTGCCCAGTGGCTATGACCACTGGGGCCTCTGGAGGAGAATCCCCATGGCCCACACACTTTGCCATAGGTGCACCTGCCTGAAATCCCCACTGCAAGGGAAACGCCAAGTTCTCACTCAGCACCCAGCACTGTGCCTGGTTTGTAACAGTTGCACAATGATATTCGTTGAATGATGAGTAAAGCGTTAAACAAATGAGCAAACAAAATAAAGGGAGCATCCTCATTCCCTGACTTAACCATGCCTATGTTTGCCCTCCATTGAGCTCTACTACAGGGGCCATGCATCCT